>NC_133326.1:560010271-561317160 GCF_042186555.1 Aquarana catesbeiana | reverse complement strand
CACACAGGGTTACATACGCGTGTTCATTAGAGCGAGAGAAATAATTCTAGCACTATACCTCCTCTGTAACTCTAAACATGTACCCTTTAAAAAATTTAAAGCATCGCCTATGGAGATTTATAAGTACTGAAGTTTTTGCGCCATTTTCACAAGTGTGCGCAATTTTAAAGCGTGACATGTTATGTATCTATTTACTCTGCGTAACATCACATTATACAAAAAAATTGGGCTAACGTTAGCTTTTTATTTTTTATTCATGAAACAGTTTTTTTTCCCAAAAAAATGCGCATCAAAAAATTGCTGCGCAAATACCGTGTGACATAAAAAAAATTATGATTTCTTTTGTCATACATCATGGAACACAGAGTCAGGCTAATATTCATTACCTACTGGGTTATACTCCATCTCCAGGTGAATGGACCAAAAGTCTTTAGACAGGAAGTGATCTCCTATATAACCCCTCCCATACAGGAAGCACTTCAGTTTTTTACCAGTGTCTGCAAGGTGGATGGCATAGTTTGTTTGAGCTCTCTGAGCTCCAGGTCTCTAGTCCCACAAACGGTTCCAAAATGAATCAAGGGATTGACCGATCGGATCCATTTGACACAGGCTCAATATGCTTAGATAAATGGTACCCCAAGCCTCACAAAGAAGACTCAAGATCCTGCAAGGTTTTGCCTGTAATGCAACCTCCGTGCGCTGGACCCTGCGAAGTGGAATCCTGGACACTACAGCGCTAAGGCATTCCTGTAGGGTGCTGTACATGTCCAAGGGAGTGGACCCTAAACATGAAAAGAGTACCCAGTCCTTGAGGGTCCTCAAGATACAGGAACCTGCCATGAAGGATGAACATTGGGCCTTTAATTTCTAAGTGGCCCTGCGCCTGGACGGGTAAGTGAAACCCCTTTATTTATTATTGTGGGGTGTCCCAGTGATTGTAACAATCAGTCAAGCTAGCTAAAGGCTGGACACCTGTATGCGGTGACCATACGGGGGAGTTTTGGGCTAGCTGTGGATGCTTGCAAAGTGTACCTTTTTTTGCTTGTGTCTGACTATTTTTCATCTGCATGATGGCGCACAAAGGTGCGCCATTTCGCCCTGGTTCACCATGGCGCACATGCGTTCGCAAGAGTGCCGCTGTGCACAGCAGTTGTTTGTTTAGCAGCCATGACCCATGTGCATTCGCAAAAAGCGCCGCTGGACTTACCAGTTAGTTTGTTTGGTGGCCATGACGCACACGGCTTCGCCGCACATGTGCAGTAGCCTTTATTTGGATCATACAAAGATTTGCGTCATACGCGAATATGCCACGCCCGTTCTCCGGGACCATGTACGTGCATGCGCACAGCATGCACACAACCTTCCAGTGCACAGCCAGCTTATTTAAGCTGTATATGCCAAGCATGCGGTGCTTCCAGAAGGCAGCTGTGGGACACAGAGCAAACGCTGAACAGGCACTTGCAGTGGTTCATTTCTCTTTACCCAGGTCACGTGAGTCCACCAAGTGTTGCTTGGCAGGCTAAAGGTTAGAGGTCGACCGATATGGGTTTTTCTCTGGCCGATGCCGATATTAAGAAATTGCGGCGGCCGATGGGCGATATATGATGCTGATTTTTTTGGGCCGATATGTTAGGCCGATTTTTTTTTTTTTTTCCTTTCATCTCATAAAATCTAATGCCCCATACCCATGATAGGATTTTCCGACAGAAAATGTTCGATTGGAGCTAGTTGTGGGAAATTCCGACCATGTGTAGGCTCCATCGGACATTTTCCATCAGAATTTCCGTCACACAAAATTTGATCTGGATCTCAAATTTTCCAACAACAAAATCCGTTGTCATAAATTCCGATCCTATGTACACAATTCCGACGCACAAAGTTCCAGAAGTTCAGAATTTCCGACAAGATTTGTGTGACCGTGTGTATGCAAGACAAGTTTGAGCCAACATTCGTCGGAAAAAAAACATGGATTTTGTTGTCGGAAAATCCTATCGTGTGTACAGGGCATGGCGGTTAGACCCGTTTCACACTGAGGCGTTTTTCAGGTGCTTTTGGGCTAAAAATAGCACCTGTAAAGTGCCTGCAAAATGGCTCCCCTGCAGTCTCAGTGTGAAAGCCTGAGTGCTTTCACACTGAGGTGATGCGCTGGCAGGATGTTAAAAAAAGTCCTGCAAGCAGCATCTTTGGAGCGGTGTATACCGCTCCTCCACCACTCCTGCCCATTGAAATGAATGGGCACTGCTGCCGAAGCGCCTGCAAAGTGCTTCGGCAGCGGCACTACACGGGTGCATTTAACCCCTTCATCGGCCGTTAGCTGGGTTATAAGCGCCCCGCTAGTGGCCGAATAACGGCGCTAAAGTGACGGTAAAGCGCCACTAAAACTAGCAGCGTTTAACAGTCAACGCCTGCCCGCTCCAGTGTGAAAGCAACCTTAAGTAATAAGTGATACAAAAAATGTCTTACATTTAAACATTTATTAAACAAAACAAACCTCCAATCAGTTCACTTGTATGTATAATTTAGATTAAAAAAACTATATCTTTAATATTAAATACACAAAAACAGGTAATCAAAACTTTTGGACAAAAAAAATGGGCTAACTTAATATTGCAATAACCAGGGTTCTAAGTGATTTTCTAGCATAAAATACAGGATTTTTACTTGTAAGCGACAAGTGTCAGAAAAGATTTAGGTATCATTCTCACGAGGCGGATCTGCTACCTCTGAGTCTGCTTCTGTCCGCCAGCTCAGCGGGAGATCTCTCCGTTGATCTCCGCTGAGCTGGCGGATGACAGGTCCTTCTCTGCTCACTGAGCGGGGAGAGGCTTGTCGAGCGCCACTAGTTACTATGGAGAGATCGGACAAAAACGGACAGCATGTCCGTTTTCATCAGATCTCACCCGATCCGAAACGCCAGGGACGGATGCAAACATAGGGGCATCCATCTGATTTCAGGGGATCGGACCGGGTCGGATGTCAGCGTACATGTCACCGCTGACATCCGTCGCTCCCTAGACTAGCATGGAGCGCCCGTTCAGGTCCGCCGTCAAAACTGACAGACGGACCTGAACGGTCCAACAGTGTGAAAGGGGCCTTAGTCTTTAAAGCGGGGTTCCAGCCGCTATATTTTTTTTTTTTTAAAAGTCAGCAGCTACAAACACGGTAGCTGCTGACTTTTAATAAGGACACTTACCTGTCCAGTGAGCCCGCGATGTCGGCCCCCCGAGGCCGATCCATCCATCGTATCGGCTGCCGGCGCCTCCATATTAACGAAGGGAAACAGGCAGTGGAGCCTTGCGGCTTCACTGCCCGTTTTCTACTGCGCATGCGCGAGTCGCGCGGCGCTTTGTGAATGGCCCTGTTGCTTCCTGGGACACACACAGTTCCCAGAAGGCAACGGGGCCGCTCACCGAAGAGGAGGAAGCGCCGCGGAGTACGAAGAGGCAGATTAGGAAGACTGCCTAGCAACAAGGGTTTCAGGTAAGTTAATAATTTTTTTTTTTTTCAAATGTTTTTTTTTAATTATTTTACAATTTTTGATGCTATTTTTTACTTTAGGGTGGCCCTCCACTTTAAATGGTTAAACTGAAAACTGCTACACATGGAGTTCAGTCCATTGATAAGTATAAACATTGTATCTCTTTGCTTCTTTTCTCAGACTTGGCAGGCTGCCCAGATAGGAGAGACAAGTCGCTCCATGGGAAGACTTCAGGCAGCTTGCATTGACTTCTATTACAGAAGTCATTTGCAAGTCACGCTGAAGTATTCAATCTGCCTTTTTTATCAGCACAATTGGCCGATGCCGATTAATTAAAAAAGGCCAAAAATCAGCCGATATATCGGTCGACCTCTACTAAGGGTGCTTAGCAGGATTGTTGCATAGGGGCTTGGTGAGCCCTATTAAAGGGTCTCCCTCCTGAGGTGTTTTAATACTACACCCAAGTACTCTCTTTTTGTGGCTATTAAATGTCTTCAAAAAAGATGAGTGGAACTAACACTACAGGGAAGGGCACACCTATGTCATCAGTAGTTCCTGATGTACTACTAGTGTTGTATCCGCTGAAGGACCAGAGGCTTCTGGGCAATCTGAACCGCTGTGCCTATCTGGGATTGTTCCTACAGTCAACGCTGCTGCTTCACCCTTAATCACTAAGGATTAACTGTCCTCAGCACTAGCCTGGGTTAGAGTACAGGATTGCTGGCCTGATTGCCTCCATCCCGCAGGGTGGCATGAAGCGTGACAGATCCCCCTCCCTGGAGCCTCCCAGTTTGGAGCAGGAATGGGTTGAGAATGGTGAAGAGCTAAAAGCTCAGGATTCTGTGGAGGGCCTGGCGGATGAGTCTGCTTCAGAGCTTAAGAACTGGTCAGCCGAGCTTCCTTGTGAAAAGTTATTGGCAGGTTTCCCTTTTCAGGGGGAATGTTTATTTGGTGATCACTTGGACAAATATATCCAAAAGATTTCCGGAGGGAAGAGTTCTCTACTGCCTGTGAAGAAAAGCACCAGACGTCCCTCGTTTAAAACCTCAGGGACTGCTTCCTCAAATGTCTATGTCAAGGCGGTTCTGCCGCCAACAGGGCACTAGGGCCAGGGGCAAGCTGCAAGGCCAGGGTCAAAAAAAGGCCTGGGTCCAAAATTCTTCTAAACCCAGCGCCAAGCCCTCCTTTTGAGGGGACGCCCCCGCTTCATCGGGAAGGCTGCTGCACTTTGCAGACATTTGGAGAACAATAATTCAGGACGAGTGGGTCACCTCAATTATATCTCACAGTTACAAGCTGGAGTTGCGGGGGGTTCCCCCTCAGAGGTTTTTAAGATCCAGCGTTCCCTCGGATCCGCCAAAATAAAACGTATTGCTTCGGACACTACATCATCTAGTGCATCAAGGCGTGTTTGTAGAGGTTCCTGTATTCGAAAGGGTCACAATGTTTTACTCAACCCTGTTTATGGTTCAGAAACCAAACGGGGACTCAAGGCCCATTTTGGACCTAAGATCCCTGAACAATTATCTATTGATATAGTCCTTTCGGATGGAGTCTGTCTGCTCAGTAGTAACTTCACTCCAGAGAGAAGACTTTCTAGCCTCCATCGATATAAAAGACGCATATTTACACGTACCTATCTTTCAGCCTCATCAGAGGTTCCTAGGTTTTAAAAAAACAGTAGAGGAATGTCATTTTCAGTTTGTGGCTCTACCTTTCGGGCTTGCTACAGCACCCCAGGTGTTCAGAAAGGTCCTAGCACCAGTACTGGGTCGTTTAAGGGCCCAAGGGATCCTGGTGCTCGGGTATCTGGACGACCTCCTGCTCAGAGATCACGCTAGAACAGAGCATGATATATACACACTGCGGTATTTGAAAAGCTTAGGCTGGATCATAAATACCGAAAAGTCAGCCTTGAAACCAGCTCGAGGTCTAAAGTATCTAGGTCTGATCCTAGACACAGTCCAATCAAGAGTATTCTTGCCACCTGTAAGCAGGGCCGCTGATAAGGCAGTACAACCATCCGTGATGTACCGGGCCCGCCCAGATCAGCTACACAGTGGGGCCTGGGCATCATGACAATTCGTTTCTGCATTTAAAAAAAAATGTTTTCTAAACTCTTCCCTGCTTCCACTTGCTTACAGAGTGGGTATATTATTTTCCTGGGCCTCATCTGGTCAACATAGGGGCTCAGGAGGGCAGCACAGCGGAGGGACTATTTCTTTATTTTCAGGGCGCATGTACATCGTGCCGCCCACTAATCTATTAGTCCCCGCTGGCCAAGTGATACTGTGATTCTCCGTTCGGCTCCCGGCTGAAATCCTCACCAGATGTGAAGAAGTTGAGTGGCTGACAGGGAAGAGCAGGAGGAGATCGTGGCTGCACTGGACACAGTGAGTGGGGAATAGAGGAAAGAAATACTCACTGTGTCCTATTATATATCTCACAGCACAGCAGGTTACAATCATCACACAGGCAGCACAGCAGGGTATCTGTCATGGCTTTGTGTCACATTGCTTTTGGTTGTTATGGTTGTACTGTTATAGTCTGTTATATACAATACAGCCATAAGTTAACTAAGCCAGCACCCAACAACCATGTGACATAGAGCCATGATAAAGTCATGATAAAGTCATGACAGAGCCCCTGCTTACTGTGCTGCCTGTGTGATAATTGTAACCTGATAATAATAAGAAACATGCTACTTTAAAAATTTAATTTGGGGGAGCAGTAAACGTGCAGCGGAGATGCATTTTCACTGCCCCCCCCCCCCCGAACCAATCCCCTTTTACTGCTTCCCATCGCTGCTGGATTGGAAGGTTGATGATATCTCGGTCATCATTACAGCAATGATCGAGATATCGTTTTTTAGCCCCATTGACTCTGCACAATGTAAAAGTAATCGTAGTGGCTAAGAAGCCCCTGGATTACTTTTACAGGCAGTGGAAAGGGATCCCACCACAGCCTTTACTGCTTTTAGATGTGACCAGTAGCATCCGGTTACTGGGACACAGTGAGAGGGATGTATGTCATTCCTTCCACCGTGTGACGTCAGAAACCAGAAGTGATGAAGATTTTATCACTTCTGGTTTCGGTCTCATGTAAAGAAGCCATTACTGACTTGAACAAGCATCTGATCAAACTGATCTCAGTTTGATCAGATGCTTTGGAGGCCAGAGAACAGATATGGGGTCTAAAAGACCTCATATCTCCCTATAAAGAGGACCTGTCATGGCCCATGCTATCACAAGGAATGTTGTCCATCCCTTGAAAGCAAAAATGACAAAAAAAAAGTGTAAGTGTAAGTCTTACAGTGTAAGATTTTTTTTTTTTGTAATAAATAAAATACAATTTAAAAGAAATTTAAACTGCCCCCTGCTCCTTCATGCTTACTAATTGCAAACACATGCGTTGGCTTCACACGCATATGTAAACGGCAACAAACCTGCATTTTGCTTCAAGTCGGGGTCAGGGGTTGGGCCAGGGGTGGGGGCAAGGGCGTGGTTGAAGGGAGCCCTGTCAGGTAGGCTGTATGGGGCCCCGTGATTTCTAACAGTGGCCCTGCCTGTAAGGATCTGTGCCCTGAAGGTTCAGGTGCATCAGATAAGGGGCACCAGACAACCCTCCATTCGGCTCTGTGTGAGTCTTCCAGGGAGGATGGTATCCGCCTTTGAGGCAGTGCCCTATGCCCAGTTCCATTCCAGGCCTTTACAACAAGACATCTTGTTGGCTTGGAACAGAAGAGGAAAAGCCCTGGATTATCCAATGTGCTTATCTCCTCAGGCACGCTTAAGCCTAAACTGGTGGTTGCAGGATCAGAACCTACGAAAGGGAAAATCCTTTCTCCTGGTAACTTGGAGAGTACTGACTACAGATGCCAGTCTCTCAGGCTGGGGAGTGACCCTAGAAAGGCTCACAGCTCAGGGGTAATGGTCAGGGACAGAGCAGATCCTGCCCATCAACGTCCTTGAATTATGGGCAGTACATGGTCCCTACACCCAGAGGTGTTCCAGGAAATTTGCCAACGTTGGGGATGGCCAGAGGTCGACCTACTGGCATCCAGGTTCAACTACAAACTACAGCAGTTTGTGTCCTGAACAAGAGATCCTCTGGCAATTGGAGCAGATGCTCTGATGGAGCCAGTACCAAGGAGCTAGTATTTCCTGGTTTATGCTTTCCCTCCGATCCCTCTCCTTCCACATTTGTTGCGCAGGATTTGGAGAGAGGGGGTTCCAGTCATTCTTGTGGCACCAACTTGGCCCAGAAGGCCCTGGTTTCTGGAGATTGTGAGACTGATAATAGATGGGCCATGGACGCTTCCACGTCACCCCAATCTACTGTCTCAAGGTCCTATATTCCACCCCAATTTACAGTCTCTAAATTTGACGGCATGGCTATTGAAGCCATGGTGTTAAAGGGCCTTGGCATCTTGGGACCAGTGGTGTGCCTAGTGAATGCTAGAAAAGCTGTCACTAGGAAGATTTATCATAAGGTCTGGAAGACTTAAATTGCTTGGTGTGAAGACAGAAAATGGCATCCTCGGAAATATGTGATTGAGAGAACTGTCTCTTTTCTACAGTCAGCTGTGGAAATCAAATTGGCTCTGAGTATAATCAGAGGTCAAGTTTTGACCCTATCAGTATTCTTCCAAAGGCCTTTAGCCTCCCATTCATTGATCCGAACCTTTATGCAGGGGGCAGCTCGCTTGCTCCCCCCCATTAGGTCACCTATGTGTCCTTGGGACTTGAATTTGGTGCTGTCTGTGTTACCGAAGCAACCATTTGAACCTATTAAGGAAATTCCATTAGACTTGCTGTCACACAAGCTAGCCTTCCTGATGGCTATCACCTCGGCTAGAAGGGTGTCGGACTTGGCGGCCCTTTCCAGGGAACCGTACTCGATCCTTCACCGCGACAGAGTTGAGTTATGACCTGTTCCATCCTTTTTGCCAAATCGGTGTCGGCCTTTCATTTAAATCAGGACATTATTTTGCCTTCTTTTTTCTCTCAGCCTCATTCGGCGAGAGATGACTGCATTCTTTGGACGTTGTCTGGGCAGTCAAGGTATATTTGTCTAAATCCAAGGATCAGACTCCTTTTTTGTTTTACCAAAAGGACCCAAGAAGGGGCAGGCGGCTTCCAAGGCTCATTATACCAGGGGTGTAAAAACCTCCTGGGCTTTTCGCCATCTGGTATCTGTGGCTCAGATTTGTAAGGCTGCTACCTGGTCTTCAGTGCATACGTTCACAAAATGTTATCAAGTGGATGTTCGAGCAGCCAAGGATTCAGCTTTCGGCCGCAGTGTACTGTACTATAAGTTCTGATGGCTATTGTTTGGCAGGTTGTTTCCCCCTCAAGGCTATTGCTCTGGGACGTCCCAGCAGGTAATAAATATTAGCCTGACTCTGTGTCCCATGATGTATGAAAAAGAAAATAGGATTTTTTTTATCATACTTACCTGTAAAATCCTTTTCTTTGAGTACATCATGGAACACAGAGATCCCTCCCCTCTTTTTTGAGGATTCAATGCTTGCTACAAAACTGAAGTGCTAGCTGTATGGGAGGGGTTATATAGGGGATCACTTCCTGTCTAAAGACCTTTGGTCTACCAGTGTCCATTCACCTGGAGATGGAGTATAACCCAGCAGGTAACCAATATTAGCCTGACTCTGTGTCTCATGATGTACTCAAAGGAAAGGATTTTACAGGTAAGTATGATGAAAAAATCACATTTTTTACATGTAGGAGAGAAGTATCAGAATTTGCCTGGGCGGCAAGGGGTTAATTACCATAAGTAAGTAATATACAAATAATTATTATACAGTGGAACCTTGGTTTAAGAGTAACGCGGTTAACGAGCATTTTGAAAGTCAAGCAACTTTTTAAAAAAAATTCTGACTCGGTTTGCAAGTGTTGTCTCGCAAAACGAGCAGAATTCAAGCTAATGCGGTATGCAGTACCGCATTTGGGCAGAGGTGCGGGGGGGCGCCGGTAACGGTTCGAAACTGTTCAGAGCCGTTCGGAAATATTCCGTTGCTGGGTGTTTCCGAGCCTTTCCAAGGGTTTCCGACGTCAGCTGAGCTGTCCCCGAGCATTTCAGAGGCTCTCCGGCGCCCCCCACCTCTGGCCACATGTGATATTGCATGCCATTGAAGTCAGTGCGGAACAAATTATTTTCCTTTCCATTGACGTCTATGGGGAAACTCGCTTTGATATGAGAGTGCTTTGGATTACGAGCATTCTTCTGGAACGGATTATGCTCATAATCCAAGGTTCCACTGTATATTGTTTTTAAAGTAATGTACTATATTTTCAAAATCTGTACTCAAGCAGGTAGCTTAATGGACACATTATTGAAGTTTGAAGTTATAACTTACAATTAATAAATTATTATGTTATAACATATAGCATATAAAGATATGATTTAGCTTGAATATAACAGTACCTTTTCAACAGAATCTGTTTCTCCCTCTTAACTGTGTGAGAAAAACATGGGATTATGGGTAAATCTTAGACCCCTTTCACACTGATGGTGTTTTTCAGGCGCTTTAGCGCTAAAAATACATATATACATGGGGTTCGCCCTGGGACTTTAAATGAGGTGAATATGGTAAGCCAAAAAACATATCATGATAGTAAAAAAGTAGATTTATTACAGTTTGTTGTGTATGTAAGACACAACAGCGATAAATACAGGCTGATAAAAATATGCATACAATGTGAACATGGATCGGTCCACATACATGGTAAACAGTATATACCAATTACAAGCATCAGTAGTACCCGACGACGTTTCGCTCTTCAGGGGTAAATGCTTTGCTATATCTGTAATACAAGTAGTAAATCAAATGAATGTATGTAGCAAAAATAGACAGGGTGAGTCATTATCAGGGTCAAACTGTAGGACCCCATACTCAGTAATGGTTTGGGCCAGGTCATCAATCGCTATTTCCACCGGCAGCAGCATCAACAAACATCCAGCATTGGAGCTGAGGGAGAACAACCGGAGCACTGATATGGCATTGATAGGTGTAAGTACGAATGTCCCTAGAGGTCTCCCCTTGTCCATGATCATGAACTGCAAAAGTAGTAAAAGAGTATATATGTATATCAGAAAGACTCTGCGAATACAGGTGAGCTTACTGCAGTGTTTGATATGCATGTTGCAAAAAATAGTAAAGGAGTGTGTGTGTGTGTGTGTGTGTGTGTGTGTATGTGTATATATATATATATATATATATATATATATATATATATATATATATATATATATATATATATATATATATATATATATATATATATATATATATATATATAATAAAAAGACTGCCATGTCAAGCTGCAATTATACCCCCAAGGTGGGGAGGGGCCAAATGCTCCACACCCAACGTCACGTATGAACAAAGAGGCGTCTGAGTGCTGAAAACACTCATCGCCACTGGGGCCGCAAATGTGCGGTATCCCCCATTGTTCGGGATGTTCCACACAGCCCAAATGTGACGGCACCGGGATTGGTGCCATCCGATGGGCGTGGAAAACATGACGTTGATATGTGGGTGGCCCCCCCCCGGAAACGCCATAGGGGCGGGAGGGGACAGCAGGAGGTCTAGGAAGACCCCCCTTGACACATATCGCAGCTCCCAAGCTGGATAGCGGGAACCGCCGCCAACAGGGAGCAGCAACAGGGAACAGGGCCATCCCAAAAACAACCTGCCTATCTATACATGGCCAATTGTGAATATGTACCGATATATAAAAGATTGATGGCTTGCAGTGGCAACAGACCAGGTTGTGGGCTAAATGGGTGTCTTCCACCCGCATACTTGCCAACAGTCCCGATTTTCCCGGGACAATCCCGATTTTGGGACCCTCGTCCCGATCAGAGCTTGTCCCGATTATTTTCCCGGGATTTTGCCCTTGTCCCGGGAAAATCGGGAATGTTTTAGGAAAAAATGGCCGGCGGGCTACAAAAAGATGGCCGCCGTCAATGTCACGAGGATTATTTCCCCTTGTGTTTAGTGGAGAGGGGAGGGGCAGCCAATCAGCTTTTCCCCTCTCCACTGAGCACACACGAGAAAGCCGGGAACTGTAGCTGCTACGCTGCTGGGGGACACAGATCACTCTGTAGGAAGGGCTCCGCTGCTGCTGCCAGGGACACTGAAGTAAGGAGGGCTCTGTTGCTTGGTGACACAGATCACTCTGTAAGGAGGGCTCAGCTGCTGGGGGCACTGAAGTAAGGAGGGCTCTGTTGCTGGGGGACACAGATCTGTAAGGAGGGCTCCGCTGCTGGGGGACACCAGATGTAAAGGAGGGCTCCGCTGCCAGGGACACCAGATGTAAAGGAGGGCTCCGCTGCCGGGGACACCAAATGTAAAGGAGGGCTCCGCTGCCGGGGACACCAGATGTAAATGAGGGCTCTACTGCCGGGGACACCAGATGTAAATGAGGGCTCTGCTGCTGGGACACCAGATGTAAAGGAGGGCTCCGCCGCTGGGGATACCAAATGTAAAGGAGGGCTCCAGTGCCGGAGACACCAGATGTACTGCCGGGGACACCAAATTTAAAGGATGGCTCTGCTGCCAGGGACACCAGATGTAAAGGAGGGCTCCGCTGCTGGGGACACCAGATGTAAAGGAGGGCTCCGCTGCTGGGGACACCAGATGTAAAGGAGGACTCCGCTGCTGGGGACACCAGATGTAAGGAGGGGCTCCCCTGCCAGGGACACAGATCTGTAAGGAGGGCCTCTGCTTCTGGGGGCACCTGATGTAAGGACGGACTCTGTTGGGGGCACCTAATGTAAGGACGGGCTCTGCTGGGGGCACCTGATGGCATCTGGTGGCAGGTAACACGCTCAGGGGTCCCACTGATTCTGGATTATGGTGAGTTGAATGATTTTATTCAACATTACAATGTAATAATAGTAATAATGCGCTTCAATCATCCTGACACCACAACAACCATGGTGCTGGGATGATTGAAGAGCTAACACCAGGTGTTTGGAGTATTTTATCTGCTGATTTGTTAAACTCTGGAATACACATTTCTATTGTGGTGTAGGATCTGGGCATGCTGTCCCTCCATCCTTCTTTCCTTCCTTCTCTCTCCTTCCCTCCTTCTTTCCTTCTTTCCCTCTTCCTCCCTCTTTTCCCCTTTCTTTCTCCATCTCTCATTCATCTCAGACTCTAACCACACCCCCATTTGAACGACGCCCATATAAGCCACGCCTACTGTTTCACGTAAACCACTCACATTTTTCGGCGCTGCGCGCACCGCATTTTTCTTTTTTTCTTTTTATGTCGTGCCTACAAACGCATGTCCTGCCCCCTAATTATAATAAGACTCTGCCTACAGCCAAAAAAGCGTCCAAAAAAATGTTGGCAACTATGCACCCGGGTTACATTGGAACATAATATAAGGTCTGGTGTCACCCCAACATCACCTCCATCCCTATTACAATACATATACAGTGGGGACGGAAAGTATTCAGACCCCCTTAAATTTTTTACTCTTTGTTATATTGCAGCCATTTGCTAAAATCATTTAAGTTCATTTTTTTTTCCTCATTAATGTACACACAGCACCCTATATTGACAGAAAAACACAGAATTGTTGACATTTTTGCAGATTTATTAAAAAAGAAAAACTGAAATATCACATGGTCCTAAGTATTCAGACCCTTTGCTGTGACACTCATATATTTAACTCAGGTGCTGTCCATTTCTTCTGATCATCCTTGAGATGGTTCTACACCTTCATTTGAGGAACTGCCTGAAGAGCTCAGAGACAGAATTGTGGCAAGGCACAGATCTGGCCAAGGTTACAAAAACATTTCTGCTTCACTTAAGGTTCCTAAGATCACAGTGGCTTCCATAATCCTTAAATGGAAGACGTTTGGGACGACCAGAACCCTTCCTAGAGCTGGCCGTCTGGCCAAACTGAGCTATCGGGGGAGAAGAGCCTTGGTGAGAGAGGTAAAGAAGAACCCAAAGATCACTGTGGCTGAGCTCCAGAGATGCAGTCGGGAGATGGGAGAAAGTTGTAGAAAGTCAACCATCACTGCAGCCCTCCACCAGTCGGGGCTGTATGGCAGAGTGGCCCGACGGAAGCCTCTCCTCAGTGCAAGACACATGAAAGCCTGCATGGAGTTTGCTAAAGAACACCTGAAGGACTCCAAGATGGTGAGAAATAAGATTCTTTGGTCTGATGAGACCAAGATAGAACTTTTTGGCCTTAATTCTAAGCGGTATGTGTGGAGAAAACCAGGCACTGCTCATCACCTGTCCAATACAGTCCCAATAGTGAAGCATGGTGGTGGCGGCATCATGCTGTGGGGGTGTTTTTCAGCTACAGGGACAGGACAACTGGTTGCAATCGAGGGAAAGATGAATGCGGCCAATTACAGGGATATCCTGGATGAAAACCTTCTCCAGAGTGCTCAGGACCTCAGACTGGGCCGAAGGTTTACCTTCCAACAAGACAATGACCCTAAGCACACAGCTAAAATAACGAAGGAGTGGTTTCACAACAACTCCGTGACTGTTCTTGAATGGATCTCTGGAGAGACCTAAAAATGGCTGTCCACCAACGTTTACCATCCAACCTGACAGAACTGGAGAGGATCTGCAAGGAGGAATGGCAGAGGATCCAGGTGTGAAAAACTTCCCAAAAAGACTCATGGCTGTATTAGATCAAAAGGGTGCTTCTACTAAATACTGAGCAAAGGGTCTGAATTCTTAGGACCATGTGATATTTCAGTTTTTCTTTTTTAATAAATAAATCTGCAAAAATGTCAATTGTACATTAATGAGGAAAAAAATGAACTTAAATGATTTTAGAAAATGGCTGCAATATAACAAAGAGTGAAAAATTTAAGGGGGTCTGAATACTTTCCATCCCCACTGTATACATGGGGTTCGCCCTGGGACTTTAAATGAGGTGAATATGGTAAGCCAAAAAACATATTATGATAGTAAAAAAGTAGATTTATTACAGTTTGCTGTGCATGTAAGACACAACAGCAATAAATACAGGCCAATAAAAATATGCATACAATGTGAACATGGGTCAGTGCACATACATTATAAACAGTATATACCAATTACAAACATCAGATAAATGTGCAAGCATCAGTAGTAAAAGACTATGGGTGGAAGACAACTGTGTGAAGTTGGCACCCCATGTTTGTAAAGCCTAAATAAAAATATACCATTCGTTTGTGCCGCATTTGTGCTGATTTGTGCCGCAAAAATGAGCGTTTGTGCCGGTTCGGTTTCTGAGATATTAAACATTCAATTCAATGCAAGCCCCGCCCACTTTGCAACCATGTTGCTAAATTTTAAAAACAAATGTGCCATTCGTTTGTGCCGCGTTTGTGCTGGTTTGTGCCGCATAAATAAACGTTTGTGCTGATTTGGTTTCGGAGGTATTGTGCGTTGTATTTGCTGAAACCCTGCCCACTTTGCACCCCATGTTGCTGAATTTAAAAAAAAACACGTCATTCGTTTGTGCCGCTTTGGTTGTGGAGATATTGTGCTTTATAGTTGCTGCAACCCCACCCAATTTTCACCCCATGTTGCTGTATTTTAAAAACAAATGTGCCATTCGTTTTTGCCGCATTTGTGCTGGTTTGTGGTGCAAAAATAAACGTTTGTACCGCTTTGGATGCGGAGATATTGTGCATTATAGTTGCTGAAACCCCGCCCACTTTGCACCCCATGTTGCTGAAGTTTCAAAACAAATGCGCCATTCGTTTGTGCCGCACTTGTGCTGGTTTGTGCCGCAAAAATAAACGTTTGTGCCGCTTTGGTTTCGGAGATATTGAGTGGTATATGTTGTTAAACCACACTGACTTTACACCTCGTTATTAAATCTTACATACAACTAGATTTATTTGTTCGTGGTTTGTGCAGATTTGGTGGATATTGTACATGATGTTTTATTTCACATGCGTAGTTTTGCCACCCCCACTAGTGAGGCAGAGCTAGCTGTCAATCAGGCGGCAGGGTGGATCTCTACAGTATTGTCGGGATCTGTCTCGGCTGCATCGTGGCTCTGCGCTGTCAGGATATAGTGGGCAATAGCCCGCTACATGCACATGAGTTTTTTTGTCACAGGAGAACATACTATATGTCATCTTGTGAACAAAAAGAGAACTAAGGCCAAAAAAGATTGGGCCATAGTTCTCTTTTAACAAAAGATTAAACAAGGTGTTAACCAAGCAAAACAGCTCTCCAGCAAATTCTCTTATATAAGTCACTACTTTTTTTTAATTGCTTTTTTTGAAAAACATCTATGTCAGTAAACATTCTTTTCCTGACAGAGTCCATGGCAGACTACGTGTGGGTTAACCCCGCCTCCTCTCCAATGCTATAGGACCCCACTCCCATAAATTTGAGCTCACCACTAGAGACTGCATTCCTTTTTTGTCCTCCTCATTGTGTCCTGTGGTGGGGATGACCTTCGTATGCCCAGGCTTGTTGGAACGGCTGGCAGGTCTGAAGATTCTCCATGGCAGTAGTTTTGTATGTAAAAGCTCCCTGTTTGTTTTACCCTCATGTGCCTTGCTGTCTTCTTTTTTCTTTTTGCTTCTATGGCGCCTGGAACGCACCGTTCCAGGGTTCGGCTCCCTCTTCCGGGTCGCGGCTCCGGCTCGCTACTGTGCATGTGCGATCCTCGGACGAAGCCGAGGCTTGGTTTCACACATGCGCGGTGTGGCAGGGGACCTGGCAGCCGTGCAGGCGCTCTACGGCAGGTCTCCACTGCGCAGACGCAGTCCGGGCACAACGGTGACGTCATTCCGACGGGGATGTTTGAATCCCTGAGAGCCCTGTCATTCTAAGGATTACTACAGGCAGCTTGCTTCAGCTCCTCAGGCCCCAGGTTCCCAGATCATGGTTAGTTTTAGCCTGGGGCTATGGTAAAACAGGGAAGGGGGGCTAAGATGCCTCTTAAAGGGGAAGCTGCACTGCTATTTGTAATCCTTTGTTCCAGGATGTGTGAGTGTTCCTACAAAGCTGCAGGATTGCCTCCTATTCGTCCACCAGGGTGCCATGGGCAGATCACCGCCCCCGTGCGGCCAGCCCTCACGCTCTAGGTATGTGGGGCATGAGAAGGGGAGGGCCAGGTCCACGTGCAGATGGACTGATTCCCCAAACGTCATGTTCTCTCTTCTCCCTTTTTTAGCCCTTCCAGGTCAAACCATCAGCTTGCTGTCCAAGATGACAGGGACCTTGCAAAGGCCTCAATGCTCACCTTCTTCATCAAGGTCCAGACGTGACTCTCCGTCTAGGACCCAACATCAGAGGAGATGTTCCCATTCCTGCTCCCAACAAAGGAGATGTTACCATTCTTCCCCCAAACACCACACCCACAGCCACGACAGCTGTTTTGATCACAGATCCTGCTGGGGTTGTGGTCCCGGAAGTATGTGAACCTTGTTATGCCAAGGTGGTTGGGAAAAAAGATTGCTGAAAGCCGGCAAATGGAGATGCTGGTCAAACGGGTGGTGCAACAATCCCCCAAAGAGTGGGGTACATCTTACACGCGGAGCCAGTCCACCACATTATCTGGCTCCCTGGCTGACGAGGCCCAGGAGGATCCGGGCCTATTCCAGCCTTATGATTCCTTCCCTGATTCCTCGCATAGAGAGATGGAGGGAGATGAGTTTGTCGGAGGCTTGCCTGGTTTCTCCACTAATTAAAGCGGTCAAAGAGGCCCTTAAGTGGGAAGACTCTTCTACTCAACCGGCTAAACAGAAAAAATTCTTTAAGCATCCGGAGAAAGAACATTCCAATTTTCCACTCCTTTCTAAATTGAAGGATATGTTTTACTCCTTCCCTCCCCTCTCCCAAATTCTCAACACATATTCCCCCCTACCTCTCAATCTCCTTGCAGCAGCATCCCACATCACATGAAACCACAGTGCCCAGGGCAGCTGCTCCTCCTACCCACCCCTTGTCCCAGTCCTGTTGTTCTGCTTTACAGTGTATGCAACTTTTTTAGTGCATTAGGCCCTTTCCCTTTCAAATAATGCACAATATAATACGTAATGCACTGTGAGAGTGTGAATCCAGCTTGAAAGAGATATAAAATGTTTTCCATAAGCAGTTCTTACACACACATTGACAAAAGACACTGTGTTCAGCCCTGTCAGTCAACTAGTAGAAAATGTAGTTTGTTTGACTGGTTGGGGAACTGATGGATCCAGCAAGGTCTGCCTACATCCTGACTTACCAGTATCAGGAGGTCAGTAATCAAGCATATTGGATGAGTGACATTGGGATGGGAGTTTTATCTGCCATGCTTTGAACTCTTTTTCCCTCATTTTTTGATTGCCATTTTTGTTGCTCAAATTTCACCTTTTTTCTTTTTGATTGTTTTTAGTATGTTTTAGTTTTGTTTTGTTGTTTGTATGTTCAAGCCTGGGTATGCCCAATAGGCTCTGTTTTTTACCTCACACTTGAAAAATTGCAATAAAAACAATAAAAAAAAAACAAAACTGGTGGATTTTTGACTGGCATAAATAATCAGTGTCCTATGCACCAAAACCAGTAAAAATGCTGTTGGTTTGGTGATATAGAACATCATATGTATTGTCAGTACCAGTATAAGTGTGCAAAGTACAATTTTTTGCTTAGTATAGTATTTCACTTTAGTATAGTACTTTTTTGCGTATTGTATTTTGAGCATTAGGCTAAGTTCACACTTGTGCAGCTCTGCAAGCCGCATTTGCATCCTGAAAATGCATGGAAACCGCAAGTGCAGTGCGGTTCCCAGTGCAGGAAGTCGCACTGTGGTTTCCAGTGTGTGGGGGTGACATTAAGATTAATGGCACCTCCATGCATCTCCTGAGCAGCAGCTTGTTTTTCTGTGTGGGTGGTTGCGGCTGTGGGAACAGGTGTGGTCCCGCAGCAGGAACCTATCCTTAATGTGCATTGCATTAAAGCCCAAAAGAACTTTTAGTTTCAATCCACATCAGTACAAAAGGTCATGCTCTGCCAGCATGCTGCAGAAATAACCCTTGCTTGCTAGAAGCAGTAGTCTCTGAAGATGACTGACATCCTGCTGAGTCAGTTATAGAGCTCTCTAATCAGAAAAGCTCACACTCTCGGCTCAATGCAGAGCTATAGGTCAGACTCAGCAGAGTAAGAAGGGCCCTATTCTGCTGCATGCTTACAGGGGACATGCTTTCCTATTCAGGCTAGGGCTGCCTTCTAAAAAAAAAAAAAGAAAGATTTTGCAGATCTTTTGTTTTAGTGCACCAAGAATGTATTTAGTTGACTTAAACTGAATGCTCAGTTGGGCTTTAAGTCATCCCATTCATTTAAAATATGGTGCCAACACACCTCAATGATTAACCGGTTCAATACAGTGCAATTTCACCCCCTTCCTTCCCAGGCCAATTTTTAGTTTTCAGCGCTGTCGCATTTTAAACGTCAATTGCGCGGTCGTGCGACGTTGTACCCAAAAAAAATTGACGTCCTTTTTTCACCACAAATAGAGCTTTTTTTTGGTGGTATTTGATCGCCTCTGCGGTTTTTATTTTTTGCGCTATAAACAAAAGAAGAGCAACAATTTTGAAAAAAACACAATATTTTTTATTTTTGCTATAATAAATATCCCAATTTTTTTTTTTTTAAAAACACATTTTTTCCTCAGTTTTGGCCGATACGTATTCTTCTACATATTTTTGGTAAAAAAAATCGCAATAAGCGTATATTGATTGGTTTGCGCAAAAGTTATAGCGTCTACAAAATACGGGATAGATTTATGGCATTTTTAAAAAAAATATATTTTTTTATTTTTTTAGCGGCGATCGCGATTTTTTTTTGGTGACTGCGACATTATGGCGGACACATCGGACACTTTTGACACATTTTTGGGACCAATCACATTTATACAGCGATCAATGCTATAAAATTGCATTGATTACTGTGTAAATGTGACAGGCAGTGAAGGGGTTAACCACTAGGGGGCGGGGAGGGGTTAAGTATGTTTCCTAGGGAATGATTCTAACTGAAGGGGGACGCACTAGGGGAGGAGACCGATCAGTGTTCCTCCGTTCTGGGAACACAGATCGCTCTCCTCAGAGCTGACAGGCTGTGGATCTGTGTGTTTACACACACAGATCCACATGCCGGCCCGGTTAACGGGCAATCGCGGGTGCCCGGCGGACATCGCGGCCGCCGGGCACACGCGAGGAACGCGGCCGGCGCAGGCGCACCCCTAGACGGCCGGGAATCCCAGGACGTCATATGACGTCCACCCAGGATGGGAGATCCCATCTGTGGACGTCATATGACTATACGCGGGTATTGAAGTGGTTAAAAACATGTATGTGACCCTTGATTTTTTTTATGCAACATACCACAAAGCATGGCGTGTGTAACAACGCACTACCTAAACTAACATGCTTTAACATTCTAGCTCAAAACAATGAAAATAGTACTGCTCAAATGTCTCCCCAAACCTGTGTCTGTCAGATCAGCATGTAAAAAGACTGGTGCAAAACAGACAGAATTGGCTCACCAGGCTCCAGTAGACTTCAACAAAATGGTGGTCATCTGCACACAGACACCGGCTCCCTGTTGCATAAATATGAATGAGATGGGTAAAAGATGGCTTCAGCTCCTGTTCTCTACCCGTCGGGCTTAATTGCAAAAGACTCTGGTGTCCTTTTATGAAACTGAGATCAGCGGCGATCCCGAGTCTCACCGCTGATCTCAGCGCTTTACCAGTTTATGAAACTGAGATAATCGGCGGAGAACATGTTCTCCGCTGATTATCTCAGCAGAGTGAGAATTCACAGAAACGGCCAGTTTATGAAGGTGCGATCTCCACACCTCACTGGCGATCTGTGACAGAATTCTCACTTTCTGATTCACCATTTCAGAAGTGGAGAATCAGAGTGAGAAGCCTGAAACTGGCTGATATTCTGGAGAAAGAAAGAAGTCTTTTGACTTCTTTCTTTCACCAAACAGTCAGAGCACACCTTCCCCACCATTACACACCCCAAAACCAGCAGGATAGGAATTTATAGTATATATATATATATATATATATATATATATATATATATATATATATATATATATATATATATATATATACATTTATATATATATAGCTATATATAGATAGATAGATATATATATATATTTTTTTAGATGTTCACGTCTCTGGCTGGGTTCACACTTGTGCGATGCGTGAACCAGCGTGATTCCTGTGCGGGTTTTCACATCGCACCTACATTGACATCTGCGCACCACTGCGGGTGTCAATGTAAAGTTAATGACACCCCCCAGATCATTTCACAGATCGCAGTGCGAACTATGTAATGGTGCAGGAATCGGATCGCATGGGTGTTCACACCCATGCGATCCGATTCCAGTGCGGACCAAATAAAGGGTCCTGTACCATTTTGGTGCAAATGCAATATGATTTAGGGCCAGTTCCCACTGCTGCGGTGTCCGAGATCGGATGTGATTCGCACCGCAGTGCAAAATCACATCCGATCTCTGTGCGATGCGATTTCAGCCATACAGATAGTATTGCTAAATTTGCATTGCCCTCGGACCAAACTCTTACAGGACCCTTTTTTTGGACCACAGCAGAATCGGATTGCATGGGTGTTCACACCCATGCGATTCGATTACTGTCCGAGTTTGCAGATCGCACTGCGATATGCGAACTGATTTGGGGGTGTTAACTTTTAGGCCCAGTTCACACTTGTGCGATGCCGGACATCGCACAGGCATCGCATGTTATTTGCAGCACACTGCCATTCACATTACATGCGATGTCTGTGCGGTGCGATATCAGCTGTACAGATAGTATGGCTGATATCGCACCGCATTCGGTGCAAACACGCACAGGACCCTTTTTTCTGTTCGGACCAGAATCGGATCGCATGTGTGTTCACACATATGCGATCCGATTCATGTCCGAACTGTCAGTTCGCAGTGCGATATGCAAGCTGAACTGGGGGTGTCCTTAACAATGTATTGACACTCCCCAGCGATTCGCATATGGCAGTGTGAACTGACATGCGAGTCGGTGCGATGCGGGAACCCGCAGTGGATTCGCAGTGTTCTCGCATCGCACCAGTTTATCAATTTTTATGTTTATCTATAATGAAATATATTTTATTTTAATTTATTAATAAATATTTATACTTGTATACTTTATTAAAATTATTTTTTTAATGATTATAAATGTATTTTGCATTTATATGAATGGTGTATAGCTGCATTACATATGTGCATTACATTCATTTACTATACACCATTCACATTTAAATAGGAACATGTATGATCTTTAAATATTGATAAAAACAATGTTTTTTTTATAATTAGGTTAATGTATATTGTGTAGGGGGAATTTATCTTTATTATTTTATTAATATGTTGGGGAATAATGTGTGCTGATTTGTGTTAAACTTTTGTATTTTATGGTTCCTCATACTGTAATCCCGCTATATCACACGAGATTACAGTGAGAGGAGCCATTCTCAGGAGTTCCCGGCGTTTGTAGATCGCTCCTCAACTCAACATGAGAAGCGATCTACACACTTTCATAAACAGGCACTCAGAGGAGAGCGATCTCCCCTGAGAATGCCTGAGAACTGAAAAGCGGTATTTTACCGCACTTTCATAAAAGGACACCTCTATGATTAAACAGATCTGAGGAGTTCTCTACAGGTGGAGGACAGGAGCTGAAGCCTGCAAATACTTTAGTTTATTGTTGTATGAGGGTCTCTAGAGGCATTATGGCATCCTCCGCTTTTGAAACATAATTTCTTCATAATTTATCATTGTTGTTGATTGTGTTGTCTTTTTTTTTTTTTTTTTGCAGTACACTAAAGAACAGGCAGGGGAGGCTACAAAGGTGGCCATCAGTGTTGGCTATCGACATATTGACTGTGCTTTCATCTATGGTAACGAGGTGGAAGTAGGGCGGGCTATCAATGCAAAGATTGCTGATGGAACGGTAAAGAGAGAGGACATTTTCTACACCGGAAAGGTAAAGGTTCTATAAAATTATTTGTTTAAGCAAAAACCTTCAATTTCAGCCACCAATTTGAACTGACTGTTAAACCTATTTTCTCCAATTAACTGTAAAAAAATAAAATTACAGAAATACAATAATCCTGCATGTCTATCTTTGTGGCACAAAAACAAAGCCAAAAATTAAATTCAATTTAAAAAGATACATAATTAAATCCTCCCTATATGTGGTTTTTATCATCTGTGGTTTATGTGACCTGCATTATTTTCTCTTTTTTTATTTTTCTTTGTAATTACTCTTTGCATGCTCGACTTGCTTAACAAAAATATATAAATACATTAAACTCAATCAATTAATAAATAAAATGGCCGCGAATGCAGTTCTTCTCTCCTGGTGTTCATGTGAATTCATGTTGTAGACTGTGCTACAAACCCTAATGCTTTCTTCCAGTATATTTGGCCATTAATCACACTCAGTTATACAATAAGGCTATTGTTCCTGATTATTGATAATACTGATTAAATAAATCCTGTGTAGCTGGGCCTGTGTGCTTTATTTTAAATTTTGCAGTTAATCCCAGGGAAAACATGATTAGCTAGCAGCTTTAGCCCCCATTCACAATGGTGTGTTTTGATATGCGATTTGACAGGTCAAATTGCATGTTAAATCGGAGCCTATTACCAGCAATAGGAGCGTCCCAATCAGTGCGACGCCGACATTGCAACACCGCACCGATTTACAAAAGTAGTTCCTGCACTACTTTTGGCAACTTTGGGGGCGATTTCAGTAGACACCGGTGCATGAACCCGCACAGATGTCTTTTAAGTCACCCCCCCAAAGTCGAACTGAAATGTGGCTTTGAAATCGTGCGAGTTCATTTGATTTCAAAGCCATGTTTAGTGTGAACAAGGGCCAATCAAGATCTCAACCCTAACTGGATTGCATTTGCTAAAATTTGCTAATGTACCGTGTATCAATAAAACAAAACAAAAAACAAAAGGAAAAAAAAAGGGATGTTCCCTGACAAAAAACCCAACATCAATCACGTCATCAAGCAATGTAGATCTTCATCAATCAGGATGACCTGCCACCCGATGATGTTACATCACAAATGCTACTTCTGTCACAAATAACAGATTCCAGCCCGGTCATACTTGGTCAATGACGTCACCCGGGATCCCTGGCCAGGGATCTATCATTTACCCTTAGTAGTACTATCACCACTAAATGACAGATCTCTTGCTGGTTTGTTTACAAGCAGAAGCCAGCATGGATCTCCAGTTAGCTGCAGTAAAGGACAGATATCCACCCTCTTTCGGTAAACAAACCAGTCACTTAGGGGGTTACATTTTATTGCTTCGTAACTTCACATGCAGCTTTAAGACATCTCCCAAGTACTCTGTTTAATGGATTTGTGTATTTTTAAATGTTGCCCTTTAACCACTTGCAATCCGAGCCATAGTAATATGACGGCCGCAGGAACCCTCTGTCCCTCCTGGCGGCCGTCATATGACGACCTCGGCTTCCCGGCATTGTAGAGAGCGCACGCCCGCCGCATCACTTGGGACCCGATGCGCATGCCCGGCAGCCGCAATGTCCGCCGGTAAACACGCAGATCCACATCCTGTCAGGGGAGAGGAGACCCATCTGTGTGTTCCTTGTGTATATAGGAACACCGATCAGTCTCTTTTCCTAGTCAGTCCCCTCCCCCCACAGTTAGAATCACTCCCTAGGTAACACATTAAACCCCTTGATCGCCCCCTAGTGTTAACTCCCTCATCAGTGCCTCTCATTAGTGTCCACCTGTGTCATAGGTGGAGACCTTTAGTTCTCCCATATACAGGAGTGTATGGCTCCCATTGTTCAGAGAAGCAGGATCTCCCATCCCATTCTATGGATAGCATAAGACCCACCACAGTGGGGCGCTTGTTGTCAGTGAAGTTAAGACGTTAACTGAATGCCTTCTGCCCAGACACGTTCTTGGGCTCATGTTACTGTAGATTCTGTACCTTTAAATCTGCTTGGCTCTCAATCTGTGGGTGGACCCATATAATCTACACACAGGGACCACACACCCTTCCCCAATAAATGGGGGCCTGGGTCAGGAAGTCAGTCAGTAACATCAAATTGTTTATTTAAAGAATAAGTAAAGGCAAAACTTTTTTTAATCTTTGCCTTTAACCTTTATTTTTTTAAATTTTATTTTGTTTTGTTTTTTAATGTTGAATTGTGGAGGGGTTAGTGTCTCATTTGGGACTTATTGCTGTCTGTATCGCTGCTGGAGAGATGAAATCTCATGGTTCTCAGCAGTGAGACAGTGGGCTGTGTTCTGAATAATACCTTATAGTTCCCAGCTATGAGACTTTAAAGGATAAGTTCACCTTTGTTTACCTTTTTTTTCTAAATTCCAGCCCCCCTATGTACCAATATAGCATTAATGTACTTTTTTTGCAAAAAAAATCAAAGCTTTCCATTAAATCTACAGTCACTTACTTCACTTGTCCTCATCCATGTTTCCAAATGTATCCATTACTTCTGCCTTACTTCCTGGTCAGGCTTTCGGTCATGACACAGGAAGGAGTTGACCAGCTGGCCTCATTAGCACACACCCTGCATCATTTACCCTCCTACCTACCCACCCATTCCCAGCTGCACGTTTTTTAAAAGAAATGCAATCAATCAGTGATCACCCTTCTCACTAAATACACAATAAACAATCAGATTGCATAGTGTATGGCCACCTTTATGCAAGTACATAGGAGGGGAACAGAAACACAGCTGTCAAGCCATGTTCACATCTTTGCATAGCGGGAACTCGCACTGCCACGTGCCTGTTTTGTTTTTTTTTAGCGAGGGGGAAGGCGTTTGAGAATTTTCACTCATCACACATAGGGCAGTCCATCCACGTGAATGGGCTGCCCCACACACAGCAATCGCCCCAAAGAAGCTTTAGAACATTTTTTTTAGTGTGGAGCTTGGTGCATTTTTTACTGGGATTTTTGGTGCAGCACATTTCTGAAATGCAAGGAAAAGCACAGATGATGTGAATGGAGCCTCGTTGTTCTTGTGGTAATGCACCAATTTCACTTTCAGGCCCCATTCACATCTAGCATAGTGGGAGCGCACATTTTGTTGCTCATTTATCCTTTGGCACGCATAGGGCAGCCTGTTGATTTCAATGGGCTGCACTACATGTGGCTTATGGGACATTTTGGCATTTTGTGGGTTGCATGTTTTTTACTGTGTGTTTTGCAGCATTTGCCTCCCTTTTTTTCACATGGCAAAATGTGTGTTTGCTTCTGTGTTTGGTGTGCCATTAACAATTAATGGCACTGAAAGCACAACTAGTAATTGTAGGTGTATAAAGATGGCCATACACTATACAATCTGATTGTATATTGTGTATTTAGTGAGATGGGTGATCACTGATTGATTGCATTTCATTTAAAAAATGTGCAGCTGGGAATGGGTGGGTCAATTTCTTCCTGTGTCATGACCTAAAGCCTGACTGAGAAGTAAGGCAGAAGCAATGGATACATTTGGAAACATGGATGAGGACAAGTGAAGTAAGTGTCTGTAGATTTAATGGAAAGCTTTGATATTTTTGCAAAAAAAGTATATTAATGCTATATTGGTGCATAGGGGAGTTGGAATGTTGAAAAAAAGTGAACTTAGCCTTTAACCATATAGGAGACTGTATGGTTGACATAACTGTTCTGACGTTATCTCATGGTTCCCAGCAACGAGACAGTAGACTGTGGGAGCTAAACTGTGCTACCTTTACTAGGAGAAAAGTGTCCTATGCCAATTGTTAAGCATTTTGGAGTATCCCGTGCCCCTTACCTCTGACCTGTTAAAGGTTCTGCAAGCAATCTATCTTTGAAAGACAACCCCTAGACTGTTTAATGGAGCCAGAGTGAATGGACAGTTACCCATGTGATTGATAGCCTCTGCACTGTTTGGGGAAGAACCAGTTGAACAAAAACAGATGCTCCTTTAGGGGTAGCACTACATTAGCCTTGTAAAATGGCAAAATAAAAACAAATAACAAGATTAATTTCCTATAGACCTCCCATATAGGGTTAGGTGCTCACAAACTTTCTGCCTGGTTCTTCGAACATCCAGCAAACCAGACTGCTTCGCTGATCTCTACTTATCATTACTGGGATAGGAGCAATCTAGGAAACCTTTTGAAAACAACTGCAGGGTCCTCCATGTTAAGTGCAGTTCTCAACTGAATTGCCTCTAGTTTATATTGCTTTGCCAAATTTAGCTCTCAAAGAAGTAAGACACAGAATCAGGAGTTTCTGTATATCAGTTCCGAGCCTTAAAGGTCCCGTAGTGAACTGAACTGTTTCCTTACTGGTACAAAATACCATGCTGTACAAATATAAGTTGCAGATTGATTGGTACTAAGAGGACCTATTAAATTGAATTGCCCACTTCCCCTTGCTGATTAGGGAATTATCGCACTTGGATGAACTATTTCAAGGGTTTAAATTTAGAAAGTACATGGTTTGAAGTACCAGGAAAAGAAGTTGAATGTGAGGAAAGATGGTGTGCTGGAAGGTTTGATGTATACAAAGTGGAGGAGGTCCAGGTAATGTGTAAGTTAATAGTGATGCCACTCTGTGCTATCTCGTATTCTTTTGAATTCGGAGTTCTAAGTAACTGTAGTAATTTGTCTTTTACTTCTCTCCATGTTTCAGATGGACCTAACTTATGACATTTATGCGGTGTGTTATTAAAGGGCCATGTTAAATTGTCCCTCCAATGGAAAGTTATGTTTACTTGTGCTTGTGATTTGGCTTTTATCCACACTACTGGTGATTCCATATTCTGCATCATATAAAAAGGACCCTCCTGTCCTGACACCGTGAAATTTCCTACCGTATACCATTCGTAGTAAGGATATTGTGTTATACTCTTATCCTGATTTACCCATCTAAGATCAGTACTATTTTCATGAACTGTTACATTGATACCGGGAGTCCATGTATAAACAAACATTTGAAAACATTCAAGCACTATTATCATAGTTAGAAGGATCTTCATTCTGTTTCTCTCGGTTCAAGACTCTTTTTGCAGTGTGATGCGTGGATCCAGGCTGCTTTTCCTTCCAATTTCACTGAAGTGGCTGTGGTCAAAAGCACTTGATAAGGACCTTCAAATCTAGGTTCCAATGTCTTTCTGGTGTGTTTCTTAACATACACATAATCTCCTGGTAGCAGTGTATGTGTACCTGCTATTGAGTTAGGGTCTGGAAGAGAAGAATACACACTTTTGTGGATCTTAGTTAGACGTTGTTGTAATTGTATTACATATGCAGTCAAACTATCACATTGCAATTGCATACTCTGTGGAAAGTATAGACCTAATCTAGGTGCATTCCCAAAAAGTTTTTCATATGGGGACAATCCTGTTTTCCCTGTTGGAGTGTATCTTATGGAGAACAAAGCCAAAGGCAGGCATTCTGGCCATGGCTTGTTTAACTCTTGCATGGCTTTTTGTATTTTCAACTTTATTGTCCCATTTACTCTTTCCACTGACCCTGAACTCTGTGGATGATAAGGGGTGTGGAAACTTTGTTGAACCCCTAACATGGTCATCACATTCTGCAAGATTTCTCCTGCAAAGTGTGTCCCCCTATCTGATTCTATGGTTTCAGGAAGACCAAACCTAGGTATTAACTCAGTGATCAGTTTCTTGGCTGTGGCTTTTGCTGTAGCTGATTTTACTGGATAGCTTTCGGGCCAACCTGAAAATAAATCGATACACACGAGGACAAATTCAAAGGGGCCACTCTTAGGCATTTGTATGTAGTCAATTTGCAGTCTCTGGAAGGGGTATTGGGCCCGAACCTGGTGTTTTCGTGGGGTTTTTACTCTCTGTCCTGGGTTATTCAGGAGACAGATTTGGCAGGCTGCACAGTAGTTTCTCGCAGTACTACTGAATCCAGGGGCGAGCCATCCTTGGTTCACAATCCTATACATGGAATTGGAACTGACGTGTGTGGGTAGGTGAACTGCCGCTGCCATTGCTGGGTACAGAGAGGCAGGTAGGCATACTTTGCCTCCTTCCCTCCATATATTGTCAAGGTCTGGTGCTGCTCCCATCCTGACCCACTTATCTTTCTCGCTCTCCCCTGCTTGCTCCTGTAATTTACTCAGCTGCTGCCATGTTGGTTCTGGGATACTCACCTCTACCGCTGCTAGGTCTCAGGGCTTCCTTCCCCTAGAGCTGCCTGTTTTGCAGTCAAATCTGCAAATGCATTTCCTTTTGCCTCAATTGTTTTTGCGCTCGTGTGTGCCGCTATCTTCATAATGGCCACTCGTTTAACCTTTTGAAGATTGTTCAGGACTCTCTTAATCCCTTCTCCATGTTTTACAGGTGTACCTGCTGCTGTCAGATAACCTCTAGCCCTCCATATGTGGCCATAATCGTGCGCTACACCATAAGCGTAGGCAGAGTCAGTGTAAATATTCCCTTCTCGTCCTTTTAAGTATTCTAGGGCTTGTTCTAAAGCTTTTAATTCTGCTTCTTGTGCTGACATGTGGGCTGGTAAGGGCTGTGCTTCAATCACCTGTGTATCAGTCACTACAGCATACCCTGTGTGATATTTACCCTTGTCATCAGCAAACCTACTGCCATCTATGTACAAAGTGTGCTCAGCGTTTAAGATTGGTGTATCTGTAACATGTGGGAATCCCATTGTCTCCTGTTCCATGAGCTGAAAACAATCGTGCTCATCTATCTCTTTAAACAGAAGGGTGTCAGTTTCCTCATCTCCTTCCTTATTAGCACTATTATTCCCCCTTGCCAAATCTGGTGACTGAAGAGGCAAAAAGGTGGCCAAATTTAAGGTTGTACAGCGCTGAAAAGTGACATTTGGAGGTAAAAGTAAAGTACACTGTAACCTTAATTGCCTAGCCATTGAAATGTGTTTGGGCTGAACTTGAGACAAGATTGCATGTATGTCATGTGTGGTGTGCACTACAACTGGATTGTCTAGAACAATTTCTGATGACTTATCTAAGATTATCGACACCGCTGCTACCGCCCGTACACAGGACGGTGAACCTCTGGACACTGGATCTAATGCTGCTGAAAAGTAAGCAACGGGTCTTTGTTTTACATGTGCCTGTGTCAAAACACCTGTGGCGTGTCCAGTGATTTCAGCAATGTACAAATGAAATGTCTTGGTGTAATCTGGAATACCGATAGCCGGGGCAGAAATCAATAACCTTTTCAAAGTGACAAACGACTCATAAGCTACTTCTGTAAGCATATACGGTACAATTTTCAAACAATCGTATAATGGCTGCATCAAAGCGCTAGCGTGTGGTATCCATTGTCTACAATATGACACAATACCTAAAAACATACGCAATTGTTTGAAATTCCGTGGGGGTAACATTCCCTTTATCACTTGAACCCTCTCTTCAGTGAGATGACTTGTACCCTGTGATATACAATGTCCCAAAAAGATAACTTTTTTCTGACACACTTGCAACTTTTTCTTATTAACCTTGCAACCTTTTTCTGCCAAAAATCGCAACAAATTAAGGGTGGTGGCCAAACAAGTTTCCTTGTCCGGGCAGCATAACAATAAATCATCCACATATTGTAACAACACACAGGAATCAGGTGGTACCCATTCTCCCAACACTGTTTGCAATGCTTGCGAATACAAGGTAGGTGAATGCGCCATACCCTGCGGTAGGCGTGTCCAGGTTAGTTGTCGATTTTTGAGGGAAAATGCAAACCACGGTTGGCATTCTTCCGCAAGCGGGACGGAAAAGAAAGCGTTGGCCAAATCTATAACCGTAAAGTACATACTGGTTGATGGTATTTGTGACAGTAACGTATGTGGATTGGGTACTAAAGGTGTCATCAGGGCTAGTATTTTGTTGACCGCTCTGAGGTCTTGGACCATTCTGTACTTAACCGGACTACCGGCTACTGTTTTCTTTTTAACCGGATACAAAGGAGTATTCGCCGGTGATTTTACCTCTTTTAGAGCTCCACTTTTTAACAAGGATTGGACCTGCATTTCTATGGCCGCCTCTTGGGGTGCACTGAGTGGATACTGTTTTTGTTGGGGAAGCACTGCTCCTGGAATCAGCTGTAGGGTAACCGGAGGTATGGGCAAAAGTCCAACATCAGCTGGATGTTTCTCCCATAGTTCTTCCGGAAGGGATAACAAGATCTGATCCAAATCTGGAGGAGATGGACCGGACAGTTCCGATTCCTCCTCCAGGTATTGTATCAGGTTACACATCTCCATGTGTTCTTGATTATCCCCTATAGCTAAGGTGACAGTACCATCTGGGTGATAGGTAATGTTAGCTCCTATTTTCTGCAAAATGTCAGCTCCTAGCAAATTAGTGGGGGCTCCTCTAGATACCAGAAAACGTGAAAGGAACATGTGGTTCCCTATTTTAACTTTTAGAGGTTTTGTCAGCGGGGCGTCGGCTAAAATGCCATCATATCCAGTTATCAATATAGTGTCAGGTGATTCTTGCTCAGGGAGTAGTTCAGAATCAGAAAGTAACGAGCGTGAAGCTCCTTTGTCAACTAAACAAGAAATTTTCTTATTACCAACCGTTATAGTGGTCTTAAGCATCTTTGTTTTGGATCTTTCTAAAACCGGGGCGAGTCATGCCCGTGGATCATCTCCCTGTCGCCTTATGTCACCATTATTGTTATTGCCCCTGGGCTGGTTTCTTCTCTGATTAACTGGAGAATCAACACCTTCCTCTCCTTCATCCCTTATTCTTTTCCTGCAGTGGCGTCTGATGTGACCAATCTTGTTACAGTAGTAACAGGTAAGGGGTTTGCGAGAGGAACCTCTACCTTGCTCTTGGGGACCCACAATCGCAATGATTGCATGATGTTTCCTCCCTTTGGTTTCTGCTAAGTCCGCCTCTATACCTTGTGCCTTCTGTAACAACGACCCTCTATCTCTAATTGCCCTCCACTCTGGTGTGCAGGCTTTCAGTCTTTCACTTATCTGTGGATTTAATCCTTCCATAAACTGTCTATTGAAGGCTCGGATCGTGACTGGCAGAGCCAAATCCAATCCCTCATCTGCCATCATACTTTCCATAGATAAGTAAAATTCCGATACAGTCTGTCCTGGCATTTGTTTCATGGATGATATTGACCCCCTCTCCTGTTGTTTTGCCTGACAGAAAGCTTCTAATCTAACAATAAAAGGGGCCCTTGAGTCTATGTGTCTGACATGTCCTGCCTCCAGGTTGCCATCCCTGTCAGCTCGGTCTGCAGGTCGGTGCGGACCTATTTCAGTCATAAACTGGTTAAACAGGGTCAGAGTCATTTTATGTCTGCATAAATCCTCCCCATCCTGACAGGTTGCTTCATGTGTATTCATTAACTGTGTCACAAATCTACAGAAAGCATCTGGCTTTGCTACCGGGTCTGGGGCGCTCTGTATTAATGCCATAAGGGTGTCTGCTGACCATGGTGCCCAAGTCCTTATTTGCATCTTACGAGTAATAGTAGGTGGGGCGTGTGGATGGGCTACTTGTCCAAATTCTGGATTATTTACCTGTACAATGCGTGTATCAGTGCGTACGGGGGCTACAGTTTCTGAATGAGGTTTTTGTGCCCCACAATGCACACATTCTATTGCCCATTCTGGGTTCTGTGTTCCACAAACCTGACAAACCCATCCTCCTCCCCTCAAGTACAGGATATAACCCTGGCTTATGCGAATTTTGCTCTATGTCAGTGTATGGGGGTGGGATGGTTGAACTAAGATTATTTAAAATTTCAACATTTTTTGTTCTTCTATCTTTCATATCCCAACCATCACAATCTGGATTATATTTCCACCCCTCTTCTTTCGCTCTATTTGAGACCTTAATTAAGCATTGAACCTGACGCATCCATTGCTTCTCTAACACCTCTCCTTGTCTGTCCCTTTTTATTTCACTCCATACATCCGGGTCTAAACCCGCTGCTCCTTTCACCTAAATTTACGAAGGACATCCTTTAAGTCCCGCGCTTCATCTTTCCCATAGATGTTTTTAATTATCTGTGGCACCGTATAATGCGCCACAATTCCCTGACGGGGTTTCGTGTTCTGCTGGCCCATTCTGACAGTCTGTTCCTAGGTAGCATGTGGGACACTTAGTGTACAATATTAAATACTGAAAAAGCTACACTAGTTCCTCGTTGCCTTCTTCCTAGGGTGGCAGAATACTAAAAACCTCTCCAGGATGAGATTTCTGAAATCGAATTACTTTATATGCTAGCCAACTGACAAATATTATGACCAGACTGACGACTGCAACATATACAAGCATTCCTTTAAGTGACCAGGTATCCGACTAGATCTCCGGGCTTATGGAGACCTTATTCCCCCCCGTATCTGGGATCCCTCTCATACACTCTTATCCCTGCTTTATGGAGCAGACAGGGCTTATACTTTCAACCCGTCTATGGTTTATGAGTTAGATGTGAGGTTAAGCATAAGCGTCAGACCCCCAAGCTCATGTGAGGTAAGGGCGCATTCCGTTGCTTAGTTCGGCAATCCCCTTCTAACTCATACCATCCTTGTCAAGGCTCATTCACTTTCTCAACAAGACAGACAAGACAACAAACAACAAATAATTCCAGCAATATAAACCAAAATATGCAGTATTCTAGACTCACCACTACAGAGGCTGGTGTTTTAAAACCAGGAGAACCGTAACTGACAGAACGGATAGGCACAAATCAGGGGAGCACAGAATATAAGAAAAATAAAGCTTTTTCTTACCTGGCCAGGTTTTCAATCTGTGGTTCCCGGAATGCCTGTCCTTTTGTTCCGTCAGTCTAATTCATCCACCTCTTGAAGTATCATCGGTAAGTCCCTATTTTCGGGCGCCAGAAATGTTAAGTGCAGTTCTCAACTGAATTGCCTCTAGTTTATATTGCTTTGCCAAATTTAGCTCTCAAAGAAGTAAGACACAGAATCAGGAGTTTCTGTATATCAGTTCCGAGCCTTAAAGGTCCCGTAGTGAACTGAACTGTCGGCTCTTTATTGGAGCTTTTATAGACTGGTTACAGAAACACATATTTCAGCAAATTTCCATATAAGGTAACGAGCAGTATATTTCAACATACATCACGCTGGACTTACATCTGGAAAACCTTAAGCTAGTCTTGCAACATATGCTGACACGTACACATAATGCAGAGAAATGAAAAACAACTTAAGTAGAACTCTAACCCATTATTTCCAACCTTATCACTCCATGTTCAAGTTGAAATTTGGAAAATCATGTGAAGAGCACATGTAAAAGCATCAAAGACCTAAAACTTAGTAGATACAACCAGTGGATGCAGACTGGATAGCGTGCATAATAAAGGAAACAGGGACTGCAGAACTACAGCTGGCCTTAGCTGTATAATTGTTTGACTGTGTGATTGTATGGAACACCATCTTTCCATAGGAACCCACAATTTGATTTTTATAGCTTAAATCAACTTTCAATTTAAATTAGCCACATGCTTCTCAGGTGCTTCATATGTGTATCAGAATAGAAGATGTGCAAAGTCTTATTCCCTGTATACACGGTCAGACATTGATCGGACATTCCCACAACAAAATCCATGGATTATTTCCGACGGATGTTGGCTCAAACTTGTCTTGCATACACATGGTCGCACAAAGTTGTTGGAAAATCCGATCGTTCTGAATGCGGTGACGTAAAACACGTACGTCGGGACTATAAACGGGGCAGTACCCAATAGCTTTCGTCTCTTAATTTATTCTGAGCATGCATGGCACTTTGTGCGTCGGATTTGTGTACACTCGATCGGAATTTCCGACAACGGATTTTGTTGTCGGAAAATTTTATAGCAAGCTCTCAAACTTTGTGTGTCGGAAATTACTATGGAAAATGTGTGATGGAGCCTACACACGATCGGAATTTCCGACAACAAGGTCCTATCACACATTTTTCATCGGAAAATCCTATCGTGTGTACAGGGCATTACTGTTGGTTCTCTTTAGAAAGCACCCACATCCTGCTGAGTCTGATCTACACTGTCACTCTGCAATTAACAAAGCTCCTGCTTCCTCTGGTTGGAGAGCTCTAGCCGTGACTTAGCAGGGATGTGTATTACCTCTGCAGAGAGACTGCTTCTTCTACACAGAAATTCTGGCAGGGGACTGTATTTGTTACAGGTCTTTTATACAACCTCATATCACTTTTGTTGACCAAATTATTTTTGTTCCCTTTTAATTTCAAGCTGTGGAATAATAATCATGCTCCAGAAAGGGTCCGTCCGGCTCTGGAGAACTCTCTAAAGGATCTTGGACTAGATTACATGGATCTTTTCATAATCCACACCCCTGTGGAATTTAAGGTATGTTCACACATCATCCCTATACAGGCTTGTATGACAGTGATTACATTTAAAACACAGTGACCAATTAAAAATTAATTTTCTTTGTTCTGACTTTATTTTCTCTTATATTCAAAATATATTTCTTAATATTCTTAATGAGACTATAGACTAAATAAAAAACGAAAAAATAATTATTTTCCATGTCGTTAAATAATTATGAAATATTGAGCATAATTATTTCATATTTACAAACACCAGCCAGCTGCTGGGATGTTACCCTTATTTTCATACTGTTTGTTCATTAGGCTAATCAAATTGACTATTGTTTACAAGCTTTATTACACACACACACAGCTTAATGATTCAAAGTACTTTGTCACTCATCTAGAGTTTTTTTTAATGATTGAAACAGACAGGTTTTCAGTAATGCAAAGACCATCCATGCATTGCACTGGATCCATAGAAGCCAATTAGTGCTAAACTTTCCGTGTTCTAAGCTCACTAAATTTGAACTTTATTTCGTAATTTTATTTTTGTATTTCTTGTCTCAAAAAGACAGATCTTTCTTATAATCATATTTTTAATTCGGTATTATGATTACGCTAAGATAAGATTGGCTTAGGTTGCAGATGGTTCAGTCATAACTTAGACAGTTGGTGTATCTCTGAGGACTGATTCTACAATATAAACCAGAATGTGAATGTAGCGCCGACAACTGTTGTTTCTAGCTTTATGTGTATTATTCAGTACAATAGTTGTGTTAGTGCCATCTTGTGGACAATTGATAAAGTACAGTAAGTTTATGTCTCAGGATTAAGTGACATGGAAGTGATTCATTGTTTACTTCGGAACTGTAGCTCTGACCCACCCACAATGATCCTGGACAAAGTCAGAACTGAACTGCATTGTGGGAGGATATAAAAGGGTAAGCAGCGGCCATCTTAGGTCTCTTGTTCCTGGGACGCGTGGCCTGCCAGCAGGACTCTGTGGGTGTGTGTGTCCCACAGGTACCTTGCGAAGGAGCGGAACAGCTGCAGTATCCTGCCATCGTATCGCAGTGAGCTGGACAAGAGACGTGATTGTTCTGGAGGACCCGTGGGGAGTTAACCGAGGACTCCTGGTCGTTTGTGGATGGAACAGTGTGACGGCGTGGTGGTTCCTCTATACGGAACTGAGAACTGCTGGACTGGAGACATCCACCTGCCTGGATTCCATGTGGTGAGAGGGTTGACACCCAGAAGTTTAAATTGGGTATTATACACACATCTTTAGAACTGTACAGAGTGTTGCTGGGACTGATAGTCCCATGGAACAAGTTAAGTCTGAGAGTATTATATCCGAATAGACTTCAGCGTTCAAGAGCGGATGTTAGATGTTTTTTCATATAAAGACACCTAATCACTCATTTGGATTACAATTGTTTTAGTGTGTTATACTACACTGCGCAACACCCAGGAGGAACCCTGTGCGGATTACAATCATAAGAGCTAGCGAAGACGGAAGACGTCTGGACTACCTCTTTCATTGCAGGGCCCTGCATTTTAGTATAGTGACTTTAAGGTTTAAAGTAGGGGGAGCTCACGGGTATAGATTCATACCAATATATACATATATATTTCTGTGATTGTTATTAATTGTCATAATCATTTCTTATACTATCACACTACGTTGGTGTGATAGTATATTCATTTAAATAACTCTTTAGGCATGTGCATTTCGTTTCGTTCTGAATCGAAATTCGGACGAATTTTTCATTATTCGGAAATTCGGATGCATCCGAATTTCTGAATTACAAAAGTAAAGAGTTTAAACGAATCTGAAAAAAAACGAACGAATTCGAAAACATATTTGAATCGAATTCGAAAACATATTAGAATCAAGCTCAAAAAAACATATTCGAATCGAATTCGAAAAAAATAGAAAACGCTTTTCTAAAAAAAACTATGAGATAGAATATAAAATAATAAAGCAATAGAAATATATATATATACATTTTTTGTTATTATTCTCTTCTATTGTTTTTTTATGCTTTTGTCTTCTATTATTTTATATTCTATAATAGTCTTTTCAATTCAAATTCGTTCTATACGAAATTCGAGTTTCGGAACATGGCTTCTGAAGTTTGAATTTCGTATAGAATTAATTTGAATTTGAATAGAAAAGATTAGAACAGAAAATAATAGAAAAGAATAGACTAGAAAAACAATAGAACAGAATAGAAGAAAATATAATACATATATTATATTTTCTTCTATTCTTTTCTATTGTTTTTCTAGTCTATTCTTTTCTATTATTTTCTAATCTTTCATATTCAAATTTGATTTCGGTCTATATGAAATCCGAATTTTGGAAGATGTTTTATATATATATATATATATATATATATATATATATATATATATATATATATATATATATATATATATATAATTTTTTCTATTCTGTTTCATTGTTTTTCTATGCTATTCTTTTCTATTCTATTCTAAACTTTTCTATTCGAATTTGAATTCATTCTATACGAAATTCGAATTTCGGTAGATGGCTTCTGAAGGTAGAATTTCGTATAGAATGAATTCGAATTTGAATAGAAAAGATTAGAATAGAAAATAATAGACTAGACAAACAATAGAACAGAACAGAATAAAATATAATATATATATTTTATTCTATTCTGTTCTATTGTTTTTCTAGTCTTTTCTCTTCTACTCTATTCTAATCTTTTCTCTTCAAATTCGAATTCACTTTATAAGAAATTCAAATTTCGGAAGATGGTTATATATATATATATATATATATATATATATATATATATATATATATATATATATATATATATATATATATATATTATTTATTTATTTTTTCTATGCTGGTCTATTGTTTTTCTATTTTATTCTAATCTTTTCTATTTTATTCTAATCTTTTCTATTTTATTCTAATCTTTTCTATTTTATTCTAATCTTTTCTATTTTATTCTAATCTTTTCTATTTTATTCTAATCTTTTCTATTTTATTCTAATCTTTTCTATTTTATTCTAATCTTTTCTATTTTATTCTAATCTTTTCTATTTGAATGCGAATTCATTATATACGAAATTTGAATTTCTGAAAATGGTTATACAGAAACAGAATGAAATAGAATGAATTTGAATTCTAATAGAAAAGACTAGAACAGAAAAACAATAGGACAGAATAGAAAAAAATTATATATATATATATATATATATATATATATATATATATATATATATATATATATATATATATATATATATATATATATATATATATATATATATATATATATATATAATTTTTTTCTATTCTGTCCTATTGTTTTTCTGTTCTAGTCTTTTCTATTAGAATTCAAATTCATTCTATTTCATTCTGTTTCTGTATAACCATTTTCAGAAATTCAAATTTCGTATATAATGAATTCGCATTCAAATAGAAAAGATTAGAATAAAATAGAAAAGATTAGAATAAAATAGAAAAGATTAGAATAAAATAGAAAAGATTAGAATAAAATAGAAAAACAATAGACCAGCATAGAAAAAATAAATAAATATATATATATATATATATATATATATATATATATATATATATATATATATATATATATATATATATATATATATATATATATATATATATATATATATATATATATATATATATATATATAACCATCTTCTGAAATTCAAATTTCGTATAAAATGAATTTGAATAGAAAAGCTTACAATAGAGTAGAAAGAATAGACTAGAAAAACAATAGAATAGAATAAGATATAATATATATATTATATTTTATTCTGTTCTGTTCTATTTTTCTAGTCTATTCTCTTCTATTATTTTCTATTCGAATTCATTCTATACGAAATTCGAATTTCAGAAGCCATCTTCTGAAATTCAAATTTCGTATAGAATGAATTCAAATTCGAATAGAAAAGTTTAGAATAGAATAAAAAAGAATAGCATAGAAAAACAATGAAACAGAATAGAAAAAAAATATAATATATAAAAATTATATTTTATTCTCTTCTGTTCTATTGTTTTTCTAGTCTATTCTATTTCTATTATTTTCTATTCTAATCTTTTCTATTCAAATTCGAATTCATTCTATACGAAATTCTAATTTTAGAAGCCATCTTCCGAAATTCTAATTTCGCATAGAATTAATTCAAATTCAAATAGAAAAGTTTAGAATAGAATAGAAAAGAATAGCATAGAAAAACAATGGAACAGAATAGAAAAAAAATATAATATATATATATATATATATATATATATATATATATAACCATCTTTCGAAATAGGAATTTGGTATAGAATAAATTTGAATAGAAAAGATTAGAATACAATATATTATATTTTTTTCTATTCTGTTCTATTGTTTTTCCATGCTATGCTTTTATATTTTCTATTCTATCCTAATCTTTAAAATTGGAATTCGATTTCATTCTATATGTATTTTAAATTTCGCAAAATGGTTATATATAGTTTACTTTTTCAAATTCAGTTGATGTTTTTTTCGAATTTTATAGTTTTTTTCGAATGTGGTAGAATTTTTTTGAATGCGGTCGAATTTTTTCGAATACGAAACGAATTCCGAAAACGAATGTAATGAATGCAACGAATTTAACTAAACGAATTTTATTAAATAACGAATCGAAACTAAACTAAACACATTTTTTCATCCTGCACATGTCTATAACTCTTTATATAAATATATTACTCATTCAAAGAAAGAAGTTATCTTTGGTCATTATTGAAGTTTGTGTGCAGTGTTGTCATTTCTCCTACAGGTGGAGCTACCAGCACCCAGGTAGAGGTAATCTTAATTGTAAGTGTATATTGTGGATTAAAAGTTAATGCTCATATTGTTTCAACACTGCACTACAGTTGTGTCAAGGGGAGTGAACAATTTAAGAAGGGAAGCAGAGTGAAGGTAACAGACCCGCTTAAACCAGCAGCTCCACCGTGAGTTAGTGCTACATGTGGGGGCTCGTCCAGGATAACTGTCACTCTAAAGCAGAACAACCTCTTAATAACCCTAAAATGGATCCCCTCGCTGCGGCACAGTGGTGTGAGGCGGAAGGTGTCCGTTCAGAAACGATCGTAGCCATGGAACTCTGGGAAGATATCTGGGAGAAGGAACACATTAATCAAGTGGTGAAAACACTATCCCCAGGTCAAAGAGCCAAGGTGGTCGCAGTAAGACCTGACCATGAGACATGCCGCACCTATGCCTTATTAGAATGGAGAATGGGAGTTCCAGAAAACTTCAAGGGTGATAGTGTTGAACTCACTGACAAGACAAAATTTTATCTGACTCACCCAAGAGAGCAGGGGGAGGATCCTGCCACCTTCCCTCAGATGAGTTTAACAAGAGTCGGGGGTCCATCGCGGTCAGCACCGACTGCAATTGAACCCGAACTCATCACAGCCCTTGGAAACTTGGTGTCCCAATGTCAGAAAGGGAGGTCAACCTATTCAGGGATTGGGTCATGAAAATTGGGCACCTTCTCGGGCCAACAGCCTGTACCCAAAGGAGAAGATACTTTTGAAGAATGGTTGGAGCAGACCACACAGGTGCTGGATGAGTGGGACATCCCTGAAACACAGAAGAAGCAGCGGATCACTGAGAGTCTCAAGGGGCCTGCTTCCGAGGCCATTCGAAATTTAAAACTCAGTAAACAAAACTGTGTAGCCCAAGACTACTTAGATATCCTGCAAGATGTGTTTGGACGTACTGAAAAGGTTTCCGACCTAATTTACCAATTAGAACACACCTATCAGGAAACTGGAGAGAAGTTATCAGAATATGTGAGGCGGCTGGACAAGGTCATTCACCAGATATTACTGAAGAAGGGAATAGATCCTTGTAAGGTGGATGAGATTCGAGCCAAACAAGTCTTAAGGGGTGCCCAGCCCTTGGACCCCATCACCCTCCAGTTAAGAACTCGCCAAGATGGAGGCATATTGAAATACCCAGATCTGATTCGGATTGTACGGGAAGAAGAAGCTATTCTGGAGAGAAAGAAGGACAACATCCAAGAACCAAAGCACACTGTTGGAGTCCGAACAGTTAATGTGATGGAGGATGATCCCCAGATTGAGCTTCTCAAGACTCAGGTGGCTCAGTTAATGAAAATGATGGCTTTACTGACCACGAGACCCCCAAACCCACCTAATGAAGGGACAGAAAAATTGAAGAAGGTACCAGACTCCACCTTCAGGAGCCGACCTGGATGTTGTTTCAACTGTGGAGGGGTTGGACATTTCGGGAACGTGTGCCCAAGTCCGAGAGCAGCCATACAGCGTCAGAAGCCAGCGGAAAACTTCAGAGGGCCCCAGTGAAGGAGTCAACTGGGTGCCCTGTAACTGCCGTCAACTCCAACGAAACCCAAGTTCCCAAAGTTTTGAGAGAAAGGGGAAGAATGAAGTTGAGAAAGCGTCTAAGGAAACGAGGAGTCAAGCTGCACTCTGGTAGGCAGAAGAATTCAAACACTAAGGGTGAATTTCCCCGAAACTTGGTGGGACCCTCTCCGATTATCCCAATCCAGATAGAAGGAATCTATGCCAAGGCACTGCTAGATACCGGAGCTCAAGTGACCTTATTATACAAAGACTTCTACATGAAGCATCTCAAGCATCTGCCCATGCAAAAGTTAGAAGACTTGGAGATATGGGGTCTAGGTACCCAGAACTTTCCTTATGAAGGGTATATTCCTATCAAACTCACCTTTGACCCGAGTGTGGCTGGAAAGGCGGAGACTTTCGACACCCTGGCAGTTGTGTGTCCCCGGCCCCCTGGGGCCGACAGGAGTTCCCTCATTATCGGAACAAATACTGACCTGGTCAGAAGGCTCCTGACACCACTTGTACAAGAGGAAAGTGCCCCGGCCATGAAGATGCATCCCATGCTAACCCAAGTGTATGAGGACATAGTGCATGAGCAGAAGGTCTGGCGCTTAGACCGAGGTGAAGAACTACTACACCCGGGTGAATTGGTATGCATGAGGGCCTCTGTCAAGTTGAGCTGGAGACGACCGGGTCCTTTCATTGTCTTGGAGAGGGACACTCAGGAAGAGAATCTGGGTCTGGAGATACTTCCAAAAGTTTTATCTACTAAAGCACTTAAGAGGAGCAGGGGGAGAGTCTCAGTCAGTGTTCGGAACACGACAGCCTTGCCTGTGAGGATACCAGCAAGAATGCTGCTAGGGCAGGTGAATCAAGCAACCCCAGTGTCACCAAGAGATGTAAAAAGAAGCCCCGAAGAGGAGATTCCCATAGAGAATTTTTACCCAAAGAACACCGCCCTTACGCCTGCTTGGATGGAGAGGGCCAAAGCCCAGCTCATGAGATGGAAGGAAGTTTTCTCAAAGAGTGAGTTTGACGTGGGGTATGCCATGAGTGCAGAGCACAAGATCCGGCTGGAAGAAGACAAGCCCTTCCGAGAAAGAGTCAAGAGGATCCCATTGGGAGACCTTGAAGACCTCCGAGAACAGCTGGCTGAGCTAAAAAGAACTGGGATTATCAAAGAGTCCAGGAGTCCATACGCCTCTCCGATCGTGGTGGTGAAGAAGAAAAATGGATCACTCCGGCTGTGTATCGACTATAGGACTCTGAACCGACTGACCATTCCCGATCAATACACTACCTGCCGCATAGAAGATGCCCTACAGAGCCTGTCAGGGGTGAAGTGGTTTAGTGTATTAGATCTGAAGAGTGGCTACTATCAGATCCCCATGGGTCCTGAGGATAAAGAGAAGACTGCTTTCATCACTCCCGTGGGGTTCTATGAATTTAACCGGATGCCACAAGGCCTGTCTGGGGCCCCAGCAACTTTCCAGCAGCTCATGGAAAAGACAGTAGGCGACATGAACTTGATTGAAGTACTAGTATACTTAGACGATATCATTGTGTTTGGCCGAACTGTTGAAGAGCATGAAGAGCGACTGGAAAAGGTTTTAAAGAGGCTACATGAGGAGGGTTTGAAACTCTCAATGGAGAAATGCCAGTTCTATCAATCTTCCGTGAACTATCTGGTGCACATTGTGTCTGAAGAAGGGATAGCAACTGATCCTGAGAAATTGGAGGCTGTTACCTCTTGGCCAAGGCCCATGAATGTGACTGAGCTCAGGTCATTCCTAGGATTCTGCTCCTACTACCGGAGGTTTGTAGAGGGATTCGCAAAGATAGCCCACCCTCTCACAGAACTACTAAAGAATCAGGAAGAGACTGATGTAGATTCTGAGAAGCCCGGGAAGCAAAAAGAAGGGCCCCGGAAGAAAAAGGAATCTATCTTGAATCAGTGGACTCAGGAATGTGAAGAGACATTTAGTCAATTAAAAAAAAGTTTTACAACTGCTCCAGTGTTGGCCTATGCGGATCCTACCAAGCCCTATGAACTGCATGTGGACGCCAGCCGAGATGGGCTGGGCGGAGTGCTCTATCAGGACCATAATGGACATTTAAGACCTGTTGCTTACGTGAGCCGAAGCCTATCCCCTGCTGAGAAGAACTACCCAACTCATAAACTTGAGTTTCTGGCCTTGAAGTGGGTTGTGGTAGATAAGTTGAGAGATTACCTGTCTGGTGCCGAATTTGTAGTTAAAACAGATAACAACCCCCTCACATACCTATTCACCACCGCAAAATTGGACGCCACAGGCCATAGGTGGTTGGCTGCTCTCTCAACATTCTCCTTCAGCCTGAAATACAGACCAGGAATGGGCAACAGAGATGCAGATGCGCTATCAAGAAGACCCCACAGTCCCCTGAGCTCCCAAGAGGATTGGACTCAACTTGCCCCCGAAGGGGTAAGAGCCCTTTGCGAAGGAGCAGTAAAGCAGGAGAAAGGTGGAGCCAGAGCTGAAGAGATTGGAGTGACTACAGCAGGAGTACCTAAGTATTACTGTAACGTCTCCCAGATTGCTGCAGAGGGTTTGTCTAAATTATCAAGGAAAGATCTTAGAAGAGATCAACAAGAAGATCCACTCTGCAGTTTGGTGTTGGAAGCTCTGGAGGGTAAACACCCTGATCTACTTTTAAAAAGCGCCCGAAAAGAAGCTCTGTTGTTACACAAAGAGTGGGATCGGTTGCAGTCGTTGCAAGGGGTGGTCTACCGAAGGGGCCCCTCTGAGGATCCGGAGGAGAAGTGGCAACTGTTACTACCAGAGAAGCATAGAGAGACAGTGTTGATCGCTTTACATGATTGTCATGGACATTTGGGGTCAGAAAGGACTCTTCAATTGATAAGAGATAGATTCTACTGGCCTTACATGAGGAAAGAAGTGGAGAGTTACTGTCACTCCTGCCATAGGTGTATCCAGAGAAAGACTCTGCCGCAACGGGCAGCCCCAAAGGGACACTTATCAAGCCAAGGTCCCATGGATCTAGTGTGTATAGACTTCCTGTGCCTAGAATCTGACTTGAGTGGGCAAGGAAATATTCTGGCAGTCACGGACCATTTCACCAGATATGCTCAAGCTTTCTCCACGAAAGACCAGAAGGCAGTCACAGTGGCTAAGACATTGGTGGAGAAGTTCTTCGTCCATTACGGCTTACCACAAAGGATCCACTCAGATCAAGGAAGGGATTTTGAGAGTACACTCATCAGGAGGTTGCTGGATCTACTGGGGATTCAAAAATACAGAACTACGCCCTATCATCCGCAAGGAGACCCTCAGCCGGAAAGGTTTAATAGAACTCTTCTTGATATGTTGGGGACATTATCCTCCGAGCAAAAGCCCAACTGGAGTAAGCATATTGCCGCTCTAGTACATGCATACAACAGCACCAAGAGCGACGTCACAGGATATTCACCTTATCGGCTGATGTTTGGGCGTGAGGCTAGGTTACCAGTGGATCTGGCTTTTGGAACTTCTCTGGATCCCACATCAGAAGCTTCTCCCCGAGGATATGCAAATAGGCTGGGGAAGAGTCTGAAGGTTGCTTATGAGAAGGCCCGGACCATGTCAGAAAACAGAGGAAGCAGGAATAAAAGAAACTTTGACCTAAAAGTAAGGGTCCAGGATCTTCAACCAGGTGACTGAGTCTTACTAAGGAATTTGGGTATTCCTGGCAAACACAAGTTGGCAAATCGATGGAGATCACAGCCATACGTTGTGTGTAAACAGCTCCCAGGGCTCCCAGTATTTGAAATCAGGCCAGAAGGAACTCCTGGACCAACTAAAACTTGGCATCGGAATCACCTTTTGCCCCTTACTGATGCAGTCAGGATAATCCCCGAAGAGGAATTATCATCCACATCAGAAGTTGCACAACGGCCTGTAACTAGGTCTCAGTCTGGAACTTCGGCAACTGGGGACATGGGGAGGGAGAGATGGACATTAGCTGGTTGTGGTCACCTAATATACCCGAAACTGAAGCGAGTGTTTCATCATCCACAGCTGAGGAGAGTAGTGAGGCCCTCAGGCCAGAAGCTCCAGAGTTGGTGTCATTGTCTGGAAGAGCTGAAGAGTGTTTATCTCCCACTGAAATAGGAGAAAGTGGTGTTCAGCCAGAAATAGGGGACTAACCAAAGAAACAAAGGGAGAAGAGGAACATTCGCCCACCTAAGAGACTAACATACGATACATTGGGCGAGTGTTCTGAAACCACAAAGATTACCAGCAAAAGGAACATTGATGAGCCTAGTTCCTCCTCAGTCAACCTGGATAATGAGAGCCTTGCTTCACCCCTTGGCACACCTGTAGCTGATACTAAAGTGACAGTTGTGGGTACACAGGGTAGCTTTCCAACACCTGAAAACTGGTGGGAGGCTCCCCTGTCGGTCCTGTGTTCTCGTTTAGAGGCTAAGATGTGTAGCAGAAACAAGGTCTTATATATCTTTGGGGACCAAAGATTTAGAGCAGGGGGAGTATGTAACGCTGACAACTGTTGTTTCTAGCTTTATGTGTATTATTCAGTACAATAGTTGTGTTAGTGCCATCTTGTGGACAATTAATAAAGTACAGTAAGTTTACGTCTCAGGATTAAGTGACATGGAAGTGATTCATTGTTTACTTCGGAACTGTAGCTCTGACCCACCCACAATGCTCCTGGACAAAGTCAGAACTGAACTGCATTGTGGGAGGATATAAAAGGGTAAGCAGCTTAGTTCGTGGGATGCGTGGCCTGCCAGCAGGACTCTGTGGGTGTGTGTGTCCCACAGGGTTGAGGCCTACCTTGCGAAGGGGCGGAGCAGCTGCAGTATCCTGCCATCGTATCGCAGTGAGCTGGACAAGAGACGTGATTGTTCCGGAGGACCCGTGGGGAGTTAACCGAGGACTCCTGGTCGTTTGTGGATGGAACAGTGTGACGGCGTGGTGGTGCCTCTATACGGAACTGAGAACTGCTGGACCAGAGACATCCACCTGCCTGGATTCCGTGTGGTGAGAGGGTTGACACCCAGAAGTTTAAATTGGGTATTACACACACATCTTTAGAACTGTACAGAGTGTTGCTAGGACTGATAGTCCCATGGAACAAGTTAAGTCTGAGAGTATTATATCCGAATAGACTTCAGCGTTCAAGAGCGGATGTTAGATGTTTTTTTTCTTCATATAAAGACACCTAGTCACTCATTTGGATTACAATTGTTTTAGTGTGTTATACTACACTGCGCAACACCCAGGAGGAACCCTTTGTGGATTACAATCATAAGAGCTAGCGAAGACGGAAGACGTCTGGACTACCTCTTTCATTGCAGGGCCCTGCATTTTAGTATAGTGACTTTAAGGTCTAGAGTAGGGGGAGCTCCCAGGTATAGATTCATACCAATATATACATATATATTTCTGTGATTGTTATTAATTGTCATAATCATTTCTTATACTATCACACTACGTTGGTGTGATAGTATATTAATTTAAATAACTCTTTATATAAATATATTACTCATTCAAAGAAAGAAGTTATCTTTGGTCATTATTGAAGTTTGTGTGCAGTGTTGTAATTTCTCCTACAGGTGGAGCTACCAGCACCCAGGTAGAGGTAATCTTAATTGTAAGTGTATATTGTGGGTTAAAAGTTAATGCTCATATTGTTTCAACACTGCTCTACAGTTGTGTCAAGGGGAGTGAACAATTTAAGAAGGGAAGCAGAGTGAAGGTAACAGACCCGCTTAAACCAGCAGCTCCACCATGAGTTAGTGCTACATGAACATTGTCTTTTCTTCTCCCTCTTTCTTCCCAGCCTGGAGATGATCCATTTCCCAAAGACGAAAATGGAAAATTAATTTTTCACAACACCGATATCCGGGATACCTGGAAGGTAAGCTGGCAAATTTGGTCATTGATTCTGGGCTCAGTAAAATCTCATATAAGCTTTGCTGTCAATTCAATATTTTTAAATCTTCAGTTTTTATTAAAATAATGTAAACTGAAAGGTAACCAGGAGAGTCCGCCTAAACCTGCACTACCACCTCCGCGCTAGATGAAATAGAGAGCACAAAATAGAGCTGCCACTTAAATATCAAATCATATATAAACAGAATCCACCCTCCAATGGTGCAGATGGATAGCGGCGCTAACTATAACAATGATGAGAAAAAAAAAAAAAATTTGCTTGAAACCCCACCGTTCTTAGTACCTTGGGGCGAGTTAGAGATGTGCTGAATCTCAAAGGTGATGAATCATAACTTAGCACTCACTCTTATAACACATAAAGTATTAGTGATCTAAATGAATAGAACACTCCCGTGTGTACAACAAAATAAATGCCCCCCAATATTCCAACTAATATGTGATGAATATATATTACCATACACCACGTGAAAAAATACAAATAGTTCCTACAATATATAATCACTTGAAAAATATATATAAAAGAATAAAAATAAAATTGTATATGAAAACTAAAAATACAAATAAAATAATAAATAAATATAGTCCAAAGTGAAATCAAAAAAATCCAAAAATAGTCCACAAAAACAGTGATGATAATGTGTGACAAGAAAACACCACTCCAAGAAGAAAGTGCAGGTGTCCTCAAAATCGTTCTGCTGTGATCCGCAAATTTCACCACACCTCAGTGACGTGATTCCACTCCCTTCTGAAATTCAAACTCACCAGCTATTAAGGCCTCCCACTCTCGTGTTTGGCCGAACAGAGCCTCAACAAACTCAAAAATTGAATGGGCGGGGCGCAGATTACTCTGTGTCCACACCCTTCCTGTGTCCCCGTGACCGAGATATACGCAATTTCTCCCCATAGAACATGACTAATACAAGGTGAATACATTTAGATCGCATTCTAAAAGTAGCAAAAAAGGTCACCATCCATGTTCACCTTCTATAACATGGAGCACAATCTCTCTTAAAGTGCTTTACAACTTATATTAATACCTTGTGACAAAAATATAAAATAATGTATCAACATATATAATTTTACTCAAACCAAATAGATTAAATATGACATTACCTCCTAGTGTCCACAAAAGAATTACATAAATACTACAAATATTATATAGTGCCATAAAAATTCTATTTTTTATGTGCACATATGACAAATAATAAGTGATAATTAACTAAATGTGAAAAATACCAGTAATCAAACATATTCCAATCTTACAGTGCTATTAAGTGCATTTAATAATGTCCCAATATCTTAATATAAAGCGCTCAATGCGCCAAAATAATATATATAAAAAAATATATAAAAATTATATATATAAAAAAACTCCACTGTTATTATTCCAGTGACATGGTGTACAAAATGAGTTATTATTTCAACAATTCTTTTATTAGATCCTATATACGTATGTGTGTAAACCATCCATGGAGGGAACTAGAACCTGTATACATATATCCTCAAGATATTGGTAACCAGATGTATTACTGATAATGGATAATCCCTAGGAGTTACTAATAAAGCAGTTCAAATCCAGTTCAATGTTCATTCCTCCAGGGAATAAACATTTCAGCAGGAAGATCCATCGGGTTTCTCTCTGAGGGAGATCCCTGACCCGATTGGACCCTCTCCAGGTCTGATAGACCACATCCATGAACTGCGTTCATTTGACGCAGTTTTAGTGTGAATAAATTGATCTTTTTAACTTCTTTTATCTCATATATGAATTCATGATTATGAGGAGGAAAGCCAGTGTGTAGCAGTGGAGATCTGGAACGCATGCTAACCCCCATGAGAGTGGGTTGAGGCTCTGTTCGTCCAAACATGAGAGTGGGATGCCTTAATAGCTGGTGAGTTTGAATTTCAGAAGGGAGTGGAATCACGTCACTGAGGTGTGGTGAAATTTGCGGATCACAGCAGAACGATTTTGAGGTCACCTGCACTTTCTTCTTGGAGTGGTGTTTTCTTGTCACACATTATCATCACTGTTTTTGTGGACTATTTTTGGATTTTTTTTATTTCACTTTGGACTTCATTTATTTATTATTTTATTTGTATTTTTAGTTTTCATATACAATTTTATTTTTATTTTGTTATATATATTTTTCAAGTGATTATATATTGTAGGAACTATTTCTATTTTTTCACGTGGTGTATGGTAATATATATTCATCACATATTAGTTGGAATATTGGGGGGGGGCATTTATTTTGTTGTACACACGGGAGTGTTCTATTCATTTAGATCACTAATACTTTATGTGTTATAAGAGTGAGTGCTAAGTTATGATGCATCACCTTTGAGATTCAGCACATCTCTAACTCACCCCAAGGTACTAAGAACGGTGGGGTTTCAAGCAAAATTTTTTTTTTTTTTTTTTTATTAAAATAATACCTGGAGTTCCTGCAATGAAGGTCTCTAATTTGGCACTTCCTGTGTGGGGTGACACTACTCTGCCCCTGTTTCCCAATTGTAATCTATGTTGTCTCCCTGTCACACGATGAATACATTTTGCTGGATTAGGCTTTAACTTAAATAGGCAGAAAGGGTCCTCTTATTGCACTTTAAGACCTGTAAAAATATGGAATACTGCTCCACAGATACTGGTTGTGCTGACACAGTTGACTGTTCAAAAAGAGGTTTGTATCTGTTTCTAAATACACACAAACTAAAAGATTTCTAATATTTATAAGCAATGATTTTGTATTATGTAAAAAGAGGTTTGTATCTGTTTCTAAATACACACAAACTAAAAGATTTCTAATATTTATAAGCAATGATTTTGTATTATGTTGATTGCACAAGTATTTGATTGCTTTAAGGTGGCAGGAAGGATTTTTTTCTTATTCAAAAAATTAAATCGCACTTTATGTATATCTGGATATATATATTTTTTTTAACTATGTAACTGGTGATTTCCAGGCTTTGGAGGCTTGTAAAGATGCTGGACTGGTCAGATCAATCGGAGTGTCTAACTTTACTCGCAAACAACTGGAGCTGATCCTCAGTGCACCAGGACTGAAGTATAAACCTGTCTGTAATCAGGTAACTACAGTGATTAAATGGGGAGAGACTTTAGGGAACAAAGCTATTGTATAGAAAATAAGGGAAACAGTGTTTTTATACCAGCTCTAGAATTTATTCTTACTAATGTCGGTTAAGGTTCTCATGTATCTAGGTCAGGGTATAGCAAGTAGTGGTTCCATTTAACTGGACCTGTTCTATAATGTTGAAGATGTTTCGCCATCTAGGTGGCTTGCTCAGTTCTAAAGCAACCCTTCCATAAAAAAGGTCCTTTGGCTGTACTTCTCCTATGGATCACAGGAGTGCAGTTTGTTCTGCACTCCTGTGACCCATTTTCAGCAGACTCCGGGCCTAAGCACCTGTTACACCGCTGGTCGAGGCTCCGGAAAGATCACAACCAGATGGTAAGGATCCGCCCACATGCCTAGACCGGTATCTGTCTCAGACTCTTAGCAAGCCGCTGAGAGCCTGAGCCAGCCGATACCATCCCCTTCACAGCTCAGCGCTCCAGTGAGCGTGAGGGGGCAGAGCAGGGAGCCGGTGACTGACAGTCACTGGCTCTCTGCTTAGGGAGCTCTGAGAACCCAGAGATCGGCAGTGTTTGATCACTCAGTTTTCAGTCTTAGAGCTGGCTGGGGACAGATGCAGCATTGAACCGATGCTACATCCACCTAGGTAAGTATGAATCCCAAAAAAATATTTTCCATACTTGTCTTTTTTTTTTTTTTAAATTCTCAAAATAACACTTTGACAAAAGTTACCTTGACCACAGTTTCTGATTCTTCCAGGAGGCACAAAAGATGTCATAAAGCCTTACTACTATCTCCTTCCAAAGCTTAGTGCTTGAATAACCAAAAAAAGATGCTCTATCCCAGGGATATGCAATTAGCAGGCCTCCAGATGTTGCAAAACTACAAGTCCCATCATGTCTCTGCCTCTGGGTGTCAAACTGGTTGCTCTCAGATTCTTGCTATGCCTCATGGGACTTGTAGTTCTGCAACAGCTGGAGGTCAGCTAATTGCATATCCCTGCTCTATCCCATTGCAGTGAAGTATGAGTGGAGTTCTAGCTATGCATCAATGTGTTTACAATTTTTTTCTTTTTTACTAAAATATGTTTTTAATGTGGCATTCTCCCTAACCAGTACAATGTTTCTCTCTGCAGGTGGAGTGCCACATATTCTTTAATCAGAGCAAACTGCTGGAATTCTGCAAATCCAAAGACATTGTGCTGGTTGGGTACAGCGTCTTGGGCTCAAGCAGAGCTGAGGGCTGGTAAGTGCAAATGTAACTAGTTAGGGACCTAGGGCACATCTCATACACCCCCCAAATCCTTTCATCCTCTGTCCACATCCACTCATGCTACTGATACTTACTGTTTGACAGCAAAAGCTCCGTTCTGTGAGTCATAGCTACTCTAAGCAACTAATTCAGCTATAATCAGCTAAAACAGCTTTTCCAAAAGTATTTGCTAAAATGTGAACAAACATGGATCTTTCACTTTCACATAAAAACTAAATGGTAAAAAAGAAAAGAAAAAAGTTTGGTTTTGTTTTTAAATTAAAGTGTTTCCTGATTAACCCCTTATTAACCCGTTTACATAATTAGCCCTCAATGACTCCTTCCTTCACTAATTTTACTTTAAATGTTGGAGGTATGGGAAATGTTTTTCTCTCACTGATGTCATTTTCCTGAATTTGCATTTTGGTTTATTTTATGTGGCTAGCTGAAATGGAAATACTGCTTTATGTGTCGCTTTCTTAAAAAAAAAAAAATTTTTTGTTAAATACATTTTACAGAAGGTGTAAACCCTAACTGAATGTTAATTTGCTAAACCACCCTGTATTCTAAACCATTGCTATATTTTTACCAATTGTTTATGTGACAGTTCTTTACTAAACGAAATGTCATCCAATTAAGCTGGCCATACACTGATCGAAAATCAGCTGGTCCAGCAGAGGCATTCTGGGGCCTTCTGAATTTTGAGCAGTGTGTGGGTTACCTCGCTCAAGAGAAGTTGATTGTTCAGTGTTGGAAAACTTTCCATACGAATTGTGTGCTTCTTTCAGAGTACTGTGTGCCAGGGGGAAAATCCCTCCATCCACCTTTTATGGATAAGCAAAAAAATAACAAGCTGTGTGTGGCCAGCTTTAGAGTTTGCAATCTACTTTAACAATAGGAAAAAAAAATCAGCTTCTTATCTTTTGTTTAAAAGGATAGACCAAAACTCACCTCAAGTGCTGGAAGATCCTGTTCTCAATGAAGTGGCGAAGAAGATTGGACGGTCTGCAGCGCAGGTGGCGATGCGTTATCTACTGCAGAGGGGGATTGTTGTCCTCGCAAAGAGCTTCACTGCAGAGAGAATCAAACAAAACTTCCAGGTGATTCAAACACAGATGTTGACCATCCAGAAATGTGACAGTCTATAAGAAATCCTGGTTAAAGCTCAACTCCAGAAAAAAAGGTTTTATTTTGTTTTAGATAAAGCATGGAAGGGTTGGAAGCTCTCTCATGTTTGTAGTACTCTATGGGGGGGATTTACTAAAATTGGTGCACACAGAATCTGGTGCAACTGTGCATGGTAACCAATCACCAATCTAGGTTTTATTGTTGAAGCTTAATTGAACAAGCTGAAGATTGGCTACTTTGCACAGCTGCACCAGATTCTGTGTGCACCAGTTTTAGTAAATCTTCCCTTTTGTAAGTCTTTTGTTAATTTTTCTCCAACAAACACACAGTTGGGTATTCTCTGCAACAGGGAAGCAGAGAGCAACAAAATCACATGTTTAGCAGAGTGAGGAAGTGTTAGAAATTCTGATAATGTTGTTACTGCTGCCCGTGCCTCCCTGTCCCAATGACTACACCTTCAGTAACCACTTGAGGATTTTAAATGTAAGAGATGCATCTTAAAAAACGTCAACATAGATTATAGGATGCATCTTTTGCATTGGCCATCAAAACACAGCTGCCCTTGTGTAACATGATGCTTGCACATAGTCTGCAACAGTGGTGAAACAAAAAATATCTTTTTACCAATAGATTCCATAGAAAAAATAATAATAAAATTTGCAAACCATATTGCCAAAAAAGCCTAGTCCTGTCCCAGATCCAGACCAGAATATTGTATTAAAGGAGAATTACAGCCAAAGCTTGTTTGGCTGTACTTCTTCTGTGGATCACAGGAGTGCAGTTCGTTCTGCACTCCTGTGACCCATTTTTAGCTGACAGCGGGCTGAAGCCCACTGTCGACTGATGTCACAGAACTGACCCAGGCTCGGGCAAGATTGCTACAATAAAGTCGGGATCCGCCCACATGCCTGGTCCAGCACCCAACTCAGTCTCTCAGCAAACTACTGAGAGCCTGAGCCAGCCACTCCCACCCCCTCCACAGCCCAGCGCTCCAGTGAGCAAGGAGGGGGCAGAGCAGAGAGCCGGTGACTGTCAGTCACCGGCTCTCTGCTCAGGGAACTGTGAGAACCAAGCGATTGTTGATGTTAGATCACTTGGTTCTCGGACTTATAGGTGCAGAGGCACAGATGCAGCATCGGACTGATGTATTATTCTAAAATAAAATAAAAAGTCCATACTTCTTTTTTAAAATCTTATTAAGTTATTAAGATCTGAAAGATCTGAGAGAACAAAGTCTGTTTTCGCCACATCATTTAGGTGTGCCAGGGCACACCCTAATCACCCATAGTTGCTAACTGTCCTGGATGACATGCACATTAGTGAGACAAATCTCCTCCCCCTACCTCCTCCCCCAGCAGTTTCAGGTGCTCCCAGCTCTCAGGAGGAATGCAGCAACATCCCCGAGATGCAGCCTTCCTCCTCCTTGCTTTCTTCTAGTACTGCAATTCAGTGTTAATTTAGTCGACTAAAATGACTAAAACACTTTAGTCGACTAAATGAATACTATTTTAGTCTACTAAAATACGACTAAAACAATTGAGATGGCTAAAATACGACTAAAACTAAATTGCCATTTTAGTCAAAAGACTAATGCCGCGTACACATGAGCGGAATGTCTGTCAGAAAGAGTCTGATGGGAGCTTTTCATTGTATTTTCCGACCTTGTGTATGCCCCATTGGACTATTTCCGTCGAAAATTCAGACTGACTTAGATAGTGAACATGTTCCAAATTTTTCCAACGGAACTAATTACTATCGGGAAACCCGCTCGTCTGTATGCTGTTCGGATGTACCAAAAAGGATACATGCTCTGAAGCAAGTACGAGACGGAAGCTATTGGCTACTGGCTATTGAACTTCCTTTTTCTACTCCCGTCGTACGTGTTGTCACCTTGTTCCGGATGGTCAGACTTTGGTGTGACCGTGTGTATGCAAGACAGCTTGAGCGGAATTCCGTCGGAACTCCGTCAGAAAAACCTTCAGAGTTTATTCCAACGGCAAAACCGGTCGTGTGTACAGGGTATAAGACTACAACTAAATTGAAATTTGACTTCAAAATGAACACTGGTCTATAGTGCATGTTCATACCTCAATACCATAAATAATAACATATTAGATTTTTCATTCCAGCAGCATACAATGAGTTTGGAAATTGTAGAGAAATGTTAACGAATGCATTACAATTTAATTACACTCATTAGATTTTAGACGGCTAAAATGAGTTTTAGTCGACTAAAATGTACTGGAAATTTTAGTCGGCTAAAACGTAGGACATTTTCATCGACTAAAATGTACTGGAGATTTAGTCGACTGAATACGACTAAAACTAAAACAATTGCAGAAGACTAAAATGGCACTAAAACTAAAATACCATTTTAGTCCTAAGACTAAGACTAAAACTGAATCGAAATTTGCTGTCAAAATTAACACTGCTGCAATCAAGTTTGAGTGAGTGGGATGGGGATGCACCATCCTCGGAGATCACACCGGGACCTCCTTCTTCTGGTGGTGTGTCACGTGTGAGCTGAGCAGAATAAGTCAGAGGGCCAGTTCACACCAGATGCAGTTCCGTGCGCTTTTTTTCTGCACTAAAAATGCATGCACAGTGTTTTCCATGTATTCCAATGGCTCTAGTTCACACCAATGCAGTGATTTCCAGTCAGTTTCTGCCCCGGAAACTGGGCAGAAACTGACTGGAACTGACTGCACTGGTGTGAACTAGAGCCATTGGAATACATGGAAAACACTGTGCATGCATTTTTAGGGCCAGTTCACACCACAAAAATGCACTCTGGATATGTTCCAGATCAGTTTTTGCTTACAGTTCACACCACACACAGTTCCAGTGCGTTTTTGATACAATTTGGTAGGTTCCAGTACAGTTCTGTGCAGAGAAAATGCAGCAGGCTCTACTTTTTTTTTCTGCACTGGAAACTGACTGCACTGGTGTGAACTGGAACCATTGGAATACATAGAAAACACTGTGCATGCATTTATAGTGCAGAAAAAAATCGCCCGAAACTGCATCTGGTGTGAACTAGGACAGAGGGAGTGTGTGTATGTATGTATGTGTGTACATATATAAATATTTATTTCTGGTACATCACGGGAAACGGAGCACTATAGTAATTACTATATTATGCCAGTGTCCATCACCTGAAGGTGGGTGTATAACCCATATAGTAATTACTATAGTGCTCTGTCCTAGTTCACACCAGATGCAGTTTCGGGCGATTTTTTTCTGCACTATAAATGCATGCACAGTGTTTTCTATGTATTCCAATGGCTCCAGTTCACACCAGTGCAGTCAGTTTCCAGTGCAGAAAAAAAAGTAGAGCCTGCTGCATTTTCTCTGCACAGAACTGTACTGGAACCTGGCTCACCTTCAGGTGATGGACACTGGTATAATCAAGACAGGAAGTCCCCTCCCTATATAACCCCTCCCATACCCCTCCCATCCCATACATTCAGTTTTTTCGCCAGTGTCTAAGGTGTTGGTCACGGTTAATGATGTGCTGAAAAGTGCTCCATAGATGACCTGAACAGGGTCAGGAGCTACACTATCGGATCCATTCAAAGAGCCAAAACAAAGGCTAAAGTGGATGTTACCCGAGCCTCGGTACCGAAGAACGAGGTTTTGCCTGTAATGCTTCTCTTAGGAGAGCTGGGCCCTGGCATCCAGACCCTTGGTCACATTGCTATACCACAGGTTTGCTCTGGCAGGGCGCTATACAAGGTCTAAGGCAGTGGACCCTACGTACAGAGGGGACCCCTTTCTTGAAAGTCTGGCATGACACCAACCCACCGTGATAGGTAAAGATTGGGTCGCTGTGATATTCCAGCAGTACCCTGCAGCAAGGAATGGTGAGTCTGCATTTGTTTGCAGTGTCTCTATTAAAAGAGAGCGATCTGACTGTCTGTTTTCCCGGTGGCCACTGGGAGCATGGGAGCAGTGTGCTGTTCTATCATGCTTGTACTCTTGCTCAGGTAGGCTGCTGTTTTTTTTCCCAGCCACTAGAGGGCGCAGGTTTGCTTAAAGTCTAACCTATTGTTTATTGTAGGCAGGAAGGGCAGCCATTACTATGTGCTGACAGGTCGGATAGGCCTTGGAGACAGAACAGTGGGCTGTGTGTGTGTGAGTACTGGCTTGGGAATGGGTACAGACAAGTCATGATTACATGCTCCATTTTTGTCTGCCTATCCAAGGGGCATGTACAGCTGTAAGTAGTAGATACATCCCTGGATGATTAGCAGTTCACTTTAAAAGTGTCATTATCTGCTTGTGGGCAGGAACAGCATAATATACATGCTTGCAGTTTTTAAATTCATGTTTTTATAATACATGTTCGAAAGGTATGAGCGTAGTGCATATTTGCTTGGTATCCTACAGGTCTAAAGTATAGGACCAACTGCAGTTGAGCAGGTGCTTGCTTACAAACTTGCTAAATTGCACAGTTGCTAAGCAAAGGCCCAGGATCCTGGTGGTCTGCGCTCCCACCATGAAAAACTGAGGCCATGGGTTCAGATCCCACATATGGTGGTGACTTAATTCAAAGCAATTCTCTATGCCAAGTTTCATTCAAGACTGTTACAATACAGTATTCTGTCTGCTTGGGACAAGAAAACCCAAGTTTTGGATTACCCAATGAATCTGGCCCCAAAAGTGCGCCAGAGTCTCAGTTGGTGGTCGATAACCAAAAATTTGCAGAAAGGAAAATCCTTCATTCCGGTTATCTGGAAGGTGGTAACAACGGATGCCAGCCTATGGGCTGGGAAGCAGTCCTAGGAGAGACCACTGTCCAAGGGAAATGGTCAGAGTCCGAGAAAACCTTGCCCATCAACATCCTAGAGATTTGGGCAATACGTTTGGCTTAATTTCCTGGACGTTCAGGTTACGGAATTGTTCCATCAGGATACAGTCCGACTATGCCACAGCAGTGGCCTATATCAATCACCAAGGGGGCACCAGAAGTCACGCAACCCAGAGGGAGGTGAACCATATTCTGGCTTGGGCAGAGGAACATGTTCCTTGCCTATTCGCAGTCTTCATCCCACCAACAGTTGTTCCAGGGAGTATGGTCCCAATGTTTTTCTGGCCATATGCCAGAGATGGGGACCCCGGACGTAGATCTGTTGGCATCCATATGTAACAAGAAGTTGAACAGCTTTGTGTCAAGAACAAGGGATCCTCTCGCACTCGTGTCAGATGCGTTAGTGACCCAGTGAGACCAGTTTTCACTGATTTATGCATTCCCCCCAGTTCAGCTGCTGCTGCGATTTCTTCGCAGGATAAAGGAGGAAGGGAACCCAGTAATCCTAGTAGCTCCGGCGTGGCCCAGGAGATCCTGGTATGCAGAGATCATGAGGATGGCGGTAGGGGTTTCGTGGACTCTTCCATCTTGTCCAGACCTGCTGTCGCAAGGGCCGGTATTCCATCCTACCTTACAGTCACTAAATTCGATGCTGGAGAGCCAGCCTCTAGGACCATTTATTATAGGGTCCCAAGGGCCTATGCCTCCTGGTGTTAAACCAAGGGCTGGTATGTCATAGATAGAATACTTGCCTTCTACAGTTGGAGGTAGAAATGAAGCTGGCCTTGAGTATGGTCAAGGGTCAGATTTCAGCCTTGGCAGTATTTTTCCAAAGGTCGCTTGCTTCGTGTTTTTTGGTCCGGGCCTTTATACAAGGGGTAACTCGGATAAGTCCGCCAGTCAGTTCACCCTTGTGCCCATGGGATCTGAATCTAGTTCTGTCGGGTTTGCAAAGACAGCCCTTTGAGCCAATACACAATATTCCTTTGCTTCTTTTGGCAAAGAAATTGGTGTTCTTAGTTGCGGTAACCTCCGCAAGAAGAGTGTCAGATTTGGCTGCTTTTTCCTGTAAAGAGCCATACTTGATTTTCATAGGGGCAAGGTGAGGTTGCGTTCTCACCCAACCCTTTTGCCTAAGGTAGTGTCAGGTTTTTCATATGAACCAGGATGTTTTCCCTACCTTTGGTTTTTTCCAGAACCATGTTCTGCAGATGAGGAGTTATTACATTCTCTTGATTTAGTAAGGGTAGTTAATTTTTTATCTGGAAACAACTGCCCAAATACGGAAAACTGACGCTTTGTTTGTGTCGCCTTTTTGTCCTAGAGTACACTCTACCAGGGCAGTCAGTGCTACTTGGGCAGTGCATCACCAAGCCTCTGTGGCTCAGATTTGCAAACTGTAACATGGTCATCAGTGCATACATTCACAAGTTTCTACCAGGTGGATGTAGGTCAGCAAAAGGATGCCGCCTTGACCACGGTGTTCTGCAGACAGCAGTATAGGTGCTCACGTCTGACGATGGTTTGCTTATTTTGTGTGTCTCCCTCCCCTCAGATGGCATTGCTTTGGCACATCCCATATAGTAATTACTATAGTGCCCTGTGTCCCGTGATGTACCAGAAAGAAAATAGGATTTTTATAACAGCTTACCTGTAAAATCCTTTTCTTTGAAGTACATCACAGGACACAGAGGTCCCTCCCCTCTTATTGGGATATATATATATTGCTTTGCTACAAAAACTGAGGTACTCCCTGTATGGTAGGGGTTATATAGGGAGGGGACTTCCTGTCTTGATTATGCCAGTGTCCATCACCTGAAGATGGGCGTATAACCCATATAGTAATTACTATAGTGCTCTGTGCCCCATGATGTACTTCAAAGAAAAGATTTTACAGGTAAGCTGTTGTAAAAATTCTATATATATATTTATATATTTGGGGCACACACCCTAATGCAATAGGCTGCACACAGTGTGTAGGTAAGGAACCTAGGTGACACATATACACTGTCTACAATTCTTCCAGTTAGTGTCTAATGCCCCGTACACACGGTCGGATTTTCCGATGGACATTGTCCGATCGGAGCGTGTTGTCGGAAATTCCGACCGTGTGTGGGCGCCATCGGACATTTTCCATCGGATTTTCCGACACACAAAGTTGGACAGCAGGAGATAAAATTTTCCGACAACAAAATCCGATCGCGTCAATTCCGACCGTGTGTGGCCTGTTCCGACGCACAAAGTGCCACGCATGCTCAGAAGAAATTCCGACACGGGACAGCTCGTTCTGGTAAACTTAGCGTTCGCAATGGATACAGCACTTTCGTCACGCTGCAATGTAAAAAATGGTTTAATACAGCGCACTCTCTTCTTCTTTATAATGTGACAAGAATTAAGTAGTTTTGCTGCTCATATTCACACACACTTCTCACAAAGTTTTATTTGTGTTTTTTTAGTGGGATTCCCTCAATATATTGTTATTAGATGTCACATCTGACAGTTTTATATTTTTTATGTTTTTTTTTTTTGTTTTTAAGCCTTTTTTTTTCTTTAATGTTTGGATTTTTTCCAAGGCTGATCTTTGTTCAATGTTATTTTTATTTTTACTCCAGAATATTTTTGTCTGTGTTTTGTGTGTCAAGTTACCCCAACACCATTGATATCTTTTATTATTTAATCTCCAGGAGATTGTTTGTTGTTGGTGTCCCTTGTTCATTTCACATTGTATATTAGAAATGTACCTGAATCCTCACAAACAAACTGTCATTTTTGAAGTAAAACACATAGGAGAGTATAATTCAAAACAAAAATCCTTTCTTAAGGGCTAGAACCAAACAAAGAGGAAGGCAACACTGGATCAACAGCAGAAATTAGTGAAGCCTGGGACCCCCACGGCAGACATCAATTCTTAAACCTCAAAATTGGTGGCCTGAGGCGTCCATATGTAAGGGAGGGCAGTCTGGTCCGGGATTCACAGAGACTCGGATAGCAGCAGATGACATCAGTGTCCCCAGGCTGTGGTACCACAAGAGGCTGCATCTTTTGGCCGACCAGACTGGATCCAGGGCAATCACTCTCTGGTCTTCCTTCCACACTTCCTTCCGGGCTGTGGCTGTGCAGTTGGAGATGTGGCAGGAGGAGGAGTAGGACCTGGAGGAGGAGTAGGACCTGCAGGAGGAGGAGGAGGACCATCCCAAAGCTGTGTGTGAGGTGTAATTTGGCCCCTCACACCTTTCGCCAGAGCCTCAGATATGAGGGCCTCACACATGGCTTTTTGGCCCTCCTCCATCCTCTGCATTTTATATGCTATGAATGCAGCAATGTTCTCCTGCCTGGTGTGTGGTGCTCCCAGGACCTCTGTAGCCCTACAAAAAAATCTGATAGCCGCCTCCTCTAGGTTACTCCTCCTACTGCCACTTTCTCTTTCCAGGGGGGGTGGAGGGACCTTGATATCAGCCAGCCGGCTCGGCCCGGCCACCTCCTGGCTGAGACTTCCCTGTGTATGAAAAAGGGACATGGTTTTAATCATAAATTAGTACTCCCAACTAACATCTAGTTAACATCATTGATTGGAAAAGCAGAAATATTTAGAGGAATGCTATACCTGGCTCAATCTGGGCTCCTCCACATGTGGCCTGGAAGGCCCAGGTTGGGCGTCAGAAGCCTCAGCCGGGGGGAAGGAAGCGTGGAAGGAAGACTGGAGAGGGATGGCCTGGGTTCAGTCTGGCCTGCCAGAAAGTGCAGCCTGTCGTAGTACAACATCCTGGGGGCATAGATGTCATCTGCTGCTCCGGATCTCTGTGAATCCAGGACTTTATTGCGCTCCCTTATGTGCTCCTCAGGCCACCAATGAAAATCTTTAAAAAAGTGATGTCTGCCGTGGGGATCACCTGCTTCACAATTTCACACAATTACTCCAGTGCTGCCTTCCTCTTTGTTTGGTTCTTGTAATGGGGGTGTTTAATCTCCCACAGACAGGGCAGCTCCCTTAGCATCTCTATGAAGACTGAAATGAAGTCCTGATCTTTCAGTACCATATCCATGTTCACTGCAAGACACAACACAAGACAAAGCCTAATGTCACACCAAACTCTCCTAATCTTGTTACAATATAGGCCTCAATCTATAGAAGCAGTATAGGCCCCAGTTTGTCTCTTACCTTCGTTCTTACGATCGCCGCGTTCAATGCTCCTTCCTCCGCTCACAGATCAAATGTAATACGCACGCGTGTTACGCTTTATATACACTGCGCATGCGTGTAACTCCGCCCGCCCCTGACGTTCTTTCTAGTGTATTCCCCGCCCCTTTTCGTTCAGCGCAGTGGGTGAAGAGCATGATGGCGGACATACAGCAGGTGCGGGCTAATTGTAGCAACGAGGAGGAGGAAAGGGCGGATCCAGGCACGTCCCGATCCAGAAGGAGACGTTTTAAGGCCACAAATATGTCGTTTGGGGAGATGTTGGAGATGGTCGACATCATGAGGAAGTCCGACTATGACGGAAAATATGGGCCTTACCCCAACCCGAACATCCGAAAGGCCAAGATCATGGCGAAAGTGGTCAGGAGCGGAATTTCGGGGTACGAAGGTCTAAAGATCAGCTCAGGAAGCGGTGGTCGGACCTGAAGTTGAGAGAGCCAGAGCAGTACCGAAAGATCCGAAGAGTGCTGCAAAAAAGTAAGTAGTTGTGCTGTGTTCATATTCTTTCTGTCTTTATTCCGTTCGTTCTGCTCCATATGCTTTTAGTAATTGTAACGTTTAAAAAGGTCAACTTTAATGTTCATGTTCCCATTATTCGTTCGTATCAAACATTTTTCTTTTGGCCTCTAGAACACCATTGTTTAGGCCATATGCATTTTCCCACATTTTTTTTGGGCCTACTTGGATGCCAAATATTTGTTTGTGTAGATGGGTTTGTTACTAGAATTAAATGCCAACTAGATTCTGTGTAAGGAGAGGACACTGAGCAGCTGTTTTCACATCTGGACACTGGAGCACTAGTGTGGGACACAAGAACACCATTTTTATTAGGGGGGCCACACAGGTGCTCCAGTGTATACTATAGGGGGTGCTACATCTGTGAAGCTTGTACTAAACAGGTAAAGTATTGCAGCTTGACAAAGGACAATAAAAAAAAAGACATCTTTGAACTCGGCTAAAATAGAAAATTGTACCCCACTTCCAAGCAATGTTTCCTATTTCTAGTTCTGCCATCAAATATCTGTGTGCCAAGTATACCATTTTTGTTTTACATAGGGGAGAAAAGACTCGGAGGACACCCCTCATCCCAGGAGACCAGAGACCCCCCACCTCTGGAAGAAGGGGAAATACCAACCCAAGAAGAAGAGCAGGAGGAAGAAGAAGATGTGGTGGAGATTGGCACCACAACAGGTGAGTGTCTGCGACCACAGGCTCAGGTAAAAGAGATGGATGTTGGCAGATTTTTGAGACCTGTTTTTTTTGTTCTTTATCTCTTTTTAGGTGATCGTGATCCAGAACGCTTTACATCTGAAAGTGCCCAGATACTGATCGGGGAGATCATGGGGTGTAATCTCCAATTGCAAAACATCCAGCAACAAATCAGTGATGTTATTAAAAAAAATAATAACATCATTGATGTTTTGGGGCGAATTTAAACCCCACAAAATCACCTGTTTTATCTTACAAAAATTTTTACAATGTTTAGAAAAGCCAAATTTGGAGGATGCACACAGTGTGCCAACATGTGCTATCTGCCATCACGGGAGATCAATGGATGCGTTTTGGGGGTGCAACCCCTTCCTCAATTATAAAGTAGCGTTGAGGAAGGGCTTGCTCCCCCAAAACACGTCCCTTGATCCCCCCTGATGGCAGATAGCACATGTTGACATTCGTAATTGGTGTGCATCTTCCAAATTTGGCTTTTCCAGGGGTGATTTCCCCCCATCTGAACGCTATATCAAACCCAGTTCCTAAATACTGATGTCTGATATAGCCTTCAGGTTTTACCTAATGTGAACTTTGTAAGTTCAAGTTTTTTGGCTTTCTTGTTGGTTTTACACAGGCCTGTTTTATCTGAAATGGATATTTCGATTTTTGATAATGCCCCCCCCAAAAATTGTTATACAACAAACATGTTGTTTTGTTTTAAAAACCTTTGGTAAATGCACATGTGATTGTGCAGGTATAAAAAAGTGCCCTACTCAAGAATGTGTGGATTATTGTCTCAACACTACAACACTTTTGGGGTGATGTAATTGCTGTTTTATGCAAAAATGGGGGTTATTTCCTAAGGGCAAATACACTTTGCACTACAAGTGCAAGTTCAGTGCAGTTGCAAGTGCACTTGTAGTGAAATGTGTTTTTGCATTTAGGAAGTACCAGCCAACACTATTCTTTATAAGGTTACCCAATCACGACATTTTCTGCACTCAACACATTTCTGTCAGGGTCAGCTCAAACAAACACAAGCAGTAAATGTCCACCAAGAATTGCTTTTGGTTGTTTTTTATTTGAAAAAGGTGTCACAGATTGTCTGGCATATTGATAGCCCCCTACCCGCAAAGAACTCCAGGTATCGTAACCGGACATCACGGGCACTCAGGGAGGGCAAGCCAGGACGGCCGCTTTCAAGCGCCGTCATTGTTGATGTATTTGGTATTCCGGCCTCAGGCCCAACTGAGCCAGCATAGTTGGCTGAATGTTTTCTTAAAAAATTATGGAGAACACAGCACGCCAGTATAATATGGTTCAGTTTATACTCCACCATATGGATGGGTGTCAGAAATAGTCGGAACCGGCTGGCCAGGATTCCAAATGTGTTCTCCACCACTCTTCGGGCTCTGGCCAGCCGGTAATTAAAAACCCTCTGTTCCGGGGTGAGGGTCCTCATCGGGAATGGCCGCATCAGGTGGTCCCCCAGCGCAAATGCTTCATCAGCAACGAACACAAATGGGAGACCTTCAACATTGTCCTCTGGAGGTGGCAAGTCCAAGCTGCCATTCTGGAGACGCCTGTAGAACTCCGTCTGGGCGATCACTCCACCATCGGACATCCGGCCATTCTTCCCCACGTCCACATACAAGAAGTCGTAATTAGCCGCCACCACCGCCAACATCACTATACTATTAAACCCCTTGTAATTATAATAGTACGACCCCGAGTTGGGTGGTGGGACGATGTGGACGTGTTTCCCATCAATTGCCCCTCCGCAGTTAGGAAAGTCCCACCGCTGGGCAAAGTGGGAGGCCACAGTCTGCCATTCCTGTGGCATGGAAGGAAACTGTTGAGGAAAAAACAATAAACATTACTATTTTTTCACAGAAACATGGCAAGCAGATTAGACACAAACATTATGGGTCAACCTCCAGATAGCATTTATTAAGGGGAATTTTACAACAACAAAGTATAAGGTACACCTATCATATTCCCCCTCCCCCCCTCTCATGGGCCATTTCTAACATTATAGGGGGGGAACTCTTGGACAGGTAACCCTCTTCACTTCATTGAGAGATGAATGCCTAAATACAGGGTATTACTTGGAACAGCCCCTCCTTAGTTACACTATTGGCAGCCCACTGGACAGGTAAGAAGTGTCATAATACAAAGATATAAATACGCACTGTACACATTTGAGCACATTTGGACATTCTGCTATTACCTATCAAGATCATAATAGGATACAAGAACTTTAAACAGTACCATTGGAAAGTATACAGGCAGGCCCTTGCACTACATGCTTTGGGGAATTCATCCATAAATCTGACCAGTAAAGAGATGGGTATAGTGTGTATGGGTTTGGCAAAGTCAGCAGATAGATGATTGAGGATAATGAATTGGGATCAGCTGACTTAGCAGTTGGGGGGGGGGAGGGTTACAAAAAATTTGGGGACACCACAAAAAAAAGCCTCTGGCCCTCTGCCTGAATTTAAATCAAAAATAACATTTCCAAACATTTTAGGGGTGTTTGGGGTAAAGCACTACTATGGAGCTGATAAAATACATTGTTAAGTGACTACATGAGGTGAATATAGGGCAGGAGACACCATGCTGGGGAGGTTATTGAAGGGCAAATATGTATGAAGGACCTAAAATAATAATTACATAAAAATCCAGCATGCATGAGGAGAAAGGGGACATTCACAGCATATGACAATCATGGTAATTAGGGAATGAGGAAAGAAATACAATATATTAGCAAACATTCAATACAATAAAATGTGATATAAAAGGATAAAAATCTTACCTTCATATACTCCTTCTGCAGGACCTGGATGATGGCAGAACAGGTCTCTGGGATAATGATCCCCAGAGCCTGGGGGGAGATGCCTGTCGAGAACTTGAGGTCCTGCAGGCTTCTCCCTGTGGCCAAATACTGCAAGGTAGCGACGAGCCTCTGCTCCGGAGTGATGGCTTGCCTCATGCAGGTATCCTGCCTGCTGATATAGGGGGTCAGCGAAGCCAACAAACGGTGAAACACGGGGTCCGTCATCCTGAGAAAGTTCCTGAAATCATCAGGATTATTCTCACGGATCTCACGGAGCAAAGGCATATGACAGAACTGGTCACGCTGAAGCAACCAATTCTTGGTCCGTGAACTCCTCCCCACCCTGTTCATGGACTGGACTTGTGTCAAGGTCAGGACCCCAACACCAAGCCCCCGCACAGCACGAACTCTACGAGGAGTACGCATACGAAACATGGCTAGAAAACGGTCGGCTGCTCAGAACGAAGTAACAGAACGCACTGAAGAACAGCAAGGCCTGTGAAGAGCGACCTGAAAAACAGCAACGAGCAGGCAAGATCACACAGAAAACTCCGATACGAACTGACTGCACGCACTAAAGAGCAGATACAAACCCACAAGCACAAACTGAACGTCAGAAAACGATCTGAAAGCCACGAGTCTGAAAAAGCGCGAATCGTCTCTCACCAAACTTTTACTAACACGAGATTAGCAAAAGGAGCCCAAAGGGTGCCGCGCTTGGTTCTGAACCGGCCTTTTCTAGTCTCGTCGTACGTGGTGTACGTCACCGCGTTGTTGGCGATCGGAAATTCCGACAACTTTGTGCGACCGTGTGTAGGCAAAACAAGTTTGAGCCAACATCCGTTGGAAAAAATCCTAGGATTTTTTTTGTCGGAATGTCCGAACAAAGTCCGACCGTGTGTACGGGGCATAACACTTTTTAAAGCTGCACAAATAGCCAGTGCTAACAAGAAACATGCTGATAAGGAGAGAGAGTGGAGTGATAGAAAGATGAGGTCATCCATCTTCTCCTTACTCTGTCCAGTCACAGGCAGATGGAGGGATAAGACCTGTAAGTGTTAAAAATCACGTCTCCTGTCTTGCTGGGTAAATCTCAAAACCAGCTACAACACTATGGGGGTTATTTACGAAAGGCAAATCCACTTTGCACTACAAGTGCAAACTACAAGTGCAAAGTGCACTTGAAATTGCACTGAAAGTGCACTTGGAAGTGCAGTCGCTGTAGATCCGAGGGGGGCATGCAAGGAAAATAAAAAACAGCATTTTAACTTGCACATGATTGGATAATAAAATCAGCAGAGCTTCCCCTCATTTCAGATCTACCCCTCAGATTTACAGCGACTGCACTTCCAAGTGCACTTTCAGCACAATTTCAAGTGCACTTTGCACTTGTAGTTTGCGCTTGTAGTGCAAAGTGGATCTGCCTTTTCGTAAATAACACCCTATGTCTGCTGTTTCATCCTAAAATATCTTTTTTGTAATTATACTTGTTTTATTGTTTTCTTGCAGCTCTTTGACTTTCAGCTGAGTGCCGAAGACATGCAAAGATTGGATGGCATTAACAAAAACATGCGATACTTCATCATTGATATGTATGTAAGAGCCTTGTCTGCTTTATGTGGAATTCGTAGAATTCTTGGATAGGATTTACCTTTCATCTTTTTAACTTGAAATTATCTCTGAACTTAAAACACAAATTATGTAAAAGAGTTCTTTTTAATATTCATAGGCATGTATGTAAAAGCCAAAGTATTGATTTAGATGTCAAAACAATTGATCTTGTATGTAACTTTTTTGTGCCTGCTATTGATTTAATGAAGAAATTTAGGAGCCGTACACAAGATTACAACCCTGAATAAAGGTTGATTGACTGAGAGTCAATGCACAATCCTCTAGGGTTCTTCTCTTTGACATGTTTTACTTAAATAAACTCTATTGAAGAGTGAAATACAAAAAAAGGAGGAGCTTGAGCTTTGAGCCACTTGTGCATTGAATCTTAGTCAATAAATTTTTATGCAGGATTGTAACTTGATGTGCAGCTCACAAATTTCTTTATGCAAGATTTGAAAGTCGGGATGGATTGAGTGGGATGCTGGCCCCCAGGATCAGGCTAGGTACTGAGTATACCAGGCACAGTCTTTTAATAGGCGGGAGGTTGGCTCTGCATGGAAAGCTGCACCCTTCGTGAGCTTCATCTCTTGCCTGGTGTCTTGATGCCGACAACACCGACGTTTGATCTCGGTGTCACTGCTGGCCAAGTGGGAGAGCAGAGCCACAAATGATTGTGCATTCAGTACACTGTATGAGAAAAAATAGGCCACAGCTGAGGGAGATACTAGAGCTGGGCCAGCTGCTGAGAGGTGCTTGTGCACAGATGGGGAGAACGAAGATAGGGTGTGTGCAGTGGTGAAGGCTTGGGGAGATGCAGAGGCCAGAACTGAGGGTGCAAAAGTGAGATGTGAATGAGAAGTACATATGTAAGGAACTGTAAAGGCTGCAGAGCTCTGCTGTTGATGCAGTGGGGGTTGCAGAGATAATCTGTGAAAGAGGGGTGCAGAGGTGAGCTGTGGATCATGGTTAGCTGTGGCCCAGGGGTGCAGATGTCATATGTGAATAGGGGTTAGCTATGGCCAGGGATGCAGAGATAAGGTGTACTAGTGAGTTATGAACAAGAGGTGTAGAGGTGAGTTGTGGATCGGGATGCAAATGTGAACTGTGGACAGTGGTGTGCAGAGGTGAGCTTTGGATATGGGTTTAGAGGTGAGCTTTGGACAGGGGTGCAGAGGTGAACTTTGGACAGGGGTGCAGAGGCAAGCTTTGGATTGGGGTGCAGTGGTGAACTTTGGATGGGGGTGCAAAAGTGAGCTTGGAAGATTATGCAGAGGTGAGTTGCAGAGGTGAGCTTTGGACGGTGGGGTGCACAGATGAGCTTTTGGACAGGTGTTCAGAAGTAAGCTTTGAAGAGGTTCAGAGGTGGGGTTTGGACGGGGGTGCAGAGGTTAGTTATGGACACTTGGATGCAGAGGTGATCTGTGGATGGGAGGTGCAAAGTTGGGCTGCAGATGGGAGGTTCAGAGGTGAGCTGTGGACAAGGGTTGAAGAGGTAAGCTATTGACAGGTGGTGCAGAGGTGAATGATGGGTGTTGCTTTCTTGAGGGGAACCAATTTTTACTGGGGAAGATTTATAGTTGGTGGGGAGGGACAGCACAGCATACAGAGATCAGTGGGCAAGAGTATGTAATGCAGCAGTTAGGATTTTGTAGCGTACTGTACACATTATATACTCCTGATTGCCATGCTCTGTATGCTGTGTTATATGGCACATGCCCCTTACTGCTCTATGTTAAATAGTAATGGCTGTTCTGAGCACTGTATAATGGAGTGTACATTACATATTCCTGAGCCCTGCACCCTGTACACTGGGTTGCACATTACACATGCCTGACCATTGCACTCTGTGCATTATACACTCTTGACCCCTGCACTCTGTAGGCTATATTGTGATTGCATACTTATAATCAAGGTGTTAACAGTTGCTGATTGCTATGTAGTCCCAAACAATGGTATTGAAGTACTTCTTTAATTTAGGCTCAGAAGAATCTTTATCTCTTTGTCTATAGTTTGTGTATGAATAACATATGGAAGTTCCCTTTGGAGTGCCCAGGGGTGCGAAGTCTTTCACAATCATACCAATTTCCCTTTCCCACAACAGCACTGTACAGTTCTGGTTTCACATGAAAACCAATTGGCAGATCCAGATTTGTGCAGTGATGCTTAGGCAAGCGTGGTGGCAGCTGGGAGTGGGAGCCTAGCTGCTAAAGACAATCAGGCACGGGGGGCGTGACCAGATGTAAGCCAAGGAGGAATCATTTGCAAGGAGCTCTGATCATCCTACTCTAATCCTTCGCCATCCTTGCTGCTGAACAGCCTGGTGAGCCTGTAGAACTGCCCTACCTAATCCCTGGTTCCCCCTGCTTCAGATCCAGTCATTATTTCTGTACCCGGCCAGCCGGCCCTGCTGTAGTAATCCGGCCCAGGCTGGCTCCATATACTCGACGCCCACCGCCGTCTTGAGGCCTACAGTGCTTCTCACATCCTACATGAACTGCTGTGGCAGTACTCTCTCTACTCCTCCATCCCTGCTGGTGGCATCCCCTGGAGAGGGCTGGTTTACTGCATCTGGGGGCGGGCGGTCGGCCCCTGTCATCTAGGCCTCAGAGGGGGTGCTGGGCAAGCCGTCAATTCATCTGTAGCTGCTCTCACTGCTCAAAAGTATCTACTGGTCTAATCCCTGGACTTGGCTGGCTTGAGGGGGTACTGGAGTGGGCGGCCTGCACTTGTGATCTGGAGGCCTGAGCCTGTGCTGAGCTGCTGCCCTGGTGAGTACCCCAGTGGTGTCCACTATCACCTTGAGACTGGCTGACTGCTGTGTGTGCTGTGTGGCCCCCCTGCCAGATCATCATCACAAGCTTCTGGCTATCCATCCACCTGCTCCATCCTACCAGACCCTTGCCCTCAGATTAATAGGCCCTAAGAACGAGGGCCAAAAACTCATCCACACCAAGCCGCCCGCCCCTGTCACGGCTGCTAGGCTGGATCCTTCTCTCGTAGGGAGGTTGCAGGGCCTGCTGGCTGAACTAGCTATGGAGTTTGAGACTTCCCCAAGTGTGGCTCTCCCTGCCACCTCCTCCCAGCAAAGCACTGCTGTGATCCTGGCCGCCACTGAACAGAGCAAAACCTCCATGCTGGTGAGAATCAATCACCTTGCAGAAGAATGTAATCTCATTAGAAACGACCTAGATAAGATCAGAGGTAGGCTGACTGAATCAGAATCTGAAGACCTTATGGCTACTCACACTAACCCCATATTGCTCTTGCAACGCATGGTACAACTGCTTGTCGCCAAATCCGATGACGCAGAAAACAGGGCAAGACGCAACAATGTCCGAGTCCTGGGTCTTCCGGAGGGAGAGGAGGGCGATCGCCCGGCCGAGTTCGCAGAAGAGTTCTTCAGGAAACTGCTAGGCCTGTCATTGAGCGCGCCCACCACGTACCCACAGGACACACTATCCCTGGTGCAACTCTCCGACCCTTCTTGGTCCGCTTCCTTAACTTCAGGGACCGCGACAGGATCCTTTCCGAAGCCCACAAACACCCCTCACTTCCATACGGCAACTCCTCGGTCCTACTGTTCCCGGATTTCTCAGCTGATCTGCAGTGTAAGAGGAAGTCCTCTAATGAGGTCCGTAGGCGCCTACGTGAAAAGGACATTAAATACAGCATCTAACCCCCCCTCAGTTTTTTCGGCCTTTTGAACAGGCATCAGCGGTGCTGAATTGCTGCATTCTGGAACTCTTCAAAGAAGTCTGATCTATCTGTTAAGGGTTTTAAACTGACTGACATTGTTGTTAGGGTTGCTGGTCAGTAGGGAGTTCAACAGTTTTTTTTTTTAAGGGTACCTTATGGTCAGTAGGGAGTTCATAAGTTACTGTTTTACTTTTTTTTTTTTTTACGCTCTATATCCACTGAATGATGCTTTTATATCACATATTCTGTCAATACTCAACCAATTTTTTTGCATCCCCCCTGGGTCCCACAGGGGGCTGAGCCTCCCAGCACAGGTATTATTATGATGTATCATACGATGTCAGTGCCTTCATGGAGTTAAAACTGGTGTCATGGAATGTACAGGGTCTCAATGACAAGGCAAAAAGAGCTTTGATGTTTAAATACTTGTGTTAGGTGCAGTTCTCAACTGAATTGCCTCTAGTTTATATTGCTTTGCCAAATTTAGCTCTATTAAAGAAGTAAGACACAGAATCAGAAAGTTTCTGTATATCAGCTCCGAGCCTTAAAGGTCCCGTACTGTCAACTGAACTTAACTGCTTTATTGGGGCCTTTTATAGACTGGTTACAGAATCACATATTTCAGCAAATTTCCATATAAGGTAACAAGCAGTATAATTTCAACATACATCACGCTGGTCTTACACATCTGGAAAGACTTAAGCTAGTCTTACAACATATACTGACACGCACACATTTATGCAGAGAAATGAAAAACTATTTTAAGTAGAACTCTAACCTATTATTTCCAACCTTATCAATTTCCCCCTTTGACATCATCCCCTCCACGATTCTGGGTCCTTGCAAACAAGTGAACAGCCGATACTTCAAAGAGTACTATCCCTGACCGCGGGTTGTCAGAGGAGGATAAGTCTTCTTTATTTATCCAATTAAGAATTGCCGTAGCAGTGGGTGATCATCCAGCAAATACATCATACCAATGATGTGTTGTTTCATCTCTTATTTGTGAGGATAAATTTATTAATTTCCCTTTATCTATAACCACAGATATTAGATTATTTTGAAAGGGTATGTTCTTGTGTCTCTATGTGTTTTCTAAGTATTTCGGACTCATTTAAGATTTGCCGTAAGGGCTCTAATGATATTATAAAAGGAGTAGTATCAGTAAGATTATCTACCGTCCATTCTAGATTAAATATTCTATGTGCATCTGGTTCAAAAAGGAAAGTGTCATTTTGCCATTTTAAGCATTTTAACATTCTTTACGCATCCTGAAAAAGGAGCCGTTTTATTTAAACTTTCCATAGTTTTCTGATCATTTGTGACTAAACAAATATGTTGTGGTCCTATCTCCATAAATCTGTTTCCTACACCTACTGGTAATCTCTGAAACTTACATATGTTAGATTGATGTTTCAATAAGCAAGGTTCATAGACTGGAGAACTTCTTCCACAGACTATTCCCTTATTAGTTTTAGCACATAAACTTAGATCATGAGTCATGTTTTGTGTATCTACATAGTGTCCATAAATCTCAGGATACCAAAATTCAGGTAGATCATTTCCATCTGTATCCCATTCATTATTCCCATTCCAGTTCCTGCAGCTCCCAGAACTGTATCATACCATTCTCGGCGATACCTACATTCTGGTAGCTGGGGAAAAGTTACATTAAATTTGATTTTTGTTTTCTGTTGTGATACCGAAACATTTATGCAAGATCTAGGAATAGGAGTTAATACAGATGATTCGAAGATGGTGGGTAGAGCGTCCTCTATCTTTATATTGAAACCATAATGTTGCCATTGTATATATCCTCCTGTTGTGTTTTCCCATTTCCTTACTGGTACAAAATACCATGTTGTACAAATATAAGTTGCAGATTGATTGGTACTAAGAGGACCTATTAGATTGAATTGCCCACTTCCCCTTGCTGGTCTAGGACCTTTTCCCTTCTGTGCTCTCATATTCTTTTGAATTCGGAGTTCTAAGTAATTGTAGTAATTTGTCTTTTACTTCTCTCCATGTTTCAGATGGACCTAACTTATGACATTTATGCGGTGTGTTATTAAAGGGCCATGTTAAATTGTCCCTCCAATGGAAAGTTATGTTTACTTGTGCTTGTGATTTAGCTTTTATCCACACTACTGGTGATTCCATATTCTGCATCATGTAAAAAGGACCCTCCTGTCCTGACACCGTGAAATTTCCTACCGTATACCATTCATAGTAAGGATATTGTGTTATACTCTTATCCTGATTTACCCATCTAAGATCAGTACTATTTTCATGAACTGTTACATTGATACCCGGAGTCCATGTATAAACAAACATTTGAAAACATTCAAGCACTATTATCATAGTTAGAAGGATCTTCATTCTGTTTCTCTCGGTTCAAGACTCTTTTTGCAGTGTGATGCGTGGATCCAGGCTGCTTTTCCTTCCAATTTCACTGAAGTGGCTGTGGTCAAAAGCACTTGATAAGGACCTTCAAATCTAGGTTCCAATGTCTTTCTGGTGTGTTTCTTAACACATACATAATCTCCTGGTAGCAGTGTATGTGTACCTGCTATTGAGTTAGGGTCTGGAAGAGAAGAATACACACTTTTGTGGATCTTAGTTAGACGTTGTTGTAATTGTATCACATATGCAGTCAAACTATCACATTGCAATTGCATACTCTGTGGAAAGTATAGACCTAATCTAGGTGCATTCCCAAAAAGTATTTCATATGGGGAAAATCCTGTTTTCCCTGTTGGAGTGTATCTTATAGAGAACAAAGCCAAAGGCAGGCATTCTGGCCATGGCTTGTTTAACTCTTGCATGGCTTTTTGTATTTTCAACTTTATTGTCCCATTTACTCTTTCCACTGACCCTGAACTCTGTGGATGATAAGGGGTGTGGAAACTTTGTTGAACCCCTAACATGGTCATCACATTCTGCATGATTTCTCCTGTAAAGTGTGTCCTCCTATCTGATTCTATGGTTTCAGGAAGACCAAACCTAGGTATTAACTCAGTGATCAGTTTCTTGGCTGTGGCTTTTGCTGTGGCTGATTTTACTGGATAGCTTTCGGGCCAACCTGAGAATAAATCGATATACACGAGGACAAATTCAAAGGGGCCGCTCTTAGGCATTTGTATGTAGTCAATTTGCAGTCTCTGGAAGGGGTATTGGGCCCGAACCTGGTGTTTTCGTGTGGTTTTTACTCTCTGTACTGGGTTATTCAGGAGACAGATTTGGCAGGCTGCACAGTAGTTTCTTGCAGTACTACTGAATCCAGGGGCGAGCCATCCTTGGTTCACAATCCTATACATGGAATTGGAACTGACGTGTATGGGTAGGTGAACTGCCGCTGCCATTGCTGGGTACAGAGAGGCAGGTAGGCATACTTTGCCTCCTTCCCTCCATACATTGTCAAGGTCTGGTGCTGCTCCCATCCTGACCCACTTATCTTTCTCGCTCTCCCCTGCTTGCTCCTGTAATTTACTCAGCTGCTGCCATGTTGGTTCTGGGATACTCACCTCTACCGCTGCTAAGGTCTCAGGGCTTCCTTCCCCTAGAGCTGCCTGTTTTGCAGTCAAATCTGCAAATGCATTTCCTTTTGCCTCAATTGTTTTTGCTGTCAGATAACCTCTAGCCCTCCATATGTGGCCATAATCATGCGCTACACCATAAGCGTAGGCAGAGTCAGTGTAAATATTCCCTTCTCGTCCTCTTAAGTATTCTAGGGCTTGTTCTAAAGCTTTTAATTCTGCTTCTTGTGCTGACATGTGGGCTGGTAAGGGCTGTGCTTCAATCACCTGTGTATCAGTCACTACAGCATACCCTGTGTGATATTTACCCTTGTCATCAGCAAACCTACTGCCATCTATATACAAAGTGTGCTCAGCGTTTAAGATTGGTGTATCTGTAACATGTGGGAATCCCATTGTCTCCTGTTCCATGAGCTGAAAACAATCGTGCTCATCTATCTCTTTAAACAGAAGGGTGTCAGTTTCCTCATCTCCTTCCTTATTAGCACTATTATTCCCCCTTGCCAAATCTGGTGACTGAAGAGGCAAAAAGGTGGCCAAATTTAAGGTTGTACAGCGCTGAAAAGTGACATTTGGAGGTAAAAGTAAAGTACACTGTAACCTCAATTGCCTAGCCATTGAAATGTGTTTGGGCTGTACTTGAGACAAGATTGCATGTATGTCATGTGTGGTGTGCACTACAACTGGATTGTCTAGAACAATCTCTGATGACTTATCTAGGATTATCGACACCGCTGCTACCGCCCGTACACAGGACGGTGAACCTCTGGACACTGGATCTAATGCTGCTGAAAAGTAAGCAACGGGTCTTTGTTTTACATGTGCCTGTGTCAAAACACCTGTGGCGTGTCCAGTGATTTCAGCAATGTACAAATGAAATGTCTTGGTGTAATCTGAAATACCAATAGCCGGGGCAGAAATCAATAACCTTTTCAAAGTGACAAACGACTCATAAGCTACTTCTGTAAGCATATACGGTACAATTTTCAAACAATCGTATAATGGCTGCATCAAAGCGCTAGCGTGTGGTATCCATTGTCTACAATATGACACAATACCTAAAAACATACGTAATTGTTTGAAATTCCGTGGGGGTAACATTCCCTTTATCACTTGAACCCTCTCCTCAGTGAGATGTCTTGTACCCTGTGATATACAATGTCCCAAAAAGATAACTTTTTTCTGACACACTTGCAACTTTTTCTTATTAACCTTGCAACCTTTTTCTGCCAAAAATCGCAACAAATTAAGGGTGGTAGCCAAACAAGTTTCCTTGTCCGGGCAGCATAACAATAAATCACCCACATATTGTAACAACACACAGGAATCTGGTGGTACCCATTCTCCCAACACCGTTTGCAATGCTTGCGAATACAAGGTAGGTGAATGCGCCATACCCTGAGGTAGGCGTGTCCAGGTTAGTTGTCAATTTTTGAGGGAAAATGCGAACCACGGTTGGCATTCTTCCGCAAGCGGGACGGAAAAGAAAGCGTTGGCCAAATCTATAACCGTAAAGTACATACTGGTTGATGGTATTTGTGACAGTAACGTATGTGGATTGGGTACTAAAGGTGTCATCGGGGCTAGTATTTTGTTGACTGCTCTGAGGTCTTGGACCATTCTGTACTTAACCGGACTACCGGCTACTGTTTTCTTTTTAACCGGATACAAAGGAGTACTCGCCGGTGATTTTACCTCTTTTAGAGCTCCACTTTTTAACAAGGATTGGACCTGCATTTCTATGGCCGCCTCTTGGGGTGCACTGAGTGGATACTGTTTTTGTTGGGGAAGCACTGCTCCTGGAATCAGCTGTAGGATAACCGTAGGTATGGGCAAAAGTCCAACATCAGCTGGATGTTTCTCCCATAGTTCTTCCGGAAGGGATGACAAGATCTGATCCAAATCTGGAGAAGATGGACCGGACAGTTCCGATTCCTCCTCCAGGTATTGTATCAGGTTACACATCTCCATGTGTTCTTGATTATCCCCTATAGCTAAGGTGACAGTACCATCTGGGTGATAGGTAATGTTAGCTCCTATTTTCTGCAAAATGTCAGCTCCTAGCAAATTAGTGGGGGCTCCTCTAGATACCAGAAAACGTGAAAGGAACATGTGGTTCCCTATTTTAACTTTTAGAGGTTTTGTCAGCGGGGCATCGGCTAAAATGCCATCATATTCAGTTATCAATATAGTGTCAGGTGATTCTTGCTCAGGGAGTAGTTCAGAATCAGAAAGCAACGAGCGTGAAGCTCCTGTGTCAACTAAACAAGAAATTTTCTTATTACCAACCGTTATAATGGTCTTAAGCATCTTTGTTTTGGATCTTTCTAAAACCGGGGCGAGTCATGCCCGTGGATCATCTCCCTGTCGCCTTATGTCACCATTATTGTTATTGCCCCTGGGCTGGTTTCTTCTCTGATTAACTGGAGAATCAACACCTTCATCCCTTATTCTTTTCCTGCAGTGGCGTCTGATGTGACCAATCTTGTTACAGTAGTAACAGGTAAGGGGTTTGCGAGAGGAACCTCTACCTTGCTCTTGGGGACCCACAATCGCATTGATTGCATGATGTTTCCTCCCTTTGGTTTCTGCTAAGTCCGCCTCTATGCCTTGTGCCTTCTGTAACAACGACCCTCTATCTCTAATTGCCCTCCACTCTGGTGTGCAGGCTTTCAATCTTTCACTTTATCTGTGGATTTAATCCTTCCATAAACTGTCTATTGAAGGCTCGGATCGTGACTGGCAGAGCCAAATCCAATCCCTCATCTGCCATCATACTTTCCATAGATAAGTAAAATTCCGATACAGTCTGTCCTGGCATTTGTTTCATGGGTGATATTGACCCCCTCTCCTGTTGTTTTGCCTGACAGAAAGCTTCTAATCTAACAATAAAAGGGGCCCTTGAGTCTATGTGTCTGACGTGTCCTGCCTCTAGATTGCCATCCCCGTCAGCTCGGTCTGCAGGTCGGTGCGGACCTATTTCAGTCATAAACTGGTTAAACAGGGTCAGAGTCATTTTATGTCTGCATAAATTCTCCCCATCCTGCCAGGTTGCTTCATGTGTATTCATTAACTGTGTCACAAATCTACAGAAAGCAGCTGGCTTTGCTACCGGTTTTGGGGCGCTCTGTATTAATGCCATAAGGGTGTCTGCTGACCATGGTGCCCAAGTCCTTATTTGCATCCTACGAGTAATAGTAGGTGGGGCGTGTGGATGGGCTACTTGTCCAAATTCTGGATTATTTATTTGTACAATGCGTGTATCAGTGCGTACGGGGGCTACAGTTTCTGAATGAGGTTTTTGTGCCCCACAATGCACACATTCTATTGCCCATTCTGGGTTCTGGGTTCCACAAACCTGACAAACCCATCCTCTCCCCTCAAGTACAGGATATAACCCTGGCTTATGCGAATTTTGCTCTATGTCAGTGTATGGGGGTGGGATGGTTGAACTAAGATTTATTTAAAGTTTCAACATGTTTTGTTCTTCTATCTTTCATATCCCAACCATCACAATCTGGATTATATTTCCACCCCTCTTCTTTCGCTGTATTTGAGACCTTAATTAAGCATTGAACCTGACGCATCCATTGCTTCTCTAACACCTCTCCTTGTCTGTCCCTTTTTATTTCACTCCATACATCCGGGTTTAAACCCGCTGCTCCTTTCACCTTAAATTTACGAAGGACATCCTTTAAGTCCCGCGCTTCATCTTTCCCATAGATGTTTTTAATTATCTGTGGCACCGTATAATGCGCCACAATTCCCTGACGGGGTTTCGTGTTTTGCTGGCCCATTCTGACAGTCCGTGCCTAGGTAGCGTGTGGGACACTTAGTGTACAATACAAAATACTAAAAAGGCTACACTAGTTCCTCGTTGCCTTCCTCCTAGGGTGCCAGAATACTAAAAACCTCTCCAGGATGAGATTTCTGAAATCGAATTACTTTATATGCTAGCCAACTGACAAATATTATGACCAGACTGACAGCTACAACATATACAAGCATTCCTTTAAGTGACCAGGTATCCGACTAGATCTCCGGGCTTATGGAGACCTTATTCCCCCCCGTATCTGGGATCCCTCTCATACACTCTTATCCCTGCTTTATGGAGCAGACAGGGCTTATACTTTCAACCCGTCTATGGTTTATGAGTTAGATGTGAGGTTAAGCATAAGCGTCAGACCCCCAAAACTCATGTGAGTGAGGTAAGGGCGCATTCCGTTGCTTAGTTCGGCAATCCCCTTCTAACTCATACCATCCTTGACAAGGCTCATTCACTTTCTCAACAAGACAGACAGACAACAAACAACAAATAATTCCAGCAATATAAACCAAAATATGCAGTAATTCTAGACTCACCACTACAGAGGCTGGTGTTTTAAAACCAGGAGAACCGTAACTGACAGAACGGATAGGCACAAATCAGGGGAGCACAGAATATAAGAAAAATAAAGCTTTTTCTTACCTGGCCAGGTTTTCAATCTGTGGTTCTCGGAATGCCTGTCCTTTTGTTCCGTCAGTCCAATTCATCCACCTCTTGTAGTATCATCAGTGTGTCCCTACTTCCGGGCGCCAGAAATGTTAGGTGCAGTTCTCAACTGAATTGCCTCTAGTTTATATTGCTTTGCCAAATTTAGCTCTATTAAAGAAGTAAGACACAGAATCAGAAAGTTTCTGTATATCAGCTCCGAGCCTTAAAGGTCCCGTACTGTCAACTGAATTTAACTGCTTTATTGGGGCCTTTTATAGACTGGTTACAGAATCACATGTTTCAGCAAATTTCCATATAAGGTAACAAGCAGTATAATTTCAACATACATCACGCTGGTCTTACACATCTGGAAAGACTTAAGCTAGTCTTACAACATATACTGACACGCACACATTTATGCAGAGAAATGAAAAACTATTTTAAGTAGAACTCTAACCTATTATTTCCAACCTTATCACTTGAATGGTCATAGACCCCATATCTTGTTCCTGCAGGAGGCTCATCTTCTGGGGAATAGGATTCTAGAGCTGCAAAGATATAAACAAACAAAAGGCGCCTCTAAGTGTAGAAGAAAAACTTTTTAATATCCCAACTGGGTTTAAAAGCACTTACAAGATGAAGGAATAAAACGGGCACATCATGGAGGTGGTTAAAAACGGCATTGGAAAGGGTCACGGCAGAGGAAAATCATCAGAGTGATGCATGTATGTTTCACTGGGTCTGTCACCATCAGCAGCCGAATGAGACACTGGAACGCTGTGGGAGCCGGTGTTCTGCCGAGAAAGTTCCCCTCGGCGGATAAGGACCCCCTCTACTGCGCAGGCGCAGCGCTTGCGCAGTAGGAGCCAGCGGAAATAGCCAAAGCCAAATAGAATAGAAATCGGCTGTACACGGCGCCTGTAAGAGGGGGCTGCGCTCGGCACTTTTTTATTCTGCCTCTAGGTTCACTTGGATGGTGGGGCTTGAACCTGGACCCAGGGCACAGGCGCCGTGTACAGCTGATTGAAGTTTTTCAACTTCGGCTATTTTCGGAGGCTCCTAGTCATTCGTACTGCGCAGAACAGGGGGGTCCTTATCCGCCGGGGGAACTTTCTCGGCCAGACACCGGCGTCATCGGCGAGGAGAGGAGAAGGACCCGGAAGTGATGTCGAATGCTGTGAGACTCTGTGACCAGCCTGGACCGCAGCGCAGAGCGGAGGATGTGATGTCATAAGAAAGGGACGCGTTTCGTAACTCTGAATGGTTCCTTTGTCAACCTATGACCATAGCAATGACTGGGTACAATATATACTAGTAATGGGCTGGCCGTGGGCGGGTACAACAATAGAAAATAAACATGCTAGAAAAATTAGACTAAAATAAAGTTCAAAATAGCATTCTAAAGGAGAATGTGATATATAAAGGATAATATGGCTATGAACAGAACAGTGACAGCATGGATGAAAGAACAATATAATGAATGTAAAAAAAGGCATGTATGGGAAAGGTCTGTGACAATCAAATAAAAAACCAATGCGTTGTGCAGGCTTATTAAAGCGTGCACACACGTGTAAACGTGGTTAAAAGGTATAAAACAAGAAAATACATATATATAAAAAAAAACATATATATAAAAAATTATTAGTGGTGAAATGTAAGTATGTATAAAGCAATGTGTGGTGCAGGCTTATGAAATGTATTTATGCCTGCATATACATGTATATGGGCGTATACAAAGACGTATACATTGGATGATAAATGGATGTAGACACTTAAGTTATGAAACGAATAAAAGCGCATGAATGGTGGATCATAATTACAAAGTACATGTAATATCAAAGTATGGCACTGACTTAAAAATCCTCATTTAACCCTCCGGGGGCCAAAACATTTAATAAAAAGATCCAATACATTTCTGTGTGACACAATCTTCTATAGCGTAGGCATTGCCTCAATAATCCATACCCTGAGACCATCTGTGGATTTATCATGGAATTGGAGATAGTGTTTAGGAACACTATGATGGTCCAATCCACCTGTAATAAAAGGCGATGTTCGCCAAAGCGTTTACGCAATGGTCGGATGGTGCATCCTACATAGAACAATCCGACCATTGCGTAAACGGATATATGTGGACATGGTTAATGGGTGTTTAGAGTGGCTTTGTGTGTGCCTTAAGTTCGTCTTTTGGGTGTCCTTGCCCCCTTCTATGTATCGGGCACATATAGTCCTCATCCCTAAGCCCGGCAAAGACATATCCCACTGTGCTTCCTATAGGCCGATCTGCTTGCTAAACTATGACCTCAAGATCTTGACAAAAATATTGGCAACCAGGCTGCGGACGATTCCCCCATCTCTGGTCAATATAGACCAGACTGGTTTCATGCCATGGAAATCAACAGATATAAATTTACGTAGTGTTTACACATCTTCAGCTTCCTTACACTGAGTCCTCCACTAGGGTAATGGTTACACTAGACATTGAAAAGGCGTTTGATTCGGAGGTGTGGCCTTTTATTTCTTCGGTTCTAGAAGTCATGGGTTTCGGAGAAGGATTCCGCAGGTGGATCGACAAGTTATATAAAGACCCGACAGCACAGATAAAACCTAATGGTGCTCTATCAGCACTCTTTCATGTTGGAAGAGGTACGAGGCAAGGTTGCCCTCTGTCACCGGCTCTCTTTGCTCTGGTGATGGAGCCATACCGATAGATAATGCCGCGAAGGATGTAGCAGATCCCAACCTCCCTTTACCATGGACAGAAAAAATTAAATACCTAGGTATTTACATCTCCACATCTACCTCTGACTACCATACCCTTAATTTAGAGCCACTAATACAACTGACGAGAGCAAGACTGAAGGCGTGGGCACATCTCCCCCTCTCTCTAATCGGGAGAATTAATCTATTCAAGATGAAGCTTCTACCTGCTTTTCTCTATGTTCTCAGACATGCCCCCGTCTGGATACCCAAAAAATGACTCCTCTGATAAACACCATTTTACTGTCTTTTCTGTGGGGCACCGGTCACCCGAGATTTAGGCTGACAGTGCTACTGAGACCTTGGGGAGAGGGAGGTCTGGCTTGTCCTGACCTCCATTCCTTTTTTGTTGCTGCCCTGTTATCCCATGCCCACAACTGGCTGGTCTCAGATGACTCCAACGCAGCGGTGGTCCTGGAAGCAAGAAGTCTGGGGTCTTATGAGGTGCTATGGAACCTACTTTACCAGAGTCTTAGAGCTCCCTTCCCTCTTACAACAGCAATGAGAGCGGTCCTGAGGGCATGGTCGGTGGCAAATTCCATGCGCCCCATGCCTCCTGGACACATCTCCCCACATAACCCTCTTTGGTTTAACCCGCAACTGTCAGAATTTGGGTCCATACCTGATCCCAGTGTGTGGGCATGCAAGGGCATCAAATATGTGAGTCAGATCTGTACTGAGGGACGACCACAGACATTTCATAGATTGAAACAACAATATAACCTACCTAATTCACATTTGTGTAGGTTTTTGCAGCTTAGACACGCCTTTAACACTCAGTTTGAAAATGCACAGGTGGCCTTTTACACCTCAAACCTGGAGACGTTGCTCAGGGATGAAGCTCCACCTAAACCTTTATCCACCATATATAAAGCATTACTTCATAACATTCACACGGGCCTTGAAAAACTTAAGGCGAAGTGGGTGGTCGATTTCTCTACACTAGATACAGAAGATTGGGAGGAAATGTGGGAATGTCCCTTTTCACAGCTAGTATCGGCTAGAGATAGATTAGTGCAATTCAAAATACTTCATCAAGTGTATTACACGCCCATGCACCTACACAAATTATATCCATCCATCCCAGCTTCTTGTTTGAGATGCGACTCGCCCTCAGCGGATTTCATTAATAGTTTTTGGAACTGTCCTCAGATTAAAGTCTTTTGGGCTGAGGTCACCACTTTTATTTTGACTGTCACCACCATTCCTGTGTCATTGTCAGTGGAGGTATGTCTGTTGGGACAGGTAGAACCGCTGGCCCCTCGCCGAGCAAGCAGAACCCTACTAGGATTATTACTTTATGCTCGTAAATCTGTAGTACTCCGATGGAAGGCTTCGTCCGCACCCGCAATACATTTTTGGAAGAGGTTAGTGAACTCAGCTTTGCCACTATACAAGGCTACTTACCTGTCGCGTGGCTGTGCTAAGAAATTCCATAAAATATGGGACATCTGGATGGAATCCCTGTTCACTAATGCAGACTCGATGGATGATTAGTAACGATCTATTAATTACCTGTAACGGCTCAAGTGGCATCTCTGAACTTGTAGGCTTCCTTGGGTTGCTCGGTCAATAGTTATGGGGAGAGGGGGGAATGTGAATGTGTATATGTAACGTGTACTTCATTTCATTTCATTTCTTAAATAATTAAAATAAGCTATGTGGAGTATCTGTGGAAATAGAATACTTTAGATAATCTGCACAGGTGGTTGAGCGTACAGTAGTTTAGTTGTTTATTCTTATTTAGTTTGCGTGTGACCGAGCCTGGGTATGCCCAATAGGCTCTGTATTGTATTGTTTGTTTTTTTTTACCTTGAAATTACAATAAAAACAACTTAAAAAAAAAAAAACAATCAGGTACACCTGATTATACAGTGCTCAGAGCTGCCATTACTAATTAACATAGAGCAGTAAGGGACATGTGACACATAACACAGCATACAGAGCATGGCAATCATGCTTAATAAACTGGGTCAAGTATGGGAATGGCACAAGTTTGCCAATTTTGCTCTGGGCCCTGAGTGACTTTGTTCTGGTATTGATTATATGTAAACCAACTGCCCCCCCTGTAAGTTTAAAAATTAGATAATTCCTGGAGTTCATTTAAAATTTCTAGAGTTCTAAGAAGTCGATGGGCGATTCTTTCACCAAAATAAAATATCAGTTTTAGGTTTTGCTGCCCTGCTGTATACCTGAATATTAATGCAAAGCAAATTCTTTTATTTTTTTTGGAGACTTGATAATATTTTGTAGACGAGGGCATCATTGATTAATGTATCTCTTTCTCTCTTTTCATTTAGCTGGAAGGAATCTCCTAACTGCCCCTATGATGATGATGAGTAATAAAGCATTGAGTTTCCATCCTGACACCACAATGCCCGGAGCCCTCATCTAACATTGGTTGGATGTGTTTGTCTTTTCAGTGCAAGACAATGATGACACAATGTGCTGTGATGTCACACTGCACAGACTGATGGTTATAATGAGATGATACATGAAAGAGTTGAATTGATTGTGTCATACATTTGGGCTTTTCAAGTGTTGGGAGTTTTAGCATTGAAATAAAGCTTTTGCTTGCCGGAGATTCTTAGGTCTGAGTCCCTATGTTCTGTGACAGTTTTATCACTGAAGTCTCTTATGATATTCTCTTTATTTTATCTTTTGCATCACAAAGCTATTGACATGTAGAAGAACAAAGGTTACAATGCATTGTCTGTACACTGCTGTCAACATCAGGCAAAGATTGTGGGTGATCCTGGCGCTGGAGTAAGAGAATATTTTGTGTTGAAACATTTTTTTTAAACATTTAACTACTTCAGATCCGCACTATAGCCGAAAGACGGCTATAGCGCGGACCTAATTTGCCGGGAGGGCGTCCATGGACTTCCTCCCGTGCTGGAGCGCTGATAGCGTGAGGAGAAAAAAAAAAGGCGATCACCGGCGGCTGTCAGAGGGACATTGGTCCCAATCAAGGAGAGCAGCCACCTGCTCATCTGTGCCACCCGTGCCACCTGCCAGTGCCACCTACCAGTGCACAACAGTGCCGCCTACCAGTGCCCACCAGCGCTACCTACCAGTGCCCACAGTGCCATCCATCAGTGCCCACAGTGCCACCTATCAGTGTCACCTACCAGTGCCGCCCATCAGTGTCAATTACCAGTGCTCATCAGTGTGACCTATCAGTGCCATCTATCAGTGCCCCCATCAGTGCCACCCACCAGTGCCATCTTATCACTGGCCATCAGTGCTGCCTTATTTGTGCCCATCAGTACCGCTTTATCTGTCCTCATCAGTGCCGCCTTATCTGTGCCTATCAGTGCTGCCTTATCTGTGCCTATCAGTGCCCACCAGTGCAGCCTATCAGTGCCGACCAGTGCCGCCTCATCAGTGCATATCAATGAAGGAGAAAAATTACCTGTTTGCAAAATTTTATAACAAACTATGAAACATGATTTTTTTTTTTTCAAAATTTTCCATCTTTTTTTGTTTGTTTAGCAAAAAATAAAAACCCCAGCGGTGATTAAATACCACCAAAAGAAAGCTCTATTTGTGTGAAAAAAATGATAAAATTTTCATTTGGGTACAATGTTATATGACCGCGCAATTGTCATTCAAAGTGCATCACCGCTGAAAGCTGAAAACTGAAAATTGGTATGGGTAGGTTTCCCTGCCCAGACCAGGGGAACCTGGTCTGGGCAGCCCCTGGTCTGGGCAGGAGGGGGGTTTAAGTGCCCAGTAAGGAAGTTGTGGATAGAATCCTTGTCAGGTTTTTATTGTTGTCTGTAATATACACACGGATTCACCTTTTTTGTCCCACTGACCATTGTCATTGGAACAAAACATTATAGGAAATCCAAATGTTTAAGCTATCAGTGTATCAAGAATAGAGGGGAAATCTCCAATGGGGAGACCTGTTGGCCCCCTCACATTTGAGGGGCTTCTTTTCATTGCCTGTTGTGTCTCTGGGACAGGAGTTGAAGGGGAACCTCCCAAACAGGACATCAACAGAAAAAAAAATTGCCAGAGTTCTAAATATTCCCTACTCTATCCAAACCCTAAAAGAAAAAAAAGTTGTGGCTTTAGGCACACTGAATGGTCAGATATCTTTTATAGGAGGAAAAAATACAAAAAAAAGAAAAACCTAATAAACCCTCATAAAAGAACATTTAAAAATTCAGTCAGCTCTGCTAATGCTTAAATATTGTTGTTTCTGTATAGGAATATTCACAATCAATGTGACTTATGTGTCCAAAAAACACTTAAAAAAGCAATCTATACAAATGTTCAGAGAATTGTGCTTTCGAGATTTTAATCATAAGGATCTCAGTTATTCTTGTCTAATGGAAACGATCCTCTTATATCTGCCAAAGATTTTTTCAGAGACTATCTGTTGGACATTCTCTCTCTCTCTCTCTATATACCTTGCCCCCCAAAAAGACACATAGACCACTTTTAAGTTGGAAGTAGGGCAAGGCCACAGCTTTATTGAACATATCAGTATAACAACCTTCAAAATACCAATAACCATGCCGGTCACGGTTATACTGTGAGCATCTATAAACAAACCGTATAGTCTAAGAGGCCTGTCTCCACTATCAGTGAGAGACAGGCATTAAACTGACCCCGTAATTAAACTTGAGGGCATAGCCCATAAAGTAATACCAATTGCTGGCAAGGTAATAATGCCACACGCAAGTCAGTGGTTCACTGACTAGCACCCCACCGAAGCCAGCGCTTGCTCGACACCACCAACGAGGCCCAAGTTGAAAATGTCAAGGCCAATCTCATTCAAATGGACCCCATCAGGTCTCAGTAAATCACTGTTGTCCCCTTCCAGGTCTTTGTGGTGCACCGCAATACCAGAGATTGTGCCGGGGACTGAAAGGTGGTCGGTCTATGTGGGCACATGAGTAGCAGCCAAAGACTCCCATCCTAGCAGTCAAAATGCAGGTCTTTCCGGGCAGCCATCCTCTGGCAAAACTGGGTGTCATAATTGAATCAGCACTGCCCGCCATACATTTTGTACGCCCCCCAAATGAGATCCATGTATCCAAAGAGAGAAGGGCCCAGCTTCTGAAATTTCTCACATAGGTGCAGAAACCCTGCAATGTTAAATAAAATAATTTCCTGGTGCATCATGGCAGCATACATATGGGTTGTGACTCCGCCCCCACAACATGATAGGACTGGTTAACTATAAATCAAAGACAGACCCGGCTCACAGCATTCTCCTTTTTTTCCTCACCTGATCAGGACTGAAATCGCGAGGTATCCCTTACCGTTTGTCTCCCCAGCCAGGTTCAGCCTCTGCTGGGTGGACGTCCTTCCTGTACAGTCTCTAAATGAGCTATATGGTTGGAGCCCCATTCTGGTCGTCTGGGGGGCATATTTCAGCCTCTCCTAGGCGGAAGTCCTTCCTCTACAGTCTTTAAATGAGCTATATGGTTGGAGCCCCATTCTGGTGGTGCAGGCTTCTCAAAGAAAGCTTTAAACAAGCTTTGACGTAAGTGACAGTGTTTCCTTTTGCTTTCCATATGCTTTTTACTACTTTTTTCTGTGTTATGGGCGTTTGCCATTCCCAAGATGGCTGCAGCAGTGCAAGTACACTCTGAGCATGAGAGGCAGGAAGTGTTTCCTGGCTAGAGCTTTTCCAGGATGGTGATCTGAACTTGCTCAGGCACTGATATCATCACTAATGGCAAATGTGAGCTCTAAATGGTTTTATGGCATTTTTGGGCAACAAATGGTGGAGCTCTCTACTCATGCATGCTGGATGCTTATGTCATTGTATGCAGGTATGTTTTTCCCTTTTTATGGCATTCACCTATGTTTTTTCCTATCTTCTTCTCAGTTTTGCTCTAGAATCATTGTGCTCTTTATGACATTCACCTGAGGTCTTCCTATCCCAGGGGCGGATCCAGAGTCTTATCTCGGGAGGGGCACTGTCAGAAATACCTTTTTTTTTGGGGGGCAATTTATCAGGGAAATGGCTGATGTTGGCGCTTCATTCATCACTGCACCATGGTTGTTATGGTGTCAGGATGATTGAAGCGCATTATTTCTATTATTACATTGTAATATAAAATGAAATGGTTCAACCCACCATAATGCAGAATCAGTGGGAGCCCCGAGTGTGTCACTTTCCACCGTCGCCTGCCACACGTTGCGAATTGTCACTTGCCTGCCACCAGATGCAGATTGTCACTTGCCACGTCACCTGCCACACCTTGTGGATTGTCCACTTGCCACGTCACCTGCCACACATTGAGAATTGTCACTTGCCATGTCACCTGTCACACCTTGTGGATTGCCACTTGCCACGTCACCTGCCACACCTTGCGTATTGTCATTTGCCATGTCACCTGCCACACCTTGGGGATTGTCCACTTGCCACGTCACCTGCCACACATTGCGAATTGTCACTTGCCACGTCACCTGCCACACCTTGCGGATTGTCATTTGCCATGTCACCTGCCACACCTTGGGGATTGTCCACTTGCCACGTCACCTGCCACACATTGCGAATTGTCACTTGCCACGTCACCTGCCACACCTTGCAGATTGTCACTTGCCACGTCACCTGCCACACCTTGCGGATTGTCACTTGCCACACCTTGCGGATTGTCAATTGCCACGTCACCTGCCACACCTTGCGGATTGTCATTTGCCACGTTACCTGCCACAATTTGCAGATAGTCACCTGCCTGCTAAGGTGGTGTTTTGCTTGTTTCTTGCTGTGTCTCAGACTCCCAGAGTCAGGCAGCAGAGAGATAATGTAATCTCTCTGCTGCCCACGCTGCCTGCACAGTGAGGGCAGAAGTTACTGCAGGGATCTCTCTGCTCACCCGTCCTTCAGCTAGCTGATTGGCCAGCTGTGCGCTCACGCTGAGCCGGCCACACACTGATGCGGCAGCCCGCCCACAAACTGCGCCGACCGCTCGCAAACCACGCCACCCGGTTAGCCCATGGAGAGACCCCCGGAGTGGCTCGTGGAGCCGCCCGCTCTCTCATCTGCCAGGCCCGCAACAAATTTCTCTGGGGTGGCAATTGCCTCGTTGCCCCCCCCCTGGATCCGCCCCTGTCCTATCCCCTTTTCAATGCTTGCTCTGGGATCACTGTGTTGGGCTCAGTTTCCACTAGTGCGACTTGTCACTGCAAAGTTGCATGACAAGCCGTACCCCATGATTTCCAATGAGTACTGTTCATATGTGCGTCCATAGACCTCAAGAATATACAGACATTGATTCAAGTTGCATCAAATTTGCGGCAAAATCATGCGACTTTCAGGTCGCAATAGTGGAGACTTAGCATTATGCTGTTTTTTCATTTCAGTCTGCTGCTTTGCTCTGTTTCTAGTCTCAATAGAGACTTTTTTGCAAGGGCAGCTAAGGACGCAATTGCCTGGGTTGAAATGGAGGAAACTCTCCACAAGGTTACAAAGTACTAATTTCCTTCACTGAACAACTGGAAGAGTTAATCCAAGAAGAATTGAAGGGGTCAGAGAGAAATGCCCTTATAAACAGGCTGTCAAAACTGTATACCCTGAAAAGGCTAGAGGTCAACCTGCTGCAGTCTCCTCCGATGATGGATGCATCATGAATGTAGCTGGCAAGACATGTCACATTCAAGGAGGCTCTAGTCTGAAAATTAGTTCTAGATCTGAAGTGCTCCTACATACTGTAGCATCTGCAGGTGCTGGCACACCAGCAATAACCAGCCCATGTACTGAGTGAGTCTAATGGGAGTGGTTTCATAATTATCAACCAGTTGCTGCACCTGCTGGACTCTGAGGAAAGTGGCAGGGTCTGCATCCCTTTAGACAAGATACTTCCAATAGGGAATCACATCAAAAATTTAATTTTTATTGCAGTGGATGCCAAAAAAATCAGATTTTTATCTTGGTGCAGACTTCTGGGAAAATCAGTGAACCAGTCATACAAGCAAGACGTCAATTTTGTTTGGGAGCCACGTCGCATGACTGCGCAATTGTCAGTTAAAGCGACGCAGTGCCGAATCGCAAAAAGTGCTCTGGTCTTTGGCCAGCCAAATGGTCCGGGGCTTAAGTGGTTAAATAACCCCGTCTGGAAGAAGAGACAAGGTGGTAACAGCTTTGTAAGAGCTGAAATTGGCGGCATACTCTGTGGTGGATGTGTCAGACATCAATTGATGTTTTTCAAGAGTGGTGTTCCCCGCGGTCACGGCAAGGCGTGCATTATGGCTGAAGCCATGGTTTGTGGATCCCGCCAAAAAAAAAAATGGTGCAAGACACTATAACACAGATCCAATCTATTTGGGAGTAGACAGGATACAGCCATCTCAAGGGTGACCATTAGCAGGTCAGGGCGAATATCATCTGACAAAACAGAAAATTCCAGAAGGTCCAGCATACAGGTGGCGACTCCCAAGTAGATACCATTGGGGAACACATACAGGGGGCTGCACATACAGGGGTTCTTCCAAAGAAGTGGGGTTCTTTAAATAAGTGGCACTTCTACTCTTGCACTTTAGCATTTTGCACATAGCAAACTACAAAAGACTGCAGGTGACCCCAGTTTCAAATTATCTCACCTTCCTCTCTGAAACATGCACTCTTTACCTATCCTCCTTTTCACAATTGCAGCCTCTCTCCTCAAACTCTTTTCTTCACCCCTCTGCTCCACCCCACAATCTGTACATATCACCCTCACTTCTCCCCTCCCCCTATTACTGCACTCATCACCTCTTTCTAACTCTAAGCCCACTTGCTAACAAACCCCCCAGGATACTGAAGCATGTCCCCTCATACAAATCACATTCTCATACTACCTCCCTTACTCTTCTGCTTCTCCTAATCGCTGGAGATATTTCCCAAAGCCCTGGGCCTCCCTTATTTAACTGTACCCAATACACCCATCACCATCACCCTACACCCTCTGACCATAGTCGCAATCTACGCAATTTAGTCTCCATTCCTCTTCTTCCCAACGCCACCCTCCCTCTCTCCTGCGCCCTCTGGAACGCCCGCTCTGTCTGCAACAAACTCACTGCTGTTCATGACCTCTTTGTCACTAAGTCCTTTAATCTACTTGCTCTCACCGAAACCTGGCTCCACGAACATGACACCCCTTCTCCTGCTTCCCTCTCCCAGGGTGGCCTTCCCTGGACTCACTCCCCTAGGCCTAATGGACGCAAGGAAGGTGGAGTGGGATTCCTCCTATCCCCCCAGAGCACCTTCCAGGTTATTCACTCTCCTCCCTCTTTTTCCCTCTCATCATTCGAAGCCCACTGTATACGTTTATTCTCTCCTACTTCCCTAAGCATTGCTGTGATCTACCGGCCCCCTGGACCATTATCGACTTTCCTTGATGAGTTCTCTGCCTGGCTACCCTACTTTCTCTCTTCGGAAATTCCCACAATCCTTCTCGGTGATTTCAACATCCCTGCTAATACAAACACTCCTGCTACTTCTAAACTTCTTAGTCTAACCTCTTCATTTCCCCTGAAGCTATGGGTACAGGCTTCTACTCACTCTGATGGCAACACCCTTGACCTTGTATTCTCCTACCTATGCACTCCATGCAACTTCTCAAACAATCCTTTTCCTCTCTCCGACCATCACCTCATTAGTTTCTCTCTCCCCCTGTCTTCCACCACCTTTCCCTCCAATCGCCTAACCATCACCCGTAGAAACTTTCGCAACTTCAACTCCTCTCTCCTCTATTCTGCTACTGACCACCTCTATGACAAAATTTCTCCCCTGTCCTGCCCCAACCAAGCTACGTCCATCTACAATAAATCCCTGTCCTCCACCCTGGACAAGCTCGCTCCCCTCACTACACGCAGAATCAGGCCTCGACCCCTACAACCCTGGCAAACAGATGACACTAAAATTCTCAAAAAATGTAGTCGCGCTCTTGACCGTCTGAGGCACAAGACTAATGCCCCGTACACACGGTCGGATTTTCCGACGGAAAATGTGTGATAGGACCTTGTTGTCGGAAATTCTGACCGTGTGTAGGCTCCATCACACATTTTCCATCGGATTTTCCGACACACAAAGTTTGAGAGCAGGATATAAAATTTTCCGACAACAAAATCCGTTGTCGGAAATTCCGATCGTGTGTACACAAATCCGACGGACAAAGTGCCACGCATGCTCAGAATAAATAAAGAGATGAAAGCTATTGGCCACTGCCCCGTTTATAGTCCCGACGTACGTGTTTTACGTCACCGCTTTTAGAACGATTGGATTTTCCGACAACTTTGTGTGACCGTGTGTATGCAAGACAAGTTTGAGCCAACATCCGTCGGAAAAAATCCTAGGATTTTGTTGTCGGAATGTCCGAACAAAGTCCGACCGTGTGTACGGGGCATAAGTCTCTCAAAGACTTCAACCAATACAAATCTGCCCTCCAAAAATACTATTCTTTCCTCCACACTGCCAAGCAAACCTATTTTACAACTCTTATTAACACCTTCTCATCCAGTCCCCGTAAACTCTTCTCTACCTTCAACTCTCTACTTTGTCCTCCACCGCCTCCACCCACTGACTTACTCACTGCCCAGGAGATCGCTAATCACTTCAAAAACAAGATTGATACAACCTGTGATGAAATCTCCACTCTACAGGTATCTCCCCCAGCTAAGACCCCATGTCAACAGGTACAACTGACACCCCCCCTATTCAAATCTGCTACTACAGACGAAGTTGCTAAACTCCTTTCTATCTCCCACCTAACCACCTGTCCCCTGGACCCTATTCCCTCTCAAATGCTACGGTCGCCCTCTGACCCCATCCTACACTCTCTAACCCACATCTTCAATCTCTCCCTCACCTCTGGCATCTTCCCCAATGCTCTAAAACATGCACTGGTCACTCCCATACTTAAAAAGCCGTCCTTGGACCCTACCAATCTTAACAACCTACGCCCTATCTCCTTGCTCACCTTTTCCTCTAAACTACTTGAGCGCCTGGTTTACAACCAACTGAGTGACCACCTCATTAAAAACAACCTTCTTGATCCCCTTCAATCTGGATTTCGCCCTCAACACTTCACAGAAACTGCTCTTTTAAAACTCACAAATGACCTACTAACTGCAAAAAACCAACTTCTGGATCTTTCAGCTGCCTTTGACACGGTTGACCACCCCCTCCTCCTCAAAAAACTTTACTCCCTCGGTCTCCGTGACTGTGCTCTTCAGTGGCTCTCATCCTACCTATCCTAATGCACCTTCAGCTTCACTTACAATTCTACTTCCTCCACTCCTCTTCCCTTCTCTGTTGGGGTCCCCCAAGGTTCTGTTCTTGGACCTCTTTTATTTTCAATCTACACCTCTTCCCTGGGTCAGCTGATAGCCTCTCACGGCTTTCAATATCATTTCTATGCTGATGACACACAAATCTATCTCTCCACCCCTCAACTCACTCCATCAGTCTCCTCACGCATCACTAACTTACTAACCGACATATCTGTATGGATGTCACACCACTTCCTCAAACTCAACTTGTCCAAAACTGAGCTTATAATATTTCCTCCCCCACGTGCCTCTTCCACTGACTTCTCTGTCAAGAGCAATGGAAAAACCATCCACCCATCCCCACATGTCAGGGTGCTAGGTGTTATCCTGGACTCTGAACTCTCCTTTCGGCCCCACATCTAATCACTTTCCAAAGCTTTCCACCTCAACCTCCGCAACATCTCCAAACTACGTCCCTTTCTAACCAAGGAAACCACAAAGCTCCTAATTCACTCCCTGGTTATCTCTCGCCTCGACTACTGCAACTGCCTCCTCATTGGCTTACCTTTAAATAGACTATCCCCACTTCAGTCCATCAAGAATGCTGCTGCCAGACTCATCCACCTTACAAACCGCTCAGTGTCTGCTACCCCTCTGTGCCAATCTCTCCATTGGCTACCACTCACCCAACAAATTAAATTCAAAATACTAACAATAAGTTACAAAGCCATCCACAACTCTGCCCCCAGCTACATCACTAACCTAGTCTCAAAATACCAACCTAATCACCATCTCCGTTCCTCCCAAGACCTCCTGCTCTCTAGCTCCCTCATCACCTCCTCCCATATCTGCCTCCAGGACTTCTCCCGAGCCTCGCCCATCCTCTGGAATTCCCTACCCCAATCCGTCAGATTGTCTCCAAATGTATCCACCTTTAGGCGATCCCTGAAAACTTTCCTCTTCAGAGAAGCCTATCCCGCCTCCATCTAACAACTGCACTATTTTCTCCATTAGCTCATCCCCCACAGCTATTACCCTTTTGTATAACTTGACCCTCCCTCCTAGATTGTAAGCTCTAACGAGCAGGGCCCTCTGATTCCTCCTGTATTGAATTGTATTGTACTTGTACTGTCTGCCCTAATGTTGTAAAGCGCTGCGTAAACTGTCGGCGCTATATAAATCCTGTATAATAATAATAGATACCAGGAGGCAAAATTTTACGGACCAGGAAAAAATTAGTAAATGAACTGGAGAAGTACCCAATCTTCATTATTGAAGCCTTAAAGATCTAAGGCTCCTGTCTTAGGAGAACAGCGGAAGTCCTTTTTAAGGGTGCACTAATCCAGGGGGTGCCTGTGCAAAGCTTTACGCACAGACCTGGATGGAAAACCTTCAGGATCAGTGGGCCATATCACAGTGGCGGCCCCGTCCTGTAGTCACCAAAAGAAAAAAAAAAAAAATGTTTAAACTGGCCCTTTTAAGAAAAAAAAAAATCCTTTAACATAGTGCACTGTGGCACCGAAACGCAGTGCACTATGGAAAGCGCCACGTCAATGCAATCACGTGATTGCAGACATGGCACTTCATTTGAGGGCCTTTAACCCGCCTTGCGGTGCAATACAGAAAGCCGAGTAGCTTCCACCCGTAAAATCACTGTGATTCTGCGGGCGGGAGCATTGTTGTTAAAGATCTCAATTTCACTTCCGGGTTTTCTGAAACTGGCGAAAGCCGGAAGTGACACCGTCACGTCGGCAGCTCTGTCCTTTGGCCCGAGCGGAGATGTACTGCAGTAAGGTGAGAGAGAGCGCGCCTGATTCTATCCATATCTGTTCCAAAATTCCGATTTCTGATCATAATGAAAAATGTAATAAATCATCTCCCTGTGCCCCCCTGACAAAGTGGAAACGGCTTTGTGACTGCCTGCACAAATTATTTTAGCAAAGGATTTAATTGACAGAAAATGTGTGTGAAACAAAAGTGGATGCACCAAAGCCTCTCATTAATGTTCAGTAACACTAACATGGGGTTTAATACTTTATTCCATATTGTGTCAGTCTGTTCCATTTTAAGACATTTGAAATGTCTTAAAATGGAACAGACTGACACAATATGGATAAAGTATTAAAACCCCATGTTAATGTTACTGAACATTAATGAGAGGCTTTGGTGCATCCACTTTAGTTTCACACACATTTCTGTCAATTAAATACAATGTAAATTATCACCATAACATTGCAACTGATTTAAAAAATATCTGATTTAGGAATAGTGATTCTGGGATATATGAATCTAGGTCATCACATTTACATATCTTATATTACAGTAATTTTTAAAACTTCAACTTTTCACAGTTTTTTTTTTTGACCGCCACACGCCAATGTATCCCTGGTTTGGGGAAGGACATAGTTGTTATGGCAGCAGCTAGCTGCCATAACCCCCGGTATCCCCGTGTTCAGCCGGTGGTCAGCTACAAGATAAAAGTAATCTCTGCAGTGGATTCGCCGCGAGATCACTTTTAGCGGTGGCGGGAGAGGGCCCCCCCTCCCGCCGCGATCCGGTGCCCTCTGCCACTTACCGGAGCAGTCGGCAGCGGCGGAGGCGATCGCACGTGTCTCCTTGCTAGGTATGGAGACGAGTGAGGGGAAGATGGCCCCCGCCCATCTCCATACCATAGCTGGACGGAAGCGACGTCAAAACGCCACTTCTGCCCATACTTCTTAAAGGCACATTTTTTATGTCATTTTTTCAAAATGACAAAAATGTATTTATTTATTTATTTATTTTTTTTGCATTTAAGTCCAAATATGAGATGTGAGGACTTTTTGACCCCAGATCTCATATTTAAGAGGACCTGTCATGCTTTTTTCTATTACAAGGGATGTTTACATTCCTTGTAATAGGAATAAAAGTGACACATTTTTTTTTTAAAACAGTGTAAAAATAAAAGGTAAAATAAATAAGAAAAACATTTTTTTTTAAATGCGCCCCGTTCCGCCGAGCTCACGTGCAGAAGCGAACGCATATGTGAGTAGCGCCCACATAGGAAAAGGATATTCAAACCACACATGTGAGGTATTGCTGTGATCGGTAGAGCAAAAACAATAATTCTAGCCCTAGACCTCCTCTGTAACGCAAAACATGCAACTGGTTGAATTTTTTAAATGTCGCCTATGGAGATTTTTAAGGATAAAAGTTTGTTGCCATTCCACGAGCGGGCGCAATTTTGAAGCGTGACATGTTGGGTATCAATTTACTCAGTGTAACAATATCTTTCACAGTATAAAAAAAATTGGGCTAACTTTACTGTTGTCTTATTTTTTAATTCAAAAAAGTGTATTTTTTTAAAAAGAAAGTATTGTAACGACCGCCATTTTATTCTCTAGGGTGTTAGAAAAAAAATGTATAATGTTTGGGGTTCTAAGTAATTTTCTAGCAAAAAAAACTGTTTTTAGCTTGTAAACACCGAGTCTGAAAAAGAGGCCTGATCCTTAAGTGGTTAAGATGTCTATTTAATTAGGGGTATGTGCAGCCAGGACATTTATAGTCTAAATATGTCTCCCACTTTTCCTTTTCTTGTATAAAATATGAAAAATACAGCACAAAACAGCACATGGCTGTAATGGAAAATACAGATAGAGAGTACAACTAACCACCCTAAGCACAAATAATTATAGAATTGCACTGCAAACATTATAATGCACTTAGCAAATAAACAGCTTTCAATTTAATTGCATTATAGCCATCCCTTTTGGTAGCCTCCCTGGCGGTTTTCCCGAGTGTGGCTCGGGGTTAAAATTCAGTACCATTAGCGGTAACCCCGAGCCACACTCGGGATCGCATTGCAGGATCCTGGGGCGGCGTTACTTACCTTGTCCCCGGGATCCTGCGATGTCCCCCGCAGTGTCCGAGGGCTCCGTCCTCCTCCGAAGCCTCTCCGTGCCAGGCTCCGTTCCCTGCGAGCGGCGCGACGCACGGGGGCGGAGCCTGGCGGCAAATTCAAAAAACTGTCAAAATCATAACACATACAGTACTGTAATCTTACAGATTACAGTACTGTATGAAATGATTTCACATCCCTTTTGTCCCCAGTGCTCTGGCCCATGCCCTGCATGCAGTTTTACATGATATACACTGTTCTTTCTGCCTGGAAACTGGAGATTGTCCATAGCAACCAAAAAGTGTCCCTTTACGTCAAAAGTGGCTTTAGACCAGCTAGAAAACAGCGATAGTAAATTAGAACACTTGCAGAATTGAGCGATAGTGAATTGTGGGTAAATTTATTTTATTACTATTTTTTTAAATTTTTTTTAATTATTTATTTTTATTTATTATATTATAATTTATGTTTTTGTGTTTCAAACTTTATCATACCCGGGATATCTACTAGACTCTGGTTTGGACAGATTTAAGTGTGTTATTATTAAGATTTACAGACCTACAATATAAAACGCCAAATTTCCATGCAAAATAATTGTACCGCTTTCAGCACCTAAAATCCAAAATAATCATACCGCCAGGGAGGTTAAAGGTTGCAGATACTTGCAGCACTGTTACGTTCTGTGTTTCAGATAGTATGTTGTATAAAAACATTGTCAAAAAAAAAAATCGGTTTTAAATACTCATGAAAAGAGACCAAAAAAAAAAAAAATGTTATCAAGTGTTAGCGCTGGTTCCCACTGCTGCGATGTCCGAGATCGGATGTGATTCGCACCGCACTGCAGTGCAAATCACACGCGATCTCTGTGCGATCCGATTTCAGCCATACAGATAGTATGGCTAAATTTGCATCGCATTCGGGCCAAACTCGCACAGGACCCTTTTTTGGTCCGCAGCAGAATCGGATAGCATGGGTGTTCACACCATGTGATCCGATTCCTGTCTGACTTTGCAGATCGCACTGCGATATGCGAACTGATTGTGGGCTGTCATTAACTTTTAACTGACACTCCTAGCAGTTTGCATAGGGCAGTGTGAACTGCCACCAGGAGACATGCGATGCGGGAACCCGCAGTAGATTTGCAGGGTTCCCACATCGCAGCAGTGTGAACCGGCCCTTAAAGAAAATCTGTACCTGATGATATACAGAGCTTTTCATTGCTGACAAGTACTAGTTGCCACTTGCCAGGCTGTCTCTGGCCGTAGAACTGACCTAGAGCAAGCAGGGGTGTAATCTGGTGTACTTAACACTTGGGGCAGATTATGTTTATTTTAATAATTACTACTGAAAATAATTTTGACTAACAGAGGAAGGTGGTGCCTCTTATATAGTTAAAACTATTTCAGTAGTAATAATTAAATAAATGAATGCTAATAATGTCCAAAAAAGAAATGGAGACAGAGACTATATTTTTCTCTGAACATCAAAAGGGCGAACTTCAGATGCAAAAGGCTGGACTGATATTTTCAACCCACAAATCTATATATGCTGTACAGAGCCCTGTGTATAATATACAGCCTGGCATATGATGTACAGAGCCCTGTGTATAATGTAGAGCGTGGTATAAGATGTCCAGAGTCCTGTATATGATGTGCAGAGTCCTGTGTATAATGTAGAGCCTGGTATATGATGTACAGAGCCCCTTCCATCAGAATACTTCTTTCACGTCAGACGCTCCCCATGAGATAAGAGTCCCTCCTTTCACACCAGACACCCCCTATCACATCAGGATCCCCCTTTCACATTAGAAGCCCCCTCATCACATCCAAGAGCCACCTCTCCCCCCTGTATGCCAGAAGCCCCCATCATATCAGAGTTGCTGCAGACCGGGTAAAATCTTGTAGTGGGCCGGATGTCGTTCTCATGCCATAGTTTTGAGACCCCTAGTCTATACTGCCTTTCAAGTGTGCAATCTAAAGGGAAATACCCCAAAATAACAACTGATAGCTATTGTTTTTCCAAGATAAACTTAAAATTTCTGGCTGTGTTTTTCACATGGCAATATTGAATAAACATGCATCCAGAACAGCTGGAAAAATGTGGTGATCAGATTGAACCTACCTAATGTACCCTGTACACTTGTCCTCTGAAGTCTATTGCCACAGTATAAAAGCCAGCCAGGAACTCAGCACAGGGATGGGGGGAACCCCTTATAATGGGCACAGCAGCCAGCAGCTGTACAGACCCGGGAACTCAGCACAGGGATGGTGGGAACCCCTCATTATGGGCACAGTGAGGCTGCAATTGATGGGTACAATGAGGCTGCATTTGATGAAATAGACACTTGCATTTGGCAGCGCCATACCTATCTCTCTTTTAAACTTACCCATATTTTCATTTGATTCATAGGTATTGATCATTGTAGAATTTTTTTTCAAAATGAGTGAAAATTTGGTTCCATCTTTGAAACTATTTCCCTTCACAAGGCGTTCAGATGAGTGAAAAAAAGAGGATAAAGGAGCTTGGACCACATCAACCCAAATTGCAAATTCAACAGAGGTCAAGTGATCGTGGTCGAGTTTACACTCAAAGCTTTTCCACCACTTCTTATAATAATGGAGTTGGCTAGCTGGATGTGATGTGACTCATGCCTATTGTTTTTCCCTGTTTGCTATTCCAAAGTCATGGCACGACATGCTGTGGATATCAACAGGGGTTAACGACCTAAAGCATCTCACTGAAAAGTGCAAGCGGCATAAAACTACCCAAAGCCACCTTGACAATGTTATGAGGCTCGAGTTTTTTGGGAAGCGTAGCATTAACAGCTAGATGCAGGCTACAGAATTGCCATTAGAAAACACAATGAAGAGGTCATAAAAAATTGACACATCCTGTCTCGAATAATCGACTGTGTGAAATTTTGTGGTGCATTTGAGCTGGCTTTGCGTGGCCATAATGAGAGTGAGAGCTCCGATAATCCTGGGATATTCCATGGCTTGGTCGATTTTGTTGCTTCTCTTAATGGAATTTTGAAAGAGCACCTTGAGAATGCCACTGTTTTTAAGGGAACTTCAAAAACTGTGCAGAACGAGCTGTTGGACTGTATGTTGTCTGTAGTGAAGGAGCACATTATTCAAGAAGCACAGAGCAGCAATTTCATCTCAATCCAGGCCGACGAGACCACTGATATTGCTACACAGTGCCAACTTGTGCTTGTACTGCGCTACATTGATGCCAAAAACAACGTACAGGAGAGATTTTTTGAGTTTATTCCTCTACATTCCGCTAATGCGGATTCCATTGCTTCAGCACTACAAGAGTGTCTTGCTGTCCTCCTTCCAGGGGATCAGAAACATAAACTCCTCTCCCAAGCATATGATGGAGCCAGTGTGATGAGGGGTGCCACTGCAGGGGTTCAAAAGAAGATTCAGGATATGTACCCAAATGCCCATTACATCCACTGCTATGCACATCAGCTCAATCTGATAATGCAACAGGCCACTTCTCAAATACCCAAAGTGAGGCTTTTTTTTGCTAACCTTGGAGGATTTGCCAGCTTTTTTGCGAGATCACCCAAGAGCACAGATGTACTTGATAAAGTTGTTGCCCATAGACTGCCAACATCAAGCAGTGTCAGATGGAACTTCCACAGCCGTGCCGTCAATACAGTGTTTGAGCACAGAGAGGACCTCATCCACTGTTTTGAAACCATGCGAGACTCAGGTGACTTTGGCCCTGTTACCATGAGAGAGGCAGCAGGCTTTGTCGTGCTGCTGGAAGATCAGGATTTTAAATATTTTCTTACGCTTATCCACAACATCATGTCACATGTGGACCTCCTCTATGCCAAACTCCAGAAGAAGGACATAGATTCAGTCCACATTAAGGGGAGCATCCAGCAGTTCCAGCGGGACATACAGAAGATCAGGTAGCAGCTGTATTCCTCCTTTTCCATGTGTTATTATTATTATTATTATTTTTATTATTATTGCTCATACATTTTGCAGAGATTCTATGCCATCCCTGGTTGACCAAAGCAGTCAAGGTGGTTCTCAACCGAAGAGGCAGGGCTCGCTGAATCCAGGAGAACATAAACGCATTGCAACCGAGGTGAGTTTTAATTTGTTGCAATATTTGTCTTTTTGATAGCTCCCTTATAGATATGAAGATTGGAAAGAAAAATATTTTTCTTACAATATTCATATAAAAATGATGTGATCTAAAAGGATTTGTTATTCCCTCTAGTGGATAACATTAGTATTATTACAGCCTTTATCTGTGTTAGCTGCCTGAAAATCAGAAATGCATGAGACTTGACATATTTACTAAGAATGTCTTGTCCATGTGTATGAAGTTCTGAGAAATTATGGATTCAAAACCACTGAAACTGATCTCCCTTTATAACTTAAAACTGAACATTTTAAAATGGCCAGTTTTAATATTATGAAGGGAGATCAGTTTCAGTGTTTATGAATCCATAATTTCTCAGAACTCCATACACATGGACAAGACATTCTTAGTAAATATGTATAAGTTTCATGCATTTGTGATGCTCAGGGAGCTAACATAGATGACATTGACATTTTGTCATCACTACCTAATTTTTGTTTTTATCCTTCACTCTATAGGTCTGTGATACCATACTATTACACACCATGCGACGTTTCTCCTTCACAAAACACCTTGTTAGTGCCACCTTGCTTCAAGCAGACAGGTTTGAACAGTACGCAATGGAGTTTCCGGAGGATGCACCGAGTGAGACTTTGAAGGCCTATCTACTGCTCAATAAGAATAAGTTAAAGACAGAGCTTGGTCTCATCTACCGCACAGAAGAGTTCAAAAAGTGCAATGGTGCTGTGGACCTATTCCAGCTGTTTGTGGAGAACAATCTTGCTCATGTATTTAGAGAGACTGTCACTCTGCCAAAGATCCTCATCACCACACCCATGACCACAGCAGAAGCTGAGAGGTGCTTCTCAACCTTAAAAAGGATTAAGACTTTTCTGAGAAATGGCATGACCCAGGAAAGGCTGAATGCATTGGCCATGCTGTCAATGGAAAAGAGAGTGGTGATAGAGAAGACTGACTTCAACCAGAAGGCCATAGAGAAATTTGCAAGCCAGAAAGAAAGGAGAGCAAAATTTATTTTCAAATAGTTCTACTGGCGCTAACGTGAATGTGGCGTGCATTTGTATTCAGTCACCTTTACTCTGATTCAGAGTTTTTTTGTTGTTTGTTGTACAATAAATTTTGTTTGCTGTTGTAAAAAAATTCACTGATTCGTGGTACATTTATTGCATTCTTTAACAGTTGACTTAAACATTAACATTTTCAATATTTTATCTAGATATATAATCTGTCCTGTGATTCTGGGACTATATACTCTGTCCTGTGATCTGAGCTGTATACTCCTAACACTATGGGTGGAAGCAAGTGGAATACAGGGGACGGAGTGGGTGGATTATATAAGGGGTGTGGTTTATGAGAAGTGGGAGGGGTCAAAAATTATGGGTGGGGTCTGGCGCCCCCCCATCCAAAAACTTCACCAGCCGCCACTGCCATATCAGCTTATCAGCTATATTGGTGTGACATTGGTGGAAGTTTAAGGGAGGTCCGCCTTTCTGGTACAATAATTTTTATTGAAAAAGTATAACATCATGACAAACTCACCCATGCAGGGGCATAATTCCATGAGCATAACGATCATATAACATTGACAGGTGGGAAGTCCACCTTTCAATCTCTTATGCCGCGTACACACGGTCGGACTTTTCGGCTACAAAAGTCCGACAGCCCGTCCGCCAGACTTTCGACGGACTTTTGGCGGACTTTTGGCGGACTTGCGGCAGACTTTCTAATGAACGGACTTGCCTACATACGATCACACAAAAGTCCGACGGATTCGTACGTGATGACGTACACCGGACTAAAATAAGGAAGTTGATAGCCAGTAGCCAATAGCTGCCCTAGTGTGGGTTTTTGTCCGTCGGACTAGCATACAGACGAGTGGATTTCTGGGTCTGGCGTAGTTACGACGTAAAGATTTGAAGCATGTTTCAAATCTAAAGTCCATCAGATTAGCGGCTGGAAAAGTCAGCTGAAAGTCCGGGGAAGCCCACACACGATCGGATTGTCAGCCGGCTTTAGTCCGTCAGCGTCCGTCGGACTTTTGTAGACGAAAAGTCCGACCGTGTGTACGCGGCATTACAGTCAGCCAGGCTACCAGAGTTGATGGAAAAGTAAAAAATTCTGGTCCAGTTTGTAGCTGGATTAAAAAAACAAAAACAAAAAAAACGAACAATCGTGAAGGTTCTAGTTACCCAGAGGAGATGAGGATTCAGTTAATTTCTGTTCCTAGCAAAAAAAAAAAAATTAATTAATAAATAAAAATAAAAACAAGGTAATCTGTGCCCACTGCTAAAGTTAAAAAAAAAAAAAAGTCAAGCATGCTCAGTGCAGGTAGTACCTACCTTGTGTCAAACCAGAGAGGTCTTCAAGAATAAGATTTACCAAAGAATATGGGAAAATGATGCAGATCTCACACAGCAAAAGCCTGGAGTCCTTTATTACCTAAACCAGCCAACCTCTGCCGGGTTAGCCCCCCCATATCAAAATTTTTGAAAAAATGTTATGCAGTTTGTTAGATCTTTGTTAGATCAGGTTAGATCAACAGTTGTTTGCGTTAGATCTCACACAGAAGAAGCGATATTAACAGTTATAATTTGCTGGGGGGGCTAACCCGTCATCAGCCCCCCCTTATCAAAAAATTGACCAAACAGTTAGCTATTTTGGAAGCAATTTGTTAGATCCGGTATGATCAAGTGTTTTTAACGTTAGATCTCACATAATTAGAGACTTATTAAGTGATTAATGAGGGGGTGCTGGCCCCCCCCTTATCAAATTTTTGGGCCAAAAATCATTCAGGCTAATAGATATTCATTAGATCCAGTAAGATCAAGTGGTTTTAACGTTAGATCTCACGTCATTTCAGAGATATTCCACATCAAAATAGAGATATTAGGTGGTACATATGGACGGGCTGGCCCCCCCTTATCAAATTTTTGGGCCAAAAATCATTCAGGCTAATAGATATTCGCTAGATCCGGTAAGATCAAGTGTTTTTAACGTTAGATCTCACATCATTTCAGAGATATTCCACATCAAAATAGAGATATCAGGTGGTACATATGGAGAGGTTAGCCCCCCCTTATCAAATTTTCTGGCCAAAAATCATTCAGGCTAATAGATATTCGTTAAATCCGGTAAGATCAAGTGTTTTTAACGTTAGATCTCACATCATTTCAGAGATATTCCACATCAAAATAGAGATATTAGGTGGTACATATGGATGGGTTAGCCCCCCTCTTATCAAATTTTCTGGCCAAAAATCATTCAGGCTAATAGATATTCGTTAGATCCGGTAAGATCAAGTGTTTTTAACGTTAGACCTCACATAATTAGAGACTTATTAAGTGATTAATGAGGTGGGGCTGGCCCCCCCTTATCAAATTTTCAGCCCAAAAATCATTCAGGCTAATAGATATTCATTAGATCCGGTAAGATCAAGTGTTTTTAACGTTAGATCTCACATAATTTCAGAGATATTCCACATCAAAATAGAGATATTAGGTGGTACATAAGGGGGGGCCAGCCCGTCCATATCAAATTTTCTGGCCAAAAATCATTCAGGCTAATAGATATTCGTTAGATCCGGTAAGATCAAGTGTTTTTAACGTTAGATCTCACATCATTTCAGAGATATTCCACATCAAAATAGAGATATTAGGTGGTACATAAGGGGGGGCCAGCCCGTCCATATCAAATTTTCTGGCCAAAAATCATTCAGGCTAATAGATATTCGTTAGATCCGGTAAGATCAAGTGTTTTAACGTTAGATCTCACATCATTTCAGAGATATTCCACATCAAAATAGAGATATTAGGTGGTACATATGGACGGGCTGACCCCCCTTATCAAATTTTCTGGCCAAAAATTATTCAGGCTTATAGATATTCGTTAGATCCGGTAAGATCAAGTGGTTTTAACGTTAGATCTCACATAATTAGAGACTTATTAAGTGATTAATGAGGGGGGCTGGCCCCCCTTATCAAATTTTATGGCCAAAAATCATTCAGGCTAATAGATATTCGTTAGATCCGGTAAGATCAAGTGGTTTTAACGTTAGATCTCACATCATTTCAGAGATATTCCATAAAAAAATAGAGATTTTAGGTGGTACAGAAGGTACATCCATCTTCAACCGTCTCTGGATGGTCTCTGGAACCTTCTTTGCATGGTTCTTCAGCGGGTGCGTGTAGTCTCTCCTCACACCTCCGTTCACCTCCCTGCCTCATGGTGATCTCTCCTCAGACCAACAAGCTTAAGTCTTTAGCTAGCCCCCCCTTCTTGCAAAGCAGGCTGGGCTTGGTAGTTCCACCCCCTGTCGAAATCAATGGGGCTGCATTGTGGGCCGTGGTCCTCTGCTGCTGCTTGATTGGCTTCCTCTCCCTGCCAATAGGGACACAGGAAGAGGAGAGGGAGGGGGAGAAATCCCCCACAGGGACTCACAGGTGTGCTCTCCCTCAGTGAGTGCCTGTGTTAGTGTCTATTCAGTCCGGCAGTCGCTGGCAGGAATGGCGGGAGGTGCGGGACCATGGGTAATAGAGTAGCCCCCGCTACACACTCCGCCCACCAAAGAACCTTTGGTCCACCAAAGGAGGTAAAGAGTGTATGACCTGTTACATGCTTTTGATATACACACGGAAAAAAAAAACAGGTTAGTGTGCACAGGAAACCATACAATTTACATCTGCATAAAACCCTGGCAGAGGAACATCCCAACAATTAGCATAGGGGGGAGGTTAACTGGAATGGCCCAGCTAGATGTGCCAGGGGCTGAGTGTCAGAAACCAAGAAATCAGGCCAAGACAGAAGTACAGTTAAATCACACTTGTTTAATAATAAATGTAAAAAGAACAAACATAGTCAAAACATAGCCAAAGTTCAGTAACCGGAATGGATAGTCAGCCAAGCCAGAAGTCAGGGATCAATGTAGTGGAACAGCAAGCAGGATCTGGAGCCAGAAGGGATGTCAGCAAAGCAAGTCTTGAACAGGATCGCAGGAGATTGTTTCTGTGATGTTGACCAAGGCGAAGGCAGAGATCCTCTGGACTGGACGGCTTATGTAGGCAGGACTGACGAGCAGGATATTATCAACAGCTGAGTAACTGTGGAGAGATAGGAGCTGGCAATTGTCCGACAGCTGAGTGGCCAGCTCCGAGAAGGAAGGGCTGAGCCCAGCCCTGACACTGAGTTGGGATTGTCCACCACCAAATCTGCAGTGGAAGGGTCAGTTTCTTCAAGAGTCCTTTTTGCAATGAGAACGACCTCCTCAGAGCTTTCACTCAAAGTATCATATATTAGTCTTTTGGGTGGGTGAATAACCCTTCGCTCTCGCTGTTCTTTAGGTTTTGGGGTTACAGGCACACTGGTCTCTTCTTCTTCCTGCATATCAGCTTCAGCTTCCTCAATGAAGGATGGAAAGTCTTAGGGGTCTGTTTTCAGCAGGGAAGATGGAGGGTCTTCCAACTCTTCAAAAGGTGGACTTTGAAGTACAAACTCAAGAGCCTCTGGCCTGAAAGTCACCTCAGTCACCTTGGGAGGAGAAGAAAGGGGGGGGGTGGCAGGCCCTGGCTAGGGATGAGCCGAACACCCCCCTGTTCGGTTCGCACCAGAACATGCGAACAGGAAAAAAGTTTGTTCGAACACGCGAACACCGTTAAAGTCTATGGGACACGAACATGAATAAACAAAAGTGATAATTTTAAAGGCTTATATGCAAGTTATTGTCATAAAAAGTGTTTGGGGACCTGGGTTCTGCCCCAGGGGACATGGATCAATGCAAAAAAAAGTTTTAAAAACGGCCGTTTTTTCAGGAGCAGTGATTTTAATAATGCTTAAAGTCAAACAATAAAAGTGTAATATCCCTTTAAATTTCGTACCTGGGGGGTGTCTATAGTATGCCTGTAAAGGGGCGCATGTTTCCTGTGTTTAGAACAGTCTGACAGCAAAATGACATTTTGAAGGAAAAAACTCATTTAAAACTACCCACGGCTATTGCATTGCCGACAATACACATAGAAGTTCATTGATAAAAACGGCATGGGAATTCCCCAAAGGGGAACCCCGAACCAAAATTAAAAAAAAAAAATGACGTGGGAGTCCTCCTAAATTCCATACCAGGCCCTTCAGGTCTGGTATGGATATTAAGGGGAACCCCGGCCAAAATTAAAAAAAAAAAAATGACGTGGGGTTCCCCCTAAATTCCATACCAGACCCTTCAGGTCTGGTATGGATTTTAAGGGGAACCCCGCGCCAAAAAAAAAAAAAAAAAAAACGGCGTGGGGTCCCCCCAAAAATCTATACCAGACCCTTATCCGAGCACGCAACCTGGCAGGCCGCAGGAAAAGAGGGGGGGACGAGAGTGCGGCCCCCCTCCCTCCTGAACCGTACCAGGCCACATGCCCTCAACATTGGGAGGGTGCTTTGGGGTAGCCCCCCAAAACACCTTGTCCCCATGTTGATGAGGACAAGGGCCTCATCCCCACAACCCTGGCCGGTAGTTGTGGGGGTCTGCGGGCGGGGGGCTTATCGGAATCTGGAAGCCCCCTTTAACAAGGTGACCCCCAGATCCCGGCCCCCCCCTGTGTGAAATGGTAAGGGGGTACATAAGTACCCCTACCATTTCACGAAAAAAGTGTCAAAAATGTTAAAAATGACAAGAGACAGTTTTTGACAATTCCTTTATTTAAATGCTTCTTCTTTCTTCTATCTTCCTTCATCTTCTGGTTCTTCTGGTTCTTCTGGCTCTTCTGGTTCTTCCTCCTCTTAAATAACGGGGGGGGGCGGGGCCACCCAGTGACCCCGCCCCACTCTGACGCACAGTGACTTGACGGGACTTCCCTGTGACGTCACGGGGAATGCCACAGGGAAGTCCCGTCATGTCCCGTGCGTCAGAGGGGGGCGGGGTCACCGGGTGGCCCCGCCCCCCCCCGTTATTTAAGAGGAGGAAGAACCAGAAGAGCCGGAGAAGAAAATGAAGAAGAGAAGAAGAGAAGAAAAGAAGAAGAGAAGAGCGGGAGCCTCCCCCTCATGCCATGGGTGCGGAGCGGCCCGAGGAGAAGAAGATAGAAGACGCCGCGGAGGAGATGCTGGACGAGAACGCCGGAGGAAGGACCAGAAGAGCCAGAAGAACCAGAAGAACCAGAAGATGAAGGAAGATAGAAGAAAGAAGAAGCATTTAAATAAAGGAATTGTCAAAAACTGTCTCTTGTCATTTTTAACATTTTTGACACTTTTTTCGTGAAATGGTAGGGGTACTTATGTACCCCCTTACCATTTCACACAGGGGGGGGGGCCGGGATCTGGGGGTCACCTTATTAAAGGGGGCTTCCAGATTCCGATAAGCCCCCCGCCCGCAGACCCCCACAACCAACGGCCAGGGTTGTGGGGATGAGGCCCTTGTCCTCATCAACATGGGGACAAGGTGTTTTGGGGGGCTACCCCAAAGCACCCTCCCAATGTTGAGGGCATGTGGCCTGGTACGGTTCAGGAGGGAGGGGGGGCCGCACTCTCGTCCCCCCCTCTTTTCCTGCGGCCTGCCAGGTTGCGTGCTCGGTTAAGGGTCTGGTATGGATTTTTGGGGGGACCCCACGCCGTTTTTTTTTTTTTTTTTTTTGGCGCGGGGTTCCCCTTAAAATCCATACCAGACCTGAAGGGTCTGGTATGGAATTTAGGGGGAACCCCACGTCATTTTTTTTTAAATTTTGGCCGGGGTTCCCCTTAATATCCATATCAGACCTGAAGGGCCTGGTATGGAATTTAGGGGACTCCCACGTCATTTTTTTTTTTTAATTTTGGTTCGGGGTTCCCCTTTGGGGAATTCCCATGCCGTTTTTATCAATGAACTTCTATGTGTATTGTCGGCAATGCAATAGCCGCGGGTAGTTTTAAATGAGTTTTTTCCTTCAAAATGTCATTTTGCTGTCAGACTGTTCTAAACACAGGAAACATGCGCCCCTTTACAGGCATACTATAGACACCCCCCAGGTACGAAATTTAAAGGGATATTACACTTTTATTGATTGACTTTAAGCATTATTAAAATCACTGCTCCTGAAAAAACGGCCGTTTTTAAAACTTTTTTTTGCATTGATCCATGTCCCCTGGGGCAGGACCCAGGTCCCCAAACACTTTTTATGACAATAACTTGCATATTAGCCTTTAAAATTAGCACTTTTGATTTCTCCCATAGACTTTTAAAGGGTGTTCCGCGGCATTCGAATTTGCCGCGAACACCCCAAATTGTTCGCTGTTCGGTGAACTTGCGAACAGCCAATGTTCGAGTCGAACATGAGTTCGACTCGAACTCGAAGCTCATCCCTAGCCCTGGCATTCGAGATGGCCACAGACAATCTTTCTCTTCATCCTCGCTGTTTTCATCTTCAGCAAGGGGTACAGAGTGAGATCTAGTCACTGGCCGGGATCTTTGAGAGGCCGTGGGTGTGGACTGTAAATCTGGCTGTGGTGGCACATGAACTGCTTCTGACAGAGGCAACAGATGATTGTGATGCTAAGTCTTCAGCAGGCCTGTGCTTCCCTCTGGCCGGATTTGATATACTGGGTGTCTGGGCAGATGCTTGCAAATGACATAGGGCTGCGACTTTCAGCAGTTAGCCAACTTGTGCTTTCCAGGGACACCCAGGTTTCTTAGCAGTACCTTGTCATCCGGCTGTAGGTCCTGCACTCGTACCCTAAGGTCAAAGTTTATTTTGTTTCTCTGTCCTCGGGCATATGAGGCAGCTTGAGCCTTATCATAGGTGGTTTTCAGATGTCTCTGCAGGCGATCCACATACCCTCTGTGGAAAGTTGCTAAGGTATGGTGGAGGGATGTGCCAAAGGCCAAGTCTACTGGCAGCCGGGCCTAAGGTCTGAACATCAAACTATAGGGAGAGTAACCTGTGGTATCATTGGCGGTGCTGTTATAAGCATGCACAATAGCCACTATATGCTTGCTCCAGTGCTGCTTTTGTTCTGAACTTAGAGTTGCAAGTATATCCAGGAGGGTTCAGTTGAATGTCTCTGGTTTAGGATCTCCTTGAGGATGATACGGCGTGGTTTTAGACTTCCTGATGCCCAACAGGTCTGAAAGTCTCTTGATGAGACTACTCTTGACATCTCTCACTTGATCAGAGTGGATGCATTGGGACAGACCATAGTGCACAAAGAATTTCTCGGCGAAGATCTTGGCCACCATGGATGCTTGTTGGTCCCTCGTGGAAAACGCCTGGGCATACCGAGTGAAATGGTCAGTCACTACCAGGATATTTCCCTTCCCGCTCAAATCAGGCTCCAAGCACAGAATGTCAATGCACACCAGCTCCATGGGTCCTTGGCTCTGAAGATGGTCCATTGGGGCAGCTCGGTGAGGCAAAGTCTTCCTTTGGATACATCTGATGCAGGAGTGGCAATAGTCCTCAACTTCAGCCTGCATGCAGGGCCAGTAGAACCGGTCCCTCACCAGGAGAAAAGTCCTCTTGGGCCCTAGGTGGCCAAGGTTGTCATGTAGGTGTCAGGGCTGGTCTCAGCCCTTCCTTCTCTGAGCTGCCCACTCAGCTGTCGGCTAATTGCCAGCTCCCATTTCTCTCCACAGTTACCCAGCAAGTTGTCCAGCTCACTTGATCTCTGCCTTCACCTTTGTCAACATCACAGAGTCTTTCTCCTGCGTTCCTGTTGAAGACTTGCTAGGCTGACATTCCTTCTGGCTCCTGATCTTGCTTGCTGTACTACTACGTTTATCTCTGGCTCTCTGACATTTGCTTGGCTGACTACCCGATCCGGTTACTGAACTCTGGCTTGTTTTGACTACGCTTACTCTGTTTACCTTATTATTATTAAAGAAGTGTGATTTAACTATACTTCTGTCTCGGTCTGATTCATGGTTTCTGATAGTAGGGCAGTTAATACTGTCTCCGTATGTTTTTCAGGTGGGAATAGCTGCCATTTTTCTTCAGAATCGTCAGAGGGGCCTCTTCGGTAGACCAACCCTCTGTGCACCTGAAACCAATCCCACTCTCGGTGCAGCAGATGGGTTTCCTTCGGGGAGTCAGTGAGGAGCAAGTCAGGGAATTGGCACTCCAAGGCCTTGAATGCCAAGCTACAGGGAGGGTCCTCTAACTGGTCCCTCCACAGGTCTTTGACAGCTTGGGCAGACCTTCATCCCTGACTTGGGCGACATTGCAATAACATCTGTAGACACCAACGGCTGACACTCCAACCCTTTTCGGTCCTGGATCCTACTCCAGGTTGATGTTCTGCTCCTTGACATAAGGCTCGTACCCTTCAGGTGTCAGTTGGGCCTATTCTTCTGGAGGGTCTCTGGAACAATGGGGCTTTCTTGACAAAGCATCAGCGTCTTGTTTCCTGACCCCGGTCGATACTTCAGGCTGAAAATAAACCCTGACAGAGCAGCCAACCATTTGTGACCCGTGGCGTCCAACTTGGTGGTAGTGAGGATGTAGGTGAGAGCATTGTTGTCGGTCTTGATCACGAACTCCACTCCATACAGGTAATCCCTCAGCTTATCCACCCACTTCAAGGCCAGAAACTCAAGTTTGTGCATGGGATAGTTCTTCTCGGCGGGGGCCAAGTTCCGACTCACGTAGGCAACAGGCCGTAGATGGCAGTCATGTTCCTAATATAGCACCCCACCTAACCCATCTCGACTGGCGTCAAAGTGTAGCTCGTATGGCCTGGTTGGATGTTCATAGGCCACGACTGGAGCAGTTGTTAGGCTTCACTTCAGCTGCCTAAAACCTCTTCACACTTCAGAGTCAATTGTTCCTTAATGGACTCTCTGGATTTTCTGGGCCCTCCAGCTGGTCTGACAGGCTTCGTCAGATCAGGGTCAGCGTCTTAGCGAATCCCTTGACAAATCTTCTGTAATAAGAGCAGAATCCCAGAAATGACCTAAGCTCTGTCACGTTGGTAGGCCTCGGCCACGAGGTCAGTGGCCACTTCATCAGCAGACACGATGTGACCAAGGTAGTTGACCGAGGGTTGATAAAACTGGCACTTTTCCAGAGACAGCTTCAACCCCCACACCATGGAGTCTCTTAAGGACCTTCTGCAGAAACTCTTCATGCTCTTCCAGGGTCTTGCTGAAAACGATGATGTCGTCTAAGTACACCAACACCTCGATCAGTTTCATGTCACCCACGGTCTTCTCCATTAGCCTTTGGAAGGTTGCTGGGGCACCAGACAGGCCTTGATGCATATGGTCAAATCCAAAGATCCCCTGCGGGGTAATGAAAATGGTCTTCTCCCGATTCTCAGGGTGCATGGGGATTTGGTAATACCCACTCTTCAAATCCAGCATGCTGAACCACTTCGCTCCTGACAGGCTCTGCAAGACATCTTCTATCCTTGGGGTGGTATATTGGTCAGGAATGGTCCTTAAGTTCAGCGTCCGGTAGTCAATACCCAGCCTCAGTGACCCATTCTTCTTCTGTACCACCACTATTGGGGAAGCGTATAGACTCTGGGACTCGGATGATACCTGCCCTCTTCAACTCTGCCAGTTGTTCATGCAGATCCTCCAAGTCCCCTAAAGGAATCCATCAAACTCTTTCCCTGAATGGCTTATACACTCGAAGAGATGGATCTGGTATTGGGCACTTTTTGTACACCCCACATCAAATTCACTCTTGGAGAATGCAGCCTGCCATCTCAGGGGCTGAGTCTTGGCCCTTTCTTTCCATTCAGGCAAAAGGGGAGTATTTTTCAGATAGAGCTCCTCCACAGAGATCCCATCCTTTGCTCCCCCCACCAAATCAGACGGCAGGACTGGGGTGGCCAGATTCACTTGTCCCAGCAACATCTGAGCTGGCATCTTCACTGGCGAGGCTGTTATGTTGTGGACACTAACCAAGATTTTTCCGTGACTTCTTTGCAACCCTTTGGTTGAAACCACCTCGGGAATTATCTCCACTCCTATGTCTTCTCTCTGTCCGTCTGATTCAAGGACAATGAAAGGGCCTGCTTGCTTCCAATTTAGCTTGACAGATGCTCGTAAATAGGCCACTTTACCAGGCTGTAACACCTTCTCACACTGGTCCAAGCGCCAGATCTTTCCCTTCTGTTTTCGTTCCAGGTGCTGGTAGGCTTGTCTCAGCATGGGGTGCAAACTTGTAGTTGAAGTGCCCGGCTCCAGAACAAGAGGTGTCAACAGCCTTCTGACAAGATCAGTATTGGTCTCTATGATGAGAGAACTCTTACTGGCCCCTGGTGGGCGAGGACAGACCACTGCCTGAGTTTCAAAAGTCTTGGCTTTCCCAGCCATGGAGGGATCGAAGGTCAGCTTGACCGGTAGATAGCCATCATAGGGGAAGTTCTAAGTCACAATGCCCCATATCTGCAGCTCTTCCAACTTCTGCAAAGGCAGGTGCTTGAGGTGCCTGTCATAGAAGTCTTTGTAGAGAAGAGTCACTTAAGCTCCAGTATCCAGAAGGGCCTTGGTGTAGACTCCATTTACTTGGATGGGAACAACAGGAGAAGGTCCCACCAGCTTGTCAGGGAGCATGGAGGAAGTGGTGGCCCTGGCCTGTTCGGTGGTTTGTATCCGCGCTCCTCTCTGCGAGGTTCTGATTGGGCTTAAATCTGTGCTAAGTTCTGGGAGTCTGGTGGAGTCCGGTGCGCATTGACTCTTTGACACCAGGCAGCATTTGTCAAAAGAAACAGGACACTGGGTTGTTTGGAGGCAACAATGGGGGGCCCTCTGCAAGGGTTTGGACTTTCGCTGCTGTCTCTTCGTGTCATTGGTTTTGAGCCAGCTACCGTAGATGGGTACGTGGTTGACTCCTTCACCAGAGCCCTCCGAAGTTTCCCTCTGGCTTCTGTGACTGTGCTTCAGGCTTCACTGGGCTTGGACACACCTGTCGATTAATGTCCCACATAATTTCAGCATACCTCGGTATGCTCAATGGCACTCCTCACTGGTACATGTGAAAATGCTCATCACCGCCTCCGATATAGACACTAGTATGGATATACGTGCATCGTTACCAAATATCCATAATATCCCTGTAATTATGGATAATCAAACATTAAAATCACTTGATCTTACCGGATCTAATGAATATCAATTAGCCAGGTGATTTATTGGCCAGAAAATTTGATAAGAGGGGGTCAGCCCCCCTCATTAATCACTTAATAAGTCTCTAATTATGTGAGATCTAATCTCATCCTTACATACTACCACCTAATATCTCTAAAGTTAAAACCACTTGATCTTTCCGGATCTAACGAATATCTATTAGTCTAGATGATTTTTGGCCAGAAAATTGCATGTAGGGGGACTAACCCGTCCACATGTACCACCTAATATCTCTATTTTGATGTGGAATATCTCTGAAATGATGTGAGATCTAACGTTAAAACCACTTGATCTTACCGGATCTAACGAATATCTATTAGCCTGAATGATTTTTGGCCAGAAAATTTGATAAGGGGGGGCCAGCCCGTCCATATGTACCACCTAATATCTCTATTTTGATGAGGAATATCTCTGAAATGATTTGAGATCTAACGTTAAAAACACTTGATCTTACCGGATCTAACGAATATCTGTTAGCCTGAATGATTTTTGGCCCGAAAATTTGATAAGGGGGGGGCCAGCCCGTCCATATGTGCCACCTAATATCTCTATTTTGATGTGGAATATCTCTGAAATGATGTGAGATCTAACGTTAAAACCACTTGATCTTACCGGATCTAACAAATATCTATTAGCCTGAATGATTTTTGGCCTGAAAATTTGATAAGGGGGGGCCAGCCCCCCCTCATTAATCACTTAATAAGTCTCTAATTATGTGAGATCTAACGTTAAAAACACTTGATCATACCGGATCTAACAAATTGCTTCCAAAATGGCTAACTGTTTGGTCAATTTTTTGATAAGGGGGGGGCTGATGACGGGTTAGCCCCCCCCAGCAAATAACTGTTAATATCGCTTCTTCTGTGTGAGATCTAACGCAAACAACGGTTGATCTAACCTGATCTAACAAAGATCTAACAAACTGCATAAGATTTTTTCAAAAATGTTGATACTCACTATACCTCTCAGCAAATAGCTTGGGGTGTCTCCTTTCCAAAATGGGGTCATTGGGGGGGGGGGGTTTGCCACCTGGGCAATCCATGGCCTCCGAAACTGTGATAGGCAGTGAAGAGTGAAATCAAAAATTTACGCCCTTAGAAAGCCTGAAGGCGGTGCTTGGTTTTCGGGGTCCCGTGCGCGGCTAGGCTCCCAAAAAGTCCCACACATGTGGTATCCCCATACTCAGGAGAAGCAACAGAATGTATTTTGGGGTGTAATTTTACATATTACCATGGCATGTTTGAGCAATATATCATTTAGTGACAACTTTGTGCAAAAAAAAAAAAATTTGTCTCTTTCCCGCAACTTATGTCACAATATAAAATATTCCATGGACTCGGTATGGCTCTCAGCAAATAGCTTGGGGTGTCTACTTTCCAAAATGGGGTCATTTGGGGGGGTTTGAACTGTCCTGGCATTTTATGCACAACATTTAGAAGCTTATGTCACACATCACCCACTCTTCTAACCATTTGAAGACAAAGCCCTTTCTGACACTTTTTGATTACATGAAAAAATTATTTTTTTTTTTGCAAGAAAATTACTTTGAACCCCCAAACATTATATATTTTTTTTAAAGCAAATGCCCTACAGATTAAAATGGTGGGTGTTTCATTTTTTTTTTTTCACACAATATTTGCGCAGCGATTTTTCAAACGCATTTTTTGGGGAAAAAACACACTTTTTTAAATTTGAATGCACTAAAACACACTATATTGCCCAAATGTTTGATGAAATAAAAAAGATGATCTTAGGCCGAGTACATGGATACCAAACATGACATGCTTTAAAATTGCGCACAAACGTGCAGTGGCAACAAAATTAATACATTTTTAAAAGTCTTTAAAAGCCTTTACAGGTTACCACTTTAGATTTACAGAGGAGGTCTACTGCTAAAATTACTGCCCTCGATCTGACCTTTGCGGTGATACCTCACATGCATGGTGCAATTGCTGTTTACATTTGACGCTAGACCGACGCTTGCATTCGCCTTAGCGCGAGAGCAGGGGGGACAGGGGTGCTTTTTTTTTTCCTTTATTATTTTTTTGCTTTTTTATCTTATTTTTAAACTGTTCCTTTCATTTTTTTTTTAAATCATTTTTATTGTTATCTCAGGGAATGTAAATATCCCCTATGATAGCAATAGGTAGTGACAGGTACTCTTTTTTTGAAAAAATTGGGGTCTATTAGACCCTAGATTTCTCCTCTGCCCTCAAAGCCTCTGACCACACCAAGATCGGTGTGATAAAATGCTTCCCCAATTTCCCAATGGCGCTGTTTACATCCAGCGAAATCTAAGTCATAAAATGCTTGTAGCTTCCGGTTTCTTAGGCCATGGAGATGTTTGGAGCCACTCTGGTCCCTGATCAGCTCTATGGTCAGCTGGCTGAATCACCGGCTGCATTCTCAGGTTCCCTGTTGAGACAGGAGAGCCAAAAAAAACACGGAAGACGGTGGGGGGGGGGCATTCCCTCCCACTGCCTGTAAAAGCAGTTTAGAGGCTTATTAGCCGCTAGGATTGCTTTTACATGAAAGCCGACCGCTGGCTGAAAAGAATGATACCAAGATGATACCTAAACCTGCAGGCATCATTCTGGTATAACCACTCAAAGTCGTGAATAGCGTACCTGAAGACAAAAAAATGGTTAACAATAAAGCACAGTAAACGGTAAAGTATAAAATATTGCATACCTGAAAAGCAAACATGATAAAACATAATAACAATAAAACACTGCAGAATAGAATACAGTAAAAAAAAGAGCAGAACAATAGAGAGAGAATAAAGAGAGAGAGAACAATAAAACGACAACTTTTTTTTTATTTTATATTTTTGTATGTGTTTTTTTTTTTTTTTTGTAACTGTAACTGTGCCTAGTCTGTGCAATGCTGTACCCTACGCTAATACTCAACTAGTGTATGGTAGCGTTCAAAACATTCACCAATGCAAAGACCAGGATTGTCAGGACAGGAGGGACAATAATAGCGGGTGTCACGACTATATCCGCGCTTGCTGCAGACACAACATCTTTTTTGGGGGGGTTCGTTGGATAGGGGTACTCGGGAGGACATAAAGAAAATGCCTCTCATGCAGCCGACTGCATTTGGTTGGGGATGTGAATGGGGGAAGTACGGGTGCTGCAGAAGCGGTGGGTTCCCAATTAGGATTGGCGAATGCAGCAGGAAGGGCATTATGGGCACGACGGGCCTGTGTTTGTCTTTTTGGTGGCAGCGGGACACTACTTGTGCTTGCCACCTCACCAGCTTGAACTGCACTTATGGGACTCGCCACGTCACCAAGTCTTACTGCAGTGCTGGTTTGACTACGACCGGGGTGTACTAGGCCGCTGATGCTTGCCAGTTCACCAAAACGCTACCAAAAAAACTGTTAGCGACTGCAGGGATCAGGCCTGACTCTGCGAACGCTGCAGTTATGCGTTTAGTGTTTTGGAAGTGACAGTGATCGATCGATACTGCACTTGGGTGGGCTGGGCTGGGCCAGGCGGAGGGGCAAAACGGAGGGTAGCAGGTATCTGGGCTGATCCCGCTAACACTGCGTTTTTGGGAACCCTAAACTGCTGGGGACGCTAGTATAGATCTGATCGGATCAGATATTGATCCGTTCAGATACTATACCACTAAGGGAGGTGTACGGTGCGTGCGTGGGTGTTAGCGGTACTGGCGCTAACCTGATGCTGCCTGGGGCAGGTGCTTGCCAGTTCACCAAAACGCTACCAAAAAAACTGTTAGCGATCGCAGGGATCAGGCCTGACTCTGCGAACGCTGCAGTTATGCGTTTAGTGTTTTGTAAGTGACAGTGATCAATCGATACTGCACTTGGGAGGGCTGGGCTGGGCCGGGCGGAGGGACAAAACGCAGGTGCTAGCAGGTATCTGGGCTGATCCCACTAACACTGCGTTTTGGGAACCCTAAACTGCTGAGGACGCTAGTATAGATCTGATCAGATCAGATATTGATCCATTCAGATACTATACCACTAAGGGAGGCGTATGCTGCGTGCGTGGGTGTTAGCGGTACTGGCGCTAATCTGACGCTGCCTGGGGCGACGCATATCACCGCCGGGCGATCAGGGGGCTAAACCTTTATTCGGTAATAAACGGCGGGTGCCCTGACACTATAAAAAATAAACGAACTTACCAGCGTCACCCGTAGCGGTTATACGGTGATCAGTGGTGAAAAGGTTAACTAGGGGGCAATAAAGGGGTTAAAACATTTATTAGGTAGTATATGGGGGTCCCTGTCGCTACAAAACACTGACGGCGAACCTAAATATTTACGTCCCTAACTAGCGTCACCAGCGACACTAATACAGCGATCAGAAAAATGATCGTTTAGCGACACTGGTGACGGGGGGTGATCAAGGGGTTAAAACTTTATTAGGGGGGGTTAGGGGGGTATCCTAGACCTAAAGGGGGCTAACTCTAACTGCCCTAACACTTCTAACTGTCACAAACTGACACCATGCAGTAATCAGGAAAAAAAAACTGCTTGGTGTCAGTGTGACAGGGGGGGGGGAGGGGTGATTGGGGGGTGATCGGGGGGCGATTGGGGGGGGATCGGGGGTGTAAAGTGTGCCTGGCATGTTCTACTGTGTGTGTTTGTGTTTTACACTCACTCAGATGTCTTCTCTTCTCGGCGCCGGAACGGAAACTGCCGAGTCGAGGAGAGATGACATCACAACACAGGCAGGGGAGGATTCTCATTGGCTGGGAGCGATCGCGAGGGGGGGGGGGGCACGATCGGATGGCCTCCCCCTCATCTCTGAACGCTCCCAGACCAAAGCCGACTGCCGCTGGCACCGGGGGGGTCCGATCGGACCCCCCGCCCGCGGGAAGGCAATCACGTACCAGGTACGTGATTTTGCCTGCCCGTGCCATTCTGTTGACGTATATCGTCGTTAGGCGGTCGGCAAGTGGTTAAGACAATTAAAAGGGCCTACTCTTCAAGGCCTTCCTGTTTTGGAGGTCTTAAGAGCACATTTAACTAGGGCAGTGCCAGCTCTGTGGACAGCTCAGCGCTGAGTGTCTCCTGAGGTTATTTACAAGTCAGCAATATGGTCCTCCCAGGACACTTTTATTACACTTTAATAGGTGAACCTGGCTCGCGACAGTAACATTTGGAAAATTCATGGTGCATATTGCGCTGCTGATGATTACAAAATTATGATTGCACCCTCCTGTATGGTGAGTTAGTCCCCATATGTATGCTGCCATGATGCACCAGGAAAATTGTATACTCACCTTTCCGTAATTTTCCTTTCCTGGTGCATCTTCATGGCAGCATACAGATGCCCACCCAAATGGTGAGAGTTATGCCGCGTACACACGGTCGGACTTTTCGTCTACAAAAGTCCGACAGACTTCCGGCGGACTTTCGGCGGACTTGCAGCAGACTTTCTAACGAACGGACTTGCCTACACACGACCACACAAAAGTCCGACGGATTCGTACGTGATGACGTACACCGGACTAAAATAAGGAAGTTCATAGCCAGTAGCCAATAGCTGCCCTAGCATGGGTTTTTGTCCGTCGGACTAGCACACAGATGAGCGGATTTCGGGTCCGTCGTAGTTACGACGTAAAGATTTGAAGCATGTTTCAAATCTAAAGTCCGTCGGATTTGAGGCTGAAAAAGTCTGCTGAAAGTCCGGAGAAGCCCACACACGAACGGATTACCAGCCAGCTTTAGTCCGTCGGCGTCCGTTGGACTTTTGTAGACGAAAAGTCCGACCGTGTGTACGCGGCATTACAGAGAATGCTGTGAGCCGGGTCTGTCTTTGATTTACAGTTAACCAGTCCTATCAGGTTGTGGGGGCGGAGTCACAACCCATATGTATGCTGGCATTAAGATGCACCAGGAAAGGAAAATTACGGAAAGGTGAGTATACAATTTTCCGTTATATCCACGCTTAGACCAAAAGGGAAATTAGGTGTGCAGCCTACCCTGCTAGGTACCCAATAGGGGACTAGAGTGATAATAGTCCAAGTATGAGGGTAAATGGCGCTACCTATATAATGAAAGGTGACAGACCCTGTTCACATGTTAGGTGCTAAGTGCCTCTATAGTGACTATTGAATGTGCATATACTAATAGTGCAATCCTAATAAATTACCAATGTGCAAGTGCTAGTGTTGCAAACCTCACTAGGCTGCCAAATAAACTAGATATACCAATAGTGCAATCCTAATAAATTACCAATGTGCATGTGCATGTGCTTCTAAGGGAAGAAACACAGGCTGTAATTGAGTGTAGTGGCCAGCAGGTGGCAGTGCAGCACAGGAAAACTCACCTAGCAGCGCTGGAGCCTCCTGCCTCAAGTGATCAGTGAGCCCAGGCAGAGGAACAGCGGCATGGTCACTTAGGGAGGTGTGGGAAGCAGCAGGAGCAGATGAAGAGCCAGGAAGTGAGCCAAGGCGGGCCCGGGAGCCTCCCGCAGATGAGCTGCGCTGTCACTCACACAGGTACTGAAGCCCGCATGCCCCACGGCACTATGCGAGGGGGGAAGGCAGAGACGCTGGAGGGGCGAGCCAGGGAGTGGGCGGAGGCCTGCCAGGGAGCCAGACACCTCCCGCTGTGTGGAGAGGCGAGCCCCACAATCAATAATGGCGCCGGCACTGGGAGAGGGGAGAGAAGCATTAGCAGCAGCTCCCGCCCCGCAGGGCGCCGAAAGCTAAGCGCAGGGGACAGTATTTGGAGGGGGCGCAGTGCTAGCCCGAGCGGCCTCCCGACGATGACCCGCAGAGTGCGGCGGGGCTCCTAGAGCGGGGGAGACATTGCTGAGCTGCAGGGGGGGGGCTAGGAAAGCCACGGCTGGAAGTATTCATAGATCCATGTGCCGCGCGGGACTGGAGTAGAGAAGAGGAGCCAGCACCATCAGTGCCAGTGGCTCCGCTATCCATCCTAGGGGCACGAGTTGCGGCCCTATGAGGGCTGGGGCTCAGTCTGGAGGGCGGGCGGTCAAGGCGATCAAGGCATCAGTGTCCATGGTGAGTCCGGCAGGAACGCAGGGGAGGCCAACTCTTGTGACGTTAAATTCTCTTGAAAGTAGTAAGACGTGTCTCTGCATAGCCTTTTCTAGAGTTCCGACTCCACCCAGTCACCTGCCATTGTAGCCAATTCCAACTGAGCCACTCCGACTCCCTGATTAGGTTGACGCCCCGCTTGGTTCCCAAGCATCCAGCAGTCAAGGCTCCCTTTCCTTAGAGCGGGGCAGGTCAAGGGGCCTTCATTAACAATGTGTCCTAAACAGCTAAATCTTTAAACTTATCCAACATCTATCTTTAAAGTTTTATTGCAGCACACTGGGTAAGTGGTTAGCACATCTGCCTAGCAGCACTAGGGCCACTGGTTCAAATGCCAATCATGGCACTACCTACCTGCAGTTTGTATGTTCTCTCTGTGCCTGCATGGGTTTCCTCCCACACTCCAAAGACATGCTGGTAGGTTAATTAGCTCCTATATAAATTGGCCCTAATATGTGTTTGTATGAATGTGAATTAGGGACCTTAGATTATAAGCTCCCAAAGCACCTTGTCCCCATGTTGATGGGGAGGGCCTCACCCCCACAACCTTTGCCCGGTGGTTGTGGGGGTCTGCGGGCGGGGGGCTTATTGGAATCTGGAAGCCCCCTTTAGCAAGGGGACCCCCAGATCCCGGCCTCCCCCCCTGTGTGAAATGGTAACAGGGTACAAATGTACCCCTACCATTTCACAAAAAAAGTCAAAATGGTAAAAATGACATGACACGGCTTAGGGACAAGTGCTTTATTAAAAAATTAAAAAATAAAAATGTCCCACAAAGTCTTCTTCTTCTCTTGCCCTGCCGATGGACCGAAAAAGAAAAAAAAAAGGCGCACCGACCTGCCTCCGTATGACGCATCCTCGCAGGTGACAGTTCTTTTATAACTGAGGGTGGGGCCACTCGGTGACATCACCGGGTGACCCCACCCCCCTCTGACACACAGGGACATCCCTATGGCTACCCTGTAGCGTCAGAGGGGGTGGGGCCACCCGGACCGCCCCCCTCTGACGCACGGGGACATCCCTATAGCGGGGATGCCATAGGGATGTCCCTGTGCATCAGAGGGGTGGGGTCACCCAGTGACGTCACCATGTGGCCCCACCCTCAGTTATAAAAGAACTGTCACCTGAGAGGATGGTCATTACGACGGGTGCCTCCCATCCAATGGTCATTACGTGCAGGGTTTTTTTTTTCTTTTTCAGTCCGCCGGCGAAGCAAGAGAAAAAGAAGACTACGTGGGACAGTTTTATTTTTTTTAATTTTTAACCACTTGCCAACCGCCTCACGCTGATATACGTCAGCAGAATGGCACGGGCAGGCAGAATCACGTACCCATACGTGATCTGTCTCCCACGGGTGGGGGGTCCGATCGGACCCCCCCGGTGCCCGAGGCGGTCGGTTTTGGTCTGGGAGCGTTCAGTGATGAGGGGGAGGCCATCCATTCGTGGCCCCCCCCTCGCAATCGCTCCCAGCCAATGAGAGTCCTCCCCTGCCTGTGTGTACTTGTGATGTCATCTCTCCTCGGCTCGGCTCGGCAGTTTCCGTTCCGGCGCAGAGGAGAGAAGACATCTGAGTGAGTTGCACAACACATACACTTACAGTAGAACATGCCAGGCATACCTTACACCCCCGATCCCCCCCCGATAGTGGTATAGTATCTGAACGGATCAATATCTGATCTGATCAGATCTATACTAGCGTCCCCAGCAGTTTAGGGTTCCCAAAAACGCAGTGTTAGCGGGATCAGCCCAGATACCTGCTAGCACCTGCGTTTTGCCCCTCCGCCCGGCCCAGCCCAGCCGACCCAAGTGCAGTATCGATCGATCACTGTCACTTACAAAACACTAAACACATAACTGCAGCGTTCGCAGAGTCAGGCCTGATCCCTGCGATCGCTAACAGTTTTTTTGGTAGCGTTTTGGTCAACTGGCAAGCGCCAGCGGCCTAGTACACCCCGGTCGTAGTCAAACCAGCACTGCAGTAACACTTGGTGACGTGGCGAGTCCCATAAGTGCAGTTCAAGCTGGCGAGGTGGCAAGCACAAGTAGTGTCCCGCTGCCACCAAAAAGACAAACACAGGCCCGTCGTGCCCATAATGTCCTTCCTGCTGCATTCGCCAATCCTAATTGGGAACCCACCACTTCTGCAGCGCCCATTCCCCCATTCACATCCCCAACCAAATGCAGTCGGCTGCATGAGAGGCATTTTCTTTATGTCCTCCCGAGTACCCCTACCCAACGAACCCCCCCCCAAAAGATGTCGTGTCTGCAGCAAGCGCGGATATAGGCGTGATACCCGCTATTATTGTCCCTCCTGTCCTGACAATCCTGGTCTTTGCATTGGTGAATGTTTTGAACGCTACCATGCACTAGTTGAGTATTAGCGCAGGGTACAGCATTGCACAGACTAGGCACACTTTCACAGGGTCTCCCAAGATGCCATCGCATTTTGAGAGACCCGAACCTGGAACCGGTTACAGTTATAAAAGTTACAGTTACAAAAAAAAGTGTTAAAAAAAAAAAAAAAACACAAACAAAAATATAAAATAAAAAAAAATAGTTGTCGTTTTATTGTTCTCTCTCTCTCTATTCTCTCTCTATTGTTCTGCTCTTTTTTACTGTATTCTATTTTGCAATGTTTTATTGTTATTATGTTTTATCATGTTTGCTTTTCAGGTATGCAATTTTTTATACTTTACCGTTTACTGTGCTTTATTGTTAACCATTTTTTTTTGTCAGGTACGCCATTCACTACTTTGAGTGGTTATACCAGAATGATGCCTGCAGGTTTAGGTATCATCTTGGTATCATTCTTTTCAGCCAGCGGTCGGCTTTCATGTAAAAGCAATCCTAGCGGCTAATTAGCCTCTAGACTGCTTTTACAAGCAGTGGGAGGGAATGCCCTCCCACCTTCTTCCGTGTTTTTCTCTGGCTCTCCTGTCTCAACAGGGAACCTAAGAATGCAGCCGGTGATTCAGCCAGCTGACCATAGAGCTGATCAGAGACCAGAATGGCTCCACACATCTCTATGGCCTAAGAAACCGGAAGCTATGAGCATTTTATGACTTAGATTTCGCCAGATATAAACAGCGCCATTGGGAAATTGGGGAAGCATTTTATCACACCGATCTTGGTGTGGTCAGATGCTTTGAGGGCAGAGGAGAAATCTAGGGTCTAATAGACCCCAATTTTTTCAAAAAAAGAGTACCTGTCACTACCTATTGCTATCATAGGGGATATTTACATTCCCTGAGATAACAATAAAAATGATTTAAAAAAAAAAATGAAAGGAACAGTTTAAAAATAAGATAAAAAAAGCAAAAAAATAATAAAGAAAAAAAAAAAAAAAAGCACCCCTGTCCCCCCTGCTCTCGCGCTAAGGCGAACGCAAGCGTCGGTCTGGCGTAAAACGTAAACAGCAATTGCACCATGCATGTGAGGTATCACCATGAAGGTCAGATCGAGGGCAGTAATTTTAGCAGTAGACCTCCTCTGTAAATTTAAAGTGGTAACCTGTAAAGGCTTTTAAAGGCTTTTAAAATGTATCAATTTGGTTACCACTGCACGTTTGTGCGCAATTTTAAAGCATGTCATGTTTGGTATCCATGTACTCGGCCTAAGATCATCTTTTTTATTTCATCAAACATTTGGGCAATATAGTGTGTTTTAGTGCATTAAAATTTAAAAAAGTGTGTTTTTTCCCCAAAAAATGCATTTGAAAAATCGCTGCGCAAATACTGTGTGAAAAAAAAAAAAATGAAACACCCACCATTTTAATCTGTAGGGCATTTGCTTTAAAAAAATATATAATGTTTGGGGGTTCAAAGTAATTTTCTTGCAAAAAAAAATAATTTTTTCATGTAATCAAAAAGTGTCAGAAAGGGCTTTGTCTTCAAGTGGTTAGAAGAGTGGGTGATGTGTGACATAAGCTTCTAAATGTTGTGCATAAAATGCCAGGACAGTTCAAAACCCCCCCAAATGACCCCATTTTGGAAAGTAGACACCCCAAGCTGTTTGCTGAGAGGCATGTCGAGTCCGTGGAATATTTTATATTGTGACACAAGTTGCGGGAAAGAGACAAATTTTTTTTTTTTGCACAAGGTTGTCACTAAATGATATATTGCTCAAACATGCCATGGGAATATGTGAAATTACACCCCAAAATACATTCTGTTGCTTCTCCTGAGTATGGGGATATCACATGTGTGGGACTTTTTGGGAGCCTAGCCGCGCACGGGACCCCGAAAACCAAGCACCGCCTTCAGGCTTTCTAAGGGCGTAAATTTTTGATTTCACTCTTCACTGCCTATCACAGTTTCGGAGGCCATGGAATGCCCAGGTGGCAACCCCCCCCCAAATGACCCCATTTTGGAAAGTAGACACCCCAAGCTATTTGCTGAGAGGTATAGTGAGTATTTTGCAGACCTCACTTTTTGTCACAAAGTTTTGAAAATTGAAAAATGAAAAAAAAAAAGTTTTTTTCTTGTCTTTCTTCATTTTCAAAAACAAATGAGAGCTGCAAAATACTCACCATGCCTCTCAGCAAATAGCTTGGGGTGTCTACTTTCCAAAATGGGGTCTTTTGGGGGGGGGGGGTTGTGCCACCTGGGCATTCCATGGCCTCTGAAACTGTAATAGGCAGTGAAGAGTGAAATCAAAAATCTACACCCTTAGAAATCCTGAAGGCGGTGATTGGTTTTCGGGGCCCCGTACGCAGCTAGGCTCCTAAAAAGTCCCACACATGTGGTATCCCCATACTCAGGAGAAGCAGCTAAATGTATTTTGGGGTGCAATTCCACATATGCCCATGGCCTGTGTGAGCAATATATCATTTAGTGACAACTTTGTGCAAAAAAAAAAAAAAATTTGTCACTTTCCCGCAACTTGTGTCAAAATATAAAATATTCCATGGACTCAACATGCCTCAAAGCAAATAGCTTGGGGTGTCTACTTTCCAAAATGGGGTCATTTGGGGGGGTTTTATGCCATCTGGGCATTTTATGGCCTTCAAAACTGTGATAGGTAGTGAGGAGTAAAATCAAAAATTTACGCCCTTAGAAATCCTGAAGGCAGTGATTGGTTTTCGGGGCCCCGTACGCGGCTAGGCTCCCAAAAAGTCCCACACATGTGGTATCCCCGTACTCAGGAGAAGCAACTGAATATATTTTGGGGTGCAATTCTACATATGCCCATGGCCTGTGTGAGCAATATATAATTTAGTGACAACTTTTTGTAATTTTTTTTTTTTTGTCATTATTCAATCACTTGGGACAAAAAAATGAATATTCAATGGGCTCAACATGCCTCTCAGCAATTTCCTTGGGGTGTCTACTTTCCAAAATGGGGTCATTTGTGGGGGTTTTGTACTGCCCTGCTATTTTAGCACCTCAAGAAATAACATAGGCAGTCATAAATGAAAGGCTGTGTAAATTCCAGAAAATGTACCCTAGTTTGTAGACGCTATAACTTTTGCGCAAACCAATAAATTTACACTTATTGACATTTTGTTTACCAAAGACATGTGGCCGAATACATTTTGGCCTAAATGTATGACTAAAATTGAGTTTATTGGATTTTTTTTATAACAAAAAGTAGAAAATATCATTTTTTTTCAAAATTTTCGGTCTTTTTCGGTGTATAGCGCAAAAAATAAAAACGGCAGAGGTGATCAAATACCATCAAAAGAAAGCTCTATTTGTGGGAAGAAAAGGACGCAAATTTCGTTTGGGTACACCATTGCATGACCGTGCAATTAGCAGTTAAAGCGACGCAGTGCCAAATTGTAAAAAGTGCTCTGGTCAGGAAGGGGGTAAATCCTTCCGGGGCTGAAGTGGTTAATAAAGGACTTGTCCCCAAGTTGTGTCATGTCATTTTTACCATTTTCACACTTTTTTTGTGAAATGGTAGGGGTACATCTGTACCCTGTTACCATTTCACACAGGGAGGGAGGCTGGGATCTGGGGATCCCCATGTTAAAGGGGGCTTCCAGATTCCGATAAGCCCCCCGCCCGCAGACCCCCACAACCACCGGGCAAGGGTTGGGGGGATGAGGCCCTTGTGCTTTGGGGGGCTACCCCAAAGCACCCTCCCCATGTTGAGGGCATGTGGCCTGGTATGGTTCAGGAGGGGAGGCGCTCTCTCATCCCCCCCTCTTTTCCTGTGGCCTGCCAGGTTGCATGCTCAAATAAGGGTCTGGTATGGATTTTTGGGGGGACCCCCCACTCCATTTTTTTTTTAATTTTGGCACGGGGTTCTCCTAAAAATCGTATGGATTTTGAGGGGGACCCTCACGCCATTTTTTTTTTTTTTACATTTTGGCGCGGGGTTCCCCTTAATATCCATACCTGACCTGAAGGGCCTGGTATGGAATTTGGGGGGACCCCCACGCAATTTTTTAAAATTTGGTTCGGGGTTCCCCTTAATATTCATACCAGACCCAAAGGGTCTGGTAATGGACTGTGGGGGAATCCCATGCCATTTTTTTCAATGACTTTTATGTGTATTGCCTAGACCCGACAATTCATTATAGCTGCGAGTACTTTTAAATGACTTTTTTTCCTTTAGAAATGTCATTTATGCAGGGACTGTTGTAAACACGGGAAACATGTGCCACTTTACAGGCATACTATAGACACCCCCCAGGTACAAAATTTAAAGGAATATTTCACTTTTATTGTTTCACTTTAACCACTTCCCGCCCGGTCAATAGCATATTGACGTCCGGGAAGTGGTTGCGTTATCCTGACTGGACGTCATATGACGTCCAGCAGGATAACATGCCGGCGCGTGCCCGCGGGAGCGCGCAGCGCGGCGATCGGCGGCGGCGCGTGTCCCTCGGACACAGCGCTTCCCCGATCTAGGTAAACAGCCAGTTCTATTGGCTGTTTACCCCGTGATCGGCTGTGTCAAAGTCACAGCCGATCACCTGTCACAATAAACTCGGCGGCGCGCTCCCTGCGCGCCGCCGAAAGCATCCAGTGTAGTGATCGAGGAAGGCGAGTGTCCCTTGGACACAGCGCTTCCCCGATCGGTAAACAGCCAATGAAATTGGCTGTTTACCAGGTGACCGGCTGTGTCCAATCACAGCCTGTCACAAATGTAAACAAAAAAGTTGCTGTTACTATCTGATCCCTGCTCTCTCCTCACACACCGATCGTGAGAGGAGAGAGCAGAGATCAGTGAGTTATTCAGTGTCTGTCTGACATTACTGTTATTACTGTACTGTGCACAACACGGCCCCCCCAATAAAGAGGACCTGTCACACAGCCCAGCCAATCAGCCCATCTGTCAATCAGCCCATCTGTCAATCAACCCATCTGTCAATCAACCCATCTGTCAACCAGCCCATCTGTCAACCAGCCCATCTGTCACAGGCCCACCGCCATCGGTACCGCCACACAGGCTACCAGTACCGCCATCGGTACCGCCACACAGGCTACCAGTACCGCCATCGGTACCACCACCAGTAACGCCACTAGTACCTCCATCAGGCCCACCATCTATACTGCCACACAGGCCGCTACCAGTATCGCCACTAGTGCCGCCATCGGTACCACCACCACCCGTACCACCGTCAGTACCGCCATCGGTGCCACCACCACCCATACCGCCACCTGTACCGCCATCACCACCTGTACCGCCACCACCACCCGTACCGCCATTGGTACCACCACCACCTGTACCGCCACCACCACCTGCACCGCCACCACCACCTGTACCGCCACCACCACCCGTACCGCCACCGGTACTGCCACCACCACCTGTACCGCCACCGGTACCACAATCACCACCTGTACCGCCATCGGTACCACCACCACCCGTACCGCCACCGGTACCGCCACCACCACCACCACCCGTACCTCCATCGGTACCACCACCCATACTGCCATCTGTACCACCACACAGGCCCGCCAATAAGAATTGCCATAATGTCACAAAGGGTTTACACACCTGAGGAGGCATATGAGATTCTTGCCATGTCGGATGATGGGAGCAGCGGGGAGCTCACATCATCTGGTTCGGAATACGAGCCAGTGGAGGATAGTGGATCAGAGTCCGAGTCCGCGGAGGAAACCGTCCCTCCCAAAAGATTGAGATCAGGACCAAGATCAGGAGATCTGCCCACCACCAGCAGTGCCAGACCCCAGGAAGAGGAAGAGGAGCCCAGTACAAGCACTGGAATTACCACCAGCAGCGCCAGACCCCAGGAAGAGGAAGAGGAGCCCAGTACAAGCACTGGAATTACCCGCCCAACCCGAAGAACCCCGCCCCAGTCCTACCTTCCCGATGCCCTGGCAAACCCCTTATGGTTGCCTGCCAACTCAAGACCTGCTATCATCCCCCCTTTCACCGCACAGCCAGGTGTGCAGCCCGACACTACGAATTTTTCTGAATTTGATTATTTTTCTTTATTTTTCCCCCAAGATTTTCTACAGGATATGGTGGATCAAACTAATTTATATGCATCCCAATTTATTGCTGCCAACCCCAATTCTTCCTACGCCCGCATGTTCCAGTGGCGATGTGTCACACTGGATGAATTTAAAATGTTTTTGGGCCTAACATTCAATATGGGGCTTACAAAAAAGAATGAATCCCATGCATATTGGTCCACCCACCCCATCCAACACATGCCCATATATTCCGCTGTCATGTCCAGGACAAGATACGACATGATTATGCGTTTTCTCCACTTCAGTGACAATTCCCAGTGCCCTCCCCGAGATCATCCCAACCATGACAAATTGTTCAAGATACGCCCCCTAATCAATTCCTTTTCCCAGCGATTCAGAGAAGTTTTCATCCCAGACCAAAAAATTTGTGTGGACGAGTCCCTCATACATTTCACTGGCCGACTGCACTTCAAGCAGTATATACCAAGCAAGAGATCCAGGTATGGGGTGAAGTTAAATAAATTATGCGATCGAGCCACTGGATATGTCTTCACATTCCGGATCTACGAAGGCAAAGATTCCCAGCTCCAGCCCCATGATTGCCCCACATATATTGGAACCAGTGGAAAAATTGTCTGGGAGCTGGCATACCCCCTATTCGACAAAGGATACCATTTATATGTCGACAACTACTATACCAGCCTGCCCCTTTTTCGTCACCTTTATAATAAAAAAACCCTGGCCTGTGGTACCTTCAAAAAAAACCGTAAGGGATTCCCAAAAAATCTGCTAGCAAAAAAATTAAGAAAGGGAGAATCGGCATTCATGAGGAACGAGGAGGTGTTGGCCATGAAGTGGAGGGACAAGAAAGATGTCCACATGCTCTCTACCATCCACAATGACACCGTGGTGGAGATCCAAAGAAGACGCGGCCCCATTGTAAAGCCCGAATGTGTCCACGACTACAATATGTATATGGGGGGGGTGGATTTAAACGATCAGATGCTACAGCCCTACTTATCAAACAGAAAGTCCCGTTACTGGTACAAGAAAGTTGCCTTTCACCTTTTTCACATGGCCCTTTTTAATTCGTTTGTCTGCTACCAAAAAGCAACTCAAAACCAAGTCACCTACCTCAAGTATTTTGAATCGATCGTCACTCTCCTCATTTACCCACAAGGTCCCGCCCCAGGAAGCATTCGCTCGGAGGCTGTGAGTAGACTTCACGAGCAACACCTTCCCTATAGCATTCCCCCCACAGAATCTGGAAGAAGACGCCAAAAAAAATGCCGTGTATGCAGCAGAGGAGGAATAAGAAGAGATTCCAGCTATTATTGTCCCCAATGTCCCTCCCAACCTGGCCTGTGCATCGGAGATTGCTTCAGAAATTATCATGCATTCATCCAATATTAGTTCCCTGTATTATTACCAGACTGCCATTTCCCCATTTGCCTGCTACCATGTTAATTAACTGACCCTGGCCTGTTTACCGACGATGTCTTTGCTTGCCGTTTCTGCACGTTTCTGACTTGCATGTGTACCAACCTCAGCCTGTTTACCGACGATGCCTCTGCCTGCCGATTTAAACCACATTTCTGACTTGCACGTGTACCAACCTCAGCCTGTTTACCGACGATGCCTCTGCCTGCCGATTTAAACCACGTTTCTGACTTCCACGTGTACCGACCTTGGCCTGTTAATCGACCATGTTTTTGCCTGCCACTTGGACTGATCTTTTGGCCATCTACTTTAGTACACAGGGGTCTCACATATGTGAGGGGCTTCAGAATAGCGTTCTGAGTAGAGAAAACCAGTTTTTCGTTTTCTGTGCTCCCAGAACAGGGTCTGGTTGCCCGGAGGCTTCAAAGCGATTTGGGTGGGAGAAGCCTCTACCCCTGTCCCCCTGGCCCTAAGCTTGATGGTCCTTTCTGCTGCCCGGACCAATGCTTTGGCTGTGCTGACCATATTGCTGCCTGTAAAGACCCATGACATTATGGACCATGTTTCTTCCTGCTGTTTGGACCAATACTTTGGCTGTGTTGACCATATATCTGCCTGCTGCCTCTACTGACTTTGGACAGTATTTCTGCTGGGACACCTCTGCCTGCTACCTGGACCTGTGCTCTGGCTGTGCTTTGGCTGTGGTCTGGCTGTGCTGACAGTATCTCTGCCTGTATGAACTATGGACAGTATTCCTGCCTGCTGCCTGGATGATTGCTTTTGCTGTCGCTGACCTCATTCCTGCCTGCTGCCTGGACCGATGCTCTCCTCTGTGGACCACTGCACTTCTAAAACCACAGGTAATCTTTTGTTATTTGGTATGTACCTGCTATGTGTTAGAAATATGAAGGGCCTGCAAAAATGTGATCGGTAGTCAGAAAAAAATGATATGTGTAATTAATGCTGCTAGAATGCCTGGAGGTGCTACTTGGATTTTGGGCCTCTGTATGTGGTCAGGCTGTGTAAAAGTCTCAAACATGTGGTATCGCCATACTCAGGAGGAGTAGCAGAATGTATTTTGGGGTGTCATTTTTGCTATGTACATGCTATGCGTTATAAATATGTTATAAATGGGCAACTTTGTGTAAAAAAAAATGCATTTTCATTTTTTTCCACATTTTCCAAAAACTTCTGGAAAAAAATGAACCGTTCAAAAGACTCATTATGCCTCATAGATTATACGTTGGGGTGTGTGCTTTCCAAAATGGGGTCATTTTGTGGACAATTCAATTGTCCTGGTGCTCCAGTGCCTTCAAAAGTGTAATAGGTGGTTGAGAAAGGATATGTGCAATTTATGCTTGTAGAACGCCTGAAAGTGCTACTTCAGTGTTGGCCCTTTGTATGTGGCCAGGCTGTGTAAAAGTCTCACACATGTGGTATCGCCATACTCAGGAGGAGTAGAGGAATGCATTTTGGGGTGTCATTTTTGCTATGTACATGCTATGTGTTAGAAATATCTTATAAATGGACAACTTTGTGTAAAAAAAAATGCATTTTCATTTTTTTTTCACTTTTTTCAAAACCTTGTGGAAAAAAATGAACCCTTCAAAAGACTCATTATGCCTCACAGATTATACCTTGGGGTGTGTGCTTTCCAAAATGGGGTCATTTTGTGGATAATTCCATTGTTCTGGTGCTCCAGGGCCTTCAAAACTGTAATAGGTGGTTGAGAAAGGATATGTGCAATTTATGCTTGTAAAACGCATGAAAGTGCTACTTCAATGTTGGGCCTTTGTATGTGGCCAGGCTGTGTAAAAGCCTCACACATGAGGTATCGCCATACTCAGGAGGAGTAGAGGAATGCATTTTGGGGTGTCATTTTTGCTATGTACATGCTATGTGTTAGAAATATCTTATAAATGGACAACTTTGTGTAAAAAAAATGCATTTTCATTTTTTTTCCACATTTTCCAAAAACTTCTGGAAAAAAATGAACCGTTCAAAAGACTCATTATGCCTCATAGATTATACGTTGGGGTGTGTGCTTTCCAAAATGGGGTCATTTTGTGGACAATTCAATTGTCCTGGCGCTCCAGCGCCTTCAAAAGTGTAATAGGTGGTTGAGAAAGGATATGTGCAATTTATGCTTGTAGAACGCCTGAAAGTGCTACTTCAGTGTTGGCCCTTTGTATGTGGCCAGGCTGTGTAAAAGTCTCACACATGTGGTATCGCTATACTCAGGATGAGTAGAGGAATGCATTTTGGGGTGTCATTTTTGCTATGTACATGCTATGTGTTAGAAATATCTTATAAATGGACAACTTTGTGTAAAAAAAATGCATTTTCATTTTTTTTTCACTTTTTTCAAAACCTTCTGGAAAAAAATGAACCCTTCAAAAGACTCATTATGCCTCACAGATTATACGTTGGGGTGTGTGCTTTCCAAAATGGGGTCATTTTGTGGATAATTCCATTGTTTTGGTGCTCCAGGGCCTTCAAAACTGTAATAGGTGGTTGAGAAAGGATATGTGCAATTTATGCTTGTAAAACGCATGAAAGTGCTACTTCAATGTTGGGCCTTTGTATGTGGCCAGGCTGTGTAAAATCCTCACACATGTGGTATCACCATACTCAGGAGGAGTAGAGGAATGCATTTTGGGGTGTAATTTTTGCTATGTACATGCTATGTGTTAGAAATATCTTATAAATGGACAACTTTGTGTAAAAAAAATGCATTTTCATTTTTTTCCACATTTTCCAAAAACTTCTGGAAAAAAATGAACCGTTCAAAAGACTCATTATGCCTCATAGATTATACGTTGGGGTGTGTGCTTTCCAAAATGGGGTCATTTTGTGGACAATTCAATTGTCCTGGTGCTCCAGGACCTTCAAAAGTGTAATAGGTGGTTGAGAAAGGATATGTGCAATTTATGCTTGTAAAACGCATGAAAGTGCTACTTCAGTGTTGGTCCTTTGTATGTGGCCAGGCTTTGTAAAATCCTCACACATGAGGTATCGCCATACTCAGGAGGAGTAGCAGAATGTATTTTGGGGTGTAGTTGCAATTATGCATATGCTGTGTGAGAGAAATAACCTGTTAATATGACCAGTTTGTGTAAAAAAAAAAAAAAAAAAAAAAAATCTTAATTTTCCCAAGAATTGTGGGAAAAAATTACAGCTTCAAAAAACTCACCATGCCTCTTAGTAAATACATTGGACTGTCTACTTTCCAAAAAGGGGTCATTTGGGGGGTATTTGTACTTTCCTGGCTTGTTAGTGTCTCAAGAAATGAGATAGGCCTTCAGGTGAGATAATACATCAGTTGTGATCAATTTTCAGTGATTGGCACCATAGTTTGTAGACTCTATAACTTTCACAAAGACCAAATAATATACATTAATTTGGGTTATTTTTACCAAAGATATGTAGCAGTATACATTTTGGCACAAATTTATGAAGAAAAATGACTTGTTTGCAAAATTTTACAATAGAAACTAAAAAAAAGTACGTTTTTTTCAAAATTTTCGCGGTTTTTTTGCTTATATCGCAAAAAATGAAAAACCCAGTGGTGATTAAATACCACCAAAAGAAAGCTCTATTTGTGAGAAGAAAATGATAAACATTTTGTTTGGATACAGTGTAGCATGACTGAGTAATTGTCATTCAAAGTGTGAGAGCGCTGAAAGCTGAAAATTGGTCTGGGCGGGAAGGTGCATAAGTGCCTGGTATTGAAGTGGTTAAGCATTATTAAAATCACTGTTCACGAAAAAACTGCCATTTTTAAAACTTTTTTTGCATTGATACATGTCCCCTGGGGCAGGACCCAGGTCCCCAAAAACTTTTTATTACAATAACTTTAAAATAAGCACTTTTGATTATTCATGTTCGTGTCCCATAGACTTTAACGGTGTTTGCGTGTTAGAACTAATTTTTTGCCTGTTCGCATGTTCTGCTGTGAACCGAACAGGGGGGTGTTCGGCTCATCCCTACTAGAAAGTATTTTCCATGTTTGTATTGCCAAGTGCTACACCTCTCCATCTGTTTTGGATGTCTCTTAATTGCTGTTTCAATTAGATAATAATTTGGAAGGTGTGGTTTGGCAAGCAGTATATATGTCCTGTTTTTTAACTTGAAAATTGTGCTGTGATCAAGGCTTGTAAGCCAGAACGCATGAGCCCCTGTATATTTTTACTCACTTTTTTTATGCACTAATAAAGAAGCAACAAGGACGTTTGGAGTTGCCGACTCTATTTGAATTCACAAGGTTTGCTTGTGTTATTTTTGCACAGACTATCTGGTTTACATTCCATCTGATTAAAAGAACTTTCCACAATTTTCTGCTTTAAGGTGGCTCCATCATCTTGCAGGGTCCCATGGAGACACCTCTACGTGCTCGCTCCCAGCTACATCTGCACAATCAGACATGGGAAAGCCTACAGTGCCAAACCACTCCCTTGTTCTTCCCTCCTCCATCCGCTTGATTGGCAGCAGCTAGAGCTTGTGCTGTTCAAATGATTAGTACTCTGTGACATGCTCAGTGCACCCACTTCCCTACCAGAAGCTCAGGGAAGCAAAAGTCAGTGTAAAGCCTCGTACACATGATCGAATTTTCCACAGACAAAGCCTCAGGCTTTTGTCCGAAGGGCATTGGCCAGGAACTTGTCTTGCATACAAACAGCACACAATTGTCGGCCAGCAAACACGAACGTAGTTACTTACTATCTGGTTTTTCAGCTCTTTAGCGCCACCCTTTGGGCACCTTCTGCTAATGTCCGTGGACAACAGATAGTTGTCCAAGGAAAATTTTAAAGCCTGCCATCCAACATTTGTCTGTGGAAAATCCGACAACAATTGTCTGATGGAGCGTACAAACAGTCGGATTTTCCTTCAACAGGCTGTCAACACACAATTCCCGTCGGAAAATCTGATCATGTGTACGAGGTTTTAGCCTAAGTACAAAATGAACCGTGGAATCTGTTTCTCTCACTTAATTGAATTGATTCATAAATAAATAATGGAATGTTTGATACTACATTAGGTAGAGTTGACTGATATATTCAAAGTGCCATTTGTGACTAGTACCACAATCTCTATCAGCATCCACAGGGATCAAAATTTAATGAAAATTCACACTGTGAGCTGTCATGTTATCATACAATTTCATAAAGGTTCCCATGGTGAATTGATATGATACCACCATTATTACGAACATACAGTATATTTCTTTCAAGCTTAGAACTATTTTTTTGCAACATGTATCAATGTCAGAAAGCTGTTTAGCTGTTTAGGTCCAAACACCATAGTGCACTGTGAAAATGTAAAGACCTTTCTGTGGACAATGGATACAGACTCAATGCCAGTGTTGCCAACCGTCAGTATTTTTTCTGGTAGCCAGTAAAAAAACTGTCAATTTTCTCCTGCCAGTAAATGTCAGTAAAAGTAAAAAGTTCCCAGTAAAAAATATGGCTGTGACGCTCGGCTTGGTTTTGGAACCGGCTGTGACCATCCGAGTGCTTGCTACAGTGTGATCAAGTGGCTCTGGCAGAGGCGGTGCCTGAGCATGTCGTGTCACGTCATAGTGCAATGGAGCAAAGCAGAGTGGCCAGAGCCTCCTGTGCGGGTCTGCGGTATGGGAGCAAGGAAGGCTGGGACCAGGACTGTCAGTGCTGTTTAGACTGCATATTGTATTTGTTTGTAGCCTAAATACTCTAATTTGCACTTAAAGCAGAGTTCCACCCTAAAGTGGAACTTCCGCTCATCGGATTCCTCCCCCCCTCCAGTGCCACAAATCACACCTTTCAGGGGGGAGGGGGGTGCAGATACCTGTCTAATACAGGTATCTGCAGCCACTTCCGGGCTTAGACAGCCGCAGAATATCCGCAGATGCCTGCCCCCCCCCCCCCCCATTGTGTTCTGGGAAACACACAGTTCCCAGCACACAACGGGGACCAGTGCAGAGGCGCAGCGCAACTCGCGCATGCGCAGTAGGGAACCGTGCAGTGAAGCCGCAGCGCTTCACTTCCCGATTCCCTGACCGAGGATGGTGGCGGGGGCAGCCGAGAGCCGAGCGATTGATCGGCTTCGGCTGCCGACATCGCTGGACCCTGGGACAGGTAAGTGTCCATTTATTAAAATTCAGCAGCTGCAGTATTTGTAGCTGCTGGATTTTAATATTTTTTTTTAAGGTGCAGTTCCTCTTTAAAAGTGTCTCTTAGATATCTAATATGCATGACCCGGATTGTGTAGGGCCACCAAATGAAGATAAAACACATGTGCCTGCATGCCTCTTAAGTTCTGAAAATGAAAAGCCCCTACCCCTTCATCCCACCATGTACGTGCTAACCAGCATGAGACTGTCACTCTCATGCAAAAAATGTAGAAATGTAGCAAATGGAAATAAGGCACGTATCACACTGGAACATAACCCAGGAATTTGGGAAAAAGGAACAAACACATCAAAATGAAATATTTGAAAAACAAAACAGAATGCATATACATATGTTAAATATTTTTATATCATCTTCAAGGAAACATTGCAACCTTAGGGGCTTGTTTTACTTCTAGTTAATCGCTCTTCAGAGAGAGTTTGACAGGCAAACTTGACACCGCCTTCCGGAACCCTTTGATCACTGCAGTAGCACAGCACAACCACGGGGTCGTGGGTCGCTTGCAGAGTGTCCCCATTCACTTGATTGAATCGCGTTCGAAAGGCGATCAGCCCACTGAAAGTGACGGAATAAAAGTCCTAATATGACCGCGAAGTAAAGCATCACACCATGGCATGTGTACACTCCTGACCACTGCCTCTGCAGCTAAAGAGGGTAAAGGTTGGGGGAATGTAAATGTGCCACTCAACTGTGGAGTTTGACTGCCCCCCATATGCTGGTGTGAAAGAGTCCATAAGGTCTAGGTGAGGTGGCACGAAAGGAACAGCCCACCTCTAAAGTACAGTGTGAGATATAGCATTGCATTCTTACAACAGAAGGTATAAACACCTGTATTAGGAAGGCAATCCTGTGCACGAATACAAATGCACGCCACATATTTCAGATATTTATTTGTAAAAAATGTGAAAACCAGTTATAATTTTCCTTCCACGTCACAACAATTATGTTCCACTTTGTGTTGGTCTATCACATAAAATCCCAATAAAACACATTTATGTTTTTAGGTTGTAAAAAAAAAAAGTGGAAAATTTCAAGGCACTGTAGATGCACAACAGTATTGAAATAATGCAAGCTTTATATAACAAAATAATAATTGTACATACATCTAATGTACAAACAGGTATTATCAGCAAAGGGCCGATAGGAGTCCCGGTGGAATTGTGCATATACTGTATACTCGGGTATATATAGTTATTATTAGAGATTCCTCCAGATGAATGTTGCAGCAAAATCCAGATGCAGTGGCCCCTATGGATGATCACAATGAGGCGTCTGTTTTTGTGTCGAAGACAAGAGCAGTTGTGATGGGGAGATCCTCCAACTATTGTCCAACCAGCCTTGAACGCAGCTTCTCATATGCAGAAACTGTAGTTTGGCACTGGAACTCAGAGTCAGCCTATCTACCCTACACTTTAGTTCCTCCTTAATAGTTTCTAATCTGACGTGCAAACAGATTTCTGACTACCAGAAGTGTCCATCGGGTGTCTAACCTGACTCTATCTTATTTATTACAGTTACATATACATACACATACTAGGGCCAATTTAGACAGGTGCCAATTAACCTATCAACATGTCTTTGAAGTGTGGGACAAAACCCACGCAGGAACAGGGAGAACATGCAAACTCCAGACAGGTAGTGCCGTGGTTGGGATTTGAACTGACAACTCTAGTGCTGCTAGGCAGCAGAGCTAACCACTTAGCCAATGTTGGTTATTAACCGCTTCAGCTCTGGAAGATTTTACCCCCTTCCTGAACAGAGCACTTTTTGCGATTCGGCACTGCGTCGCTTTAACTGACAATTGCGCAGTCGTGCGTCGTGGCTCTCAAACAAAATTGACGTCCTTTTTTCCCACAAATAGAGCTTTCTTTTGGTGGTATTTGATCACCTCTGCGATTTTTTTATTTTTGCTGTATAAACAAAAGAGCGACAATTTTGAAAAAAACGCATTATTTTTTACATTTTGCTATAATAAATATCCCCCAAAAATATATAAAAAAACATTATTTTTCTCAGTTTAGGCCGATCGTATTCTTCTACATATTTTTGGTAAAAAAAAATCGCAATAAACGTTTATTGATTGGTTTGCGCAAAAGTTATAGCGTTTACAAAATAGGGGATAGTTTTATGGCATTTTTATTAATAATTTTTTTTACTAGTAATGGCGGCGATCAGAGATTTTTATTGTGACTGCGACGTCATGGCGGACATGTCGGACATTTTTGACACGTTTTTGGGACCATTGTCATTTATACAGCTATCAGTGCGATTAAAAATGCACTGATTACTGTGTAAATGACACTGGCAGTGAAGGGGTTAACCACTAGGGGGCGGGGAGGGGTTAAGTAGGGGAGTGATTCTAACTGTAGGGGGGATGGGCTGTGTGTGTCACTACGCTGATCACTGCTCCCGATGACAGGGAGCTGTGATCAGTGACACTTGTCACTAGGCAGAATGGGGAGATGCTGTTTACATCAGCATCTCTCTCGCGGGACCCGCGACCTGACTCACGGAGCTCCCGGCCGGCGGCGCGCATGCAATGGCACAGCGGGGAATTCAAATGAATGTACTTGTAAGTCCATTTGCCCAGCCGTGCCATTCTGCCGATGTACAGCATTTATGTTTGTACGTGATTTGATTATAGAAATCAGCAGAGCTTCCCCTTATTTCCGATCTTCCCCTCAGATCTACAGCGACTGCACTTTCAAGTGCACTTGTAGTGCAAAGTGGATTTGCCTTTAGTAAATTACCCCCAATACCTTTTACTTTTTGCTATAATAAATATCCCAATTAAATATAAAATAAAAAAACAATTTTTTTCCTCAGTTTAGGCCGATAAGCCCATCTTTCTTCAAGTGCCTCCTTATTGTGCATCTTGAAACAGCCACACTACATGTTTTCAGAGAGTCCTGTATTTCACCTGAAGTTATTTGTGGGTTTTTCTTTCCATCCCGAACAATTTTCCTGGCAGTTGTTGCTGAAAATTTAGTTGGTCTACCTGATCGTGGTTTGGTTTCTACAGAACCCCTCATTTTCCACTTCTTGATTAGAACAGTGTTTGAACACTGCTGATTGGCATTCTCAATTCCTTGAATATCTTTTTATATCCCTTTCCTGTTTTATACAGTTCAACTACCTTTTCCCGCAGATCCTTTGACAATTCTTTTGCTTTCCCCATGACTCAGAATCCAGAAATGTCAGTGCTGCACTGGATGAAAGATGCAAGGGTCTGTCAGGCATCCAGCAACTCATTAACCTTTTATACACACACACTAATTACAAGCAAACTTATTACAGGTAAGGATGGTTACTTTTAATAGCTTGTGTGCATTTTATCAGGCCAAAATCACCAAGGTATGTAAACTCTTAATCAGGGCCATTTGGGTGGTTTCTGTTGCGATTATGATGTAAACATGAGTCAGTTGATTGATAATAAATGGCTTCAGCCAAACACTAACCATGAGTGAATGAAAAATGTTTGCATTCTCTGAAAAATGGCCAAGAAATCATAATTTCTGCCAGGGTATGTAAACTTATGAGCACAACTGTATTCATATTTACATGTAAGTGGGTTGTTATTAACATTTAAGCTTCATTGCTCTGAGATAGCGGAAGAAGGCCCGGTTTTCACTTTTTTTTTTATATATGAAAATAAAAAACATGTTATAATTACCTGCTCAGTGCAGTGGATTTGCATAGAGCAGCCCCGAATCCCCCTCTTCTCTGGTCCCTCTTCGGCTCTCCTGGCAGCTTGCTATGGGGGCACCCGAACTGAGTCGCAGCTTCCTGTGTCCATTCAGACACAGAGCTGTGGCCTGCCCCACCCCCTTTCTCTTCTCATTGGCTGACTGACTTTGATTGACAGCAGCGGGAACCAACGGCGTTGTGCTGCTGTCTCAACCAATGAGGAGGGGAGTCCCGGGCAGCCGAGACATTCCTATAATATCGCTGGATAGAGATGCGCTCAGGTAAGTATAAGGGGGGCTGTGGGGGGCTGCTGTACACAGAAGTTTTTTTTATCCTAATGCATAGAATGTATTAAGATAAAAAACCTTCTGCCTTTACAATCACTTTAATGTTGAAAGAGAGAGTTTAGTTCCAACTTAAGGGAAATCCTCCCAGTGGGACACAGATGGAAAGAACCTGACAGGGGAGGCGATAGAGTCTAATCTACAAATGTCTACATTTAATACAGTAACAAAAATGAGGACAAGATAGGATGTGAAAATAATTTCCAGTTAAGCATTAAAATAAAGCTGCTCCTAGTGCAGGAAGGATTTTCCAGGCTTGGCAGCAAGATGTACCAAATCTCACCAATGAGGATTGGAGTGAGAGCCTCCAACAGTACATACCTCTTTTGATTTTGGATAGGGACCATTTTGTCCAATTGAAATTCCTTCACAGAGTACATTACACGCCCCAGAGACTGTCAATCATCTATCTTTCGATCATCTATCTTACTAATGATGATAATAATGGTATCATTAACTGTTAGCGCAAAGAACAGTGTAACTGAGTTTAAAATTAGTAGTAAAAGTAGTGATAATACAAATAAAAAAATCACTTATATTCAGTCTATAAGCAGTTCATAAATGGATCATCAGTTCATGACAAAAGAATGGTGGGGTGGTAGAGGCGGCTGCTCTCCTCAGAGAGCCAACTCTGTATACACAAAGATAGAAGGGGAGAACAGAGGAAGCGCCACCTAAGTGCAGTATTAAAATCCAGGGTTTTAATGACATGGTGTATCCTCAGCACGTCTGAGGATACACCATCTACACAGCCACGCATTGGAGCCCTTTCTGGACACAAGGAGCCCCCAGGACTACTGGATGACAGATGAGCCTATATCTTTTTTATCTCTTGTGAGTGTTCTCATGTACCTTGTCGTTAAAACCCTGATTTTAATACTGCACTTAAGTGGCGCTTCCTGTGTTCTCCCCTTCTATCTTACTAATGATGATGTCTGTCCTAAATGACACTAGAAGGTAGGAAATTTTATCCATATAGTTTGGTCCTATCCACTTGTACAAGACTTTTGGAGATTGGTGGTTGCTCACATTATTGTGATTAGTGGAGTCACTATTACGACTGATCCTCTGATTCTTTTGCTGGGTGTAATTGATAACTTATCTGCTAACACTAAAAAAAAAATATTTTCTTTGCTGCCTATTATGCAAGGAAAACTATTCTGTCTAAATGGAAGATGCCAGACCCTCCTACAGTGTCTTCCTATAAGGCTTTGAATAATACCTCCCTACCCCTATATAAGTTGATCTATATGGGGCGCAACTGCCCCACGAAATTCAATAAAATCTGGTTGGCTTAGGTTGAAGCTAGGAATCTTACAGTGTGTCACCTTAGATCTCACCCTTCCTCCCTTTCCCCTCCCTCCCTATTCTACCTTTCTGTCTAAGTACCTGCACCCCCTCCCCATTTCCCTTCCTTTCCCCCTGCCTCAAATGATTGGGAGGTGGACATGTGTACGTGTTGAACAGTGAGCCTGAAATGTAAACTTCTGCTGAAATGTGTTATCTGGATCACCTTAGATTTTCCCCTCCCTCCCTCTCTGTTCTACCTTTCTGTCTAAGTACCTGCACCCCCTCCCCTCTACATTTACCTTATTTTCTCTTTACCCCAAATAATTGGGAGGTGGACACAGGGCTGGCCCAAGGCATTGTGCTGCCTGGGTCCAAGAATACAATTTATTGACCCCCCCCCAAAAAAATAAATACATTTGGCAATGTTCACATAGCCAAATGTGGCTGGCCTTAGATGGATCAGTTTTTTTATTGACCAGTCAGTGTCTGATCAAAAAGTAACTAAGCAGATCCCCCCTCCACACAACTAAGGTGAATGAGAGAATCCTTTATGCTGAGACATCTATGTCAGCGCTATAGATTGAAGGAAAAATTTCTGCTGGTTTGAAGTTGATCATTAAATTTACTTTTCTATAGAAGGAATGGCCATAGATGGATTGAAACTCGTCCGGTCCTTGCGTGATCTGTCACATCTCCATCCATCTATGGCCAGCTTAACCACTTGCTGACTAGCATTCAGGTCTGCTTGTTCCCACGGCCATAGCTGTACGGCTGTCCCTTTAACAGCTACAGCGGGGAGCCGATGCATGTGGGCGGCGGGCGCGATGTCCGCCAGCAACCCGTGATCGCTCTGCAGAGAGCCAGAACAGGGATCTTTCAATGTAAACAAACAGATCCCTGTTCTGACAAGGGAGTAATCAGGAACAGCGATCTCTCTGTAGTCCCAGTCAGTCCACTCCCCCACAGTTAGAAACACCTCCCTAAGAAACACATTTAACCCCTTGATTGCCCCAAACCCCTTCCCTGCCAGTGACATTTATACAGTAGTCAGTGTATTTTTTTTTTTTGCACTGATCGCTGTATAAATGTCAATGGTCCCAAAAATCTGTCAAAAGTGTCCGATCTGTCTGCCATAATGTTGCAGTCCCACTAAAAATCGCTGATCACCGCCATTACAAGTAAAAAAATAATAATGCCATAAATCCATTCCCTATTTTGTAGAAGCTAAAACCTTTGCGCAAACCAATCATTATATGCTTATTGCGAATTTTTTTTTTAATTTTTTTTTTTATACCGAAAATATGTAGAAGAATACATATTGGCCTAAACTGATGAAGAAATTCATCATTTTTTTTACATTTTTTTTTTTGGATATTTATTATAGCAAAAAGCAAAAAAAAAGTTGTTTTTTTTCAACTTTTTTGGTCCTTTTTAAAAATAAAAACCACAGAGGTGATCAAATAACACCAAAAGAAAGCTCTATTTGTGGGGAAAAAAAAGCACATCAAATTTGTTTGTGTACAACATTGCACAACCACGCAATTGTCAGTTAAAGCGATGCAGTGCCGTATCCCAAAAAATGGCCTGGTCATTAAGGGGGCAAATCCTTCCGGTCCTTAAGTGGTTAAGTAGGTCCTGTGTAAAATCCCTGTTGTTTTTTTATGCTTGAGGAGCTCACTAGGCCTCCATGAACAGGAGTTCTTCTCTTTAGGGCCCATTCACATGCAATGCATTGTGTGCATCCCTGTGCCAGTGCCCTATTAATTTCTATTGGATCCCGCACCTGTGAGTCATATAGTGGCCATGCAGCTTCCAGTAGAAATGAATGGGGTGCTGGCATAGGGTTGCGCACAACACCTATGTACCCCTTGATGATAAAAGACAGCCCTGCATGGGAGACACATAGGGGGTTATTTACAAAAGGTAAATCCACTTTGCACTACAAGTGCAAAGTAAGTGCAATCGCTGTAGATCTGAGGGGAAGCTCTGAACTTAGGGGAAGCTCTGCTGATTTTATCATCCTATCATGTGCAAGCAAAAATGCTGTTTTTTATTTTCCTTGCATGTCCCCCTCGGATCTACAGCGACTGCACTTGAAAGTGCACTTGTTGTGCAAAGTGGATTTGCCTTTCATAAATAACTCCCATTGTTTGCACCTCTTGTGAATATGCAAGTACTCAAATAAGAATCCAATAGAATAGTTGTCTCCACGGTCATTTCAGTGATATGAAGCCTGAAAGTGTGCCAGCCTCAGCAGCACAGACACAGAGGAGAGAGCACCACTCAGTTTGTTTTAGGGCTGGAGAGGAGAGGGTCCACCCATACTTCCCAACTATTTGAGATGGGAATGAGGGACACCTATTAGCAAAGGTATGTAGGCATAGGCTACACCCCTTGCCATGCCCCCTTAAAGGAGAATTATAAAAAAAAAAAAAATAGTCAAACCCACAAGTGCTTTTTTTACCACCACTATTTTTTTATATTGGCTTTTGGAATTTACCAATTCCAATTAAGAAATTGGATGAAAGGTTTAGCACTGGTATACACTTTTTGAAAGATTAAAAAAGTGCATTTTATATACACCTATATAGATCAGACCAAAATGAGGGACAAATGAGGAGGAAAGAGGGACAGAGGGACTTTGTTCCAAATGAGGGACAGTCCCTCGGAATCAGGGACAGTTGGGTGGTATGGGTCCACCATCTGAGGGAAAGGGCACAGGAGGGAAGGGGTCATGTCACACGGACATTGGGACATAGAAAGAGAAAGTAGGAGTGAGAGAAATGACTGGAGACGGGAGAGAAGCTGCTGTTCAGGCAGGGTGAGGAGCAGGAAAGTTGTTCATCTACAATCACAAAAGCATTGATAACTAATGCCCTCCCAACCTGATATGCTCCTAGTACAATGCACTGTGCAGGCAGGGGGTGGGTGTACTGCTACGATCTAGCCTACATGCAGGAACAAAGCCACTCTCTGTCTACTGTGTTACATTCAGCACTGCAGCATATTCTGTACTGGGCATGGTTGCACCTGGCAAACTGCGCCCTCTTCCCACATTACCCTCCTGTCCCCCCTACTAGTACCAGCTCTGCACGCTCCTCTCCGATCCCCAACAGGACAATATGCGAGCCAAGGAAGACACTGCGCGCTAGAGGGAGGGAAGTGTTGTTAATAACAATGTCCCCACCCCCCAACACAGTGTAGTGATCCTTACACCGCACTCTCCAGGGCAAAGTGATAGTCTGCTCCTGTTGCCGCGACCACCCCTCCCAGATTGCCACCTGGGACCCAGGGACCCACCAGGACCCATGGTAGGGCCGGCTCTGGGTGGACATGTGTATGTGTTGAACAGTGACCCTGAAATGTAAATTTCTGCTGAAATGTGTTATCTGGATCCTCAGGATTATCTAGATTTGACTAAATAGTTTTTGTGACTCGTGACTCTTAGGGGTGGATTTACTAAAGCCCAATAGATTGTGAACTTTGTAAAGTGCAGTTGCTCCAGAGCTTAGTAAATGAGGTAAAGCCCTGGTTCACACTGGTGTGATTTGACATGCGATTTGACATGTCAAATCGGCGGCATTTGCCGGCAATGGCATCGTCCTAATCAATGCAACGCTGCATCTGCGGCGCTGCACCGATTTCAAAAAGTAGTTTCTGTACTAATTTTTGCGATTTCGGCCCGCGATTTACATTGACATCTGTGCAGAAACCTGCACAGATGTCTCTGTAATCGCGGCCGAAATTGGGACTGACAGGCGGGAGTGAAATCAGCTGAACTCGCACGGCTTCATTCCCGCAGCCCAGTGTGAACGCGTCACTTTGCAAAGAATACCAAATCACAGGCAAGGAAAGAAAAATAATAATAATTTTTGCTCATCTGTGATTGGATGATGGAAGCCAGCAGAGCTTCTGCTCATTTACTAAGCTCTGGAGCAACTGCTCTTGCAATGTGCAACTGCCCAGTCTAGTTGCCTTTATTAAATCAACCCCTTAATTATTAGTTTTGGTTGTGATTCGCATGTACATTGATGTAATATTTCAATAAACATTCATTCTGTTAAAAAAAAAAATAACAATAATAATATTAAAAATATTAACCCACTGGAAAAAAAGAAACAATGTCATCATTTCTGATTAAAGGGATTGCAAAGTCGGAAGGTTTTTTAGTGTAATGCATTGTTTACATTAAGATAAAAAGCCTTCTGTGTGAAGCAGTCACCCTCAGCCCCCCAATACAACCTGAGCCCCATCTCCATCCAGCGATGTTGCAGGCTTGTCTCGGCTGCCCGGGATTTCCCTCCTCATTGGCTGAGACAGCAGCGTGGCACCATTGGCTCCCGCTGCTGTCAATTAAAATCAGTCAGGCAATCAGGAGAGAAAGGGGGCAGGGCCGAGCCGTGGCTCTGTGTCTAAATGGACACAGGGAGCTGTGACTCAGCTCGGGTGCCCCCATAGCAAGCTGCTTACTGTTGGGGCACTGAACAGGAGGGAGGGGCCAGGAGACCTGAAAAGGGACACTGAGAAGAGAGCAGGTAAGTATAACATGTTTATTATTTTTAACGAAAAGTAAAAAACAAGACTTTACAATCACTTTAAAGTGTATCTAAAGCATAGAACATATGCAGGTATATACAGGTATAGTGGGTGAAATAGTTTTTTTCTTTTTTTTTCAGCTGATGATCATTGCACTGTATCTATGGAGAAGAAGTTTTGTCACCCTATGGCAGAACTATAGAATACCTCCTCCTCTCTGCATCTCATAAAACATAAGTCATTCTGTAGTCATCACAGATAGCTGGGATCAGTGCTAACAGAGACAGAGCATAGGAAGTTATCAGCTCACAACATTTTTGGCATCAACTGGTATTTTTTTAAACTTCTAGCACAGATATATCAAAATGCTTTCAGCAGTGTATTTAACAGACCCAAGCGGAACAAATAATGGAAGTTCATGATCAGGATTTACATACATTTCAGTACAAACTTTGTGTTTACAAGAACCGGCTGAACCACCCTTATTCAGTAAGAAAGAGCAAAGAAAACGACCACACATGTATAACAATTCTTTTCATCTGCAGGTATTTAACTTCCAACTGGAGGAGGAGGACATGAATTCTCTTTACGCCCTGAATAAAAATATGCGTTATAATAAAATGTCTATGTGAGTATAACACCACTGATGGTAATGTCATGTTTTATGTTGTAAGAACCAGTCAGCCTATATATTTTAGAGGTTCATAAAGCCTATTCTGGATTTGACAGCCAATTGTGATGGGGAATGAGGATTCAGCTGCTTGGAGCTACCATATGAGATGATAATAAGAGCCTCTATCTGGCCAAAGCACACAAAAGTGTTTTTAGACTCAAACCTTCCACTTCTATCTTTTAGGCGGAGTTGTATGACACATAGAGGGGGCCATACTGTGTCTCGGATGTCTCCCCAATTTATGTTCTTAGAGAAATGTATTTGGACAGCACCTAGGCTTAGTGGTTAGCTTTTCTGCATTGCAACATCGGGGTCCTCTGTTTGAATTCCAGCCAGCATGCTATCCTAATGGAGTTTGCATGTTCTCCATGTGATTGTGGGAGTTTCCTTTGTCTACTAGGGCTTCCTGCAACACTCCAAAGACACACTGGTAGGTTAACTACTCGACCACCGGAAGATTTACCCTCATTCATGACTAGGCCATTTTTGCGATACGGCACTGCGATAATTTAACTGACAATTGCGTGGTCATGCAATGCTTACTTCTAAATCTGAAGCCCATCTACTTGGCCACTAAAGCTGGTCATGGGTGGATCAGCCAGACAGCTGATTAAAAAAAAGAAAAATACGACTTCCCCCATCCATTCATTTAAGGTGGATGAAGGAATCCTCCACGCTGCACTATTGTATTCTGACAGCTGGGACTCCTCTGCTGTCACAATACTCTGATCAGCGCCGCAGCTGTTTGGCTGCATGCGATATGTTTGTGGACGTTTTCCAACATCGCATGTGACCAACTTTAGGTTTGTTATAGTCCTAAGAGGACACTCAGATGTGTAGGCACAACCCAATCACCCTCCCGCAAGAAAGACCACAGAGCAAGGGGTAATATCTACATGTCTGGTACTATCGAAATGTTACAGTTAGTAAAGATGAATAAAGACACCAGTCCATCCAGTTCAACCTGAGTGAGTGGGTGCGTGTCTACAATCATCCCTATTTATTTAAGGTACCCATATAGCGCCACCAATTCATGCAGCACTCCACACATACATCGTACACCCACATTGGTCCCTACCCTCAAGGACCCCACAATCCAAGGTCCCCAACTCACATTCATATACTAGGGTCAATTTTTAACAGAAGCCAATTAATCTACCAGTATGTCTTTGGAGTGTGGGAGGAAACCAGAGTACCCAGAGGAAACCCATGCAGGCACAGGGAGAACATGCAAACTCCAGGCAGGTAGTGTCGTGGTTGGGATTCGAACCAGCAGCCCTTGTTACTGCTAGGCAAGAGTGTTACCCACTGCACCACTATGCTGCCCAATGGGTGGAGCAAGTAGTGGAACCGGTGTCAGACTATTAGTGGGAGGAACCATAGAAATTAGGGAAGGTCTTCTATTTTGTCTAATCGATTTTCCCTCCTGAGCACTGTGATTGGTTTCCCAAAGTAAATCATTGTTGAGCTATCAAAAACTCCAAGATTTGGCAATAGTCATGCTTGGTCTATGGGTAGCTTTGCAATGGGTAATTTAGCAATAGCAATATTAGCCATGAGTAGTTTAATGGCTTGAAATCTTAAGGCCCATACACACGATCTGATTTTTCGACTGGAATTGTGTGATTGCAGGCTGTTGTCGGAAAATCCAACCGTTTGTATGCTCCATCTGACAATTGTTGTCGGATTTTCTGCCAACAAATGTGGGATAGCATGCTTTAAAATTGTCTGCCAACAATTGCATCGTGTCGGATTTTCCGATCGTGTGTACACAAGTCCGTCGGACAAAAATCCGAAGTACAAACACGCATGCTCAAAAGCAATGCTTACCATAATACAACATTAGCAGAAGTTGCCCAAAGGGTGGTCGCTAAAGAGCTGAAAAACCACATAGTTTTGTGTTTGTTGGCCGACAATTCTTTGCTGTTTGTATGCAATACAAGTTCACGGCCAGCGCCCTTCGGACAAAAGTCCTACACTTTGTCCGATAAAAATCCGATCATGTGTACGAGGCTTTAGACATAATGAGCCCAGTGCTCCAAGGCAGATGTGCTAACTAGGGATGAGCCAAACACCCCCCGGTTCGGTTCACGGCAGAACATGCGAACAGGCAAAACATTTGTGCGATCATGCGAACACCGTTAAAGTCTATGGAAAAAAAAATCTAAAGTGCTAATTTTAAAGTTATTGTCATAAAAAGTGTTTGGGGACCTGGGTCCTGCCCCAGGGGACATGTATCAATGCAAAAAAATGTTTTAAAAACGGATGTTTTTTCGGGAGCAGTGATTTTAATAATGCTTAAAGTGAAACAATAAAAGTGAAATATTCCTTTAAATATCATGCCTGGGGGTGACTATAGTATGCCTGTAAAGTGGTGCATTTTTCCCGTGTTTAGAACAGTCCCCGCACAAAATGAAAAAAAGTCATTTAAAACTGCTTGCGGCTGTAATGTAATGTTTCCCCCCCCCCCAGCCCATTACCAGGCTCTTTGGGTCTGGTATGGAAATTAAGGGGAAACCCGCACCCAAATTAAAAAAAAGACGTGGGGCCCCCAGGCCCTATATACTCTGAACAGCATCAGTATACAGGCGGTCCCCAGGTTACAAACAAGCTAGGGACTGTAGGTTTGTTCTTAGGATGGCTCTGTTTGTAATTTGGAACAGGTACATTCTGTAAGTGTAGATCCAGCCAAAAAATCAATTTTTAAGCTTTTTGGATAACATAGGGAAGGGTTATCATCACCCCTGTAACATTTGTTTTGCTGTCTGTGCCCCTCTTCAGAAGATTTCACCCCACTTTCTGTCCCAATGACAATTGGATTTAGAAAATTTTGGGTTATTAGGCAAACAAGGATTGGTGATAAAGCATCAGTGGAGACACCTTTTTCCAATATTAACTCTTACAGGAGAGAATTTCCCTTCCTAGGGGTAGATTTCCTCTCACTTCCTGTTGTCTTCCTCCGTTTCTAAGTAGAAGTCATTTGTAAGTCGGATGTTTGAAAATAGGGGACCGCCTGTATATACTATACGACCTGCCCTATACACTCTGCGGAAAATTGGGCCTTAGGTGTTAGTGGTATCAGAACACTGTAAGCCCTCACAGTTACTCTTGGCGGGCTCAGGAATGGGCCCTGCTGTGAAATATTATATCAAGAATTGTAATTACACGCCCCTGTTAAACAGGGGCAGAAAAATTGGGCCTTTGGTGCCACAACACTGTAAACCCTCACAGTTACTCTTGGTGGGCGCAGGAACGGGCCCTGCTGTGAAATAATATATCAAGAATTGTAATTACATGCCCCTGTTAAACAGGGGCAGAGAAATTGGGCCTTTGGTGGTGGTGGTGGTGCCACAACACTGTAAACCCTCACAGTTAGTCTTGGTGGGCGCAGGAACGGGCCCTGCTGTGAAATATTAGATCAAAAATTGTAATTCCATGCCCCTGTTAAACAGGGGCAGAAAAAATGGGCCTTTGGTGGTGGTGCCACAACACTGTAAGCTATCATAGTTACTCTTGGTGGGCGCAGAAACAGGCCCTGCTGTCAAATATTATATCAAAAATTGTAATTACATACCCCTGTTCAACAGGGGCAGAAAAATTGGGCCTTTGGTGGAGGTGCCACAAAACAGTAAGCCCTCACAGTTACTCTTGGTGGGTGCAGGAACTGGCCCTGCTGTGAAATATTAGATCAAAGATTGTAATTACATGCCCCTGATAAACAGGGGCAGAAAAATTGGGCCTTGGGTGGTGGTGGTGCCATAACACTGTAACCCCTCACAGATACTCTTGTTTGGCACAGGAACGGGCCCTGCTGTGAAATATTAGATCAAAAATTGTAATTACATGCCCCTGTTAAACAGGGGCAGAAAAATTGGGTCTTGGGTGGTGGTGCCACAACACTGTAACCCCTCACAGATACTCTTGTTGGGCGCAGGAACGGGCCCTGCTGTGAAATATTAGATCAACATTTTTAATTACGTGCCCCTGTTAAACAGGGGCAGACAAATTGGGCCTTGGGTGGTGACACTAGTAATAATTATATTTATTAATTATTATTACTAGTCAACCAACATTAGAATTCTTCTATAGCCTATGGGCGGAGCATTTGACCATAAATGTTCGTTCGCGGCCACTGCTTCGTCGAATCTTCATGTTAAATCTTTTCTCTCTCTATGTCGAATAATCTTAGACTAATAGAGTTAGGTTAGGCACATTCAACCTTTTTTGCTATTGTCTCTATAATGTCAAATCTTTTCTCTCTATGTCGAATCTTTTCTCTTTATGTAGAATAATCTTGGACTAATAGAGCTAAGGTTAGGCACATTCGACCACAGGTTCGATGGACACAGATCGCTATTGTCAGCGTCACGTCGAATCTCTTATCTATATCGAACTGTTGTCGCAACGAAAACGAACATTAAGCATTTGTTTATGTCGGATCTTTCGGTTTTCGGACTCTGCACGTTCGTTATCGTTTGTTAAATGAACGATACCCGAAATTCGGACGAAAATGCATTCAGGCATGTCTAGTGCCCAAGCGGCTGCAGTTTTGGCCACGCTTGATGCATGGGTTGCAAACAGCAATGGTGCGTTCTGCTGCACACATATCAAAAAAGGCCCACACCAAGGAACTTTTCAAAATCAGCGTGGAGTCAGCAGCACCCTGCACCTGCTGTGCTCTGCGGTGTGATGCAGTAGGGTGGCTGCCCTTAAGCTGCCCCTTGGAGGGCATCCTGCCTCGTGGAAGATGTGCCTCCTCCTTCTCTCTTCTATCAGGCACCCAAGTAGAGTCAGTGACCTCATCATCCCCTCCCTGCTCGTCACTGGCTGATGTGCTTGATGCCCTAACAAACCACCCCTAGTCCCCCTCTACTTAACCTTAAATTATTAAATGAAACACATAACACCTTCTGGATTAAATGGCCAACAATGGCCCCTTTATTAATACCATAACATCAAAGTCTTATAAAAATAACTTTAATATATATATATATATATATATATATATATATATCATATATAAATATATAACCGAAACATTTTAACTGACTGCTACGTCTGAGGTTCCTGAAAAAAGGTACTACTATCTCATCGGCTGTCCACCACCATCACGCCATCCTGGCCCCTAGCCGCGATCCCACCAGCTCAGGGGCTCAGGGACAAATGATTACCACCTTCTTGCACCATTCAGCTCGATGACCGTTAGCCCATATTTCCAGATAGGGAAGGTACCCATACCGAGATAGGCCCCAACCCGTACCACACTATATATATATATATATATATATATATATATATACCATCCACCATTCCGACCTTCAGGAACCAGAGACCCCTGCCACCAGTACCTGAAACAACAAAAACAGAAAAAGCACAAACACGCATACCGCACAGCTGCCTATAGAGAGGAAGGGAGGGAAATCGCTATGCTTGTGTGTTACCTCTTCCTCGGTTGGCACCCGAAGCCAGGCTCCGCCCCCACAGGACAAGCTAACTAGCACCGCCCTGTGCCCACAGCCTGTCCTTCCCTCTTCCTGCACCCAAATTTCCTGGTGCATCTTCCCCAGTGCCCCCCCAATCATGTGGCCCCTGCACTTAGGTTCCCTTTGCTCCGGGCCTGCTCTTGACTGGTGTAAGGCTGATGTGCTTGATGCCCTGACAACCACCCCTAGTCCCCCTCTACTCAACCTTAAATTACTAAATGAAACACATAACACCTTCTGGATTAAATGGCCAACAATGGCCCCTTTATTAATCACTTGACCACTGGGCACTTAAACCCCCTTCCTAACCAGACCAATTTTCAGCTTTCAGTGCTCTCACATTTTGAATGACAATTACTCAGTCAGGCAACATGCTACCGATATGAATTTTTTGTCCTTTTTTCTCACAAATAGAGCTTTCTTTGGTGGTATTTGATCACCTCTGGGTTTTTAATTTTTTGCGCTATAAATGAAAAAAGAACAAAAATTTTGTTAAAAAAATTTAGTTTTCTTTGTTTCGGTTAGATTTTGCAAATTAGAAAATTTTCTTCATAAATCTTGGCAAAAATTTATACTGCTACATTTCTTTGGTAAAAATAACCCAAATAAGTGCATATTATTTGGTCCGTGTGAAAGTTATAGAGTCTACAAGCTAGGGTGCCAATCACTGAAAATTGATCTCACCTGATGTACTGACGGCCTCTCATTTCTTGAGACACTAACAAGCCAGGAAAGTACAAATACCCCCCAAATGACCCCTTTTTGGGAAGTAGACATTCCAAGGTATTTAGTAAGAGACATGGTGAGTTTTTTGAAGCTGTAATTTTTTCCCACAATTCTTTACAAAATAAAGATTTTCTTTTTTTTTTTATTTTCACAGAATTGTCATATTAACAGGTTATTTCTCTCACACAGCATATGCATACCACAAATGACACCCCAAAACACATTCTACTACTTCTCCCGAGTATGGCAATACCACATGTGTGAGACCTTTACACAGCCTGGCCACATACAGATGCCCAACATTCAGAAAGCACCGTCAGGGACATAAGGTAAATGACGCATTTCATTTTTTGACTACCTCTTACACTGGAGCACCAGGGCAATGGAAACATTCACAAAATGACCCCATTTTGCAAAGTACACACCCTAAAGTATAGTCTATGAGGCATAATGAGTCTTTTAAACGTGTAATTTTTTTCCACAGGTTTTCGGAAAACATGGAAAGAAATTGAAAACGCATTTTTTTTTTTTTTTTTTACACAAAGTTGTCCATTTATAAGATATTTCTAACACATAGCATGTACATAGCAAAAATGACACCCCAAAATACATTCTGCTACTCCTCCTGAGTATGGCGATACCACATGTGGGAGACTTTTCCACAGCCTGGCCACCGTCAGGGACATACATTACAAATCGAATTTGACTACCTATTACACTTTTGTGAGAGACTGATGGGCACTGTAGTGGTAATGATGTGGAATGGATAAGAACTGATGTGGCATGGATGTGGCACGGATGAGAACTGATGTGGCATGGATGAGAACTGATGTGGCATGGATGAGAACTGATGTGGCATGGATGTGGCACAGATGGGCACTAATGCGGCGCAGATGAGCACTGCTGTGGCATGGATGAGCACAGAGGCATAGATGAGCAAGAATGAGCCGTGGATGGGCATGGATGAGCATGGATAAGTATGGAGGAGCATGGATGAGCCAGGGATGGATAGGGCACAGATGGAGCACGGATGAACCAGGGATGGATGGAGCACAGATGAGCTAGGGATGAATGGAGCACGGATGAGCCAGGGATGGATGGAGCATGGATGAGCCAGGCATGGATGGAGCACGGATGAGCCAGGGATGGATGGAGCACGGATGAGCCAGAGATGGATGGAGCACGGATGAGCCAGGGATGGATGGAGCACGGATGAGCCAGGGATGGATAGAGCACGGATGAGCCAGGGATGGATGGAGCATGGATGGATGGATCATGGATGAGCCAGGGATGGATGGAGCACGGATGAGCCAGGGATGGATGTAGCATGAATGAGCACATATGGATGGATAGAGCACGGATGAGCCAGGGATGGATGGAGCATGGATGGATGGATCACGGATGAGCCAGGGATGGATGGAGCACGGACGAGCCACGGACAAGCTCCGGTTTGTTGACAAGTGATCGCTCCGTCATTTGACGGAGCAATCACGTGGCAAAGGGCCGCTGTGATTGGCCCTTTACCCTGGTCCATGACGGACATTCCAGAGTGCGCGCCCCAGAATAAGTCGACCGCGCTGTAGCCGTCTTTCAGCTATGGCCCGGTCGGCATGTGGTTAATACCATAACATCAAAATCTTATAAAAATAAATTTTTATTTTAATACATATATATCTAAAATAAATATACATATATAACATATATAAATATATAACCCAAACATTTTAACTGACTGCTACGTCTGAGGTTCCTGAAAGAAGGTACTACTATTTCATTGGCTGTCCACCACCACCACAACATTCTGGCCCCTAGCCGTGATCCCACCAGCTCAGGGACAAATGATTACCACCTTCTTGCATCATTCAGCTCGATGACCGATAGCCCATATTTCCCATATTTTCAGATAGGGAATATACCCATACTGAGATAGGCCCCAACCCGTACCACACCATATATATATATATATATATATATATATATATATATATATATATATATACCATCCACCATTCCGACCTTCAGGAACCAGAGACCCCTGCCACCAGTGCCTGAAACAGCAAAAACAGAAAAAACACGAACACACATACCACACAGCTAAGAATATATATATATATATATATATATATATATATATATATATATATATATATATATATATATATATATATATATATACACACACACATATATATATATATATATATATATCGTATTTATCAGCGTAGTATAACACGCGCCGGCGTATAACACGCACCCCAAGTTTAGGAGGGAATTTTAAGGAAAAAAACTTTTAGGAGGGAAGTTTAAGGAAAAACTTACATTAAATGCCCATCAATGCAGCCTTATCAGTGCCCATCTGCAGCCTTGTCCATCATTGCAGCCTTGCCCAGTGTCCATCTGCAGTCTTCCCCAGTGTCTTTGCAGCCCTATTATTGCAGCCTTCCCAGTGTCTTTGTAGCCTTGTGTCATTATTGCAGCCTTCCCTGTGTTATTGCAGCCTGTGTCATTGCAGCCTTCCCGGTGTCTTTGCAGCCTTGTGTCATTATTGCAGCCTGTGTCTTTTAAAATTGGCGCCGATCGGAGGATAGGAACGAGCGCCGCCGAGATAAACAAAGCCGAGTGTACTTCGGCTAGACTCGGCTCTTCTCACAGTCAGGGGCGGGACTGCGAGAGGAGTCGAGTCCAGCCGAAGTACACTCGGCTTTGTGTATGTTGGCTCCGCTTTCTCCTCTCCTCACAATCAGCGGGGATCGGCGTACGATTTTCCCCTGATTTTGAGGGGAAAAAAGTGCGTGTTATTTATACGCCGATAAATACGTGTGTGTATGTATGTAAATATGTATGTGTGTGTGTGTGTATATATATATATATATATATATATATATATATATATATATATATATATATAGTGTGGTGCAGGTTGGGGCCTATCTCGGTATGGGTACCTTCCCTATCTGCAAATATGGGCTATATATATATATATATATATATATATATATATATATATATACCATCCACCATTCCGACCTTCAGGAACCAGAGACCCCTGCCACAGACGCCCACCAGTGGCCCCTTACCCGTGGGCGACCCGCCACAGCCGTAAGGCCCATTGGAGACCTTCCTGGAACCCCAGGAACCACATATCAATGCCCACTGCAGACAAGTGTACCCCATCGCCCCTCAAATAGAGGCCATTGTCTCCCTCCAACTCACAATGGCGAACCACCTCCTTATTGAAGGGGTTGTAAAGGAAAAAATATTATCTCCTAACTAGCTTCCTTTTACCTAATGCAGTGCTCGTTCACTAACCTCTTCCATCGATTTCCCTTGCAAATGTCCTTTTTTCTTCATTAAAATCCTCACCTCCTGTTACTTTGTATGTAACTACACACCATCAGGTGAGCCGTTCTGCCTGGTGGTGAGTGTCATGCTCACCCCCACCCTTGGACTACAGGAGTGCGTCAGGACGCTCTCTATGTTGAACATAGAGACACAAGGGCTGTGTGTTAATGGGCGTGTATATCACACAGCAGCGCCACCTCCCTTGGCTTAGATTCTATTCTTCTCTGGCCCGCCTTGACTCTGCCCCCTTGCTGCCTGGATGAAATAGTCCTGCTGCGTAGGCTGGGGAGGGGGAATGGGTGGATACTCGGGACGGCGTGTGGACGAGAACTTTGCTCGTTCTCGTAAGGCGAAAAAAAAAAAGGCTCTGCGCATGCGCGATGTCGCTAAGCGTAATGGGAACTGTAGTTCCGTTATTGCTGTGACGTCACTGTAGTGCACGCGCACCACAAACCAGGAAATACAGCATACTAACTACACAGGAAAGCCGGAGGATGATTTATAAGCGCTCTTTAAACGGGTATCTAAATTTTTTAAATGAAAATAATTACTTTTTTCGATATAAGCACCTGACAAGGAATAATTATAGTGGAAAACATTTTTTCCTTTACAACCACTTTAATTCTGGCTTTATTGATCCACTCAACAGACCGGGCCCCCCGCCAAGCCGCCCTCCCAATGATGTCTGACCACACTATAACTGTTTCAGGGAAGGCAGACTGTAATCCAAGTAAATCCCACTTCACATCCTGAATTAGTTCCCTGGAGGCCCTGAGGCAAAGATCGTTGTTCCCAACATGCAATAACAGCACAACCGGGGGCCTATCCATGCGAGTGTGTAATCTCTGGCATTACTCTGGACACAACATCCCCGGAATCGCTATCCACCGTAACGTGGCATCCGCCCGGGAAAAACCCAACTGTCTACCTTCTGGCCTGACCAATGCCCTTTTTGCTCCCCAGTGCACATAAGAATGGCCCAGTATCCACATCAGACATACCGGGCCTGTAAAACATACACAACATGACCCAAAGCACCATACACACTTCCCACAATGCACAGCCCCAGAAAACAGTCCACATAACAACAACACAGAGAAACACCAGACAGGACATCTCCCCCTACTTTTACAAAAGATGAGGGCGGACATACAACCTGAACCGATGAGATTACCAACGCCCAATAGGCTGCAGGATTTGATCACTCAAACCCCAGCGTAATTCCTCTGTCGCCATCCCAACCCTTAATGAATGGGACAAATAGTCCGCCACAGAGAACCCTCCTACCTCCAGGCATCTTTTGAACACTGACACAAATTGATACCTGGACAAAGGCAACCCATCTTCGTGAATCAAAAGGGGGCTCCCACCAGGAGGCCGTATCACCGACCACTCCCCGAGTACTGCGACCGGGCATAGAGCCAGCCCAGGAACACTCCTCAGTACGACCCTGGTCCCCTTTCCCAACGGGTCCGTCTAAGACTTACGAATAAGCAGCGTAACCAAATCACCCTGAACCGACACATCTGAAACATCCAACCCGCCTGCCACCGATTTAGAGGGACTAACCAATTCGCCCACTCTTAATGCCCCGAAAAAAGCCACCACAAAAGCCATCCTAAACAGCTGAACGTCAAAAGGAGAAAAACACACGTGGGGCAACACCACCGGCAAAACTTCTAACATGCCCAGCGATACCGGACGTCTGGAATCAGGCCTGGCGCGCCCCTTCCTATAACCCCACAAAGCCTTACGCACTATGAAAGCCTTGGTAACATCTTCAACCCCTCCCTATTTAATCAAAAACGCCAGACCAGCCATCTTACAGTTCAAGGATGCGACGGACACCCCCTCCTCACAGTTCCGGCCCAGAAAATAAAGCAAAGCATGGAGCCTGTCTTCATTGCTGGAACAACCACCAATGTTACTCACCGGCTCGTGCCACTCCTGCCAAACCTGCTCGTATGACCGCCAGGTGGATTCTGCTACCGACCTCTGAACCAACGACATCACGGTGCCCACACAAAATCCCATAAAACAACTGGGGCACGGAACCCCGTGCCGCTCCGCCTCCAGTGCCAACTGCCAGAATCTGTCCTACTGAAAGCGAGAAAGCGCATCAGCAACTTCATTCTTAACCCCCGGGATATGCACAGCACACACAATAATGTTCAATGTTAGACACCTTTACACCAAACGTAATAAACGAACTACCTGCAAAGATGATGCTGACAGCGAATTAATCGCATGCACCACCCCCAGATTATCACAATGAAAACGAACCTTCCGGGTTCTTGAACTCCGCCTCCCAAATTTCCACAGCCAACACTATGGGGAACAATTCCAACAACATCAAATTCCTAATCAAAGCAGACACCGCTAACTCCTCCGGCCACTGGTCCGCGCACCACCGCCCCTGAAAGTAAGCCGCAAAACTACGGACCCTGCTGCGTCCGTGAACAGCTCCAGTTCCTTTGCCTGTACTGCAGGCCCCAGCCAGAACGACCTACCGTTGTACTGCTCCAAAAACACCTCCCAAACCTGTATATCTTCCCTATGCTCCCGCCCCATATGAACAAAGTGATGTGGGGCCTTGACCCCCGCCGTGGCAGGAGCCAAACGTCTGCAAAACACCCTCCCCATAGGCATAATGCGGGACGCAAAGTTGAGTTTCCCCAACAATGACTGTAAGTCCCGCAGCTGTACCTTAGAGCGTTGGGCCACCGCCGCCACCGACCCACGGAGATCCTCAAGCTTATCACGTGGCAGTTGGCACTCCATCAAATCGGTATCAATAATGATACCCAACAACTTCAACCCTGTTACAGGACCTTTCGTCTTGACTTGCATCAGCGGAACACCAAAAACTTGGAAAACATGTTGAATTGTGGCCAAACAAAATAAGACATGATTGGTCATCCGGAGGGCCTATAACCAAAAATTCATCTAGTGCAAAAGCAAGCAAAGGCCTGACAATTCCTTGACCACTCCAGGAAGGAACTGAACAACTCAAAATAAGAACAGGAGATAGCGCCACCCATAGGCAGGCATCTGTCCACAAAATATTCCCCCTCCCAACAACACCCCAACAAACGCACGCTTTACAGATGTACCGGCAACAAACGAAAAGCCGACTCAATGTCAGTCTTCGCCATAAGCGCCCCCCCCACCAAACCTCTGAACCCACCGCACTGCCTCGTCAAAGGAGGCATATGACACCGTACAAAGGGCAGGATCGATCGCATCATTCACTGACCCACCCTTCAGGTGGGAAAGGTGATGAATAAGCCGGAACTGATTCATTTCCCGCTTAGGAACCACCCCCAATGGCAAAACCACCAAGTCCCCCAACGGCGGCCCCGAAAAAAGGACCCTCCATCCTGCCCAATACTACCTTCTTCCGTAGTTTACTAGAAACCACTTCCGGATGATCATATGCCGACCGCAGGTTGGCCGAGACACGAGGGACTACTTAGATACTGCAGATACTGCGCCATTTTTTCCACTTTCACCGGCATCATCCCTTTTTCCAGCGTCGCCCAGTTTCTTCCCCTTCTTGAAGCATTTGGACAAGGGATGGACACCTCCCCAGTCCGTGCATTTTTGGCAAAAACAACATGATCCCTCGAATTTGCAAGTACCCTCGTTGAACTGCCAGCAGAACCCCTTGCGCTTTGCAGCCAATGGTGAAGAGGCTTGGGCACCCCCAGCCCCACCATGAATGGGCTGCGGCGTGACCCTGGCTTGCGTCATGAGTTTCATCCACAAACCAATGTCCTTGTGATCCCGTCCTTCCCGTTGCCGGAACTGCTCTTTGTAGCGCAGCCACGCCACCCATACACCCTCTGAGCCTCAGTAATGGAATCAAGATAACAGAACAGCTGAACAATTCTCAGGCACCTTTTACCTGATAACACTCGCCAGTATGTTAAACGCTGCATCCAGTTCGCACACGTGCGTGGGATAAGGCGATAACGCCGCTTCTCCTCTTCTTCCTTTTTGCTCTCCAGCTTAACCCTATCCAGATTAAACTTCTCGAGCAGCAGTAGCGAAAAGATCTCCACGTAGTCACCCTTTCAAATCTTCTCCCTCACCTCCTCCTTCAGGTGAGTACCCAGGGGGCCCTCATAGCAAACGTAGACCTCGCACCGAGCTGCATCCGTCAGCCGAACCCCATCCACAGACAACCCTCCCGGAGTGGCACCCACACCCGTACTCACCTGGGAAGCTCCTACCACAGCCGGGGGGGGCAGCAGCCGCCCTGGGTGCCACAGTAGGCAACTGCGGACCCACCGGCGCCACCAGCGAGGTAGCCAGCGGGAACGTGGCGTCTGGTTGCCCCTCCCCCCAACCACCCATGCCACTACTGGCTACTGGCGAGATCGTGGTAGCATATCTCTACAGCCTGCTAACAAAGACACCATCAATTGCTGCAGCAACGCATCCTCAGAGCCCGGGACAACGCTACTCATACCCAGAGCCCCCACCTCATCACCTGCCACCAAAACTGCCACCAATACTTGCAAACCCCTAACCGGAACCCCTGAGGAGAGGATGGCGGGGGGGGAGGGGACACCGACAACATGGAGACAGGAGTGGAGACAAAAGTGGTATGAATAAAGTGAGTGGTGATTGCGCTGTGATAAAAAGGGGAAGAGGGGAAGGGGCTAGCTCAAATGTATAGAGAGGTGAGTGAAAAAAAAAAATTATTTAAAAAAGTATAATAAACATGAGGGCTAGTATCATACTAGCACATGAAAAATATTGTAAATACCGAAACAAAAGAAAAGAAAGTTCTCAGTGCAAAAGGGCTAGTATCATACTAGCACATATGTGGTAACTCAGCAAATACTTATTGGTGACTCCAAGTAAATAGATAAATGGTGAACAATCCCACCACCTAGTAGCACAAAGTGCTCAAACAATGAGTCATCAGTTCCAAAAAGGCAAAATGAAAAAAATATACAAAATATAACAGTATAATGAAATGTAATAAAGTGCGGTCTCATGGGCACTAAATCCGAATAGACTGAGGAAACAAAATTGCCTAAAACGTATAAAAAGCTATAAAATGAGTGACAAATACAGTGTGGGTACAAAAAAAAATATATATATTGAACCAAATAAAAATATATAAATAAAAAAAAGTCCATGTGCATGAGGGCTAGTATCATACTAGCACATAAAGAATATTGTAAATACTGAAACGAAAAAGAAAATCTCAGTGCAAAAGGGCTAGTATCATACTAGCACATATGTGGTAACTCAGCAAATTCTTATTAATGACTCCAAGTAAATAAATAAATGGTGAACAGTCCCACCACCTTGTAGTACAAAGTGCTCAAACAATGAGTCATCAGTTCCAAAAAGGCAAGTCCACAAGCCACAGGAAAGGGAAAAAAAGTCTTCAGTGGGGACACCTCTGTGCTAGCAAGCAGCTCACCTTACTGCTGCAAGACAACAGCTTTTAATCCAATAACAAATCACCAGCAGGCAAGGGTCCCATTCAGTAGTTCAGGCGATTCGGGTGGTGGGTGTGCAGGATGGTATATAAAAAACATAAGCAGACAGTATATAGTATAACTCCGTGGCGGCCAGAGTGGAAAAAGGGACAGGACACAGAAGGGGGATGCACTCACTTTTGTAAAATGAGTGTGGGCGTCAATCCAACGAACGCCGAGTTCGTATACCTCAAAAGGGTGTCTTCAAACCGTTCAAACCGTCCCCATTTTCTCAATGCTCGTCACAATGGGATCAATATATGTGGAGTGTTGGAAGAGAGTGCACATAGCGTGATCCCGTATATAAATCAGTTTATTAGGTTAAAAACAACATGGTACACTTACATTTAGCAGAAGGCTATAGTAAAAAACATCCACGAGCACCGAGCTACGCCGATAACGCCGCTTCTCCTCTTCTTCCTTTTTGCTCTCCAGCTTAACCCTATCCAGATTAAACTTCTCGAGCATCAGTAGCGAAAAGATCTCCACGTAGTCACCATTCCAAATCTTCTCCCTCACCTCCTCCTTCAGGTGAGTACTCAGGGAGCCCTCATAGCAAACGTAGACCTCGCACCGAGCTGCATCCGTCAGCCGAACCCCATCTGCAGACAACCCTCCCGGAGTGGCACCCACACCCGTACTCACCTGGGAAGCTCCTACCACAGCCGGGGGGGCAGCAGCCGCCCCGGTGCCACAGTAGGAAACTGCGGACCCACCGGCGCCACCAGCGAGGTAGCCAGCGGGAACGTGGCGTCTGGTTGCCCCTCCCCCCAACCACCCATGCCACTACTGGCTACTGGCGAGATCGTGGTAGCAGGGGGTACTGCTGCGACACCCCTGCTCACCATATCTCTACAGCCTGCTAACAAAGACACCATCAATTGCTGCAGCAACGCATCCCCAGAGCCCGGGACAACGCTACCCATACCCAGAGCCCCCTCCTCATCACCTGCCACCAAAACAGGCGCCGATACTTGCAAACCCATAACCGGAACCCCTGAGGAGAGGATGGCAGGGGGGAGGGGACACCGACAACATGGAGACAGGAGTAGAGACAGGCAAATAAACAGAAGGAGACTTACCAGGCTGCCCAGGGGAAACCAACCGACCAGCCCGCGACTCCAGATCCCTGTAGAGGCCTTGACAGGCCCGACGCCGCACCTGGCACATCTGATTCTGTGTCTGATAGTTCGCCCTTTATCCGCTGGACACCCTGGCCAGCAGGGGACACTGTGGAAGCTGAAGGGGCCAGTAGCCCTCGGGCGACGTCATCAACCAGCGCCCGTCAGTCCACGTGGCTTTCCACCATGTTCTTCCCATGCAGGGCCCTCTGCTTGCCAGCAGATGCCGCTCTGGTACCGTTGCCGTCACCTCTAGGACCTCCACTTCCTCCCACGATGGCTGCGGCTGCCCTGAGGGAAGGGCCCATGCCAGCTCCGGCACATCTTCCACCCCAGGCCGCGCCATGCAGGGCGGAAGGCCCCACACGCGGTGCCGTCGCATCCCGCGTCTCCACAGCTGCCGGCCGTGGGGGGAGGGAGATGCCACCCTCCTGGCCGGGTCCCGCCTTTGTCGGGGATTCCTCCCAGCCCCCGCAGCTGAAGCAGGAGCATGCCGCTTAGCCTGGGGAGCTGGAGGGTCCAGAATTGAGCTCCCTAAGCGGCGGCTCACCCTGGGGGATGGCTCTGGGCAAAAAAGCGCCAGAGGCTGAGACCTCCGCGTGTGCGGTGTTGGGGGGGGACAGACGTACCTTCCCCCAACCCTGGTAGCATCTCGGCCAGCTGCCATGGCCACAGAGCGCAGCTGCTCGAGGAGGCGGTCCAGGTTCTCCATGTAGAGGTAACAGCACAAATCGCTATGCTTGTGTGTTATGTCTTCCTCGGTTGGCGCCCAAATGCCAGTCTCAGCGCCCGCCCTTTCTAATAGTATCAGGACGAGCTAACTAGCACCGCCCTGTGCCCACAGCCTGTCCTCTTTTCTTGCACCCAAACCTCCTGGTGCATCTTCCCCAGCATCCCCCCAGACATGTGGCCCCTGCACTTAGGTTCCCTTTGCTCGGGGCCTGCCCTGTATGCTGCAGCTGGGGGAACATGACTGCCAGTTTCCTGTCCTTCTTGGGCACCCCCTCTCCCTAGGCTCATGTTACTCCCTTCCTCAACCTGGGAACCAACATCAGAGCCTTCAAATCGCTGCGCATCCTCCAGCAGCATGTGTCCGACACTGTGGTCAAATAGTTCGGGGGACTCCTCCGTGCATGATGGTGGGGCTATGGAAGGAGTGACTGTGGACAAGGAGCCAGTGGAATAGGCCGCTTTGGCAGCTGTATTGGTAGGCAAACTACTCTGAGCCTGGGTGACAAAGGATGAGGAGGATGAGGATGGCTTTGTTATCCACTCCACCAAGTCTTCTGCGTGTTCTGACTCAATAACACGGCCAGCAACAGAAAAAAAGGACAAGCATGACGCACGGCCACCTGCAGAGGATGCACCATGTCCATGAAAAGCACGGTTGACTGTAGACACAGAGCCTGCTTTCCCCTTTTTTAGTGGCCACCAGAAAATTAGTAGCAACTGCACTGTATACACCACCAGAACAGTAGTAGCAACTGCACTGTAAACCAGTAACAGTACACCATGGAATGCACTGTAGATATAGGCTACACTGGATACAGTGTGTATATATGTGTATATATTATATATATATATATATATATATATATATATATATATATATATATATATATATTAAGACACTGCCTGAAGTGTATTAGAAATAGTGATGTTCCCGGTCCCACAGCTGCAGTCTTACTTGTTGTGCCACAGAGGAGCTCTGGAGTTATAGCTATGTTCGCTTAGTTTGATGCATTACCTAGCCCCACCTGCTGCCAGCTGTGGACAATCTACAATCATAGCAGCACTTCCTATCTCTCAGTTCCCGTTTGTGACTAGCTTCCTGGGTGTTTTGACTGCTTTGTGACTCTGAATACCGTATTTGAACTTCTGCCTGAATTCCTGTCTACTCTCTAGCACAAAAGACCAGGTCTGTGGCACAATATGCTATTGAGTTCCGCACCCTGGCTGCTGAGACTAATTGGGACTCAAGGGCAGCCTTCCGAAAAGGTCTTGCAGTTTGCATCAAGGACGAATTAGTCTATAAGGATTCCCCAGAAGACCTTGAGAAATTCATAGAGCTGTGTGTTCGCCTGGATATCCGGCATCGTGAAAGGTGCCAAGAGAGACTTAAAACTTGCAAGTTTCCTAGGCCAGTTTACCATTTGGCCCCTAACTTCCAAGCACCACCTCAGTCAGAACCTGAAATCTCAGTTGAATCCCAGGCACTCGTGGAACCCATGGAAGTAAGCCCTCTCCACCTAACGGATTCGGAAAAACAAAGGAGGCGTGCATTGGGCCTATGCCTGTACCGTGGACTGAAAGGACTTTTGTTATCTGTCTGCCCTTCCCATCCAGTAAAAGGCAGGGTCTAACCAGTGTTGGAGGAGCTGGGTTAGACCTTACATGTATATTCTCCAAGACCAAGATTACCGTTCCCACAATTATCCATTTACCCTAAACTTGTCTCCTGTGAGGCTTTTGTGGATTCTGGAGCCGCTGGCATATTCTTGGACTACACTTTTGCTAATAAAAATAAAATCCCCTTTGTTCCAAAGTCTAGACCCTTGAACATCACCACCCTGAATGGACAACCCTTGGAAGATAGCATTGTAAAATTTGAGACTACGACTATTACCCTTCAGGTAGGCGTACTCCACAAAGAGGAAGTTGTCTTGTCTCTTATTGATTCCCCACTTCTGCCCGTTATCCTTGGTTACCCATGGTTACAACAACATAACCCATCTTTTGATTGGTAAAATGGAGAACTAACCTCTTGGGGGTTGTTCTGTCATCTAAACTGTTTGTCTCAACCCAAAAGACTTTCTGGTTGTCTGTTAGTTTCAGTGGCCATCCCACCTACCTTGCCTCATGAATACCATGAGTTTGCAGATGTATTTTGCAGCAAAAGGCAGAGGTTTTCCCTCCACATAGTTCTTTTGATTGCGCAATTAATTTGATTACTGGAGCACCTCTTCCCAAAGGAAGGAGCTATCCCCTGTCTTTGCCTGAACAAAAATCCATGGAGGAATACGTAAAAGACAACTTGGAAAGAGGTTTTATCCAACCCTCTTCTTCTCCAGTAGGGGCAGGTTTCTTCTTTGTTGAAAAAAAATGGGGGTCTTCGACCATGCATAGACTATCAAGAGTTAAATCAAATCACTGTAAAAGACTCCTCCCCTTTGCCTCTCATTCTTGAAATATTTGATGTACTTAAGATAGCCGTTATCTTCTCTAAGCTGGACCTACCAGGGGCTTATAATCTGATTCAAATTAAAGTCGGAGACGAGTGGAAGACAGCATTCAACACTCATAATGGACATTTTGAATATCTGGTTATGCCATTTGGGTTGTATAACGCCCCTGCTGTCTTCCAATGTTTCATGAATGACATTTTTCACGATTTCAGCAACAGTTTTGTGATCATATACTATATATGCTAACCCCCTCACACTCTCTTAGCAGAGGGCGCTGGGATTGGCCAAAGCATGCAGGTCAGGTGCATGCTTTGGCCAATCATCATACAGCAATGCACTGCGATCTCGCAGTGCATTATGGGGCATTCCACGGCGCTCAAACGCCCCATAATGTTCATTCTTCAGCAAACGGGCGAACACCCGATATGTATAAGTTTGACTCAAACATCGAGCTAATCCCTGCTTCTGCATTTTCATCTGTCACATGCTCCCCCCGGTGGAGAGACAATGAGCAACTGTGCTGGCACACATTGTGCAGACCTGGTCCACTGTTGTCACCAACATGAAGTCAGTCCGGAGTAATGGCATGCAGCCAATACTGGTGCATGTAGTCAGGAGATGCCTGAAAGAGGTTGCAGGAGATCAGCTGCACTGAGATGGGGAAAAAGGATAAAAACCATGAAAATCGTACAAAGAATTGTCTAACATGCCTGACATGAAAGATGGATAGATCATGTGGCAAAAATGAGGAACTGATACACATCAGCAATGATAACATGGCATTGTACAATAAAACATGGACAAGGTGGTTCTTCAAACAAACTATTCACTAATTATGAGCTCCACATCAACCTCAGCTACTCCCGCATGAGTAGAAAATTTAGGCCTGAAGTTCTTCACCCATCTTACAAATGTCAATGTTTATACTTATCTTGTGGACCAATAAGCAATGCATATTACCCCACGCCCTAAAGAAGCTCCCTGTGAGACCTCTCTGGATATCCTGCTTCCTCCTACTCGTCTCCTTGTCTGTCCCCCTCCCCCATACACCTAAATCCCCACCCTTTCTTCCACCACTAACTTCTAAATTACTCCACACAGAAAACTCTAATCCTTGGGTTGCTCACTCCCTGACTGCCTCATGACTCCCTTTTCCATATCACATCCTTTCACAGCTTGAGCACCCATACACTACCACCAGGAAGATACTTATATGGAGCTTCTTATCAATAGCCATATATGTTTGTTGTCCTCAGGCATGCAAGACAAGCAATTGTATACAGCTACCTATGTTATCCTCAACCTGGCCATACAAGGATCGAAAATTGGCCGATTCAGCAGGGACCAGATGAATTTCGATTCATCTATGGCCATTCCCACTCAACAGATTTGATCCAATGATCGACTCTCCCGAATGGGACTGTTAGAAAACTTTCATTTGATTGTTTTCTGCAGCCAATCGACTGCAGCACTGGTTAGAGTATGGCAAGAGGGGCAGGCACAGTGGTGTAGTGGGTAGCACTTTCGCCTAGCAGTAAGAAGGGTCGCTGATTCGAATCCCAACCATGACACTACCTGCCTGGAGTTTGCATGTTCTCCCTGTGCCTGCGTGGGTTTCCTCCGGTTTCCTCCCACACTCCAAAGACATGCTGATAGGTTAATTGGATTCTGTCTAAATTGTCCCTAGTATGTATGAATGTGAGTTAGGGACCTTAGATTATAAGCTCCTTGAGGGTAGGGACTGATGTGAATGTACAATGTATATGTAAAGCGCTGCGTAAATTGACGGCGCTATATAAATAACTGAAATAAATAAAAAATATAAACAAATTCTCTCCCCCCACCCCCCCCGTGCTATTGTATTCTGACAGCAGGGAGGATGCCTCCATCCACCTCGCTTGTGTGATTGGAGGAACCTGTTAGTTTTTTTTTTTTTTTAACCCACTGGCTGATTAAAAAAAAAAAAGGTCTGTGTATGGCCAGCCTTAGGAACACTGTTTCTCTTATATAATGTTGCAATCTTTATCTGTACTGTTACATTGTCCTTTTTCTTTGTATCCTCCCATTTAAAACCAATAAAAATTATTTGAAAAAAAAAAGCCAATATTTTATAATATACACTGCATTAGCAAACAAGTTGCCACGAGAGAGGTGTACATATGTGTGATTACTGTTATAATGAGATTAAGGGCGGATTCACATGTGGTCCATTGTGATCAATGAGTGTGTATTAACAAGAATGGTGTCACACAATAACGTGCATTTCATATTACCCTTCTTCCACTGTGTTGTACCTCAAAATGTGGCATGATCATTGTGCTTTGTGCAATGGAAGCTACTACACAGTTGATTAGAAAGCCAATCGCAATAAGAGGAACTACAATGCATCACTATAGGGTAAGTGTATAAGCTTCCATTCGCAATAGGAACTGCATGTGAATCGCACATGATCATGCTGCATGTTCCTGTATGATTCACATGCAGTTCTGTGCAGCGTGATTTCAGACCATTTAAATGGGCTGAAAACACACTGCACCAAAAGTAGTGCATGCACATACATGGTACAATGTAATGCACTGCATTTGTGACCAGCGTTTGAGGTGTCATTCATTTTGCACTGACATCCACTGTAGGTCACAAGGGCAGTGCATTGAAGGTGGGTTTGCCGCACAGCATTCTAGTGTGAGCGTGCTCTTATAATGTTTTTGTGAGTACATAAAAGTAGAAAGAGTAAAATAATATCTTCTTTTATGTACATTACCTTTTTTCTAAACCTTAATCTAATTATCTTTTGTGGGAGGAAATGCAGCAAATATCAGGATACCCCAGATGACGTCTAAGGTGATGAAACGCAACGGGTGAATCATACCAACAACATGGCGCTCTTTCTTATGTCTTGATGAGCTTTTTATATACTACTGAAATGTGAGTGTTCCTGTTAACATTTGAGGATTTTAATATAAAATATGTAATCACACTATGCAGTGTTTTCCTTCAATTTATGGTTATATCGCATGAATACGTAGATATTCGTTGATCCTCCTCCATATGAACCACACTACATATCTTTTGAGACCCTGCTGATGATTAGTCCCGTGGAGTTTTGGTAACCAATCTGGATCAGTGACCAGCCGTATTCCTTTTGGTTATTACCAACAAGCTCTCATGACTTAAGAGGTATAAGCCCCTTTAAGTCTGTGATTTCTGGTAAGCCTCTTTCCAGTCTGTGGTGGTTCTCCAAGCAAATATTTTTCACCTTGCATCATTGCACCAATGAGATTATTTACCCTGTCTTTGGACTGTATCAGTCACACATGACTCACGCTTTTTGGTTTTATTTTATATTATTATTATCCTTGTGTATCAATTCAGCCATTTCACTATTGGTTGTTTAGTTAATGGTCACAATTTGTGTTAAAACTCACATACAGGTCTCCTATATCTATATGTCAACATATATATGAGCGCTGCATTTTTTCACTTATCCTTTTACTGTTTGTCTTTGGCCATGCAGGCTGCTATATATATTTTTTGAGTCACAGCGCAGTATATACATACCTTTAAATATCAGGAAACCGCCTACAAATTTGCGACACGGTGGTACAGAACCCCATCTGTACTGGCCAAACTATTTCTGCAATTGGATGATCATTGCTGGAGATGCGACTCTCCACTCACACTGGCACACTTTTGCACATTTTTTGGGATTGTTCTGGCATCCGTCCATTCTGATAGGGGTGCGCATCTTCACCAGTCTCACGATTCGATTGGATTATGATTATCCTGTCCATGATTTGATTCTGCCATGCATCACAATTACTGCGCAAGTGCGCATGGGTAAAGTTTTATCCAAAAATTCAAGCAGTCAGAAAAACTCAATTTTTCTCCAGTGGCAGAGGGGTGGCAGGGATCAGAGGCAGAGGGATGGCTGGGATCAGAGGGATGTCTGGGATCAGAGGCATGGCTGGGATCAGAGGCATGGCTGGGATCAGAGGCAGAGGCATGGCTGGGAGCAGAGGCAGAGAGATGGATGGGATCAGAGGGATGGATGGGATCAGAGGCAGAGAAATGGATGGGATCAGAGGCAGAGGCATGGCTGGGATCAGAGGCAGGAGGGTGGCTGGGATCAGTGGCAGAGGGGTGGTGGGATCCGTAGCAGAGGGGTGGTGGGATCAGTGGCAGAGGGGTGGTGGGATCAGTGGTAGAGGGGTGGTGGGATCAGTGGCAGAGGGATGGCTGGGATCAGGCAGACAGATGGTGGGATTAGAGGCGGGGGATCAGGCAGACAGATGGTGGGATCAGAGGCAAAGGGATCAGGCAGACGGCTGATGGGATCAGAGGCAGAGGGATCAGGCAGATGGTGGGATCAGGCAGAGGGGTGATGGTAGTAGAGGGATGGGATCAGTGACACTGGCACTTACCTGCTCCCAGTGTCAGTCGATTCCACCTCCTCCATGATGCTCAGTGTGTTTTCCCCCTTCCGGTGCCTCTAGTGAAGCCTCTCCTAATGTCAGGTCTCCTTGAGCCCCTCCCCCTGCACTGTACTGGCTGTCAGCTCATCAGCTGACTTTCTTCTTCAGTGAAGGGGAGGGGGGTTTAGCCACCATGCAGATTCTGCCTCTGTATTTCTTCCTGAGAGGCAGAGCACTGTACGGAGCGGAACGACGGATGACTTCATCAAAAATCTATTCGGCTGACTCGCAACATCGGTGCAGCATCGCGAACATCCGATATGCGATGCATCGATGCTGTGATTATATTTAACACCCCTAGTACTTGATCACCACTGTTTTTTTTTTCTTTTTTGAACATTTTGAATAAAAAAAATATTTTTTACTTTCAGTTATAAAACATATACATAAAAAATAAATAAAAATCTAATTTCTTCATAAATTTAGGCCAAAATGTATTCTGCTACATGTCTTTTGTAAAAAAAAAAAATCCCAATAAGTGTACAGTATCTCACAAAAGTGAGTACTCCCCTCACATTTTTGTAAATATTTTATTATATCTTTTCATGTGACAACACTGAAGAAATTTGATTTTGCTACAATGTAAAGTAGTGAGTGTACAGCTTGTATAACAGTGTAATTTTGCTGTCCCCTCAAAATAACTCAACACACAGCCAGGGCGGACTGACAACTCATGGGGCCCCCCCTGTGTCCCTGCCACACTGCCCACATTACATATATTGGTTTCTACCCCCTTTAGCTGCAGAGGCAGCAGCTGAGCAGGTACACATGCTGCCATAGGAATTATACCCCCTGTTGCTTTTGGTGGGTGATCGTGACCCAATCAAGTGAATAGGGCCACTCTGCAAACACCCAGAAACCATGTGTAATGCACGCAGTAGCAGCATGCTAGTGTGAGATCCAAGGGGTTAAAGAAGGTTATGTGATGAGGCAATACAACGCCTCCTTATAGCCTGCTTTAGCCACTTGGTCCCTGAACTGCATAAGGTTGCACAACCTTTGCAGAGCAAGCCCCATGCCAAGCGTGACAGGGTGTATAATTTCTGCTGAGGCTGCAACATGTGTACACCCTTGGACCCCTAGGATGGAAGCAGAGAGGGATCCCTGGGATGGAAGCAGAGAGGGGCCCTTGGGATAGGGGCAGAGAGGGATCCCTGAGATGGGAGCAGAGAGGGGCCCCTGGGATGGGAGCAGAGAGGAGCCACTGGGATGGGGGCAGAGAGGGATCCCTGGGATGGGGGCAGAGAGGGATCCCTGGGATGGGATACAGAGAGGGATCCCTGGGATGGGGGCAGAGAGGGATCCCTGGGGTGGGGGCAGAAAGGGGCCCTTGGGATGGGGGCAGAGAGGGCCCCCTGGGATGGGGGCAGAGAGGGCCCCCTGGGATGGGGGCAGAGAGGGATCCCTGGGATGGGGGCAGAAAGGGGCCCTTGGGATGGGGACAGAGAGGGGCCCCTGGGATGGGGGCAGAGAGGGGAAAGTGGCAACTCTTTGCTTTGGGGAAGGGGGGGTCGGTTTTGAAATCCCCCCTACTAGCACATGTCCCCTTCCCTCAAAGACCCCCCAGCACATTTTTTCCTATACCCCCCTTCTCCATGTAATACCTGCCCCCACCCCCTCCTCTATCCACAAACTATACACAGACCTCAGAATCAGCGCGGCTCCTGCAGTGTAAGATCTCTTCTCCCCGGCTCCTCCCCCTCCTGTCTGTGGAGCCGAGGAGGAGGATCCTCAGTGAGCTGTGTTCAGGCTCAGGAGGGAGAGATGTCGGCTCAGCTGCTACAGTCAGAGGGGAATTACTGCGGGAGGGAGCCCAGGTACAGAAGATATCCTGACATACTGCAGGAGGTGGACAGAGGCTACGGACATACTGCAGGTGGACAGAGGCTGCGGACATACTGCAGGAGGTGGACAGATGCTGCGGACATACTGCAGGAGGTGGACAGAGGCTGCGGACATACTGCAGGAGGTGGACAGAGGCTGCGGACATCCTGCAGGAGGTGGACAGAGGCTGCGGACATACTGCAGGAGGTGGACAGAGGCTGCGGACATACTGCAGGAGGTGGACAGAGGCTACGGACATACTGCAGGTGGACAGAGGTTGCGGACACACTGCAGGAGGTGGACAGAGGCTGCGGACATACTGCAGGTGGACAGAGGTTGTGGACATACTGCAGGAGGTGGACAGAGGCTGCGGACATACTGCAGGAGGTGGACAGAGGCTGTGGACATACTGCAGGAGATGGACGGAGGTTGCGGACATACTGTAGGTGGACAGAGGTTGCGGACATACTGCAGGTGGACAGAGGTTGCGGACATACTGCAGGTGGACAGAGGCTGCGGACATACTGCAGGAGGTGGACAGAGGCTGCGGACATAGTGCAGGTGGACAGAGGTTGCGGACATACTGCAGGAGGTGGACAGAGGTTGCGGACATACTGCAGGTGGACAGAGGTTGCGGACATACTGCAGGAGGTGGACAGAGGTTGCGGACATACTGCAGGTGGACAGAGGTTGCAGACATACTGCAGGAGGTGGACAGAGGTTGCGGACATGATAGTGTCCTCCTCACCCCCTCACAGTAGCCTCCTCCTCTGTCCACCATCATATTACTTCACATTACTTCACATCAGTGTGCTGTGTCCTCCTCCTGTGCCCCTTTCACCTCTCCACAGGTCAGGTCAGCACAGTGCCATTAAGTTACTGCGCATGCGCCGCCCAGCCGAGCAAGTGCGAGCTTTCACGAGCCTGGCTGGCTTCGGAACGGCGCATGCGTCGTTCCATGATCGGCTCGCGGCCATCTTTTTTACGGACACCGATGCCCATAACGGAATTTAACGGCAGCCCCAAAAAGGGGTTAAATCTATGGGTGGTTGGCAACACTGTGGGGACCCCTGCTGGACACCTGGCCCTCGGTCGGCGCCCGAGTGTCCTAATGGTCAGTCCTCCCCTGCACACAGCCATTAATGTCTAAACCGCTGGCAACAAAGGGAATACACCCCTAAGTGAAAATGTCCGAATTGGACCCAATTAGCCATTTTCCCTCCCCGTTGTCATGTGAATCGTTAGTGTTATGAGGTCTCAGGTATGAATGGGGAGCAGGTGTGTTAAATTTGGTGTTATCGCTCTCACTCTCTCATACTGGTCCCTGGAAGTTCAACATGGCACCTCATGGCAAAGAACTCTCTGAGGATCTGCATAAAAAAGGCCTAGTCTATAAGAAGATTGCCAAGATCCTTAAACTGAGCTGCAGCATGGTGGCCAAGACCATACAGTGGTTTAACAGGACAGGTTCCACTCAGAACAGGCCTCGCCATGGTCGACCAAAGAAGTTGAGTGCACATGCTCAGCGTCAAATCCAGAGGTTGTCTTTGGGAAATAGACGTATGAGTGCTGCCAGCATTGCTGCAGAGGTTAAAGGGGTGGGGTGTCAGCCTGTCAGTGCTCAAACAGTACGCCACACACTGCATCAAATTGGTCTGCATGGCTGTCATCCCAGAAGGAAGCCACTTCTAAAGATGATGCAGACGAAAGTCCCCAAACAGTTTGCTGAAGACAAGCAGACTAAGGACATGGATTACCATGTCCTGTGGTCTGATGAGACCAACTTAAACGTATTTGGTTCAGATGGTGTCAAGCGTGTGTGATGGCAACCAGGTAAGGAGTACAAAGATAAGTGTGTCTTGCCTACAGTCAAGCATGGTGGTGGGAGTGTCATGGTCTGGGGCTGCATGAGTGCTGCCGTCACTGGGGAGCTACAGTTCATTTAGGGACCCATGAATGCCAACATGTACTGTGACATACTGAAGCAGAGCATGGTCCCCTCCCTTTGGGGACTGGGCCGCAGGGCAGTATTCCAACCTAATGATCCCAAACACACCTCCAAGACGACCACTGCCTTGCTAAAGAAGCTGAGGGTAAAGGTGATGAACTAGCCAAGCATGTCTCCAGACCTAAACCCTATTGAGCATCTGTGGGGCATCCTCAAACGGAAGGTGGAGAAGCACAAGGTCTCTAACATCCACCAGCTCGGTGATGTCATCATGGAGGAGTGGAAGAGGACTCCAGTGGCAACCTGTGAAGCTCTGGTGAACTCCATGCCCAAGATGGCTAAGGCAGTGCTGGAAAATAATGGTGGCCACACAAAATATTTACACTTTGGGCCCAATTTGGACATTTTCACTTAGGGGTGTACTCACTTTTGTTGCCAGAATTTTAGACATTAATGGCTGTGCGTTGAGCTATTTTGAGGGAACAACAACTTTACACTGTTATACAAGCTGTACACTCACTACTTTACAGTACATTGTAACAAAGTGTAATTTCTTCAGTGTTGTCACATGAAATGATATAATAAAATATTTACAAAAATGTGAGGGGTGTACGCACTTATGTGAGATTCTGTATATTTATTGGTTTGTGTGAAAGCTATAGCGTCTACAAACTTGGTATATATGCTGGAATTTATGCAGATAATGACGCTATACTGTAATGGCGCTACTCATAGTGGAACTGGTGTGGTGGACAATCTGACACTGACATCACCTGTGATGCCAATACAGTGGTTAGTGATAATACTTTACACTGTCACTGTACTGGGAAGGGGTTAACATCTCGGGGTAATCAAGGGGGTTAGGTGTGTGCCTAACAAGTGTTAATGTGCTGCTTTTTTTTTTACAAAAAATCTGCTTGTTTTTTCTCCCTGTTTTGCATGCACACACTAGCACCCTAAACCCAGAAACAGGCAGCAATGCACAGGTACATTATTATGCTTGTAGGAGCCGCCCGTCTGCAGTACAACACAGGCAGTCCTAAAGCGGTTAATTTGAGTAAAAGGCAATTTGAGTAGCTGCACGTTTTTTAATTATTTGTGGAAACTAGGACATCTAGAGAAAATCCATGGAGTCACGGAGGCAACATCCACACTCATCCAGTGTACCTTATACCCAATGAGCCGGCTTGAACCCAGGAGCCCAGTGCTGAGAGGTTCAGTAGACCGAGTCATCTGTTGTCCTGATCCCTGGAAAAATCAGCAATAGGATTCCTTGTGATAGTTCCAGATTCTATACCCTCCCCTACCTTGAGGATTTGAAGTGCCCCACACTATTTTCATCCTCCATATTTTTGATAAATGAATACACAAATTAAAAAATCTGAATATCAGGACCCTCTTTTAATGGCTGCATGTACAGACCTTTAAATATCAGGTGGTTTTTGTTGGGGCGGGGCTATTAATGACCATGTAGACATAAAGTGTGTAAGGTTTGACCTTTGAGCATGCTTGTTGGGTCTGTAAATCAATGGAATGGTAAATAGTACACACCCTTTCCTATTCATGATAACAGCCCTACACACAGGATTAGTATTTGTGTAAGATAGGCATTAGCCACATAATGGTGACACATCACTTTTTAAGGTATGGTACATACACTGGTTCCACCATTACTGGGAGTTTTCTGTGTATCATTGTGGATTTTTTTTTTTTTTTTTAAGAATAATTTTTTATTTCTTTATTTATTACCTTGCACACTTACAATATATATTCCAGGACTGGAGTAAACGTTACATCATGACTGCAGTAGTACAAGAGCATAACAGTTCATACAAATATAGATATCGTCTGAAAAAAGACAAAAACAGTATATACAGTATGGTAATGTCTGATCAGGGGGGTATCGAACTCTTGACTCACTACAGGTCTCCAAGAAAATAAAGCAGAAGCGGTGTAACATTTGTGGATCAGACATTTCTTTTGACCTTGGAGCTACAATGGGTAAGTATCCTGCTCAGGCCAAGGTATACATTTCTAACATATAGTTAACTACAGTCCCTATGGTATAGGGAATGAAAATGGGAGGGAAGGGGAACTTGGAGATTACAAAACCCAACACTAGTTGGGAGCAGAAAGACTGTTATAACATAGGAAAGGGTGAAAAGTTGGAGGGGAAAAAAAGGGAGGGGGTGTGTACTGTGTATGGAACGGAAGAGAGGCCAGGAAGAAAAGGTTGGTGTTGGTGTTGGTGTTGATGTTGATGTTGGGGGAGGGGGGGGGGTCCTCTGCTCTTACTCCACCCCACAGGAGATCATCACAAGAAGGAGTGGTAATATTCAAGAGTAAGTCCCAAAAGTTCACTGTGCATGGGTTCTGGAGACTGAGTCAATGTATTAGCATCCAGGTGTCCCTAAATATATCCTCTGTATTACAATGTAGCTATTAAACTTTCCAGGTTCCTGATTTCATTTAGTCTAGCAAACCAGTTTTCAACGTTGGCGGGGACATCTGGGCTGTATTCAACATATATGACTATAGAAAACAGTGTTTATGGGCGCCCACATCACCAAGCGCTTGAGGGCACAGTTAAAAACAGCACTTATTGAACACAAATCAATAAAATAAATATAAAAATTCAAATATAACCAGTCTGTGGGCAGCTGCTTAAAAAAAACCTTCAAACAAATATCCTCAAATAATATATGTGACAGAAACGAACAGCACTCCTACATCGTCCCTTAATTGATGTAACTTGCAAATAAATGCAGTGCTGGTGATAAATCAATAAATAAACAGTTCCACAAGGGGGATCCAAAGAATGGATGGCTAGTCGGAATGGACTAGTCGGAATTACGCTATGGTGCTGCTATCTGTTTTGTGAGATCACAGCAATCTTCGGGACCTCTGTGTGAGGACGATCGGGCGGTGGATAATACAGACAGGACGATCAGCGAGACGAGCCAATCATTCCCTGATGTCCTGATACACCGAACCCATAATCACAGCCTACGAGGAGGATTGATGAGACCATCCATCCAGGCTCTTCACTTGCTGAGGTCTGGTAAGTGTACACTTCATAGGGAGAGGGATTCGTTAACAGAGTGAGTGTGGGTGCCAGAGTGTTCACTGCACAGCAGAGCACTATTCTTTGGACCCACCTTCTGGAACTGTTTATTTATTGATGTATCACCATTACTGCATTTATTTGCAAGTTACATCAATTTAGGGACGATGTTCGTTTCTGTATTCAACATATGTACGGTCAGTGAGTGCTTTGGTGTAAAGGAACAATATAAAATAACGATATGGTTGCGCTACTGAAAAAAAGAGAGAGAGGGTGTATAGCAGCCAGCATCAACAAAGTAGTGACAATGTGAACAGTGAAAAGAAAAAACAATGCAGCGCTAAAGGCTTTGGTGTAAAGGCACTGCATTAAGGTGTAGCAGGTATCCCAGGGGGTCCGAACCGAGGTCCACAGACATCAGTTGGAGAAATACTTTCTTAATGCCTACCAGAACTGGTGCAGCAGGGGGCACTGCCAGAAAATATGCAGGAGCGTGCCTGGCTTTTTTGTGACATCTCCAACAAATCTTAAAAACTTGGAGATAGAATTTATGCAGTAATATTAGAACTCTGAACCACATCGACACTAACTTGTAGCCATGTTCTTGGAAGTGGTTTGCAATCGAAGATTTATGGGCTAATTGACTAAGTCTGTTAATCTGGGTTTTCGTGAATGACATCTGTAGATCTGATTCTCATTTGTGGATACATGGAGGTACAAAGTCCTTCCTAGGGGCATTTAGCAGTTTGTATATAGAGAAAAGCTGGTGCAAAGTAAGCACATGTTTTAGTTTATAGTTGTTACTACCTAGTTAGCTTAAAGTAGAACTTATTTTCTCATTTTGAATAGTGTAGAGGAGGGTTATAACCCCTGTCAGATCTTTTTTTTCACCATCTGTGTCCCATTGTGGAGATTTTCATTCACTTCCTGTCCTGTAGCCAAACAGGAAGTTAGAGGAAATCCCTGAAAATAAAGGGAATTCCTTGGCAACCCCCAGTTCACCAGAACCAGTGTCCCCATTGAAAGACTTTCCCTTTATTACATTTCTGGGGACAACCCAAAATTTGGGATTTTCTTTTATTTAATTTTTCAATGCTAATTGTAAACAGGACAATTAGAGAAGATGAATATCCTTAACAGGGGATACAGACAGCAATTAAAACTGACAGGTGTTCTAATCTCTCCTTTTTTTTTCATTTTGGATGGAGTGGAGATGCCACTCCATCCAAAACGAAAAAAAAAAGTTTTGCCTTTAGTTATACTTTAAGTTGAAACTGTTTGTATTTTGTTTTCCTGGTTCCTCCTTTCCCCTTCATCAACATGCTAGTGACATGTTTTTTTTGATTGAAATTGTATACTTTATTTTGCAAGAAAATATACAAAAAACAAATACTTAAACAGGGTACATTCAGTACTGCGACGCAGCGCATAAATACACTACATAACAGTACATTGCCAAGCATACAAATAAATTACAGTCATCCTGCGGTATGATGCCTAATGTGTTGTGCAGAGTAATAATACCCCGAAACATCACATCATGCATGACGCCGCATTACCCTGAAAGCAGTACTTCAAAACCATTTCACAAAAAATCCGGTCATACAGTCAATTAACATTCGAATGGGCAACGGGTGTGATGGGGGGGGTGGGGGTGGAGAAGGTGGGGTAGGGGAGGGAGTAAAAGAGTTCACAGGCCCGAAGCTTTATTTGAACTGCCAAAGGATACACGGGTGGGAATGGGGAAATCTTCAGACCTCCTCTTCCTCCTTGAAGTCCATCAAGTGATAGTCTCTGAGCAGACTGTGAACCAGTCTGCGGCAGTCCTCGATGGACATCCTCTCCCGCTGGTGGATGAGGCGCTTTCTGGCGCACCATAAAGCGTCCTTAAAGCAGCACAGCACCCGCCAGGCACCGTCAATGTCCTCCTGTGAATGAGTTCCACAGAAGAGTCCGTTCAACACACCAAAGTGTGTGATAGCAGTCTGTGGCACAAAGTCTTTGAGTTCCGGTTCCAAGGCCCTCAACAGGTCCTGTGCAAAGGGACACTCCCAGAAAACATGCAGAGCAGTTTCCTCCTGGATGATGCAAAAGGGGCAGTGCCTGTATCTGCACAGGTTTCTGGCATGCATGAATGTCCTGAGTGGCAACCCCCCCTGGATTGCCATCCATGCCAGATCTTTGTGCCTGTTGGTGAGTCTCTTTGAAGAAACATTCCTCCAGACCACTTTAGAAGTGGCTGAAGGGAGGCCTGGGACAGACTCAACAATGTCCGATGCTCTGATCAACTTGTGGATAGTTTTTGGCTTCCACAAGTCGGGCTTCACTCCATGTAGCCCCAGCTCCTTAATAAACTTGAAGGTGTCCAAGTAGTACCAAGGCGTGTCCCAGTTGTAGGGGATGGAGCTGTCCCATTTGTCCCATCCAAGGGTCCTCCAAAGAGGCAGGAGGAAAAAACGGGACATGGAGTTACCGCCAGAGTCCACAGTTCTGTCAACCAATGTCCTGCGGATGCAGTTACAAGCAAAGCACACCCTCAGTAAGGTAGCGATGTCGGGCACGCCCTTACCGCCCTTGAGGGGTTCCTTGAACATAACCGCCCGCTTCACTCTGTCCATTTTGGAGCTCCAGATGAAGTGAAACACCGCCCTGGTGATGGCCTTACAGGTGTTGACCCGAGGGGGCCAGGCCTGGGCGAGGTACTGCAACACAGGGAGGATCTCGCTGCGGAGTACCAGTGTTTTGCCTTCGATGGTGAGTTCTCTTAGGCTCCAAAGTCCAAACTTCTGTCGCATCTTTGACAGTCTTTCCTCCCAGGACTTCAGGGCTACGCCCTCAGCTCCAAACCAGACCCCGAGGATTTTGATGAAGTCCGTCTTGACGCTGAAAGGAATTGGTGCAGAAGAAGGCAGGAACCACTTTCCGAAGAGCATGACTTCTGACTTCCCGCAGTTGACCTTTGCCCCTGAAGCTTGGCCGAAGTCCTCACAGGTCTGGGCGAGTGTGTCGGTGGAGCGCCGATCAGCACAGAACACCGTCACGTCGTCCATGTAGAGTGAGCACTTGACCTCCCGTCTGTCCGGTCCTGGTGCGGTGATCCCTCTGATCTCTGGGTTCTGTCTGATGCTTCGGGCGAAGAGCTCTATACAACAAACAAAAAGCAGAGGTGAGAGAGGGCAGCCTTGTCTGACCCCAGACAAAATTGGGAAGGGGTCAGTTTTCCAGCCATTTACCAGCACCAAACTAGAAATGTCAGTGTACATTACATTTACATACGAACAAAACATTTCCCCAAGACCAAACCTGCGCAGAGCTCTGCACATAAACTCGTGGGAGACACGGTCAAAGGCCTTCTCCTGGTCGAGACTAACCAGGGCCGCGTGCACATGAATGTACTGGACCGTGTCCCGGACAAGCGCAAGGCTGTCCGCAATCCTGCGACCAGGAATGCCGCAAGTCTGATCCGGGTGGATGATCTATCCGATGACAGACTTCAACCTGTTGGCCAGGACCTTGGTGAGGATTTTGTAGTCCACGTTCAGCAGAGAGATCGGACGCCAATTTTTAAGATCCGATCTCTCCCCCTTCCGCTTATACAAAATCCTCCAGCACCAAGGGGGCGTTGACGGTTGATGAACCTGCAGGATCAATTTGGTTAGAGATACCTGACAAGAACCTGTCGGCCGCCTGTGTGTCCGTTTCTTTCGGGGAGTAGAGGTTGGTGTAGTAGTCGCTGACCACTTGCATCACAGCCTTCTTCCCCTTCTGGAGTGTTCCGGTCTCGTCGCGCAGTGACATGTTACATAAAACCTTTTCAATGTCTTTACATACCCTATATTAGACTCAGAGACATAATTTCTGGGCCTCTGTGCATCTTTATGCAATGCAGGCAGATCATGGCTGGTGGAAGAGGCCAACAGAACAGTGTGATGTACATATCTTCCAGAAAAGCACCCTGCCTCTGCCTCAGTACTCCTCTTAAGAGCACTGCAAGCAGTGAGATGACTCTTGGGCCCCTTGACCTGAAGATTATTATGTAAATATCTAAATGCTTTAATGCAGGGGTGTCAAACTCATGCAGGCATATGTAAATGGTGTTTTCAAAGATGTGAGGTATCGCTGCGAACATTAGTGTTCTGTCCACCAGATGTCTTGCTGATTATTTGTACCTTATTTGTACCTGTGTTGTTAAATTTACATGCAAAATGTGTAAAAACAATCATATGTGGTGTGCAGGCTCCATCTAGCGTTGCTTTTTGGTATTGCTGCAGTTCTGTTTATTTGTTTTATTGTAAGTGTAATTAAAGAAGTTGTCAGCAAGCAGGGAATTCTGGGTAAAATCTTAACAGGAAGTGAACCAGTCACCATTCTTTTCAACACATTGCAGAAAGCAAGACATGTCTTTCTCAATCTATCGTCATCACCCCTTAGAGAACTTAAAAAGTAAGTTTTTATTATCTCATCTTGTACTGTATATGGTTTATGCAATGTATGCTGTATTGTATGCAATATTATACTTATTGAGGTCTATTTCTGTTATTTTGTAGTTTCACCTGGCTTGTTCTAATAGAACTAAGAGCAAAGAAATATGGTATCTGAAGTTATTGGGATAAAAGGTTTAGCTATTTGTCCCAAAGAGAGAACAGTGAAATTTTTAAGCTGACCTCTGAAGGAGGCTACACAGGGACGCGTTCTGTCAAGTAGCATTGACACTGAACGGTCTCTATACAGCAAGACAGCTTCTTTCCTGCAGCCATTTCTCACAGTGGGACATCTTCTTACAAAACACATAGACGAGCAAGCTCATATAGGTCATCTGTCGCAAATGCAGCAGCAAATGCAGCATCTATCGCCCGTTCAAAAGCCGAAGCAGCAAGAGCCAGAGCTGCATTCACAGACCAAGAGCTACAGATGAAAAAAGAAAAGGCCCACCTTGATGCAGAAAAGGTGAGACAGGAACAAGAGAGAGAAGGAAAGAGCTCAGCAGGAGGCATCTCTGAAACTGCAGCAAGCTATCTTAGAAGCTAACATGGAGAAACTGGCGGTGGAACAAGACAGTGCCGCGACCATTGCAGAAGCTTTAGAAGCAGCCGTCTACGATGAGCCAAGAGTAGGCAGCAGCATACCGGGTCTAGAGGAGGACCAACAAGATTCTTCGCAACGCATGTCAGATTATGTCTACCAGCACTGTGACCCAAGCAGCATCCCACAACAAGAAATTGAACATGACGTCAGTAAGTCACATCAAATAAAGCAGCAACAAGACGACCTGGGACCCCAGTGCTACAAGCAGGAAAAATCTGACAAGTTCCAGACTTTCCAGTTCCAACCAAAACTTCTACTCCACAAGGTACCCAGCCTTCATACAAGCATCAAACACCAGTCTTCACTACAAAGGTGTATGCAACGAGCCGGTACGAACTGCCAACCTTATGCAAGTTCGAACCCAGTGCGCCTAAAGAAAAGACGTTTATCAGGTATGCCTTTACACCGCACCACAATACACCAGCAGCCTACCCCAATGCCAATCAATCTACTGTAGACTTTGCCAAGTTCCTGGCCAAAAGAGAGTTAGTTACCCAAGGACTTGTCAAATTCAGTGATCGCCCTCAACACTACAGGGTATGGCGATCCTCTTTCCAGAGTGCCTTTCAAGGTCTAGATCTATCCTGCAGGGACCAGATAGATCTCCTCGTAAAGTGGCTTGGCAATGATTTTATTGAACATGCCAAAAGGATCAGAGACATTAACATAAACCACCCTGAGATAGGCCTTGCAAACATCTGGAACAGACTGGATAGATGTTATGGCTCACCAGAGGCTATAGAGAGTACACTGTTTAAAAGGATAGAAGACTTCCCATAAATACCTAGCAGAAGTTACCAAAGACTCAGAGAATTCAGTGACCTATGTATGGAGTTACAAGTGGCTATAGCAGAAGGAGACTTACCTGGCCTTTCTTATCTTGAATCTGCTAGAGGTATTAACTCCTTAGCACAAAAACTTCCTTATAAAAGTTACACGAAAGATGGATTACGCATGGCTGTAACTACAAACACAATGTGTCTTTTCCACCCTTTAGTGAGTTTGTGGACTTTGTAGACAGACAAGCAGGAATGAAAGATGACCCCAGCTTCATTTTTCCAGTGTCTTATACCACTTCTTCTGGCCCTAAACAACTCAGAGCTTCAGTAGCAGTGCACAAATCTAACATTTCTTCCCACAGATTTGCAGAGTCTCAGCCAGAGGATCAAGACAGCGACCCCACTAAGTTCTGCCCTCTACATAAGATGCCACATCCTCTTCTGGAATGCAGAGCCTTCAGGACAAAGACCATCCAAGATCGCAAAGCCTTCCTCAAAGAGAACAACATCTGTTACAAGTGCTGCTCTTCGTCCACACACTTTGCCAAGGATTGTAAGGTCAGTGTCAAATGTACAGAATGTGACAGCACAGAGCACAACACAGCTCCACACCCAAGGTCTACTCCAAGAACTTTTCCACCTGTTCATAGGGACAAGGAGCAAGGCGGGGAGATCAAAGACTCTTGTACAGATGCCATAGCAATCACTTCACGATGCACTGAAGTCTGAAAAGGAAGTACAGGTGGCAGGCAGATCCTGCTCTAAAATCTGTGTCGTGAGAGTTTACCCAAAAGGATGTAGGGACAAAGCAGTCAAGCTCTACGTCATCTTGGATGATCAGAGTAACAAGTCACTAGCTAGATCTATGTTTTTTGACATTCTAAACCTTAAAGGCCCCAGCAGTCCTTACTCCCTTAAGACTTGTGCAGGTACAGTGGAAACGGCGGGGAGAAGAGCTGACAGCCTACAAATTGAATCTATGGATGGTAAGACATGCCTACCCTTACCGACCATAATAGAGTGCAACCAGATGCCAGACAACTGATCAGAGATCCCCACACCAGACGCAGCAGCTCACCAGACTCACTTGAATCACATAGCACATCTCAAACCAGAACTAGATGATCAGGCTCAAATAATCTTACTCCTAGAGAGGGATATGTTGCAAGTCCACAAAGTAAGAAAACTGATCAACGGTCCTAAGAATGCCCCATATGCCCAAAAACTGGATCTCGGGTGGGTCATTATAGGTGATGTTTGCCTGGGAGGTGCACACAAACCGGTGTCTGTTAATAACCTGCTCACTAGTACCCTCGAGAATGGTCATCCTTCTATTTTCCAACCCTGTCAGAATCACATCCTCAATAAAGGAGCTACCACACAACAACCCTGTACCTCTTCCCTTCCTAAGTCCCCTCTGTGACAGTAATACCTATGACGACAACCAAAGCGACTTAGAAAGCACAGTGTTCAAGAGAACAAAGGAAGATAACCAGGTAGCAATGTCCATTGAGCATAGGCTCCTCCTAGAAGTTATGGAAAGAAGTATGGAAAAAGACGTGACTAATAGCTGGGTTGCACCTCTTCCCTTTAGACCACAAAGATGACGTTTGCCAAACAACAGAGAACTAGCATATAAACGTCTCACTTCCCTAAGGCACAATCTTCAAAGGAAACCAGAGATGAAAGAACATTTCTTTTCCTTCATGGAGAAAATATTCCAGAATGGTCATGCTGAGATAGCCCCAAATCTCAAAGACTCAGAGGAATGTTGGTATTTACCCATATTTGGGGTCTATCACCCTAAGAAGCCAGGGCAGATTAGAGTGGTGTTCAATTCCAGCGCCAAAATGAGGGTGTCTCTCTAAATGATGTCCTTCTCTCTGGCCCTGACCTGAACAACAGACTATTAGGAGTACTTATTCGCTTTGGCAAAGATTCAGTCGCATTCATGGCAGACATACAACAAATGTTCTATTGCTTTCTTGTTAAAGAAGAACACCGTAACTTTCTGAGGTTTCTCTGGTTCAGGGACAACAACCCCTCTGGAGACATCACAGAATACCGCATGAGGGTACACATATTTGGCAACAGTCCTTCCCCTGCAGTTGCTATATATGGCCTCAGACACTCTGCTAGAGTGGGAGAATTAGAGTATGGGTCAGATGTCAGACAGTTTGTGGACAAGGATTTCTATGTAGATGATTGCTTGAAATCACTACCCACAAATAAAGCCGCAATCAGTCTCCTCAAAAGAACTCAGGCAATGCTTGCTTGTTCCAACTTAAGACTCCACATGATTGCTTCCAACAGTAGAGAAGTTTTAGAAGCCCTTCCTGTCCAAGATCATTCTAACGAGTTAAAGGACTTAGATCTGGGTATAGACTCACTTCCCATGCAACACAGCCTTGGTTTTCTTTGGGACTTAAGATCTGACACGTTTACTTCCCAAGCAAACACAGAAGAAATACCTTTTACCCGTAGAGGTGTCCTGTCTACCATAAACAGCCTGTATGATCCCTTAGGCTTTGCAGCACCTGTCACCATCCAGGGTAAGGTACTACTTAGAGACTTAACCTGTGAGTCGTTAGATTGGGACCACCCTCTCCCTGCCGACAGGAAGAACCTATGGCTAGAGTGGAAGGACTCACAGCTCTATCCAACCTTAAAATTCCATGCCCATATGCTTTTCTGTCATCTTGCTTCTGTTAAAGCAATTGCTGCTGTAGCCTACCTGAAAACCATAGACACTAAAGGACAATGCCACATAGGGTTTGTAATGGGGAAAGCAAAATTTGCACCACTTCCTGAACACTCCATACCCAGGCTGGAACTTTATGCTGCAGTATTAGCTACAGAGTTAGCGGAACTAATTGCAATCAGAGGCCCAGTAAAACTTATTCGCTCTGATAGAGGGTCTAACTTTGTGGGAGCAGTAAAAGAACTTCAAATTCCCTCTAACTTGGATTTTCTCAGAGTAGAAAGATACCTGAGTGAACAAGACTGCACGTGGATCTTCAACCCACCTCACTCTTCTCACATGGGAGGTGTTTGGGAGAGGATGATAGGCATAGCCCGCAGAATTCTTGACTCTATCTTCCTACAAGTAGGAACCGCAAGGCTTACTCACTCATGTTTAGTGACATTTATGGCAGAGGTTACAGCTATCATTAACGCCAGACCTTTGACCTCCATTTCAAATGACTCTGAAGATCCAGTAGTCCTCACACCTGCCATGTTTCTCTCGCAAAATACTTGTCTTGCCGGTGGTCCAGCTTGAGAGTTTTTTGAGAAGGACCTTTACAAATGTCAATGGAGACAAGTACAAACCCTTGCCAATACCTTCTGGAACCGGTGGAGGGAACAATATATATCTACTCTACAAGTAAGGAGAAAGTGGCACACTGAAAAGCCTAATCTTAAACCTGATGATGTTGTGCTCTTGAAAGATTGCCAGGCACTAAGGAATATGTGGCCTTTAGGTTTGATCACCAAAGTACTGCCAAGCAAGGATAATCGTGTCCATAAGGTCGAGGTAAAGATCTTTCAACAGAATGAGGTTAAAGTATTCTTGAGACCAGTGACCGAACTTATTCTGTTGCTCTCTACGGAGGACTCTGTTAGTGACATCACTTGATGTCAGGCGGGGAGTGTTCTGTCCACCAGATGTCTTGCTGATTATTTGTACCTGTGTTGTTAAATTTACATGCAAAATATGTAATTTAATTAAGACAATCATATGTGGTGTGCAGGCTCCATATAGCATTCCTTTTTGGTATTGCTGCAGTTCTGTTTATTTGTTTTATTGTAAGTGTAATTATAGGAAGTTGTCAGCAAGCAGGGAATTCTGGGTAGAATCTTAACAGGAAGTGAACCAGTCACCATTCTTTTCAACACATTGCAGGAAGCAACACATGTCTTTCTCAATCTTTCTCAATCTATCGTCATCACCCCTTAGAGAACTTAAAAAGTATGTTTTTATTATCTCATCTTGTACTGTATATCGTTGTTTATGCAATGTATGCCTTATTGTATGCAATATTATACTTATTGAGGTCTATTTCTGTTATTTTTGTAGTTTCACCTGGCTTGTTCTAATAAAACTAAGATCAAAGAAATATGGTATCTAAAGTTATTGGGATAAGCAGGTTTAGCTATCTGTCCCAGAGACAGAACAATTAGAGCGAGAGCAATAATTCTAGCACTAGACCTCCTCTGTCTATGGACATTTTTAAGTAACTTAATTTGAAGAACAGAGTAGAACACTCCACTGCCACATCCGTGTATATGTATGTAAAGAGACAAAACAGAAAACAAAAGAACCTGGTCGGACTTTATAGGCAGCTGGGACACTAATAGTGTAAAACCAAATAGTTTTATTTTACTAAAACAGAATAAAACAGAGGCCATATGTAATGTACCACAGATAAAAATGTGCATAAATGCATCTTACAGAGATAATATAATATGTCAAAAGAAAGTAATGTTCCAGGTAGCTAAGCAATGGGATGAGTCCCTGTGTATCTATGCGTTTCGCTTTGTGCTTCCTCAGGACACGCAGCAGGACAAGACAAGATATGGATATTAACCACCTCCCTCCTGTTGTATAGGGAAATGATGGCGGGCGGGATCTCCTCTTATTCTGGGTTGACGTCATATGAAAGTGCCACTCCAATCTCGGTAAAGAGCCGATCACGCGGCACAATTATTATCAGCACAGCCCCCATTATATGTGCCCATCAGCTGCCAGTCAGAGCCCCATCAATAATGTCTGTCAGTGCCAATCAAAGTGCCAATCAGTGCCCACCACAGTGCCAGAGTCCACCACAGTGTCAATCAGTGCCCATCACAGTGCCAATTAGTGCCCAGCAGTAACACCTGTCAGTACCTCATCGTCAGTGCTGCCTGTCAGTGCCACCTATCAGTGCCACCTATCAGTTCCGCTTATCAGTGCCCACCAATTCTATATATCAGTGCCTCCTTCCACTGCATTAATAAACATTTCAACCGCATTAAAAAACATTTCAACCGCATTAATAAACATTTACACTGCATTAGAAAATATTTCAACCGCATTAATAAACATTTCAACCATACTAGAAAACATTTCAACTGCATTAGAAAACATTTCAACCCCATTAAAAAAAATTCAACCGTATTAATAAACATTTTAACTGCGTTAGAAAAGATTTCAACCGCATCAGAAAACATTTCAACTGAATTAATAAACATTTTTATGCTTTAAATAAAAATAAAAAAACAGTAAAGTTAGCCCAATTATTTTTGCATAATGTGAAAGATGAAGTTACGCCGAGTAAATAGATACCTAACATGTCATACTTCAAAACTGCACACGCTCATGGAATGGCGCCAAACTTCAGCTCTTAAAAATCCCTATAGGCGACGCTTTAAATTTTCTTACTGGTTACATGTTTTGAGTTACAGAAGAGGTCTAGGGCTAGAATTATTGCTCTTGCTCTAACGTTTGCGGTGATACCTCACATATGTGGTTTGAACACCGATTTCATGGGCAGGACTTACGTATGCGTTCGCTTCTGCGTGCGAGCACACGGGGACAGGGGCGCTTGTTAATTTGACTTTTTTTTTTTTTAGTTTGACACTTTAGCCCGGGTTCACACCTATGCGAATTAGATATTCGCATAGCAGGAGAATGTGACTGGCTATGGAGCCGGTTCACATATCTCCGGGACGGCTGCGGTGCGCACTGCACAAAAACGCTGTGCGTCTTTGGCTGCGTTTCAGGGCCGAATTCAGGCATAGAATCGGCCCTGATTCGTCCCTGAAACGGTGAACAGGGACGCACAGCGCTCCTGTGCGGTCCGCAGCGCATTCTAGTGTGAACCCGGGCTTAAAAAAAAAAAGGTTTTTTTTTTTTTGTCACTTATCCCTTGTAATAGGAATATGGCATGATCGATCCTCTTTACAGTGAGATATGGGGCCAATAAGACCCCACATCTCACCTCTAGGCTGGGAAGCCTGAAATAAAAAAAAATAAAAAAACAATCTCAGCTTTCCAGCCGAGGTGGCACCATTTGTTTGAATGCAGAGGCCAGGCGTGGCATCATAACATCGCGCTCGGCCTCCGAACGATCATAGAGACTCCGGCAACCATCTGGTCTGCTGGAAATCTCTATGGGAAACATCCGGGGCCGGCGGATCCTATGTCCGACTCACCGATGGCAGCGGTAAGTCGGTAGAAGCACTGGAGGGCGGCGGAAAGGGGGGGGATGTCCCCTCTCGCTGCCCGTAAGAACGCTCGAGCGGCAGGACAGCCGCTATTATCATTCTGATGGTGTAGGCAATCACCAGCTGGAAAAGACGATATCTGAATGATGCCTGTAGCTGCAGGCATATACAAAGTCAAGGACGTCATATGATGGCTGGCAGGCGGGAAGTGGTTAATAAACATTTCAACCGCATCAGAAAACATTTCAACCTCCTTAACAAACATTTTAACTGCATTAGAAAACATTTCAACCAAATTTGTGTGTGACAGATGTTTTGGTGTGCGCTGGTACACACATAGCAAAACGCTATATGTGGCGGAAAACTAACACTGCCCATCACCCTGAACACACCATTCCCATTGTGAAACATGGTGGTTGGCAGCATGTTGTGGGGATGCTTTTCTTCAGCAGCTGGTCAGAGTTTATGGGAAGATGGATGGAGCCAAATACAGGGCAATCTTAGAAGAAAACCCGTTATGCCGCGTACACACGAGCGGACTTTCCGCCGGACAATCCGACCGTGTGTAGGTTCCGGCGGACTTTTTTCCAAAAGTCCGCCGGACCTAGATTTGAAACGTTTTAAATCTTTCCGTCGGACTCAGTTTCTGACGGAAAGTCCGCTCGTCTGTGTGCTGGTCCGACGGAAAGCCCGCTCGTCTGTATGCTGGTCCAACGGACCAGATACGACACAAGGGCAGGGTATTGCATTTCGCGCTCGCTGCAATAGGAAAAACAAATTTTCCTATTGCGGCGAGCGCGGGGCTTACCAGGCCCTTAGGTCTGGTATGGATTTTAAAGGGAACGGCGTAAAAAACGGCGTGGGGTCCCCCCTAGAATCCATACCAGACCCCGATCCGAGCACGCAGCCCGGCCGGTCAGGAAAGGGGGTGGGGATGAGCGAGCGCTCCCCCCCCTCCTGAACCGTACCAGGCCGCATGCCCTCAACATGGGGGGTGGGTGCTTTGGGGGAGGGGGCGCCCTGCGTCTGCCGGAGGAAGACCCCCCCCGGAGCTGTTTAATAAATTATTTTAAAAACCTGTGTAGTGTGTTTTATTATTGACACTTTTTCCGTAGGTGAATGGGTAGGGGTACCACGTACCCCATACTCATTCACATAGGGTGGGGGGTCGGGATCTGGGGGCCCTCTTAGTATAGGGCGCTCCCGGATTCCGATAAGCCCCCCGCCCACAGACCCCGACAACCAACGGCCAGGGTTGTCGGGAAGAGGCCCTTGTCCTCATCAACATGGGGACAAGGTGCTTTGGGGTGGGGGGGCCCCGCAGGGCTCCCCCTCCCCCAAAGCACCCGCCCCCCATGTTGAGGGCATGCGGCCTAATACGGTTCAGGAGGGGGGCGCTCGCTCGTCCCCACCCCCTTTCCTGACCGGCCGGGCTGCGTGCTCAGATCGGGGTCTGGTATGGATTCTAGGGGGGACCCCACGCCGTTTTTTCGGTGTAGGGGGTTCCCTTTAAAATCCATACCAGACCTAAGGGCCTGGTATGACCCACGACGGGGCTCGCAAGGTGTCAATCTCGCCGATAAAAGCGGCAAGATTGACTTCCTTTTCTAGTCCCGTCATACCTGAGTTATGTTCAAAATGAACGGACTTGTCCGTGTGTGTGGGCAAGTCCGTTCATTCTGAAAGTCCGCCGTAACTCCGGCGAAAGTCCATCGGAAAGACGGGCGGACCTAGCCAGCCGGAAAGTCCGGTCGTGTGTGTGGGCAAGTCCGTCCATTTTTAAGTCCGGCGCACCTGGCGGACAAAGTCCGTCGGAAAGTCTGCCAGACCAAGTATGCCAGAAAGTCCAATCGTATGTACGCGGCATTAGAGTCTGCACAAGACTTGAGACTGGGGGGGGAGATTCACCTTCCAGCAGGACAACGACCCTAAACATACAGCCAGAGCTACAATGGAATGGTTTAGATCAAAGCATATTCATGTGTTAGAATGGCCCAGTCAAAGTCCAGACCTAAATCCAATTGAGAATCTGTGGCAAGATTTGAAAATTGCTGTTCACAGACGCTCTCCATCCAATCTGACAGATCTTGAGCTATTTTGCAAAGAATTGGCAAAAATGTCACTCTCTAGATGTGCAAAGGTGGTAGAGACATCCCCAAAAAGACCTGCAGCTGTAATTGCAGTGAAAGGTGGTTCTACAAAGTATTGACTCAAGGGGCCTGAATACAAATGCACCCCACACTTTTCACATATTTATTTTTAAAACATTTTGAAAACCATTTATCATTTTCCTTCCACTTCACAATTATGTGCCACTTTGTGTTGGTTTATCACCTAAAATCCCAATAAAACACATTTACATTTTTGGTTGTAACATGACAAACTGTGGAAAATTTCAAGGGGTATGAATATTTTTTCAAGGTACTGTAGATACAGTGCAGCGAGTGAGCATTTTCCACCCTAGAACGGGAAGTGTGTTACTGGAAGAATCACCAAAATTCAGGGGAGAAAAGCTGAAAAATGAATGCGGTCATCCCATCTAAGGACTTTAATCAAAGATACATTCTGAGAGAACCTTTTGGCAGAAAAAAAATGCTTATACAGGTGCAAGCGCGTCTAAATGTGCATAAAAGCTGATGTATGTGCGTAAATGTATTCCAATGGCCACAATAAATGGATATTCTGGCCAGTAAAATGCGTTTATGCTCAAACTCTGAACGCATATAAACATGCATATACACGCACACATATTTATTTGAAAATCAATTTTACTGAGACCTTTGGTGCGTTGCATTGTAATTCCACTGCAAACGTGATATAAGTAAAGTCATTGTGACACTGCAAAATACTCTGTCCCCTCTGGATGTCACAGGTGTCATTGCTACATTGTTTGTGATTGACTGCTGCCGAGATCTATCAGTCTGCACTATAAGGGCTAGACTACAAAGAAAATGTGAATGTTTAACCCTGTGCTGGCAGTCCTCTTATTTTCAATAAGCTAAACTGATGTGCAGCAAATGAGGTGATTGCCAACAAGTGGTTAAACTCTCCGTAGCATGTGCAGATTACAGGCCGACCAGGAGGAGGGGTTAGAGATGGAATAAAGTCAAATACATAACTAGCAAAGAAGTCAGCGTGCAAGATAGGAAGCAGACACAGACAATGGCCCTAAAACCAGACTCCTATGTGGTTCTGAACGATGGGCACAAGATGCCAGTGATCGGGTTCGGTACCTATGCCCCCGAACAGGTAGGATGCAGACTTTTCTTTTCCTATGAAACCAAATGTATTAAAAAATAAAACATAACAGTAATGCCCCATACACATGGTCGGATTTTCCGACGGAAAATGTTCCATGGGAGCTTGTTGTCGGAAATTCCGACCGTGTGTAGGCTCCATCGGACATTTTCCGTCGGCATTTCCGTCACACAAAATTTGGATCTCAAATTTTCCGACAACAAAATCCGTTGTCGTAAATTCCGATTGTGTGTACACAATTCCGACGCACAAAGTTCCACGCATGCTCGGAATCAAGCAGAAGGGCCACACTGGCTATTGAGCTTCATTTTTCTCGGCTCGTCGTATGTGTTGTACGTCACCACGTTCTAGACGTTCGGAATTTCCGACAAGATTTGTGTGACTGTGTGTATGCAAGACAATTTGAGCCAACATCCGTCGGAAAAAATCCATCGCGTGTACGGGCATAAGGCTGAGTTTACACAGTGGCCAGGAGGGTTGTAAAAACGGGCGGTTGAACTGGAGTTTTACCAGTTGCATGTGTAGCGATACCCCCGAAGGAGCTGCTTTTGTTTGTTCAGTCCGTTACTCTGCCTTTTCAACCCTAAAAACCACCTCAGCCTCCTCTGGCACACCTGGCAATAGTGTAAGTGCAATGACCAATGAGAAACACACACATTAAAATAAAACACAGGAATTGTCTTTATTGAAATATTTCTGTGGAAGAATAACAGACAGTAATAGTATATATTCAAGTAATCAACTAGAGAGCAATAACTGAGATTTAAGAGCAATATAGCTCTCAATCCTATATTCAAGCTACTTTCAGGGATTCCAAACCTTAGAATGTCCCCAAGAGCAGAGGCACACTTTAATGGCAAATAAAGCACACTATGACACTTTAAATCGGATTGGTTACCTTTACTCAGGTCGGCTTTATGAGTCCAGGCAGGAGGAGAGCAGAGGAATGACCCACTTTGTGTCAGGCCTCTATCTACTGTCCCCTGACACCACAGGCCAAACTTTAAACACTTTATTCAAATCAGAATACAATGGCTTAACCTCTTAGATAAGCTGTCCCACACACCCACTGCATATGCAGCAGGGACGTCCGGTGAGGTCAGTGACTGGTAATGCACTGGCTAGTATCAGAGCCAGATACTCACAGGTACATACGCCGCGATCGTTAGAGTGAGCACAATAATTCTAGCACTAGATCTCCTCTCTAACACTAAACATGTAACCTGTAAAAAATTTGAAAGCGTCACCTATGGAGATTTATAAGTTCTGAAGTTTTGCGCCATTTAAACAAGTGTGCGCAATTTAAAAGGGTGACATGTTAAGTATCTATTTACTCAGCGTAACTCCATCTTTCACATTATACAAAAAAAAAAAAAAAATCGGGCTAACCTTAGTATTCTTTTTTTTTTTTTTATTCATGAAACGTTTTTTCTCCAAAAAAGGCATTTAAAAAAATTGCTGCGCAAATACTGTGTGACATAAAAAGTTGCAACAATCACCATTTTATTCCCTAGGGTGTCTACAAAAAAAAAAAAAAATGCACATACACACACACATATAATATATATATATGTGTGTGTGTGTATATATATATATATATATATTTGGGATTCTGAGTAATGTTCTAGTAGGAGAGAAGTCTCAGAATTGGCCAGGGGTTAATTACCGTAAGTAATATACAAGTAATTATTATATATTGTTTTTAAGTTCATTTACTATCTTTTCTAAATCTGTACTCAAGCAGGTGACTTAACGGACAAATTACTAAAGTTTGAAGTTATAACTTCCAACCAGTAATTTCACAGTAAATAGATAAATAATACATTATTATGTTATAACATATAGCCTAGACATATATAATTTAGCTTGAATATAACAGTACCTTTGCAACAGAATCAGTTTCTCTGACTTAACTGTGTGAGAAAAACATGGGATTGTGGGTAAATCTTATAAAATAAGTAAATACCCATAAACACATGTTTTTTTTTTATTTGAAAGCCCACAGCATGTGAAACACACTCAAAAACTTCACCCGGTGCCAAAAAAATGTGCACACACATAAAGAGTGAAACACAAAAACGTGCAACAGGTGTACACAAGCCCTCTAAAATCACAGGGCCTTGCCCTGATCCCTTAGGGCATGAGGCTCCATACGGGGACTGGGGTACTTTACACTTGGTCCATCTGGCCGAAACCAGATGGATCCCTTTCTCTGGAGCGGGTCTGCCAAAACAGACCCACCCAAGAACAAGTACCGAAGGGAGACCCCATAAGAGAGGGCGAACCAAGCCAGAAGGCCATGTCCACCCTCTCCCAGGACTTTCAGGGCAGGCCTACACCCTACTAGTCACACATGCAAAAACGGTGTAAAAAACATAAAAATACAAAAAGTGACAAACATGGGTTTAAATAAAAGAAAGTGGGGGAGAAGGAAGTGGAGAAGAGAGTGAAAAGTGGTCAAACCCAGTGGTCAAACCCAGCCCTTTGGCCAGACCAAATGCAGCACCTATCCTCAGCAAGAGCACCCTTCAAGCCTGCTCGGATATGACCATCATTGGCCTCTATAGCCTAAGAGCGCCTTAATGTGGCCCCTACCAAGACAGGCCGTCCAGGTACAGTTACACCATCAGATTTGAATAGCCCTCCCCTTTGGGAGTAACACAGCGCCTCCTCTGGCAACCGATAAGAACAGATACTACACTTGATCTCAGCCAAAAGGCCGAGAAGCCGAGATGTCCCAACTGGCGGCAGAAGCCAAATCACGTTGGGGAGATCACCTGAGAGACGGCACCTCTCACTCAGGTCTGATCTATTCCTCCACCTTGTGCTGACTGCTCTCTCCTCTAAGAATCAAAATGGAGTCTCTCCTTTCCTGCCAGCAGAGAATGCTGGCATTTGTAGTCCTGCCTCTTTAAAAGTCAGTGAGGCTGCTCTGTGCTGAGACTTCATATTCCAGAGCGCTTTGCAGCTGCTTCCTGCAGCTTAGTACAGTCCCTCTGATTGGCTGCTGTAACTGTATCATTAATTGGCTCCTCTCCTGCCAACATGCGAGGCTGCAGAGTGAACAGCTCTGTGTGAGTCAGTGAGTGGGGGGGGGGGGGTGAAAAACCCATGCAGGAACTGACAGGCAACTCTCTCCCTCTTTCAGGCTGGAAAGTCTGTGTACATCACGGCGGCCAGCTTGGCGGGGTCGCGGGTGACAGAGGGAGGCACCTGCTACACATGTTAGTACTAACCATTGCATGTCAGTACTCACCGCTGCAATGTGGTGAAAATTGTACCTTGTGTTGCACCAAACACAATCCATTCAAGAGAATAGGGGCGTCTCTGAAACCACATGTATTCCCATTCAAAATTCCAATTCAGAAGAAAATAACAGGAAAAGTGATTGTTCTTCAGAGACCAAGACCTTTGACAGAATTCAGATAATAAATTGCACAGTGGTGTAGGTTCAAAGGGTGTGTATTAATGAAAGTACATATGTACAGCAGTTGTTATATAATATATGAAACATTACAGGCTTCATTCACACTTGTTGCGTTATGGCAACGGGTACAAAAGCGCACACTTTCTCGCAGCACACAAAAAGCTGACAGTCACTGCTCTGTGCTCAGAGTGGACCTGAGAACTAAGTGATAAACTGTCTTTGATCATTCAGTTCTTGGTGTAGAAGGGGAGGGGAACACCAAATAGCATGGTACTCCACCAAGTGTTTTGGTGTGTGCAAACGTATATATAAAACACAAAGCGCTGTGATGCTAAATAGCTGATAATTACACATAAAACCAAGTGAGGCTGCTATCAAAAGAGAGTGTTTTCAGAGTCACTTAAAAAGAATAAATAATGATATTTGAAGCGCTTCACAATGTGCATGAAAATGAATATATAAGAATAAATATAAATATAAATAGTCAAATAAATCCAGTGGTGAGTAAAAATTCCTAAAAAATCCAGCAATCAAAATAGTGTAAAATTATAAAAAATTTGTGACACCAAATGTGTAAAAAAATTCACATAAAAAATCCACATAAAAATAAATATATAGGGATGTATTCAGAAGGTTCAATTATACAGGTGTAGAATCCTGATTGGTATAGAGCTTTTGATCACTAGCAAAGCTGTTTAAAAACACTTGCTTAATCAAGGTGCTCATTGACCTTCATAGTAACAATGTGCTTTTTGCTTCTATTCACAACCAATGTGAGAATCATAAACAGGCAGATAAGAGAAAAAAACAATCATTGCGCAATAGTTAGGATACCAAGGTACACAGGCAAACTTCAATCCACTCACGTGTGCCTTATAATGATAAGGCATATGCAGGTTTTACTATAGCAGTCAGCCGCCTTAGACAGGAGCAAACGCCCGTGCATTAGCAAAGAGAAGTGCGGGAAATGAAAATGACAAACACACATACTCACCTAGCTGGCTACAGCATCGATCTGATGCTGTAGCCAGCTAGGTGAGTATGTGTGTTTGTCATTTTCATTTCCCACACTTCTCTTTGCGAATGCACGGGCGTTTGCACACACCAAAACACATGGTGGAGTACCATGCTATTTGGTGCCGCTCAAAGTTTAAAATGGTGCAGGCACCTTTTTGCCCGCTTCTTGTGCATAGGCAGCCCATTGAAATTATTGGGCTGTCCTAAATACTATGTACGGGAATGTGAGGAAATGTGCAAATGTACACCTTAATTTCATGAATGGTGTCCCAAGAAGTACATCTTGTCCTTGACAGGTGCTTCACTTGTAGCATGCTGAAATCATTGGGATTCCAGAAAATGAGCAGGTACATTTCTCAGAGGCAAAGAGAATTCATTATCAGTGTAGCCTGATTCTCCAAATGTAAATATTTTTCCAACAATCTTAGGCCTCTTTCACACGGATGATCCGTATGTCCGTTTTTCATCCATCCGTTTTCGGATGAAAAACGGACATACAGTCATCCCTATGGAGCGTCGGATGTCAGCGGTGACATGTCCGCTGACATCCGACCCGCTCCGATCCGAAAAGTGTAACGGAGGAAAAACCTACTTTTTCCTCCGTTTTCGGATCGGATCGGATGACGACGGACACTACGGACCGTCATCATCCGATCCCCCCATAGGGGAGAGCGGCGCTCTGACAGGTCCGTCGCTGCACAGTGTGCAGCGATGCACCTGTCATCTTCCTGCTCAGCGGGGATCGGCGGAGCTATCCCCGCTGAGCAAGCGGATGTTCACGGGGCGGATCATGACTGATCTGCCCCGTGTGAAAGAGGCCTTATACTCTTATTTTACTATGAATAACCAGAACTGAATCAATAGGCCAATATGTAGAAAGTGGAATTTCACCATGAGAGCTCGCTCACATGCTACATGCGCATACACAGAACATGGGATTGTACACCCCCATTAACACCCATCATACCATAAGAACATACCTAAAATATAAAATAAACACACAACAAGGATTGTGAAAAAGCTTAGGCCGCGGCCCCTTTATTGGGTTTAAAACAATTTAAATTATGAAATTAACTTTAACCTTTAATACCAAACAGAACCGCTGTTAACCATTAACAGACCAACATGCTTAGTCACTAAGACTCAAGCAGCAATATCTTATATCAACCAAATAACAGTTTACCAACCACTGTCCACCCACAAAGTTGGCGACATTACCCAAAAGATAGACCTTCAATATCAATCAGAACTGTTGTTAACCAATAACAGACCAACATGCTTAGTCACTAAAACTCAAGCCGCGATATCTTATACAAATCAAGTAACAGCGTACCAACCACTGTCCACCCACAAAGTGGGCGACATTACCCTAATAAAGAGGGGCCGCGACGAGGGGAAATAACAAAGGGAAGGGGAAATAACAAAGGGGATGGAGGGAGAGCAGGTCAAAATATCCAAAAGGAAGGCTGAGGAAAATCCAGAGGTGAGTCCAGCTGAGAGACCTGAGGTAAATGCTGACTCCGCCCAGTGACAGGAGAGGATGAAGGTAACAGGTTACACTCATTGGCTAGGTGTTTCCCACAAAAGGATTTGTCACCAATCCAGTGCTCAGCAGCTAAGGTAAATCTTCCTAGCAACGGCAGGCAACTTGTCACCTGAAACACAAAACAGAAAGAACCAGCAAAGCAGCCAAAGAGAGTCATGTACTTAACAATCACCATAGCCCCCTATTAAGAGTAAAATGTATTTATAAAACAAATGGGTGTCAGGGGTGACAATCCCATGGGGCCACTTCTCTATTTTATTCTTTCATAGCCCTGACATTCCCATCTGTGCATCACAGTGCACTGCTGTATATGAGCATTTGAGTTTCAATTAGAAATATATTGCAATGCATCCCTTTCAGTGAGATACAGGGTGCCAGGATTTAGCTACATCAAAAAAAAAAAAAAAAAAAAAAAAAAAGGATCAGGAAAGATGTATCCTAGGTATCCTAATTGGTCTTTGTAGGGGTAACTACATGGCTGGAAGCTTATAACTTTGTAACCACTTTGTTGTTCACAGTGTTGTGCTGCGGTAACAGACATGATACTGTGCGCATTACTGCAATTTGCAAAAACACACACATACCACATACTACAAAGCATGGCGTGTGTAACAACGTGCTACCTAAACCAGAGGTAGGCAACCCCCAGGACTGGTGCCACAAGCGGCACACAAAGCCTCTTTTGCCGCCACTCGACTCCCTCCCCATCAGCAGAGCAGCGCAGGGAAGTGTCAGTGAGACACTAATGCATTTCAATTTCAGAGTTCCCCACGCTGCACCTGCACTAAGGGGGAGGCACTGTGCCCCCACACATTGTAAAAGATGGCAAACATTGTTTGGTTCTCTAACATTGCTGTAGCTGCGATCGTCAGCTTTTGTGATGGGGAAGAGATTGGGGGCAGTTCTACTCTTCTCATCTGTCCCACCTGTACAGAAGTGGGACAGATGAGCAGGAGGGTACCACAGCAGTGGGGCAGATGTGCAGGGAGGTACAGTGGTGGAAGAGATGAGAAGGGGGTTCAGCAGTGGGACAGAAGAGCAGGGGGGTACAGTGTTGTCGCAGATGAACAGGCGGGTTCAGTGTTGGGCCAGATGAGAAGGGAAGTTCAGTGTTGGGCCAGATGAGCAGGGGGGTTCAGTGTTGGGCCAGATGAGTAGGGGGGTTTAGTGTTGGGGCAGATGAGAAGGGGGTTCAGCGGTGGGACAGAAAAGCAGGGGGGTAGAGCAGTGGGGCAGATGTGAAAGGAGGAATATTGGTGGGACAAATGAGCAGGGGGTTACATTGGTGGGGCAGGAAAGCAGGGGGAACAGAGGTGGGGCAGAAGATCAGGAGGGTACAGAGGTGAGACAGATGTGCAGATGAGAAAGGGGGTACATTGGTGGGGCAGATGAGAAAGGGGGTACATTGGTGGGGCAGATGAGAAAGGGGGTACAGTGGTGGGGCAGATGAGCAGGAGGTTACAGTGGTGGGGCAGATGAGCAGGGGGTTACAGTGGTGGGGCAGATGAGCAGGAGGTTACAGTGGTGGGGCAGATGAGCAGGGAGTTACAGTGGTGGGGCAGATGAGCAGGGGGTTACAGTGGTGGGGCAGATGTACAGGGTAGTACAGTGGTGGGGCAGATGTGCAGGGTAGTACAGTGGTGGGGCAGATGTGCAGGGGGTTACAGTGGTGGGACAGATAAGCAGGGGGGTACAGTGGTGAAACAGATTTGCAGGGGGGCAGTGATCTGAGGTGTGAAGGTGTATGAATTGGGGCTGATCTGAGGTGTGGAGTTGCAGGAATTGGGGCTGATCTGAGGCATGAGAGTACAGGATGTTAATTTCTCACTACTAAAGTCGTTTACAGCATTTACTTTATAAAAAATCTTTTTCGTGATTGAGAGTGTGAAGTTGACATTTTTTTGTTATAAAATCGGCACGCTCAATTTCTTTGAAAACATTTTTCGGCACACTGTGCTCAAAAGGTTGCCTCTAGAGGCATTATGACATCTTAAGCTTTTGAAACACAATTTTTTCATAATCTATCATTTTTTTTTTTTGCAGTACACTAAAGAACAGGCAGGGGAGGCTACAAAGGTGGCCATCAATGTTGGCTATCGTCATATTGACTGTGCTTTCATCTATGGCAACGAGGTGGAAGTTGGGCGGGCTATCAATGCAAAGATTGCTGATGGAACAGTGAAGAGAGAGGACATTTTCTACACTGGAAAGGTAAAGGTTCTAAAAAATTGCATGTGTAAGCAAAAACCTTCAATTCCAGCCATCAATTTGAACTGACTGTTAGACCTATTTTCTCCAATTAACTGTAAAGAAATACAATTGCAGAAATACAATAATCCTGCATGTCTAGCTTTGTGGCACAAAAACAAAGCCAAAAATTAAATTCAATTGAAAAAGATACATAATTAAAACCTCCCTACATGTGGTTTTTTGTCATCTGTGGTTTATGTGACCTGCATTATTTTCTCTTTTTTTCTTTTTTCTTTGTGATTACTCTTTGCATGCTCGACTTGCTTAACAAAAATATGTAAATACATTAAACTCGATTAATCAATTAATAAATAAAATGTCCCCGAATGCAGTGCTTCTCTCCTGGTGTTCATTTGACTTCATGTTGTAGACTGTGCTTTTTTAAGTGCATGTAAACCCTAATGGTTTCTTCCAGTATATTTGGCAATGTGCAAATTTAATGGTTACATATTTTTTCGAAATTATTATCTTATCTGAATATCCTGCCCGTTACAGCACTTACTGTTTCAAGCTGACACTGCTAAACCACTGCCTTGCAAATAGCAACAACACTTTGCACATGCCATGCTCATTTTTTAATTGGCTGTTGAGCTGCCTATCTAAAAGACCTTATAGGTGCCCAATGGTCAATTGACGGAGCTCACATGGCAGGCTGTCAAGATTGCTCCTAATTGCAATGCAGTAGCTAGGCGCTGTCAGCATGCAACAAGAAGTGTTTTTACTAGAATATCTTCAGGTAAGAAACTTTTCAATAGCTTCATGAAAATGATTTAAGAAAATTGTATACAGTGAGGCATGATGCCAAACATACTGAAAAAATACATTTTTCATACACTTTGAGTCATCTTAGGGTGATTCTAGAAGCTGCTCTGTTTTTTAGGGATTCCATTTGTAGACAAGGACAAGCCACATGATTTGGAAAACTGTGTGGGACCGAAAAAAAAAAATAGCAAACTGATGATGCTGAATAAATAAATCCTGTGTAGCTGGGCCTGTGTGCTTTATTTTAAATGTTGCAATTAATCCCAGGGAAAACATGATTAGCTAGCAGTTTTAGCTCCCGTTCACATCGGTGTGATTTGACATACGATTTCACAGGTTCCAAAGTCATAATCTGGCACTGATAGGTGTTATATTATATTCATGGCAAGCTTGCAAAACATATTTGGTTTTATGATTAGTCATAACAAATATAGTTTGTGTGAATGACCTTGATCAATTAATTTGATATGATTCTTCATCTAAAGCTGAGTATTGCTGGAAGTTTCTGGTGTATGAGAATGACATACAAGGTATCTTGGTATAGAATGTCATGAGAAGACAAACAAACACGTATCTACGTAGCTAGAGGAATAATACATATTTGTTTATATCCTGTTAAGTTAGTTTAGCGTAGTCTCAGTCATATTAATAAGTATTAGTTACTTAATGTAGTTAAAATTGGTAATATGTGTTCATGTTAGTAGATGTTTGGTTGTATGACATTACTTCAAGTATACATGTGAGCTTGTCAATCAAACTCCATATATGACTCTCTGACTTAGTATCTCCTTTTGTATAGCATATTGCTGATGTTAGCAGAAATGAATATGTTCTATGTCTTTGTGAGGTTATGACGTTCACATGTAACATATAAAGCCAATGCTTCTATATTGAAGGTGAGACAGACACACACCCACCCACTAGGAGAGATGACACTGACATATTCACATGAAGACATTTTGATAAGTTGCAACAGCTGAATTCTCCCAGAAGTCTAAGAACGTATGTTCCTGCTTTTTTTTTCTTTTAGCACACACCCCGCATCATTTACCCTCCTACCTACCCACCCATTCCCAGCTGCACGTTTTTTAAATGAAATGCAATCAATCAGTGATTACCATTCTCACTAAATACACAGTTAAAGGGGTTGTAAAGGTGTTTTTTTTTTTTTTTAAAAATAACAAACATGTCATACTTACCTTCACTGTGCAGCTCGTTCTGCACAGAGTGGCCCCGAACCTGGTCTTCTGGGGTCCCTCGGCGGCTGTCTCAGCTCCTCCCCGCAAGCATTTACCACCTTCATGCGAGCTCTCTCGCACGGTGGTGAGTGCTTGCGGGCGCGCTCCCGTGATACAGCCGGCGGCTATAGCCGCTCGCTGTATCACTCGGCCCCGCCCCCCGGCGCGCCGCGTCATCGGATGTGATTGACAGCAGCGCGAGCCAATGGCTGCGCTGCTTTCAATCCATCCACTGCAGCCAATCAGCGGCCAGGGTGAGCGGAGGAACAGATGTCGGGAACGCGAAGCTGACTTTCGAGGCGTCAGGTAAGTAAAACGGGGGGGCTGGGGGCGGCGGTTCTGTCAGAAGTTTTTTCACCTTAATGCATAGAATGCATTAAGGTGAAAAAACTTTTACCTTTACAACCCCTTTAACAATCAGAATGCATAGTGTATGGCCATGTTTATACAAGTACATAGGAGGGGAACAGAAACACTCAGCTGTCAAACCACGTTCACATCTCTGCATAGCAGGAACTCACATTCCGACATGCCTTTCTGTTTTGTCTTTTTTAGCAAGGGGGAAGGCATTTGGAGAATTTTCACTCATCACACATAGGGCTGCCCATCCACCTGAATGGGCTGCCCCACACACAGCAATTGCTCCAAAGAAACTTCAGAACTTTTTTTTAGTGCGGAGTTTGGTGCGTTTTTTACTGGGATTTTTGGTGCAGCGCATTTCTGAAATGCAAGGAAACGCACAGATGTGAATGGAGGCTCATCGTTCTTGTGGTAACGCACCAATTTCACTTTCAGGCCCCATTCACATCTAGCATAGTGGGAGCACACATTTTGTGGCTAATTTTTCCTTTGGTACGCCTAGGGCAGCCTGTTGATTTCAATGGGCTGCACTAAATGTGGCTTATGGGACATTTTGGCATTTTGTGGGTTGCATGTTTTTTACTGTGCGTTTTGCAGCATCTGCCACCCTTTTTTTCACATGGTAAAATGTGTGTTTGCCATCAGTGTTTGGTGTGCCATTAACAATTAATGGCACTGAAAGCGCAGCTAGTAATTTTAGGTGTATAAAGGTGGCCATACACTATACAATCTGATTGTATATTGTGTATTTAGTGAGAAGGGTGATCACTGATTGATTGCATTTCTTTTAAAAAACATGCAGCTGAGAATGGGTGGGTAGGTAGGAGGGTGGATGATGCAAGGTGTGTGCTAATGAGGTCAGCTGGTCAACTCCTTCCTGTGTCATGACCTAAAGCCTGACCGAGAAGTAAGGCAGAAGCAATGGATACGTTTAGAAACATTGTTGAGGACATGTGAAGTAAGTGTCTTTAGATTTAATGGAAAGCTTTGATATTTTTGCAAAAAAAGTACATTAATGCTATATTGGTACATAGGGGAGCTGGAATTTAGAAAAAAAAAGGGGAACTTAGCTTTTAACCATACAGGAGACATGTATCATGGTCCCCAGCTGTGAGACTTTAACTGTTCTGAAGTTATCTCATGGTTCCCAGCCATGAGACAGGGGACTGTTTTGCAAACTACCTCATGGTCCCCAGCTGTGAGAACTAAACTGTGCTACCTTTTACTAGGAGAAAAGTGTCCTCTGCCCGTGCCCATTAACTCTCACCTTTTAAAGTTCTGCAAGCAATATCTCTTTAAAAGACATCCCCTAGACTGTTTAATGAAAATTTCAGTTTAAATTAGCTAAATGCTTCTTAGGTACTTCATAGGTGTATCAAAATAGAAGATGTGCAAAGTCTTAATGTTGGTTCTTTTTAGAAAGCATCCACATCCTGAGTAGAGATGAAGAGGATGACTCTTGCTCTCTGTGTGAAAGCAGTAGTTTTTTTACAGAGGTTCAACAAAACTCCTGCTGCGTCTGATCTACACTGTCACTCTGCAATTAACAAAGCTTGTGCTTCCTCTGCTAGCCGTGACTTTGCCTTGACAGGGATCTCTGCAGAGAGACTGCTGCTTCTACACAGAAATTCTGGCAGGGGACAGTATTTGTTACAGGTCTTTTATACAACCTCATATCACTTTTGTTGACCAAATTATTGTTGTTTACTTTTAATTTCAAGCTGTGGAGTAATAATCAGGCCCCAGAAAGGGTCCGTCTGGCTCTGGAGAGCTCTCTAAAGGATCTTGGATTAGATTACATGGATCTTTTCATAATCCACACCCCTGTGGAATTTAAGGTATGTTCACACATCATCCTTATACAGGCTTGTATGACGGTGATTACATTTAAAACAGTGACCAATTAGAAATTATTTTTCTTTGTTCTGACTTTATTTTCTGTGATATTCAAAATATATGTTTTAATATTCTTAATGAGACTAAAGACTAAATAAAAAACTAAAAATAATTATTTTCCATGTCATTAGATAGTTCTGAAATATTGGATATAAAAATACTGCGCTATAAATAAAAACAAAAAAGAGCTGCGACTAAAAAGTGTTATACTACACCAAACAAATGTATAAATAGAGCAAAAAGTCGCGCTATTCAATGAATAATGCAAGATGAAAAGCAAAAATTAAAACGTGAGTTTTAAACAACCCATACCATGAATTGATAATAATACAAATAAACATCCAAAAATGAAATGAGGTGCATCTAACAGCACATATCGTGGTTGTGCACCAGATGTGCAAGTGTAAATAAAAAAAAAAATTAAAAGTAAAAAATTGTGACATGATGGAAAATCAAAATAACAAAAGTCCGTGAAAATCAATCCATAAGTGAACAAAGTCTATATGAATAAACATCAGAAAATCCAATAGTGAAGGTAAATCCACAGTGATGAATAGTGAAGGTCCACACCAGAGTGACAAGTGCAATATATGAATCTCCTCCGCCACTGAAAAATACTGCCGCTTACCAGAAAGTGATGGTCCCTTATTACAGGGGACCACACTAGGCGGATGGCTGCAACCCCAGCCTGGGATCTCACTGGCAAGCACTGGTCTCCAAAGTGTCAGCAGAAGTAGTCAGCAGACAGGATCGATATTGTGCCAGTATTAAACCAAAAAGACAAGAAAACTCCACATAGTGTAAATCCTAATACATTTATTCAGGTAAAGAGACAAGTGGTAACTTACATCAAGATGAATAAAATGCGCATAATAAAAGATGATGAGCCGGCCGGCTTACACAAAGCCCGTATGCTTCCGGGACTACAGCGGTGACGGCAGGGCGTAGCTCCTCCTCCCTACGTCGTTTCGTCACTAGCGGATGTGGTCACGGGATACAGGCGGCGTCCTGACGCACCACTTTAACAGCAACCTAGCAGCCCCGCCTCACGGGGTAAGAATCACAGGGCGCCATCCCACTGAAGGGAAAAAACTAAGGGCAAAACCCAGCAAACCATCTGAAAACCACTGTCAGTTTTGTCTCTACTTGTACCTTCAAATCATTCACCATAGAGCCCTTTATTACTTGCGCTACATCTGGGGTTGTTCACATGCTGCAGTGCCCTTGTGGCCTGCAGTATGTGGGCCGGACTAAGCCACCCTTGCAAGTAAGGCTAAACGAGCATATTAATAACATACGTAGAGGGTTTACTAAACACTCCGTCTCTAAACATTACCTGACCACCCATAAGTGAGACCCTTCTGGTACTATCATTTTGGGGATCGATAAATTTAGACCCCACTGGAGCATTTTATTCATCTTGATGTATGTTACCACTTGTCTCTTTACCTGAATAAATGTATTAGGATTTACACTATGTGGAGTTTTCTTGTCTTTTTGATTTGATACTGGCACAATATCGATCCTGTCTGCTGACTACTTCTGCTGACACTTTGGAGACCAGTGCTTGCCAGTGAGATCCCAGGCTGGGGTTGCAGCCATCCGCCTAGTGTGGTCCCCTGTAATAAGGGACCATCACTTTCTGGTAAGCGGCAGTATTTTTCAGTGGTGGAGGAGATTCATATATTGCACTTGTCACTCCGGTGTGGACCTTCATTATTCATCACTGTGGATTTACCTTCACTAGGGATGAGCCGAACACCCCCCGGTTCGGTTCGCACCAGAACCCGCGAACGGACCGAAAGTTCGCACGAACGTTAGAACCCCATTGACGTCTATGGGACTCGAACGTTCGAAATCAAAAGTGCTCATTTTAAAGGCTAATTTGCATGGTATTGTCCTAAAAAGGGTTTGGGGACCCGGGTCCTACCCCAGGGGACATGTATCAATGCAAAAAAAACTTTTAAAAACGGCCGTTTTTTCGGGAGCAGTGATTTTAATGATGCTTAAAGTAAAAAAAAAAAAGTGAAATATTCCTTTAAATATCGTACCTGGGGGGTGTCTATAGTATGCCTGTAAAGTGACGCATGTTTCCCATGTTTAGAACAGTCCCTGCACCAAATGTCATTTTTAAAGGAAAAAATCTCATTTAAAACTGCTTGCGGGTTTAATGTCATGTCGGGTCATGGCAATATGGATGAAAATCAGTGAGACAAACGGCATGGGTACCCCCCAGTCCATTACCAGGCCCTTTGGGTCTTGTATGGATATTAAGGGGAACCCCGCACCCAAATTAAAATAAGGAAAGGTGTGGGGCCACCAGGCCCTATATACTCTGAACAGCAGTATACAGGCGGTGCAAACAAGACAGGGACTGTAGGTTTGTTGTTAAGTAGAATCTGTTTGTAATTTTGAACATTTTTAACGTGTTTAGCTCCAGCCAAAAAATCTTTTCTAAGCTTTTTGGAAAACATAGGGAAGGGTTATCACCCCTGTGACATTTGTTTTGCTGTCTTTCCTCCTCTTCAGAAGATTTCACCTCACTTTTTTGTCCCAATGAAAAATGTTTTTTGAAAATTTGGGTTTTTTTGTGGAACAAGGATTGGAAAGCATCAGTGGAAAGGAGAAATTGTTTTCCCATATTAACTCTTACAGGAGAGAATTTCCCTTCCTAGGGGTAGATTTCATCTCACTTCCTGTTGTCTCCTTCCGTTTGCAAGTAGGAGTCGTTTGTAAGTTAGATGTTTGAAAGTAGGGTCCTGCCCTATATACTCAGCAGAAATTTGGGCCTTAGGTGTTGCTGTGGCCACAACACTGTAAGCCCTCACAGGGCCCTGCTGTGAAATATGAGATCAAGAATTGTAATTACATGCCCCTGTTGAACAGGAGCTGAAAAATTAGGCCTTAGGCACTGGTGCTGGTGCCACAACACTGCAACCCCTCACAGACACTCTAGTTGGAACGCAGGAACGAGCCCTGCTGCAAATTATTGCTTCAAAAACTGTAATTACACGCCCCTGTTAGACAGGGGCAGAAAAATTGGGCCTTAGGCACTGGTGCTGGTGCCACAACACTGCAACCCCTCACAGACACTCTAGTTGGAACGCAGGAACGAGCCCTGCTGCAAAGTATTGCATCAAAAATTGTAATTACACGCCCCTGTTAGACAGGGGCAGAAAAATTGGGCCTTAGGCACTGGTGCTGGTGCCACAACACTGCAACCCCTCACAGACACTCTAATTGGAACGCAGGAACGAGCCCTGCTGCAAAGTATTGCATCAAAAATTGTAATTACACGCCCCTGTTAGACAGGGGCAGAAAAATTGGGCCTTAGGCACTGGTGCTGGTGCCACAACACTGCAACCCCTCACAGACACTCTAGTTGGAACGCAGGAACGAGCCCTGCTGCAAAGTATTGCATCAAAAATTGTAATTACACGCCCCTGTTAGACAGGGGCAGAAAAATTGGGCCCTAGGCACTGGTGCTGGTGCCACAACACTGCAACCCCTCACAGACACTCTAGTTGGAATGCAGGAACGAGCCCTGCTGCAAAGTATTACATCAAAAATTGTAATTACACGCCCCTGTTAAACAGGGGCTGAAAAATTGTGCCTTAGGCACTGGTGGTGGCGCCCAGAACCAAAAATGTTCTTACAAGCTATCAGCGTGATGATTGAGGAGGAAGAGGATAATTACTCAGGGATAGTCACTCAGCATCAGCATAGGCAGTCTTTGAAGGGATCTGAGATTTCAAAAAAAATTATTCGGTTACATCAGCATCAGGTGCTTGGTAGCTGGTGGTGATCCAAGACTCATTCATTTTTATGAAGGTCAGCCGATCGACCGAGTCGGTGGACAGACGCACCCTGTGATCGGTTACCACGCCTCCAGCAGCACTGAATGTGCGTTCCGAAAGAACGCTGGATGCAGGACAGGCCAGTAGCTCAATTGCATACTGTGCAAGCTCTGGCCAGTGATCCATCCTCAAGACCCAGTAACCCAGAGGATTTTCGGTGGGAAAGGTGTCCAAGTCTGATCTTGCCCCTAGGTATTCCTGCACCATGTAAAACAGACGCTGGCGATGGTTGCTGGAACCGATCATACCTTGGGGCTGCGGACCAAAAAATTGTCTGAACGCATCGGTCAGACGGCCACCTTCTCCACCGCTCCTTCTTTGACTGACCGAAGCCTCAGCAACACGTTGTCCAGAAACAGGAGTTTGTAACCTCCCAGTCTCTGGGAACGCGTTGCACAGACCTTTCTGCAAGGCCTCCCGAAGATGTTTCATCCTCTGCTCCCTCTGCGATGGCAAGATAAGGTCCGCAACCTTACCCTTGTAACGTGGATCAAGGAGGGTTGCCAGCCAGTATTGGTCCTTCTCCTTGATACCACGAATACGAGGATCCTTACGCAGGCTTTGCAGGATCAGGGAGGCCATGCAGCGTAGGTTTGCTGAGGCATTTGGTCCGGAGTCCTCTGGGTCACTAAGAACGACATGGTCCGCAGCCACCTCCTCCCAGCCACGTACAAGTCCATGTGTTTCTTGGGACTGATCCCTTAAAGACTGCTGCTGATGCTGAGTGCCAGGCTCCACCTCCATACTGACACAATCTTCCTCCTCCTCCTCTTCCTCCTCGTCCTCTTCCTGTGTGATCGGCGGGCACGCAGGAACACTGTCTGGATAAAGGGGGCCTTGAGAGCTAAGGAAGTCCTCCTCTTCTTGCCTCTGTTCTGCCTCAAGTGCCCTGTCCATTATTCCACGCAGCGTGTGCTCCAACAGGTGGACAAGGGGGACAGTGTCACTGATGCATGCACTGTCACTGCTCACCATCCTTGTGGCCTCCTCGAATGGTGACAGGACAGTGCATGCATCCCTGATCATGGCCCACTGGCGTGGGGAAAAAAAACCAAGCTCCCCTGACCCTGTCCTGGTGCCATAGTCGCACAGGTACTCATTGATGGCCCTCTGCTGCGTGTGCAGCCGCTGCAGCATGGCCAACGTTGAGTTCCACCTGGTGGGCATGTCACAGATTAGGCGGTTCTTGGGCAGGTTAAACTCCTTTTGGAGGTCCGTCAGCCGAGCACTGGCATTATATGACCGGCGGAAATGCACACAGACTTTCCTGGCCTGCCTCAGGACATCCTGTAAGCCCGGGTACCTGCCCAAGAACCGCTGCACCACCAAGTTAAGGACGTGAGCCAAACAGGGCACATGGGTCATTTGTCCCTGTCGGAGGGCAGAGAGGAGGTTGGTGCCATTGTCGCAAACCACCATTCCTGCCTTAAGTTGGCGTGGCGTCAACCACCTCTGAACCTGCCCCTGCAGAGCTGACAGAACCTCTGCCCCAGTGTGGCTCCTGTCCCCCAAGCACACCAGCTCAAGCACCGCATGGCATCTTTTGGCCTGCGTACTTGCGTAGCCCCTTGAACGCCTACGGAGCACCGCTGGTTCCGAGGAAGAGGCCATGGAGGAAGAAGAAGAGGAGGGGGTGGAGGAGAGAGGTGTGTCACAATCAGCATTTTGGAGGCGTGGTGGCGGAACAACCTCCAACACTACTGCACCTTGTCCTGCATCCTTCCCAGCTGCCAGCAGAGTCACCCAATGCGCCGTGAAACTTAGGTAACGTCCCTGTCCATGCCTGCTGGACCATGAGTCAGCGGTAATATGCACCTTACCGCTGACCGCCCTGTCCAGCGAGGCATGGACATTGCCTTCCACATGCCGGTAGAGAGCCGGAATCGCCTTCCGTGAGAAAAAGTGGCGTTTGGGTACCTGCCACTGAGGAACCGCACATTCCACAAACTCACGGAAGGGGGCAGAGTCTACCAACTGAAAAGGCAGCAGTTGAAGTGCTAGCAATTTTGCCAAGCTAGCATTCAACCGCTGGGCATGTGGATGGCTGGGAGCAAACTTCTTTCGGCGGTGCAGCAGCTGGGGCAGGGAAATTTGCCTGGTACAATCTGACGTCGGTGTACCAAAAGCAGATTGCCCACAAGTACTTGGCTGTGACACACCTAATTCTACACCTTCATTCCTCTCACTGCAGGTCTCAGAGAGGACTGAAGGTCTAGTGGGGTTGGAAATCTCAGCTGATGAGGAGCAAGGAGAGATCCTCTTTGTTCTTTGGTGTGGGTCTTTTAGATACGCTTGCCAACGAACTGCATGGCAGGTCAACATATGTCTGGTCAAGCATGTGGTACCCAAGCGGGAGATGTTTTGGCCACGCGAGATACGCTTGAGACATATGTTGCAAATAGCAGCGGTGCGATCTGATGCACTCGTCTCAAAAAAGGCCCACACCAAAGAACTTTTTGAATAACGCGCAGAGACTGCAGCGCCCTGCACATGTGGAGCTTTGGGGTGTGATGCAGTCAATGTGCTGCCCTTAGGCTGGCCCCTGGAGGGCATCCTGCCTCGTTGGTGATGTGCTGCCGCCTCCTCCTCCTCCTCCTCCTCCTCCTCCTCCTCCTCTCTCCTATCAGGCACCCACGTTGAGTCAGTGACCTCATCATCCCCTCCCTCCTCATCACTGGAGCAAACCTGGCAGTATGCTGCAGCAGGGGGAGCATGACTGCCAGATTGCTGTCCTTCTTGGGCACCCCCTCTGTCCGCGCTCATGTTACTGCCTTCATCGAGCTCAGTATCGTCATCAGAGCCTTCCAAACGCTGGGCATCCTCCTGGAGCATGTACCCAACACTGTGGTCAAACAGTTCGAGGGAATCCTCATGAGGACATGGTGGAGCTAGGGAAGGAGTCACTGATGACATTGAGCTGAGGGAAGAAGCCGCTGCTTTGCCAGACAAAGCACCCTGGGCATGGGTGAGAGAGGATGAGGAGGATGAGGACGGCTTGGTCATCCACTCGACCAAGTCTTCCGCATGTTGCGGCTCAACGCGGCCAGCTGCCGAAAAAAAGGCCAAGCGTGTCCCATGGCCACGTGCTGATGAGGATGCACCGTCTCCACGACCAGCACTAGACACAGAGCCTGCTTGCCCTCTCTTATTGGCTTGTGACTGTCTGCCTCTCCTTCTTGGCCTTCCAGACATACTAATGGCCTGTAGCTGCACTAAGCTGGGATAGAACACCTGTAATTTTCTTCAAGTAGCTTTATATACTGTAACCAGACAAGCCTGCCTGTCAGTAGGAAGATAACAGGAACGGATCTAGCTGAACACTGTGAGCAGGACGCACTGTACTAAATGTAAATAGTCTAGCTGCCTGACCGTGGTACTAATAGGATCAAATAGAACACCTGTAATTTTCTTCAGGTAGCTTTATATACTGTAACCAGACAAGCCTGCCTGTCAGTAGGAAGATAACAGGAACGGATCTAGCTGTACACTGTGAGCAGGACGCACTGTACTAAATGTAAATAGCAGGAACGGATCTAGCTGAACACTGTGAGCAGGACGCACTGCACTAAATGTAAATAGCAGGAACGGATCTAGCTGAACACTGTGAGCAGGACGCACTGCACTAAATGTAAATAGCAGGAACGGATCTAGCTGAACACTGTGAGCAGGACGCACTGCACTAAATGTAAATAGCAGGAACGGATCTAGCTGAACACTGTGAGCAGGACGCACTGCACTAAATGTAAATAGCAGGAACGGATCTAGCTGAACACTGTGAGCAGGACGCACTGCACTAAATGTAAATTGCAGGAACGGATCTAGCTGAACACTGTGAGCAGGACGCACTGCACTAAATGTAAATAGTCTAGAAGATAACAGGAACGGATCTAGCTGAACACTGTGAGCAGGACGCACTGCACTAAATGTAAATAGCAGGAACGGATCTAGCTGAACACTGTGAGCAGGACGCACTGCATTAAATGTAAATAGTCTAGATAGAAGATAACAGGAACGGATCTAGCTAAACTGAATACAGTGTATATATATATATGCAACACCTGGGATGCATATATATACACAATACACTGTAAGTGCAGCTAACTGACTGACTGTTCTGCCTAATCTATCTAACTCAAATCAAATGACACTGTCTCTCTCTCTCTCTATCTCTCAGCACACCGGAACACACACTACACAGGGCCGCCGTGCAGGCGGCCTTATATAGTGTGGGGTGTGTACTAAATCCCCTGAGCCATAATTGGCCAAAGCCACCCTGGCTTTGGCCAATTACAGCTCTCTCTACTGACGGCGCTGTGATTGGCCAAGCATGCGGGTCATAGTGCATGCTTGGCCAATCATCAGCCAGCAATGCACTGCGATGCCGCAGTGAATTATGGGCCGTGACGCGCCACACGAATTTAGCGCGAACGGCCCATAACGTTCGCAATTCGGCGAACGATCGAACAGCCGATGTTCGAGTCGAACATGGGTTCGACTCGAACACGAAGCTCATCCCTAACCTTCACTATTGGATTTTCTGATGTTTATTCATATAGACTTTGTTCACTTATGGATTGATTTTCACGGACTTTTGTTATTTTGATTTTTGATCATGTCACAATTTTTTACTTTAATTTTTTTTTTTTTTTTTAATTTACACTTGCACATCTGGTGCACAACCACGATATGTGCTGTTAGATGCACCTCATTTCATTTTTGGATGTTTATTTGTATTATTATCAATTCATGGTATGGGTTCTGAAATATTGAACATGATTATTTCATATTTATAAACACCAGCCAGCTGCTTATTTTCTTACTGTTTGTTCACTAGGCACTCATCTAGAGTTTTTTTAATGACTGAAACAGACAGGTTTATTCAGTAATGCAAAGACCATACATGCATTGCACAGGATCCATAGATGTCAATTAGTGCTAAACTTTCAGTGTTCTAAGCTCACTAAAGTTGAACTTTAGTTGGTAATTTTATTTTTGTATTTCTTGTCTCAAAAAGACAGATTGTTCTCATAATCATATTTTTAATTCAGTATTATGATTACGCTAAGATAAGATTGGCTTAGGTTGCAGATCAGAGGCGGCTCTCTAATTAGGCAAATAAGGCGGCCGCCTAAGGCCTCACACTCCCAGGGGCCTCGGGGCCGCTTAATATGCCTAACGCGTGTGTGGGAGTTGCAGGGAATTTCCCCCGGTCGGTGTCCCCATCTTGCGTCCGGGGCCACAACTCGTTTTCCCCACCCAGGGGCGGACTGTCACTGACCACTGCCCGAGGTCGGAGGGTCAGTGGGTTGCTACCATGTACTCCTCTCCCCCGGCTCTTCCCTCCTGCAGTGCACCACAGATCTCTGACTCCGGTACTGGCCCGACACACATCCCGAGTGGGGCCTCATGTCTAAGATTTGCCTAAGGCCTCACAAAGCCTAGAGCCGCCTCTGTTGCAGATGGTTCGGTCATAACACTGCTTTTTTAAATGCCCCATTTAGACAGTTGGTGTATCTCTGAGGACTGATTCTCCAATATAAACCAGAATGTGAACATTGTTTTTTCTTCTCCCTCTTTCTTCCCAGCCTGGAGATGATCCATTTCCCAAAGACGAAAATGAAAAATTAATTTTTCACAACACCGATATCCGGGATACCTGGAAGGTAAGCTGGGAAATTTGGTCATTGATTCTGGGATCAGTAAAATCTCATATAAGCTTTGCTGTCAATTCAGTATTTTTAAATCTTCAGTTTTCATTAAAATAATACCTGGAGGTCCTGTAATGAAGGTCTCTAATTGGGCACTTCTGTGTGTGTGGTGACACTTCTCTGCCCCCGTTTCCCAATTGTGATCCATGTTGTCTCCCTGTCACACGATGAATACATTTGGCTGGATTAGACATTAACTTAAACAGGCAGAAAGGGTTCTCTTATTGCACTTTAAGACCTGTAAAAATATGGAATACTGCTCCACAGATACTGGTTGTGCTGACACAGTGGACTGTTCAAAAAGAGGGTTGTATCTGTTTCTAAATACACACAAACTAAATGATTTCTAATATTTATAAGCAATAATTTTGTATTATGTTGATTACGCAAGTAATTGATTGCTTTAAGGTGGCAGGAAGGATTTTTTTCTTATTCAAAAGATTTAATCACACTTTATGTGTATCTGATTTTTTATTTTAAATGATGTAATTGGTGATTTCCAGGCTTTGGAGGCTTGTAAAGATGCGGGACTGGTCAGATCAATCGGAGTGTCTAACTTTAATCGCAAACAACTGGAGCTGATCCTCAATGCACCAGGACTGAAGTATAAACCTGTCTGTAATCAGGTAATTACAGTGATTAAATGGGGAGAGACTTTAGGGAACAAAGCTATTGTATAGAAAATAAGGGTTACAGTGTTTTTATATCAGCTCTAGAATTAATTCTTACTAATGTCGGTTAAGGTTCTCATTTATCTACAGTGCCTTGCAAAAGTATTCACCCCCCTTGGCTTTTTATCTATTTTGTTACATTACACCCTTTAGTTCAATGTTTTTTTTAATCTGAATGATATGTGATGGATCAGAACACAATAGTTGGTGAAGTTGGTGAAGTAAAATTAGAAAAATATATACATAAAACTATTTTTTTTACAAATAAAAAACTGATAATTGGCATGTGCGTATGTATTCCCCCCTTTGTTATGAAGCTCTGGTGCAACCAATTACTTTCAGAAGTCACATAATTAGTGAAATCATGCCCACCTGTGTGCAATCTAAGTGTCACATGATCTGTCATTACATATACACACCTTTTTGAAAGGCCCCAGAGGCTGCAACACCTAAGCAAGAGGCACCACTAACCAAACACTGCCATTAAGACCAAGAAACTCTCCAAACAAGTAAGGGACAATGTTGTTGAGAAGTACAAGTCAGGGTTAGGTTATAAAAAAATATCCAAATCTTTGATGATCCCTAGGAGCATCATCAAATCTATCATAACCAAATGGAAAGAATATGGCACAACAGCAAACCTGCCAAGAGACGGCCGCACACCAAAACTCAGGGACTGGGCAAGGAGGGCAATAATCAGAGAGGCAGCACAGAGACCTAAGGTAACCCTGGAGGAGCTGCAGAGTTCCACAGAAGAGACTGGAGTATCTGTACATAGGATGACAATAAGTCGTACGCTCCATAGAGTTGGGCTTTATGGCAGAGTGGCCAGAAGAAAGCCATTACTTTCAGCAAAAAACAAAATGGCATGTTTTGCGAAAATGTATGTGGGAGACTCCCAAAATGTATGGAGGAAGGTGCTCTGGTCTGATTAGACTAAAATTTAACTTTTTGTCCATCAAAGAAAACGCTATGTCTGGCGCAAACCCAACACATCACATCACCCAAAGAACACCATCCCCACAGTGAAACATGGTGGTGGCAGCATCATGCTGTGGGGATGTTTTTCAGCAGTCAAGACTGGGAAACTGGTCAGAGTTGAGGGAAAGATGGATGGTGCTAAATATAGGGATATTCTTGAGCAAAACCTGTACCACTCTATGTGTGATTTGAGGCTAGGACAGAGGTTCACTTTCCAGCAGGACAATGATCTCAAACACACTGCTAAAGCAACACTGGAGTGGTTTAAGGGAAAACATGTAAATGTGTTGGAATGGCCTAGTCAAAACCCAGACCTCGATCCAATAGAAAATCTGTGGTCAGACTTAAAGATTGCTGTTCACAAGCGCAAACCATCCAACTTGAAGGAGCTGGAGAAGTTTTGGAGGAATGCGCAAAAATCCCAGTGGCATGCTCATAGAGACTTATCCAAAGCGACTTGGAGCTGTGATAGCCGCAAAAGGTGGCTCTACAAAGTATTGACTTTAGGGGGGTGAATAGTTATGCACATTGACTTTTTCTTTTCTTTTCTTTTCTTTTCTTTATTTTGTCCTATTTGTTGTTTGCTTCACAATAAAAAAAAAACATCTTCAAAGTTGTGGGCATGTTCTATAAATTAAATGATGCAAATCCTCAAACAATCCATGTTAATTCCACGAAAAATGCCAAGGGGGGTGAATATTTTTGCAAGGCACTGTAGGTCAGGGTATAGCAAGTAGTGGTTCCATTTAACTGGACCTGTTCTATAATGTTGAAGATGTTTCGCTATCTAGGTGGCTTGGTCAGTTCTAAAGCAACCCTTTCATAAAAAAGCTCCTTTGGCTGTACTTCTCCTATGGATCACAGGAGTGTAGTTTATTCTGCACTCCTGTAACCCATTTTCAGCAGACACCGGGCTTAAGCACCCATCGCACAGCTGGTCAAGGCTCCAGAAAGATCGAGACCATATGGTCAGGAATCAGGATCCACCCACATGCCTGGACCGGCATCCGGTCCAGGCATGTGGGTGGATCCTGAGCCGCTGAGAGCCTGAGCCAGCCGCTCCCACCCCTTCACAGCTTAGTGCTCCAGTGAGCGCGAGGGGGCAGAGAAGGGAGCTGGTGACTGACAGTCACCGGCTCTCTGCTTAGGGAGCTCTGATAACCCAGAGATCGGCAGTGTTTGATCACTCAGTTTTCAATCTTAGAGTCGGCGGGGGGACAGATGCAGCATTGAACCGATGCTACATCCACCTAGGAAGGTATGATTCACCAAAAAAATATTTTCCATACTTCTCTTTTTAAAAAAATTCTTAAAATAACACTTTGACAAAAAAATTACCTTGACCACAGTTTCTGATGTTTCAGGAGGCACAAAAGATGTCATAAAGCCTTACTACTGTCTCTTTGCAAAGCTTAGTGCTTGAATACCCAAGAGACGATGCTCCATACCATTGCAGTGAAGTATGAGTGGAGTTCTAGCTATGCTTTAATGTGTTTTTACAATTTTTTTCTTATTTACTAAAATATGTTTTTAAAAAGCCTACATTGGCTAACTGTGAAGAACCGGATCATATTCAAGACCCTCTGCCTCACCCATAAATGCATACAAGGAAACGCTCCGCAATATCTCCGGGAAAAAATAAAACACTACACACCGATTCGCAGTCTTCGATCAGCTAACCAAAACCTCCTCCTCATTCCCAAATACCGCTACAAAGCAAAGGGAGAACGTAGATTTGCAGTCCAAGGACCTCGCCTATGGAATGCTCTCCCAACCAACCTCCGCATGGAAGAAAACCACCAGGCCTTCAGGAAAAAACTAAAGACCTTCCTTTTCTAGAAGCTGGCTACAGAGAATACATCTAGCGCCTTGAGGCGATTCAGTTCGCAATTGCAGCGCTTTACAAATCATTCATTCATTCATTCATTCATTCATGTGGCGTTCTCCCTAACCAGTACAATGTTTCTCTCTGCAGGTGGAGTGCCACATATTCCATAATCAGACCAAACTGCTGGAATTCTGCAAATCCAAAGACATTGTGCTGGTTGGATACAGCGTCTTGGGTTCCAGCAGAGTTGAGGGCTGGTAAGTGCAAATGTAACTTGTTAGGGACCTAGGGCACATTTCATACACCCCCCAAATCCTTTCATCCTCTGTCCACTCATGCGGCTACTGGTACTTGCTGTTTGATAGCAAAGGTTCAGTTCTGTGAGTCATAGCTGCTCTAAGCAACTAATTCAGCTATAATCAGCTAAAACAGCTTTTTCCCAAAAGTATTTGCTAAAATGTGAAAAAACATGGATCTTTCACTTTCACATAAAAACTAAATGCTAAAACAGAAAAGAAAAAAAGTTTAGTTTTGTTTTTAAAAAAAAGTGTTTCCTGATTAACCCTTTATTGTCTAAAAGGATAGACCAAAACTCACCTCATGTGCTGGAAGATCCTGTTCTCAATGAAGTAGCGAAGAAGGTTGGACGGTCTGCAGCACAGGTGGCGATGCGTTATCTACTGCAGAGAGGGATTGTTGTCCTTGCAAAGAGCTTCACTGCAGAGAGAATCAAACAAAACTTCCAGGTGAGTCAAACACAGATATTGACCATCCAGAAATGTGACAGTCTGTAAGAAATCCTGGTTAAAGCTCAGCTTTGGAAAAAAGGTTTTAATTTTATTTTAGATAAAGCATGGAAGGGTTGGAAGCTCTCTCATGTTTGTAGTACTCTATGGGGGAGATTTACTAAAACCATATGTCCTAACTTTCTGAGATGGGAATTAGGGACACCTGTTTGTAAAAGTATGTAGACATAGGACACACCCCCTGCCACGCCCCCCCCCCGTAAAGTAGAATTGTATAAAAAAAATAATTGGTTAAATCCAGAAGTGCTTTTTTACCACTAGTATTTCTTTATATTGACTTTTGGAATTTACAAATACAGCTATTTAAAAATAGGATAAAAAATTTAATACTGTAAAACACAGTATTACAGCAACATTAACTGTTGGCAAGGTCAAGAAAACTGCCATCCGCCCGTCAGTTAATAGCTGACGGGCACCCAACCGCAGCCATCGCCTGTTTGACACCTCACTGCAGGCCAAGATTGAATATGTCCAACCCAATGTCGTTAAGGTGAACGCCATCCGGTCTCAACAGATCATCAGCAATGTCCCGCTTGATAGCAGAGATTAAGTCCACAGAACGTGTGTAACCCCCATCATTCCCTTCAGCGTGAAGAATCAAGATGATGGGGCCAGACACGTGGGACCTCAGGTGCAAAACACTCTGAAGGGAACTTAGGCCAGCGTAAGGGGAAGGCCAAAGAAACAGGGCAGAAGAGGTCTCACAAGGGTACAAAACAGCCCTTCTGCCCTTGCCAAAGCTGTCGGTTTTTTGACGTGCGCAACAAAACTGACACACAGCGATCAGAGAAGGTAAAGTCTTTCGCCAGGATGCTGCCGGCCGAGGACGTGGATTTCAAACCCAGTTCGCAATGCAAAAGGCCCTGAAAAATGCCCACGAGAAAGCCACTTGGAAGAGAAGGGTCTTAAAACGGGGAAAAAACAAACGGATGGAACAGGGAAAGGATACTGGAGAGAATGGTGGGGAAAAAAACAGGCACCGGGAATCGAGGGAATAGGTCGCACGTCTCCAACCCCTCAGGACCCGACAGACAGGGAAAGCTTTTGTTATGTCCTCCTTCTCCAGGAGATGGAACCAGAAAGACAAAGCAGACATAGCCGATGAAAACCGTGGAACCAGAAGAACCTTATTTAGTAGATAAACAAGGTAGGAAAATAAAGCCACGCGTCTTTTCTGTGAACTGGAAGACTCACTGCCCGACACCTAGACCCATTCATCCCACACACGACAGTATGACACCCATGACCGCGGGGTAAGTGACGCCCGGAGGAGGAGGTCTAGCAAACATCGGAAACGAGGTTCCACAAGTAGGCCAGACAGGGGAGGCTCTCCAGGGAAGCCAACGGGGCGAGGGTGTGGAAACGATCGAGCTGTGAACGAAAGAGAGCATCGGCAATATCATTAGCGGTTCCAGGGACATGCCTAGCTCTAAAACATATGTTAAACTGAAGGCACTTTAAAACCAAAAAAGGCAGCAACGACATGACCGGAGGGGATCTGGCGGACTGTCAATTGATCACCTGCACCACGCTCATGTTATCAGACCAGAAAACCACCTGGCGATTGCGCAACCGCTCGCCCCACAGCTCCCCAAGTCATGCTGCATGGGCTTGGTGATGTGGATATAAAGGTGGGGGGCTGCCACCCCCTTTGTGGCCCACGCCAGGCGTCTACAGAAAGCCCTTCCCATGCGGATGACTCAACAGGCAAAGACCAAGTGACCCAGCAAAGACTGAGGTTTTTTCAACTGCAGCTTTTTAGCCCCTTTTGCCAAGTGGACCAGGGAGAGAAGCCTAGACAGCTTGTCACTGGGCAGCCGGAAAACCATCTCCACGGTGTCGATCTCGATGCCCAGGAAGTCCAGAACCGGCACAGGCCCACAGTCTTGTCAGCTGACAGTGGTATGGCAAACCGCTCGCATGTGTCCTGAAAAGCAGACAGGAGCTGCTGGCACTCACCGCTGTCCGCTGGGCCCACGAAGAGGAAGTCATCCAAATAGTGTAACACAGAATGCAAACCAGCCGCCTGGACCACTGCCCATTCCAGTAAACTACTGAAGAGTTCAAAGAAATAATAAGAAATGGCACATCCCATGGGAAGGCACATGTCAAAAAAAGTAGCTTCCCCGAAAGTAGCATCCCAGCAAATGGAAGCATTCCGGCTGGCCTTGGCCAGCAGAGCTGAAGGACCATCTGCCCTGATCAAGTGGAGCCCCTTTTCAAACGAGGCATAGTGGACCCTGGATTCCTCCTTGTCCATGCCATGATTGACCGAGGAGCCAGAAGTATAGGACAGGTGATGGATAAGGCGGAACTTTCCCTCAGCCCTTTTGAGGACCACACCAAGGGGGGAAACCCTCAGATTGTGGAAAGGGGAAAGATCCAACAGGCCTGCCATGCGCCCCAAATCCAATTCCTTCTGGAGTTTCTCGGCTACTCTGGACTTGAATTAAACGGCTGTTTTTAAATTTGGTGCCATGGTCGGCACATCCGAAGGAGTAAAGAGGGATCCAAAAACCATGGTCCAAACCGTCCCGCAGGACCAAGGCCTCTCTATGAAGGGGGTACCAGGGAAGAATCTCTGAGACGATCACTGGAGTCCTCCGGTTTAGAAACATCAGGCTTGGCCCCCGACCGGGAAAGAGGTTGTTTTCCCTTTTGGAAACACCGGCTGGCTGGGTGAGCTCCCCCGCAAAGTGAGCACTCGTGCTGAAAATGGCACGCAGTGTACCACTTGCAGTGGCTCTCATTGAACAGCCAGCATAGGCCTTTTTTTGGGAAAGCCGACGCTCCGAGGGGGCGCCGGCTGGGGGCTGAAAGGACGAAGGCCTGTGGGGGCACATAAGAAATAACCCTGGTTACCGTCCTGGCAATCAAAACGGAACTCCTTCCATGACGCCATTTTTTGACGAAACTGGGTGTCACAGTGGAACACTGGCCCCCGTACAATTTTTAGGCACCCCAAATTAGATCCAGATAGCAAAAGAGGGATGCAGCTAACTCTGGAAAATGCTCGCAAAGCACTCCGGTGTAAGCACAGAACCCCTGCAGCCAGTTCCCGAATGTTTGAGGAAGCTGCTTAGATTTTTCACCCTGTCTCGCCATGTCAACCCGACGGGATTTGTCGATCATCTCATGATCAGGGGGGACTAAAGCGAGGAAATCCATAAATTCGCAATGCCAGATTCTACCCTTGATGTCTTCCGACAGGTGTGTGCCGATAGGCAAGGCCGCTCACAAAGCGCCACCCGCGGAGGGAGCCAAAAAGAATGACGGGCCCAACACACCCATGCGAGACGGGACCGATTTTACGACCTTAACAATGCGCTCGTCTGGTGGACGCGATGCGGCAGCGTCGCTGGATCTACCCCAAATCAAATCACAATCATACTCGGATACACGGGTGTGCAGCTGAAGAAGGGCGACCAACAGCAGGTCCAGGAATGTCCGTGGGAGGAGCCAGCAGGATGCAGCGACGACCTTCATCTTGAGGAAAGTTGACGTCTGGCGAGGCTGAAAGATGCTGGTGGAAGGATAGGTCCAGAGGCGGCGGTCTGGCCCCCGATCCTGAAGAGCCCGGGGGGCGATGATGGCAGCCAAGCAGCATCTGGAGCAGCCAGAGACCCCAAATGGAGGACTCGCAGCGGGTGCAGCCCACCTCCTGGACATGGCATGCGCATCTCCCGCCCTGCCGAGCGCAGAGAGATGGTGCTGAGTCTCAGGCAGGGGCGAAGCTGCAGCGGCAGGCCCCCAATGGGAATCTCCCCCCCCGCCAGGCGCAGGGAGATGGTGGGGGGAGGCTGTGGCAGCGGACGTCCGGTAGGAAGCTCCAGCCCACCTGGGGGCAGGGAGCTGCATATGGTCAGGGATCCGTGATGAGGGGACAGGAGCAGGAGACCGCCATCACCCGCCCAGCCGGGTGCAGGGAGATGAGGAAATGCAGGGGGCTGAGGTAGGGGGTGATCGGCATGGTCGACACTGCCATCCCCCACCCATGCAGGTGCAGGGGGATGTGGAAAGCCAGGGGACAGCGGAAAGGGGTGAGCGCCAGGTGCAGCTCCACCCTCCCCCACCCAGATGGGTACGGGGGAATGCGGCAAGACAAGGGTCAATCGCAGGGGGTGATCGGGTGCACCACCATTCCCCACCCAGCCGGGTGCAGGGGGATATGTAGTAGCCAGGACAGAGGAAGGGTGGACTGCTGGAGGATTTAAATATCCCGCCAATGCGGGGGGGAAACCATTAATGGAGGCAGCGGGCACTCATGAGCGGGAATCAGAGGCGGGAATCGCAGCGGCTCCACCCTGTGCAGTCGAGTGGGTGCCTGTGAAGGGGGAGCAGCATGAGTAGCCCGGACCAACCGCCAGAGGCATCTGGGGCTCTGGGAGCGGGGCGGGCAGGAGGAGTCCTGGCCCATAGTGAGCATGGATGGCGGGGGGACCCGCCGGGGAGAACTCCGGCGGCAGATGGAGGCAGGGGGGGACGAGCTGGGACCAGTGACTACAGGAGCCCCGGGGGGATGTGGAGGGGAGGCAGGGGAGTATGACGGCCTAGAAGGGCTGGAGCTCAGTCGGGAAGGAGAACAGGTATGCCTCCTGGCCCTAGGAGTCGAGGGCCCCGCAGGTGGCTGTGAAGAAGGGAGGGGGGATAGTTCAAGGGTGAGGAGGGAGAATAACCATCCAGCCTGACCTTGGACAGCCAGCTCGTGGACCCTGGCCAGCAGAAGATCAGTGTCCATGGCAGAGGTGCAGGGTCCACAGCAGCTCTTCCAACAAATTCTCTGAAAGACCCAGAATTCCCTGGGGGCACACATTCCCTGAGCTCAGGCCCATCCCATCCCCCATATTTTTAACCAGTTGTTCTCCTTGTCCCGACACCTAGCTATGCCCCCATCAGTCAAGGCTCTCTTTCCCTAGGGAGGGGGCTTATTAGGCCTTCATGCTGATAAGGAGAGAGAGTGGAGTGATAGAAAGATGAGCTCATCCGTCTTCTTCTTCTTTCACTGTCCAGTCGCAGGCACATAGAGGGATAAGACCTGTAAGTGTTAAAAATCACATCTCCTGCCTTGCTGAGTAAATCTCAAAACCAGCTACAATCCTATGTCCACTGTTTCATCTTAACATATCTTTTTTGTAATTATACTTGTTTTGTTTTCTTGCAGCTCTTTGACTTTCAGCTGAGTGCCGAAGACATGAAAAGATTGGATGGCATTAACAAAAACATGCGATACTTGAGCATTGATAAGTATGTAAGACCCTTGTCTGTCTGCTTTATGTGGAATTTGTAGAATTCTTAGATAGGATTTACCTTTCATCTATTTAACTTGATTTATCTATTTTAACTTGATTTTCATATATTTAACTTTAATGGTCTCTAAACTTAAAACACAAATTATGTAAAAGAGTTCTTCTAATTATTCATAGGCATATATGTAAAAGCCAAAGTATTGATTTAGATGTCAAAACAATTGATCTTGTATGTAACTTTTTTGTGCCTGCTATTGATTTAATGAAGAAACTTAGGATCCGTACACAAGATTACAATCCTGAATAAAAGTTGATTGACTGAGAGTCAATGCACAATCCTCTAGGGTTCTTCTATTTGACTTAAACAAACTCTATTAAAGAGTGAAATACAAAAAAGGGAGGAACTTGAGCTTTGAGCCACTTGTGCATTGAATCTTAGTCAATAAAGTTTTATGCGAGATTGTAATTTGGTGTGCAGCTCAACAATTTCTTTATGCAAGATTTGAAAGTAGGGATGGATTGAGTGGGATGCTGGCCACCAGGATCAGGCTGAGTTCTGAGTATAACAGGCACAGTCTTTTAATAGGCGGGAGGTTGGCACTGCATGGCAAGCCGCACCCTTCATGATCCTCATCTCTTGCCTGGTGTCTTGATGCCAACAACACCACGTTTGAGCTCAGTGTCACTGCTGGCCAAGTGTGCATTCGGTACACTGTATGGGAAAAAAGAGGCCACAGCTGAGGGAGATACTAGAGCCGGGCCAGCTGCCGAGTGGTGCTTGTATACAGGTATGGAGAACGAAGATAGGGTGTGTGTGCAGTGGTGAAGGCTTGGGGAGATGCAGAGGTCAGAACTGAGGGTGCAGAAGTGAGATGTGGATGAGAAGTACAGATGTAAGCAACTGTGAAGGCTGCAGAGCTTAGCTGTTGAAGAAGTGGGGGTTGGGGGTTGCAGAGATAATCTGTGGAAGAGGGGTGCAGAGGTGAGCTGTGGACCATGGTTAGCTGTGGCCCAGAGGTGCAGATGTCATCTGTGAATAGGGGTTAGCTATGACCAGGGATGCAGAGACAAGGTGCACTGGTGAGTTATGGACAAGAAGTGTAGAGGTGAGTTGTGGATGGGGATGCAAAGGTGAGCTGTGGACAGTGGTGTGCAGAGGTGAGCTTTGGATATGGGTTTAGAGGTGAGCTTTGGACAGGGGTGCAGAGGTGAGCTTTGGATAGGGGTGCAGTGGTGAACTTTGGATGGGGGTGCAAAAGTGAGCTTGGAAGGTTATGCAGAGATGAATTGTGGGAGGTGGGTTGCAGAGGTTAGCTTTGGACGGTGGGGTGCACAGATGAGCTTTTGGACAGGTGTTCAGAAGTAAGCTTTGAACAGGTTCAGATTTGAGCTTTAGGAAGGGGTGCAGAGGTGGGGTTTGGACGGGGTGCAGAGGTTTGTTATGGACAGTTGGATGCAGAGGTGATCTGTGGATGAGAGGTACGGAGGTAAGGTGGGCATGGGAGGTGCAAAGGTGGGCTGCAGATTGGAGGTTCAGAGGTGAGCTGTGGAGAAGGGTTGAAGAGGTAAGCTATGGACAGGTGGTGCAGAGGTGAATGATGAGTGTTGCTTTCTTAAGGGGAAACAATTTTTACTGGGGAAGATTTATAGTTGGTGGGGAGGGACAGCACAACATACAGAGATCAGTGGGCAAGAGTATGTAATGCAGCAGTTAGGATTTTGTAGCGTACTGTACGCATTACCTACTCCTAATTGCCATGCTCTGTATGCAGTGTTATATGTCACATGCCCCTTACTGCTCTATGTTAAATAGTAATGGCTGCTCTGAGCACTGTATAATGGAGTGTACATTACATATTCCTGAGCCCTGAACCCTGCACCCTGCACACTGGGCTTGACATTACATATGCCTGACCATTGCACTCTGTACATTATATACTCTTGACCCCTGCACTCTGTAGGCTATATAGTTATTACATACTTATAACCAAAGTGTTAACAATTGCTGGTTGCTATGTAGTCCCAAACAATGTTATTGAAGTACTTCTTTAATCTAGGCTCAGAAGAATCTTTAGCTTTTTGTCTATAGTTTGTGTATAAATAACATATGGAAGGTTAGTGCAGTGTGGTTCTATGCACGCTGCATTATTGTTCCCTTTGGAGTGCCCAGGGGTGCGAAGTCTTTCACAATCATACCAATTCCCCTTTCCCACAACATCACTGTACAGTTCTAGTTCCACATGAAAACCAATTGGCAGATCCAGATTTGTGCAGTGATGCTTAGGCAAGCGTGGTGGCAGCTGGGAGTGGGAGCCTAGCTGCTAAAGATAATCGGGCATGCCTGATTATACAATGCTCAGAGCTGCCATTACTATTTAAAATAGACAGGGCCGTCTTTAATATCGATTGGACCCTGGGCAAAACTTTTCTTGGGCCCCCCCATGCAATTTTGCGCTCCGCCTGCTCTGGGACATACAATACATAGCAGCTAGATTCAAAATCAGTTTACTGTATCAGATCAGGCAGTGATTGCAATTGGTTGCCAGAGGTTACAGCATATCATTGCCGCTTACTGACTGGTTGCTAGAGGTTACAGCACATCATCTCCTCACTGCCTGCACACCATGGACTGGGGAGGTGAGCAGACCCATCAATAGACAAAAAACTGCTAGGGATCCTAGAACGCCTGGGATCAGTGGCAGTGCTGGGAGGGAGGGGAGGGTGTGATCAATTGCAATGCTGATTTTTTTACCGACTACTAATATAAAAGAGGAGTTTCAACACTGGCCACTAATGTAATAGGGGTTTACACTGGCCACTAATGTAATAGGGGTTTACACTGGCCACTAATGTAATTGGGGTTTACACTGACCACTAATGTAATTGGGGTTTACACTGACCACTAATGTAATAGAAGCATTCACAGTAACTACCAATGTAAGGAGGGATTTACACTGACCACCAATGTAAGGGGGACATTCACACTGGCCACTAGTGTGAATGAAAGTATTCTACATCAAGCAACAATGTAATGAGATTTACACTGATCACCAATGTAACTGAGACATTTAGCCTGGGTTCACATTTGCGTGTGTCGGGAATGCATACCAAATCGCTTTCCTGGCACCACAGAAACATGCTGCCCTATAGCAGATACACAGCAGTGCCATCAATTGTTAATGACACCCTCACACATCTGCTGGCATGTGCTGTGCAACTGTGTGATTTTGAAAAAGGGTTTGGGACTTTCTTCAGCATTTCTAGTGCTTAGAGAATCCCATTGAAATGAATAGGCTGCCCTACATGTGACCTACATCTTTATCCACCCTGTCATTGCACCTTTGCATCCTAAAACCCATTCTAACCTCTGTACCCCAACCCCCCCCCCCCCCCCCCCCCCATCCTCTCCAACCCTCCACCCCTTTAACTCTACCTACCTCCTCTACTCATCTTTGCACCCACCTTCCTTACCTCCATACATCCCCTCCTTGCTCACCTGTGCACCCCAAAGTGTAATTCCTTTGCTTACCTTTGCAGTACAGGCTGATGTTAGTCTTAATGACCACAGTTGTAGGCAGGACTTTCAATCATGTCCCTTTACCTCCCCAGTGGGCAGCATTCAGTATAGGTGATGGTGGATATGACCTCAGGGGGGCATAATATATATACATAGCTCCCAACTGTCCCTGATTTGGAGCAATGTCCCTCTGTCCCTCATTCCTCCTCATTTGTCCCTCATTTTGGTCTGATCTATATAGTTGTATATAAAATTCACTTTTTATCCATCCAAAAGTGTTTTCCAGCGCTAAACCTTTCATCTGATTTCTAAATTGCTGCATTTGTAAATTCCAAAAGCCAATATAAAGAAATAGTAGTAGTAGTAGGTAAAAGAAAAGCACTTGTGGGTTGAACCAATCTTTTATTTTTTGTATAACTCTCCTTTAAGGGGGCATGACAAGGGGTGTGTCCTATGCCTGCATACTTTTGCTGATAGGTGTCCCTCATTCCCATCTCAAAAAGTTGGGAGGTATGTACATATGAATGCCGCCTTTATTTACATATCAATGCCGCCGCTATTTACATATGAATGCTGGTTATTTACATGTAAACACTGGGTGTGCAGGTGAGTTACCCATACACAATAGGGCAGAGTTGGGCAGCATTAGTAGCAGCACTTCACACTGAGATATTGGGACACAGCACAGGACTAAAACCTCAAGGGATGAGGGAATTTAAACCAGGATAGTTGGCAAGTATGCGGCAGCTGCTTTGGGCCCCACAATAATGAAAGGGCCCAGGGCAGCTGCCCCTTTTGCTCTGCCTTAAAGACGGGCCTGAACATAGAGCAGTAAGGGGCATGTGACATATAACACAGTATACAGAGCATGGCAATCATGCTTAATAAACTGGATGAAGTGTGGGAATGGCACAAGTTTGGCAATTTTGCCCTGGGCACCGAGTGACTTTGTTCTGGTATTGATTACATGTAAACCAACTGTCCCCCTTGTAAGTTTAAAAATTAGATAATTCCTGGAGTTCATTTAAATTTTTTAGAGTCATAAGAAGTCGATGGGTGATTCTTCCACCAAAATAAAATATCAATTTCAGGTGTTGCTGCCCTGCTGTATACCTGAATATTAATGCAAAGCAAATTCTTTTTTTTTTTTTTTTTTTTTGAGATTTGATAATATTTTGCAGACGAGGACATCATTGATTAATATATCTCTTCCTCTCCTTTCATTTAGCTGGAAGGAATCTCCTAAATACCCCTATGATGATGAGTATTAAAGCACTGGATTTTCCAGCCTGACACCACAATGCCCGGAGCCATCATCTGACATTGGTTGGATGTGACTGTCTTTCCAGTGCGAGACAATGATGACACAAAGTGCTATGATCTCACACTGTGCAGACTGATGGTTATAATGGGATGATTCATGGGAGAGTTGAATTGTGTCATACATTTGGGCTTTTCAAGTATTGGAGCTTTAGCATTGAAATAAAGCTTTTGCTTGCTGGAGATTCTTAGGTCTGAGTCCCTATGTTCTGTGACAGTTTTATCACTGGAGTGTCTTATGATATTCTCTTTATGTTATCCTTTGTATCAAAAAGCTATTGACTTATGTTGAAGAACAAAAGTTACAATGTATTGTCTGTACACTGCTGTCAACATCAGGCAAAGATTGTGGGCGATCCTGGCACTGGAGTAAGAGAATATGTTGTGCTGAAACATCTTTTTAAACATTTAAATATAGTGTAGAAAGAATCCTTGTCAGGTTTTTATTGTTGTCTGTAATATACACAGAGATTCCCTCTTTTTGTCCCACTTACCATTGCCGCTAGAACAAAACCTTATAGGAAATCCAAATATTTAAAGCTATCAGTGTATCAGGAATAAAGGGGAAATCTCCAATGGGGAGACCTGTTGACCCCCTCACATTTGAGAGGCTTCCTTTCATTGCCTGTTGTGTCTCTGGGGCAGGAGTTGAAGGGGAACCTCCCAAGCAGGACATCAGCAGAAAATAATTGCCAGAGTTCTAAATATTTCCCTACTCTATCCAAAACTTAAAAGAAAAAATGTTGTGGCTTTAGGCACACTGAGTGGACAGATATCTTTATAGAGGGAAAAAATACAAAAAAAAAAAAAACCTAATAAACCCTCATAAAAAAAAATTTTAAAAATCAGTCGCCCCTGCTAATGCCTAAATATTGATGTTTCTGTATAGGAATATTCACAATAAATGTGATTTATGTGTCCAAAAACACTTAAAAAAGCAATCTATACTAATGTTCAGAGAATCGTGCTTTCCAGATTTTAATCATAAGGATCTCAGTTATTTTTGTCTAATGGAAACAATCCTGTTATATCTGCCAAAGATATTTTCAGAGACTATCTGTTGGACATACTCTGTATCTATTTATATATTGTCATTTCCAAGTTCCAGCCGATGGTATGTTGCCTTTTTGTATTCAATCACAGACACAGCAAAAACCGACAGAAAATATATTTTAGTGACTCCTCATTAACGATGTGTCCAAAACAGCTAAATCTTTAAACTTATTTGACATCTATCTTTAAAGTTTTATGGAAACACACTGGGTAAGTGGTTAGCGCACCTGCCTAGCAGCACTAAGGCCATCGGTTCAAATGCCAATCATGGCACTACTTACCTGCAGTTTGTATGTTCTTTCTGTGCATGCTCCAAAGACATGCTAGTAGGTTAATTGGCTCCTACATAAATTGGCCCTAATATGTGTTTGTATGAATGTGAGTTAGGGACCTTAGCTTATAAGCTTCTTGAGGGCAGGGACTGATGTAAATGTACTATATATGTAAAGCGTTGCATAAACGGATGGTGCTATATGAGTACCTGTAATAAACCCTGAAAAATCAAAAAGCGCATAGTCAGTGCTTTCTCTTGGCCTAGGCCGACAAGGCCCAGGCCTAGAGTGGCACTTTGCAGTGAGTGGCAAAAAAGCCGCCCCCCTCGCACGAAAAAATCCCCCCGACCCATCCTCCCGTGTCCCCCCTCGAACGGCCGCCTTCCGCACATATACAGTCCCCAGCTGCCGCCGGCTTGCTGTAGCATGGCACTTGTTATGGGCAGTATGGAGCCTACTTTGCCAGGTGGGGGGAGGGACTAGTGCCTCCCTAGAGCAGCCGGTGACTGGCCATTCAACTGGCGGAGGAGGATCCTACTGCTCCACCTACCCTCCTCCACTCGGCATTCTTAGGAGAGAGGAGGATAGAAGGAGGACGTAGGGAACCCCCCAGGCAGTGGCATCGCTATGGGGGTGCGGGTGCGGAACGCACCCTGGTGACACCATCCAGGAAGCAGTAGTAGTGGCGTGTGCTGTCGAGCCCCCCATCAGTGAAGTGGTGACAGCGCACTGCTGCTAAGCTGAAGAGAACTCAGCAATGGCACTATGACAGGGGAGATGCGAGCTGCGGGCTGTCAGAAGGTTTCCTCCGCTCACCCCCCTCTTTTTCTGTCAGCTGCGCAGGATAAGAGAGATGGGCTCTTTTTAGATTCACCACCCAGCTTCCTGTTAATTTTTTTCCCATCTCCATTGGCCACAGAGGAGGCCAATCAAAAGAGACTAGGGGAGCATAATGGGACATGTAGTCCCAGAAGATAGCGGCCCCATTGTTCTCCAGAGGGAGCCGGCTACAACCCCCAGCATGCACTCTGCTGGGGGAAGAAAGAGAGATCCCAGGAACAAGCTGAGGGAGTGAGTGCTACACTGTAGCAGCCAGTTACAGGAGACAGAGAGAGTGCCACGCTGCCCAGCACCACCTGAGAGCGCTACACAACACAGGGTGAGCGAACATTCTGAATCACTGCTGCTGTTTTGCTGGGTCTGGTAAGAGGGCCTGTTAGCCATTACTGATCCTAGGGACTGAGAGGGGGAGGGATGATTTTTTACCACACCAGGTGACATCGGAACTTCCCATAGAGGGCAGCGGGGCTCTGATAGGTCCGTCTCAGCAGAGTGAGCGGAGAAAGACCTGTAATCTGCCTGCTCAGTGGGGATCAACGGAGTGATCCCCGCTGAGCTAGCGGAGTCTGTCATAATGGATCAACCCTGTGTGAAAGGGGCCTTACAGTGTCATCTCATGAGATAATTTACGAGAGCGTGTTTAGGGGCGGGCAGGGTAGGGGTTGGGTGAGGCAAGTGGTGATGAGTAACTCTTAAGGCCTGGCTAGTGGCCTGCATTGTACACTTACATCTGTCCCTGCCCTCAAGGAGCTTACAAGTAGGCACTTGGTGCCCACTTTTAATGTACAGAGAGGAAGAGGTGTAGCTCTAAAAGGAAAAGGTGGAGCCTAAAGGGGAAGGGGTGTGGTTTACAGGTGACTGGGTGGGTCTTAAACAGAAAGGGGTGTGGCCTTAGCAGGAAGGGGTGGGTCATATTTAAATTAGGTGGTGCACGAGTTTAGTCAGGCCTAGGGGAGCACAAAACCTAAATACACCACTGCCTATAGTGCTGCAAGATGCAGCCTTTACAAGGTTTGAGCAAATAATGCAATGCTCAGAATCAGTGTAAGTCCTTTGCAGGCTTGTGATAAAATCCACAGTGGGTGATCTGGCTCTGATGCTCTCTCTCACACCAGTACAGACATAAATTCAAAGAATAGAGCCGGCAACTCCAAACGTCCTTGTTGCTTCTTTATTGGTGCATAAAAAAGTGAGTAAAAATATACAGGGGCTTATGTGTTCCGACTTACAAGCCTTGATCACAGCACAATTTTCAAGTTAAAAAAACAGAACATAAATACTGTTTACCAAACCACACCTTCCAATTAATTATCTAATTGAAACAGCAATTAAGAGACATCCAAAACAGAAGGTGAGGTGTAGCACTTGGCAATGCAAACATGGAAAATACTTTCTAGTAATGAAAAAAATGAATAAAACAAGACAAAAAGACATATTCCAACATGGGACTACATATTTCCGTATGACTATGTATCCTAGCATGGGACTATATATCCCAGTATGAGACCACATATCTCAGCATGACCACATATCCCAGCATGGGACTACATATCCAAGCATGACTACACATACGGTTTGAACTCAAGATATGCAGCAGACTTGTTTCCTTTTTAGTTTATTTGGAGGAACCTTTTTCTCCTGTTTTATACATACTTTGTCATTTTCTATTGTGCAGATAATGTGTACAAACATATATCCATTGTTGGAAAGTATTTTCCATGTTTGTATTGTCAGCATGGGACTACCTATACCAGCATGACTACACATATGGTTTGAATTCAAGACATGATGCAGACTTGTTTCTCATTTAGTTTATTTGGAGGAACCTTTTTGTCTTGTTTTATACATTTATTTATTTAGTTTTTGTAATTTTCTATTGTGCAGATAATGTGTACAAACAACATCCATTGCTGGAAAGTATTTTCCATGTTTGTATTGTCAAGTGCTACACCTCATCGTCTGTTTTGGATGTCTCTTAATTGTTGTTTCAATGAGATAATGATTTGAAAGGTGTGGTTTGGCAAACAGTATATATGTTCTGTTTTTTAACTTGAAAATTGTGCTGTGATCAAGGCTTGTAAGCCAGAATGCATGCCGGCTCTATTCTTTGAATTCACAAGGTTTGCTTGTGTTTTTTTTTGCACAGACTGTATCTGGTTTGCATTCCATCTGATTAAAAGAACTTTCCACAATTTTCTGCTTTAGGGTGGCTCCATCATCCTGCAGGGTCCCATGGAGACACCTCTACGTACTCGCTCCCAGCTGCATTTACACAATCAGACACTGGAAAGCCTACAGTGCCAAACCACTCCCTTGTTCTTCCCTTCTCCATCTGCTTGATTGACAGCATCTAGAGCTTGTGCTGTTCAAATGATTAGTACCCTGTGACATGCTCAGTGCACAAACTTCCCTACCCAGAAGCTGAGGGAAGCAAAAGTCAGTGCTAGCCTAAGTACAAAATGAACTGTGGAATCTGTTTCTCTCACTTAATTAAATTGATTCATAAATAAATAATGGAATGTTTGATACTACATTAGGTAGAGTTTACTGATATATTCAAAGTGCCACTTGGAACTAGTACCACAACCTCTATCAGCATCCACAGGGATCAACATTTAATGAAAATTCACACCATGAGTTGTCATGTTATCATAAAATTTCATAAAGGTTCCTCATGGTGAATTGATATGTTACCACTATTATTATGAACATACAGTATATTTTTTCAAGCTTGGATCAATCTTTTTTGCAACAAGCATCAATGTCAGAAAGTTGTTTAGGTCCAAACACCATAGTCCACTGTGAAAATGTAAAGACCTTTCTGTGGACAATGGATACAGACTCAATGCCCATGAGGTACTAAATAGGCACATATTAATTTTCCCCTGCATTTGGAGATCTTACTAACATCAGACAATGGAGTCTCATAGATATCTAATATGCATCACCCAGATTGTGCAGGGCCACCAAATGAAGATAAAACATATGAGCCTGCATGCCTCTTAAGTTCTGAAAATGATAAGCTCCCCACACCTTCATCCCACCAGCATGAGAATGTCATTCTCATGCAAACAATGCAGAAATGGAAATAAGGCACGTATCACACTGGAGCATAACCACGGAATTCGGGAGGAAGGAACAAACACATCAAAATAAAATTTGAAAAACAAAACAAAAATGCATATACATATGTTAAATATTTTTATACTGTATCATCTTCAGGGAAACATTGCAACCTTAGGGGCTTGTTTACTTCCAATTAATCGCTCTTCATAGAGAGTTTGACAGGCAAGGAGGTGTTATATCTCTCACCACCTTCTTGAACCCCTTGTTTACCGCAGTAGCGCAGCACAACCACGCGGTTGTGGGGCGCTTGCAGAGTGTCCCCATTGGAGAAAGCAGATCAGCGGACGTTCCACTTTTGGGTGGAACTCTGCTTTAAGCCCTAAGCTAAAGCTGGCTATAGAACCCCAGACAGGAAGGAACAGGGTTAACTAAAATAACAAGAGTTGTTAAACTCCATTTTGATAAACAGGTTCACTATAGTGGCTGGGAGTGTGTGCACTTTAATAAAGCTGACTGTGGGCTTTCATGTGAAAGTGATACAAGTGGCTGGGGAGCTGCCTATCATTTCCACCACCACCGCAATGTGCCACCTCCCCCCCGCGTGACCCCTCCGCCATGTTTACCGGACTCCGCTGCCTCACCTGCGGGCCCGGCGCTGTCATTGTCAGTTGTCACTGGGAAGGGCAGCAGGAGCTCAGCGGACCTCTGTCTGCTCAGCCTCCCTCCTGCACACAGACGTGTATGACGTCACTTCCTAGACCCGAGCTTTAATTTTCTGGGATCAGTGCCAGGGAAAGCACCTGATGGAACACAGTCTTTGTTCCATCAGCTGCACTGGATTAGAGAGGAGACAGGTGTCTCCATAAAGAGGGGGCTATGTGTGATAGCAATAAAGTTACAGTATGTAAAAATAAATAAATATATAGATAGTAAACCAAAAATGTTTTATGTATATAAGGAGACATATACATTTAAAAAACAAAATTGTATGAAATTTTTAGGATACCACAGCCCCCACACCTACACCTACAAAAATGCATGCGTTGGGGCAACTACATATGAAAACAGGGATTGTCCTACACATGTTATAGATCAGTGTGCACACCAGAGTGAACGCAATAATTTTAGCACCAGTGCTCCTGCATTACTCTAAACTGATGACCTGTAGGGGAATATAAAGGTTTAACATGGGTATCTACTGTATTTACTCACAACCTCATCTTTTATATTTTACCAAAGAAATTAGGTAATAAATTGCACTTATGTGCCCAGAAATTACCTTTAATGTATTTTTTACTGAAATGTTGCACTAGCGTGAGGTGACATAAAAATTAGAACTACCAACATTTTATACTCTAGGGTGTCTGCTTTCAAAAAAATTAAAATAATATTTTGGAAGTTTCAGGTAATCTTCGGGCCTAAAACGTAAGCAAAAAATCTAAAAAGTTAAAAAATGGCTCCAGGACTGCCGCTGTGGAAGTGGTGGTAGAAGGGCAGTGGGGGGGAGGAGGTGGCGGGTGGAAAAATGCACCTTTGCCAAAGTAGACAAAAATCCTTGCACCGATCCTGCACTTTGGTGCAGCACGATTTGAAAAAAAGAGCCATGCACTTCTTCCGTGCAATTAAGATGCGGTAGACAGCATATTCAAATCATCTCCCCATACCTTTACCTGACATGCAACCCAATATCATCAATGATTTTCGAAATTTGCATGTTTTCTTCAGGCAGTTGTCTTCATACATTTTATTGGAGCAGCACCAAACAAAAGTTCCAGCATCATCACCCTACCCAATGCAGATTCGTGATTCATCGCTGAATATCACTTTCATCCAGTCATCCACAGTCCTTTTCTTTAGCCCACTGTAACCTTGTTTTTTTTTTCTGTTTAGGTGTTAATGATGGTTTTCGTTTGGCTTTTCTGTATGTAAATCCCATTTCCTTTAGGCATGTCTTACAGTTCGGTCACAGACATTGACACCAATTTCTGCCCTTTTGTTCCTCATTCGTTTTTTTGTGCATTTCCTGTTTTCAAGGCACATTGCTTTAAGTTTTCTATCTTGACGCTTTTTTGCTTTTCTTGGTCTACCAGTACGCTTCCCTTTAACAACCTTCCTATTTGATTTGTACTTGGTCCACATTTTTGGCACAGCTGACTGGGAACAACCAACATTCCGTGATGATTTACCTTCTTAAAGAAGTTTTAAAAATGATCTCCTTTGTTTCAACTGACATCTTTCATGTTGGAGCCATGATTCATATCAATCAGGTTAGTGCAACAGCTCACCAAGGTGTGCAAGCACTCTTTTATAACTGCAGACTAATTAGCAGATGTAATCTGATGCAGCTGTTTGTTTTAGAACAGCAAAGTACGTATGGCGATTCCATATTTTCCTCACTATTAAGTGATTCTATATTTTTTTCTGCTTGATCTGCAAAAACAGCTGCAATTACTACAGTTTTCTTTCTTTTTTTCTTTTTTTAAGTGTTTCTTAAAGCCAGAAGGTTGGAATGTTGAATGAAAATAGTTTTGAAGCATGTCTGTGATTAGTTGTTTTTTTTTTTTGTACACAATTAAACAATTGAATAAACATTTTCCAAGAGTGGTGATTCTATACTTTTTGCCAGGGGTTGTAGTGATAAGGGCTAGCAAGCTGTATGCCAGTTGCTAATACTGGCACTGTAACATTATAGCTATATCTGTGCTATACACCAGTGGTTCTGGATGCACTGATGGCTAAAAGGGACAAAAGGGACAAAAGGGAATGATTTGCATTACTCTGCCCACTTTCCTATAAGCAAAAACTGAGCTCCTTGTGTAGCGCTGGTAGATTTTATCTACCGCTGATAGGTAAATTTAGTGGGTCGCTTATTATAGGAAGTTAGATTTGCCTCTGTTCCAGCTTGGCTGATGTTGCATGCAGTTCCACATTGTGCCGGTGGGTGTCGTTGTCACTGTCGGCAGGTGTTGGAAAAGCAATGTGTTGAAGCGAATGAGTGCTCCTCTGTCCCGGAGATAACTCGGTGGAGGTGGTCCTCCTAGTTGCATTCTGGGAGAGGGTATTTATGGGACAGACGCCATGTTTTAGAGTTCGTCTTCAGCCACCTGCTGGCCCTCCTGGCCGACAGGTATGCACTAGGAATACCACCTCGTGGTCCTCCGTTCCGGAGGCCCGCGTCGCTGCGGCGTGTGGGTGGGCCCAGAAGCCTGTCTGGGGCCTATCACAGTAGCGGAGGAATGGTCCTGAGCTGTCTATCCTGAGTGAAGAAGCTGGACAACCGAGAAGATCCCAGGGGAGGACCCGTCATGGAAGGATCATGCAGAGTGCTGGTCTGGAGAGGGGCCTGGTGACTCAGTTGGAGGATGCATTCCAAAGTAATCTTACAGTATAGTACTGCCGGGTTGGCTTAAAGGTTCAAGTACTGTATCTGACATTCATCACAAACCAATACATCCTGTGGCAGAGGATCGTATGGGTTTTATTCCAGATAAGTCTGTGGCAGAGACTTTTGTTCGTGCTACGTACTGGCTGCTAGGCAAGTAAGAGATGTCTATCCAGGCAGGCAAAGATTGAATCCTACGAAAGGGGGACTATTCAATTACAAGTGTTCAATTGCAAAGAATGTTCTGAAGAAATACAACAGAAAAGTATTTGAGCTTCCCTGCAGCTTTCCTACTACCTCTTTCCTGCTACTTCCCTTGTTCATTTTATTAAAGCATTGGTAAACCTACTCAAGTGTTTGGTGCTTATATCGTCCAGAGGTAAACTCAACGGAACTCTGGACCCGGTGACGGTGAAACAGAGGTGTCGAGAGTGAAGGTAACAAGCCCGCTTAAACCAGCAGCTCCACCGAGAGTTATTGCTACACTTGTTTTTGGGAACTCATGGTATGTATGTGAGTCTCTCAGGCTGCTTTAAAGTGTAGTCCTGTGCCTGCTGCTGTCCCGCCCACGCTCCAGACAATGACAAATGAGAGCAGAAGGTCCCAGGAGCCACACATCAGAACAAGACCCCTGCCAGGCCACGCCACCAATGCGTTTCACTCCGCCCACTGGAGCTTACTCCATCCCCATGAGTAAGCTCCAGTGGGGGAGCTACACACAGCAGGTCTTGTTCTGATGTGCGGCTCCCAGGATCATCTGCTCTTATCTCTCCTTGCTTTTGCTTCCTTATCTCTCCTTGCTTTTCCTTGCTTTTGCACTACAGAGTGCAAGAGTCAGGGGTGGGTAACCTACAGAGTGCAAGGGTCAGGGGGTGGGTAAACTACAGAGTGCAAGAGTCAGGGGTGGGTAACCTACAGAGTGCCAACGTCAGGGGTGGGTAAACTACAGAGTACAAGAGTCAGGGGTGGGTAATCTACAGAGTGCAAGGGTCAGGGGTGTGTAAACTACAGAGTGTAAGAGTCAGGGGTGGGTAACCTACAGAGTGTAAGGGTCACGGGTCGGTAACCTACAGAGTACAAGGGTCATGGGTGGGTAACCTATAGAGTGCAGGGGGTCAGGGGTGGGTGACCTACAGAGTGTAAGGGTCACGGGTGGGTAACCTACAGAGTGCATTGGTCAGGGGTGGGTAACCTACAGAGTGCAAGGCTTAGGAGTGAGTAACCTATAGATTGCAAAGGTTAGGGGTGGATAACCTACAGAGTGCAAGGGTTAGGGGTGGGTAACCTACAGAGTGCCAGGGTCAGGGGCGGATAAACTACAGAGTGCAATGGTCAGGGGTGGATAACCTACAGCGTGCAGGGGTCAGGGGTGGATAACCTACAGCGTGCAGGGGTCAGGGGTGGGTAAACTACAGAGTGCCAAGGTCAGCGGTGGGTAAACTACAGAGTGCAAGAGTCAGGGGTGGGTAATCTACAGAGTGCAAGGGTCAGGGGTGTGTAAACTACAGAGTGTAAGAGTCAGGGGTGGGTAACCTACAGAGTGCAAGGGTCAGGGGTGGGTAAACTACAGAGTGCAAGAGTCATGGGTGGGTAACCTACAGAGTGCAAGGGTCAGGGGTGGGTAAACTACAGAGTGCAAGAGTCAGGGGTGTGTAACCTACAGAGTGCCAACGTCAGGGGTGGGTAAACTACAGAGTACAAGAGTCAGGGTGGGTAATCTACAGAGTGCAAGGGTCAGGGGTGTGTAAACTACAGAGTGTAAGAGTCAGGGGTGGGTAACCTACAGAGTGCAAGGGTCAGGGGTGGGTAACCTACAGAGTGTAAAGGTCACGGGTCGGTAACCTACAGAGTACAAGGGTCAGGGGTGGGTAACCTATAGAGTGCAGGGGGTCAGGGGTGGGTAACCTACAGAGTGCAAGGGGTCAGGGGTGGGTAACCTACAGAGTACAAGGATCAGGGGTGGGTAACCTATAGAGCGCAGGGGTTCAGGGGTGGGTGACCTACAGAGTGTAAGGGTCACGGGTGGGTAACCTATAGAGTGCATTGGTCAGGGGTGGGTAACCTACAGAGTGCAAGGCTTAGGAGTGAGTAACCTATAGATTGCAAAGGTTAGGGGTGGATACCTACAGAGTGCAAGGGTTAGGGGTGGGTAACCTACAGAGTGCAAGGGTTAGGGGAGGGTAACCTACAGAGTGCAAGAGTCAGGAGTGGGTAACCGGGAAACCTACAGAGTGCAAGGGTTAGGGGTGTGTAACCTACAGAGTGCAAGGGTTAGGGGTGGGTAACCTACAGAGTGCAGGGGTCAGGAGGAAAGGACACACACACACACACATACATACACATGCACACGACACACAGAGTTGTCCTCCAGTGTGCACGTACACACACAGGCTGTCAGCTCACTCAGTGTTGCTTAGCTTGCACAGATAACAGGTTGTGCGTCACTGAGAAGACTTGGCTGCAACAATGGGCAGGGAGCCCAGTAACACTGACCTGCGACTTTACCAAGCTGTACAGAGGACGGAATGTCTGATATGAACACACTCCGGCCTCAGTGTGGTCCTCCCGTCATGCCTCTATGAGAGCTGCCTGAGGCATCCACCTCAGATGACCTCGATGGTAGTGCAGCCCTGGTGCTCACATAATGCAGGCCTGTTCATGTACAGCAGCCAATTTTAGAGTGTACAAATGCTTCTTAGTTTGGCTTCATTATAAAGTTTACTCACATGCACTGACAGGACTAAACCAAACTCAGAGCACAAAGGGTCGGTTGGTAAAGTACATCATAGCATTATATCTGTTAAAGCATTCCTCAGTTTTGTTATGCGATATTAACAAAAAGATGCATTTAGTGTATGTACAGTCATGTATAACCTGTTTTAAAAATTTTAATGAAAGCATAAGGCTGGATTCACACCTATGCAGTTTTAGTGCTTTTTGCATTTTGCAGATTTGCACTACAGTCCATTTAACATTGTTTCCTATGGTACATGTTCTGAAGTGCAAATCTGCAAAATGCAAAAAGCACTAAAAATGCATAGGTGTGAATCCAGAGTGTGAGTTGGTACAGTCCCAAATTACAGGCACGCCCGTAGGACTGGAAACAAACAGAGTAAAGTCAGTAACACAACTATCAAAGAAGTCATTGTTCAAGACAGGGAGTAGAGGCAGACAATGGCCCTCAAGTCAGGCTCCTGCGTGGCCCTGAACGATGGGCACAAGATACCGGTGATTGGGTTCGGTACCTACGCCCCAGAACAGGTGAGGTGCTGTGATTCTATGGCTCTGGCCAAAAGGATGGTTAACTGTCTTTGCTTCTGCTTTTTTTTTTTTTATCAAATCAAATTAATTAAAAACAAAACTGTAAGAGATTTTTAACAGAATCCAGATACATAATTTCATTGTGTGGCGGTACATTTTGAGCAGGGCTGGCACCGGGGGGAGGTTTGTTTTATCATGTGGTGGGGGGTGCTGCATGTACTGTATGTTGGTAGTCACAATCTGCAAATTTTTTTGTAAAGTGACAGTGGGGTGTCGGATGCAGGAATGTTCGTTGCGCTCCTGTCATGGACTGAGGTCCCTGTTCACTGGAAGTAGAATCTTTAGGATCTTATGAACAACATAGTGTAGCTTCATACGCACGTCTTCAAAAAAAAATGCATATACAAGTGTTTTTTTAGCTATGGATCTGAATGAAGCTGCATTATTTTTAATGGAGCGATTTACACAGGTGTGAAAACATGTGCTGCTTACAAATCCCTAACGCAGAATCCAAAAATCGCCATCTAAGAACATGCACTTTACACATATAAACGTATGTATACGCATCTGTAGGTGCATAAATTAAGTCGAAACAAAGGGGGAAAATTATTTATCATAAAAACAAATTATGTACACATACGCATCTTTACACGTTTAAAAGCAATCTAATGTTTTCCTCCTAGAAAACGCGTAGTAAAATCTTTATGGGGATGTAAATGATTTCTAAGGAGCACCTGGGTTTTGCTGTAGGACCGTTGCCAGGTCGCAGCCCCCAGGCACACCCGTGCAGGCTATGGATGATTAGAAAGCAGGAATAACAAACACATAACTCCCCATGCATGCACCTGGATAGGAGAAGCAGCTGCATACACAGTAGAAGAATCCATCTCTTTATTTTTCTCCTACAGCCTCTGAATGCCTGATTCTCAGGTCTGTCTGTCATTCTCTGTCTCTCCCGTGGGCATTTAGAGGCTGTAGGAGAAAAATAAAGATTCTTCTATTGTTAAGGAAATGATTAAGAGCTCAAATCGAGCCCAAGGTTATCTGCTGCTGTCTCTAATTGGAAAGTGTGGCTATGCATGCATATAAAAGTAAACACTCTGAGACACGCTCAGCACCGTTATTTTTTACACTTCTAATTTATTCAAGGTGGTGCTAATGTTTTATACACAAAAATACGTCATTGCTATGTTAGTCTAATAGGTACATCTCATTGGTTAAGATAGAAAAGAAGATGGAGAATCTTCATAACGAGGTTTGGCTGTCCTTGGTTTTATCTTCAGTTCCGCGTTCTTCTGATGTGTGGGATGTAGGGGGTACCCGCCATCTTGAGAAAATATAGGAACAGAGCTAATCTGTATACTTATATAATGAGTAAGGAGAAAAATACACATAAGAAAATAGACATTTTCAGATTATTATTATTATTATTATCTACATCACATTCCTTCACAGTCCCCCCTAAAATGTCTATTTTCTCTTTCCTGTCCCTAATACTAAAGGTCTTACTTTGGCCTGGCCCTTCTCCTCAGCAACTCTTTTAAGCTGTATATAGAATTGGACAGCAACTGTTCACTTCCCTCCTCGATACAGCTGGAGAGGTGCAGTCAGGCGCTATCTATCCCTAAAACCCTATAGGATTGTGAGATTATGGACATGGAGTGACTGTAGAGGAGTGAAGGGTTTGTCATCTTCCATCATAAGGGGGTCCTCTTCTTCTTGGTGGAGAAATGTAGGTGTGCTATTGTCTACAGCCTTGCTCATTAACTTTTTACAAAAGGTAGAATACAGCATACAATCAGGGCTAAAAGAACCAGGATTATTAATACCGTTACCCGTATCTGGGCGAGCACCTTCTGCCACCCACTCATCCAGCTAAAGTATTGATCCCATGGGTCTGTGATACCTGAGTTCTTCTTCAACTCCAATGACAGATCTTCTAATTTCTTTATAGCTAAAGTAACCTTACCATTTGGGCCAGTATTATCAGGAATGTATGTACAACAGGTTCCCGTTTTTTCCTGTGATTTTACAAAACACCTCCTTTCCCAGCTAGCACCATGTCTAAGGCCATCTGGTCCTGGAATGTCATGTAGGAAGTGGGGGCTAACTAGTCAGCAATTCCCTGGAGGGCATCTTTAGTGTAATTTACAAATCTCTGTTGGTTATAATATGTGTAGTGTCAGGTCACCTAAAGGCTGGGTGACAGATGCACACCGTTGGGATCAGGAGTGCACCGCAAGGTAGTGGACCCTATGGCTGACTGCTGCGGATTGAACCCTGGGAGGTTCAGGAAGCAGGTCTACTGGATCACTGACACAGATCCCACTGGGAGCTAGAGCATAGATTCCCCAGGGTGCGGAGTCTAAGAGCCAGCAGGTGTTCACCAGAGCCTTTAATGGTAAGGATGGACTGCGCTGCAGTCTGGCTCCAGGTCGCGGCCCCCAGGGTCTCACAGCTCACGCTCACGGTAGACTACAGGAGAAGAGGAAGGAGGCAGCAGGCTGGAACAACAAGGAAAGAAGCAGACAAGGACAACAGAGTACACGCCAAGGTTCAGGGTCACAGGCAAACAGAGATGGTCGGGAACACGCCAAAGTCGGTAACAGGAATCAGATGTAGGAAACACAGCAAGTACACACAGAGGCTAACACACAATAGTTGATCAGCACTGCTGGCTTGCAGTGCACAGGTTAATATAGGGATCCCTGATAGGGCCTGGGGTGGGGCCATGCTTAGAGGAGAGGTTACAAAAGCAGTCAGGTGAGGGTCAGCTGGTCTCTAGAGATGAACACATGGAGACAGTTATGCTGATCGACAAACTCTATTGCATAACTATGACATGTAGTTAATCCAATCTACATTCTTGTTGACAGTTGTTATGGGGATCAAAAGACTCAAAACCAGCTTTTACCTGGTCCCTGGCTTTAAATTCATCAGGGACCCCCCTTGTAACCCCTATGACATCTATGTATACATGAAGGTCAAAGCTTCCGGAGAGAACTGCTCGCTTCCTCCTCTGACTGTGTGTTGGGTCAGTGTATGTATCAGGGGTATCTTCGGTTAGGATATGGGGGGGGGCACAATGACCTTTGCAAGGGCACATTCACTGGTCCAGATTCCCTCTAGATCAAACAGAAAAAGGATATGCAGCACCCGAAAACACGCTCTCCTGCAGTGATAAGCGTGCATTCAGGTGTTCTTCCTGGCCAACTTGACTGAGGTGGCTGTGGTCAGCAAAACTTGGAATGGACCATCATATCTTGGCTCAAGGATCTCCAGACAGTAGTTGGTGTGTTCCTGTATCTAATTCAGGATCTGGAATGGAAGAAAACACCTGGACATGCATTCAGGTTAATTCTCGTGATAATGTGGTTACATAATTAGTCAACACATCAGACTGCAACTGTAACTGTTGTGGAAAGTAACAATCAAGTCTGGGAGCTGAACCAAACAAAATTTCATTAGGGGATAGGGCATGTTTCCCCCGGGGGTGTGTCTGACACTGAACAGGGCAATGGGCTAACTGTCTGGCCAACTCATGTTAGTCTCTTGGGCCATCTTTAACATCCTGTTTTTTTAGTGTCCCATTCATCCTTTCTACCTTCCCGCTACTTTGAGGGTGGTATGGGGTGTGTAGTGCCAACTGAACCCCCAGTGCTGCCCAAATCTCTTTAGTAAGGGTTGCTGTTAAGGCTGGGCCCTGATCTCTCAATATCACCTCTGGGACCCCAAATCTACATACTATCTCACTTAGTAGTTTCTTAGCTGTGGTCCTGGCAGTCATGACCACTTCCACTAGGGCGTATTCGAATCTGCTAATTCTTGGCACTTGAGAATGATCAATTTGCATCCTCTGGAATGGGGTATAGGGCTTTTGCCAGGTGCTTCTTCTGTGTTTTTTCTGTGCGTCCTGGGTTACATTTGGTGCAGATAATGCATTTATCTGCAGAAGTTGTCGGTCAGTGGAGTAACTCTTGGTGCAACACTTGTTGATAAGAGAGTTCATAAAAGTCTTTGTCAAGTGGGCAGCTCCATGTGCCCATTGCACCACGGCTGGCTACATACTCCTGGGTAGACAAGGCTTCTTGTTGCACTTGAATAGTCCATTTCTGAGAGTTGCTCCTCTCCGTTTCCAGCTTTCCTTCTTATCTGGACTTGCTGTTTCCTGTAGTTCTTTTAGATAAACTCTGTCCACTGGGAGAGTCTGTAAGGTAAGCACAGGGTGGTCTTCTTCTACCACCCTGCTGTCCACTTCCCGTGGACCACCAGCTGTCTGTTTGGCAGCTGAATTGGCCAAATGATTGCCTCGAGCTTCCTTTGAGTTCAGTTTGTCGTGTGCTTTTACTCATAATAGTCACTTGGGTTGGGAGAAGCAAGGCATCCATCAAGTTTTCACAGGTGTTCCTGCAGCCGTCAGGAATCCTCTGTCCTAGATAACACCATAATCATGGGCAATGCTGAAAGCATATCTTGAGTCCATATGAATGTTGGCTCTTTTTCCCTCTGCCCATTTACATGCTGTAGTAAGTGCTTACAGCTCTGCCTCCTGTGCAGACATCACCGGTTGTAAGGCTTCAGCTTGTAGAACAGTGTTTTCAGTGGTGACCGCGTGTCCTGTGCGGTATTTGCCACGTTCTTCAGCAAACATAAATTGTTAGGTCTGAATTCTGAATCCTGCAGGGGTATTTCACTCACAGGGGGAAGATGCGTGGTTTCCAACCGTATTAGTTCGATGCAGTCATAGGGTGACAAGTCAAGACTCTACTCCTCCTCTTCCTTTCCCCCCTCGAGAAGTGGAAGAAGGGTGGTAGGGTTCAGTGTTTGACAACTTAATAGAGTAATGCTGTCCAGTAGGAGGGAACACAGGAGTCTCAAGTATCTGGTAGTGGCCAAGTGTTTCGGCTGGATCTTGGTTGAATATGGCAACAACGTCATGGGTTGCATGCAGAACGAGGCAGTGTCCGAGGACCAAGTTCAAAGTTTTGTCAAGCAAGGTTTGTGCAGCAAAGCCAGCTCGCAGACACAATAGGCCTCCTCTTGCTACCGCATCCAGCCGACAGGAATAAAATCCTACGGGGTGTAGGCTGATGTCGTGTGATTGGGTGAGTATACCTGCCGCATGTCCCAGACGTTCGGATACAAAGAGCTTGGGCGTTTTGTCGTAGTCTGGGAGCCCTAGCGCCGGGGATGGCGCACTTGATGAGGACCTCAAACTTAGATATTTCTTCAGGAGACATCTGGAAAGGTCTGATTGCAGAGCATCAGTAGGAAGGCTTCTGGAATCCATGCTCCACACTAGGAAATTAGTTCAAGGAAGGCATGAAGGGATTTCTGGCCTTGTGGCAGTGGGATGTCAGAGATTACTTACACCCTGTCTTCAGTGGGGTGTATTGTCCCATGAGACAAACAGTGTCCAAGGAAAATGACAGGTGTTGAGCACCACTGCAATTTGGGCTTTAAGGCTCTGCACCCCTGGTTGGCAAGATAGCACAACAGGCTTTCTGAGGTGACTTCAACAGGGGGTAAGTCAGCTGCACAAAGGAGAAGGTCATCAACATGTTGGAAGAGAATCACTTCCGGGTGTTCCTCTTGTCATGTGTCAAGGATGATAGCCATAGTTTTTGCAAACTGGCTTGGAAAGTTCTGTGCCCCTTGTGGCACAACTGTTTAGGTATGTTGCCGTTTCTTTCCATGGATGAATGCAAAAAGGTACCATCAGGAGGGGTGAGGGTGGACACTGAAGAAAGCGTTTGTAAGGTCCACCTTTGTGGTTTCCGGGGCAATGATGCGCCCTCTTTTAGCTTGACTGAAACTGGTGGCACCTTTAAGTGACCGTTGTCTTCCGGTCCTGTGGACCATAGGCACGCAGGGATTCTGTCAAATACTTCCTGCAGTATTGAGCTTGAATTTTTGCTTCATGAAGTGTCGTCAGGAGAGGCAGAGAATACAAAGCAGATGAGTCTTCTAAAGCTAGGGGAGTATGTAACTTCATCCCCCCTTCAGGCGTGTCCTGATTGAGGCCTGTAGTCCGGACAACACATCAGCTCCTAGTAGATTCAAGGGACATGTAAAGGAAACCACAAATCTGGCAAGCAAATCAGGAAATGTCCCCCTTGGGGTGGCTCAACAAATGGACTGAAGCGGGGCACCCCATCCACTCCCACGCAGGAAACGTGTGTGTCTCTTTTCATAGTGGGAGAAACTCAGATCATCGAAGGCCTGTACGAGTCTAGCGTGATATTTCTTCAGACTCCCCTTTATCTTGGGTAATATCTTGGATTGTGGTGGTCTGATCCATCAATTTCTCCTTTGCCCAGTCGTGGAGTTGTGCACAGAACTCCACGCCTGAGGTGTAGGAAGTGGCACTTGTCAGGCAGGCATCATTGAAGGCCGTCTGCATGACTGGCCAAAAGACATGTCCTGCTTTGATTTGGCATAGGCTGATCAAGTCTCTCCAGGCAGCTGAGTAAGTTTCTTGTATCTGCACTATCCTGTGGTAGAAGGGAATTGGCTGCTTCTCTGGGTCAGGCAGACTTGTCACTAAGGCCGCTGCTTGTGATGGAGTAAAAGCGACATACATCACTGGTGCCCCTTCTGGTAACCGAGACTGTTGTTGGGGCGGGGGCTGGCAAGAGGCACTGTTCCTTACGGTTGCCAGCATGTGTTTGAGATCCTCTCGGAACTGTGAGTCCGGAGCCGGATTGGGGGTTAAATCAGCGGGTGGCCTTGCTGCCTGCTGTTGGGCTTCCCACTCAGATGCTTCTTCATCATTAACATATCCGGCCTGGGAATGTGATGCTCCCGTATTGGGGAAGACAGGTGTGTGGTATGAACCATCCTGGTTTAAAACAGGGAGGGCTGGGTACAGGCTGTTTAAGCTTACTGGGTGTACCAAGATGGCCGCCGGCAGGAAGTGCACTGGGCTGGGTAGAAAGTGAAGGCATGGGTGCACTAAGATGGCCGCCGGGCTGAGTTGTCACAGTGGGTTGTGCTATGGTGGTGAGAAAGGAGTGGTTGTTAGACGGAGGGCAGTGCTGTCCCTCCCCTCCTTTTGTTTCAAATTCCAACATAGCGTGGTAATTTCACATACTGTATCATCAACTCTGTGATACACATACATAATACAATCGCCATCTTTCTTAACCTCCTTTATCCAATTTTCTTTATCACACAGGATTTTTCTCCCTGTTTCTTTAGCAACATAACTTTCGCCACTTCGTTCAACTTTGTTAACTATTTCAACATCTTCTCTCCTCTTCACAATATCACATTCTTCACAATATCACATTCTTTTCTCTCTCTGTTTCTCGGCTAACGGCTTGAGAGGAGAATACGTACAACTAAGAGGTTAATATTCTTCTCACTGCTCCTTATCAACAAATTCCTTGGGTGGGGGCACATAAGGCTGCGCTCCTAGCTGCTACTGTCTGCTATAACCCTGTAATGTACGGTTAATCTCAGAACAAGAACAAACACGTCAGGGGTAGTATGGAGCAACGGCCCGTGACCCAACAGATCCCCCGGGCAGCCCCCCTCCGACCTTAACCAGTCCCCACCCCAACCCCTCTCGTGTATAGCAAACAGTAAACCACAAATACACTCTCGACAGGACATTACACCTGCCACTCTTCGAACTGCAAAATTTCAGCAGGCTAAGATAACCTCAGGGGCAGACAACTCCCCTTAAACCCAGTTTATAGTCGTCATTACAGTTACTCCCAGAGGCCGACAGCTCGTCTGGGGGTGAGACATCTGTAACACTTTCAGACTGCGGGGGGCTCCAGCAGCTGAGATAACCCTCAAAGGTCCGACAAACCTTGAGTAACCCGTCCTATAACCGTCTGCTACAAGGAAAAACCTCATCCCAGAGGCCGACAGCTCATCTGGGGATGAGAACAAACATACACTCGTGTAGCACTTTTAGACTGCTGAGTTTCGTAGCCCAAAGAATGGCAGACAGTGAACAAATACAGACAGCAGAAACCCATTGGCAGGTTCGGAAAAACCTGCCTCTAAGACAGTCTCAGCATACTGACAGAATCCAGCCGTCAACCAAAAGATAAGAAAGTCGTACAGTGGTAAGAATATAAAGAAGACTTACCGTACTACTGTTAGGGCTGCGCAAACCCCCTCTTATCAATCAGTTAACGCTCAAATCCTTATCGCGGTATGACTTCGACTGTAGCCTGAAGCTCCCGGGTTTCGGCACCAGCTGTTAAGGAAATGATTAAGAGATCAAATCGAGCCCAAGGTTATCTGCTGCTGTCTCTAATTGGAAAGTGTGGCTATGCATGCATATAAAAGTAAACACTCTTTTGATAATGTTTTTCTAGAAATGCTTAGGTGTTTTAAACTAGCCTTGCTTGAGGTAAATGTCTTTTTTGCATGTGTGCGCTGTAATATTTTCTTCTACTGTATGGTCTTATGGCTGCACCATCTTTAATGCATTTTTTAGAGTGTGCCCCCCAAATATCTTGTTTGTATATTGTATGGATTCTGACCAAATCCTTTTGGGTGCGGAGCACCTCACTACATAACATAGGTACCTTTAATTAGTGTCCACTTGTGTCATGGGTGGAGACCTTATGATTCTCCCATTTAGAAGAGTGCAATGCTCTCATGGTTCAGAGATGCAGGTTCTCCCACTCCATGGATAGTGTAGGACCCACTGATTATGGGGTACTTTGTCGCAGTAAGTGGGCTTAGCACCATATAGCAATATGGTGTGACCAAATCCCCATATTTTTTGATAATGTTTTTCTAGAAATGCTTAGGTGTTTTAAACTAGCCTTGCTTGAGGTAAATGTCTTTTTTGCATGTGTGCGCTGTAATATTTTCTTCTACTGTATGGTCTTATGGCTACACCATCTTTAATGCATTTTTTAGAGTGTGCCCCCCAAATATCTTGTTAGTCAACACTCTGAGACACGCTCAGCACCGTTACTTTTTACACTTCTAATTTATTCAAGGCGGTGCTAATGTTTTATACACAAAAACACGTCATTGCTATGTTAGTCTAATAGGTACATCTCATTGTTTAAGATAGAAAAGAAGATAGAGAATCTTCATAACGAGGTTTGTGTCAGGAAAAGCCCTCTTGCAAATATCCCAGCAAACTAAAGTTTAAAGGAATGCCTGTGCACAGAAGCGCCATCCGGCGCTCGCGCGCGCAATAGCGCCAATAGCGTTAACGTGCGTACGTATAAATTAACATAAATATCATAAATAACTGTACTTTCCTAAATAACTTGTGAGGGTAAATTTACTGTAAGAACGATAACTATAACCCTGGTCACTGGTACAACCTCATTATTTTAAAACCTGCCAGTCGGAAACCCCTGACACGGCATTATCACAACCTACCCCAGTGACCTATCCTTTTTTAAACTCCTCCAGGTTAACCCTTAGGGCCTGAAGGTACCAACTTCAATCCCCATCCTTCCATGTATGGGTACCAGCAAAACCCCCCATCATATGGATGGGTACCATCAAACCACCCCCCATCCTTGGATGGGTAACACATGTTACAACTTGTAACATAACTTATCCTATTAAAGGAAACCAACAACTGCCACAGCCCGAAAGGGGTAACCCCTTACCCTTGAGAGCACCTCCACACCCTAAGCCCTCTATTTATCCCTTCCTGTAAGCCTAATGACCATAAGTCTGTCCCCACCGCATTAAGATGTATGCCATCGCTCTATAGATAACGCCATGTGTCAACCTCCAACTCCCTATGACGAATGGCCAAACCCCCATTCCTTATAAAAAACCGGCTCACTTCTTTATTAACTTTTATCCTGGCCCTGTCCACTTTCTTATCGGACCAAGCCCAGCGCCATGACAACCTCCCTACCATATCAAACCACACCAAGACCATCTTGGGATAAGCAGCTTTTAAACGCAAAAAATCACACTTGATGTCTCTGATAAGGTCCCTCATGGATCTGGCTCCCATATCATTTCCACCCACATGCAATAACAATACGTCAGGGGCCCTATCCAGGCGAGCGAATCTATGCACTTCCCCCAGCACCCTATTCCATTGCATGCCCGGGACCCCAATCCACCTTACGAGGGCCTCTTGTCTGGGAATCCGTAGCTGCCTGCCATTCAGCCGAACGTCAGCTCTCTTGGCCCCCAAAAAACATAGGAGTGCCCGAGAATCCAAACAAGACATACTTCTTGACCTGTTAACAAAATAAATAATACAAAAAACCACATAAACACTTAATACCCAACTCCCACTCGTAAACAACACCAAAATAACATCACAGTTGAACCATATGCGGGCGGACGTAAAGTTTAAATCTATCCGAATCCCATCTGCCAATACGTCTAATTACCTCCTGACTCAAACCCGCCCTAGCGGCCTCCGTGGCTGCCCCAATCCTGAAAGAATGCGAGGAGAACTGTAAAGGGTCACATCCCACCATAACCACACATTTTTTAAAAACCGTTACAAACTGGTATTTAGAAAGACACAAACCATCCTCATGAATCAAAAAGGGGCCAGTAAAATCAGGCCTGACCTCCATGAACGCTCCCACAATCCTAACCGGCCATATGCTATACTCCGCAATCTTCCCAAAATCCAGATACCTGCCTCTCCCAGCTTGATCCGTTTTGGACCTATTAATCCATATACGGACCCTATCCACCCATACTTCCACCTCCCCGTGTAAAAGCCCGCCCGGAACTGTCTTTGAAGGGCTCACTAGCTCGCTTACCCTCAGTGCCCCAAAAAAGGCCAGCGCGAACGCTGCTTTGAAAAGTGTACATTCGTACTCGGATCTACTGACCCTTTCCAAACTAAGCATCAGTTGCTTAAGCATTTCAAATGAGACGGGGCGCCTCCCATCCCTCTGTTTCTACACCTTCCTATATCCCTTGACTGACTGTCGTAACCAAAATTCTTTAGTATGGCCCCGACTCCCCTGCTATTTAAAAAGGAAGGCCAAACCTGCCAATTCACGATTGATGGCAGCTGCCGAGATACCTTTTTCAAAGTCCCTAATGATAAAGTACAGCACTGCCTTGTCCACTTCCGGATCATCAGATCCCATGCCCAAGTCATTCAGAAAGGCGAACCAATCCCTCCATACCTTAGAGTAGGCATTCCATGTAGCCATACTCACGGATCACTGAATCCATTTTGCCGCTGTTCCAAGGCAATGTTCCATATCCAGCTGGGACAGGCGACCCCCTGAAGATCTGCCTCCGGTGCCAACCTCCGGAACCTGTCCCACTGAAAACGAGACAAAGCGTCAGCCAAGGTGTTCTCAGTCCCTGGCAGATGCACAGCATAAATGAATGCATTCAGTTGTAAACAGCGAAGTACTAGATGGCGCAAAAGCCTGACAACCGTCACGGATGCCGCGGTCAGCCGATTAACCACTTGCACCACCCCCAGATTGTCGCAATTGAATCGGACATTAAGGTTTTTGAATGACTCGCCCCACAGCTCCATGGCCACGACAATGGGGAACAGCTCCAAAAGTACCAGGTTCTTTAAGAACCCAGCCTCCTGCCAAGCCACTGGCCACCTGGCAGCACACCAGTGACCCTTAAAGAAAGCACCAAAACCAGTTGAACCAGCCGCATCCGTGAATAATTCCAAGTCACAGTTGCTGATCGGCCCAGACATCCAGAGATCCCTTCCATTGAAAGACTCCAAGAATACCTGCCACACCTGTAAATCCTCCCTGTGCTCTCTATTCAGACTCACGAAATGTGTTGGTGCCCGGACCCCTGCAGTGGAGGCTGACAGCCGCCTGCAGAAAATTCGGCCCATAGGGATGATTCGGCAAGCGAAATTTAACTTACCCAACAGAGATTGGAGTTGGCGAAGCTGCAATTTCCTAACTCCAATAGTCCCGCGAACTTCCTCCTTCAATTTCACCAGTTTGTCCTGCGGAATCCTGCATTCCATCCTCATCGAATCTATCTCTATTCCGAGAAATGTGATAGTCACCGCAGGACCCTCCGTTTTCTCCGGGGCTAGCGGCACCCCAAACCTTTCCGCTAAATACTGCAATGTCCCCAAAAGCACTGCACATATGTTGGAACCCGCTGGGCCAACACATAGGAAGTCGTCCAAATAATGGATGACTGAATTGATACCTGCTACATCCCGAACTGCCCATTCCAAGAACGATCTGAACATTTCAAAAAGAGCACAGGATATAGAGCATCCCATTGGAAGACATCGGTCTACATAGTAGGCCCCTTCCCATTTACAGCCTAACCATCTGAAACTGTCGGGATGAACCGGCAAAAGCCGAAAGGCCGATTCAATATCGGACTTGGCCATTAAGGACCCCTGCCCATATCTCCTAACCCATGCGACCGCTGCGTCAAAAGATGTGTACGTAACCGCACACTCTTCTGGTGCTATGGCATCATTCACCGACCCTCCCTTTGGGAAAGAGAGGTGGTGTATGAGTCTAAACTTGTTCGGCTCTCTTTTTGGTACCACACCCAAGGGGGAGACCACCAACCCTTGTAATGGTCTTTCCCGAAAAGGACCCGCCATGCGTCCCAGTGAAACCTCTTTTTCCAATTTTTCAGTGACCACCGCTGAATGCAGCAGGGCCGACCGCAAATTCTTGGCCTCGGGCGGCACCTCCACCAAGGCACAAGGAATGTGAAACCCATCAATAAAACCTGCCCCCAGCGTGGCGGGCGCTGTCCGATCTGGGTATCTATTGAGAAAAGGCAGCATCCTTTCCACCCGTACCGGAGTCCTCCCTCTTACCTGAAGTATCTCCGGAGCGGCCTTTTCCTTTTTTAAAACATTTTGCCAATGCATGGGATCCCGCGCAGCCGGAACACAAGTGCTTGAAACGACAGTTGGATCCAAATCTGCAGGTTCCCTCATTGAATTGCCAGCAATATCCCCATTTTTTCTCGGTCGGTTGTCCTGGGGTTGCTGAACCTCCGACCCCTGCCTGAAAAAACTGACTAGGGGCCCTCGCTGCCGTCATCAACCTCATCCACAAGCTGATGTCCTTGTGATCCCAGCGTAGATTCGGTCTCACAGCCATCCTTTGACGAAATTGCTCATCGTAGCGTAGCCACGCCATGCCCCCGTATGTTCTATGGGCCTCGCTAATGGCCTCCAGGTACACGAACAGCAAAGAACAATTTTCTGGCGCTTTTTTGCCTACCACACTCGCCAAAATGGCGAACGCTTGTAGCCAATTGGAGAACGTTCGCGGAATCAAGCGATACCTACGCATCTCCTCATCCTCCTTTTTTCCTTCCACCGGTTTTAACCTATCAAGGTTAAATTTTTCTAACGGCAGCAACGTGAAAATTTTCACGTATTCGCCCTTCCATATTTTCTCCTTTATCTCTGCTTTTAAATGAGCCCCCAACAGGCCTTCAAAGCAGACATATACCTCACTCCTAGCTGTGTCTGCTAATCTAACCAAATCAGCTTTTTTCTCCGTTGTCTTCACCTGGTCCCCCCGAAGTCGTAGCCACTGCTGTTGTAGTGGGGGGCACCCCAACCGCTGCAACAGCCGCCACCGACGAAACTGGTACGTCACCAGCAAGAGGTGGGGTGGTCCCCGTCTGCGGGGTAGTCCTCTCTGTTGTCCACGCTGTAGCCGGACCACTTCCTGACCCTGATTCCATGCGTGCTACTAGCTCTTTTAAACCTGTTAACAACTCCCGCAAACCCTCATTCCCTGTCTGGGGCGCCAATGCTGGCGGAGGAGCCGACACGTACTCAGCCCCCCCTGGCCTGGCTATACCCCCCGACCCTGAAAGTTCCCCCTGTACATTCCGCCCCAATAAATTATGCAAAAGAATAGTAACAGGATTAGTAGAATCGCACTCACCAGGCTGCCCTGGACTGGGCCCAACAGCCGCCACTCCTGGAACCACCGTTGCCTGATGTCCTTGGTTGTCGCCTCCGTCAGACCCGGACAGCTCTCCTTCGGACCAATCGTCGCAGTTGTCCATCCTGCTGACTTCTTGTTGCACCCCAGCTGCAGTCGCAGTGGTTGCCGAGGGCCTGCGGTGCTGATCTCGACCACTCCTCCCTAGATTACCGCCAGGCCCGCTGGATGCCCCTGGTGACGGACTCCTACGCCTACTGTTTCGCGGGGTGCGTGTTGACCGTCCTTTAACTCCACTCATGCTGGCCCTGGTGTCTCTGGCTGACCCACATCCGCCCTGCAGTGGACTACTGGCCATCTCTGTCGCCTGTGCCCCTCGACCACTTGCCGCGGTGCGCTCTCGTGTGTCCCGATCCCTCCGTCCCTCTCCTGCAGACCCCTCAGGCTGTTGCATGCATCCGCGCCTTGCTGGGGGTGAAGAGCCGCGTGCATTGCTGGGCACCCTTCCCCCATTCACTGCGACCTTCCACGGATTCCCCTGGGCCTCTCCTCGTTCATCCCTCTGCCCACCCTGCGTGCTGGGTGTCTGTGTCTCTCCTGCTGCAATCCCACGCTGCCCGGATCGGGATGAGCCCAAGCCAGCCTCAGGGCTGTATCTCTCAGGCGGCCGTGACCGCCGCGCACGAGGAGTTGTAGGCCCCCCCGCTCACCGTCGTTCCGCCGTCCGCTATCGCCTGCAGCTGCTGCTGGAGCCAGTCCGCGCCTTTAGCGGCAACCGCCGCTCTCAGCTGCTCGATAAATCCCTCAATCGCCGCCATTAATAGTGATGAGCAGTGGAAGATGAAGAGCGGTGAGGTGTGCTGTTAATCTCGTCCTCCACCGCTCTTCGACTGACGTCACTTCCCCTTTCCACATCTCCTCACTTTCCTCCTTCAGCCCCTCCCCCTCTCTAAAAGGGGAAAGCATCCTTTCTTACACAGGCAGATGTGCAGTCCAGCACTGTCATGCCGTCCCTGCACTTAGGGTCCCCCTATGGCTCCGTGACTCTCTTTCTACTGCCCCCTAGTGCTCTCAGGCTCCCACCATGCCCTCAGGTGCCCCCCCTCGTACTCTCAGGCTCCCCCACTGCTCTCCAGCCCCCCCCTCAGTGATCTCCAACTCCCCCCAGTGCTCTCCAGCCCCTGTACACTCCGGCCCCCCCAGAGCTCTCAAGCCCCTCCCAGTGCTCATCAGCCCCCTTGTACTCTCCAGCCCCCCCAGTGCTCTCCAGCCCTCCCCAGTGCTCCCAGGCCCCCTGTGCTCAGCAGCCCCCCTGTACTCTTTGGCCCCCCAGTGCTCTCCAGCCCCTCCCAGTGCTCTCAGGATCTCCGGGGCTCATCGGCCACCCCTGTGCCCTCCGCCCCCCGTGCTCTCAAGCCCCTCCCAGTGCTCATCAGCCCCCCGTACTCTCCGGCCCCCCAGTGCTCTCCAACTCCTCCCAGTGCTCATCAGCCCCTGTACTCTCCGGCCCCCCTAGTGCTCTCCAGACCCTCCCAGGGCTCATTAGCCCCCCTGTACTCTCCGACCCCCCAGTGCTCTCCAGCCCCCCCAGTGCTCTCAGGCCCCTCTGTGCTCATCAGCCCCCTGTACTCTCTGGCACCCCCCAGTGTTCTCCAGCCCCCATGCTCTCCAGCCCCCCCAGTGCTCCCAGGATCCCCTGTGCTCTCCGTCCCCGTGCTCTCAAGCCCCTCTATGCTCATCAGCCCCCTGTACTCTCTGGCACCCCCCAGTGTTCTCCAGCCCCCATGCTCTCCAGCCACCCCCAGTGCTCTCAGGCCCCCCGGTGCTCATGGGCCGCCCCTGTACTCTCCAGCCCCCCAGTGCTCTCCAGCCCCCCCATACTCTCCAGCCTTCTCCAGTGCTCATCGGCCGCCCCTGTACTCTCCGGCCCCCCCAGTGCTCTCCAGCCCCCACATGCTCTCCAGCCCCTCCCAGTGCTCTCAGGCCCCGCAGTGCTTATCGGCCGTCCCTGTACTCTCTGGCCCCTCAGTGCTCTCCAGCCCCTCCCAGTGCTATCAGGCCCCCCTGTGCTCATCGGCCACCCCTCTACTCTGTGCCCCCCTTGCTCTCCGCCCCCCCAGTGCACTCGGTACTCCCCCGTGTTCTCCACCCCCCCACATTCTCCGCCCCCCTCTCCCATGTTCTCTGTGCCTTCCGCTAAATATCCCATGGACTGCTCAGTCTGAAATGTCGGGGCCTATTTTTTTGTCCCAGTCCGAGTCTGGTGAAGAGATTCCCACTCAATTCCCTCAAGCCTATCCTGGTTACTTCATAAGTAAAAACAACAAAAAAAATACCCAAGACTGGTTTTTGAGGAACAGAGTGACTGTGATCTTGTGCCTGGCTGCAGGGCAATCTACTTGGAAAAAAACCTGGGGATTTCCAGAGGCTTCTTCGAGCATAGCGCTACATTAAAATGAGCCTAGCTTACACCACTACAAAGCTTTCATGTGTGTTTTAAAAAAAAAAAAAAAAACAGCATAGTGCATTTTTTTGCATGTGAATGTACTGGAACGCATGTAAATTCACCGCAAATGCATGTAAATGCAACTTAGAAAAAAACAAAACAAAACATAATGTTAAAAAATGCACCACAAATAAAACAGAAATTTGCCACAAATGCATTTAACGCACATGCAGAGCTGCCCACTGAGGCTAGGTTTACATTTGTACATAATGCACAAAAACGTGCAATCACTCGGCACTGTCATTAATTCTTAATGGCACCCCAGTGCACCTTGCTAACATAAGTGTTTTTGCTTTCACCAAAATGTATAATAAGAAAGTACCATGCTTCTTGGTGGAATGTGAGTTAAAAACAAAGAATGCACTGCTTTTCTGCAATTTTTCATATGTAGGGTAGCCCATTGAAATTAAAGGGTTGGCCTAAATGTGATGCACTGTCGCATTTGCAAAGGTGTGCATGGAGCCTGAACATGAGGATTGCGGTGCGTATATAAGCCCCAGAAGAAAATATCAAGAAATATGTAGATAAAGGGATCCTAAATGTTCCTTTTTAGCCCCACAACGACTGTAGTAAATGTGGCTTATTTGCATTATGAAGATTCTAACTTTGTTGTAACGAATGTGCATTAAAGCTGGGTTCCTACTGCTGCACTGTGGTAATGCACATGCTGCTGAATGCTTTCCTGCAATGCATAAAGACATGCGTTATGTTGGTGAGCTGCAGTGACATTTATTCTTAAAGGAATCTCAACACACCTTATCAGCGGAACTGCATTGTAGCACCTCAACACTTGGTATACTGTGTATACATACTGTATACACTATGTTATATACAGTTGTGCTCATAAGTTTACATACCCTGGCAGAATTTATGATTTCTTGGCCATTTTTCTAAGAATATGAATGATAACACAAAAACTTTTCTTTCACTCATGGTTAGTGTTTGGCTGAAGCCATTTATTATGAATCAACCGTGTTTACTTTTTTTTTTTTTTTTTTTATTAAACAAGGTTTTATTGAATATTTAGTGCATACAAAAAGAAAATATAAAAGGTTATGTTGTCATGTTGACATTATAACAGTATTATAGTTATTATCATTGAAAATAAAAAAAATTTAAAAAAAGGGGAAAACATATATATAATTAAATTTAAACATTTCTGGCGTATCTCGACATTCAAGGTATACATATATGGTTTTAAATACTGTCTTTCCATACTTATACCTATATATCACTTTACGGTCATACAATTACACTAGACACAGGTAGAAGATTCCTGGAGCCATCTGTCCCAGATCTTGTTGTACTCTGTTGGACAACCTCTATTGATATATATATATATTTCTTGTATGGTAATGTATTATTTATCTCCACCTTCCATTCCACTATTTTGGGTGTCTCTTGTCTCATCCACTTTTTGGCTATAACCTTTCTTGCTGCAAAGTGTGTTTCGTGCAAGAAGGTTTTTGTGTATTTATCGGTTATATCTGGAACTATACCCCAGAGACACTGTTTGGGGTCTAAGGTTAGAGGTGAACCCATGGTGTCATGTAGAAATGCCACAATTTGTTCCCAGAAGCCTTTTATTTTAGGGCATGCCCATATAAGATGGAAAAAGGTACCTGTTTCTCTCCCACACATCTGACATGTGGTGGTTTGTGTGCGCTTGTATCTTGCAACTCTGAGGGGTGTGAGGTATGCTCTATGAAGAATATAGAGCTGGGTCAGACGATCTGATAGTTTAGGGGATACAGTTTTACAGGCCTCCAACGTTTCCCCCCACTCCTCATCCTCCACCGGTCCCACCTCCCTCTCCCATCTTGGTTTAAGACCATATGCTATTTTAGCAGCTACAGGGGTTAAGAGCAAGTTGTAGAATGCAGAGATCAATTTTTGAGAGTCTGTGCTCTTAATTATGGCAATGAGTACATTAGGTGCAGGACTAGGGCAGGAGTCAGGGAATTGTGATTGTGTTGCGTGACGGATTTGTAAGAATCTATAGAACATCTGGTCCTGTATTGTAAATTCTTCTTTGAGTAAGTCAAATGTTTTAAGTTGTCCATCTTTTAATATATGATGTAGGTAAAATATTCCCTGTGTGGACCATATAGATGTGTCCTGTATTTTATTAAACTCTTGGAGATTTTTGTTGTGCCATAACGGTGTATAGTCGTTGAACTGTGGGATGTCAAGTATAGAGGTTGCTAAATTCCATATTTTCCTGTAGTGGTATAGTATGGTATGTCTTCTGTCTCCTAGTTCCATCCCTCCCTTGTCTGTCGCTATTGCATATATCGGGTCTTTGGTGTACTGTGCCCATTTAGGACATATGAGCGTAAGAAATCTCTCACTGTCGGTTTTGTCTAGATGAAAAAGCTGAGATAGCTGTGCTGCAATGTAGTATAGGTTAAAGTCGGGTAGAGCAGTGCCGCCTAGATCAGTCGGATTTTTGAGGGCTTGCCATGTCAATTTATGCCTATTATTTCCCCACACAAATGTCTTTAAGAGGGACTCTAGAGATTTAAAATGTTTTAAGGGTAGATAAACGGGGGTGTGCCATAATATATAGAGTATTTTGGGTAGTAGAATCATTTTGATTAGGTTTATACGTCCCCAGACTCCCAGTGGTAGTTTGGACCAGACCCGTATTTTATTTTTAACTAGGGAAGTGAGAGGGGTTATATTCAAAGATATATAGCCTGTAGGGGATCTGGTTATATAAATCCCCAAGTATTTAATAACATCTACTCTCTGAAGTGGGAGCCTGGTTTGGGATTCTGAGGGTGGGAAACTATCAATTGGCAAAATTTGGGATTTGTCCCAATTGATTTTTAGACCTGAAAATATCCCAAATTGTTCTATCGTGTGGAGTGCATTGCATAATGATGGGCCCGAGTCTGCCAGGTACAATAGTGTGTCATCTGCGTACATGCTAATTTTTTCAGTCAGAGAGCCCATTTTAAGTCCCCTGATCTCTGGATTTGCTCGGATGGATATTGCCAGTGGTTCTGCCGCCAGGGCATATAGTAGTGGGGATAGGGGGCAACTCTGTCTCGTGCCTCTACTGAGTTCGAATAACTGAGACGACCATCCATTAGCCACCACTTTGGCCCTGGGTGCCTGGTATAAAAGTTGGACCCATTTAATAAATTTTGGGCCAAATCCATAGCCCTCCAAGCACCTCCAGAGGTACCTCCACTCTACCGAGTCGAAGGCTTTCGCTGTGTCTAAGGTCACAACCACCCGTGTACCAACTTCCTCGTGTGTGACTTGCAGGTTAATGTATAGTTTCCTAAGATTAAACGAGTTGTTGCGTCCAGGCATGAAACCAGCCTGGTCTGCATGTATTAATGCTAATATTACCTGATTGAGCCTAATCGATAGAACTTTGGCAAGTATTTTGATATCAACCTGTAGAAGTGATATTGGCCGATAGGATTCTGGAAACCCCAGATCTTTACCAGGTTTAGGGATGAGGACTATTGTAGCCTCTGTCATTGATGGAGATAAAGTCCCAGTTTCAAATAGATAATTATACAGTTTTAATAGCTTAGGGGTTAGTATTTCGCTGAATTGGGAATAGAACTCTACTGGAAGTCCATCTGAACCAGGGGGTTTAGACCTAGCAAAGCTAGCCATAGCAGTTGATATTTCGTCTAAAGTGAGTGGGGCTTCCAATAGTTCTACTTGTTCTTCCGTTAACTGTGGGAAGGACACCTTTTCAAGAAAAAGAGACATGTGATGGGTCTCAGTGGGGGCTGTCGTTGTGTATAAATCTGCGAAGAAGTCCCTAAACATTGAGGTTACTGTAGGTGGGTCTGTTATTTTTTGTCCTCCTGAGCCATGTAGTGTGATAACCACTGGGGGTCTATCTTCGCTGTGGACCAGGTATGCAAGTAACTTGCCTGCCTTTTTCCCATGTTCAAACATTTTTTGCTTAGAAAAAAACATTTTTTGTTTGGCTTTCTGGTACTGTAGCTGATTAACCACTCTAGTCTGTAGTTTAAGTTGGTCTACAGTTATTGATGTCGGGGTGTTGGCATACTCTCTTTCTGCAGTGGACAAGTCCTCCAGCGCCTTACCGAGGGCACTAGAAGAGTCCATCTTGATTTTATTAATCGCTGTTATCAATGTATGCCTAACAAATAGCTTAAAAGAGTCCCAGACTGCGGATGGCGATGCTGAATCATCATTTTCAATAAAGTATAATTTCCATTTGTCTATGAGCTCATCATCATCTGGTAGAAGAGATAGCCATAATGGATTCAGACGCCATGCTCGTGGTGGTTTTGCCACTGGAATACTTAATGTAATCCAATAAGGACTATGGTCCGACAGTACTCTAGGGCAAAACATTACCTCCGATAGTCTTGGGATCAATCTGCGGGAGATAAGTATAAAGTCTATACGGGACATAGAGCCTCGAGATGCCGAGAAGCATGAATATGACTTAGCCAGTGGGAATTTATGTCTCCATGTATCTATCAGGTGGAAGGTGGAGATAAGCTTAAAGAACTTAGTCTCGGTGGGAGCACCGGGAGCTGTTGATGTCAACTGCAGCCTGTCTAGAGCCGGGTTCAAAGTAACATTAAAATCCCCTAGCCAAACCGCTGCTATATTTGGATGACGGGTCATATATGATATGCCTTCCTTGACCATGGATACATTAAATGGAGGTGGTATATAAAAAGCCATTAAAAGCAAGGGCTCTCCATATACTTTGGCATGAATAAATACATAACAGCCATTCGGGTCGGTAGTTAGCTCGCATAATTCAAAATGTACTGATTTGGCAATTGGTACAGAAACTCCCCTAGAGTGTGATGTGTGGGTAGAGTGGTACGCCCAACCAACCCATGGCCTGCGGAGCGCCATCTGAACACTTCCCTCAATATGTGTTTCCACTAGTGCTATTATATCAGCATGTTGCTTCTTCAGGAATGTGAAGACTGCTGCATGTTTAAATTTCTCACGCAGATCCCTCACATTCCATGTTAGAAATTTCAGAGATGCCATAGGCCAAACTGTTTAACCATTAATATAGCATTTATATAAAACAATTTGCTTTTTCTACATAAGGCGTACAGAATCTTAACTTGCAGAGATATCTGACACAAATACCTGTAATATGGCATATAAGTACTTTCCCATGGATCTGGTACATGTAGCGTTACCTGTTTTCTATTGTAAGTATGCACTTTTAAAATAAACCAAACCAAAAACATTTGAACTCCCTCCCCCCTCCCTGCCCTACACTGACCCAAACTTGTGCGGGCATAATCCCTAAACTGGTTGTTATCTGGGAAACATTCTAACTTCCTTATGAACAGTGGAATGTAGAACAATTGGTTCAGTCTCCGGACACTAAATAAAATAGAAAATATCAACCACATCAATTGTAGAACATGTAGTATGGTCTCTCGATCTTCTTGTTTCCATTTTGCTGCAACTGGTAAGTTCCGGATAGAGTTCCAATGTATATGGTGCTGCTTCCCAGAACTGTGTGGGGTAAAGTCTAGCTGCACGATGCATGTTAACTGTAGGACTTTTTCTCACTCCGGAGCCCCGGAGGGTAATTTGACTCTTGTGCTGTATATAATCAGGATTTGTACTGTAAACTTGCACTAGTTGGAGACGTTTCCTGGTCTCAGACACGTTATCGATGGGACTTGATCAATCAGCTTGTTGAGGGTTAACTCATCGTTCCAACCAAGAGATTATTTCCTCTGGGTCCTCAAAGAAAACCGCACGCCCTTCATGCTCCACCCTGAGTCGAGCTGGGAAGAGCATGGAGTACTTGTATTGCAGACCTCTTAGCTTACGTTTGGTCTCCATAAAACTCTGACGACGGCGCTGTACCTCTGCCGAGAAGTCTGGGAAGATAGCTACTTTAACATTCCCAACTGGGATATTGCCCTTCTCTCTTGCCATTCTCAAAGCAGTGTCCCGATCCTTATAGTTAAGGAGTTTTGCTATGAACGTGCGGGGGGGGGTCTTGCTGGCATGCGATGTGCCCGTTCTACCGCAAACATGGGGGAAAAAACTTCTCTTCCATAAGTATTGATCAGTAGTTGTTCTAAAAAAGTGGAAGTGTCCTTCCCTTCAGACCCTTCCGGCAGGCCTATCAGGCGTATATTACATCTTCTCAGCCTGTTCTCCATATCATCTTGCTTTAAAAGGAGTTGCTGTATTTGCCTTTGCACTCGGTCTGAGGATATTTGTAAGGGTGGGATAGCATCCTCCACTTCGCCCAGCCTGGTCTCAGTTTCTTTCACTCTTTCCCTGAGTTTTTGAAAGTCCTGCCTGATAAGAGAAATATCCACCTTGACCTCCTCAATTTGTGCTGTGAGAGAGGTTCTGCAAAAGGTGATTGCTTCCAGGAGTTTGTCAGTGTCACCCGCAGTTCTTTCTCCTGTTCCAGTTTTCTCAGTTGTTCCCTCCTCCTCCATGTCTTCTTTTTCTGTTCGGCGGTACTGATCCAGTTTTGCTGCCGCTGCCTTTTGTGCCTTAGTTGGTGACATTTTACGGAGGTCCCAGGTGAAACCCAGAGAACCTCCAAACTTAGTATAGCAACCTGACTTGCTGGTTAGTTAAGAACAAATGCTGTTTCAGGCCCTGTAGCCTTCTGTATTAAAGGATATACGTTGTTGTACAATGCAGGTGCATGCAATCTCCCCTCACCACTTTAGCTGATGGTATTCTGTGATTGTGTCCCTCAGGGTATAGGGGATCCCAGTGGAGGCTGTCAGAAGGGAGACACCAGGGCTGTAGTTTATGCAGAATATACAGGCAGGGAAGGCAGGTGTGCCAAGATGGCCGCCGTACACCTCATGCAAGCCTAGGCCGCAATCCGAACCGGGTGTATTTGTCTGCTTTCTCGGGGTCCCCACTGGCCAAATAAGCAATATATTTCTTGTCCCTCTCCCTGTGAGAATTGTCTAGTGACAGGGTACCTTGGATTGGCTTGTATCTCGACTCAGGGCCGGAGAATCGGAGGACCAAGATGGCCGCGGCCTCCAGGAATAGGCCGAAGCCGCGGTCTTGCTTAGATTCGGCCGCCGTGCGGGAGATCGCTGCTCCGTTCGGGCCGCCGTGTGACCTATCGGTTCAGGAAGGAGCCCAGGGTGTTGCCAGAGCCTCAGGGATGTGATCCAGCTGGTTTTGTTGCACAGAGAGTCCAGGATGAAGAGGATTAAGGAGTAATGGACGGAGCTCTCAGGAAAAGCGTCCTACTCCATGCTGTGCCAGGCCACGCCCCCCAACTGTGTTTACTTTTAAATTGTGTTTACTACCCAAATGACCCTGATCAAAAGTTTACATACCCCAGTTCTTAATACTGTGTATTGCCCCCTTTAATATCAATGACAGCTTGAAGTCTTTTGTGGTATTTGTGGATGAGGCTGTTTATCTTCTCAGATGGTAAAGCTGCCCATTCCTCTTGGCAAAAAGCCTCCAGTTCCTAGAAATTATTGGGCTGTCTTGCATGAACTGCATGTTTGAGATCTCCCCAGAGTGGTTCAATGATATTGAGGTCAGGAGACTGAGATGGCCACTCCAGAACCTTGGATGTTGGGGAGAGTGCTACATGTGCAAAGTACAATTTATTGCACAGTGCACATATGGTATCTAGATACTAGGTTATTGTGCATTGCATTTAATGTTAATTTCACCTTTGGAGCATGCTACATGCTCCACCCGGAGTGTCTGCAGGATCCAGGCTTTGTTTTACATGCATTGCCCTTCCACGTACTCCTTGCCCCTAAGGTCAGTTATAGGTGGGGATAGTGGCCATTTGTTTGTACTGCTGGAATACTGGTGAGGGGATGCATTGGATGCCTTTGCTGCCATTTTGCTATATGCTGGGTGTTCAGTGTGCCCCTGTGCGACATTGTGGCGGACAAATCTGACACTACGTGACACTTTTTGGGGACCAGTGATACCAATACTGTGATCAGTACTAAAAAAAAAAAAGCACTGTCACTGTACAAATGACACTGGGGAGGGGATAACATCAGGGGCAATCAAAGGGTTAAATGTGTCTCTAGGGGGATGTGCTTTGACTAGGGGAAAACAGAGATCTGTGTTTCTGCTTAGCAGAAACACAAGATCTCCATTTCCAATCAGAGCGGGAGCGTGCGTGTGCGCCAGACCCCGTGCACAAAATCACGTACAGGTACGTGATTTCATGCAGGAGGGCCACCCTGCTGCAGTGTATCCATGTGGGGTGGTCCAGAAGTGGTTAAGCAGGGGTAGACTCCCAGGCTCACCTGCCCTCTGCCTATCCATTATAATGCTTTTTACCTGCAAAAAAAGATGTGCATTGATTATTTTTTTTGTAAAAAGTGAACTTAGCCTTTAAAACCCAACTGAACCTGTAATTTTAAATCCATTAAATAGGTAGGTAAGCTTAAACAAAAGATGTGCAAAGTTTTTTAGATGTAGCACCCTGGAGTTTAGGTAGGGTTCTCCTCACAAATTTACTTGCCAGGAGTAGTTATCCTGGTTGATTGATAGAGATCTATTGATTCCCCCTAAGTTTGGCCTTGTTGCACTTTTCTCTTCTACCGCTAGGTGGCCAGGTACTTGGTGGTGTCTCAGCCAATGGGCAGGGGTCTTCTTTAATCCCTTGGCCTGCTGGGAGAGCCTATATATTCGGGTGGAATCAGGGGATCTATGTTCTGTGCCACCTGGGCGGCTGTTTGGGTGGACATGTGTAGTGTGCCCCGGGCTGCTAGGCTGGAGATTGGGCCTATCCCAGGGGCATCTGGCTTCTAGGCTGTGTGAGGGCCTATCCAGAAGTAAGAGAACAGCGCAGATTTGGGATTGCGGCTTGCAGTCCAACCAGAAGTGACGGTTCTGGTGGCTGGAGAACCTGTCAATGGTCAGAGGAAGAAAGGAAGCTGTCGCCACAAAGGGACCAACCACCTTACTACCAGCGACCACAGTGAGTAACTGAAGCAAGTACCGGAGCATGGTGGAGAATCGGGAAACTTCAGGCGGTGATCAAGTCAGGGACCCAACCAGCGGAGGTGACGCTTGCAGAGCAGGCTTGTGTGTAAAGCTAGGGACCGAGCCGGTCAGCAGGGTTGAAGCTTGAGAAGTATCTGGTGTGCCCAGCTAGGGACCCAGCGAGGAAGCGTGGGTGATGCTTGAGGGAGATACCTATGCACAGATTGGAGGAGCTCAAGGGATTCAGAGTCAGTGAATCAGAGGGTCTAGTGAGAAACTGGGAGCTTAGTGTTGAAGAACTACAAGAGGCACCTTGCACCCACTATGCCTCACAACCCACCACATACAGAAGGATGTCAGCTATCTTTGGCCTGGAAAGTTCTCATTAGACTGGACAAGGCCATCAGGAGGGAGCTTGAGCTTTGCTGATTGCAGATCTATATGTCTGACTCAGCAGGGGAGCTGGGGGGGGCATGTGTTGAAACTTATCACCTATACTTCCATGTCTTACCATGGGTTGCAGTAATGAACAGTAAAACTATGGGCCTCACATGTGGTTGAGCTTTCAAAGACTCTAGCTTAAAGTGGAAGTAAACTCTTTTTTTACTTGTATCTACAGCAGTGGTCCCCAACCTTTTTGGCCCCGGGGACCGGTGCTGTTGAAAAAAATTGTGCCAAGGCCTATGCGGCTTTTCGCGGGCAATTTATCGGAGCAATAGCTGGTGTTGGCGCTTCAATCATTCCGGCACCATCATTGATATGGTGTCAGGTAGGGATGAGCCGAACACCCCCCGGTTCGGTTCGCACCAGAACCTGCGAACGGACCGAAAGTTTGCACGAACGTTAGAACCCCATTGACGTCTATGGGACTCGAACGTTTGAAATCAAAATTGCTCATTTTAAAGGCTAATTTGCATGGTATTGTCCTAAAAAGGGTTTGGGGACCCGGGTCCTACCCCAGGGGACATGTATCAATGCAAAAAAAAACTTTTAAAAACGGCCGTTTTTTCAGGAGCAGTGATTTTAATGATGCTTAAAGTAAAAAAAAAAAAAAAAGTGAAATATTCCTTTAAATATCGTACCTGGGGGGTGTCTATAGTATGCCTGTAAAGTGGCGCGTGTTTCCCGTGTTTAGAACAGTCCCTGCACCAAATGTAATTTTTAAAGGAAAAAATCTCATTTAAAACTGCTTGCGGGTTTAATGTAATGTCGGGTCCTGGCAATATGGATGAAAATCAGTGAGACAAACGGCATGGGTACCCCCCAGTCCATTACCAGGCCCTTTGGGTCTTGTATGGATATTAAGGGGAACCCCGAACCCATATTAAAATAAGGACAGGTGTGGGTCCACCAGGCCCTATATACTCTGAACAGCAGTATACAGGCGGTGCAAACAAGACAGGGACTGTAGGTTTGTTGTTAAGTAGAATCTGTTTGTCATTTTGAACGGGTACATTTTTAACGTGTTTAGCTCCAGCCAAAAAATCTTTTTTAAGCTTTTTGGAAAACATAGGGAAGGGTTATCACCAGTGCTGGGACAAGGCCATTTGGTGCCCAGGGCGAAGATGGCAAACTGCGCCCCCCCCCCCCCGGTTTTAATAAAGAATCAATGTCGTCATTGCAGAGCATTGCACAGTATTGCGGGGTATTGCAGAGTATTGCACAGTATTGTGGGGGTATTGCAGAGTATTGCACAGTATTGTGGAGTATTGCACAGTGTTGCGGGGTATTGCAGAGTATTGCAGAGTATTGTGGGGGTATTGCAGAGTATTGCACAGTATTGTGGGGTATTGCAGAGTATTGCACAGTATTGTGGGGTATTGCAGAGTATTGCACAGTATTGTGGGGTATTGCAGAGTATTGCAGAGTATTTCAGGGTATTGCAGAGTATTGTACAGTATTGTGGGGTATTGCAGAGTATTGGGGGCTATTGCAGAGTATTGCAAAGTATTGCGGGGTATTGCAGGGTATTGCGGGGTATTGCAGGGTATTGCAGAGTATTGCACAGTGTTGCGGGGTATTGCAGAGTATTGGAGGCTATTGCAGAGTATTGCAAAGTATTGCGGGGTATTGCAGAGTATTGCGGGGTATTGCAGAGTATGGCACAGTGTTGTGGGGTATTGCAGAGTATTTCGGGGTATTGTAGAGCATTGCAGAGTATTGCACAGTATTGTGGGGGTATTGCAGAGTATTGCACAGTATTGTGGGGGTATTGCAGAGTATTGCACAGTGTTGTGGGGTATTGCAGAGTATTGCACAGTGTTGTGGGGTATTGGAGGCTATTGCAAAGTATTGCGGGGTATTGCAGAGTACTGCGGGGTATTGCAGAGTATGGCACAGTGTTGCGGGGTATTGCAGAGCATTGCAGAGTATTGCACAGTATTGTGGGGTATTGCAGAGTATTGCACAGTATTGTGGAGTATTGCAGAGTATTGTGGGGGTATTGCAGAGTATTGCACAGTATTGTGGAGTATTGCAGAGTATTGCACAGTATTGTGGAGTATTGCAGAGTATTGCACAGTATTGTGGAGTATTGCAGAGTATTGCACAGTATTGTGGAGTATTGCAGAGTATTGCACAGTATTGTGGGGTATTGCAGAGTATTGCACAGTATTGTGGGGGTATTGCAGAGTATTGCACAGTGTTGCTGGGTATTGCAGAGTATTGGAGGCTATTGCAGAGTATTGCAAAGTATTGCGGGGTATTGCAGAGTATGGCACAGTGTTGCGGGGTATTGCAGAGCATTGCAGAGTATTGCACAGTATTGTGGAGTATTGCAGAGTATTGTGGGGCTATTGCAGAGTATTGCAGAGTATTGCGGGGTATTGCAGAGTATGGCACAGTGTTGCGGGGTATTGCAGAGCATTGCAGAGTATTGCACAGTATTGTGGAGTATTGCACAGTATTGTGGGGCTATTGCAGAGTATTGCACAGTGTTGTGGGGCATTGCAGAGTATTGCAGAGTATTGTGGGGCATTGCAGAGTATTGCACAGTGTTGTGGGGCATTGCAAAGTCTTGCACAGTGTTGTGGGGCATTGCAGAGTATTGCACAGTGTTGTGGGGTATTGCAGAGTATTGCAGAGTATTGCACAGTGTTGTGGGGTATTGCAGAGTATTGCACAGTGTTGTGGGGTATTGCAGAGTATTGCACAGTGTTGTGGGGCATTGCAGAGTATTGCACAGTATTGTGGAGTATTGCACAGTGTTGTGGGGTATTGCAGAGTATTGTGGGGGTATTGCAGAGTATTGCACAGTGTTGTGGGGTATTGCAGAGTATTGCACAGTGTTGTGGGGCATTGCAAAGTCTTGCACAGTGTTGTGGGGCATTGCAGAGTATTGCACAGTGTTGTGGGGTATTGCAGAGTATTGCAGAGTATTGCACAGTGTTGTGGGGTATTGCAGAGTATTGCACAGTGTTGTGGGGTATTGCAGAGTATTGCACAGTGTTGTGGGGCATTGCAGAGTATTGCACAGTATTGTGGAGTATTGCACAGTGTTGTGGGGTATTGCAGAGTATTGTGGGGGTATTGCAGAGTATTGCACAGTGTTGTGGGGCATTGCAGAGTATTGCACAGTATTGTGGAGTATTGCACAGTGTTGTGGGGTATTGCAGAGTATTGTGGGGGTATTGCAGAGTATTGCACAGTGTTGTGGGGTATTGCAGAGTATTGCACAGTGTTGTGGGGTATTGCAGAGTATTGCACAGTGTTGTGGGGTATTGCAGAGTATTGCACAGTATTGTGGGGTATTCAGCAGTGGTGGTCACTGGTCATTAACCTCGCCTCAGCCTCCTCCCCTCCCCCCAATCCAGCCATTTATTAATCTGTTTTTTAGTGTTTACTTACACAAGTTCAGACTCAGAAGTTATGAGTCTGAACTTGTGTAAGTAAACACTAAAAAACAGATTAATAAATGTCTGGATTGGGGGGAGGGGAGGAGGCTGAGGCGAGGTTAATGACCAGTGACCACCACTGCTAAATATCTGAGTCAGAACACTGGCACTGCGCTCTTCTACCTTCCAGATTGAATCCAGCCAGGCAGCAGCTCCTCAGCTTGGCTCCGCTTGAGACAGACAGCGCGCCGACACAACACAGCTCAGCTCTCAACTCTCAGCTCTCAGCTCTCAGCTCTCAGCTCCCGCCTCCCGCCTCCCTGTGCTCCTCTCTGCGTCCTCCCACCTCGCCTCCGTCCGTGAGTGACGTCACGGCGCTGGCAGAGACAACGGGACTCCTCCGTAGGGGAGTAAAAGTGTAGTTGTGTGCTGAGGGAAGGGAAGGGAGGATCATGCAGGAGCGCACAGCTGCGCCCCCCCCCCCATACCAAATGGTACCGCCCAGGGCACGTGCCCTCTCCGCCCCTGCCTTGTACCGGCCCTGGTTATCACCCCTGTGACATTTGTTTTGCTGTCTTTCCTCCTCTTTAGAAGATTTCCCCTCACTTTTTGTCCCAATGACAAATGTTTTTTGAGAATTTGGGGTTTTTTGTGGAACAAGGATTGGAAAGCATCAGTGGAAAGGAGAAATGTTTTTCCCATATTAACTCTTACAGGAGAGAATTTCCCTTCCTAGGGGTAGATTTCATCTCACTACCTGTTGTCTCCTTCCGTTTGCAAGTAGGAGTCGTTTGTAAGTTAGATGTTTGAAAGTAGGGGCCTGCCCTATATACTCAGCAGAAATTTGGGCCTTAGGTGTTGTTGTGGCCACAACAACGTAAGCCCTCACAGGGCCCTGCTGTGAAATATTAGATCAAGAATTGTAATTACATGCCCCGTTTAACAGGGGCAGAAAAATTGGGCCTTTGGTGGTGGTGGTGGTGGTGCTGGTGCCACAACACTGCAACCCCTCACAGACACTCTAGTTGGAACGCAGGAACGAGCCCTGCTGCAAAGTATTGCATCAAAAATTGTAATTACACGCCCCTGTTAAACAGGGGCTGAAAAATTGTGCCTTAGGCACTGGTGGTGGCGCCCAGAACCAAAAATGTTCTTACAAGCTATCAGCGTGATGATTGAGGAGGAAGAGGATAATTACTCAGGGATAGTCACTCAGCATCAGCATAGGCAGTCTTTGAAGGGATCTGAGATTTCAAAAAAAATTATTCGGTTACATCAGCATCAGGTGCTTGGTAGCTGGTGGTGATCCAAGACTGATTCATTTTTATGAAGGTCAGTCGATCGACCGAGTCGGTGGACAGACGCACCCTGTGATCGGTTACCACGCCTCCAGCAGCACTGAATGTGCGTTCCGAAAGAACGCTGGATGCAGGACAGGCCAGTAGCTCAATTGCATACTGTGCAAGCTCTGGCCAGTGATCCATCCTCAAGACCCAGTAACCCAGAGGATTTTCGGTGGGAAAGGTGTCCAAGTCTGATCTTGCCCCTAGGTATTCCTGCACCATGTAAAACAGACGCTGGCGATGGTTGCTGGAACCGATCATACCTTGGGGCTGAACGCATCGGTCAGACGGCCACCTTCTCCACCGCTCCTTCTTTGACTGACCGAAGCCTCAGCAACACGTTGTCCAGAAACAGGAGTTTGTAACCTCCCAGTCTCTGGGAACGCGTTGCACAGACCTTTCTGCAAGGCCTCCCGAAGATGTTTCATCCTCTGCTCCCTCTGCGATGGCAAGATAAGGTCCGCAACCTTACCCTTGTAACGTGGATCAAGGAGGGTTGCCAGTATTGGTCCTTTTCCTTGATACCACGAATACGAGGATCCTTACGCAGGCTTTGCAGGATCAGGGAGGCCATGCAGCGTAGGTTTGCTGAGGCATTCGGTCCGGAGTCCTCTGGGTCACTAAGGACGACAAGGTCCGCTGCCACCTCCTCCCAGCCACGTACAAGTCCATGTGTTTCTTGGGACTGATCCCTTAAAGACTGCTGCTGATGCTGAGTGCCAGGCTCCACCTCCATACTGACACAATCTTCCTCCTCCTCCTCCTCCTCCTCTTTCTGTGTGATCGGCACGCAGGAACACTGTCTGGATAAAGGGGGCCTTGAGAGCTAAGGAAGTCCTCCTCTTCCTGCCTCTGTTCTGCCTCAAGTGCCCTGTCCATTATTCCATGCAGCGTGTGCTCCAACAGGTGGACAAGGGGGACAGTGTCACTGATGCATGCACTGTCACTGCTCACCATCCTCGTGGCCTCCTCAAATGGTGACAGGACAGTGCATGCATCCCTGATCATGGCCCACTGGCGTGGGGAAAAAAAAACAAGCTCCCCTGACCCTGTCCTGGTGCCATAGTCGCACAGGTACTCATTGATGGCCCTCTGCTGCGTGTGCAGCCGCTGCAGCATGGGCAACGTTGAGTTCCACCTGGTGGACATGTCACAGATTAGGCGGTTCTTGGGCAGGTTAAACTCCTTTTGGAGGTCCGTCAGCCGAGCACTGGCATTATATGACCGGTGGAAATGCACACAGACTTTCCTGGCCTGCCTCAGGACATCCTGTAAGCCCGGGTACCTGCCCAAGAACCGCTGCACCACCAAGTTAAGGACGTGAGCCAAACAGGGCACATGGGTCATTTGTCCCCGTCAGAGGGCAGAGAGGAGGTTGGTGCCATTGTCGCAAACCACCATTCCTGCCTTAAGTTGGCGTGGCGTCAACCACCTCTGAACCTGCCCCTGCAGAGCTGACAGAACCTCTGCCCCAGTGTGGCTCCTGTCCCCCAAGCACACCAGCTCAAGCACCGCATGGCATCTTTTGGCCTGTATACTTGCGTAGCCCCTTGAAGGCTACGGAGCACCGCTGGTTCCGAGGACAAAGCACAGGAAGAGGCCATGGAGGAAGAAGAAGAGGAGGGGGTGGAGGAGAGAGGTGTGTCACAATCATTAGCATTTTGGAGGCGTGGTGGCGGAACAACCTCCAACACTACTGCACCTTGTCCTGCATCCTTCCCAGCTGCCAGCAGAGTCACCCAATGCGCCGTGAAACTTAGGTAACGTCCCTGTCCATGCCTGCTGGACCATGAGTCAGCGGTAATATGCACCTTACCGCTGACCGCCCTGTCCAGCGAGGCATGGACATTGCCTTCCACATGCCGGTAGAGAGCCGGAATCGCCTTCCGTGAGAAAAAGTGGCGTTTGGGTACCTGCCACTGAGGAACCGCACATTCCACAAACTCACGGAAGGGGGCAGAGTCTACCAACTGAAAAGGCAGCAGTTGAAGTGCTAGCAATTTTGCCAAGCTAGCATTCAACCGCTGGGCATGTGGATGGCTGGGAGCAAACTTCTTTCGGCGGTGCAGCAGCTGGGGCAGGGAAATTTGCCTGGTACAATCTGACGTCGGTGTACCAAAAGCAGATTGCCCACAAGTACTTGGCTGTGACACACCTAATTCTACACCTTCATTCCTCTCAGTGCAGGTCTCAGAGAGGACTGAAGGTATAGTGGGGTTGGAAATCTCAGCTGATGAGGAGCAAGGAGAGGTCCTCTTTGTTCTTTGGTGTGGGTCTTTTAGATACGCTTGCCAACGAACTGCATGGCAGGTCAACATATGTCTGGTCAAGCATGTGGTAGCCAAGCGGGAGATGTTTTGGCCACGTGAGATACGCTTGAGACATATGTTGCAAATAGCAGTGGTGCGATCTGATGCACTCGTCTCAAAAAAGGCCCACACCAAAGAACTTTTTGAATAACGCGCAGAGACTGCAGCGCCCTGCACATGTGGAGCTTTGGGGTGTGATGCAGTCAATGTGCTGCCCTTAGGCTGGCCCCTGGAGGGCATCCTGCCTCGTTGGTGATGTGCCGCCTCCTCCTCCTCCTCCTCCTCTCTCCTATCAGGCACCCACGTTGAGTCAGTGACCTCATCATCCCCTCCCTCCTCATCACTGGATCAAACCTGGCAGTATGCTGCAGCAGGGGGAGCATGACTGCCAGATTGCTGTCCTTCTTGGGCATCCCCTCTGTCCGTGCTCATGTTACTGCCTTCATCGAGCTCAGTATCATCATCAGAGCCTTCCAAACGCTGGGCATACTCCTGGAGCATGTACCCAACACTGTTGTCAAACAGTTCGAGGGACTCCTCAGGAGGACATGGTGGGGCTAGGGAAGGAGTCACTGATGACATTGAGCCGAGGGAAGAGGCCGCTGCTTTGCCAGACAAAGTACCCTGGGCATGGGTGAGAGAGGATGAGGAGGATGAGGACGGCTTGGTCATCCACTCGACCAAGTCTTCCGCATGTTGCGGCTCAACACGGCCAGCTGCCGAAAAAAAGGCCAAGCGTGTCCCACGGCCACGTGCTGATGAGGATGCACCGTCTCCACGACCAGCACTAGACACAGAGCCTGCTTGCCCTCTCTTATTGGCTTGTGACTGTCTGCCTCTCCTTCTTGGCCTTCCAGACATACTAATGGCCTGTAGCTGCACTAAGCTGGGATATATATATATATATATATATATATATATATATATATATATATATATATATATATCTGTACTGATACTGCAGCTAGCAAAATCAACTGCCTGCCTGTAGTATGAGAACACCACCAACCTTCTACAGGTAGCTTTAGCTGAACACTGCGAGGTGGACGCACCCCACTAACTTGTAGGTTTAGCTGAACACTGTTAACAGGACGCACCCCACTAACTTGTAGGTTTAGCTGAACACTGTGAGCAGGACGCACCCCACTAACTTGTAGGTTTAGCTGAACACTGTGAGCAGGACACACTGCACTAACTGTAAATAGTCTAGCTGCCTGACTGTGGTACTAATAGGATCAAAAGAACACCAGTAATTTTCTTCAGGTAGCTGTATATACTATAACAAGACAAGCCTGCCTGTCAGTAAGAAGATAACAGGAACGGATCTAGCTGAACACTGTGAGCAGGACGCACTGCACTAAACTTGTAGGTTTAGCTGAACACTGTGAGCAGGACGCACCCCACTAACTTGTAGGTTTAGCTGAACACTGTGAGCAGGACGCACCCCACTAACTTGTAGGTTTAGCTGAACACTGTGAGGTGGACGCACCACACTAACTTGTAGGTTTAGCTGAACACTGTGAGCAGGACGCACCCCACTAACTTGTAGGTTTAGCTGAACACTGTGAGCAGGACGCACTGCACTAACTGTAAATAGTCTAGCTGCCTGACTGTGGTACTAATAGGATCAAAAGAACACCAGTAATTTTCTTCAGGTAGCTGTATATACTGTAACAAGACAAGCCTGCCTGTCAGTAAGAAGATAACAGGAACGGATCTAGCTGAACACTGTGAGCAGGACACACTGCACTAACTTGTAAGTTTAGCTGAGCACTGTGAGGTGGACGCACCCCACTAACTTGTAGGTTTAGCTGAACACTGTGAGCAGGACGCACTGCACTAACTGTAAATAGTCTAGCTGCCTGACTGTGGTACTAATAGGATCAAAAAAACACCAGTAATTTTCTTCAGGTAGCTGTATATACTGTAACAAGACAAGCCTGCCTGTCAGTAAGAAGATAACAGGAACGGATCTAGCGGAACACTGTGAGCAGGACACACTGCACTAACTTGTAGGTTTAGCTGAACACTGTGAGCAGGACGCACCCCACTAACTTGTAGGTTTAGCTGAACACTGTGAGCAGGACGCACCGCACTAACTTGTAGGTTTAGCTGAACACTGTGAGCAGGACGCACCCCACTAACTTGTAGGTTTAGCTGAACACTGTGAGCAGGACGCACCCCACTAACTTGTAGTTTTAGCTGAACACTGTGAGCAGGATGCACTGCACTAACTGTAAATAGTCTAGCTGCCTGACTGTGGTACTAATAGGATCAAAAGAACACCAGCAATTTTCTTCAGGTAGCTGTATATACTGTAACAAGACAAGCCTGCCTGTCAGTAAGAAGATAGCAGGAACGGACCTAGCTGAACAATGTGAGCAGGATGCACTGCACTAACTGTAAATAGTCTAGTTGCCTGACTGTGGTACTAATAGGATCAAAAGAACACCAGTAATTTTCTTCAGGTAGCTGTATATACTGTAACAAGACAAGCCTGCCTGTCAGTAAGAAGATAACAGGAACGGATCTAGCTGAACACTGTGAGCAGGACGCACTGCTCTAACTTGTAGGTTTAGCTGAACACTGTGAGCAGGACGCACCCCACTAACTTGTAGGTTTAGCTGAACACTGTGAGCAGGACGCACCGCACTAACTTGTAGGTTTAGCTGAACACTGTGAGCAGGACGCACCCCACTAACTTGTAGGTTTAGCTGAACACTGTGAGCAGGACGCACCCCACTAACTTGTAATTTTAGCTGAACACTGTGAGCAGGACGCACTGCACTAACTATAAATAGTCTAGCTGCCTGACTGTGGTACTAATAGGATCAAAAGAACACAAGCAATTTTCTTCAGGTAGCTGTATATACTGTAACAAGACAAGCCTGCCTGTCAGTAAGAAGATAACAGGAACGGATCTAGCTGAACACTGTGAGCAGGACGCACTGCACTAACTGTAAATAGTCTAGCTGCCTGACTGTGGTACTAATAGGATCAAAAGAACACAAGCAATTTTCTTCAGGTAGCTGTATATACTGTAACAAGACAAGTCTGCCTGTCAGTAAGAAGATAGCAGGAACGGATCTAGCTGAACACTGTGAGCAGGACGCACTGCACTAACTGTAAATAGTCTAGCTGCCTGACTGTGGTACTAATAGGATCAAAAAAACACCAGTAATTTTCTTCAGGTAGCTGTATATACTGTAACAAGACAAGCCTGCCTGTCAGTAAGAAGATAACAGGAACGGATCTAGCGGAACACTGTGAGCAGGACACACTGCACTAACTTGTAGGTTTAGCTGAACACTGTGAGCAGGACGCACCCCACTAACTTGTAGGTTTAGCTGAACACTGTGAGCAGGACGCACCGCACTAACTTGTAGGTTTAGCTGAACACTGTGAGCAGGACGCACCCCACTAACTTGTAGGTTTAGCTGAACACTGTGAGCAGGACGCACCCCACTAACTTGTAGTTTTAGCTGAACACTGTGAGCAGGACGCACTGCACTAACTGTAAATAGTCTAGCTGCCTGACTGTGGTACTAATAGGATCAAAAGAACACCAGCAATTTTCTTCAGGTAGCTGTATATACTGTAACAAGACAAGCCTGCCTGTCAGTAAGAAGATAGCAGGAACGGACCTAGCTGAACAATGTGAGCAGGACGCACTGCACTAACTGTAAATAGTCTAGTTGCCTGACTGTGGTACTAATAGGATCAAAAGAACACAAGCAATTTTCTTCAGGTAGCTGTATATACTGTAACAAGACAAGCCTGCCTGTCAGTAAGAAGATAACAGGAACGGATCTAGCTGAACACTGTGAGCAGGACGCACTGCACTAACTGTAAATAGTCTAGCTGCCTGACTGTGGTACTAATAGGATCAAAAGAACACAAGCAATTTTCTTCAGGTAGTTGTATATACTGTAACAAGACAAGCCTGCCTGTCAGTAAGAAGATAGCAGGAACGGATCTAGCTGAACACTGTGAGCAGGACGCACTGCACTAACTGTAAATAGTCTAGCTGCCTGACTGTGGTACTAATAGGATCAAAAGAACACCTGTAATTTTCTTCAGGTAGCTGTAAATACTGTAACAAGACAAGCCTGCCTGTCAGTAGGAAGATAACAAGAACGGATCTAGCTGAATACAGCGTATATATATATATATATGCAACACCTGGGATGCATATATATATACACAATACACTGTAAGTGCAGCTAACTGACTGACTGTTTTGCCTAATCTATCTAACTCAAATCAAATGTCACTGTCTGTCTCTCTATCTCTCTCTCAATGAACGCCGGAACACACACTACACAGGGCCGCCGTGCAGGCGGACTTATATAGTGTGGGGCGTGTACTAAATCCCCTGAGCCATAATTGGCCAAAGCCTCCTTGGCTTTGGCCAATTACGGCTCTCTGTTCAGGCGGCGCTGTGATTGGCCAAGCATGCGGGTCATAGTGCATGCTTGGCCAATCATCAGCCAGCAATGCACTGCGATGCCGCAGTGAATTATGGGCCGTGACGCGCCACACGAATTTGGCAAATTCGGCGAACGACCGAACAGCCGATGTTCGAGTCGAACATGGGTTCGACTCGAACACGAAGCTCATCCCTAGTGTCAGGATGATTGAAGCGCATTATTTATATTATTACATTGTAATATATAATGGAATAGTTCAACTCACCATAATGCAGAATGTGCCAGAGTGTCACTTGCCACGTCGCCTGCCACCAGATGCGGATTGTCACTTTCCAAGTTGCCTGCCTGCAGATGCAGCTTGTCACTTGCCACGTTGCCTGCCACCAGATGCTTTTTGTCCCTTGCCATGTCACCTGCCACCAGATGCGGATTGTCACTTGCCACGTCCCCTGCCTTCATATGCAGCTTGTCACTTGCCACGTCACTTGTCACCAGATGCATTTTGTCCTTTGCCACGTTGCCTGCCACCAGATGCTTTATGTGCCTTGCCACGTCACCTGCCTTCATATGCAGCTTGTCACTTGCCACGTTGCCTGCCACCAGATGCTTTTTTGTCCCTTACCACCTCACCTGCCACCAGATGGGGATTGTCACTTGCCACGTCGCCTGCCTTCATATGTAGTTTGTCACTTGCCACGTCACCTGCCACCATATGCATTTTGTTCCTTGCCACGTCACCTGCCACCAGATTTGGATTGTTACTTGCCACGTCACCTGCCACCAGATTTGGATTGTCACTTGCCACGTCACCTGCCATCAGATGCAGCTTGTCACTTGCCACGTCACCTGCCACCAGATGGATTTTGTTCCTTGCCACGTCACCTGCCACCAGATTTGGATTGTCATTTTCCACGTCTCCTGCCAGATTGTCACTGCAGTGGTGGCAGCACAGGTGTGCGCATTAGTTCAGAGGCAAGCCTGGAGTAGTGGGTAGTGAGGGAGAACAGCGTTAATGGGGGGGGGGCGCGGGTAGTGAGAGATGATCTGTCTCAACCTCCAGCAGTGTGAGTGTGAAGAGCGGCGATGCAGGCGGGCGGTGAGAGATGATCTCATCTCTCTGCTCCCTCGCCTCAGTATAGCGGCCCTGCTGTGAGCACTGAACAGCGGTGATGCGGGCGGTGAGAGATGATGTCATCTCTCTGCTCGCTCCACAGCCGCCGCTCGTCAAACAGTGCAGCCTTCGTGGCCCGGCTGCAAACAGGCCACGGCCCGGCAGTGGGCCGCGGCCCGGGGGTTGATGACCCCTGACCTACAGGTAAGCCTATAATAAGGCTTACCTGTAGGTACAGTGGAAATCTCCCATACCTCCCAAAATTTGGAGATGGGAATGAGGGACACCTACTAGCAAATGTATGTAGGCATAGGACACGCCCCCTGCCACGCCCCCTTAAAGGAGAATAACCCAAAAAAAAGGTTAATTAAATCCACAAGGGACTTTTTTTTAGCACTACTACTTTATATTGGCTTTTAAAATTTACAAATGCAGCAATTTATAAATAGGATAAAAGGTTTAGCACTGGGAAACACTTTTTGAAAGATAAAAAGTGCATTTTATATACAACTATATAGATCAGACCAAAATGAGGGCCAAATGAGGGGGGCAGAGGGACATTGCCCCAAATCAGGGACAGTCCCTCGAAATCAGGGACAGTTGGGAGCTATGATCTCCTAAAACTGACGTCACTGGCTCATGCGCTCTGAAGGGACGATGTACCCGTGCCGTCCCTTCAGAGCTCCGTGCTGCAGTCCGTGATGTCATTGTGGCGTGCCCAATCAGATGGCCAGAGGATACAAACCCAGAAGGAAGACTAGGTAAAGATGGAAGTGAAATTGTGGCGCTGGAAGACTTCCTTCTAAGGTAAGTATTTCATAACGTGCTAGTATGCAATTCCTTTACCTTGCAGGGTTTAAAAGAAAAAAAAATAGATGCGGATTATTATCGCTTTAACTTCCTCTGCTTGTAATTCAATGACCAGATGGTGCACTAACTATCCTTTTGTCTATCTTTGTGCACGTGTGCGGCTCTGTGCCATGTGATCACTGTAAACAGTGTAGTACAGTGTTTCCTCCACATCCTCGATTTATCTGCCCCTCAATTAACATGTCATGTTTTCTGATACTTTCCTTTCCTGAATGAACACAGTGAGTGATTGGTACTGATCACTCCTCTGTTGATTCTTAACAGAAGCATAGTAAGCTGTGTTTACTATGTCTTCAGTTTGTGAATGAACAGAAAGTCTCTGTACAAAGTGCCTCCAGTTTATTTATTTGTGAGTGCATCTGAGGCTGCAGAGTAGGCGACCGATGACTCTAAAGTGAAACAATAGGGGTCTGTTTATTCACCCTGATAATTCACCAAAGCCCCAAAACAGGAATGTCAAAAAAATTAATAAATAAGATTGTAAAAAAGAAGTCAAAAATATTTTTTTTTTTGTGGCTGTGGTCATTTGGAGCTACATGCAGGCAGCGATTGTAACGCTATGGGGCAAAGGAGCTGTACAGACATAGTTGCAGGTGTGAAGGTGCGGGTGAGCAGCCCTGAAGGCACACTGTCTGCATTGGTGGCCATGCACCTGCATGCTTGTCAAATTAGGACCTGTGGCTATGTTGGTATAGCTGCTGCGTCCCCATAGAGTAATGTAGGCTGCACACAGCTCCAGGTGGCTGCAGCCACAGAAACTGCTGATTAAGGTGTACAGGCCACAGCATCCCAGTAAATGAGCCGCAAGACCTCATTTACACACAGAGCTTATTTCTGCACACAGGAGCCACAGGTGTTATCATAAATCTTTATATGCATGTAACTGCTCGGATGTGCGGTTACACGCATACATGTCTGCATGTCAGGTGTCTGTCCTCCTGTCATTATTTTGTACAGGCTGTACAATACCAGCTTGTTTCTTCATTTCAAAAAACTGTGGCAAAAAATTTGATTATCTTGGGGTATCCACGCTCTAAAAAAATGGCCATTTTGGTGATGTTCGTACTGTCCTGGAATGTTTATGTAATATGTTTTATATTAGAAATTAAAGAGAATCAGATTTGTGCTTAAAGATTGCTGTCATTTTGTTTTTATAGTATATATAATATAATTATAGTATATTTTATACTATACATTATCTAGGAACAAAAAAGCAAACAACCAAAAAAACGAAACAAACAAAAAAAGAAGTGGTTAATAAATACCACTAAGAGATAAATGATATTAGATAAATTAATTTGGGTACTGTGTTGCATGACCGAATAATTCTGAGACAGTCAAAGTATCACCACACTGAAAATGGCCTGGACAGAAAAGGGTTGTACCATGCCATTACTGAAGTGGTTAGCGTTAAAATCTTCTGCTTATGAAACCCGATTTCTAAACAATTTATCATTGATTTTTTTTTTTTCTTTCAGTACACTAAAGAGCAGGCTGAAGAGGCTACAAAGGTGGCAATCGATGATGGCTATCGTCATATTGATGGTGCTTTTATCTACGGCAATGAAGTGCAAGTTGGTCGGGCTATCAACGCAAAGATTGCTGATGGAACAGTGAAGAGAGAGGACATTTTCTATACTGGAAAGGTAACTAGACCTTTCTATAAAATTGCACTAGATGGAGGCACTGTTTGTAAATGCAATTGTTTTCAGGCAGCTGCAGGTGCCATGGCTGCCTGAATACAGTGCTGACAGTGGAGATTTCTCCATCCAGTTAGTGTGGATGGGGAAATTAATTGATTTTCTCTTATTCTGCCTGCAGGCTGAACGAGAGAGAATAAAGCCCTATAAAGAAGCCTTAAAGTGGTTGTAAACTCTTACAGACCACTTTTTACTACAGGTAAGCCTATATCAAGGCTTACCTGCAGCTACCCCAGATATCTCCTGAACCTGAACGGTTTAGGAGATATCCCTTGTATCAGCATGCTCTGATGTCATTGGCACATGCGCACTGAAGCAACGGCACGTTCGTGGCCGCATCATCGCGGCTCCGGGCCAATCACAGCGCCGGAGCCCGCAATACCCGGAAGTAACTCCGGGAGCGATGACGACAGCCGAAGCGGTGTATGGGGACTGCTACGGGGGCTTCGATCTAAGGTAAGTATGCTATGCATACTAGCTCATTATGCCTTTGTCTTGCAATTTTGTTTTTATTTTAATTGTGGGTTTACAGCCACTTTAAAGCATTTGTTACCCCAACACTTCATATTCCTGATATGTGCCTTCTATACCATGTACTTGTATGAGAAAGTATCCTGTTCTCTTTGTATTGTCTCCTTTATGTGAAATCTCTGGTGTTTCTGCCAGTCCCTCTGCTTTCCTATTAAAAACTGACCACACTTAGCAGGAGAGCACATCGTGGTCAGTTCTCTAGCTGTGCTGGGAACTCAGTGTGCTCTCCTCCAATGATTAGACTTGTCCTGACACGCCCCCACTGCACAGCCATTCACTGACAAGCTCAGACAAGCAGACATTCCCCATCTGTGCAGCGGTTTAGATCAGATGACAGTTGGGTGGAAACTGACAGGCAGTCCATTGCCATTTGACTGCCCCATAGAGAACAGTGACTGTGACCGTGTCCGCTCTGCATTAGCAGAGCGGACATGGACATGTAATCTGCCTGCTCAGCGGGGATCAATGAAGAGATCACCTGCTGAGCAGGTTGATCCGCTGGCGAACTCCTCCAGTGTGAAAGGAGCCTAAATGTTCATTTAAACTGCATGTTTTTTCCAGTATATTTGGCATCATGCCTCACTGCATACAATTTGCCTAATTAAATAATATTTTGTGAATCTATACGTTTCTTACCTGAAGATCCTGACAGTAACAGCACTTTTTGTTTCAGGTTGACACTACAAAGCTACTGTTTACAAGATATTAAACTTAGCGCTGCTCATATACATATATAAACTATACATAAAGTGCTTGTGAAATTAACAAAATAGTGCAATTATAAGTGAAAGAGTTCATCCATATGCATAAAGTGTCAAACGTGTTCGATTTCTGCTTGTGAGTATTCCAGTGCGGCTCTGCACTCCCCTCCTGGGTCCCCACTTACCAGCATCCCTGCTTGACACATTTCGCCCTCCCACTGGGCTAATGGGAGCCCGTGACTGGCTGTCTTTTATGTGTTAAAACCCGCCCACTACACCTAAACCTCCTACTCCTCTCATAATGCGTCATATTAAATTTTCTCACTTCCTACTTCCGCCAAAAATGGTACGGCCGCCATCTTAGTACTCAGTCGGGAGTGTTGCGACGGCCATATTGGTATACCTTAATCTTATTACTTGCTTCCTGTTTACACAGGAAACTCCTATACATCCATATTTGTACTCCATATTAGAGAAATGTTTATGGTTTATTTTAAAACTCTCCCTTTTGTCCATACTCAATGCATTCCCATAACATATAAAGAGGTGTAATACGTATGTCCTGGTATTAATTTATAACTACCCTTTTTAAATATATTAAATGCATTCCCGTACCATATATCAACAAAATTTCTAACGTACGCATAATTAATAAATCAGCAAAATCAATTGATCACTATACAAAACATATACAATCAATAATTAAGTATATAAAACATATATATAAAAAAAAAACCTAAGTAATTTTACATCATATACATTCCAATTTAGTAATTTGTAATAAAACAGTTTGTCTAAATCCACGTTTAACCCTTAGACCCCATTCACACAGGGGCAACACGACTTGCAGGTCGCCTCAGCGAGGCGACCTGCAAACGACTGCCCGGGCGACTTGCAAAACGACTTCTGTATAGAAGTCTATGCAAGTCGCCCCAAGTCGCCCCCGAAGTCGTACAGGAACCTTTTTCTAAGTCGGAGCGACTTCGCTCCCCTTAGAACGGTTCCATAGCACAGAACGGGAGGCGACTTGTCAGGCGACTAGGTCGCCTGACAAGTCGTCCCTGTGTGAATGGGCTCTGAAGGTGTCATTGAATGTAATTGGTGTATCTATTTTGTTTTATTTTGCGAAATGGCTTTTTTCATATCAGTACCCCTCCAATGTCTTTCTACTCTATCTATTCCACAGAAAGTTAATTTAGATGGATCCCTACTATTATATAACCTAAAATGATTGGAAAGGCTGTGCTTGCGAAAGCCTTTTTTAATGTTGACATGTTCCCATAATCTTATTCTCAATTCCCTAGTGGTTCTACCCATGTACTGTAACCCACATTCACACTCCAAAAGGTATGTAACATGTGTGTTCCTGCACGTGATGAACCTGGTTATTTCATATGTTTGTCCTGTGGCCCTAGATTGAAAATGTGTGCTCTTTCTCTTCTCTTTTTTACATGTTCTACATGTTAGACATTTGCCACATCTAAAAAATCCAACAGATTACAGTAATACAGATATGAAAAAAGCCATTTTGCAAAATGAAATGAAATGGATATACCAATTACGTTCAAAGACACCTTCAGGGTTAAACGTTGATTTAGACATAAAATGTTTTATTACGAATTATTAAATTGGAATGTATATGATGTAAAATTACTTTGGGGTTTTTATATTTATATGTTTTATATACTTATTGATGTTATATGTTTTGTATAGTGATTAATTGATTATGCTAAATTATTAATTGTGCGTACGTTAGAGATTTAGTTGATATATGGTATGGGAATGCATCTAATATATTTAGAAAAGGTAGTTATAAATTAATCCCAGGACATACGTATTACACCTTTTTATATGATACGGGAATGCATATAGTATGAACAAAAGGGAGAGTTGTAAAATAAACCATAAACATTTCTCTAATATGGAGTACAAATATGGCCGTATAGGAGCTTCCTGTGTAAACAGGAAGCAAGTAATAAGATTAAGGCATACCAATATGGCGGTTGCAACACTCCCGGTGGAGTGCTAAGATGGCGGCCGTACCACTTCTGGAGGAAGTAGGAAGAGAGAAAATTTAATACATGTTATGAGAGGAGTAGGAGGTTTTGGTGTAGTAGGCATGTTTTAACACATAAAAGACAGTCACGGCACCCCTTAGCTTCTGAAGATGCCCAGTGGGAGGAGCAAAACACGTCAAGAAGGGACTAACCAAACGAGACCTAGTGACGGCTGGGAGAACGCCAAGGCGGCGTTTTTTACTTATATGCCCTTTCTTTGATGTAAGTGCAATATTACGCTATATATCTCTCTCTTCATTGGTATGTTACACACATACATACCTAATGGAAGCCCGAAGCCAGGAAGGAGGAAGTTAACACCTGAGCCATTGGAGCTGGATAAAGATCATGCGTTATTTAAGCATACTGCTGGTGAGTGGGCACCCAGGAGGGATGCATAAAGCGGCACCGGAATCCTCACAAGCAGGAACTGAACACGTTTGACACTTTATGCATATGGCTAGACTTTTTCACTTATAATGCACTAATATGTTAATTGTACAAGCATTTTCTGTATAGTTTATGTGATGTATATGAGCAGCGCTAAGTTTAATATCTTGTAAACATTTCTTGGGGTTTTTTACCTTACACTACAGCAGCAGCTCTTTTTTCAGTTTTTCCCTTTTTTTTTTTCAGATTATTTCACATTTATTATTTAATTATACATATGTCACCATAGCGCGGGTATTTACACTACTACAAAGCTACTGCCTTGGAAATACCAATGCTTTCAGCCTGCCTGCTAATCTTTTCAGTTGATTGTTGGGTTGCTTATCTGATCGAACTTATAGGCTGACAACACTGTTGCTCCATAGCTCCCAACTGTCCCTGATATTGAGGGACTGTCCCTGATTTGGAGCAATGTCCCTCTGTCCCTCTTTCCTCCTCACGTGTCCCTCATTTTGGTCTGACCTGTATAGTTGTATATAAAATGCACTATTTATGTTTCAAAAAGTGTTTCCCGGTGCTAAACCTTTTATCCAATTTCTAAATTGCTGCATTTGTAAATTTCAAAAGCCAATATAAAAGGCATAGTAATGGTAAAAATAAGCCCTTGTGGGTTTAACTAATCTTTTTTTTGTTAATTTTTCTTTAAGGTAGTGTGACAGGGGTGTGTGTCCTATGCCTACATACTTTTGCTAATAGGTGTCCCTCATTCCTATCTCAAAAAGTTGGGAGGTATGCTCCTATTTGCAAAGCAGCCGATAGATGGTTTGATTTTCTTTCCTTCCACCCACTTGATTTCCCCATCAACACAGGGTTGATTTCCTAAAGGCAAACAGACTACACTGGGGGTCGACAACCCGTCGATCGCGGTCCACCTGTCGACCGCCTGCAATTGACAGGTGGACTGCAAACTGATTCCTGCGCCGCTGACCCCTGCCTTTTACATGCTGGTCCTTGTCTTTCCTCCCAGCCGGCTCCACCGCACCGCCCCATCCCAGTCTCTCTCTCCCTCCCACCTCCTCCGCAGTTCTGCTACGCTTTCTTTATCCTGGTCCCTCTCTCTCTTCCTCCCCCAGCAGCCTCCTCCGCCGCTGTGATCAGTGAACAGTGGATACAGGGAGGAAGCACAGCTCAGGATGGAGGGTGGGGGGATGAGCCGGCCAAATGAACTATTTAAGTTAAACCGCTGGTGATTGGTTGCTAGGTCACAGGGCGGTCCTAAACAACCAATCACCAGCTTGGCAATATGAAAATTGACTCCCGTCCTCTGTCCAGAACTCCTGATCTCTGCATTCTAAGCATAAAACGCAATCCTGATCCATGCATTCTGAGCACAACACACTCCTGATCCCTGCACTCTGAGCGCAACGCATTCCTGATCCCAGCATTCTGAGCGCACTCCTGATCCCTGCATTCTGAGTGCAATGCACTCCTGATCCCTGCATTCTGAGCGCAACACACTCCTGATCCTTGCATTCTGAGGGCAACGCACTCCTGATCCCTGCATTCTGAGCGCAACGCACTACAGAACCCTGCATTCTGCACGTAAAATGCACTCCTAAACTCTGCATTCTGAACGTAAAACCCACTCCTGAACCCTGCATTCTGAGCGCAACGCACTCCTGATCCCTGAATTCTGAAAGCAACGCATGCCTGATCCCTGCATTCTGAGTGTAATACGCACTCCTGATCCCTGCATTGTGAGCGCAACACACTCCTGATCCCTGCATTCTGAGCGCAACACACTCCTGATCACTGCACTCTGAGCGCAACGCATTCCTGATCCCAGCATTCTGAGCGTAACGCACTCCTGATCCCTGCATTCTGAGCGCAACACACGCCTGATCCCTACATTTTGAACACAACGCACTCCTGATCCCTGCATGCTGAGTGCAACACACTCATGATTCTTGCATCCTGAGCGCAACACACTCCTGATCCCTATATTCTGAGTGCAATGCACTCCTGAACCCTGCATTCTGAGTGTAAAAAAAAACACTTCTGATCCCTGCATTCTGAGCGTAAAATGCAATCCTGAACCCTGCATTGTGAGCGTAAAACGCACTCCTGAACCCTGCATTCTGAGCATAAAACGTACTCCTAAACCCTGCATTCTGAGTGCAACGCACTCGTGATCACTGCATTCTGAGCGTAATGCACTGACGAACCCTGCATTCTCTGCATACCGCACTCCTAAACCCTGCACTCTTGTAATTCTTATTTTATTTTAGTAAAAATATTTTACCAAAAAAAAAAAGGTCGGGCTTACTGTTTTTTTTTTCCTGAGGGGGTACAAGGAAAAATCAAAAAACAAAAACAAAACAGCATTTTTGCTTGCACATGATTTGATGCTGGAAATCAGCAGAGCTTTGCCACATTTACTAAGCTCTGGAAAAAATGGGTGCAACTGCACTTGCAAAGAGCACAGTCTATTTGCCTTTAGTAAATCAACCCCAGTCTTGCATCATGCAGAAGCAAAAGTAGTTGTCTCCCAATATAATTCGTTAGCTGGGTGATAGTTTTTTTTTTTAATGCAGCTTAAAGAGCAACATTGAAAATGCACAAATCTTTTAATAACATGCAGGTTATGATGTGTTAAATCTCCACATGAAGTTACAGAAAGGTACAGTTTAATAAAAAAAAATGTTTTAGGGGAGGAATTTATTACCACATTTGGTCCCTAAGAGGATGTATGGGTTTGTGGGGGGGGGGACTTATAGGAATCTGGAAGCTGCTTAAAATTAGAGGGCCCCCAAATATCAACCAAACCCACAGGGAAATGACGGTTAAAAAAAACAAAAAAAACACTGACCCCATGACAAAGTTTTTTTATTTGAAAAACAAAAAGTCACTCAATGTAAATACATTGTCATTCATGTCCTGCTACATGATGAGGTTACCCAAGTCTTTGTCTATGACTTATCCTTTTCACTACCTGTATCACCTTTTCTGACCAAATTCTTTTTATTTTTTTTTATTTTAAGCTTTGGTTAACTAATCATGCCCCCGAAAGGGTCCGTCCGGCTCTTGAGAGATCTCTAAAGGATCTTGGACTAGATTACATGGATCTGTTCCTAATCCACACCCCTGTGGAGTTTAAGGTATGTTCACACACCATCCCTATACAGACTTGTTTAAAAATAATGAAACGATCAAGCAAATCAGTGACCATCTAGTTGTTAGTTTTCTTTGTCCTGACTGCTCTAAAGTTAAGGAAACAACCTAAATAGTTGCCCTGAATTATGCCGCATCTTCAGTTCTGACTTGTATTACTGATGTAGCGCCCCGGGGTTTAGTCAGGGAGCTCCTCACCAAATTCCTTGTCAGGAGTAGCTACTGTAGTTAATTACTAGGGATCAATTGACTTGATCCTAAGTTTAGCCTGGTTGTACTTTCCTCCTCTACCACCAGGTGGCTGGGCACTTGGAGGTTAGATTTGAGATTAAAGGGGTTGTAAAGATGTTTTTTTTTTTTTTTTAAAATAACAAACATGTTATACTTACCTTCACTGTGCAGCTCGTTCTGCACAGAGTGGCCCCGAACCTGGTCTTCTGGGGTCCCTCGGCGGCTGTTTCAGCTCCTCCCCGCAAGCATTTACCACCTTCATGCGAGCTCCCTCGCACGGTGGTGAGTGCTTGCGGGCGCGCTCCCGTGATACAGCCGGCGGCTATAGCCGCTCGCTGTATCACTCGGCCCCGCCCCCCGGCGCGCCGCGTCATCGGATGTGATTGACAGCAGCGCGAGCCAATGGCTGCGCTGCTTTCAATCCATCCACTGCAGCCAATCAGCGACCAGGCTGAGCTGCAATGAAGCTGACGAGGACGAGGAGCGAAGATTCGAGGCGTCAGGTAAGTAAAACGGGGGGGCTGGGGGCGGCGGTACTGTCAAAAGTTTTTTCACCTTAATGCATAGAATGCATTAAGGTGAAAAAATTTTTACCTTTACAACCCCTTTAATTTAGATTGAGAAGGACAACTAAAGGTCAGGTTATGGGTATATGGGTTATCTCAGCCAATGGGCAGGGATTTTTGTTGAATCCCTTGGCCTGCTGGAAGAGCCTATATATTCAGGTGAGGTCAGGTGACCCGGTGTTCTTGTGTGCCACCCAGACCGCCGTCTGGGTGGACGTGTCTCGTCTGCCCTGGGCTGCTTGGCCGGAGATTGGGCCTATCCCGGGGGCATCAGGCTGTGTGAGGGCCTATCCAGAAGTAAGAGGGCAGCACGGGGTTGGGACTGCAGCTTGCAGTCCAACCAAAAGTAACCAAAATAATCTGTCAGTGGACGGAGGTAGAAGGGAAGCTGTCGCCATGAAGGGACCAATTGCCTTTACCAGGGACCACAGTGAGTAACTGAAGCAAGTACAGGAGCAGTATTCTCATCGAACGGGCATGGTGGAGAATCGGGAAACTTCAGGCGGTGTTCAAGTCAGGAACCCAACCAGAGGAGGTGATGCTTGCAGAGCAGCCTTATGTGTCAAGCTAGGGATCGAGCCAGTCAGCAGGGGTGAAGCTTGAATTTATCCGAAGTGCCAAGCTAGGGACCCAGCAGGGAAGCGTGAGTGACGCTTGAGGGAGATACCACCGCAAAAGCCTTGAGGAGCTCACAGGATTCAGAGTTAGTTAATCAGAGGGTCCAGTGAAAGACCAGGAGCTCAAGGGGCTGAAGAACTACAAAGAGAAGTTGTAGTACAGCTGAAAGAACTGTTACTTTGAGTTAGGAACTGTTTAAGTATTGTTGCCATAGGAGACAGCAATCCTGCACATGCAGAAGTGGTGCCTTGCTGGGGCTTTTCCCTTTACGGCTGTTCTCCTATTGAAGTCTTGGAGTCTGCCATTTGAAATTGCAACTACTTAAGGGTGTCCTGGCCCTAACCCTCTTTCCCCTACAAAATATAAAAAGGATTCTCAAAGAAATAAAACCTCTTTTACATCCAAGAAGTGTCTGGCTCCCAATGACTTTTACCATCTTTGCACCCACTATGCCTCACAACCCACCACTTATTGAAGGATGTCAGCTATCTTTGGCCTTGAAGGTTCCCATTAGACTGGAAGAGGTCAGAGATTCTGCTACACTTGATTTAGGCCTTATTAAACAGACCGTGTAGTGTTTTTAGCATATATTTTCTGTAATATTCAGTATATAGTTCTTAATAATCTTTTTAATTTTATGCAAGACTAATAAATTAAAATATTTTTCATTTTAAAGTTAGTAAAATATAGATATGAACTAGTCATATTCATAGCGGTAACCCTGAGCCAGACTCGGGATCGCATCACAGGATCCTTGTAGAGTGTACTTACCTTGTCCCCTGGATCCTGTGATGTCTCCCTGCTGTGATCTGCGAGCCGCCGTGTCTCGCTCGGTTCACAGTGCCGAGCTCTGTTCCCTGCTAACGTTGGGACGCACGGAGACGGAGTTCGCGCCAAATTCAAAAAGTAAAACACACAGTATAGATACAGTATACTGTAATCTTACAGATTACAGTACTGTATCAAATAATTACACATCTCCTTTGTCCCTAGTGGTCTGTCCATGCCCTGCATGCAGTTTTATATTATAAAAACTGTTCTTTCTGTCTGGAAACTGGAGATTGTCCATAGCAACCAAAATGGTCTCTTTACATCAAAAGTGGTTTTAGACCAGCTAGAAAACAGCGATAATAAATTAGAATCACTCGCAGAATTGAGCGATAATGATTTGTGGGGAAATCCGTCATCAAACACTGAAAAGTAACGACAGCGACAATTCTGCAACTGAGCAAATTTCAGTGTTTTTGATTTGATTTGATTACATTATTGAATAATTTTTATTATTATTATATTATTATTTGGTATAATTATTTATAGTTATTTATTATATTATAATTTATGATTTTGTTTTTCAAACTTTATCATACCCGGGATGTCTACTAGACTCTGGTTTGGACAGATTTAAGTGAATTATTCCTAAGAATTACAGGCCTACAATATAAAACGCCAAATTTCCATGCAAAATAACTGTACCGCTTTTAGCACCTAAAATCTGAAATAATCATACCGCCAGGGAGGTTAATTTTTATGTTCACCAGCCTAATTCTTACTGATCTCTTGAAAAATAATGACTATTGTTTTCAGAGCTTGATAGCTAAGTTTTAAACACACACACACCTATATGAGCTTTTTTGACATCCCATACCAAAACCAAGGACATTTAATATAGAGGGCTTATAGGAAAGCTTTCCATAAGATGTTGGAGTATGTACGGTATTTAGTTATGCGTGCCTATTGGACCATAAGAGTATTAATGAGGTCAGTTACTGATGTTGGAAAGAGACTTATACCGCGTAGAAACGATCGGACATTCCGACAACAAAACCGTGGATTTTTTTCCGACGGATGTTGGTTCAAACTTGTCTTGCATACACACGGTCACATAAATGTTGTTGGAAATTCCGAACGTCAAGAACGCGGTGACGTACAAGGCGTACAACGAGCTAAGAAAAATGATGTTCAATAGCCAGTGCTTGATTCCGAGCATGCGTGGAATATTGTGCGTCGGAATTGTGTACACACGCTCAGAATTTCCGACAAGTTTTGTTGTCGGAAAAATTGAGAACCAGCTCTCAAACATTTGTTGTCGGAAATTCCGACAGCAAATGTCCGATGGAGCCTACACACGGTCGGATTTTCCCGACAACAAGCTCACATCGAACATTTGTTGTCGGAAATTGCGACCGTGTGTATGCGGCATTAAAGTCAGTGTTCCATTTCATTCTAATGGTGTTCAGTAGGGTTGAAGCCAGGGCTCAGTGCAGGCTATCCAGTTCCTTCATATCAAACTCAACAAATGATATATTTATAGAGCTGGCTTTGTGTGCAGGGGCAGAACAGAAACAGGCCTTCCATCAAGGTGTTATCACAAAATTGGAAGTCCACAATTGTCTAACATGTCTTTGTATGTTGTAGCATTGACAATACCCTTCACTTGAAACACCAATAAAAATTTAACCCAGTAATTTAGAGGTATGTCCACATACTTTTAACAATAAAGTAGGAGTGATGATCCGATGTCCACAAATTTTTGGCCATACAGTATGGTTTATATCTGGGGCACCTCAGTTGGTAAGTATCTGGGTCTGCACTTCTGCTCTGCTATAAATCAATATAAAATATGTTGGTGCACTTATCAAACTATCCCCATCTGTTGGAGTGGTGCTTATATATAAAATCCTAAACCATAAAAACACCCTGATATAATCAGTAAAGTGAATAGGTGCAAATAAATATATCAATCAATAAAGTGAATAAATGCAAATAGATGCATCAAAAAACATATAAGGGAACACACATCCCTAGATATATGTAGATGAAAACAAAAAAACAAAAAACAATAAATAGTGTCTGTTTGTGTTAATCCAGCTGAGGTCTAAATGTCCAATCACTTGCCTTTGATGAACTTGCTTGTATTTCAATTCTCACAGATCACAGTTGCATGATGAATTACATTTGAAAGGTGATGATTCACATAAAGATAAAAGAAAAACCATCATTATGCAGTGTTTTTAAATGCTACAAGACTGGGCAAACAATGTAATCCACTCACACATTTGCAGTAGCTGAATCGCTTTTGTTGTTGTTAAGTCACGTGACATGTTATGATACGCGTGGGGAGAAGGAGTCAGTGACGTCTTCGCATAGTGTTCGGCAAACACAGTGATAGCTGTATGAGCGGTGAAGCTGTCCGACCATTATAACAATTGACGATTGGTCTTAATAACATCAGGACCTTAAACCTCTAGAACATGAAGGAAAAAATGCTGCAAGGAATGATTTAGCAGCACAGAGGATCAGATAAGTAGATCATCCTTTTTTATGTCCCCTAGACCTAAATAAGCATTTAACCCTTGCAGTGTGGGCACAGCCCCACCTCAAGGAATATTTTTTAGGTTTCCCAGAGTTGCGCTTTAAAGCTGTCTGTAGAGTACAAAGTGCCAGTTCCAGCTTAAAGTGGTTGTAAACCCTTACAGACCACTTTTACCTACAGGTAAGCTTATAATAAGGCTTTCCCGACACAGCATGACAGCATATGCGTGTGGGTAGGCTCCGCCCCCTGCCCTATCACAGGACCGGTTATACTATAAGATTAGGTATTCTCCCTACCTCCAGTATTCTCTTTTTTTTTCCTCACTGCTAACAGCCGGTTATGCTGCTGCTGAAAGAGCAGGATTTTTAATTTTTTCCCTCACCTGTCAGACACTTCTGACCAAGCCACACAGGTTCGAGCCTCTCCTGTGACGAAGCTCCCCGCTGTAAAGGCTGACATGAACGCCTATATGGGGGAAACCTCACCCCACAAGGATCCCGGAGAGGGGTGCAGGTATCTGGTCTCTAGGGATTGCTCCTTTATCATGATGCCATGGATGGACATTTATTGGACTTGAAGCATGCAGGTGGTAAGGCACCACCTGGTGCACAAATCAATAATATTCAGTTACTGCTGCAAGTATGTTGTTAAGCTTTCATCTCTGAAAGGTTGTGGTTTGTGTCTGCAATACTGCTATGCTGATAGCAGGTGTGCTGTGCTGTGCTAAACGATGCAAAACCTGGTCCTACAGGCTTGAATTATTGTCTGCAGGTATGCTGTTAGTTTGCATTTCTGAAAAGCATACATCACACATGCGAATCTTACTGGCTGTCTATAGGGCCACTCTGTTTACTAAAGTTTCACAGGTTGTGGTCTGTGTCTGCATTATTGCTAATGCTTGGACTGATAACAGGTGATGCTGAGCCCTTTTCTATTAACGCAGGGCCTGGCCCTGCAGACTGGGCTCACTGTGTATTGATGTTTGGTTGTGGTATGATCCTTGGCGGTACATGTGTCTAAGGTAGGTTAACCTACTAGTGCTAATTGTCAGATGACTATTAACTTGCGCTGCTTACCTGTGATTACATTAACTCTACAGTATCAATGACTGTTATGTGTTTATTTCTATGCATTAACATGCTGACCTTGGTGCTAAAATAAAAGTCAGGATCTGTTTAGTCACATTCCTTAGTACTTACCTGTTAGCAATATGTAATTGGTTGTGTTATTTGGGGTACCCCCACAGAGTGGTTACTACTTATGGCAAATACTCCCACTAATGACTCCAGGCTTTCAGCTCATCTGTAAACTAGTAGCAATCAGCCTTCCTAGAGACCAGCAACTTTAACTAAAAGGTGGGGGCAGGTAGGTATATGCTATATCCTAAAAGAGTGCACATTATGGGCATAATCTCTCCATCCCTCAACACCAACACCAGTCAACCTGCTTCTGCCACAAGGGACAGGCCCTTTGCAGCCCTGAAGGAACCACTATGTATTTAACTGCCAGAAGAGGCAGATCAAGAAATCTCTACAGTAATCGTAGTGGTCTGGTGGTAAAAGGTGTGTTGGCCAAAATGCAAAACAAAGGCCAGAAGCAGTGACAAATGGGCAGAGATTGAGAGCCTACAGTCACTAATGGTTCCATACCAAGCCTAATCAAACAGCTGTGTTTATTTAAGAGGCACTTCACCAGGGAGTCTTTATCAGACTGGCCAGAGGGGTCAGCCTTAGCTTGCTTCTGGGAAATTGCTATAGCAAGTTGGCATATCAGAAGCAAAGGTGGATACTTTAACCCCCGTCCAAACTGACTGTGTGGAGCTCAGGTACTAAGCTATTCAAACAGTCATCTAAAAGGTACCTCTGCCTCAAAAGCAGCCGGCCAAACAGGCTTCATCAGATTAACCAAAGGTGCCATTCTTCCAACAGAAGAAACCATATCCTTTGCAGAGGTCCTGGGACAGAAAATAGAGCCAGAGATGAAGAAGGTTCATACCACTGTTAAGTAGTGTTTTGTGACCGGCGTCTGAGCTCACTTCGGTAGCCAGAGTGTCAAGACCCCAGACAGGATGAAAGCAGAGCTCTGGTCAGTGATAAACTCTCTATGATGGCGAATCCTAGATTGAAAATTGAGTAGCCAATGATGCAGTTCAGCCACTGCGGATACAAGACTGTATGCTGTTTCTCCAGTAATCATTGTGGTCAGTGAACCCTTATGGCTCATCCCACAAACACATGCCGCTTTAAGTCAGAGTAATGACTGTTCAAGTCGGATCTGGTGATATCAAGAAGGAGGATTAATCCCTTATGCCAATGACCAGAGGATAGCCAAAAAGGCAAAGTAACGAAGAGTGAATGATAGGCTATACCTAGGAGAACTATAGCAGAAAATAAAGAATCAATTGTAGTCGGAGTCTTCGAGTGAGAAAGTGATACTCCTAAGCACCAAGGCCTGAGGTGTGCCTTGGCCTGATTGGTCAGTATGCCTGAAAAGAGGGCATACCCTGAATGTAAGAAAAGTATTATGAGTATGCATGAAAATTTGGGGGAAACGGGTGGGTGGGAACCCAGAAACACCGACGAGCCCTGGCCTGTCAGAGGAGGAGGCTTAAATAGCCCTCTCAGACTCCTCCCACAAATACAGGCTAGCCTCTGGCTAGCCTTAACACTTGTAGTCGGAGTCTTCGAGTGAGAAAGTGATACTCCTAAGCACCAAGGCCTGAGGTGTGCCTTGGCCTGATTGGTCAGTATGCCTGAAAAGAGGGCAAAAAGACACAAATTTAGGTGAAGGGAAGGTGAGAATCCATGAAGTGGAGAAGCGTGCGCCCGTGTGGCGACAGAATATATCCGATAAGTATCCACTATGACAGGAGAAACTTCCCCCGACTCCTGACCCAGAACCCAACAAAACGTCCCGTGAACGATTTGGATGGAGCCTGAAACGACCCAGACATGAGAATGAACTGCTTGTGAATGAGAGGATACGTGGAGGAAGGGGAGCAATGGCTGTCCTGAGAAGCCCCTGCAAAATGATAGCCGAGAAGATCGAAACTTCGACCGGACACCAGAGAAGTGCTCAGTGAACCCCCCCCCCCCCTCAGCCCTGACCTACCCATACTGGTATGGGAAAGTGCAAGGGTGAGTGCCAAAAGACAACTGGCAGGAGTTCAAAATGCTAAATACCTGAAGGATGTGATGGAGTAGTTGGATGAGGCCCATGCACTATGGCAATAGGCATTGTCAACATGGCGAAACCAAGCCAGACACAGAATACTGGTCCCACCCAGTCATACCCAAAGTGACTGAAACCCCCCTACCTGGAACTGGCTGGGGAACGGAAAAAATGACTGGACTGACATCCCTGCGCAGTCTTCCAGGCCACATCCTAGCCCAGAGATCAAAGCAGAGAGTGGAATCCAGAATCATGACGACGTTTGCCCAAACCTACCACTTAAGGACCAACAAGGGGATGATGGATGCCAACACAGCCCAACCTGAGAATACGAACAAGAGAAATGACAGACAAGACATGAGAACAACAACGCCCCTCTGTGCCTACCTAAGTATGAGAACAGGAACAGAAATGTCAAGACCACTGCGTGTGAATGAACCTGCTGACGGATCTCTCCCCCCCCCCCCTCGTGTAAATGGTAAGTAAGCCCGAGTAACCTGACAGGTAATTAAACTGAAAACTCAGGGCTGGTGTACCCACAGACCGTGGTGGGTGATTGGACAGGTGTGGTGAATGAACGTGCATCGTATGACGTATGGTATACGGGCGAGAAGATTGTGGTCAACAATCATTAACAAACGAAACCTCAGCCCGTATGGATCTGTAGACGTGACAGATCCTGACATGTGAGCCCTAGCTAACTGACCCAGGTACAAACATGAACAAAGATACGATGAGACATGACAAATGACGAAGATGAAGACAGCTACTGGAGTATGCCGTGACTGAACAACGCCCCTCTGAGAAACGATGATGGCTGAAACCCCGAGCCTGAAACGCTATGACAGAAATGCTGAGACTGAACGCTGCGGCAGAAACGTTATGACAGAAATCGTGGGGCAGAAACGCAAGGACAGTGACGGTATGACAGAAAATGCTTACGGACAGAAATGCTGAGACTGAACGCTGAAGCAGAAACTCTATGACAGAAAACCTGGGGCAGAAAAACGCGCGGACAGTAATGCTATGACAGAAATGCTGAAACTGACGCTGAGGCAGAAACGAAATGAGAAATCCTGGGGCAGAAACGCTATAACAGAAACGCTGAGACTTAAACGCTAAGGCAGAAAGCCATTACAGAAATCCTGGGGCAGAAACACAACGACAGAACGCTGAGGCAGAATTGCAATGACAGAAATCCTGGGGCAGAAACGCAAGGACAGAAACGCTGAGGCAGAAATGCCATGACAGAAATCCTAGTGCAGAAACGCAAGGACAGCAACGGTAAGACAGAAATACTGGTGCAGAAACGCTGAGGCAGAACTGCCATGACAGAAATCCGGGGCAGAAACGCTGAGGCAGAAATGCCATGACTGAAATCCTGGTGCAGAAACGCAAGGACAGCAACGGTAAGACAGAAATCCTGGTGCAGAAACGCTGAGGCAGAAATGCCATGACAGAAATCCGGGGCAGAAACACTGAGGCAGAAATGCCATGACAGAAATCCTGGTGCAGAAACGCAAGGACAGCAACGCTAAGACGGAAATCCTGGTGCAGAAACGCTGAGGCAGAAATGCCATGACAGAAATCCGGGGCAGAAACACTGAGGCAGAAATGCCATGACAGAAATCCTGGTGCAGAAACGCAAGGACAGCAACGCTAAGACGGAAATCCTGGTGCAGAAACGCTGGGACAGAAATGCCATGACAGAAATGCTGGTGCAGAAACGCAAGGACAGCAATGCTAAGATAAAAATCCTGGTGCAGAAACGCTGAGGCCGAAATGCCATGACAGAAATCCTGTACAGAAACGCAAGGACAGCAACGCTAAGACAGAAAATGCTGAAACTGAACGCTGAGGCAGAAACGAAATGACAGAAATCCTTGGGGCAGAAACGTTATGACAGAAACGCTGAGACTTAAACGCTGAGGCAGAAAGCCATTACAGAAATCCTGGGGCAGAAACGCAATGACAGATTGCTGAGACAGAAATGCAATGACAGAACTCCTGGAGCAGAAGTGCCATGAAAGAAATGCTGAGACTGAACGCCGAGACGGAAATGCTGGGGCAGAAGACTATGACAGAAAAACGCCATGACAGAATTCCTGGGGCAGAAACGCTATGACAGAAATGCTGTGGAAAACCCTGGGGCAGAAACGTTATGACAAAAATGCAGAGACAGAAATGCTGGGGCAGTACGCTGTAACAGAAATGCTGTGGCAGAAAGCTGACAGAAATGCTGGGCCAGAATGCTACGATGGAAAGCTGGGCCAGAATGCTACGATGGAAAGCTGGGGCCGAACGTTACGATGGAAATGCAGGGGCTGAGCGCTACAACAGAAACCCTGGGGCAGAAAAACGCTATGACAGAACTGGGGCAGAAACGCTATGACAGAAACCCTGGGGCAGAACCGCTAAGACAGAAATGCTGGGGCAGAAAAACTATGACAGAAATCCTGGGGCAGAAAATGCTATGACAGAAATGCTGGGGCAGAAAAACTATGACAGAAATCCTGGGGCAGGAAATGCTATGACAGAAATGCTGGGGCAGAACACTGATAAAAAAAAGCTGGGGCAGAAACGCAGTGATAATAAATGCCGGGGCTGAACGCAGTGAACATCAATGCAGAGACTGAACGCAGTAGACAAATGCTGAGACAGAAAGCTGGGGCAGAAACACTGCTATGACAGAACACCTTGGGGCAGAAATGCTATGACAGAACTGGGGCAGAACCGCTATGACAGAAATGCTGAGGCAGAAAAACGCTTGGACAGAAATGCCGGGGCAGAACGCTATGGCAGAAAATGCTATGACAGAAATCCTGGGGCAGAAAATGCTATGACAAAAAACGCTGGGGCAGAAAATGCTATGACGAAAAACGCTAGGACAGAACTCCTGGGGCAGAAATGCATGCTATGAACATGTGACTGAAGTAGTGGATGGCCGGGAGGTGTGTGGGGATCCCCCCCCCATGATGCCCCACATGAGTACCGGGAGATGAGCAGGTGGGTGAGCACCCCCTCCCCCATGAGAAGTGTGAGGCGTGCGGGCGTCCCGTTCATGCTTGGCATGGTTCCAGGGAGGTGAAGTAGCGGGTGAGTGGCAAGTAGGTGAGTGACGGATGGATGGATGGATACTATTCCCCCCCTCAAAGAGCACCGGGAGAAGCATGCAGTCGGCTCCCACGATGCTGGCAGGAAACGCTGATGAAAGGGAGAAGCGGGCGGCCCCACCCCCACCATCCGGGATTACGCTAGGCTGAGGTGATGGAAGGACGGACAGCCCCCCCCCCGCCGCATGAACCCCGGGAAAAGCGGGCAGGCGGCATCCTGGCCAGATGGAGCCGTGGGTGGCTGGAGGATGGATGGACGAACGCCCCCCCCCCGCTCACCAACCCCCAGCATGAACGCCGGGAGAAGCGGGCGGGCGGCTCCCATGGCGCTGGCAGGAACACAGTGATAAGGGAGAGAAGCAGGCGGCGGGATTGATCTCAGCTGAAGTGATGGATGGATGCTCCTCCCGCCCCCCATGAGCGCCGGGAGAAGCCGTGGAGCCTGGCCAGATGGAGCCGTGGAGAAAGTGGGTGGAGGAAGGATGGACGGACGGTCTCTCCCCCAAAAATGAGCGCCGGGAGAAGCGGGCGGGCGGCCCCCCCATGATGCTGGGTGGAACATGGGCTGAAGGAGAGGACGGGCGGGGTGGCCCCCATGATGCTGGTGGAACCCAGGGAAGGCAAGGGGGACGGGCAGGCGGTCCCCTGGCGGTGTTATAAGAGAGGCAGAGACATCATGGCTGCGGCCGACTGCCGCTCTGTAAGGAGGCCGGAAGTGACGTGCAACCAACCCAGAAACGCCGACGAGCCCTGGCCTGTCAGAGGAGGAGGCTTAAATAGCCCTCTCAGACTCCTCCCACAAATACAGGCTAGCCTCTGGCTAGCCTTAACACTTATCTTCTTTATTTGCCTAAACCCAAGCCGCCCAGTAGGGCAGCTGACAGTTCTATGTAAATTTGAGCTTCGGATCCGTGGGTTCTGTGCATTAAGGAAACCGATGTAATTTTCATTCCTCTCTGCCAATTCATTGCATCCCCTCCATGACGCATTAGAAGCACAAGGGTTATGACTACATGGTCGTTAGTCAAAAGTAAGACTTGAACAACAAGCAGAAGGATGAGGATCCAAAATTGCATAGGCCATTATTGCAATTAATCTCTACAGCCGTCAGTAGGGCTTGGCCTCCACAAATCATACCCCATGATTTTCAAGAAGTATCGTTTATAGCGGTGCAACTCCAAGTCGCATCGACTTCAAAGTAGTCCGTATACTACTTTTGATCCCACTATGATGTACTTGGGACCATGGACATCAAGAATACACAGGCATTGATTCAAGTCGCATAGAAATCGCAGTAAAATCGCACGATTTTTAGGTCGTAATAGTGGAAACCTAGGCTAAGACTGTAGATGGTCTCTTGCACCTAGCAAGTTGCATAATCGCATGGTTGCAAAGTGGGTGAGGTTGAGGATAGACACAAGTCGATCAAGTCCAACCTATGTGTATGATTATATGTCGGTATTGCCTTGTATATCCTGTATGTTGTCGTTCACAAGTGTGTGTTTGAGTGTATGTGTATATACTGTATACACACTTCAGATGCCCTTCGAGTCCTAGTACAGACTCTGATCGAGTCAGGAGGAGTCCTCATCTAGAGACCAACTAGTCTCATTACAACAATGACCTATCAGGAAGCAGTTCTGAATCTCTGAAAAAATACAATAAAGTTACTCTCAGAGAGAGCAACAGTAGAAGTATCTCACTCGAACAAATAGCTCTTTTCCATTGGTTGCATCCCACGGTCGCAAGAGGGATAAAGTAACCTGTAGTAACCCAGGTGGTCCAAAGGGCCCAAGGGAAGGTTGACAACTGTATTAACTGGTTTTTCGTAGTAAGGAAAGAATTATTTCCTGCACCAGGAACAATGGATCCACAGAGGAAACAAGTCCCCTTTTGAGGAGGTAGCTAAGCTAACTAATCTTTCAGCGTATCAGCTATTAGGCATATCGATCATCACAAGTTGTTACTCGTCGGGTATTCATGCGGATAAAGGACAAGGTGTCCAAAAGTCAGAGTTGCAGTGGTCGCAGACTGAAGTCTTTCCGAAACGCAACAAAAAGAGCCTCAACTATGCTGCAAAGACTCAGCAAAATGGGGAAGGCCTATCTTCGCTGTCAAGAATAAATGCAGAACTAGTCAACTTCTGTCAGAGGTATCTCCCGGTCAGGTCTACCAGCCCGTTAGATAGGGTTTCTAGAACTTACTGCCAGACGGCGTAAGGTACAAAGGCCATTGGATGACAAATGGATAGTCTCCAAACCAACAAGCCAATCAAAGGATCGGCAACAAGTAAAGGCTATCAAGATATTGGTCTGACAATAACCTGGGTGGCTTCCCAGAGGTGGAAGCGGAGAAACTAATCAGCCAGCTGGGCATGCAGACTGGCCAATATGTATATTTAACAATCTCCAAGATCCTTATCCGGATTCGCAGCCGTTCAGTGGTGATAACAATGGCCCTGTGGCTTACAGGCCATGATATATGCAGGTACAATATCATCCTATTCTCCTTCCAAGAGGTCCAACACCTCATACAGCGTGGCCAACGGCATCTTCCAAATCTATACAAGTTATATGTACATGCTGGAGACCAAGAAGTGGAGGTCTCACCTTTAGTGTTTGAAATCCTATGGAGGTCAGAACGCCTACTCCAGACTTCAAGTACATTAGATACAAGGAAAACCTACAGAATTTAAAGGATGGAATTCTGTTTCTTGCTCTAAGGATTGAATTGTACAAGTAAGCCTAGAGACGGCATTAAAGGATACATGAAACTCAGTCGTGTCCTCACTCTCTGGGATCCAGTAACGGTTGCATATCTTGGCAACCAATGCCGAAAGAACTGGGCAGATTATTCTTTCCCCCATGGGGTCTTCCAAATAGTATGAGACACATGGTCTCACTCTCCATCCAGGAGGATAAAACATCCCCCAACATGGCCAGTAACACGGAATAAGTATTCTGTGTGACAAATGGGTCTAGAAGGATCTCAGACATCCAAGTGTCAAGCCGTAAACTACCTTGTTGCTGAAATTATCAGGCAAAATGGCTCTAGTCTCTTCCAACACTATGCAAAGGTTAGTGTCTTTGCAACCTGGGTTAGAACATCATCCTTCTGGCATATCCAAACTAAAGTGTTTGAAGTACCACAAACATTGAAAATAGATTCAAGGTTGAAGATGATAGACATAGAATTGGCCCTTCTTCAAGAAGCAAAACGATAGGCTCGTCAGGCCTAACGACATCAGAAGACAAGCACTGTCCAATAAAGACAATCGCAGGAGTGCAGATCAAGTCAGTCAAAGGGCTTAGATGGCTAGGACAAATCTATCACATAAGGACAGAGACCGCTCTTCCAAACTGATTACGCATCCATAGGCGGAACTCCAAAGGAGTCCCTCCAGAGTTAATATGTAAACTAAGACCTGGTCTACATTCAATACACTGGAGGTCCATTCTTATGGACCAGCAGCCTTAACTATTATACATCTCAGTCGTTAGTGGGGATAGATCTAATCCTCAAACACTCCAACAGTACCCACCCTTATCGTCTGGTGATTTTGTACATCCCACACGTATATGCTGTCATGCTGTGTCAGGAATGAGGAAAATTTTATACTTGCCTAAGGGTAATTTTCCTTTCCTGATGCAAGCATGACAGCATATAGGGGTCCCTCCCGTAAAAAAAAAAAAAAAAAATGTGTGTGTGTGTGTGTGTGTGTGTGTAAATAAATAGAATGAAAAAAACGAAAGGCCTTGCAGTGATACTAAATTACGAGAATACTGGAGGTAGGGAGGAGACCTAATCTTATAGTATAACCGGTCCTGTGATAGGGCAGGGGGCGGAGCCTACCCACATGTATATGCTGTCATGCTTGCATCAGGAAAGGAAAATTACCGTTAGGTAAGTATAAAATTTCCCTCATACCTGTAGGTACAGGAAATATCTCCTAAACCTGCATGGTTTAGGAGATATTTACCATATACCTCATCGATGCATGTGCACTAAAGGGCACGATCGTGACGTTTCTATAGGGCCCTGCCATGATCGTCGGCTCCCCCGCACATACACGGGAGTGATGTCACGCGACTCCGGCCAGTCATAGAGCTGAAGTCCACGGTCCCAGAAGGAAGAGGGGTGAAGATGGACGCGGCCACCAGCGGTGACATTGCGGGCTTCGTTTGCAGGTAAATGGCACATAATGGGCTAGTAAGCAATGCATACTAGCCTATTATGCTTTTACTTTGCAGGGCAATAAAGAGGAAGTAAAATCCATCAAGGTTTACTTCCTCTTTAAAGCCCATCCTCCTGTATTGACTGTAAGTAGAATCAAGGCTCTGCATTTTGGCTATTTTTGTGTATCTTGTTGCCCTACCCCACTCTCCCCAAGTTTATTGGCTTTAATAAATTCTATTAAATTCCTTAAAGTGACTGGTGTCCAATTCCTTGCACCCCACTAAGAGTCAAACGTTGCGCCATGAGGTGAAACGGTAGCTCACTGAGCCACCTGGGTGTCCTCCACCATTACCTAGGGGTAAAGCGCTGCTACATTTAGAATGTAAAAAGGAGGAGCTTGAACACACAAGTTGATCAGAACAACCAAAACTCCCAGTTGGGACAAGAGCAGAGCTGTTGGAGTGATAACTCTTTGCCATACTCCCTGTCTCGAGTATACTTGGTGGTGCATTTACTTTTAGAATGCAAAGTTTTTTATTGAGGATTATAGACAGGTTAATTCAGCAATGCAAAGACCATAGTGGATCTCACAGAGGTCCCATAAAAGTCAATCCTTCCTAATTTTTCAGTGTTTTAAGTTCACAAAAGATGAAATTTGGTAAAAAATTTTATTTTTGTATTTCTTTTCTGAAAAAGCCAGATTTTGACATAATCATAATTTTGATTCACTGTTGTGATGGAGCAAAGACAAGATGGTCAAGATTGACTTATTGGTATGGCTACATTATTGCTTCAAGTGTCCCCCCCCCCCCCCCCCCCCCACCTTAATGTATCTCTGAAGACTGCTGCCCCACTACAAACCAGAATGTAAACATTCTTTATTACTCCGCAGCCTGGAGATAATCCAATGCCCAAAGACGAAAATGGAAAATTGATTTTTCACAACACTGATATCCGGGATACCTGGAAGGTAAGAAAGGAGATTTGGTCATTGATTCTGGGCTCAGCCATGTTTGTTGGGGAGGGCTTAAAGAATATGTTAAATTACTTTAATCTCCTATAAGATTTACTATACAAGTTGTACTGGCACAGTGGATTGTTTCAAAAATAGTCAGGTTGTCTTTCTAATTGCACAAAAACGAATGGCTTCTAACAGCTGTTAGCATTAATGAAGGCCCCTTGAACCTCCTTTAACCACTTCAGCCCCGGAAGGTTTTACCCCCTTAATAACCAGGCCATTTTTTGCAATATGGCACTGCGTCGCTTTACCTGACAATTGCGCGGGTGTGGGACGCTGTACCCGAATAAAATTGATGTCCTCATTTCCCCACAAATAGAGCTTTCTTTTGGTGGTATTTGATCACCTCTGCGGTTTTTATTTTTTGCACTATAAACAAAAAAAGACGTTAGTTTTCATTATTTTAGGCCAATGTGTATTATAAGGCAAAATTTTGCGCTAAATAAAATAAGACTGTTGCACTTTTACTACTCCTTGAATACAACCCCTGGCAAAAATTATGGAATCACCAGTCCCTGAGGATGTTCCTTCAGTTGTTTATTGTTGTAGAAAAAAAGCAGATCACAGACATGGCCAAAAACTAAAGTCATTTCAAATGGCAACTTTCTGGCTTTAAGAAACACTAAAAGAAATCAAGAAAAATAATTGTGGTGGCCAGTAACAGTTAGATTTATAGAACAAGCACAGGGAATAAATTATGGAATCACTAAATTCTGAGGAAAAAATTATGGAATCACCCTGTAAATTTTCATTACAAACACTAACACTTGCATCAGATTAAATCTGCTTGTTAGTATGTAGGTAAAAAGGAGTGATCACACCTTTGGAGAGCTGTTGCAACAAGTGGACTGACATGAAGCATGGCTCCAACACCAGATATGTCAATTGAAAAAAAGGAGAGGATTATCAAACTCCTTAAAGAGGGTAAATCATCACGCAGTGTTGCACAAGATGTTGGTTGTTCACAGTCGGCTGTGTCTAAAACATGGACCAAATACAAACAACATGGGAAGGCGGTTAAAGGCAAGCATACTGGTAGACCAAGGAAGACATCAAAGCGTCAAGACAGAAAACTTAAAGCAATATGCCTTGAAAACAGAAAATGTACAACAAAACAAATGAGGAACAAATGGGAGGAAACTGGAGCCAACATCTGTGACCGAACTGTAAGAAACCGCCTAAAGGAAATGGGATTTACATACAGAAAAGCTAAAAGAAAGCCATCTCTAACACCTAAACACAAAAAAACAAGGTTACAATGGGCTAAGGAAAGGCAATCGTGGACTGTGGATGATTGGATGAAAGTCATATTCAGTGATGAATCCAGAATCTGCATTGGGCAGGGTGATGATGCTGGAACTTTTGTTTGGTGCCGTTCCAATGAGATTTATGCAGACGACTGTCTGAAGAAAACATGCAAATTTCCACAGTCAATTATAATATGGGGCTGCATGTCAGGTAAAGGCACTGGGGAGATGGCTGTCATTAAATCTTCAATAAATGCACAGATTTACATTGAAATTTTGGACACTTTTCTTATCCCATCTATTGAAAGGATGTTTGGGGATGATGAAATCATTTATCAAGAGGATAATGCATCTTGCCATAGAGCAAAATCTGTGAAAAAATTCCTTGAAGAAAGACACAAGGTCAATGTCATGGCCTGCAAACAGTCCGGATCTCAATCCAATTGAAAATCTGTGGTGGAAGTTAAAGAAAATGGTCCATGACAAGGCTCCAACCTGCAAAGATGATTTGGCAACAGCAATCGGAGAGGGCTGGAGCCAGATTGATGAAGAGTACTGTTTATCACTCATTAAGTCAATGCCTCAGAGACTGCAGGCAGTTATAAAAGCCAGAGGTGGTGCAACAAAGTACTAGTGATGTGTTGGAGTGTTATTTTGTTTGTTTGTTTTTCATGATTCCATAATTTTTTCCTCAGAATTGAGTGATTCCATAATTTATTCCCTGTGCTTGTTCTATAAATCTGTTACTGGCCACCACAATTATTTTTCTTGATTTCTTTTAGTGTTTCCTAAAGCCAGAAAGTTGCCATTTGAAATGCCTTTAGTTTTTGGCCATGTCTGTGATCTGCTTTTTTTTTCTACAACAATAAACAACTGAAGGAACATCCTCAGGGACTGGTGATTCCATAATTTTTGCCAGGAGTTGTATGAGGAGGTGAAAAATGGGTGCTAAAAATGTTGGTTTACACAAGACAGCGCATATCTTTTATATTTTGAGCACCAATATGTATTCTAAAATAAATCATGTGCTGCACTATCCTCTTAATAATCTGCTGAACCTGCAGTATAAAAACCTATGAAAAGATACAAATAATTGACTGTAGTGATATACAAGCAACCAATGTCACCATACAACTTTCCACATAAATCGTGAATATACACATACGTCATAAAATTATATATATAACATATATAGTGACACAAAAGTGATCAGTAAAGTGCTTAAGTGCATATAAGTCCGTGACACCCTGACCACAAAGGATCAGTTTTTAAAATAATATAACGTCCTAATTAAAAAGATAATAAACGTGACTTGATAGGTGACCGTCAATATAAAGATCTTTTGAAGTGATTTCACTTAGGTGCTTCCCAGGTAATAGCCGCTCACCTCAGAGCGTGTGACCTCACAATAAAGTTTGGTCAATACACGCTTGTGAATCACCTTAAAAGGATTCCAGGTTAAGTTGCAAGGTCCCAAACTGCTCAATGATGTTGCCTCCTCACATATAAATAGCAAAAAGAAACTCCATAGTGTGATAGATTTTAATTATGCAAACAAAGCCCTAGTACAGGGTACTCGCATGGGTTTGGTGTGATAGTGCACCGCTCTATAACAACGTCGGGATATAGATGAGGTTGTGTGCTCTTACTCCATATGACAGATCACCGTCCAGTCCCCTCCACTAACGCACCAAACCCATGAGTGTTGTTTTACCAATATGTATTCTACATATTCAGGAGATTCAGCTATCACAAGAGTCCCCCCCGTTGTGATGTTTTGTCACAGCTTTATTGGCAGTTTTGACCTTGCCTGCAATTGATGTTGCTTTATGGGCTATGCCCTCAAGTTAAATTCTGGGGTCAGTCTAACGCCTGTCTGGTACTGATGGTGAGGACAGACCTCTTAGACTATGAGTTTATGTTTTATGGGTGCTCACAGTATAACTGTAACTGGCATTGTTGTTTGGTACATTTGGAAAGTTGTTACTTTTGCAAAGTTCTATAAAGCTGTGGGCTTTCCCTATTTCCAACTTAAAGCGGAGTTCTTAAACGAAAGATCACCTCTCCATCTCTCGTTTTTGGATATTACATTTTTTTTTTTTTTTTATTTGTATATTCTATATTGTATATTCTTTTTATGAAGTACAGCCAGTACTTCCGATCCATCCGGTCCGCGGCGCAGGATGTCATATCCTCTTGCCCCCCCCCGCTCTCTTCTGGGTCCTGTGTGTGTCCCGGAAGACAGCTGGCCATTCACAAAGTGCCGCGCGACTCACGCATGCACAGTAGGAAACGGGCAGTGAAGCTGCAAGGTTACACTGCCGGTTTCCCTTAGTTAGAATGGCAGCGCCTGCACCCGATCCGATGGACGGATCGGCCTCGGGGGGCCAACATCACGGACTCCCTGGACAGGTAAGTGTCCTTATTAAAAGTCAACAGCTACAGTGTTTGTAGCTGCTGACTTTAAAGCGGTGTTCCACCCACAATTTTTTTTTTTTTCAGCTTCCGTGTCTTTTGGGGGGCAAGGTATTGGTTTATTAGTTGGTCATAAATGAGCCTATGCTTCTCAGCAGTTATGTCATTATGTTGCTTGAGGGAGTATTTGACTACCTTTAGGGTTCAGGAAGGATTTCTTTCTTTTTATTAGAAATGTATAAGGCTTTTTGACTTCCTCTGCATCAAATGTAAGTATAGGGTTCTAAAGATGTAACATGTTTTTAATTTGCTTTGTTTAATTCAATGGATGAGTGTCTCTGGTTTTCAAGCTAACTGACTATGTAAACTGTAAATTTCCAGGCTTTGGAGGCTTGTAAAGATGCTGGGTTGGTCAGATCAATCGGCGTGTCCAACTTTAACCGCAAACAACTGGAGCTGATCCTAAATGCACCCGGACTGAAGTATAAACCTGCCTGTAATCAGGTAACTACAGTGAATAAAATAAGAAGAGACTTTAGGAAACCTAGCATTTGTATAGAAAAAAAAAGGTAAATTGATTGACCTTATCTGGCCGGTTTGCCTCCACTCCTCCGCTGCAGCATGCTAGACAATACAGCTACATCTTAAAGCGGGGGGTCCACCTATCTATCGTTTTTTTTTTTTTTTTTTTTTGGAGTTCATTCACAAACTTTTCTTCTCATGATTATCTACTCACATGTTCTGTGTAATAAGTCCGCCTGTGTCCGATTTCGTTGTAAAGAATAACTTATAAAATTCACTGAAGGCGGTTTCCATCTTCATTGTGGGCATTTGAAGCCCACAAGCATGTATTTCCTGGATGCGGTGAATGCTGTGCTCCCAGCATTCACCGAGATGTTGTGATGACGCTGTTGCACAATGCATGCTGGGAAGCCTGAGACTAGCTCCCAGGGGACTGTGGGAGGTCTGTGAGAGGCTAAAAACACGCCTACTCCCATGGGAGGAAAACCAGGAAGTGCTAAGAAGATTAGAAAAAAAAAGGTAATTACGGCGATTTAAATTTTTGTTTACACAGCATGTCAGCATCTAGGCAAGGTAGAGAATGCATAAAGATAATGTTCAAAATTTGGGTGGAACCCCGCTTTAAGCTCTTCCTTCTTACCTCTTATTGGCTGGGGTGTCCTCTATCCTGGCAATGCCTGCAGACTTCTTGCCTTACATTGTTCTTGTATCTTTTTGCACCTGATTCAAAATTCACAAGCCCTGTGCATGGACTTGTGATGGGTTTCTCCACATGCCTCACTATCTGTCCTTTGCCCATATCTGTGTCTTGATCTGCCTGTTGCTTGAACTGACACTTGCCTGTATTGACCACATCTTCTGCCTACTGCCTTGTCCGACTTTTCTGCATATCTCCCCGACTAAGCACTTGCTGGGACCATTAGTGTAGCCCATTAGTGGGGCTGCTGGAAATAAGTCTCCATTACCTTACATAGTTACATAGTAGGTGAGGTTGAAAAAAGACGCAAGTCCATCAAGTCCAACCTATGTGTGTGATTATATGTCAGTATTACATTGTATATCCCTGTATGTTGTGGTCGTTCAGGTGCTTCTCTAATAGTTTTTTGAAACTATCAATGCTTCCTGCTGAGACCACCGCCTGTGGAAGGGAATTTCACATCCTTTTTACAGTAAAGAACCCTCTACATGTTTAAGGTTAAACCTCTTTTCTTCTAATGTTAATGAGTGGCCATGTGTCTTGTTAAACTCCCTTCTGCGAAAAAGTTTTATCCCTATTGTGGGGTCACCAGTATGGTATTTGTAAATTGAAATCCTATCCCCTCTCAAGCGTCTCTTCTCCAGAGAGAATAAGTTCAATGCTCACAACCTTTCCTCATAACCAATATCCTCCAGACCCTTTATTAGCTTTGTTGCCCTTCTTTGTATTCGCTCCATTTCCAGTACATCCTTCCTGAGGACTGGTGCCCAGAACTGGACAGCATACTCTAGGTGCGACAGGACCGAAGTCTTGTAGAGCGGGAGAATTATCGTTTTATCTATGGAGTTGAGCCCCTTTTTAATGCATGCCCATATTCTGTTTGGTTTTTTAGCAGCAGCTTGGCATTGCATGCCATTGCTGAGCCTATCATCTAATAGGACCCCCAGGACCTTTTTCATCCTAGATTCCCCCAGAGATTCTCCCCCCAGTGTTGGATTCCATTCATATTTTTGCCACCCAAATGCATTATTTTACATTTTTATACATTAAACCTCATTTGCCATGTAGTTGCCCACCCCATTAATTTGTTTAGATCTTTTTGCAAGGTTTCCACATCCTGCAGAGAAGTTTTTGCCCTTCTTAGCTTAGTATTGTCCGCAAATACAGAGATTGAACTGTTTACCCCATCCTCCAGGTCGTTTATGAACAAATTAAATAGGATTGGTCCCAGCACAGAACCCTGGGGGACCCCACTACCCACCCCTGATCATTCCGAGTACTGCCCATTTATCACTACCCTCTGAACTTGCCCTTGTAGCCAGTTTTCAATCCATGTACTCACCCTATGGTCCATGCAAACAGACCTTATTTTGTACTGTAAATGTTTATGGGGAACTGTGTCAAATGCTTTTGCAAAATCCAGATACACCACGTCTACGGGCCTTCATTTATCTAGATGGCAACTCACCTCCTCATAGAAGGTTAATAGATTGGTTTGGCAAGAATGATTCTTCATGAATCAATGCTGATTACTGATAATGATACTGTTCTCATTACTAAACTCTTGTATATAGTCCCTTATCATCCCCTCCAAGAGCTTGCATACTATTGATGTTAGGCTAACTGGTCTGTAATTCCCAGGGATTTATTTTGGGCCCTTTTTAAATATTGGTGCTACATTTGCTTTTCTCCAATCAGCTGGTACCATTCCAGTCAGTAGACTGTCAGCAAAAATTAGGAACAATGGTCTGGCAATTACTTGACTGAGTTCCCTAAGTACCCTCGGATGCAAGCCATTTGGTCCCGGTGATTTATTAATGTTAAGTTTCCTAAGTCTAATTTTAATTCTGTCCTCTGTTAACCAAGGAGGTGCTTCCTGTGATGTGTCTTGAGGATAAACACTGCAGTTTTGGTTACTGAAGCCCCCTGATTTCCTCGTGAAGACTGAGGAGAAGAATAAATTCAATACCTTTGCCATCTCCCCATCCTTTGTAACCAGATGTCCTTCCTCTTTCTTTATGGGGCCAATATGGTCTGTCCTCCCTTTTTTACTGTTTACATACTTAAAGAATTTCTTGGGATTTTTTTTGCTCTCCTCCGCTATGTGTCTTTCATTTTCTATCTCAGCCGCCTTTATTGCACCCTTATATTTCTTGTTGCATTCTTTATAAAGTCTGAATGCTGATGATGATCCCTCAACCTCAACCTAGTATATTTTTTTTTTTTGTAAAGGCCTTCTCCTTTGCTTTTATATGCGTTTTTACATTGGAGTTAAGCCATCCAGGACTTTTGTTCGCTCTTTTAAATTTATTACCTAATGGGATGCATTGGCGAATGCCCTTATTTAATATGCTCCTAAAGCAAACCCATCTCTCCTCCGTGTTCTTTGTTCCTATGGTTTTATCCTAATTTATGCCTTCTAGCAAGGTTCGTAGTTTAGGGAAGTTGGCTCTTTTGAAATTCAGTGTCTTTGTATTCTCCTTATGTTTCCTATTTGTGTGATTTATACTGAAACCAATTAACCTGTGATCGCTGTTTCCTAAATTGCCCCGTATTTCCACATCCGTGATCAGGTCTGTATGGTTGGTAATCAGTAGATCCAGTAACGCTTTATTTCTAGTTGGTGCGTCTACCATCTGAACCATGAAATTGTCTGCAAGACATTTAGGAACTGGCGAGCCTTAGACGAATGCATGGTTCCCTCCGCCCAGTCTATGTCTGGATAATTAAAATCCCCCATTATTATAACACTTCCCATCCTTGCTGCTAATCCAACTTGTGATAGGAGATCCGTCTCCCCTCCTCCCTCAGGTTAGGGGGCCTATAGCATACTCCCAGTATTATTTTACCCTTAGCTTCATTCCTCTGGAGCTCTAGCCATAAGGATTCCACCTCCTCCCTAGCTCCCTTAGTGATGTCATCTCTCACATTCACTTGTACATTATTCTTGATATATAGGCATACCCCTCCCCATTTTTTACCCTCTCTATCCCTGTGATAAAGGGTATACCAATCATGAGAGCTGTTGAACCAGGTTTCTGAAATTCCCACAAAATACAAATCCTCCTCATACAACAGTATCTCTAGTTCACCTATCTTGTCTGCTAGGCTCCTGACATTGGTGAACATGTCACGTAGTTTAGACAGGTCGCATATTATCCTCTTATTGGGTGTTCCGAGATTGCAACTGGGACTTGTTACTATACTTACCTTGGGTTTATGTGCTTTAGTCAACCTACCACTAATGCCCCCAATACTACCCTCTGGAATATGTTCCACGCTGACTATCTCTACTTCTGGGCCCTCACCCATCGCCTAGTTTAAAAACCCCTCTAACTTTTTGGCCATCTTCATTCCCAGCAAGTCTGCACCCTCCCCATTTAGGTGCAGTCTGTCCCTTCTATATTACTGGTGACCGACAGAGAAGTCGGCCCAGTCCTCCAGAAAGCCAAACCTCTCCTTACGCACCAGCTCCTCAGCCACTTCCCTCTGCCTTTCTGGTGTGGCTCAAGGTACCGGTAGTATTCCTGAGAATACTACCTTGGAGGTCCTTTTCCTCAATTTAGCTCCCAAGTCCCTAAATCGTTCTTTAGGACACTCCGTCTGCCTCTGACTTTGTCATTGGTGCCAACGTGCACCATGACAGCCAGGTCTTCCCCAGCCCCTCCCAGTAATCTGTCCACCAGATCCGTGATGTGCTGAACCTGAGCGCCCGGTAGACTACATACAGTTCGGCGCTTCAGGTCTTTGTTACAGATTGCTCTTTCTGTCCTTCTAAGAATTGATTCCCCTACCATCAGAATCTGTCTTTCCTTTCCCTTCGCTCCCCCCCCCCCACTCTCACTGGAGGAGTTCTTTCCCCGGCAGCTAGCAGAGTCCCTCAGCTCCTGCAGTGCTGGTCCCTGACTAGTTTCACCAATGTCACTCAATGGAGCGTACTTATTGGGATGCTCCAGCCCTGGATCGGCCTCCCTGGCACTTCCTCTCTACCCTTCCTGACTGTCACCCATCTGCTCTTTCTTAGTGCCTGAACCTCTTTGTCTCCACCTGCCTCTGTGCTGGCACCTGCCGTGTATGTTCCTGGCTCTCCTTTATTATGGAGAGTCTTCTCAGTGCTGACAGTTGCTTCTCCAGATTCAGAACCTAGGCTTCCAGGGAAACAATGTGCTTACATTTTGCACAGCAGTATTCGCCCTCGATTGGATGATCAAGAAACGCATACATGCCACAAGATGTACACCGAGTCACCTGTTCAGAGGCTGCCAGGCCCAGGTACCAGAGCACAACAACAAACTTGGGCTCAGTCTGTGGGTGTCTTTGGAAGAATTGTTCCAGTATTTGAACACAGGTGGGTAGAGGGATGAGGGTGCAGGATACTCCAAAACATAAGCAGGTGCAAGAGGACAGATTCACAAGCAAAGACCTTCAGGAGCAGCCTTAAGTATTGCTGGAGGTAAAAGGGGATAGCCAGCTAGTCTGAGACTCTGTAAGAGCAGTCACAGTCCTTGTAGCAACCTCTGGCATCTAACCCCCAAAGGACAAGCACACCTTGAGACCAAGGTAAGGTCCTACTCACAATGTCCAGAGACATCTCCAACCAGCTTCCCTACAATACACTTCAGTGAAAGGGATCCTACTCCAGTACAGCTTCCAAAGGTAGCATCCTCCAGAAAATGTCTTTAAGTGCAGGGTCCCCCAGGCCCTTCAGCCAAGCACAAGCACATGCTGAGGCCTGACAACAACAGCTCTTCAATAACACAGGCTCCAGAGGGAGAGGCCCCAGGAGAGAGAGAGAGAGAGAGAGAGCTCTGAACAGACCCTCCCAAACAACTATCTTCTCCGCAGCCCCACCTTCTGTGCCTGCCCCCCATGGATTGGCTAAAGTTAGATAAATATTCATAACCCAGTGGCTAACCTTCCTACTATATTTCTGAAAGCTTCTTCCAGAGACAGGCAGCAGCAATCAACTTCCAGGCTTAGAGAGACCTGACCAGACCTAAAAAAATAATTGCTGCTCAGCTGGGTACAGCAGAGCCAAAACTGAATTTAGCCAGCCTAGAGCAGGAGCACTACATTTATTTTCTTTATCCCCAGCAAATATATGAATCTCCCAAGTACCACACGCACCCTTTTCATTTTGCCTTTGCTCAGCCACTTCTTCTGCTTGGCCTGAAAATATGCCATTGTGCAAAGAGTAAAGAGTGCAGAGCCAACCAAATACCCCTAGGTCTGCTTGCCTTAAGAAAACAGACAGTGCTATAGGCCGAGGATCAGCAAGCCATTGATCCTGATCTACCAGTTGACCACAGGCAGTCGGCAAGTAGATTGGAAACACAGCCCTGCATTGCCGGTCCTTTCATTCCTTCAGAGCGGGACATATCACAGTATGGTAGCTGCTGGAGTTAACTATTCACATTACCCAGCAGGTGATTGGTTGATAGGAAGCTGGGTGGTCCTAGCAACCAATCACTAGCTTGTTCATGTGAAAAGTTAATTCTGGCATCTCCCACTTCCACCTTCCATCCAGTACTATGACACCTCTCGCTCTCCTCTCTGCTGCACAGTGTTCAGCAGTATAAGGTAAGATACTGCTACCTACAGTGTGTGTGTGTGTGTGTGTGTGTGTGTGTGCGGGCAGAGGAACCTGATGACAGTGGTTTGGGGGAAGGGCACAGGACACTGCTATGGGGGAACAGAGGACACTACAGGAAGTGGAGGGGTGGTGTGAAGGGGGGCAGCGGGCACAGGGCACTGCTATGGTGGGGGCTCAGGACACTATGGGGGGGGATGTGATGCAAAGGGGACAGAGGGGAAGAGGACACTACAGTTGGGACTGGGATGGGGTGATGTGAGGAGGGGCAAACACTGCTTTTTGTTTTTTTTTTTTTAAGGGCTTTCCACCCCCACCCTCACCTCTTACCTGAGAAACTTTAATTTCCTCCATGTTGTCCAGGTGGATCTCAAACTCTGCTATCGGTGAAGTCACACTTGCCAGTCATGAAAGAAGAATTTTTGGAACTTTAAATGAGGTACAAGGGGCCATTCAGGTCCCCTCCTCTATCCCGGTTCAATATTTGATATCTAAAAGGAGAGCAAGGGGCGGCACTTTACATGAAGCAGATAAATAAATTGGGTAAAAGACAGCTTTTAATTGGTTCAAATTGTCATATATTTACATATTTAATTCTTATGCATTTTGCTATATCTCAATAGTTTTATATTTCATTAGAACCTAATATTGCACAATAGTATACCTTCCAACAAGGAATGACATATATTTACAGATACATGGATTAATTAATGCATTTTTACACACATTGCAGTTGATGCCTATACAGAGTAGTGACCCATTAAAGTGTCACTTAATGGAGATGAAGAAAGATGAAAATTGGTCTAAAAGGTACGTCCATTACACAGTTGATAGATATATACACATATCGGTAGTTATAAGCTCTACGCGTTTTGGGGCCTTTTAGCCACTCATCGGGAGCAAAACCATAGTGATCGCCTATAAATAAAAAGGACAATCATATTTAAATAATCTAAAGGGGTTGAGGGAACAAGTGGGCAAATGTAGAATATGAGAAACACATATATAATATACATTTAGCCCACAAACTTACATATGCATCTGCGCAATGGTGGTGCAGCCATGAGAATCACAGACCAGCCAAAAACAACACATCCAGGAGCTGAGGGGGCGTAACAGGACGACAGCAGCCAACACAAACAGCACCCCGAGTGGGTCATGATTGGGGTATTGCCCACATTATCAGCTGTATACCATCACCCAATACCCAATTACCACCTTACCAAATTACAATAATTAAGCCAGACAACTTGTTTTTGGGTTAAAATGGCCATAGCAGCCTCTTTATTACACAAAAAACAAACCATAACAAAACTTTAATAAAAGAAATAACTGACTTGAAAAAACTGCATAGGATTATTGAAGGCACCCTTGACTGCTCAAATTTCTGTATCTGGCACTACCTCGCCTATTACGGCCCCCAGCTGTGCTTTACGCCAGCTCTGGGACAAATTTAGGCAAATTCACCAGCCAATACAGCCAACTATTACACCCGCCCTTATTAGAGCAGTTACACCCCTACCATAGATGGGCCCAACCCATCTTTTTCCAAAGAAATTCACTATCCCCGCCTTCAAAAACCCTACGACCTCTGCCAAGACGCCTGGCGTGAAACCTTACGCCTGGGCGGCCCGCCACACCCACAGAGCACTTTGAATGCCGTCTTGCAAGCCCAGGAACCAAAGATCAATCCCTACTGCATTCAAATGAACCCCGTCCCCTCTCAAGTACAACCACGGATCCTGCTCCAATTCCCTCTGACGAATCGCCAAACCACCGTTGCGGACAAAAAATTTTGCTACAGCCTTATTGATCTTGATCCTGGCTCTATTAATCCGCTCCACAGATACAGCCAAACGCCAGGAGGCCCTGGCCACCATGTCCGACCACACTACAATTGTGTCCGGGAACAGGGTACGCAATCTTAAGAGATCATATTTAATGTCTCTGCATAATTCCCCGGAGCCCCAAATCATTTCCTCCCACATGAAGTAGAAGCACGTCAGGGGGCCTGTCAAGCCTGGCGTAATGGTGCACTTCTGGAAGAACCCTCGACCACAACATGCCCCTGACCCCGATCCACCTGATCCTGACCTGTTCTCTGGAGAATCCCAACTGACGACCATCCTGCCTAACCTCAGCCCTCTTAGCCCCCCAGAAAACGTAAGAATTGCCCAGGATCCACACCAAACATTCCGAACCTGTAAAGTAACACAAAACATAAACAACACAAATCCCCAGCACCAAAACACACGACAAGAAACCAACAATTGAACACCCACAACATGTAAGAAAAACACAAGAAACAGAAACACACGTAAAACATGATCACCTTCCCCCACTTAACCATGCTTACCTATGACCTATCCAATCTCACAATAGATGAGGCTGCACATACAGTCGAAAACGTTGTGACTCCCATCTACCAAGTTGATGCACTAGCTTGTCTTCCAGGCCCCATCGGGCCGCTTCGGTGGCCGCTCCAATTCTGAAAGAATGGGAGGAGTAATTCTGTGTCGAAAAACCCGCAGCCAGGAGACACTTCTTGAAAACAGCCCCAAACTGAAACCTAGACAATGCAAACCCATTACTATGTTGGAGCAAAGGACTGCGGTCCGTGCCCCTGACCTCCAACCATTCCCGAACTGCCCGAACAGGGCACAAGGGCGAGCCCCTTACCTCCCCCAAAGTAACCCATGCACCTTTACCACCTTGGTCAGTTTTGGACCTGCGAATTAAGAGACACCACTTCACCCCTAAGCACCACATCAGCCCAGTCCAAACCACCACCACCCCAGTTTTGACTTGCACACCAATTCTCCAATTCTGAACGCCCCAAAAAACGCCAAAATAAATGCCGTTCTAAAAAGCGCAGCTTCGTAAGGCGAGGAACAAACCTCACCCATGACACCTATGATAGCCCCTAGCATGCTGAATGAAACCGGGCGGCGGGAATCCCTTGTGTTCTTACCCCGCCTGTAGCCCCACAAAACCCGTTTTACCAAAGCATGCTTGGTAACATCCCCAACCCCAGACAATTGAAACCAAACAGCCAAGCCTGACATTTTCTGACCCAATTTGGATGCGAAAACTCCACCTTCCACATTCCTGCCAATTAATTCTAGCACCAAGCACAAATAGTCACCCTCGCTAGCACATCAACCTACCTCCCGTTCAAGTGCAAGCCACTCCCCCCAAACCTTCTCATATGCGGTCCACGTAGCAGTGCACACCGAATCCTTGATGAGCCTTGTTACCGTTCGAATGCGATGTCCCATAAGTGGTCTGGGCAAGGCCTGCCATGTCGCTCTGCCCCCGGCGCCAACATTCTGAATCTGTCCCACTGTAAGCGAGACAAAGCATCCGCCACATTATTGGTGACACCCGACACATGAACAGCACGAACGTAACAATAACAGCACTAAATGCCTCAGAAAACGCACCACCGGTGGGCAAGAAGCGGAAATTTTGTTAATAGCCTGTACAACCCCCAGATTGTCACAGTGAAAAAGAACCCGTTTGTTCCTAAATTCTTGCTGCCAAATTTCCACCGCCGTCACAATGGGAAATAGCTCCAACAGCACCAGATTACCCAGTAAGTCCGCCTTGCACCATGAGTCCGGCCATTCACCAGCACTCCACTGACTCCCCAAGATTGCTCCATAACCGACTGCCCCGGCATCATCCGTAGAAAGCTCCAAGTCGCACGCAGAAACCATTTCATCCATCCACAATGACCTACCATTGAATTGTGCCAGGAACAACTGCCATACCCGCAAATCGTCTCTGTGTGCCTTAGACAAATGCACAAAATGGTGCGGTGCCTTGACCCCCGACGTGGCCGAAGCCAAACGCCTGCAGAAGATCCTGCCCATGGGCATAATGTGGCACGCAAAATTCAACTTGCCCAACAATGACTGCAAGGAACGCAAGCGAATCTTGTTGCTGCCGAGGGCAAAGGACACTGCTGCCTGCATGTCCTCCACCTTATCAAAGGGAAGCCAGCACTCCATGCACACCGTGTCAATCACAATCCCCAGAAATTTAAGCGTGGTGACCGGCCCTTCAGTTTTTTTCTTGCGCCAAAGGTACACCGAATAACTCAAAAACGTATTGCAACGTGGCCAACAGAATATGGCACCCCCTGCCCGTCAAAGGGCCAATCACCAAGAAATCGTCCAGGTAGTGAATTATGGAATGCAAACTGGACACATCCCTCACCACCCATTCCAAAAAGGAGCTGAATGTTTCGAAAAGTGAACAAGATACGACACAACCCATAGGCAGGCAGAGATCGACAAAATAATGACCCTCCCACATGCAGCCCAACAAACGGAAGCTGTCGGGATGCACCGGAAGAAGGTGGAAAGCCGATTCTATATCCGTCTTGCCGAACTTCCGAACCCAACTAACCGCCTTGTCAAAAGATGCGTAAGAGACCGTACAAAACTCGCGGTCAATGGCATCATTAACCGACAAACCATGCGGATATGAAAGGTGGTGGATTAACCGGAAAGAATTGGGTTCCTTCTTGGGAACCACTCCCAACAGAGAGACAACCAACTCCGCTACAGGGGGCGTTTCGAAAGGGCCTGCCATCCTACCCAAAGCCACTTCCTTAGCCAATTTCTCCGACACCACCGAAGGGTGTTGTCGTGCCGACAACAAATTAGCAGGGACAGGAGGAACACCGGATAAAGTGCAAGGGATCCTAAAACCTACAGAAAAACCATGTAAAAGAAGCCGTGCCGCCGTTTGATCAGGATACCTACTTAGGAATGGAGCCAGTTTTTCCACCTTCACCGGCGTCCTCCCTCTTGCCAGCTTCACCAGACTTACCTTTGTTTTGTTTGAAGCATTTCGCAAGTGGATGAGATCCCCCGCAGCCTGAGCATTCATGTCGGAACCAGCATGATCCCCTGAATCTACAGTTCCCTTAATTGAACTGCCAACAGAAACCTTTCCGCTTTCTGGCCGATGGCGACGCGGTTCCTGCTCCCCCACCAGCCCCCCTGAAAAGGGGGTGTTTGTCGCCCTCGCCTGGGTCATCAACTTCATCAAGCTGATATCCTTGTGGTCCCACCTAATTGATGGCCTGAGCGACTTGCGTTGACGGAATTGTTCATCGTAACGCAACCAGGACACTCCCCCGTACACCCTCTGCGCCTTGCCAATAGCATCCGCGTAACAAAACAGCACGGAGCACTGACCTGGAGACTTCTCGCCGATGACACTGGCAAGAATATTGAACGCCTGTAGCCAATTCCCAAAAGTCCTGGGAATAAGCCGGTACTGCCTCTTCTCCTCTTCCTCCTTCTTACTCTCATCCGGCTTGACCTTGTCCAGGTTAAACTTTTCTAGGGGTAACAGGGATAATATCTCCACGTACTCACCTTTCCAAATCCTGTCACGCACTTCCTGTTTTAAGTGAGATCCCAGCGGTCCCTCGAAGCATACATATACTTCGCATTTAGCCGCGTCCGCTAAACGCACACCCTCGGTGTCCCCCGTGGACTTCTTACCCTCCTCAGCCGCCTTGACTGAGCTCTGCGATGATGCCTCTGTGGATGACGTAGCCACCACCATCTGCCCTGCCCCCTCCTGGGGGGACGTCACCGATACCCCTCCCGCTAGCCCCCCAGGCAAGCCCTGGCTGGCCACATCCCCTGATGAAATTATCGAAGATTGCGCAGCTGTCCATGCCGACGCCGGAGAAACAACCCCAGTCGCACTAGACGCCGTGGAAACAACCCCAGTTGCACTTGTCCCCGTGTCGCACCTGGCTAGCACCTCACTGAAACCTGCCATGAACGCTTGTAGCAGTCCATCAACACCAGTCATCCCGGCTACTGTTGCCGGCACCACCGACGGCACCCCTAGCAAGGACCCCCCCCCTCACAGCCGTGTCCTGCAAAGCTATCTCCCGAACAGCACAGTCTTGCCTTATGCCCATCACAGCATCCCCCCCCCCCCCATAGTTCGCTGTCCTTCCTCAGCCACAGAGCCCCCCTTCTCCTGTATCTGTCCCTGTGACAACATTCCTGCACTGACATCTGACACAGACGACATAACAGCAGACACATAAGACACACATGGATGATACTTACCAGGCTGCCCAGACCGCTCAGCCGTCACTCCAGATCCCTGCAGCTGATCATCCTCTCTTCTCCTTGGGCCGGCTTCCCCCCTCTCCTCTCCTTCGTCAGATGCTGACAGTTCTCCCTCCGACCGCTCTACCTCTTCATGTATCACGCCCGTACTGCGCTCCGCTGACAGGCGTCGGCCGATAACGTCACCGGAGGCCGCTGCTCCGTTCTCCCTCGAGTTCCTCCTCCCCCCCTGCGCTCTCTGCCTAGGGCTTGTGACAGAAGCTGTGCGCAGGTCCCGCTGAGCTGTAGTCTCGGCGCCGGCTCCCCTCTGGTAACCTCCGCTTCTCCTGTTAACAGTCCTGGCCGACCCAGGCATCAGGCCGGCACTGGGTGAACGCACTCTCCCCCGCAGGGCTGCTCTAATGGTGGGCATAGCACCCGCAGAGGCAGCCGTATGATCCTGTAAAACTGTAGAAGGGGGGTGAGATTGTGTGGCTGACCCTCTTCTTGCCCCCAGGGGACGCCTGTGATGAGGATTCCTCCCAGCTCCTTTAGCCTGCTGAGAAGGCATTCTCTTGGCTGCTGAAGCTGAAGGGTCCATTACTGGGCTCCCAGCGCGGCGACACCCCCTCAGAGTCATTTCAGGGCTCAAACACTCAGGAGGCCTTGACCTCCTAGCACGTGTAATAGAAGGGGCAGGTGTAGCAATTACCTGCCCCGACTCCGGCAACAGTCCAGACAATTGATCACGTAGCCATTGAGGTCCATTGGCAACCGCCACCACGCGAATCCTGGCCAGCATATTGTCAAGATCCTCCATCTTACTTCAGTTAACTGCCAGACACAGCTAAACACTCAGAGAATCTCCTCTCGGTTGCTGTCCAAATTCCAAGTGATACTGACAGACCAACACCCACCTAGCAACCCATTAGGACCACCCAGCCACACCCTGCCCCACCCTATGATCCTCCAATGGGTACCTCTTATCATATCTCTCCTGATACTTGACCCTCCTACCAACTGTATCACTTTCTTAACAACCCCCACCTTGCTATAGCCTTATAGGGAAAACCCCATCATGCTGGCCCTACTCTTATGCTGTGCTTCAGCTCCAGGCCTATACTAAATATATGAAGTAACACAGGTGTTGGCTGAATAGGGTTACCCCAATTGGGGGACCTCTGTAAAAAATGTAACAAAAAAATATAAAAGTGGTGTAAAAAATGTGTTGAATAGAGTGAAAAGGTAAAGTACAAGAAGAGAGAGGAGAAAGAAAAAAGAAGATGGGGAGGCACAGAAGTATGAAAAAAAAAGAAACAAAAAGAAGAAACAAGAAATAGTGAAAGACCAGATGGTAAGTGAGTGGTGAAAGAGAGTAAATACCTGTTGCAAAATGGATAGGGGCAAAAATGCCATGGTGCCATGTTCCACAAGGAAAAGTGGTGTGACGAAACTACTCTGTACAGGTATCAACTGCAATGTGTGTATATATGCATCAATGAATCCATGTATCTGTAAATATGTCATTCCTTTTTGGAAGGTATACTGTTGTGCAATATTAGGTTCTAATGAAATATTAAAATATTGAGATATAGCAAAATGCATAAAAATTAAATATGTAAATATATGACAATTTGAACCAATTAAAAGCTGTCTTTTACCAAATTTATTTATCTGCTTCCGTGTGCCTCATGTAAAGTCCCGCCCCTTGTTCTCCTTTAAATTTCTTGTCAAATGAAGTTTATTGAGTATACAATGTTATAAAGATACATAAAGTAAGTTTACAAGGATCTATAAAGTAAGCTCATTGTTTTACAGTAGGGTTTATATAGGTAAATATCATGAAATTTCAAATATTAAACATTGGGTTCACGTAAACCTAAATTAAAGATATATATCATTTCCTTAGTTACTTTTGTAGGTATTTAAATTAATTATACCTACTATACATATTGTTTACAAGTAGAGTGTATATAGGTCAAATAAATTCTGATAATGAGCTTTAATCGTAAGGTGGAGAAAAGGAAAGAGAAAGAAGAAAAAGGGTTGAAAGGTAGAGGTATGGTCCACAAGGTTGTCCCGCTCGTCAGTTTATTATTCTTTTTAGTTCTCTTTGAAGCCTTAGAATGGGTGTCTCTGTAAGTCATTTAATCTGCTACCATGGCAACAGGACAGAGTCATTGAAGTTTGACAGGAACTGTTGTTTTATCCAAGGATGCCAAAGTTTTTCAAATTTTGGAATTTGATTTTGATCGGTGGCTACCATCTTAGCATGGGACATTGTATTATTCATTCTGTGAATTGTTTCTGCTAGTACCAATGTAGGAGATTTCCATGCCTTGGCCACTGTTTGTTTTGCAGCCGTTATTAGTTGGATCATAAGTTTGAATTGAGAGAGTGTTAACCATTCCGGTTTTAGATTAAGTAAAGTTAAATATGGATCTGGTTGTATTATTTTTTTAAATATTTTAGATGCAATCACGAAGACTTCCTTCCAGAAGGTTTGGATTACTGGGCATGTCCACCATATGTGTAAATATGTGCCTATTTCTGGGCATCCTCAAACAAAGAGCTGAGGTATTAGGTGAATATTTTGCCACTCTAGCGGGTACAAGGTACCAGCGAGTTAGGACTTCATAATTTGTCTCCAGTGCTAAGATGTTGGGTGAAGATGACTTAGATGTGAGCCATATGTTAGACCAGTCCGTGTCTTCTAAAGTTCGTCCCAGGTCCTCCTCCCACCTCTGAACGTAAGAGGGTCTATTAAGATTTGCTACTCCATATAATTGCTTATAAAGTGATGAAATTGTACCTTTAGCATATGGATCTTTTTGTACAGATTGATTCAAAAATGGATAATTGGGATAATGGTGTATCCCCCTTTAGGAATGGTGTATAGAAATTTTTGATTTGGAGATATCTAAATATCTCAGAGTTTGGTAGATCATATTTTTCTCTAAGCGATGGGAATGAAAGGAATGATTTAGATGCTATGAAGTCATTTAGTGTCTGAATGCCTGATGTTGTCCAAGCTTTAAAAGAATTTGGGTAGATCCATGCCGGATAAAAGGCCGGATTTCTGATAAAAGAAAGGAGAGGATTGTGTGGAGATTGTAACTGATATTTGGTTTTTAGTTTATCCCAGAGAGATAAGAAGTGTTTAGTTATGGGATTATGAATTTTAAAGCGGTCTTTAGGATCAAGCCATAATAAATTTGATATTAATAGAGGGTCATTTTCTGAAGCCTCTATAAATACCCATAATGGGATTTCCTGTTTTGCATGGTATTTGGACAGACTGGCCAAATGTACTGCTCTGTAGTAGTTAGTAAAATTAGGGTATCCCAGGCCTCCTTTATTTTTGGGAAGATGTAGTGTGTGTATAGGTATACGTGGTTTAGAAGAGCCCCATATAAACGAAGTTGCTCTTTTTTGTACTATTCTCAAAAAATAGGAAGGAATTGGAATAGGGAGGACTCTGAATAGATAAAGCAATTTGGGTAGAATAGTCATTTTGATTGCATTAATCTTCCCTATCCAGGATAAAGGAAGTTGCGACCATTGTTTTATTAGATTTGTGATCTGTCTTAATACAGGAGGATAATTAGTTGAGAATAAGTCAGAATGAGATGCTGTTAAATGAATTCCAAGATATGGGATTGATTTTTCTGCCCATGTGAATGGGAGTGCAGCCCTAGCCGGGATCAATTCCATGTTTGTGAGTGAAATATTAAGCACTAGGCATTTGCTCTCCTTTAAATTTCAACTAGCCAGCCATATTCTCTGACCCCATGAACAGGAGTAAGCATTATAGCTAGGTAATTTTATATTGGCTGCTGAGCAACTTCTTTCAAATGCCAGTGAAGTTTCTCATTTATTCAGGTCAGGGTATAGCAAGTAGAAGTGGGTTCCATTCAGCTGGACCTGTTCAAGATGTTTCACTATCCAAGTTTCCTCAACACCCCCCCCTTTCCACGCAAAAAAATAAGATTAAAAAAAGATGATTGCCTTGGTACTGTTGTCCAATGCTTCCAAGTGGCACTACAGAAGTCATTGCACCTCACCAATGCCTTTTGTCAATGCTGGGTGCTTGAAATACTGTAAGAATGCTCTCTTACTACTGCTTGCATACTGAAATATGTTTTTAGCATGGAGTTCTTCTTAACCAGTTTCTCCTTAACCAATGTTTCTCTCTGTAGGTGGAGTGTCATATATACCTCAATCAGGGTAAAATGTTAGAATTCTGCAAATCCAAAGACATTGTACTGGTCGGGTACAGTGTCCTGGGATCTAGTAGAGCTGAGGGCTGGTAAGTGCAGATGTAACAAATTAAGAACGTAGGTCATACCTTATACTCCCCAGAGAGTCCTTTCCCAGATGCAGACTCATGTGGACCAATATCTGCTGTTTGACAGCTAAGGTTCTGTTTTGTGAGTCTTAGATGCTATCATCAACTAATTCAGCTATAATCAGCCAAAATAGCTGTCCCTCGACAGGGTCTCCAAAAATGTGAACAAACACTGATGTTTTACTATTACTCTGGCTGTCAGAGAAACAAATCTTTTACCCAGAAACACTGGAAAAAATATATATATCTATATACACCCTGTTCCAAATTATTATGCAAATTCTATTTCAGTGTCACAAAGATTAAATATTTTGTTTTTCAGTTTAACTCATGGATGGCATTGTGTCTCAGGGCTCTTTTGATCACTGAAAGCAATCTCGGACACCTATGATAATTAGATTGCCAGGTGAGCCCAATAAAGGAAAAACTACTAAAGGAGGGTGTTCCACATTATTAAGCAGAGCACCATTTTCAAGCAATATGGGGAAGAAACAGGATCTCTCTGCTGCCGAAAAGAGTGAAATAGTTCAATGCCTTGGACGAGGTATGAAAACATTAGATATTTCACGAAAACATAAGCGTGATCATTGCACTATTAAGAGATTTGTGGCTGATTCAGAGCACAGACGGGTTTCGTGCAGATAAAGGCACATTGAGGAAGATTTCTGCCAGATCCATGCATCGGATCAAGAGAGCAGCTGCTAAAACACCATTACATAGCAGCAAACAGATATTTGAAGCTGCCGTTGTCTCTGGAGTCCCATGGACATCAAGGTGTAGAGTCCTCCAGAGTCTTGCAACTGTGCATAAACCTTCCATTCGGTCACCACTAACCAATGCTCACAAGCAGAAACGGCCGTGTTGGGCAGAAAAATACATGAAGACTAATTTTCAAACAGTCCTGTTCACTGATGAGTGCCGTGCAACCCTGGATGGTCCAGATTGAGGGAGTAGTGCGTGGTTGGTGGACAGCCACCCTGTTCCAACAAGGCAGTGACGTCAGCAAGGCAGTGGTGGAGTCATGTTTTGGGCCAAAATCATGGGAAGAGAGCTGGTCGGCCCCTTTAGGGTCCAAGAAGGTGTAAAGATGACCTCTGCAAAGTATGTGGAGTTCCTGACTGACCACTTCCTGCCCTGGTACAGAAGGAAGAACTAGGCTTTCCGTAATAAAATCATCTTCATGCATGACAATGCACCATCTCATGCTGCAAAGAATACCTCTGCATCAATGGCTGCTATGGGGATAAAAGGAGAGAAAGTCATGGTGTGGCCTCCATCCTCCCCTGACCTCAATCCTATTGAGAACCTTTGGAGCATCCTCGAACAAAAGATCTATGAGGGTGGAAGGCAGTTTACATCCAAACAGCAGCTCTGGGAGGCTATTCTGACATCTTGCAAACAAATTCAAGCAGAAACTGTCCAAAAACTCACAAGTTCAATGGATGCAAGATTTGTGAAGCTGCTATCAAATAAGGGGTCCTATGTTAAAATGGAACGTGACCTGTTAAAATGTTTAAAAAGTTAAAATGTTGTTCAAAGTTTGATTGAAATAGCTTTTGATTTCAATAAATATGCTGCAAACACAACAAATGACCATTTTCAGTTCTTTACAACCTATAAAGTGTTTTGAAACTTACTGTGCGTAATAATTTGGAACAGTGCATTGTAAGTTTTTTATTTTGAAAAAAAAGACTGTTATCATTAGGAGGTTTGTTCAATAAAATTTGAATTGTACTCTTAATGTACTCTTAATAGTTGATAACATGCTGACTGTTGTTTACATCAATTATTTAGGTAAATGAGAAAAATAACATTGGCATAATAATTTGGAACAGGGTGTATATCTAGATATATATAATCCCCTCCCCCCCCCCATGTTTAACCCTATATTCCTTTTATTATCCACTTTTTTTTTAGAATAGTTCCTCAATATCAATTCCTTACACTTCCTTTTTTTTTTTTTTTTTTTTTTTTTTAATTCTTACACACAAATACAGTATAGAGTATATTGTGAAGATATGGGAATCCTAGCAATTTTTATTTTTGCACAGAAATAAATGTCATTTTTTCTGAAGTTAAATTTAGGTTGGTTTTATGTGGTCAGCTTAGATAAGTTCTTTAGCAATGTCATCCAGTTGGGGTCTTTCACGCTGGCGGACTCCACAAGCGTATCCGCCTGCTCAGCAGGGGATCTCTCTCTCTTCTGCAGAGCGGACACAGACACAGCCTGCTTTCCTCTGAGTGGTTGGAGGTCTGTTTACATCCAACTGTCATCTGTTTTTAGCGGATGGGATAGGATTTTGGTGGGTGTAAACGAACGCATGTCCGTTTACATCCTCTGCTTCATAGAGAGCAATGGATGGTCTGACCGTCATGTTCGCTTGTCAGTTTTTTAGTCCACCTGTGTGAAAAGGGCCTAATGGTTTGGATTAACTTCGATACTGATAGTAAAAGATTGGGAAGTAAATAAGCTTCTTGTTTTTTCTCTAAAAGGGTAAACCAAAATGCTCCCCAAATGCTGGAAGATCCCGTACTCAAAGAAGTTGCGAAGCAGATTGGACGAACAGTGGCACAAGTGGCTATGCGTTATCTGTTGCAGAGAGGGATTGTCATTGTCGCAAAGAGCTTCACCCCAGAGAGAATCAGACAGAACTTCCAGGTGACTCGCAGAGTTAACCATGCAGAAATATCAGACACTAAACACTACACTACACTACAAAAGTAGGGTACTCCTTAAACAAATGTCCATACAACAAAAATGTAATAAAATGGACAAATTCCTTATTATGAATAACAAACACTATACAAGTACAAAGAATCCCACAAATATAACCCACAGCATAAACTCATGAAAAAAAAAGATAAATACCATGCTGCCGGTCCCTTTTTATCAAGAGCATTACCTAGTAGCCAATTCAAATTGTGTCCTGAGGTAAACAGACCTTAGGTCAGTGGACATTTTGAATAATATACCTTGTGTATAGAACAAAATATTAGCAAAAGTAGGTACAAAGGCGAACATGCTAAATCCCACTAATGAAAAAATGAAATGTAACTGAATCAAAATAAACTAATACAATAAAGCTAAAATTGTTAAAAAGGAAAACTGCGCTATTTTCTAAAGGACCAAGCTGCAACCCAAGGTGTTATACGACACCAAACAGAAATAGAAACAAGATGAAACTGCGCTAAGAATAAATTCTGTAAAAACAAACCATTGGAATTAGGCCAATGTGTGTAACAATAGTGAAGGTAAAGGCAACTCTGTAGTGGTGGAGGCAGGTAAACCCCAATGGTAATACCAAGTGAATAAAACACAAAAATGATAATAACAAAAATAGGTGTATATAAATATGGGTTAATAAAACCCAATAACTAAATTTAATAACAAAAATGAAGTGATAAATATGAAAAATTATGAATCATGATGATAAAAAACAAAGGTGAGTCCATATATCATATGAAATCAAATAGAGAAAACAACAAAATAGTCCATGCACAATGTGTATACTTGATCACGGTAAGAGGAAATCAAATCAAACCACCACAGAATCGTTCAGGAAATAGGAAAGATGCCTCCACCTACAGACACATTGCCACTTACCGGAACTATGTGGTCCCTTATGACAGGGGACCCGGGACATACAGCTCCTCACTTCCATCAGCGGTAAGGAGCTGGAGGGAGCGGCGTGGTGACGTCACCGCGTACTGCGCCAGTCTCAAAGTAATGGGGGGTTGTCGAGAACCGGCCGGCTCAATTGTTTTCTGTTTGTGCATTTTATTCCACGATCTTGTAAGTGTCCACTCGTTCTTTCTATTATTAAATTTTGTAAGGTTTTACACTATGGGAGCATTCTTTTGTTTTCTTGGGGATATCATCTAACTGCATTGTGATCACCACTGCTGGATGTGAGGAGCTGTATGTCTGCTATTGAGACCCCAGGCTGGGTTATTAGCCACTCCCGCTCCCGGATCCTCTGTCATAAGGGACCACATAGTTCCGGTAAGCGGCAGTGTGTCTGTAGGTGGAGGCATCTTTCCTATTCCCTGCACGATTCTGTGGTGGTTTGATTTGATTTCCTTTCACCGTAATCAAGTATACACATTGTGCATAGACTATTTTGTTGTTTCCTCCATTTGATTTCATATGATATATGGACTCACCTTTTATTGTTTTTTTATCATCATGATTCATCATTTTTCATATTTATCACTTCATTTTTTGTTATTAATTTAGTTATTGGGTTTTATTAACCCATCTTTATATACACCTATTTTAGTTATTATCATTTTTGTGTTTCATTCACTTGGTATTACCATTGGGGTTTACCTGCCTCCCCACTACAGAGTTGCCTTTACCGTTCACTATTGTTACATACATTGGCCTAATTCCAATGGTTTGTTTTTACAATAAAGCTAAAGCTGTCTGTACAGGAGACACTGTGTATCCCAGAATATTCCATAATAACAGGTCAAATAGCGACTGGTGCCTAAACACTCTACACATATTGGGGCTTATGCATAAAATAGGGTTTTTTGGGGATTTTGTGGTGTTTTACACTGTTGGTTACATACAGTGGGGAGAATAAGTATTTGATACACTGACGATTTTGCAGGTTTTTCTACTTACAAAGCATGTAGAGATCTGTAATCTTTATTATAGGTATTCTTCAACTGTGAGAGACGGAATCTAAAACAAAAATCCAGAAAATAACATTGTATGATTTTTTTTTTTTTTTTTTTTTACAATTTTTTGTTTACAATTTTTTATTGGAAGATTCATTGACCTACATAGAATGGTACACATACAAAAAGAAACCTATGTAAATGTTACAGGTAAACGCAATTGTAGTTTCAATACAGAAACATCAACTACAACACCAAACTCTGTGAATATTGCATACAGTGTGGTAGACAAAACATATGAGATCAGAAGGGGACATCCCAGCGCTCCCATTTCCTGTCAGAAAAGAGGTGAATATTGTCATACAGGGTGTGGTGGATGCGTTCAGAGAGCTTGATTGTTTCCATTCTGGCCAGAACCTGAGGCCAGGATAACGAGGAGGAACGCCAGTTCAGGATCATCATCTAGTGGATGGCTACAAACATTGTGTGTATTAGTCTTTGACAACGAACCAGAACATCTGGTACTGCACATCTGTACTGTCAAAGTGAGAAGGTGACCCGCTATCTTGGAGACTCTCTCATGGCCGCCTGTTGCCATAGTGGCTTGAGGTGTTTGCAACTCCAAAAGATGTGGAGGAAGGAACCGGGTTCATGGCAGCCACGAAAGTACAGGGGAGATACAGTCGGGTAGATGGTGTGAAGCTTAGTGGGCATCATGTACCATCTGGTATGCAATTTAATAGCAGTTTCACGGGTAGACATAGATCTTGAGATCTTAAACATATTTTCTAACATCTCCTCCCACTCGGGGGGTGGCGGGCGGGGGACGTGAGATTAGTTTCTAATTCCCATCTAGTCATTGGGTTAGTCTTATGTACTAAGAATGCTTCATCAAAATATCTGTATATGCGTGAGACAACTCCTTTCTCCCTAGATGTGTGTTCACAGATAAGTTCAAACTTAGTATGCTGAGCACGGGATGATAACGAACCTCTACTACAGTAGAAGTGTGGTATTTGAAGATAACGGTAGTGCTCAGATGGCGCTATATCATATGCAGTGTGGAGTTGGGCAAATGATTTAAAGTGTGTGCCATCTTTGAAGGCTGCAAAAAAGGTTAGGCCTTTGGAACTCCATGTGGCCACGCTGTCCCTATATCTGAAGGCTGGGGGAAAGGCGGGGTCTCCTATAAAGGAGTAAAGAGGTGCCAGAGGGGAGGCTAATTTGAATTTACCATGGTAGAGGGACCATAGATACAGGGAATGACCTGTGATATTGTTAAGAGGAGTTATATTACACACTCTAATGGAGCTGGACCACAGCAGCCCAGGGAGGTAGTATGGGAATACTGTGTGCATTTCAAAGCGTAGCCAAGGGTTATCTACCACTGGGGCATGCCATTGGGCTGTCTGGGTGAGTCTGGCGGCCAGATAATAACACCACAAGTGAGGGAGGCCTAAACCTCCAAGGGGATGGGGTCCGTATAATAAAGATTTATTAAATCTTGGGTGTTTGGCATGCCATACAAATGTATTTATATCTCTTTGAATGGATTCTATATAGGATTCAGAGACGTAGATGGGAAGCGTTCTAAAAAAACCCTGTAATTTAGGCAAAATCGCCATTTTAATGGCTGTGATTCTACCTAAAATGGATATGCGGTACGAGGACCAGGTCTTTGAGAGGGTTCTTATATGGGCAACCATCGGGCTATAGTTCAGATGAAAAAGGTCTCGGAAGGTAGGAGTTTGTTGAATTCCCAAATAGCGGAATGCCTGTGTGCACCAGGAGAAGTCAAAGTGCTGTTGTAGGGAATTGGCTAAATCACATTGTATGATTTTTAAAAAATGATTTTGCATTTTATTGCATGACATAAGTATTTAATACATCAGAAAAGCAGAACTTAATATTTGGTACAGAAACCTTTGTTTGCAATTACAGAGAGCATACGTTTCCTGTAGTTCTTGACCAGGTTTGCACACACTTTTTGGCCCACTCCTCTATACTGACCTTCTCCTGATCCTTCAGGTTTCGGGGCTGTCGCTGTTGCCCTGGCTGTGTGTTTTGGGTCATTGTTATGCTGGAAGACCCAGCCACGACCCATCCTCAATGCTCTTACTGAGGGAAGGAGGTTGTTGGCCAAGATCTTGCGATACATGGCCCCATCCATCCTCCCCTTAATGCGGTGCAGTCGTCCTGTACCCTTTGCAGAAAAGCAGCCCCAAAGAATGATGTTTTCACCTCCATACTTCATGGTTGGGATGGTGTTCTTGGGGTTGTACTCATCCTTCCTCCAAACACGGCGAGTGGAGTTTGGACCAAAAAGCTCTATTTTTGTCTCATCAGACCACATGTCCTTCTCCCATTCCTCCTCTGGATCATCCAGATGGTCATTGGCAAACTTCAGACGGGCCTGGATATGCGCTGGCTTGAGCAGGGGGACCTTGCGTGCGCTGCAGGATTTTAATCCATGACGGCGTAGTGTGTTACTAATGGTTTTCTTTGAGACTGTGGTCCCAGCTGGCTTCAGGTCAATGACCAGGTCCTGCTGTGTAGTTCTGGGCTGATCCCTCTTCCTCATATTGATGCCCCACGAGGTGAGATCTTGCATCCCAAACCAAGGGAGATTGATCGTCATCTTGAACTTCTTCCATTTTCTAATAATTGCTCCAATATTTGTTGCCTTCTCACCAAGCTGCTTGCCTATTGTCCTGTAGCCCATCCCAGCCTTGTGCAGGTCTACAATTTTATCCCTGATGTCCTTACACTCTCTGGTCTTGGCCATTGTGGAGAGGTTGGGGTCTGTTTGATTGTGTGGACAGGTGTCTTTTATACAGGTAACCCGTTCAAACAGATGCAGTTAATACAGGTAATGAGTGGAGAACAGGGCTTCTTAAAGAAAAAATAACAGGTCTCCCTATGCCCTGTACACACGATAAGATTTTCCGACAACAAAATCCATGTTTTTTTTCCGACGGATGTTGGCTCAGACATGTCTTGCATACACAGGGTCACACAAATCTTGTCTGAAATTCCGAACGTCAAGAACACGGCGACGTACAACACGTACAACGAGCCGAGAAAAATGAAGTTCAATAGCCAGTGCGGCTCTTCTGCTTGATTCCGAGCATGCATGGAACTTTGTGCGTCAGAATTGTGTACACACGATCGGAATTTACGACAACAGATTTTGTCGGAAAATTTGAGATCCAGATCTCAAATTTTGTGTGTCGGAAATTCCGATGGAAAATGTCCGATGGAGCCTACACACGATCGGAATTTATGACAACAAGCTCCCATTGAACATTTTCCGGAGGAAAATCCTATCGTGTGTACGGGGCATTACTGATTGGTAGGTGATCAAATACTTATGTCATGCAATAAAATGCAAATTCATTTTTTAAAAATCATACAATGTGATTTTATGCATTCCGTCTCTCACAGTTTAAGAGTACCTATGATAAAAATTACAGACCTTTACATGCTTTGTAAGTAGGAAACCTGCAAAATCGTCAGTGTATCAAATACTTGTTCTCCCCACTGTATGTGGGAGACTTTGCACACGTACAGTGTTTGTTATTCTAATATAGAATTGTTCTTTTTTATACAGTTCTGATATATTCATTTTGTGGTGAGGGTATTTGTTTAGGGGGTACCCTATTTTTTTGTCTAGTGTCTTATTGGTATCCCCCCTGTTTGCACACTTGATTATGCTGATTTTCACTTTAAGCATCCAGAAATATATTGATAGTCTATAAGAAATCCTTGTTAACGCCCAGTTCCCTCTAAGACCTCTTTCACACTGGGGTGGTACTCAGGCGCTTTAGCGCTGGAAATAGCCTCTGCTAAGCACCTGAAATCCGCCTCCCATTCATTCAAGTGTGACTTTTCACACTCGGGCGGGGCAGTAGCGGGACGTTACAAAAAGTCCTGCAAGCAGCATCTTTGGGGCAGGTTGCCCTGCCCGTTGGAATGAATGAGTAGCGCTTCCGAGTTGCCTGAAAAGCATTGCAACACGTGAGTTTTTAACCCCTTCTTTGGGGTTAAAAGCGCCCCGCTAGCGGCCAAAAAGCGTTGCTTAAACAGCGGTAAAGTGTCGCTAAAAGGAACGCTGTCACGGCCCCAGTGTAAAAGGGGTCTAAATAATTGTTTTGTTTTGGAGAGAGCATGGAAGGATTAGAACCTCTGTCAGGTTTATAGTATTCTGTGTGTCTATTGGTGAGATTTGCCCGACAGACAGACAGACAGATGAGTAATCTCTGCCACATGGACAACAAAGGCATGTTTGCTAGAATGAGGAAGGATTAGAATTTTAGGTAAAGTTTATATTGTTGCCTGTGCCTTCCTGCCATGGTAACAGCCCTCCTAATTGTATGGGTGTAACAGAAACAGTACAGGAATATCTTATCATGGGGTCAGACATAAAGAAAAACCTGACAGAAATGTTAACTTGTCCTGTCCAAAAACGAAATAAATTGAGCTTAAAAAACGTTTGCAGCACATTTCAGGGCATGTTGGACCATTGGTATCAGCCAAAAAAATAACGGTAATAATAACTGTAAGCGCATATACAGAAAATGCATACAATACTGGGGATATATAAGATTAGCCAGGCATAAAGTCCATGGCCATCGTAGTGGCAGTTCAGGGGTTAATTAAGTCTCTGACTGTTCAGGATATGAAGAGCTGGCTAGTGGGGTGGTTGGTGCTAAAGGCGGCTGCTGTCCTCAGAGCTGGCTCTGTGGTATTGCAAGAGGGGGTGGAGAAAGGAAGGGCCACCTGAGTGCAGTATTAGTATGAAAGTTTTAATGACACATAAAAAAAAAAACCCACTTACAAGAAGGACATGTTAAAAGGCTCATCTGTGAGTAGACAGTCTGTGCATGTTCCTCGAGCTCCAGTCCGGAAGGTGCATCAGCGTTGTGTGGGCTGCAGGTGGAAGCTTGTGGCTGGTAGCTCTTATCCAGCCTCCAGAACCCTCCCTCGGTGTCAGCCCTCCCCCTGGAGTGTACCCGGAAGCTGTTAGATGACCTGTGATGTCACGCACATCCTCCGTGCGCTCCACGCCGGTCCCAGCTTCTCCCTGGTGGCCACAGGAAGAGCTACCAGCCACAATCTTCCACCTGCAGCCCTACAACGCTGATGCACCTTCCAGACTGGAGCTAGAGGAACATACACAGACTGCCTACTCACAGATGAGCCTTTTAACATGTCCTTCTTGTAAGTGTTTTTTTTTGTTTTTGTGTCATTAAAACTTTCATACTAATACTGCACTCAGGTGGCGCTTCCTTTCTCCACCCCCCATTGGTATCAGCCGGTGTTCCTCTCCAAAGGATCTTGCAGTTCCCACCATAGTCCTAGGTTAATTGACTTTGGACGTAATTGGCCCTATCACTAAGCATTGAAATTAAGAGGAAGTTGGAGCTGTTGTTGCGAATCCTCACAGTCATGGGAGAGCAAACAGTCATGGGAGAGCAAACAGTCATGGGAGAGCCTCAAATGGGGTTGGAGGACCCTAAATGCTGGAGGTAAATCCTACTAAAAACTGGGTGCCCTTTATGCCAGGGCCACGGGCAAAATGATGCTTAAACAGTATTTATATTTTACAGGTGCGGTATTATAAAAGCTCTGCAATGTCTTCATTGCCTCTCCCTTGGGGTTTTTTTCCTGTCTTTTTATATGCAGTGCAATCACCATGCACTGGCGTTAAAGATCTTGGAGGTCTGCAGTTGGGAGGCCTTCTCTCCCTCTCTCTCTGCAGTCCTGCCAGATAGAGGACTTACCTCAGATTCTGACTGAGTCCCCTGTCTGCCTCTGGATGTACTGTCCTGGCTCCCCTGCTATGTGGTGTACTTCTGTGGGTTTGACAGTCTGACTGTTTTTTGTCTCAGACTCTGACTGTGTCTGCTGTCTGCCTTTGAAAAGGCTGCCTGAGCTCACCTGCGGCTGCTTCTGATGTGAGTGGATGAAGGCAGATGGGTCTTAAAGAGACAGTATACCTGTTTTTTGGTGAGAGGTAATATGATTTTCTCCATATATATTTTGTGCAAATATGAGCTTGTCACACCTGTTGGTGGCACAGAAGATTAGAAAAGGTAGGAGGGGGCAACGTGGGACATGTTGTCTTAAAAGAGTGCTCAAGGAAATTATGCAAATTAAGTTGTTTTGCATTATTTTAGGAGCAGAAACCCTAAACGCAAACGCTCCAAAAAACTTAAGACACGCCAACGATCATCTTATCCTGACCAGGAAGATGACACGTAACAGGTTGTCACATTCATTAAGCATGTGGTCAATACACTCTAAAGGAGTTGTTTCCACTTACCCTGTGAAGGGACAGGATCCAGAAAAATGGCCAAGCACCCAATTTGGCACTGGCTCACGTATTTATGCCAGCATGATAGGAAATGCCTCACCCAGCTCAGAGTGCATTTTGTGCCTGCATGCAGTCTGCAGTGGCAGAGAAATGAAATTGCACAGATTGCCTCACAAGGATGTGGTTGTGCAAAATTTTAAGCCCTATTAAGGCGGCTATAGCAGAAAGTATGCTGCAAATATCCACGCCATAAGCAACACTCATAATGATAGAGCGTAAATCGCTTGTTGATGAAGGAAGGCAGAGTCCTTATTAGAGTACAGGTTCTCTAAGCCTTATCCATATAAGATGGCTGATGTATGTTTATGCACTTCACTTCAGGGGTGGATGCTGCTCTCTAGCGTCTGACGCATCAAGTGTCTTTGCCTTTTTATAACCCAGTTACCTTCAGAGATCCTATGGATCAGAAAGTGGACTTGTTCACACCAGATGCAGTCTAGTGCGTTTTTATTATGCATCAAGAACGCATGGACAGTGTTTAACTTTGATTCCAATTAACTAGTTCATTCTAGTGCAGTCAACAAGAGTAGAATGTTACATTGTTTCTGTATGAAGCACATCTGGAAAGTGTCAAAACGCATTGAGAATGCATTAGAATACATCAAAAACACTCATGCAGGAACACATCTGGAACGCAGAAATTGTGGTGATCTGACCATAAGGCTTGTGCAGAATGACAGATTTTGCCTTTCAACCAGCAATAGCGTTAAATTCGATATATAAACCTTAGAAATGGCATTACATTCAACACCAGAAATGGCAAGATTTGGCACAATTTCTGTGAGAGTTGAACCTGGCAACTGACTTTTGGTTGATGCTTTTCATAGACCTAGTACAAGCGGTGGTGCACTCAGTCACTGCTATGAGAGCATTGTAGTTACGCCACTGAAAGGCAGGCGGAACTTCTACACAAGCCTTCAACATTTCCTATAATGGGAGGTTATTGTTTGGCCCAATGCTGAACAACTCAATTAAGCGAATGACGGGAGGAAAAGTCGGGACTGTGGCCACAGACTAGTAAGAGGAATCCGCCCTCTTTCACTCATGCCTATTGAACTTCAGAAGGTGCAAGAAGCCAAATCTTATAAGACAGTCTGCAGATTTAACAGATCAGTGGAGGTGACTCAAAGTTACTTTTTAAATCAAGTCTAGAGCAAGTTGTTAAGATGGCTGGAAAGTCTTTTGAAGGTGCGTCCAACCAGTCTCTTCCAGTTGGGGCCAGGGAGCCTGAATGAGGTTGATGATTGTAGCCTCCTTCTGGAGGGTTTGGACGACAAGCATCAAAGACCAGTGGATCCAGAAGTCAGGTGGGAGTACAATGGAGAATTCCAAAGTTGACCACTGAATCCATTTAATTTATCACCAACAGATCTCCAAAGAAAAAATGTTTGCAAGATTAGGTATAAGAATTTATACTGCTACAAGGCCATCATGCCAATGATGCCGAAAACATAGAATCATCTGGGGGCTTTTCTCCCCAGTTTTTCTAGTACCTAAGGCAGGAGCCTTTTGGCCTGTTTCAGTTTGAAGGAATCGAATGTGTTCATACACACCAAGAGGTTCAAGAAGGAGTCCATGCAGACAGTCACAGGGCCATATGTGTGCACCCTGCGCTAATGAAAAACACCTGTCTGTGCTGCCACTTAATATTTCATAAACATACAAATGAGGTGAAACAAATGTCAATGTACAAAAGAGAGAGAGACAAATAATTTCACAATAGCGCACTAAATTAATCGACAAAACAGCTAAATATTAACATTGTGAAATGATCAACATAAAACACCCATAAATAATGAAAAGTGTCCATATGGCATATCCAAAAAATATAAATAAATAAATATTTGGGACAAGGCTACACGGCAACGCTAAGACGGTGACTCCATGTGTACGAAGGAAGCTATGAGAAGATCGCAACACTGAGTCACCTGGCATGTTTGGAATTTTAACAAGGTGATTTTGAATCTTTTATGATGTAAGTGCATTACTTTTAATAAACTGATTACCTTAAGGTGTTTTTACACTATTGGAGGCTCTGTCTCAATTTCTACCCCCACATGTGGGGGTAGAAAGCTATGAGTAAGCACTTGTCATAAGTGCAAAGCGCTTCAGCTGATCCCTGTACGTTCCTGCTGTAATGTCTTGTACATTCTATGATCCAGTTTTTTATCAATAAAGGCACTTGTTATCTAGTCCGGTGTGCGGCTATCCAGATCACTTCGTCTACCTCCACATGTGGAGAGTGTCTTTATTAATCTGGATGGAGATTGGCGTGTAAAAGCAGCTCTTCAATAACATCGAATAAGGCGATATTTGCCAGACACAAGAGTGAATGGTAACAGCATCTGGTGAGCTTTATTCTTAAAGCGGAGTTCCACACAAAAATGGAACTTCCGCTTTTCGGAACCCTCCCCCCCTCCGGTGTCACATTTTGGCACCTTTCAGGGAGGAGGGGGGTGCAGATACCTGTCTAAGACAGGTATTTGCACCCACTTCCGGCATAGACTCCCATGGGAGTCTATGCCTCTTCCTGTCCCTTCGCGCTGTCTCCTGGGAAACACACAGCTCCCAGGAGATAGCGGGGACCACTTACGATGTGCAGCGTGACTCGCGCATGCGCAGTAGGGAACCGGGAAGTGAAGCCGCAATGCTTCACTTCCTGATTCCCTCACCTAGGATGGCGGCAGCAGCTGCCGAGAACCGAGCGGGTTCTCGGCGTCGCCTGCCGACATCGCTGGACCCTGGGACAGGTAAGTGGCCATTTATTAAAAGTCAGCAGCTGCAGTATTTGTAGCTGCTGGCTTTTAATTTATTTATTTTTTTTTTTTGCGGTTTGGGTGGACTCCCTCTTTAAGGGCGTGGAATTGCCACACATCACTTTGAAGGATTTCGGTGGATCATGGAGATTTTGTTTCGCTATTTTTTTCATTGTTTAAGTTGGACTGTATTACCATATTGATTTGCATATGTTGGAGCATATATATATATTTTGTGGACATGCGAAATGGACACTTTTCATTATGTATGGGTGCTTTATGTTGATCATTTCACAATGTTAATACTTAGGAGATTTGTAGATCCATTTAGTCCGCTACTGTGAAATTATTTGTCATTCTCTTTTTTACATTGACATTTGTTTCACCTCATTTGCAGTCACAGGGACAGTTCAGCGGGAGGACCAGTTGGGACCAATCAACCTGCTGACTCATATTTCCATGTATCAATCAATGCAGAGCACCAGAGGCGTGTGAGATTTGCTGTGGCCAGATGTCCCTTCCAGTTCAGGTGTCTGTCTTTTACAGAATTGGCACAGCCCCAGGAATCTTTTTGAAGATCTTGTTGGCAGTGGTGGTACCTTGGGCCAGGTGACACGTGAGGAGTTTCAATTTGCCTTCTTTAGTCCTTGAGCTGGGCTGTCTATGGATTAGAAAATCTTTGTGCCTGTACAAATTCAGCAAGAATGAAATTTTGGACATCGCCACTGTGCTTCAGCCCAGGAGATAGAATGATTCTGAAGCCATATGCCAGTCTCCGAGGCTGGGGAGTTCACAATCTGAAGAAAAAAGTGCAAGGCCATTGGAGCATGGTGGAGCGTAGACTCCCCAAGTATCTTGAATGGAAGAAAGCATTTTATAGCACTGCAAGCCTTTCAGGATCTTCAAGGGGGCCTGCGTAAGGTTGACAACAAGACAGTAGTAGCCTACATTGCCTGAGAAGGGGACACCAAAAGTCTTTTCCTGTTACATCTTGCAAAGAAACTTTTCGCGGGGCAGAGAACCACTTACAGTCAGTTAAGGTTGGTCTTCTTGCCAAGGAAGCAAAATCAACTATTGGTTCGGTTAGGCAGAATATTTTTCAACAAGTGCCTCAAACCAATATTGGTCCTATGGGGCATTCCAGCAGTAGTTCTCAGGGAGACTTCACTGAACACGCAGCTTCTGATATTTGCAACAGGATACCAATGCAAAGACTCCATCATACAAAATAGGCTCACAGTGCCATGGAATTTTCTGTTTGATCTTTGTTTCTCTCCGGTGTCCGTGAACATAAAGGTGCAGTTTGGACAGAACAGGTCCTTTCCACGTACTGAGAAGGCCTTGGCTTTCACTGCTCCCCCAGATGTCATCAGCTCCACCAAACCCGTTTCTGGTCAAATAAAATCTTTTATTGCTAGGTCCGTGACAGCACTCCAATGTAACAAGACTATTTTTTAAAAGCCTTGCTATGGAATAGGCTAGACTAGAGGTGCAGTGATTCACATCCGAGGTTGTTCAGACCTTGGTGACCAGAAGATCATTCATGAACGCTACATATGAGTGTATATGAAAGAAGTTTGTTTTGTTTGCTCAGCAAAAGCTTTCTCTCCTGTGTTCCCTGCTCTAGCAAATATCCTGGACATTTTACAGTCAGTACTAGAGGTTGGTCTGGCATACAACTCCATTTAAGGTACAGATCGCTACTTTATCTTTCACAGGCTGCAGAAGGGGGCAAAAGCCAGTGACCAGATTCTTCTTGCAATTGACAATCTATATATGACCTTGAGGGAAATCCTTGTTCCCTCTGTGGGACTTGGATCGGAGAGCACCCTTTGCTCCAATGGTTTAATTCCCATTGAAGTACCTCATAGTAAAACTAGTTCTTCTGACAGCAACTTCTTCAGACAAAAGGATGTTGAAGATTGCAACACTTTCCTGCAAGGGCCCTTTGGTGTCTTTTTTCTCTTTTACCAGAGATAGGGATACCACGTCTATCTCCAAAGTTCAATTTTTAAAGTGGTATCCAGTTTCCAACAAAACTGGGAAGTAGTTCCTCCTAGTTTTCACACGAGAGTCACTGAGTGCAGAGCAGGAAGACTTTAGTTCCTTACACATGGTCACGTTACTAACAGTGTACTTGGTCAAAAGAGGAAAGTGGACAATATTTTCATTTAGCCATCAGGTCCTCAAGAGTCATCCACTCTTGTGGTTACACAGTGATTAGATTAGTATGCAGGAAGCCTTTCTGCTCTTAAACAATTGCAAGCTTATTTGACTAGAGAGTTGGCAGCCTTTGGGGCAGTTATGCCAGGATTGCTTGGAAGATCTAGGCAAGGGCTAGCCTGAAGGTCTTATGCTGCCTTCATTCAACCTTAGAAACTAAAGGTGTGGTCAGCAAGTTTAGAACGAGAGATCAATTTTTTTGACTTTAGCAGATTTTCTTTGATTGTCAGTCTCTTTTCATTTGTTCTCTCCCACCCTTTTATTCAGCTATGGTATACCCCGTTGTGTGCTGATGTGAGGGTGGCCAGCAAAACGGAAAATTGTTATCAAATACTTACCATAATTTTCCTTTCCTGGCCCATCCTCATGTCAGCACAGGACTCCCTCCCTAGTGGCCTGTCAGGCTAAGTTATCGAACACCTTAGTTGGGGGAGGGGCTGTCTTTTATTTAGCTAGTTACAGGTGGTAATGTGGGGCTCCAGAGGAGGTGTTAACCCATTGTGTGCTGACGTGTGGATGGGCCAGGAAAGAAAAATTACAGTAAGTGATAACAATTTTCAGTTGTTTCACATCTCTTCGGTTGCTTCCTGGTTTCTGGCCTAAGAGTCTTTTCCTTTTTCCTTTCATCTGGACTCTGAACTCTCCTTTCGGCCCCACATCCAATCAATTTCCAAAGCTTGCTCCCTCAACCTCCACAACTTCTCCAAAATGCACCACTTCCTAACCATACTACAAAGCCCCTAATTCACTCCCTGGTTATCGCTTGCTTCGACTACTGCAACTCCCTTCTTATTGGCTCACCTTTATATAGGTTATCCCCTATTCAGTCCATCATGAATGCTGCTGCCCAGAGGCAGCACTTTAATTAGCCCAGGGGCCTCGCGGCCCCCTAATTTGCCTGAAGTGTGTGTAGGAGTGGGAGGGAATGTCCCCCTGTGACCCTGTCAGTGTCCCCACTGCCAGATAGATGAGCGAGGGTCTCTCCTAGTATGCAGCTGCGGCGCTGAAGCTTCTTCCCTCTGCCACTCTCGGCTCTCTCCAGTGCCCCCTCTGTGTCCTCCAGGTAGCGCTGCATGCAGACAGATTATAAAGGTGGATGCAGAGCAGCCGGCTGCTGCTGAGCCCAGGAGGGATGCATGCACGCACATGCAGGAGAGGAGTTCATTCTGCCAGATGTGTGGAGGGAGGTAAGCTAGCAGCTTTGTGCAGGGACTTGTGATGGGGAGGGGGTGGTGAGAGCAGAGTCTGCAGAAGGGTGGGAGGCCAGTTCTGGTGCTGTGCTGCTAACTTCAGTTGCTCCATGCATGCCACTGCAAAGTGGCTTCTGCAGTGATGGAGCAATAAATTAGGGCTCATTAACACCATATACCACTTTTTTTTATCATGTGCACCCCTCTCATGTACATACTACCCACCCCCATACACTCCGCACCCCTCTCATGTCATACAACCCACCCGCATACACTCCGCACCCCTCTCATGTCATACTACCCACCCCTATACACTCCGCACCCCTCTCATGTACATACTACCCACTCCATACACTTCATGCCCCTCTCATGTAAATACTACCCACCCCCATACACTCCGGACCCCCCTCATGTCATACTACCCACCCCCATACACTCCGGACCCCCCTCATGTCATACTACCCACCCCCGTGCACACAACACCCCTCTCATGTACATACTACCCACCCCCATACACTCCGCGCCCCTCTCATCTACATGCTACCCACCTCCATACACTCCGCGCCCCTCTCATCTACATGCTACCCACCCCCATGCACTCTGCACCTCTCTCATGTACATACTACCCACTCCCATACACTCCGCACCCCTCTCATATCATACTACCCACCCCCATACACTCCACACCCCTCGCATGTCATACTACCCACCACCATACACTCCACACCCCTCTCATGTACATACTACCCACTGTCATACCCTCCACTTTCCTCTCCTACACACCATTGTATAGTGCCATCATAATAGCATCATGGACAAAGTAATGAACTGGGCCCCTACTAGGGAGATGGTGACCTGTGGCATATAGTGAGCGTAGCTCAATTATGCTACATATTGGTCATGGCTTTTAAGTCTCTGATTAGAAATTTTAGTCAGATTTTCTTAATTTTTTTTTATGTAAAAAATAAAAAAATTTAAAAATTTTTTACGTTTTTTGGTGAGAGTTTTTTGGCCTCTTTGGTGAGATATCAGAGGTCTAAACAGACCCCTAAAGTCTCACTTTTTAGACCGAGAAAGGGACTGATTGAACACATTCCCAAACTCCTTTCTCTGCAGCCTCAGCTGCACTGCAGATGAATGAACAGGAGACAGAGGCTTCTCTCCATTCATAACCTGAAGCAGAGTAAACACAGTCACACACTCACTGGGGGTTATTTACTAAAGGCAAATCCACTTTACACTGCAAGTGCACTGCAAGTGCATTTGAAAGTGCACTGAAAGTGCACTTGGAAGTGAAGTTGCTGTAGATCCGAAGGGGACATGCAAGGAAAATAAACAGCATTTTAGCTTGCACATGATTGGATGATGAAATCAGCAGAGCTTCCCCTCGTTTCAGATCTACCCCTTAGATTTAGAGCAACTGCACTTCCAAGTGCACTTTCAGTGCACTTTCAAGTGAACTTGCAGTGCAAAGTGGATTTGCTTTCGTAAATAACCCCCACTGTGTTCATTTAGAAAAGGAAGGTGTTGGTAAATGATATATGTACCAGCCCCTTTTCCTGAAGATCTCCCACAGCAGTCAGCAGGAGAGAAGAGGAGGGAAGCCGGCAGCACTATGGGGGAACATGCAGTTTTAATTTTTATTGCTTGAATTATTTTTCCCATTATGGACGTGAGTGGGGCCTCATGTCTAAGTTTTGCCTAAGGCCAAAGTCTAGAGCCAGCTCTGCTGCTGCCAGACTCATCCACCTTACAAACCGCTCAGCATCTGCTACCACTCTCTGCCAATCCCTCCATTGGCTGCTACTCAACAAATTCAATTTAAAATGCTAACACTAACTTACAAAGCCAACCACAACTCTGCACCCAGCCACATCACTAACCTAGTCTCAAAATACCAACAAACTCGTTCCTTTTGTTCCTCCCAAGACCTCCTGCTCTCCAGTTCCCTTGTCACCTCATCCCGTGCTCACCTCCAAGACTTCTCCCAAGCCTTTCCCATCTTTTGGAATTTCCTTCTCCAATCTGTCCGACTATCTCCTACTCTATCCACTTTTAGGCGATCCATTAAATCTCTTCTCTTCATAGAAGTCTATCCTGCCTCTACTTACCAATTGTACTTTTAGGGTTGTTTTTTATATCAAAATAATGCATGGGAACATGGATGGGTGGGTGAGTTTACTTTGAATATTAGAAATGAATTAAATAGTGTTTTCAGTTTGTGGTGCTCAGTAAAGTTCCTCTTTAAGCTGAACTCCAGGCATATAAAAAATGCAGAAATTATTGCAGTTATGCATGCATTAATACATTTTTAATTGTATTTTTATTGCAAAAATTTTTAAGTACCTGCTTCTTGCAGTTCCTCTATAACTCAGGTTAGAAAAGGGGAAAGTAGCACATGGAGTCAATCAGCTGTGCTGCAGTGCTCATGTTCTAACAGGGAACATGCTGATATAGGAAGAGAGCAGAGTGATTGAGATGAGCTAATCAGTCTTTGCTTTTTGATGGTTCAGTCACAGGTTGAAGTAGGAGCGAGACCTGTAAAGCTGCGTACACACGAGCGGAATGTCCGACAGAAAAAGTCAGACAGAAGCTTTTCATCATCTATTCTGATCGTGTGTATGCCTCATTGGACGTTCTCTTTCGAAAATTCTGACGGACCTAGAAATGGAACATGTTCTAAATATTTCCGATGGAACCAATTCCTATCGGGAAAACCGCTCGTCTGTATGCTGTTCCGACGGACCAAAAACGACGCATGCTCTGAATCAAGTACGACACGGAAGCTATTGGCTACTGGCTATTGAACTTCCTTTTTCTAGTCCCGTTGTACGTCATTTCGCTCTGGACGGTTGGACTTTGGTGTGACCGTGTGTATGCAAGACCGCTTGAGCGGAATTCCGTCGGAGTTCCCTCGGAGAAACCTTCTGAGTTTATTCCGACGGCAAAACCGGTCGTGTGTACGCGGCATAAGTGCAGCAGAGAAAAATCTGATTAAGCTTTGTGGCAGAGCCGTGTAAATCTCAGTACCAACTACAATTTTTATTTTTCACTTTTTACTCTCAACATTTTCTATGTAGTTACGATTGTTTTGTTGCTTTCTTGCAGCTCTTTGACTTTGAGCTGAGTTGTGAAGACATGAAAAAACTGGATGGCCTTAACAAAAACTTGAGATACTTAAGCCTTCATAGGTATGTAAGAATCTTGTCTCTCTGTAGTTTGTGGACTTGTATAGAATTCTTGGATAGGATTTATCTGTCTCTTAATCAGTTTAAAAGTATTACTAAACCTAAAACACAAATTACAAAAAGTTATTCAGATAGAGTTGCCACCTCATCCCTTTTAACCCGAACACACAAATTACACAGGTTCTGAGGCTGATTTAATGCAGATAAGGCCTCAAGTGAGTTTAATTACCACCTTAATCAGCTACAGAACCTGTGTAATTCATGTGTGTTCAGTTTTAAAGGGATGAGGTGGCAACCCTATATTCAGATGATTCATAGCTATATATGTAAAAGCCAATTTATTTGGATGCAAAAACTGTTGATATTTCAGTGCCATCGATTGTTTTATGACCCAAACGTGTGAGCTGCTCACTGGATTGCGGTTCTGTGTATAACTTTCTTGACAAAGAGTCGATACACAACCCATTTGGGCTTCTCCCATTCACTAATTTTACAGGACTAAGCTTTGTTAAAGAGTAAAAATAGAAAGAGAAGCCCAAACTGGTTGCGCATTGACAATCAATACAGTTTTAATGCAGTATTGTTAAATGGTGTGCTATTATACAATGTGCTAATGCCATGTACACATGACCGGACTTTCCGGCAGACTAGGTCCGCCGGTCTTCCCGACGGACTTTCGACGGAGTTATGGCGGACTTCCGAATGAACGGACTAGCCCACACACGGACTAAAGTCCGTTCATTTTGAACGTAATGAGGTACGACGGGACTAGAAAAGGAAGTCAATCTTGCCACTTTTATCGGCAAGATTGACACCTTGCGAGCCCTGTCGCAGAGCATACCAGGCCCTCAAGTCTGGTATGGATTTTAAGGGGAACCCCCTACACCGAAAAAACGGCGTGGGGGTCCCCCCAAAAATCGATACCAGACCCTTATCCGAGCATGCAGCCCAGCCGGTCAGGAAAGGGGGTGGGGACAAGCGAGCGCCCCCCCCCCTTCTAACCGTACCAGGCCGCATGCCCTCAACATGGGGGGTGGGTTCTTTGGGGGAGGGGGGCCCTGTGGCCCCCCCCACCCCAAAGCACCTTGTCCCCATGTTGATGAGGACAAGGGCCCCTTCCCGACAACCCTGGCTTATCGGAATCCGGGAGCCCCCTTTAATAAGGGCGCCCCCAGATCCTGGCCCCCCACCCTATGTGAATGAGTATGGGGTACATCGTACCCCTACCCATTCACCTGGGGTAAAAAAAGTGTCAATAAAAAAACACACTACACAGGTTTTAAAGTAATTTATTAGGCAGCTCCGGGGGTCTTCTTCCGACTTCGGGGGTCTCTTCCGACTTCTCCGTTCTCTCTCCGGTTCTTCTCCCACTCTCCGGTTCTTCTCCAGCTCTCTGGTTCTTCTGCCGGGCTCCTCTGCTATCTTCTGCTCTTTTGCTAGCGGTGGCCCGGTCTTCTCCGCCGTCTTGTTCGGTGGCAAAAGAGCAGAAGAACCGGAGAGCGGGAGAAGAACCGGATACTGGGAGGAGAGGCCGGAGAGCGGGAGAAGAACCGGAGAGAGCGGAGAAGTCGGAAGAGACCCCCGAAGTCGGAAGAAGACCCCTGGAGCTGCCAAATGTGTTTTTCTTATTGTAGTGAGCGCGAGATGTATAGTACCCTGTTGCCGAGAACCAGCGCGATACGATTGTGCTGGAAACATTCTCGCAGGCAGGTGCTGTTGCTGCCCTTGCGTCGTATTTGGTCCGTTGGACCAGCATACAGACGAACGAGCTTCCCGATAGGAACTGGGTCCGGCGGAGTTCCGGCGGGAAGATTTGAAACATTTTTAAAATCTAAAGTCTTTGGATTTTCGACCGAAAAGGTCCGTCGGAAGTCCGATGAAGCCCACACACGGTCGGATTGTCCGCCGGACTCGGTCCGTCGGACCAGTCCGGTCGAAAAGTCTGCTCGTGTGTACATGGCATAAGTGTGCTAAGTTTCTTCATGCAAGGTTTGGAAGCTGGGAATAGCTGAGTGGGAATGCTATGCATTAGGGGGGATTTACTAAAACTGGTGTACTCGGAATCTGGTGCAGCTGTGCGTGATTGTCTAACTTCAGCTTGTTCAGTTAAACTTTGGGTATAAAACTTGCAACAGAATCCCTGAAAGACATGAAAATGTCATAGGGCCTAAGGCTAGCCATACATTATACAATTTCTTCTACAATTTTCCTTTAGATTTACCAAAACCATATAATATAAGGTGAAACCCGGTAAATCTAAAGGAAGTTGAATGAGAAAATTGTATAATGGCCAGCTTAACTCTCCAGCACCTATCAAACACAGAATATTAGTTTCAGGTGGTTTGACCCCTAAATGCCAAAGGGTATAAGAAGTTGCTGGGTTACCAGAATGCATTCACAATTATTGGTTTCAGTTGGGGCTGCTATATGCCTGAATATTTAATGCTAAGCTATTCATCCTATAATTTTTTTTCTTTTGAAATATTTGATAATGTTTTGCAGATATGAATTTTACTGATTAATGTACATCTTCCTCTCTTTTCATTTAGTTGGAAGGAATCTCCTAAATACCCCTATCATGATGAGTATTAAGACATTGGGTTTCCTAGCCTGACACCACAATAGGTTAGGTGTGTCTGTCTTTCCAGTGCAAGAAGATGATGAAACAAAGTGCTGTAATGTCACACTGCTCACCGAATGATGGTTTAATGGGAAAGTTTGAAGCCTAACTCCATGTTAATTTTACTTTAAATGGTTTAGTTTTGGCCAAGATCAGTTTGGCTTGATTTTGTTCTGAGAATGAGATGGAAAGTCCCCATACTGCTGCGGAGATTGCAGCATTGTATATTGTATACAGTTGATGTGACATACAGTTTATACAGCAATGACAGCAGCCACATATATAGTAATGAAAATTGTTTGTGTAGGCCAGCTTGGGCCATACAAACTATTTAAAGTGAAATGAAACCTGGAGTAAGCCTAGGTTTACACTGCTGCAGGATTGAAATAGTGCGAGTTCAGCTGAACCCATACGATTTCATACCCGCATGTCAGTCCGACATCGGGGGGTGATTTTAGAGACATCTGTGTGGGTTCCTGCACAGATGTCTATTGAAATCCCACCCGAAGTCGCCAAAGGTAGTGCAGAAACAAAGTCAGCGTCGCACTGATTCGGACGGTGCTATTGCCAGCAATAGCCGCCGATTTGACATGCCAAATTGCATCGATGTGAACTTAGACTTTAACATTTAATAAGAAATTTGGACTCCTAGTTTAATGAGAAAGTTTAATTAACTGTTGTATAAATCTGAACTTTTTAATTGAATGGTGTTGAAATTTTAGCACTGAAATAAAGCTTTTGCATTTCTTAGTTCTGCCTATCTGTGTTTATTACTAAAGTGTCATAATCTTCTCATTCTGTGGCTCTTTTCATCACAAAACTATCAATTTATGGAGAAGAATAATGCCCCGTACACACGGTCGGATTTTCCGATGGAAAATGTCCGATCGGAGCGTGTTGTCGGAAATTCCGACCGTGTGTGGGCTCCATCGGACATTTTCCATCGGATTTTCCGACACACAAAGTTGGAGAGCAGGAGATAAAATTTTCCGACAACAAAATCCGTTGTCGGAAATTCCGATCGTGTGTACACAAATCCGATGGACAAAGTGCCACGCATGCTCAGAATAAATAAAGAGATGAAAGCTATTGGCCACTGCCCCGTTTATAGTCCCGACGTACGTGTTTTACATCACCGCGTTTAGAACGATCGGATTTTCCGACAACTTTGTGTGACCGTGTGTATGCAAGACAAGTTTGAGCCAACATCCGTCGGAAAAAATCCTAGGATTTTGTTGTTGGAATGTCCGAACAAAGTCCGACCGTGTGTACGCCCTATAAGAGTTACAATGTATCATCTGTGCACTACTGTCAACAACAGGCAAATATTGTGGGCAATCCTGGCACTGGAATTAGAGAATATGTAGTGGCAAAACATCTTTTTATTTTTTTGGTAAACAGTGTGGTTAGAACCCCTATCAGGTTTTTATTGGTCTTCACTGGGGAGATTCACACAGTTTGTTTGTCCTGGTGACCATTGCATTGAAACAAAAAGTGAAAGGAAAACCAAAATCTTACAGTGGAACCGGAACACAGAGGAAACCTTCCAATGGGGACACCTGTTGTCCCCCTCACTTTGGACTCTGTTTTTGAGAAATTAAGTGAAGGGAAACCACCTCAATGGGACATGGACAGCAACAAGAGAAAACTGCCAGGGGTTTTAAATAATCTCTACTGTATCCAAAACAAAAAAAAATAAGTTGTGGTTCTAGACATACTTAGAATAGTTAGATATTGACCATCTAAGGCAGTACTGGTCAACTTATGAGGAACAGGGGGCCTCAGCTGCAACCCCCCTCACCATTACCATGGGGAGGCACATTATATTTGGTATACTATATGTACTGCTACAAAGGACTGTCAGGGACAGCAGACATTACAGGAGATGGTCACATCTAGGGATGAGCCGAACACCCCCCGGTTTGGTTCGCAGCAGAACATGCAAACAGGCAAAATATTTAACGTCTATGGGACACTTAAAGGCTTATATGCAAGTTATTGCCATAAAAAGTGACGTTTTTTCAGGAGCAGTGATTTTAATAATGCTTAAAGTGAAACATTAAAATGAAATATTCCCTTTAATACTGTGCCTGCCCCCCCCCCCCCCTTAGTCTGCCTGTAAAGTAGCACATCTTTCCCATGTTCATAACAGTGCCACAGCAAAATTACATTTCTAAAGGAAAAAATGTCATTTAAATTTGCTCTCGACTGTAATGTATTGTCGGATCCCTGCAATATAGATAAAAATCATTGAAGAAAACGGCGTGGGTTTCCCCCCGGTCCATTATCAGGCCCTTCAGGTCTGGTATGGATATTAAGGGGAACCCCGCACCAAAATAATTAAAAAAATGGCGTGGGTGTCCCCCCCAAAATCCATACCAGGCCTTTCAGGTCTGGTATGGATTTTAAGGGGAACCCCGTGTCAAAATTTGAAAAAAATGGCGTGGGGTCCCCCCCAAAATCCACACCAGACCCTTATCCGAGCACGCAACCTGGCAGGCTGCAGGAAAAGGGGGGGACAAGGTGTTTTGGGGGGACATTTTTTGCTTTAGAAATGTAATTTTTCTGCCCTCATCCATTACACTGTGTATGGCTGCAATGTAAGCAGCCTTACATAGTGTGGGGCGTGGACTTAACCCCTGAGCCATGATTGCTTTGGATAATTGTGGCTCTCTCAGCAGATTGCGCTGTGATTGGCCAAAGTATGCAGGTTATGTGCATGCTTTGGCCAATCATAGGACGCCAATGCACTGTGAATTTGCCGGGAACACCCCATAATGTTTGGTACTCACCAAACGGGCGAACACCCGGTGTTCGAGTTGAACTTACGTTCGACTCAAACATCGGGCTAATCCCTAGTCACATCCTGCAGAAGTACTGCAAGAGTGATTGGAGATGGTACAAGAGATAGTCAAAGATTTGCGGCATATGTACATGAGACTGGTAGAGATCACTACCATCTTCTTGCTTTACAAATAAACATTCCCACTCCTGACTTTTGCAGTCCAAACAAATTCAAAGGGCAGCAGACTGTGCATGAAAATGGGAATTTTCATGAGTTCCTGTCCTGCTTGGGGAGTTCTCTCCTCTGTTAATTTTCAGTATTCTAAAATAACAGCAGGTGTGCAGGTCCGGGAAGTCAGGGCAGATATATCACAATTTCTAAAAAAAAGACAAATTGAGAGCAAGGTTCCTAGACCAACCAACCTTGAATTAACTGACCCCAATACTCGGAAGAGACAGCAGACACTAGACAGACTCAGGGTTTGGTTCAGGGATTTAGAATGTGGTCAACAATGTGACATAATGTAAGGTATAAAGCTACATTTACACGGTAGTTCAGGTTCAGATACTTTTCTATACACAGCCTCTGGACGTGGCAACAGTCTGATATGGCCGCATACACCCTGGCTGATTTACCCATAATCAATTTGTGTGTGGTCAAAACTGCAGAAATGCTGACCCTGGAAGCACACTGGCTGCATCCAAGGTCTGTATTTGCATGTAACTGCTCCGATGAGCGGTTACAATTAGACAGCAGCACGGTCTGCCATTGATTTGTACACCTGATGACAGTTGCAGCTGTTTGACAGTTTACAACAACCAGTAAGAATCTACTGATCCTTGCTGGTGACTGCACACTAACTCCCGTGTGAATGTAGCCTAATTCTAAACAAAGCAGTGTTCCTTCACATGCTAAGTATGTATGTAAACTGTAGTTTATTAATTTTTATTATCCATAAATACAGCTATAATTTCCTTTTCAAGATAGTGTTGGTGAGGCCATCCTATCAACATCCAGTCCTGATAAAATCTCTTCTGTAGTAGTGAAGGCTGGTGACATCGTTCTTCAATATTCATCGTGGAATGGGTACTTTGGATGGTCCTGCCACCTGAGTAAAAGACACAAAGACACCATATAATTATGGCAATGTGTAGTGAAATAATTACTTAAAAATCCAATCACACTCGGGGAAATTCAAAAAGGATGTTGTAAACACCCTTTGGAATTCCATGAGGGTACAGCATGGAAAGTGTCAGTGCTTGTGCTCAGTTCATGTACCTTTCACAAACAAGTACATGAATTTGTCCCCCGTCTGCAGTGAGGAAGAAGCGTTCGCACTGGACACTCCTCCCTCAGCGCACTCACTACTGCCCTCTGTCCTTGGAAACTGCATCTGTCACATTGATAGACACACGGCCAAGCAGTTTGATACTAGGCGTGAGTGGCGCCTTAAGGCGAGTACTGAAACTAGTTCTCCATCAAGTCCGCTTAACTTTTGATTGACAGCGCATGGAAGTGTGTGTGAATCCATAGCCACTATTCAGTTCAATAGCAGCTTTTGAATATGCCCCCAGCATATTGATTGTGGGGGATGAACCATGAAAGGCAAATTATAAGTAGATTTAAACGTCAGTTTAATATATTAAGAACAATGGTTCACTCTTGTCAGAAGTTTACTTATAATCTAACACAGCAAACCAATGGTTCCTTTTGTAAAAATGTTTAAAGTGGTTCTAAAGGCATACTTTTTTACCCTAAAAAGCTGAATTCCAGGAATTTTGCCACCTGGTAAATTATAGGCACACTATGAGTTAAGTCTAAGGAGGTGCATGCCTCCTTCTGGACCTATGCCTATTATTTACATCTGACAGGTTTATTGCTCTCCTCTGCTGCCCATTCACAGCAGCCTTTGTATTTTGTGAATGAGTTCACATAATACAAAGGCTTCTGTGGTTGGGGAGGGGTGGGCATAGCAGCTGCCATGACTCTAAAATTGAAGGAGCTGAGCCTACAGCATTCAGCTTTGAAGCTCTGGAAGTTACCTTCCTGGAGCACAATAAACCTCTCATATGTAAATAATCAAGAGAATTCCACCAGGTAGCAAGCACCTTGTTGAGACTTAACTGATTGTATTGGTCTGTTCATTAATTAGGGAAAAAAAACGTCCAAATCCGATCTCCTCAGGCCCCCCTTAAACACTTACCTGGCTTTTTTTTCGATACAGTGCATGCTTGTCTGCATTGGCACTGCTTTCTCTCCCTCTTCTCACAGAACACAGAGGCAGCCAATGGCTCCTGTTGCTGTCACTCAAATCCTGTAAGGAGTGAGGCCGCACCTTGTGTGTCCATGAGCACATGCAGCTCGTTTCAGGAGCGCACCTGCATGAGTGCCCTCAATGAAGCCAGCTTGCTATAACGTACTCACAGAAGAGGAGGAGCAGACAGCACTGGTGGCCGACCCCAGAAGAGGAGGATTGGGGCCAATACCATTGCACAGAGCAAGCAAGTATAATATGTTTATTATTTTATGGGAAAAAAAATATGCATTTACAGCTACTTTAAATTTGAACTCTTCCCCTTCACTTTCTGTCACGATGACAAGGTGTCAGAAAGACAGGAAATTATAGGAAATCCCTTTGTTGCATTGAACCTCTTCACACAGACAGAACCAATCCAATTACCCTTTGCTTCTGGGCAAGTGTTGGAACCTCTGGCAGCTATTTTCCGTCCTAGTGACCTCCATTAACCTAATTTCATGTCCTAAGAAGAAATGTCTTTAAAGGTGTCACAAGCAGCTAAAAATATATGATAGAGGTTCTAACCCCCTCCCCCAGAAAAGAAAAAAGTTTTGACACAAAGTAGGTGTTACATTTAACATTTAGACCCCTTTCACACTGGAGGCATTTTTCAGGCGATTTAGCGCTAAAAATAGCGCCTGAAAAAACCTCAGCTGCAAACCCAGTGTGAAAGCCCGAGTGTTTTCACACCAGGGTGCTGCGCTGGCAGGGTGTCACAAAAAGTCCTGCAAGCAGCTTATTTGCAGTGCTATAGGAGCGGTGAATACACCGCTCCTATAGCGCCCCTGCCCATTGAAATCAATGGGCAGTGCTACCATTCTGCCGCTATAGCGGCAGGCGGTTTTAACCCTTTTTTGGCCGCTAGTAGGGGTTAAAACCGCCCGCTAGCGGCCATATAGTGCCGCTAAAATGACAGTAAAGCAGCATTAAAAATAGCGCCGCTTTACCGCCGACGCCCGGGCACTTTCAGTGTGAAAGGGCTCTTACAGGTAAGTATTTTCCCTTTTGGTGCCTGAAGATGGACCACTTTGACACAGTGGGCCAGCTTGAACATAATTATCAAGTGTATTAGCGGTCCCAAGTGTATTACAGGTTATAGCAGTCTGCAAGGGATTGGTGGAAAATAAAAATATGTTAAATGGCAAAAGCTCATTTTGCAAATAATAAATCGACTGGAAATGTTGTAACACAAATCCAGCTTTGAATGAAACAAGGGAAATCAGTTTATTGTACTAAAGTTAGGGAATGCTCTCACCTTTCTTTGAACAATCCTATAGAGCTAATTTCAGCAGGCTTTTTGCAATGTCATTGTCTCATGATTTAGCCTTGTGTTTCCTGTATTGATATACTCTCTATTGGGCACCTTATATTTCCACAAACTTATGAATATACAGTAAGGAGACTGGCAACCCCTATGGCAACTAATTGAACAAGATCAATGCTTAGATCAAAATCAAACCCACTAAGAAATCAGGCTAAATGCCCTGTCAGTTCAACTGCTAAACTGTACTACGATCCAAATCTATTGGCATCGCTCCAAAGACCAAGCCTCTCCCCCACTACAGATGCTTTGGGTGACGGCCATCTACATCTCTAATCAAGAGAATGTAACAGAGTGCAGGCCGCACATCAATGGCACCACTTCTTTATAAAAACCTTATTGAGTCGCAAACGACACATGGCGTGTCCTCACCCGGGAACTGCTCTCGTTTGACCCCAATGGGCTTAATTGTAGAGATGCTAAACCAATATTTAAACCAAAGTATCCCTTTAGGATCAACAAGGAAACAGCACGAAGGGGGTTAAAAGCTGCACTAGCATGGCAGGGTATAAAAGAAAGCAGCACCGCTCCAAGCCCTGTGTGTAGTTGAGTTGTCAGATCCTGCAATGTTTCGGAGACACACAGGACCCCTTTGTCAGGCATGTGATCATCACATGCCTGGTGAATGGGTCCTGCGTGGCTCCAAAACGTTGCATCACACTGTTTTGTGATGTGATCTTTCTTCAATAAAAAATGTTTGGATGTAATTAAAGATCCTTGGTGTGCTGGCGAATGTCTACATTTTCGTGTATGTTCCAGTATCCAGCTGGTGGTCGCTACATCACCCGGTACCTTAAGGCCCCTTTCACACTGGGGCGGTGGGGGCGTTGGTGGTACAACAGCGCTATTTTTAGCGCTGCTGTACCGTCGTTCTTGCAGCGGTATTTGGCCGCTAGCGGTGCGGTTTTAACCCCCGCTGGCGGCCGAAAAAGGGTTAAAATCCCTCGTACAGCGCGGCTATAGCCGCGGTATTGCCGCGGTATAGTCGCGCTGTCCCATTGATTTCAATGGGCAGGAGCGGTGAAGGAGCGGTGAATACACCGCTCCTTCACCGCTCCAAAAAAGCGGTTTGCAGGACTTTTTTCACCGTCCTGCCTGCGCACCGCTTCAGTGTGAAAGCCCTCGGGCTTTCACACTGAACAAACAGCGGAGGCTGTTTAGGGGCGGTTTGCAGGCGGTATTTTTAGCGCAATACCGCCTGCAAACCGCCCCAGTGTGAAAGGGGTCTAAGAGTAGGGATGAGCTGAATACCTCCCGGTTCGGTTCGCACCAGAACCTGCGAACGGACTGAAAGTTTGCGCGAACTTTAGAACCCCATTAAAGTCTATGAGACTCAAACGTTTGAAATGAAAAGTGCTAATTTTAAAGGCTAATATGCAAGTTATTGTCCTAAGAAGGGTTTGGGGACCCGGGTCCTGCTCCAGGGGACATGTATCAATGCAAAAAAAAGTTTTAAAAACGGACGTTTTTTCAGGAGCAGTGATTTTAATGATGCTTAAAGTGAAAAAAAAAGTGAAATATTCCTTTAAATATCGTACCTGGGGGGTGTCTATAGTATGCCTGTAAAGTGGCGCGTGTTTCCTGTGCTTAGAACAGTCCCTGCACAAAATGACATTTTTAAAGGAATAAAAGTAATTTAAAACTGCTTGCGGCTTTAATGTAATGTCGGGTCCCGGCAATATGGATGAAAATCAGTGAGACAAATGGCATGGGTACCCCACAATCCATTACCAGGCCCTTTGGGTCTTGTATGGATATTAAGTAGAACCCCGCACCCAAATTAAAAAAGGAAAGGTGTGGGGCCCCCAGGCCCTTTATACTCTGAACAGCAGTATACAGGCGGTGCAAACAAGACAGGGACTGTAGGTTTGTTGTTAAGTAGAATCTGTTTGTCATTTTGAACTGGTACATTTTTAAAGTGTAGATTCAGCCAAAAAATCTATTTTTAAGCTTTTTGGAAAACATAGGGAAGGGTTATCACCCCTGTAACATTTGTTTTGCTGTCTGTGCACCTCTTCAGAAGATTTCACCTCACTTTCTGTCCCAATGACAAATGTTTTTTGAAAATTTGGGGTTTTTAGTGAAACAAGGATTGGTGATAAAGCATCAGTAAAGAGGAGACGCGTTTTCCCCATATTAACTCTTACAGGAGAGAATTTCCCTTCCTAGGGGTAGATTTCATCTCACTTCCTGTTGTCTCCTTCCGTTTGCAAGTAGGAGTCGTTTGTAAGTTGGGAGTTTGAAAGTAGGGGCCTGCCCTATATACTCTGCAGAAATTGGGGCCTTAGGTGTTGGTGTTGCCACAACACTGTAAGCCCTCACAGTTACTCTTGGTGGGCGCAGGAACGGGCTGTGCTGTGAAATATTAGATCAAAAATTGTAATTACATGCCATTGTTGAACAGTGGTAGAAAAATTGGGCCTTTGGTATGGTGGTGCTGGTGCCACAACACTGTAAGTCCTCACAGTTACTCTTGGTGGGCGCTGGAACGAGCCCTGCTGTGAAGTATTATATCAAGAATTGTAATACATGCACCTGTTGAACAGGGGCAGAAAAATTGGGCCTTTGGTGGTGGTGGTGGTGTTGCCACAACACTGTAAGCCCTCACAGTTACTCTTGGTGGGCGCAGGAATGGGCCCTGCTGTGAAATATTAGATCAAGAATTGTAATTACATGTCCCTGTTGAACAGGGGCAGAAAAATTGGACCTAAGGCACTGGTGCCACAACACTGCAACCCCTCACAGATGCTATAGTTGGAGCATAGGAATCAGCCCTGCATCAAAAATTGTAATTATACACCCCTGTTAAACAGGGGCTGAAAATTTGGGCCTTGGGCACTGGTGCTGGTGCCACAACACTGCATCCCCTCACAGATACTCTAGTTGGAGCACAGGAATGAGCCCCGCTGCAAAGTATTGCATCAAAAATTGTAATTACACGCCCCTGTTAAACAGGGGCAGAAAAAATTGCCACAACACTGCAACACCTCACAGATGCTATAGTTGGAGTGCAGGAATGAGCCCTGCTACACAGTATTGCATCAAAAATTGTAATTATACGCCCCTGTTAAACAGGGGCAGAAAAATTGGGCCTTGGCCATTGGTGGCAGTGCCCAGAACCAAAAATGTTCTTACAAGCTATCAGCATGAAAATTGAGGAGAAAGAGGATTGTGACTCAGCATAACAGGATAGTCACTCAGCATCAGCATAGGCAGTCTTGAAGGGATCTCACATTAAAAAAAAAAATCAATCGGTTACATCAGCATCAGGTGCTTGGTAGCTGGTGATCCAAGACTGATTCATTTTTATGAAGGTTAGCCGATCGACCGATCCAGTGGACAGGCGCACCCTGTGATCGGTTACAAAGCCTCCAGCAGCACTGAATGTGCGTTCCAAAAGAACGCTGGATGCCAGTAGCTCAATTGCATACTGTGCAAGCTCTGGCCAGTGATCCAACCTCAAGACCCAGTAACCCAGAGGAATTTCGGTGGGAAAGGTGTCCAAGTCTGATCTTGCCCCTAGGTAATCCTGCACCATGTGAATCAGACACTGGCGATGGTTGCTGGAACCGATCAGACCTTGGGGCTGCGGACTAAAAAATTGTCTGAATGCATCGGTCAGACGGCCACCTTCTCCACTGCTCCTTCTGTGACTGACTGAAGCCTCAGCAACACATTGTCCAGGAGGACCAGGAAATTGTAACCTCCCAGGCTCTGGAAACCAGCACAGGAAGAGGCCATGGAGGAAGAAGAAGAGAAGGGGGTGGAGGAGAGAGGTGTGGCAGAATCACCACTAGTAGAATTTTGGAGGTGTGGTGGCGGAACAACCTCCAACACTTCTGCACCCTGTCCTGCATCCTTCCCAGTTGCCAGAAGAGTCACCCAGTGCACGGTGAAAGATAGGTAACGTCCCTGTCCATGCCTGCTGGACCATGAGTCAGCGGTAATATGCACCTTACCGCTGACGGCCCTGTTCAGTGAGTCCAAGACATTGCCTTCCACATGCTGGTAGAGAGCCGGAATCGCCTTCCGTGAGAAAAAGTGGCATTTGGGAACCTGCCACTGAGGAACCGCACATTCCACAAACTCATGGAAGGGGGCAGAGTCTACCAACTGAAAAGGCAGCAGTTGAAGTGCTAGCAATTTAGCCAAGCTAGCATTCAACCGCTGGGCACGTGGATGGCTGGGAGCGAACTTCTTTCGGCGGTGCAGCAGCTGGGGCAGGGAAATTTGCCTGGTACAATCTGACGTCGGTGTACCGATAGCAGATTGCTCGCAAGTACTTGGCTGTGACACACCTAATTCTACACCTTCATTCCTTCCAGTGCAGGTTTCAGAGAGGACTGAAGGTATAGTGGGGTTGGAGATCCCAGCTGATGAGGAGCAAGGAGAGGTCCGCTTTGTTCTTTGGTGTGGGTCTTTTAGGTACGCTTGCCAACGAACTGCATGGCAGGTCGACATAGGTGATGTTTTGGCAACGCGATATACGCTTGAGACATATGTTGCAAATAGCAGCAGTGGGATCTGATGCACTTATCTCAAAAAAGGCCCACACCAAAGAACTTTTGGAATAACGTGCAGAGACAGCAGCGCACTGCACAGCTCTGCGGTGTGATGCAGTCGGTGTGCTGCCCTTAAGCTGGCCCCTGGAGGGCATCCTGCCTCGTTGGAGATGTGCCTCCTACTCCTCTCTCCTATCAGGCACCCAGGTGGAGTCAGTGACCTCATCATCCCCTCCCTCCTCATCACTGGAGCAAAGCTGGCAGTATGCTGCAACTGGGGGAACATGACTGCCAGATTGCTGTCCTTCTTGGGCACCCCCTCTCTCTGGGCTCATGCTACTGCCTTCCTCTAGCTGGGTACCATCATCGGAGCCTTCAAAACGCTGGGCATCCTCCTGGAGCATGTACCCAACACTGTGGTCAAACAGTTCGGGGGACTCCTCAGGAGGACATGGTGGGGCTAGGGAAGGAGTGACTGATGCCATTGAGCCAAGGGAAGAGGCCACATTGGCAGCTACTTTGCCAGACAAAGTACCCTGAGCCTGGGTGAGAGGATGAGGAGGATGAAGACGGCTTGGTCATCCACTCTACCAAATCTTCCGCATGTTGTGGCTCAACACGGCCAGCTGCAGAAAAAAAGGACAAGTCTGTCCCACGGCCATGTGCTGATGAGAATGCACCGTCTCCACGACCAGCACTGTTGCCTCTAGACACAGAGCCTGCTTGCCCTCTTTTATTGGCTTTTAACTGTCTGCCTCTCCTTCTTGGCCTTCCAGACATGCTAATGGCCTGCAGTGAGATGTAGCTGCACAAAGCTGGGATGTATATATATATATATATATATATATATATATATATATATATATATATATATTGATACTGCAGCTAGCAGAATCAACTGCCTGCCTGTGGTATTAATAGGTTTAGAACAACAGCAATTGTCTTCAGGTAGCTTTAGGTGCACGCTGTGCAGAGGGCACAGTACACTAACTGTGAATTCTGTAGCTGCTTGCCTGTGGTACTAATAGGATCAGAAGAACACCACCAATTGTCTTCAGGTAGCTTTAGGTGCACACTGTGCAGAAGACACAGTACACTAACTATAAATACTGTAGCTGCCTGCCTGTGGTACTAATAGGATCAGAAGAACACCACCAATTTTCTTCAGGTAGCTTTAGGTGCACACTGTGCAGAGGACACAGTACACTAACTGTAAATACTGTAGCTGCTTGCCTGTGGTACTAATAGGATCAGAAGAACACCACCAATTTTCTTCAGGTAGCTTTAGGTGCACACTGTGCAGAAGACACAGTACACTAACGGTAAATACTGTAGCTGCCTGCCTGTGGTACTAATAGGATCAGAAGAACACCACCAATTGTCTTCAGGTAGCTTTAGGTGCACACTGTGCAGAAGACACAGTACACTAACTATAAATACTGTAGCTGCCTGCCTGTGGTACTAATAGGATCAGAAGAACACCACCAATTTTCTTCAGGTAGCTTTAGGTGCACACTGTGCAGAGGACACAGTACACTAACTGTAAATACTGTAGCTGCTTGCCTGTGGTACTAATAGGATCAGAAGAACACCACCAATTTTCTTCAGGTAGCTTTAGGTGCACACTGTGCAGAAGACACAGTACACTAACGGTAAATACTGTAGCTGCCTGCCTGTGGTACTAATAGGATCAGAAGAACACCACCAATTGTCTTCAGGTAGCTTTAGGTGCACACTGTGCAGAGGACACAGTACACTAACTGTAAATACTGCAGCTGCCTGCCTGTGGTATTAATAGGATCAGAACAACAGCAATTGTCTTCAGGTAGCTTTAGGTGCACACTTTGCAGAGGACACAGTACACTAACTGTAAATACTGTAGCTGCCTGCCTGTGGTGCTAATAGGATCAGAAGAACACCACCAATTTTCTTCAGGTAGCTTTAGGTGCACACTGTGCAGAGGACGCACTACACTAATGGCCCGTACACACGGTCGGATTTTCCGATGGAAAATGTCCGATCGGAGCGTGTTGTCGGAAATTCCGACCGTGTGTGGGCTCCATCGGACATTTTCCATCGGATTTTCCGACACACAAAGTTGGAGAGCAGGAGATAAAATTTTCCGACAACAAAATCCGTTGTCGGAAATTCCGATCGTGTGTACACAAATCCGACGGACAAAGTGCCACGCATGCTCAGAATAAATAAAGAGATGAAAGCTATTGGCCACTGCCCCGTTTATAGTCCCAACGTACATGTTTTATGTCACCGCGTTTAAAACAATCGGATTTTCCGACAACTTTGTGTGACCGTGTGTATGCAAGACAAGTTTGAGCCAACATCCGTCGGAAAAAATCCTAGGATTTTGTTGTCGGAATGTCCGAACAAAGTCCGACCGTGTGTACGCCCTATAACTGTAAATACTGCAGCTGCCTGCCTGTGGTACTAATAGGATCAGAAGATCACCACCAATTTTCTTCAGGTAGCTTTAGGTGCACACTGTGCAGAGGACACAGTACATTAACTGTAAATACTGTAGCTGCCTGCCTGTGGTATTTATAAGATCAGAACAACAGAAATTGTTTTCAGGTAGCTTTAGGCGCCCATTGTGCAGAGGACGCAGTACACTAACTGTAAATACTGCAGCTGCCTGCCTGTGGTACTAATAGGATCAGAAGAACACCACCAATTTTCTTCAGGTAGCTTTAGGTGCACACTGTGCAGATGACGCACTACACTAAATGTAAATACTGCAGCTCCCTGCCTGTGGTACTAATAGGATCAGAAGATCACCACCAATTTTCTTCAGGTAGCTTTAGGTGCACACTGTGCAGATGACGCACTACACTAAATGTAAATACTGCAGCTCCCTGCCTGTGGTACTAATAGGATCAGAAGATCACCACCAATTTTCTTCAGGTAGCTTTAGGTGCACACTGTGCAGAGGACACAGTACACTAACTGTAAATACTGTAGCTGCCTGCCTGTGGTATTAATAAGATCAGAACAACAGCAATTGTTTTCAGGTAGCTTTAGGCGCACATTGTGCAGAGGACGCAGTACACTAACTGTAAATACTGCAGCTCCCTGCCTGTGGTACTAATAGGATCAGAAGAACACCACCAATTTTCTTCAGGTAGCTTTAGATGCACACTGTGCAGAGGACACAGTACACTAACTATAAATACTGTAGCTGCCTGCCTGTGGTATAAATAAGATCAGAACAACAGCAATTGTTTTCAGGTAGCTTTAGGTGCACACTGTGCAGAGGACGCAGTACACTAACTATAAATACTGCAGCTGCCTGCCTGTGGTACTAGGAGGATCAGAAGAACACCACCAATTTTCTTCAGGTAGCTTTAGGTGCACACTGTTCAGAGGACGCAGTACACTAACTGTAAATACTGCAGCTGCCTGCCTGTGGTATTAATAGGATCAGAACAACAGCAATTGTCTTCAGGTAGCTTTAGGTGCATACTGTGCAGAGGACACAGTACACTAACTGTAAATACTGCAGCTGCCTGCCTGTGGTATTAATAGGATCAGAACAACAGCAATTGTCTTCAGGTAGCTTTAGGTGCACACTGTGCAGAGGACGCACTACACTAACTGTAAATACTGCAGCTGCCTGCCTGTGGTATTAATAGGATCAGAACAACAGCAATTGTCTTCAGGTAGCTTTAGGTGCACACTGTGCAGAGGACGCTCTACACTAACTGTAAATACTGCAGGTGCCTGCAGTACTAATAGGATCAGAAGAACACCACCAATTTTCTTCAGGTAGCTTTAGGTGCACACTGTGCAGACGCACTACACTAACTGTAAATACTGCAGCTGCCTGCGGTACTAATACGATCAGAAGAACACCACCAATTTTCTTCAGGTAGCTTTAGGTGCTCACTGTGCAGAGGACACACTACACTAACTGTAAATACTGTAGCTAATAGGATTAATAGGATCAGAAGAACACCAGCAATGTTCTTCAGGTAGCTTTACATACTGTAAAAACACCTGCCTGCCTGTCAGTAGGAAGAGAATAACAGGAACGGATCTAGCTAAACTGAATACAGTGTATATACACCTAGGATGCATATATATATACACAATACACTGTAAGTGCAGCTAACTGACTCGCCTGCCTACTCTATCTAACTTAAATCAAATGACACTGTCTCTCTGTCTATCTCTCCGCCGCCGCAACACACTACACAAGGCCACCACGCTGGCAGCCTTATATAGTGTGGGGGGTGTACTAAACCCCCTGAGCCATAATTGGCCAAAGCCACCCTGGTTTTGGCCATTTACGGCTCTCTGTACAGACGGCGCTGTGATTGGCCAACCATGCGCGTCATAGTGCATGCTTTGCCAATCATCAGCCAGCAATGCACTGCGATGCCGCAGTAAATTATGGGCCGTGACGTGCCATTCGAATTTGGCGCGAACGGCCCATAACTTTCGAAATTCGACGAACGGTCAAACATGGGTTCGACTCAAACTCGAAGCTCATCCCTACTTAAGAGTTCATTCCAGTAATATGTGCAATGGGAATATGGACTGTGTAGTTGTCAGATCGGTCCCAGGTGACAGCTTCGAACGAGCTTGTTGAACTCAGCATAATCTTGGTCTGCTCATTACCCACCAATAAAAATGATTTAAAGGCAAGCATATATGAAAAAATCTAATTTCTGATTAAAGAATGGCACTTACTGTGGAGTTTGTAAATAACGCATGTTTTTGTTTAAGCCATCCAGGGTCTTCATGTCTTCTTCACTCAGTTGGAAGTCATATATCTGAAAAACAAGCAACATGCACATTTACTGTAACAGCTGTCCGGGTCTCCTGGCCAGGGACTAGGAAACTATCAGAAAATTGTACAGATCCTCTGCATCATCAGTTGATTCGGTGAAGTGCCCATTATTTGCCATGGACCCTAGGAGACAGTTTGGGATTTTTAGCATACTGCCAGAACCTTGAGTTTGCTCCATTGCTTGCTAGCAGTTGGTTTAATTCCAGGCGACCAAATGTGATTCCAAATCATAAGACAGGAGTGTAAAAGGTAAACGGGTGAATGTCAGGGTAGATAGCGTTTGCAAATAAATTCTTTAAAAAATCAGACAATGTGATTGTCTGGATTTGTTTCCACATTTTGTCTCTCATAGTTGAGGTATACCTATGATAACAATTACAGGCCTCTCTTATCTTTTTAAGTGGGAGAACTTGCACAATTGGTGGCTGACTAAATACTTTTTTGCCCCACTGTATATCAACTTTGGTCAATAATGGAAACCCTACTGTTTACACCGCCCTTTATTTCAAGCTTAGTAAACACAATATATTGGTGTAAGGTTCCCTGAATTATGAATGAACACAAGTATTAACTCAATACAGGAACCTACGTGAAAAGGTTAACGGGAGAGTAAACACCTGGCACAATATCTTATGTGTCAGATCTCTGCCTTCTGCCTCCTCAACTCACAGGTCAGCAACACTGCACAATATTGAAACCAGTATAAACAATATTACATTCAATAGGATAGCTCCCTTTAGCAGTTCAATGCAATTTGAGCAGATGAGGAGAGAAAATCATAAAAAGGGTGAGAAAGGGTGATCCTTGAAATCCAGATGTCTTCAGCTAGTCTCTTTTTAGTTGTAAATAAAGTTATCCAAAAAGGTAAGGTGTGACAAAGTTAGCAAAGCTGTGATTTATCCTGGCAATAGTATAGCTTCCTTCTTTTTATAATCCTAATAATGTCATCTGATGTAGCTACTGGAATTAGCAATGTGTACTGAGCATAGGCATCTACTGACTGTGTCCGTTATAACAGAGAGTTTAACTTCTGTGGGACTACAAGTGCCACCAGCTAAACTGTGTGGGTGTTGTTTAACAGCAGTGTCCTTAACTATAACAAGGGTTATGCCCGCTCCCCACTCCAAGTATCAGATGGATTAGATAACGGTGCAGATGATGAGAAGACTCCAGCCGGAACTCTCTCTCTGTGTCTTTGCTCTGTAAAATGGCGGCTAGCACCAGGCTGCAGCCCACTGGAATCTGAATTGCAGGCACCTCTGGATGATCCGGAACACCTGTCAGTCCGCTGCACTGAAGAAGCGATGCTGTCTGCAGAGATCCCTCTGGGTATAGCTGTCCGGTTCCCCGCTGTGTAGACCGCAAATCGTCAGCAACTCCCTGTCACACAAAACTCCTGCTGGCAGAGTCAAAACAGTATCCAGAGAGAGCGAACTAGGCCATGCCAGCCCTTTTTATATCCTCTCCCTTCAGTCTCTTCTGTGCACTCAAAAATAGTAAAAAAGGGAGGTTAGATACAGCGCTGCGCTAAGAAATGGGAAAAAATAGTAGCCAACACACCTATAGACTCAAGGTAAAAGACAATAAACAAAAAAGCGTAGCGCTATAAACCCCAAAACAAATTAAAAATGAATCAAAGCAGTAAGTTATGTGTGTGTGAACAGTATGTGAAAACAATATCACCACCTTAAGATGTATCCGTAGGATACAAAGATAGAAATTATAAAAATATAATATAATATATAATATTTTGCTATGAATCAGAACAACATTAAATATGTATATGTGAACAGTATGTGAAACTAGGTCACCACCTTAAGAAGTATCCATAGGATACAAAATAAAAAATGTAATAATGTGCTATAGATCAAAACAATATTAGATATACCAATAAACTTGTGAAAAATATTAATTATTAATATAGATATTAATATTAAAAATAAAATTAGAAAACCATAAAAAGTCCAATAGGTCTAGCACCATAAAAAGTTAATAGATAAAGATGTTCTAAAATACAAAAGTCCACAAATGTTGATTGTAGAAAAAGGTGAAGGAAAAAAACACCACCAGGGGTCTATGGAGGTTTAACACTGAAAATAATAGATCAATAGCTCTCCAAATTTTACAGTAGAGAAGATCAACTGGATATGGCAGGTGAGTGAACTGTAGAAAAACCACATGTGAACAAAAGATCTAAAAGTGGTGCAGGGGCCGTCACCGGAGGCATCAAGAGGCTTACCGGAACTTAGTGACTTGAAAAGACATACGTCATACAAGTCAGAAAGGCTTAGTGACCAACCGGTCTGGATAATACGTCTCTTCAGATGTCCTCAATAAGTAGCAGAAGGGAAAATGGCAATACGACTTCCACAAAATCCATAAACATTCCAATGAAAGCCATACGAGTGTTCATTGTATCCAGGAGAATTATATCTTGTTTTTTCAGGATAAAATGGTAATGGATATCTCCTGATATTTTTGTGGGGCCTCCTGCACACCAATGTAATAATTTACTGATGTTTATATGCAGGATCTTGCCGGCAAAAAGTTTCCTAGTAATAGAATGAAAGATCCTGCGTCTCAACCATGGGAGCTAAACTCCTCTATGTGGGAGAACTGAAGGGAGAACTTCAGTTCTCCCACATAGAGGAGTTTAGCTCCCATGATTGAGACGCAGGATCTTTCATTCTATTACTAGGAAACGTTTCTTTTCTAACTCTGATAGACTCAAAGGCAACACCTCCCTTCATATTCTGAGCCATGCCCTGGCACAAGGCCCGCACACCTTCTTCAGTCACGTAAGCCCAATCCTCCGACTCTTCTTCTTTCCTATGAGGTCTACGAGACAAAGCATCTGCATCTCGATTTCCTGCACCAGGTCAGTACTTCAAACTGAACTTGAACCCAGCCAAGGTCGCCAGCTATCTGTGCCCTGTAGCATCTAATTTGGCAGATGTCAAGAGGTATGTTAAGGGATTATAATCAATCTTTACAACAAATAGTCCTTCTGTTCTACCACTGTCCACTTTAGGGCCAGGAACTCCAACTTGTGGACAGGGTAATTCTTCTCGGATGGTGTAAGGCTACGTCTCACATAAGCCACGGGTCGGATACCACCATTCTGTTCTTGATAGAGAACTCCTCCCAGTCCCTCTCTACTGGTGTCCTGAGGAGCCCATTGATCCTGGACTGACTCTCCTTTCCTGCAAGCACCAGACTTCTTTGCCCTGGCTGCATCCTCTCCTTCTCCTGTGGCCACTTGTAACAGTTCATTAAGGGGCTGAGCGATCTTGGCGAAGTTAGCCACAAATTGCCGATAATAAGAAAAGAACCCCAAGAAAGATCTTAGTTCAGTCACAGTCCTTGGCCTATGCCAGGTGGTAACAGCCTCCAACTTCTGCAGATCTGTGGCAACCCTTCCTGCGGAGACAACATGACCCAGATATGTGACAGAGGTTCTGTAAAACTGACACTTCTCCAAGGACTACCTCCTTCCTTCTTCATGGAGGCATGAGAAAACCTTCTCTAGTTGAGCTTCATGTTCTTCTAATGTTCCTTCAAACACAATGATGTCTTCTAGATACACTAACACCTCCACTAGATTCATGTCTCCTACCGTTCTCTCCATCAGTCGCTGGAAGGTCGCAGGGGCCCCTGATAATCCTTGAGCCGTTCGGCTGAACTCATAGAATAACAAAGGGCAAATTAATGCAGTTTTTTCTCGGTCTTCTGGATGCATGGGGATCTGACAAGTACCCACTCTTCAAATCAAGTACGCTAAACCATTTGGCCCCAGTAAGACACTGAAGGCCATCTTCAATGCGGAGTGTTGTGTACTGATCAGGGATGGTGCGCCGGTTTAGAGTCCGGTAGTCAATGCACATGCGTAGTGATCCATTCTTCTTCCGCACCACCACAATATGGGATGCATATGGGCTCCTGGATTTCTAAATAACCACTGACCTCTTCAACTCCGCCAACTGCTCTGAAGGTCTTCCAGGTCACTGAGGGGTATTCTCCTAGCTCGTTCTCGAAAGACTTATCCTCCTGTAACCGGATTTGATGTTGAGCACTCTTAGCACATCCCACATCAAAATCATCCTTCGAAAAGATCTTCTCCCATTTAATTAATTGGGACTTCATTCTTTGCTGCAATGCAGGGAGTAAAACTTCAGCACAATGCTGGAACTCCTTCCACATCTGCTGACCACCCTCTTGACCTTTGGTCTCTTCAGGAAATACAGGGGTGGCTGCACTCACTCGCCCCACCAACATGCGTGCCCCCAATGTGATTGGGCGATCTGTAACATTCCAAAGACTAATTGGCACTTTTTTTCCAGTTCAGGACAGATCCCTGGCAGGGACCAATTCAGGAACCATCTCTAATCCAACAGCTCTAGCTTGGTTATTAGTTTCTAACATAACAAAGGGGCCTGGTTGGTCCCAGGTCAGTTTGACTATAGCTTTCAGACAAGCAACTTCTCCTGGCTGCAACACTCTTTTCTTGGCTTCTAACTTCCACAAGCGTCCCACCCCCTCAACAGGGGCATTCTTCTCTCTTGCCACACGCCGACAGGCCTTCAGTAACTGAGGGTGGATCTTCTTTAGAATGGAACCATCTTCTCCCAATACCGATGGCAACAATCTCCTTACCAGGTCAGTATTCGTGCCAATTAGTATTGAATTCCGTCCAGGCCCTGGGTGGCCTGGGGCACACGAACGCCAAGGTGTCAAAGGCCTCCACTTTCCCGACAGCTGCTGGCCCGAAGGATATTTGAATAGGGATGTACCCATCATATGGACACTTGGCAGTTCCAATTCCCCAGATCTCCAGTTCTTTAAGCTTGCGTAGAGGAAGGTGCCTCGGGTACTTGTCATAGAAGTCCCGATATAAAAACGTGACCTGGGCCTCAGTGTCTAACAAGGCCCTTGTGTAAATGCCCTCTATTTGTACGGACACAATCAGGGATGGCCCCACTAATTTCTCTGGAAAGCTCTCTACCTTGTTTCTGGTAGAGTTGGGTTTACAATCCCTCTCAGGTATATTCCGAGAGGACCTAACAGCAGCCCTAGGTGGCGAAACTAGGTTGCTTCTAGTAGAGTTGGGTTTGCAATCTCTCTTAGGTGTATTCTGAGAGGACCTAACAGTGGCCCTGGGTGGTGACAAAGCATTGACCCTCTGTGCCCGGGTCCCTGACCTCAGTGATGGGTTGCTTGGCTTCGAGAGTGTCGATTCCAAACCCTTCTTCTGAGGCCTTCTCCTTACCCTCCTTCTTCCAATTCTGGAGCTCTGTTTCTTGTCGGATGTCTTGTCTTGCAATTTGAGCAGATGAGGAGAGAAAATCATAAAACGGGTGAGAAAGGGTGTTCCTTGAAATCCAGATGTCTTCATCTAGCCTCTTTTTAGTTGTAAATAAAGTAATCCAAAAACGTAAGGTGTGACAAAGTTAGCAAAGCTGTGATTTATCCTGGCAATAGTATAGCTTCCTTCTTTTTATAATCCTAAAGATGTCATCTGATATAGCTATTGGAATCAGTAATGTGTACTGAGCATAGGCATCTACTGACTGTGTCCGTTATAACTGAGAGTTTAACTTCTGTGGGACTAGAAGTACCACCAGCTAAACTGTGTGTGATGTTTAACAGCAGTGTCCTTAACTATAACAAGGGCTATGCTTGCTCACCACTCCAAGTTATCAGATGATAACGGTGCAGATGATGAGAAGACTCCAGCCGGAACTCTCTATCTGTGTTTTTGCTCTGTAAAATTGCACGCTGCAGCTTACTGGAATCTGAATTGCAGGCGCCTCTGGATGATCCGGAACACCCGCCAGTCCGCTGCACTGAGGAAGCGATGCTGTCCGCGGAGATCCCTCTGGGAATAGCTGTCCGGCTCCCCGCTGTGTAGGCCGCAAATCGTCAGCAACTCCCTATCACGCAGCCCACCTGCTGGCAGAGTCAAAACGGTTTTCAGAGAGAGTGATCTAGGCCGCGCCATCCATTTTTATATCCTCTCCCAGCAGTCTGTTCTGTGCACTCAGCATTCTGTTCCCTGTAGTTCAGATCAGTCCTGCTGACAGTGTCACTTCAGCATTCTGAACTACACGTTCCATGTTGCTTTGCTTTGAGTCCTCACACAGGAAGAGAAGAAATTCACACATAGAGTCAAGCATATACTAGAGGAAGCCAACCCCACATTAACAACACAGAAAATGTCTCTAGCTTATAAGTATAATAGCTGACTTTGGCTACATATGGAAGTTCAGCATCACGTGAGCATTATCTAGGGTGGTCTGCATGCAAATTAAGTCTGTCTAAGAATGCCCACTCTCCCAGACTGACATCCACCTATCAAGGCATTTTGATATTTGCATAGCACCTCCAAAGAGCCAACCCACTGCTTACATCGGAGCTGAGGGCTCTTGAGAGGAGTACAGAGGCAGGGTATGATTATGTTTTCAGGAAGATACGTATAACACTGTGCCGGCCCCTCCCACCATCCATGATTTGCCTACACTGCATAGAGAAGCACAGGGTTTCAGTGATGTCATCCCAGGGTGTAATATATGGTATGTAATCTTAACACAAAGGTTTTATTTAAAATTAGAGTTGGTATGTTGATGAGGGGAGAGATAGGAACCAGGGAAGGTAAAATCTAAGCATATTAAATTCAGCTTTAAATGTATATCTACTAATAGTGAAGCAACAAACAACAAAGCTCATAAATTTAAATGCGGATGCCCCTTTGATCTTCAGCAGTGGCCATCCTTCCCTCACCTGCAGATTCTGTTTAATTCTGGTCGGCGTGTAGCTTTTAGCCAGGACCACAATCCCTCTCTGTAGCAGGTACCGCATGGCCACCTGGGCAGTTGTCCTTCCCAGCTTTTCTGCTATTTCTTTTAGCACTGGATCCTCCAGCAGGACGGGAGAGTTAGGGTCTATCCTGGGAAATGGAAAGTTTACAATTACCTACAATTCTGCTTTGGTGAGAAGGTCAAGTACTGTACATCAAGTGATATGACGATCTTACCATTTCTCATCTCGACTGGAGCCCAGCACGCTGTATCCCACCAGTACGATGTCCTGTGACTTGAGGAATTCCTGCAACTTGCCCTGGTTCAGATAGATGTGACACTCCACCTGAGCAACAAATAAGAATTTTAGTGTGGAATAGGAACCTGTAGAAGTAATTTCATGTATTCCTCCACTTGTCCTTATTTCCCACATTATCCACTTCAGCTCTCATACCTTTTTTACTCCCTATAAACCAGAACAAATTTTACATTTCCAATATACAGTGCCTTGAAAAAGTATTCATACCCCTTAAAATTTTCCACATTTTGTCATGTTACAACCAAAAAGGTAAATGTTTTTTTTTTTTTGGGATTGACCAACACAAAGTGGCACACAATTGTGAAGTGAAGGGAAAATGATAAATGTTTTTCAAAATTATTTACAAATAAATATTTGAAAAGTGTGGTGTACATTTGTATTCAGCCCCCTGAGTCAATACTTTGTAGAACCACCTTTTGCTGCAATTACAGCTGCAATTTTTTTGGGGTCTCAGCTGACCAGCGCACCTTCTTCCACATGTTTGCTGCGTCCCCCACATGGCTTCTTGCAAACTGAAAACAGGACTTCTTTTGGCTTTCTTTCAACAATGGCTTTCTTCTTGCCACTCTTCCATAAAGGTCAGATTTGTGGAGTGCACGACTAATAGTTGTCCTGTGGACAGATTCTCCCACCTGAACTGTGGATCTCTGCAGCTCCTCCAGAGTTACCATGGGCCTCTTGGCTGCTTCTCTAATTAATGCTCTCCTTGCCCAGCCTGTCAGTTTGGGTGGACGGCCAAGTCTTGGTAGGTTTGCATTTGTGCCAAACTCTTTCCATTTTCGGATGATGGATTGAACAGTGCTTCATGAGATGTTCAAAGCTTGGGATATTTTTTTATAACCTAACCCTGCTTTAAACTTATCTACAACTTTATCCCTGACCTGTCTGGTGTGTTCCTTGGCCTTCATATGCTGTTTGGTCACAATGGTTCTCTAACAAACATCCGAGGGCTTCACAGAACAGCTGTATTTATACTGAGATGAAATTACACACAGGTGGACTCTATTTTCTAATTAGGTGACCCCTGAAGGCAATTGGTTCCACTACATTTTAGTACAAATGCACGACACGCTTTTCAGATATTTATTTGTAAAAAAATTTGAAAACCATTTATCATTTTCCCTCCACTTCACAATTATGTGCCACTTTGTGTTGATCTATCACATAAAATCCCAAAAGAATACATTGACGTTTTTGGAATACTTTTTCAAGGGACATGTATCAGTTCCGTTTTTCGGGAGCAGTGATTTTAATAATGCTTAAAGTGAAACAATAAAATTGAAACATTCCTTTAAATATCATGCCTGGGGGGGTGTCTATAGTATGCCTGTAAAGTGGAGCAGTTTTCCAGTGTTTAGAACAAATGCCACGTGACATCAGAGGAAGGCGTTTACGTCACCGAGTAGCCCCGCTCTCAGCTATATAACAGCTGTCATTGAGAAGAAGCGTCACTCAGCAGGAGCCTCCCAAGGTTGCGTTTTTTTTTTTTCAGTCCGTCGGGCGGCGTGAGATGGATTTACATTGTGGAGCATTTTTATTTTTTAATAACCGACTTGTCCCAAAGTGTCTCTTGTCATTTCTACTATTTTTGATACTTTTTTTGTGAATTGGTAGGGGTACAATGTATCCGTTACCAATTCACATAGGGGGTGTGGGATCTGGGGGTCCCCTTGTTAAAGGGGGCTTCCAGATTCTGATAAGCCCCCCACCCGCAGACCCCCACAACAAGGGTTGTGGGGATGAGGCCCTTGTCCCCATCAACAAGGGGACAAGGTGCTTTGGGGTGACTCCAAAGCACCCCCCCATGCTGAGGATATGTGGCCTTGTATGGTTCAGGAGGGGAGAGCTCTCTCGACCCCCCTCTTTTCCTGTGGCTTGCCAGGTTGCGTGCTCGGATAAGGGTCTGGTATGAATTTTGGAGGGGACCCCTACGCCATTTTTTTTTATTTTGGCGCAGGGTTCCCCTTAAAATCAATACCACACCTGAAGGGTCTGTGTTTTTTTTTTTTAAACTGATACATTGATTGCATTGATACATGTCCCCTGGGGTAGGACTCGGGTCCCCAAACACTTTTTACGGCAATAACTTGAATATAAGCCTTTAAAATGAGCACTTTTGGTTTTTCATGTTAGTGTCCCATAGACTTTAACGGCGTACCGCAGCTTTCGAATTTGCCACAAACACCGCCTCGGCGAACAGGCGAATACACGATGTGCGAGTTGAACTTACATTCGACTCGAACATCGGGCTCATCCCTACTTAGAATGACAAAATAATGCATTGGTTTTTTTTGTGGGACAAACTATGCTCTCTTTAGGCAATATTGTCTTGCAATAGTGTTTTTTTTTCTATTTTGACCAGTGTTCATTTTATTAGAGAGGTTTTACTGTAAAAAATATTTAAAAGATTCATATACATATTATTGTATAAATTAAATTAAATTGAAAATTACATTAAAATGATGTTTCTGGTAAAAAGCATGGTCCAAAACTATTTGCAAATAAAATAGGCTTCATTTTTAAATTTTGTGCATTTTCTTTTTATGCATTGCTAAAAAAACAAACAAAATTACTTAAAACAAAAAGAAAATTAAATATTAAATGGTAAAAAAAAAAGTAGAAAAGAAATGATATCTAAGGGGAGGAATTATTTAGGACTGATTAGGGTTAACCAAGGATTAATAACAAAATACAGTACACTGTATTTCATTTTTTTTTTTTTTGTTACGTGTAAGGTAGTACTAAAGGCAATATTTTTTTTTCATTTTGAATAAAGTAAAGAAGGGTTATAACCCCAGTCACTTTTTTTCTTGCCATCTGTGTCCTGTTGGGGAGACTTTTCACTTTCTGTTCCATAGCCAAAACAGGAAGTGAAATGGAAATCCCTCCAAATGTCCCCATTAGGTTTCTGGTGACAACACAACATTTGGGGTTTTCTTTCAAACTAACTCTTGGTGATAAGGTAAACAGGGTAAACATAGAGGGTGAATCACTTTAATGTGGGCAGAGACAGCAATAAACACCTGACAGGTGTTTTAATCCCTCTCCACCAAAATTAAAAAAAAAAAATTCCTTCAGTTATACTTTAAATCAGCCTTTTTCAACCAGGGTACCTTGGTGAAATGCCTAAAAATTGCCCCAAAATTGTATACAAGCCAGCAGGTGGATAAAGCCTGCCTTTTACAACCATTACAACCGTCTAGCTGCCAACCTTCTAATGACATCATCAGTTAATAAAAAAAAAAAGGTTTTCTTTTTAGTCAGGTGAAAATTACATAATGTGTACAATCTCTCATATGTAGCCAGAAGAGGGAGCCTTGTACAGGTTTTGAGTCATGTGATGTCTTATTGTGTCACACAAGCTTTTTTTAACCAAGGTCTGTAGCACCTACTGGGCTGTGCTTCTTATGCCCCTTTCCACAACTGTGCAACTTACGTATATAAAAGTATTGTGACGCCTGCCTTTACACGTACATGGACTTTAATGTCATTCCAGTCTTAGTCTGTAGGGTTCAATATTGAGTTAGCCCACCCTTTGCAGCTATGACTGCCTCAACTCTCCTTGGAAGGCACTGATGTTAGACGAGAAGGCCTGGCTTGCAGTCTCCACTCTAATTCCTCCCAAAGATGCTTGGGTTGAGGTCAGGACTTTGTGCAGGCCAATCAAGTCCTCCACCCCAAGCTCGCTCATTCATGTCTTTATGGACCTTGTTTGTGTACTGGTGGGCAGTCATGTTGGAACAGGAAAGGGCCATCCCCAAACTGTTCCCACAAAGTTGGGAGCATGAAATTGTCAAAAATGTCTTGGTATGCTGACGCCTTAAGAGTTCCCTTCACTGGAACTAAGGAGCCAAGCCCAACCCCTGGCAAAACAACCCCACACCATAATCCCTCCTCCACCAAATGATTTGGACCAGTGCACAAAGCAAGGTCCATAACCACTTGCCACCCGGGCCAATTCTGGCACTCCGCTCCTACATGGATGTACAAATCATCATTTTGTTGCTAGAAAATTACTCAGAACCCCCAAACATTATACAGGCGGTCCCCTAGTTACAAACATTCGACTTACAAACGACTCCTACTTACAAACAGAGGAAGACAACAGGAAGTGAGAGGAAATCTACCCCTAGGAAGGGACAATCACTCCTCTAAGCATTATTATGGGGAAAAAGGTACCTCCACTGATGCTTTTTCACCAAGGCTTGTTCCCACAACAACCCAAAAATGTTCAAAATCCAATTGTCATTGGGACAGAAAATGAGGTGAAATCTTCTGAACAGGGGCACAGACAACAAAACAAACATTACATGGGTGTTAACCCTTCCCTATGCTATCCAAAAAGCTTAAAAGTATTTTTTATGGCTGGAGCCACACTTAAAAAATGCACCTGTTCCAACTTACAAACAGATTCAACTTAGGAACAAACCTACAGACCCTATCTTGTTTGTAACCTGGGGACCGCCTGTATATGTTTTTTAGCAGAGACCAAAATGGCTGTCATTGGAACTTTTATGGCACATGGTATTTGCGCAGCAATTTTTCAAACGCCTTTTTTTTTGGAAAAACAGTTTCATGAATAAAAAAAAAAAAAAAACATTAAAGTTAGCTCAATTTTTTGTATAATGTGAAAGATGATGTTACGCTGAGTAAATAGATACCTAACATGTCACGCTTTAAAATTTCACACACTTCTGGAATGGCGCCAAACTTCGGTACCTAAAAATCTCCATAGGCAATTTTTTTACAGGTTACCTGTTTAGAATTACAGAAGAAGTCGTGGGATAGAATTGTTGTTCTCGCTCGAACGTTCGCGGCGATACCTCACATGTGTGAATTGAACGCCGTTTACCTATGTGGGTGCAACGTATGGATGCATTCGCCTCTGCGTGTGAGCGGTGGGACAGGGGTACTTTACTTTTTTTTTTTATTGTTTATTTTAATTTCATTTTTTTATTTTTACACTTTACCTTTATTTTTTTCTGATCACTTTTATTCCTATTACAAGCAATGTAACCACCCCTTGTAATAGGAATAGGGCATGACAGGTCCTCTTTATGGAGAGATGTGGGGTCAATAAGACCCCCCATCCCTCCTCCAGGCTGGAAGCCTGAGATAAAAAAAAAAAATGATTTTGGCTTTCCAGTGAAGTACACGGAAGTATTTATAACTGCCAGGCTGTACGTGATGTCATAACGTCGCGCCCAGGCCTCCGAGAGTCATAGAGACTGCAGGAGACCATCTGATCACCGTTATTCTCTATGGTGAACTTCTGCCGACAGCGGATTCCTTCTCCGGCTCATCGATCGCACGTAGAAGCATCGGAGGGCGGCAGGAGGCACCTGAAAGACAATCAAGAAGCTGAACTGCGGCTATGATTGTCCTTATGGTGCAGGGAAACGCCGACTGAAAAGATCAATACCGGGATGATGCCTGTAGGTGCAGGCATCATCCCGGTATAACCACTGAAACGGGAGAATGTCCATGTACGCCCTCCCAGTGGGAAGTGGATAAAGACAAGGATGAGCGAGTTTGGGGGTGGAGGAACTTGACTGGCCTGCACAGAGTCCTGACCTCAACCTGACAGTACACCTTTGCAATTAGTGCGGAGACTGCGAGCCTTGTCGCCCAACATCAGTGCCTGACCTCACAAATGCGCTTGTGAAAGAATGGTCAAACATTCCCATAGACACACTCCTAAACCTTGTGGACAGCCTTTCCAGAAGAGTTGAAGCTGTTATAGCGGCAAAGGTTGGGCCAACTCAATATCGAACCCTACAGACTAATGCCCCGTACACACGGTTGGATTTTCCGATGGAAAATGTCCGATCGGAACGTGTTGTCGGAAATTCCGACCGTGTGTGGGCTCCATCGGACATTTTCCATTGGATTTTCCGACACACAAAGTTGGAGAGCAGGAGATAAAATTTTCCGACAACAAAATCCGTTGTCGGAAATTCCGATCGTGTGTACACAAATCCGACGGACAAAGTGCCACGCATGCTCAGAATAAATAAAGAGATGAAAGCTATTGGCCACTGCCCCGTTTATAGTCCCGACGTACGTGTTTTACGTCACCGCGTTTAGAACGATCGGATTTTCCGACAACTTTGTGTGACCGTGTGTATGCAAGACAAGTTTGAGCCAACATCCGTCGGAAAAAATCCTAGGATTTTGTTGTCGGAATGTCCGAACAAAGTCCGACCGTGTGTACGGGGCATAAGACTGGGATGCCATTAAAGTTCATGTGCGTGTAAAGGCAGGTGTCCCAATACTTTTGGTAATAAAGTGTATATACGGAAGTTGCACAGTTGTGGAAAGGGGCATGAGGAGCACAGTCCAGTAGGTGCTGGACTAAGACTAATGCACCGTACACACGGTCGGACATTCCGACAACAAAATCCATGGATTTTTTCCGACGGATGTTGGCTCAAACTTGTCTTGCATACACACGGTCACACAAAGTTGTCAGAAAATCCGATCGTTCTAAACGCAGTGACGTAAAACACGTACGTCGTGACTATAAACGGGGCAGTAGCCAATAGCTTTCGTCTCTTCATTTATTCGGAGCATGCGTGGCACTTTGTGTGTCGGATTTGTGTACACACGATCTGAATATCGGACAACGGATTTTGTTGTCGGAAAATTTTATAGCCTGCTCGCAAACTTTGTGTGTCGGAAAATCCGATGGAAAATGTCCGATGGAGCCCACACACGGTCGGAATTTCCGACAACAAGCTCCAATCACACATTTTCCATCAGAAAGTCCAACTGTGTGTTCGGGGCATGAGACTGGGATGCCATTAGCCTCCCTGGCGGTATTCCCGAGTGTGGCTCGGGGTTAAAATTCAGTACCATTAGCGGTAACCCCGAGCCACACTCGGGATCGCATTGCAGGATCCTGGGGCGGCTTTACTTACCTTGTCCCCGGGATCCTGCGATGTCACCCGCATTGTCCGAGGGCTCCGTCCTCCTCCGAAGCCTCTCCGTGCCAGGCTCCGTTCCCTGCGAGCGGCGCGACGCACGGGGGCGGAGCCTGGCGGCAAATTAAAAGAAAAGTAAAAATCATAACACATACAGTACTGTAATCTTACAGATTACAGTACTGTATGAAATGATTTCACATCCCTTTTGTCCCCAGTGCTTTGTCCCATGCCCTGCATGCAGTTTTACATGATATACACTGTTCTTTCTGCCTGGAAACTGGAGATTGTCCATAGCAACCAAAAAGTGTCCCTTTACGTCAAAAGTGGCTTTAGACCAGCTAGAAAACAGCGATAGTAAATTAGAACACTTGCAGAATTGAGCGATAGTGAATTGTGGGGAAATTTATTTTATTACTATTTTTTTTTTTTTTTTTAATTATTTATTTTTATTTATTATATTATAATTTATGTTTTTGTGTTTCAAACTTTATCATACCCGGGATATCTACTAGACTCTTGTTTGGACAGATTTAAGTGTGTTATCATTAAGAATTACAGGCCTACAATATAAAACGCCAAATTTCCATGCAAAATAATTGTACCGCTTTCAGCACCTAAAATCCGAAATAATCATACCGCCAGGGAGGTTAAAGGATGCTGTAAAGGCAGGTGTCCCAATACTTTTGGTAATATAGTGTATACATAATATCGTGTACTACCGCCACACGCATTAACGCACGTTCTAATGCATTGTGGTGCCATTTATGTAGAAGGCATCTCCCTTGCAATGCATCACGGCACATATGCCATGCTCTGTCATTAAAAAAATAAAGGGTTATGTTTAATTTTTGGATCATTGCCATGCTTTGGCAGCCCATTTATAATAGTTGTTCTTTAAAGAGAATCTGTCACTTGTTGTATATGGGCAAAGTGACATAAGTGACAATGTGAGTTTCTTTAAAAAATACTTGCAAACTTTCAAACAAATACATTGATAAAAAAGTAATGATAGGCTCATTTTGCATTCAAGAGATATTGTGACACATCAGAAAATCCCATTATTGTAAAAAGTATATATGGGTCATCTGGTCTTACAGAGAGGTGGGAAGGGAATATTTTGATATTTAAATGGCATATCCCTTATTTATTAAGTAGTGACATCTTTGGGACACACTGGTTCCTTTCAGATGTATAGGGTGAATACCGCCTTGGTCCGCAAATAAGCTAAACAGTATTATAGGTCCACTTCAATGCTATTTCGCACAGTATAATAATTTTTACTAATGAATGACAGAGAATGGTTCTTATTAACAAGTAGGGATGACTTCATGTGTGTTTGGATCCTAGCCAGAACCCACCCGATTGATCCCCCAGAAAGCTGTCACTTTACCAAGTTAATCATAACCAGCTGAGGCATTCTGCGCTCTGCAGCCACATGTATACATACCCCTTGTATATGTGTGAAAGCAGTTATTACCTGATTACAGACAGGTTTATATTTGAGTCCCGGCATGTTGAGAATCAATTCTATCTGCCGTTTGTTGAAATTGGAAACTCCAATGGATTTAACGAGTCCGGCATCTTTGCACGCCTCCAAAGCCTAGAAAAAAAATCTAAGGATTATAATCCAGTTACCAGTTCACTTAAAGGCTCAGTTTGCCTAAAAGTTAAATGTCTGTTTCATGTGGGCAAGGATAATCACTGCTCTGCTTCATAGCTTGGGGGCTATATGGTGAGAACTTCAGCCTGGTTCCTGGCTCTGTTTCCTCTTATCACTGTGTCTTACTCATTTTGTTTCAACAAGGGTGTTAACAAGCCTGCAGTTCCTAACTCCTTGATACAAAATCAAATGTTCAATCGGCCTAAGGCCAGGTTCACACTGGTACGACAAACGCTCCGACATTGGGAGCTCATGTCGCATGACGTGTGAAGATCAACGTTTCCCTATGAGAGTCTTAACTGGTCTGACACAAGTCAGTCGGACTTTGAAAATGCTCCCTGCACTACTTTGGTCCAACTTTGATCCTACTTCAGCCCATTGAATATCACTGAAGTCGGATTGCCGTCTTAACTGATCCGACTTTGGCATGCAACTTGTGCTCTGATGATCTTGAAGGGGAACTCCATGCCAAAAAAAACAAAAAAAAAAAACTGCATGGATTCCCCTCCAGAGCCCTTTGGTCTGTTATGGATTTTAATGGGAATCCCCACGTCGAAAAAAACGGCATGGGGTCCCCCCAAAATCTATACCAGACCCTTATCCGAGCACGCAGTCCGGCAGGTCAGGAAACGGGGTGGGGACGAGCGAGCGCCCCCCCCCCAGAACTGTACCAGGCCGCACGCCCTCAACATGGGGGAGTGGGTGCTTTGAGACAGGGGGGCCTTGCGCCCCCCGCCCCAAAGCACCTTGTCCCCATGTTGATGAGGACAAGGGCCTCTTCCCGACAACCCTGGCCATTGGTTGTCGGGGTCTGCAAGTGGGGGGCTTATCGGAATCTGGAAGCCCCCTTTAACAAGGGGGCCCCCAGATCCCGCCCCCCACCCTATGTGAATGAGTATCGGGTACATTGTACCCCTACCCATTCACCTAAAAAAAAGTGTCAAAAATAAAACGCAGTACACAGGTTGTAAAGTAATTTATTAGGGCAGCTCTGGCGTCGCTTCCGATTTATTCTCCGCTCTCCGACTCTTCTGCCTCTTCCGCTGATGTCTTCTGCCTCTGTCGGTTCTTCTCCCCTCTCCAGGTCTTCTCCGTTCTCCGCTGATGTCTTCTAGCCCTCTCCGGTTCTTCTCCCTCTGTCCGCTGGATTCTGCCTCTGCTGGGTCTTCTCCACTGTCTTCTCACTCTTTTTCCGGGTCTTCTCCACTGTCTTCTCCCTCTGTTCTTCTTCCGATGTTGACTCGACGCTCTCTGCTGCTCTAATGCTGGGTGCGCGCTGTGCCACTACTTATACTGGCATGTGGCGGAGTCACCGGGTGACGTCATACGGAGCCCCGCCCCTTATGATGTCACCGCCCGGGGCATGATGGGCAGTGATGTTATAAGGGACGGGCCTCCTGTGGCCCAGCCCCATGCCAATATAAGTAGTGGCACAACGCATACCCAGCGAGGAGAGAGCATCGAGACAACATCGGAAGAAGAACAGAGGGAGAAGACAGCGGAGAAGACCCGGCAAAAGAGCGAGAAGACAGCAGACAAGACCTGGCAGAGGCTAGAAGACATCAGCGGAGAAGACCTGGAGAGCGGAGAAGAAATCGGAAAGTGATGCCGGAGCTGCCTTAATAAAATACTTGAAAAACCTGTGTACTGCGTTTTATTTTTGACACTTATTTTTAGGTGAATGGGTAGGGGCACAATGTACCCCATACTCATTCACATAGGGTGGAGGGCCAGAATCTGGGGGCCCCCTGATTCCGATACGCTCCCCGCCTGCAGACCTCAACAACCAACGGCCAGGGTTGTCGGGAAGAGGCCCTTGTCCTCATCAACATGGGGACAAGGTGCTTTAGGGTGGGGTGCGCAGGGCCCCCCCTGCCCCAAAGCACCCATTCCCCATGTTGAGGGCCTGCGGCCTGGTACGGTTCAGGAGGGGGGGGCGGTCACTCATTCCCATCCCCTTTCCTGACCTGCTGGGCTGTATGCTCGGATAAGGGTCCGGATAAGGTTCCCCTTAAAATCCATACCAGACCGAAGGGCCTGGTATGCTCTTGGAGGGGGAACCCATGCCGTTTTTTTTTTTACATACTGCGTGGAGTTCCTCCTAAAGATTCATACCAGACACAGTGCCTGGTATTGTCGGGGATCAAAGTCGGATCCCTGTTCACTGAAGTCGAATGCATGTCGGACTTCAAATCGCAGGGCAAAGTCGGATCCACAGTCGTACAACTGTTGTGTTGCATCAGTGTGAACCCGGCCTAAAACAGGTTCACAGGCCAGGATAACCAGGTGTAGAAAGGTCACTTCTGGGAGACATCAAAAACCATTAGTGTCCATCCCCACTCTCCCCTTCCTCCACCGTAACTGTCCAAAGGCTAAGCAATTTGTCGCAAACCAGCAGGGCTTTGTCTCTGACCTACCCACTACGCAAAATGCGTGCCAACCTGGGGACAGTGATATATATCAGCAATATATGAAATAACTGGTACAAAAATAAAAAATGAAATAATTGAAAGTCCAAAAAAGACAAAAAAATAAAGTCCCACTGTGTATTTGGTGAGAAATAAAAGCGAGAAGGACTTGTTCCTGCAGCACCAATAATCACAAAATTATATCTTAAACAGTGTCCAGGTGACCATTCACCAACATCAAGTGAATTAAAAACTCCCCAGAACAAAAGGCTACCATTACAGCAGCATATACGCCTGAGTATACATGAAATCAAACTGTGCTCAAGTGACCAATCATCAACATCAAATGAATGCAAAACTCACCAGAATAAATGGCTACCATTACAGCGGCATAAACGCCTGAGTATGTATGAAATCCAACAGGAATCAGTGTGGCAACTTGCTCCCAGTGGTACCTTCTTACCTTATTACAGCAGACTCCACCTATACCTGAACCTCATGGTGGAGCAGCACTGAATGGACCAGGGATAGGTAATGCTGGCAGACAGCAGGAGACCTGAGTATATATCAGTTACTACATTGAACACAATTTGTTTTAATGCACCTCGTTCTCACTGAACACGGGTTTGAAATTGTGCGAGTTCAGATGAAGTCTGGGGGCGATTTGAAAGACATCTGTGCAGGTTCATGCACAGATGTCTATTGAAATCTCCCCCCGAAGTCGCTAAAAGTAGTGCAGGAACTACTTTTGGAAATCAGTGTGGCGCCGCAAGCTCGGCGTCACACTGATGGGAACAGTGCCATTGCCGGCAATAGGCTGCAATTTGGCATGCGATTTGACATGTCAAATCACGTCGATGTGAACAGGGGCTAAATCTGTGATCCATAGACCACCTCACAGGGATCATCAGTGTGTATTTCCTGAAGCCTGCGCTGTGTAACACCCCCCTCTCTCTCTGTTTTATGTACGACCAGATTCAAACTGAATTAGCAAAGACATCACTGACTTTGATCGGTGGCTTTCAGAAACAGCTTCCAATATATTGACATTTTGCATAGCTCTGCTATCTAGCATGTCCACCCTCTGCATTATGGTGGTATGGTGGGAAGAGGGGCAGTGTATAGTACTGGAGCCAATTCCAGGAAAATTGTTTTTCAGATGCTATTTTTGCTGTTCTTTGAATACTTTTATGACTTTTATAAACATCTATCCTAATATGAATAACTGTTATTATTTAAAGTGGAGCTCTACCCAAAAGGGAAAGCTCCGCTTGTTTGCTTCCTCCCCCCAACCGCTGCCATATTTGGCACCTTTCCGGGGGAAACGGGTACCTGTTTTGACAGGTACCCGTCCCCACTACCAGAGACCTCGCTGCAACCTCGCTGCTGACATCACAGGATCCCTAGACAAGTAAGTGTCCTAATATTAAAAGTCAGCAGCTACAGTATTTGTAGCTGCTGACTTTTAATTTATGGAGGGAGGGGGGGGGGGGGCTGGAGCTCCGCTTTAAGTTGTAATTGAAAGTCCAACTTTTTCCAAGTGTGGCCAGCTAAGGAACCGTACAGTACCTTCCATGTGTCCCGAAGGTCTGTGTTGTGGTAAATTAGTTTTCCATTTTCATCTGTAGGGAACAGATCATTTCCAGGCTGAAATATAAGGACAAAAAATACAACTATATTAGTTTGAGCACTAGAGGTCTCCCTGGGATGGGCAAAAGAAATTATTATTATTATTATTATTATTTAGGCCCTCATGGGAATCCAAGGGCCTCACCTTTATAGACTGTGTAGTAAACTGTACGATGGCTTTTTCATTCTGGGGAATGCTGGGAACTCTTCTTACCCCCTCTGTGTGCCAGACCAGGGTAGATGGAGGACTAATTGCTAAAAAGGATGGGTAGAGAATAAGCCTTTGTGTAACTATTCTGAAAGTTCAACTAAGGGATGCTGTGCCCTTCATACACCTATTAAGTGTTTCATGCAAGACAAATTTTGCTGTATTATATAAGTTCCTGTTTAGTATCTTCCTTGCCAATTAAAGGGTAACTTCACTTTCATGGGGAAAAAAAATAGCAAATAAAAAAATATATAATACCGTATAGCATATACAATTGTGACTCAGGTCATATTGTAATTGAATGTTATTAAAAATTACCTTTGCTTTTCAATCTGCAGCTCTGTAATTTTCTGTAAATGCAATATGGCTATCTGGAGGTCTTCTGTACACAGAATGTGTACAGAACGCCACCCAGAAACATAATTTCCTGCTTGTGTGATTGGCTCACTGATTTTCCTATAAGTCTGCACTAAGATACGATAAGATAAGTCAGATTTCAGGCATTCCTTGCAACAAAAATGTCATTTTTACTGAGATACTCCCAATAGGAAATCCCGTCTACGCCTGGGTTGAGGTTTACACTATTGCAAACACAGACATCGCATGTGATTCACACCGCATTGCTGTGCAGATCACATGCGATATCTGTGCAATGCAAATTCATCCATACAGTATGTATGGTTGAACTTGCATTGAATTTGCACGAAAATGCTGCAGGAACCTTTTTTTCCCAGCACTGGAGTCAAGTCGCATGGGAATTCACAGTTTGCACTGCGATCTGTGAACCGATCTGGGGGGTATCATTAGCTTTGTATTGACACCCGCAGCCGTTACCAGAGGGCAGTGTGACCTGCCTGCGGGGGAGATTCGATGCGGGAGCCGGCACTGGAATCGTGCTGGTTCCCGCATCGCAATAGTGTGAACTGGGGCCCTAAGGAATGCAGGTCCTGCAATTTTTTTCATTAGTGCCCTGTAGGTGAACCAGCTGGTTGATAATTAAGAAACCACTCCCATTAGATTACCTTACCACATGGACACAGACAAACACACATATATTTTTTTCAGAATAACAAAAGGTAGGAATCTGCAACAAAGTTTGTTAAAATCCTTGTAATGTACGTAGATCACCCAGAGCGGAATGCTTTTTTTCCCTCAACAATAGTGGAGTTACTCTTTAAGGTTGGTAACCGATACCTGGGAAACTTTGTGAGGAACATGGCTAAGTGGGAAAGAGTGGTACACTAGTCATTGGAATCAGACAGTGTGTTTGTGAAATGGATTATTTTGAGGAAATCTGACTGCTAGAATTCTCCAAAGAGACTAGCATGTGGTTCAAGGCACGTGTGCCCACCCAAAACTGAGACTACAATATTGGCTGAAGCTGGCTTACAACACAATTACACTTTTTTGATGCATTATTTATAATGTATCTGCTGTTAATAAATTATATTGTAAAGTCACCTACACCTAGGTTTGAATTTTGGTTGATTCACAGGAAAATACTGAAATTCTAGTAGAGTATGTCCAGCTTTATCTGCAGTACTGAACCTATGCACTTCACAGTCTCAGCAAGAGCTGCTACTTAAAGGGGTTGTAAAGGTAAAAGTTTTTTCACCTTAATGCATTCTATGCATTAAGGTGAAAAAACATCCGACAATACAGCCCCCCCCCCCAGCCCCCCCATTTTACTTACCTGACCCCTCGAAAGTTCAGCCCTCGCTCCCGACCTCCTCTTTGCCGCTCAGCCTGGCCGTTGATCAACTAGAGTGGATGGACAGAAAGCAGCGCAGCCACTGGCTCGCGCTACTGTCAATCACATCCAATGACGCGGCGTGTCGGGGAGCGGGGCCAAGTGATACAGTGAGCGGCTATGGCCGACGGCTGTATCACGGGAGCGCGCCCGCAAGCACTCAACACCATGCGAGGGAGCTCGCATGAAAGTGTTGAGTCCTTGCGGGGGGGAGCTGAGACAACCGCCGAGGGACCCCAGAAGAGAATGTTCGGGGCCACTCTGTGCAAAACAAGTTGCACAGTGGTGGTGAGTAGAAAATGTTTGTTATTTAAAAAAAAAAAAAATTGCTTTAGTGATCCTTTAAAGTAGAACTATAGGCAAAACATTTTCTTCATTTTGAGTAAAGTAAGGGAGGGTTATAACCCCTGTAAGGTTTATTTTTGCCATCTCAAATAGCCAAAACAGGAGGTAAGAAGAAATCCCTGCCAACTAAGGAAATATCTTGCGGACCCCCAAGTCACCAGAACTAGTGTCCCCATTGGAACATTCTTCCTCTTTTATGTTTCTGGGGACAATCCAAAATGTGGGATTTTGCTTTACTTACATTTTCAATGATAATGGTAAACAGGACAAACAGAGAGGGTGGATCTCCCTAACGGGTTCACAGACAGCAATAAAAACTGACAGGTGTTCTATTCCTGCTCCACTCTACCCAAAACATTAAAAAAAAGTTATACTTTAAAGCTGAAGTTTAATCTGCTTATATTTTGCCTTACCTGGTTCCTCTCTCCTCTCTTCATCAACATGCTATAAACATTTTTAAATAAAAAGGTGTTTTCATTACATACTTTATTTTAGACCTAGTGATATCATTGCTGGGTCTCCAAGCTTCTCTATGAAATGCAGGCAGTTAATGGCTGTTGGGAGGGACTGACAGGATATTGTACATAGCTTCCTGAAAACATCCCTGCCTCAGCAATCCTTTCAAGAGCCCTCAGCCCTAATGAAAGCAGTGGATTGGCTCTTGGGAGAAGTTATGCAAAAACAAAATACCGTAATTGGTAAGTGTTAGTCTATAGAAATGGACCTTTCTAGGCTGGATGAATTAGATGGGTAGCACAGTGGCTAAGTGGTTAGCACTTCCGCACAGGAGCACTAGGGTTGCCAGATCCCAACCCAAGTTTGCATGTTCTCCCTGTACCTGTGTGGTTTCCTCCCACACTCCAAACACATGCTGGTAGGTTAATTAGCTCCTGTCTAAATTGGCCCTAGTATGTGTATTGATTAGAATATATATATATATATATATATATATATATATATATATATATATATATATATATATATATATATATATATATATACAGAGAGAGAGAGAGAAACTATCACTTAAAGAATTTGTAATGCACTTTCTTGCTTCTTTTTAGACACAGTTTTCAGTCTATTGCCGCGTACACACGAGCGGACTTTACGGCAGACTTTGTCTGGCGTACTTTTCGACGGACTTTACGACGGACTTTCTGAATGAACGGATTTGTGTACGTGATGACGTACGACCGGACTAAAACAAGGACGTTCATAGCAAGTAGTCAATAGCTGCCCTAGCGTCGGTTTTTGTCCGTCGGACTAGCATACAGACGAGCGGACTTTTTGACCGACACTCGAGTCCGTCGGACAGATTTGAAACATGTTTCATTTCTAGGTCCGTCAAACTTTTGAGAAAACAAAGTCCGCTGGAGCCCACACACGATCGAATTGTCCGACGGACTCCGGTTTGCTGGAGCAAGTATGCCATAAAGTCCGGTCGTGTGTACGCGGCATAAGATGACCTTCGCCACCAGATAAGAAGCAACAGTTTACTCCCTTTTTGCTCCATGAAATGGACAGTCTTATCTAGCTGGTCTGGCCCAGTACACCCGACACCCATGTTTTCTTTCACATTCTATCAATCAGTTGATGTAACCATCTATTTCACTGTTCCCTTGCTGTTATAAAGATATGAATGCTGATTGGACTAAACTATATGGTCACACCTATAACATGCCTAGACCTCATGCATATTCATACGTATAAAATTGTATAGCCTGTAGATGTAACCTCAGAAACACTTTCACTTTTACTCGCTTATAGTAGCCGAGAACTGTGTTGTATTTCTCCACTGCAGTGAATAAAAATACACATATCTGGATCTACTATCTCATCTGAATGTCTTGTTTTGGAGACTCCCTTACCTGATTTAACAGTATGCATGAATGTGAGTTAGGGACCCCAGATGGTAAGCTGAGGGCAGGGACTGATGTGAATGTATAATATATGTAAAAGCACTGTGTAAAATGATGGCGCTTTAAAAGTACCTGTAATAAATAAATAAATCAAACAAAAAAAAATTACAAAATTCTACTCTCAATGGAGAATGGTCTAAATTGATCAGATGAAGGGTGCTTGGTTTCTATTTATATCAATAAGTTGCATTGAATGATCTTATTTTTATGGGTGTAAACACCATAAGAGAAACCATTTCAGCATGCATTTCTGATGAGATTTATGTCTGTTGTATGAACTTTCCAGGAAGACAGGCAACTTCCTGTAATAAAATTCATGTAAATTACAAGTGTCTGAGGGGAAGATCTGAAATGAGAGGAAGCTCTGCTGATTTTATCATCCAATCATGTACAAAGAATACACTTTTTTCCTTGGCCGAGGGGTACACTAATTTATTAACAATGCTATATTCCGTCAAGCTGTTTGCATGAACTCACCTTGAGCTCTATAGGGCTATGAATAATGTAAAGATCAATGTAATCCAGCTGGAGATCCTTCAGGGATTTTTCTAAAGCTGTACGGACCTGATCTGGTGTATGGAAGGTGGACCAAAGCTGCAATTTAAAGGTTGATAGATAACATGTACACATAACATAATAATCAAATATTAAACAGCAACTCCCAGGCAGCAAGTAACTTCAATGTACTGATTTAAAAATATTTTTAACGAGACCCTGTCAATCTACCAGAAATGTACCCCATGTTCCCTGCAAGAGAAGAGCCATTATACTCACTTCTCCAGCAGCCCATCTTTCTTATGTTCTCTCCATTCCAGGGCTGCAGCCCCCAGAGGACTCCTTGGCAGTCCTGAGTGCGAAACGCGTCAGCTTACCTGTACTTTCTGCATGACAGTCTTGTTATTTTGATGATCCCATTTTTTCAATAAAGTGAAGTTTTTTGACTACATCCGGTGTGCGGCATCCAAATCTTCTCCTCCATTCAGGACTCCTTGGCACTCGAGTTCCTCTGACAATACCGCACAATGTGGGTCCTTCACTACAGGACCAAAGCAATGACTTTGGGGTTGGAGGAAGGAGCCAAAGCAAGCAGCAGAGGACATAGACATCCCACATGACTGAAGTGTCAAATGCTCAAGAAAGTGGCACAGGCAGCAGAGCTGGAATAGAGGTGGAGTGAAGGCAGGGGATGGGATATAGGCCGCCACATAGGCGAGTACAAAACCTCTTCTTTTGCAGGAAAATTCAGGTACGATTTTGTTGAAAGACTGCAGGGTCACTTAGTTTTAATTTACATGTTACAGCTAAATTCAGCAGGCAGTGCTACCGCTGTTGCAGAATATAAGCTGAATGGGTCCATGTGCATAAAGAAATTAAAGAGGAACTTCCTTCCTCCCAGCATGTTTTCGTTTTAACACCCCCCCTTACTTGTTATGATGATCTTGTCTCAATTCACATACTCCCCTGCCCAGCGGATCCAGGGTTGTCCTGCTGTAATCCGCTGTTCAGGCATCCCAGCCCAGGTCAATTTTTGGTCATCCTCAGGGATCGTGAGCCAGCTGCCTATAAGTAGGTTGGAAAATGTTCCAGTTAGCTGCTGCCCAGCAGCAAGGGAAAGAGTTAACTTATTTCCAGAGTCCTGTTTTTGACAGGCGGCTGATTTCCCTCTTCCCTGTGCATAAAACAGCAGGAGAGAGCTTTGCCTAGATGGAGTCCAGCCACATGGGGGAAGACAGGCTGTCTGCTGCAATGTAATCTGATTCTCCAGCAACCATTCCCCAAGGTGGGGGCCTGCTCGGTTCTCCTTTAAGATATGTTCTTGTTCAGCTCTCATCACTGGGGATCGCATGCAGAGAGGAAACTGCCAACATGCCTGGGGCTGCTGAGCCCTGTAGTCCCACAACATGCAGTCCACTGCAGGAGTGCTTCTGCTCCTGATTCCAGCAAATCTGCCACAAACCTGGAGCCTTCCACATGTATGGGAATTTCTGGGACTTGCAGTCCTCCTGAAGACACCAGCATGGACTTTACCTTTGAGGGTAAGCTGGGCAGTACACAAGCCTGACTTAGGGATGTAAGGAAAACTTTCAACATTGCCTTCTGCATGGTCTGAAGTTATTAAAGGGGTGTAATGCAAATAACCAGCACACAAATTGGTTGATTTACTAAAGAGAAATCCAATGTGCACTACAAGTGCACTGAAAGTGCACTTGGAAGTGCAGTCGCTGTAGATCTGAGGGGAAGATCTGAAATGAGAGGAAGCTCTGCTGATTTTATCATCCAATCATGTACAAGCAAAAATGCTGTTTTTTATTTTCTTTGCATGTTTCCCTCAGATCTACAGCGACTGCACTTCCAAGTGCACTTGCAGTGCACTTTTAGTGCACAGTTGATTTACCTTTAGTAAATAAACCCCATAGTCTCCAGCTTGTGGGTCACTAGGTACATTGGGGTTGGAAGACAACACTTAAAAGACATCCTATTGTTCTAGTACTACATGTGGTTGCCATGGGCAATGGAAGCTTACAGTCAGTTAAAGCTACCCGACAGTACTCCTTCTGTAGCAGTCTGTCTCCCATAGCAATGGGATTGCATCAGCCCTGCTGAGGTCCCATCCTGTACAAAGGTACGGGAAGTCAAGATTTGAGTGAATGCGCACAGGGAGCCCACGCTAGGTGCCTGGCGAGGCCCTGTTTTGCTACTGGGGAGAGGTAGTGGCAAACACTGGACAAGTGGATGTGGACATAAGCTCAGCGTGTTCCTCCTAAATGCAAGTTTCATTGAGACGTAACTGGAGGATAGTTGTTGTGCAAGTGTACACGTTGTAAGTCTATCTCTGAGAGTGGGGGCCCACCTTACGGTTGAGCATTCCCCCACGGTGGCCTCAGCCTTGTCCCACGGCATGAATGTAAATGGCACAGAGTAAAGGTACAAGTGCTTGTGGTGATGTTTAATACCTCAGGTGAGTTTACTGGAATTCGTTCCCAGATATCAAGGAAAACTTGCCATAAATTTGTGGCAGTGTTGAATTGTAAGTCTTGTTAACTTGCTGCTCAGTTTTAAGTTATACAATTGTAGAGCACTTTTTCAATGTGTAGCAAATTTGCGTGGCAAGTCTCTAGCAAAGTTGCAGTGGTGAGTCTGCAGCAAGAGCTCTGCAAGTCAGAGTGACCCCTGTGGTGGGATGACTATTGCACAACATAACTGAACCAGAACTTGCAGTAGACTTGCAGAATGTTTGAAAAGAAAGTTGTCATGCAATGCGGACTTGATGCAATTGTGAAAAAAAACTTGTGAAGCCTGGCAAGTCTAGCAATAGCTTAGCAAGTCATTTTCAAACTTGCAGCTCAGTTGCTTGCTATCTGGGTTCATGTTTGTCATCTACCAGGTTATGAGCAATTAAAGGTCCCCCTTGTGTGAAGAGTGTGACCCTGTTACAGGTGCCTAGTGTAGCCTAGAAGAACCCACCCTGGGGGTAGTCCTCTTATGTGACCCAGACTTGGCACCCGAGTTAATAGGGCACATAGATTCATCAACTACCTACTCCCTTCCCCTTGCACGACTCCTCTGGGTTCAGGCAGCCAGCCCCTGATGGCACCAGCATTAGCTGCTGTATGTCGCTACTCCTGCAGCCTCCTGGGATATGTGTTGGATACATGGGACAAGGGCAGGGCTTTCTTTCAGCGGGAACGCGGAGGAACGCAGTTCCGGCACCTCCAGCACTGAATGTATGTAATAGCATGGGGTGTGGGGTGTGCTGGAGGGTCTATTGATGTTGGCTGCTGGGGGATCTATTGTCACTGGTGGGGATCTGATTTTGTGTGAGGGTCTATTGTTCCTGATGGGGAATCTATTGTTGCTTGGGGGTCTTATGTTGCTGGAAGGGATCTACTGTTGAGGGAGAGGTCTATTTTCACTGGCTGTTGGAGGATCTATTGATGCTGGCTGCTGGGAGATCTGTTGTTGCTGCTGGGGGGTCTAATGTTGCTTCTGTGGATATTTTGTTGCTGGGTGTGATATTTTGTTGTGGGTAGTTCACTGTTGCTGCAGGGAATCTATTGTTGTTGGGGTGGAGTTCATTGTTGCTGGGGGAGTCTATTGTTGTGTGGGGATCTATTGCTGGGATTCTTTTGTTGCTGGCTGCAGGGGATCTATTTTACTGCTTTTCTTTTTATCATCAACATGTTCCATACAAATGATTTAGCACCACAAAATGATACTTGGTTCTGTATTCTCTAAACGGGGCAGTACTGGTAGGTGGGTAGGGGGTGGAATCAAGGGACGGTGGTCAGAGGTGGGTAGGGGGCAGAGACAAGGGGTGACTCAGACAGGGGGAGTTCCTGCACCTATTCTCTGAGAAAAAAAGCCTCGGACAGGGGACATTTTCATACTGTTCACTGTAACTATATCTAACACTGTACCGTAACTAAGTGAGGCCCAGGGCTTGGAGAAGTTTGTTTAAAACAAAATTAGTCTGAGGCTCAGTGGTAGCACGGAACTAGAAACACACGCATACGTAAAGACTCCGAGTTCACAGCTGTTGTGCAGATTATTAACATTCTTACAGCATGAGAAGCTGTGCCTGAGAATGCTAATATACAGGATGTGATTGTCTGATGGTTAAAGGAAACCTATCCTGAACAAAATACAGGAACTGACCTCCTTCTGAAAACATTAGTTACCTAGCCATCTTTGGCCTCGGTACTTTCTAAGACACTCATTCAAAGAAAGCATAATAGAGCTTCACAGCTCTGATCTGCATGCTTGTTCCAGGTCAGTGGCTTAGAGAGTACCATAGTCTTCTGACTAGCATAATAACAAGGTAAGTAGCATTTTGAGAAAAAGAAATCAGCATGGTGAGCTTCCATATTTCCTCAGCACATGTTTGAGCTCTGTCACAAGTAGCTGCAAAAACTTTTAGGTGGAGTTCCACTGGAAGAAATATTGTAAGTTGGATATACCTTTGAGGTGTAGAAGACATCCTCCCTCTTCACTGTGCCATCTGCAATCTTCTCTCTGATGGCTCGTCCCACCTCCACCTCATTGCCATATATCAATGCGCAGTCTATGTGCCGATAGCCAACTTCCAGGGCCACTTTCACTCCTTCTTCGGCCAGACTCTTGGATACCTAACAACAACAGAATGACAGTGATAATTTACAGGACAAGTACAGTTCTGATCCACTTTATTTTGTATTGTTTGTAAAGTTTACAATCTTTTTGTTATATTAATAAAAATATACATTTTACAAATATTCTTTTACTGCAGATTGCATCTGTAACCCACAATTTACAAAGTATGCTGATCCTTCTAATGAGCCATCCCAGCATAGCCTATAAGCTGCTTTCCAGTTTGTGTAAACCAGTTTATTATCGTTCTGTCTTTGCTAGACATGATGGGGTTTCCTTAACTTAAACAAACATATACAGCTTTATTTTTATTGTCATCTGTCCCCATTTCCCGGGGACAGTCCCTGTAGTGAGGGGTCTGTTCCCAGGAAATGGGCGCCACCAGATTTGTCCCCAAGAACCACCGTGTAGTGGAAAGCTTGTAGTGCGCAGGCTCCAAACTGCCACACTGCTAAAGCAGGATCCCAGGGATGATGCTCCAAACTGTGAGTAACTGTTGACCTCTAAACAACTGCGTTACATAATCCTCACCCCTGAACTTTGTGCATTATATAATCCTGACCCCTGATTTCTGTGCATTACTTAATGTTCACCCACTGTTACCGCAATTTCTCCACACCCACGTTTCGGCATGGCACACAGCAGCAATTTCCTTCTAGCCATTTTTTTCTCTAGTTGAACAAATGGGGTGTGGTTTTGTGGTGTAGCTACAAATGAGGGTGTGGTTTTGTGGACATGGTCAGTAGGGTCTCCCCAGATTTCATTTTGAAAATCTGGTAGCATTAAACTATACTGTATCTGGAAAAAAAATCTGTAAACTTGCCATAACTACTTTTAAAAGCAGAAGGAATCCATATAATCAGGAGGTCAGTTCAAACTGAAACATGGAGACTGCTATAGCTGACCTCCTTTTGAAACCTCTAGTTGCCTGACTGTTATGCATACCCATTGGCTTCAAAGCTATTAGTCAATGAGCTACAAGAGGCATGTAGATTAGGAAAGTCAGAGAAAAAAATTTGACTTCGTTATGTGGATTTTCTAGGTTAGTTACTCAAAGTAATGCCCCGTACACACGGTCGGATTTTCCGATGGAAAATGTCCAATCGGAGCGTGTTGTCGGATATTCCGACCGTGTGTGGGCTCCATCGGACATTTTCCATCGGATTTTCTGACACACAAAGTTGGAGAGCAGGAGATAAAATTTTCCGACAACAAAATCCGTTGTCGGAAATTCCGATCGTGTGTACACAAATCCAACGGACAAAGTGCCACGCATGCTCAGAATAAATAAAGAGATGAAAGCTATTGGCCACTGCCCCGTTTATAGTCCCGACATACATGTTTTACGTCACCACGTTCAGAACGATCGGATTTTCCGACAACTTTGTGTGACCGTGTGTATGCAAGACAAGTTTGAGCCAACATCTGTCGGAAAAAATCCATGGATTTTGTTGTCGGAATGTCCGAACAAAGTCCGACCGTGTGTACGGGGCATATGAAATCCAGTGGGTCAACGTGACAGGCTGACAGCCAAGAAATTTGCATTTTTCAGAATGAGATATCGGCAATGTTTTTCTCCTGAAAACTGAGCTCGAATGTACAGCAAGCTATACTTTTAGACTTCCCTCTCCAGCCTCCTTTGCAGCTTTCTACTCTTACTTTAATATTTATTTGAGATTTTCAGGACAGACAAAAGGCCAGAGTCTGTAAGGATATAGCAGCTGGGAGCTGCAGGACAAGAAATCAAGCTGATAAAAGGTACAGCGTTTTGTGCACTGGGTCTGTGTGTTAGATGGTCTGTGTGTTAGATGGTCACAACCTAGGTGTGAGGCCTGAGCAGTAGAGCTGCGAAGAGAGCCATGAGGCTGAATTGTTCATTTGTCGTATTGATGGTGAGAGTCCCCTGTGTGGGAAGTCATTCATTTGTGAACTTTTCTGTTTAAATAAAAGTGGGCAGAAAAAGCCCTGAAAAGACATGTCTGGCTTGGAGTAAACTCACTTTTTGGCGCTACCAATCAGTTACAAAATCCCCAACTTGTCACACCATTCATGCTTCTTTTTCATCCTGCTCTGTACTGGCTGCTGGGAGGAGTCAGGAGGAGTCAGCACATAACTGGTAACCACAGTAGTAATGATTGACTTTTAGCAAACATCACTCCTTTCTTAGCTAATACACACAATTGTACTGTATATAAATGTGCACAGTAGAAGACAGTAAACTATGCTGTGAGTTACATGTGTCTGCAGTTCAGATCGCACTGCATGGTATAAGACACTAATTCGAGCTCCCCTTCCATTCTCCCTACTATTATAATGGAATAGTCAGCACATATTTGTACCTAATACAACAAGGCTTCTTTCATATGGGTGGCCAGAGGGCTGAAAAGACAGGTGGTTGAGCCTTTGACTGCTGAGGCTAATTCTGCAGTTCAAGATTTGCAGTCCTAGCAAATTTTTGAGAAGATTTGCCGGAACTATCTTTTACATCATAATGCACTTTAAACTATGAACTATGACTAGCAGGCTTAGAGGGGCAAAAATAAAACTTTTGGATAGGTCAGCCCCCTCGCTATAAAAGGGGAGGGGGGCACAGAGTAGCCATAGTGTATTGGAATTTTTTTTTTACGTTTTTTTTTTTTTGGGGGGGGGGGGTTAAATTGGAAAAAAAAAGAAAGAAGTGTGTGATATGTTCCTTTACAATGATAAAGAATATATCCATGACATGGCAGTCAAACTATATAACATGAAGACCTTAATGAAAGATTTATGAGATTTTATGTAAAGTCTTACACTTCTTCAAGTTCTCTCAGTTGAAGACAAGCAAATCCTGGAATAAAATTTAAGTAACATTTACTTCTCAATGCAGTTCTCAAACAAGAGAAATATGCATATCTGCCACTGTTATAATATTATTTTCCAAATGCTACAAGGAGGACAAAACACATCATTGCATGCCAGAGGTGATCTAAAGACATTACAATACTTTATGCAATGAAATGATGAGGACCAGTATGAAGATGCAAGTAGCTTTTATATCCAGGGTTTCTCATTCCAGAAACACTTTTTCTGCTGCTTCTGGATCATCACAAAGTGTTTCTTCACCAGCAGCCTCTTCAAGGAAGGAAGTGTTATGAACCACGGCCTTCCAATGCTGATCCAGAAGCATATATTACTCTATGAAGAGTTTGATCAATGTTCTCCTGATTTTCAGGTGTAATTTTCTCTATAAACCTTTTGTAGTGCAGGATCCTGAACCAATACATTCTGCTGGAAAGCTTGTGCTTGTGAAAAACAGACTTGTTGGAAGGATCACCAGATGTCAATAGAAGAAGGAAAGCCTAAAAAGGGAAACTATTGCAGCCATAACATCTAAATTAGTAAGTCGCAATATAACAAATGTTTGCTTTGGGTTTAAAACTACAACTGAAAATCAGAAGAGCATTGATCAAACTCTTCATAGAGTAATATATGCTTCTGGATCAGCATTGTCAAACACTGAAAATGCATATTGGCAGGAAGCTTCTACATTATTATGAGGTAAGGTGGGGGGGGGGGGGGGGGCGACCTGTTTTCATGTATAGGTGAATGTTCTTAACATATGCAGTTCTTGTTATTTCATTTGTAAAAAAATACAAAAAGTTTAGTTTATTTCCCCAATAAGCTGTACTTTTATTTCAAGCATAATAATTTTATATACATTGCATTTTCCCCTGCCCAGCGTAACAAAACAACTTTCCATTTATAAAACTACTCTACACTGAATTTTTTTTAAAATAGGGGAAAAACGTTTTTACCCATGGCTTCAAAATTTCAGGAAATTTTACATCTCTTGTACAATGCATAGCTTACTTTTTGTTGCTGCAAGACCATTCTTTTTTTTTTTTTTTCACTGCAAGTGTTTCCTTCCTTTAAAAAAAATGGGCTTATGTTTCAGGAGTGGTGTTTGGGGTTTCAAATCTTTTGTGGTTTTTTTTTTTTTTAATTTGTATTTTTATGTTGAAGCTTTTAAGTAGGGATGTTTTTAAATTTGAGGAACCTACATCTTACATCTACAGCTTTAAAGCAGTGTTAAACCCAAAGCAAATATTTATTATATTGCAACTTACTCATTTATATGTTATGGCTGCAATAGTTTCCTTTTTCTTAGGCTTTCCTTCTTCTATTGACAACTGGTGATCCAGCCAACAAGTCTGTTTTTCACAAGCACAAGGTCTCCAGCAAAATGTATCAGATCAGGATCCTGCACTACAAAAGGTTTTTTACCTTAATGCATAGAATGCATTATCTTGGTTGTAAAGGCTCAAGGTTTTTTACTTTCATACATTCAAGGTAAAAAACCTTCTCTGTGCAAAAGCCCCCCCCCCCCCCCCTAATATTTACCTGAGCCCCATCTCGATCCAGCAATGTGCATGAGAGCCTCAGCTCTCTGGGACTCTCCCTCCTCATTTGCTGAGACAATGCTGCTGTCAATCACAGTCAGTAAGCCAATGAGGAGAGGGAGGGAGCGGGGCCAAGTTGCGGCTCTGTGTGTGAATGGGCATGCAGAGCTGGGGCTCAGGAATGAGCCTGCTTGGGTGCCCCCATTGCAAGCTGCTTTCTCCGAGAAGAGGAGGATTGGGGCAGCTCTGTGCAAAACCACTGCACAGAGCAGGTGAGTATGACATGTTTGTTATTAAAAAAAGAAAGTCTTTAATATCACTTTAAGGTAAAAAAAACCTTATGGCTTTAAGATTAGTTAGTTGTATCCCTGAATTCAACTTTTGCAGTTTGAAGGCTTACATGAGTCTTAAATTAACTCTTTAAATGATTTACAGGTAGTTCTTTACTCTTTACTATCTTTGTGCTCTTATCATTGCTCGCTATATGCAATAAAGATATTTTTTTGAGATACAGGTGGTTAGAGGCTAATTATGTAAATGTCTGTGGAAACGCTCCAACCTAATAACCACAATCACACACTTGTGACCTGACTGCAATCCATATATAGTAAAGAGAGGAAATAAAACATTCCTGAAGTCCGGGCAGGTCTCTGGAGGATCCAATCAGGCATTTGCACTATGACTTTGCATTAACCCCTGGTATACAAAGTATCACTATAAACTACAAAGTTGAAAAAATCATCACTGTCAATACAGTCTACTCTAATTAATAAATTATTTTCTTATTCTATTGAACCAGAAAAAAAATAAATAAAAAAAACAGAAGCCCAAAAGATGTGCAGTAAGGACTCATTTAAAAGCGTTTTGAAACTTTAGATACCATGGATGCCTATTAACACATCTGTGACAGATAAGATGCTTTATTGATACATTTTGCATGTGTTGCATGCGTTTGCGTCATGTTAAATAACACTTTCCAGGTGCCCCCTCTTTGTTAGTTTTGTATTGTATGAATTCTTGTACTATCATTTCTGCTAGTAATGCTTCTAATCATATTGAAATTGCACTGTTAACACCATAGGGCCATTTGTGGTGCGTTTGCAATGCGTTCACATTCACATGAATAGAGGTGTTTGGTGAGTGGAAGAGCCAGACGAATGCTATACGTCGTAAATGTTTTGGTGCAATGCAACATAAATGCAACCGTGCAAAAGACACCGTCCGTTGCAATGCATATTAATGCACACAGGGGTTGATTTACTAAAGGCAAATCCACTTTGCACTACAGGTGCACTACAAGTGCACTTGAAAGTGCACTTGGAAGTGCAGTCGCTATAGATCTGAGGGGAAGCTCTGCTGATTTTATCATCCAATCATGTGCAAGCTAAAATGCTTGGGGGTTTTTTTGTTTTTTTTCTTTCCTTGCATGTCCCCCTCAAATCTACAGCGACTGTACTTCCAAGTGCACATGTAGTGCAAAGTGGATTTGTCTTTAGTAAATAACCCCCACAGTGTTGACAGGCATTCGTGAGGCTTCAAAAACGCAGAAGAAACGTCTGCTTTTGATGTCAGTGTAAGTTTAGCCTAAGACAGTATGAAACACATATACTTAGTTAGCCACTGGTATTAACACAGCAATCTTTGATTTTGCTGAGTCCTCAGTGTAACAAAGTCTATTATCCTATTATTTAGTGGCGGTCGCTCACAAGGTGCGCAGGCTCCCCTAATCCATGTGCCCGGCCCCCAATCTTCATGCAAGGAGCCAAATGCATGGATTTCAATGGGGTATTTTTATTTTATTTTTTTAAGCACATGATTAGAGCCTGAGGCTCTAATTGGCTTCAAAAAGGGTGGGCTTGGGGCGGAGAGCCCACCCACTTGTGTGACATTAGCAAATTAATATTCACTAATGTATTCCTGCTTCTCCTTTGCCCATCAGGAAGTGGGTCCTGAGACCTGATTGTCCAGGAGTCCTAAGACCCCATTGGATGGGAGGAGAAGCGACCGCTGGGACTCGGGAGCAGATGCATGGGGGAAGCCGCCAAAGCTGCGACCTAGATGGGGTAAGTGCAGGGCTGGCAGGTGGGCGACGGGCGAACAAAGCAGCAATCGATCGTACAATGGGGGTGTTGGGGATTGGGAGGGTTGAGTGAGGGCCAAGTTTGCCGTCCCCACAAAAAAATTAAGCACTAGCCGCCACTGCTATTAATCTGTGCAATCTTAAAGTTTGTGAACTTACTTTGTAAAGATCCCCACACATTTAACTCCCTTGAATTCTGTGCCACGTATTCACTATGCTCTGTGCATCGGGACCCCTATGTCACACATTTCACAGAGCCTACGTTCTGAACTACAGAGGTACTGAGAGGAGGATTTTCAGGAGCCGGGGTCAGTACAGTGCAGCCAGGTGCTTGGCTAGATAGAGAGTGAGTGCTGCAGCTGCTCTCTATGCCCTCCCTGAACTGGTATGCTGGAGCTAGCAACACCGTCTGCCTCCCACCAGCAGGGGGAGTAGACAAGCCAAATAAGCTCCATAAATTTGTATCCTGCCACATTGGACTGTGGGAGTTGAGGTTCGGGAGCCATGCTGTGGATTCTTATGGATGACTGAACTACAGTAACCACAAGGAGACAGTGTGAGGGAGGAGAAAAGGCTGTATTTCCAGGGCTGCGGACCAAGGAGCTTCTTCTTTTGCCCACAGAGACCAGAGTGAGCACCCTTGCCTTTCTGGGTATGCAACCACACTAACACAAGCCAGAGATCGGGGTCCTGTGTGCTGGGGGCCAGAGAGAGAGAGAGAGAGAGAGAGAGAGAGAGAGAGAGAGCAGATTGGAATCTGCAGAGGCTGAGCACTAAGCTATTTGTGGGACATAGACTTTTGCTGCAGAGACTCCAGAGCACTGTATACCTGTGAGCTGAGGACTGGAGCCATTACAGGCAGATCCACAGAACATCTGAACAGCAGGACTGTTGCTGCCATACTGCTGGGACTTGTGAGAGGGCACTGCTGCCATAGACCTTTTTGCTGCTAGTAGGGACTGAGCACATAGAGAGTGGACATTTGACTAGCAACCTTTACCACTGCATGCAGAGTTTACCAGGACTGTATTTATTTGCACCACCACCATAAAGACTGGGCCCCAATGTTAGCTGGCTGAAGAACTAAGGCAAAGAACTGACTTGTTAGATAACTGCACTATTGGGACTTCATTTGCTGCCACAAGTAAGGAGAGACTTCTACAGTAAGACCTGGTCTCAGCATAGGCATCCCTAGAGTGCACTCTAATAGCATAGTATACTGGCTTCAGGAAAGTTATAACAATATCATTCAGCATTGAAGCTATTGTCATGCTATTGCTTATTGTGTATTTGTAGGTTACCAGGTATTGATTACTCCTGCTACTTAGAACTCCACATCAACCTGCTACAAGTTAGTTATCCTATTGTCTAGCGAATTGTGATTAACTGCATTCTCCATTTACTCATTTATGACACTGCTGCCATTTATCCCAATCCGTAACAACATACCAAGTTCTGCTTTCACTAATCAGTTTGGTGTCTACTTCCTGATATTGAGTTCTAGTTGTGTGCAGAGTATATAACTTTGTGCTTTCAACAGCGTTGCAGGTTCTTTCTGCTTAACTTGGTGTGTCAGAGGTGATGAGGTCTAAAGTGTTAAGGTAAAGAACAGAGAACTCAAATTATCAAGTGGCTCTTTTCAGGGGGTAGCGCTACAACAGAAATCATTGGTTGTAGGCAGCAAGGTACCATGGGATATGTAGTCCTTAGAAATTGTACATAAACAAGGGAGAAGAAGCAGCAAAGCATGCAGGGAATAGGGGAAGTTGATGAAAGTGACACCAACAGAAGTCAACAGACAGGCAGAGCTCACAACACAAAAGAAGATTTTTCAAGTAAAGTTATATTGGATTATCAAAATAACTATTGTTTGTATTTTATTAAAATGCTGATGTTATAAAATGTATGCTATGACCATAGATTTCCTTTCTAAAATAAACCCCAGCCTTCCTCCAGTCTTGCACAGTTGTACAGGTTTCTCCACTATACTGAAATTGATTACCCTGATTTCACTGCACACTCCCACAAGGTGCATTAGAAGCTGCTGCGAATTATATAGAGTCCACCTTATTTTCTAGCTAGAAGACACCCAGTATCATATTTTCCTTTCCTCTGCATCCCTACTGTCCCTGTCCTACTTCTTTTATTAATTGGATTTCAGTCATTTCAATCATAGAGGTTCAACATTACATATGGATGTTACCCAGGTCGGGCTGCTTTTTTCTAGAAGTCTTATACAAACCCTCTTGCCAGCTATGATCTGCCTGTATTGCATAGAGAACCACAGAGAACACTAATGACATCCCTGTGTAGTAAAAAAGTATGTAATGAAAACAAAAATGTTTTGTTTAACCACTTGCCTACAGGGCACTTACACCCTCTTCCTGCTCAGGCCTTTTTCAGCGCTGTCGCATTTTGAATGACAATTGCGCAGTCATGCTACACTGTACCCAAATCAAATTTGTATCTTTTTCTTCATACAAATAGCTTTCTTTTGGTGGTATTTAATCACTGCTGGGTTTTTTATTTTTCACAAAACAAAAGACCAACAATTTTGAGAAAAAATTTTTTTTTACTTAGTTTCTGTCAGTAAATTTGGTATATAAGTAATTTTTCTCCTTCACTGATGTGCGCTGATGAGGCAGCACTGATGGGCACTGATAGGCTGAACTGGTGGGCATTAATGAGCTGGCACTTATGGGCTCTGATTAGGTGGCACTGATGAGGAGGCACTAATATGCCGCACTTATGGGCACTGATAGGTGGCACTGATGGGCACTAATAGGCAGCACTGGTGGGCACTGATAGGCGGCACGGATAGGCAGCACTGATGGGCACTAATGGGTGACACTGATGGGCACTGATGGACAGCAGTGATAGGCAGTAGGGATGAGCTTTCTGTTCGACTCGAACATTGACTGTTCGCCCGTTCATCGAAAACCGAACATTATGGGCCCTTCGCGCTAAATTCAAGCGGCGCATAATGGCCCATAATGCACTGCGGGAGCGCAGTGCATTGCTATATGATGACTGGCCAGAGCATGCACCATGACCTGCATGCTTTGGCCAATCACAGCGCCCTGAGCTAAGAGAGGCATAATTGGCCAAAGGCAGGGTGCCTTTGCCAATCATGGCTCAGGGGGACTAAGTTCACACCCCACACTATATAAGGCCGCCTGCACATCGACCTCGTGTAGTGTGTTGTTGGTGTGGACGGAGAGACAGTGTCATTTAGATTGAGCAGGCAGGTGATTCAGTTAGCTGCAGTGTATGAGAGAGAGACTTGTATATAATATGTTATGTATGCCTGATTTTATGGATGTCATGGTGATGTTCTTTTGTAAAGTTCAAAACAAATACGGTTTATGCAGCAATCCCCTGTTTTTGGATTTTTTCTATGTTGAAGTCTGTGGGAGGGCTTGATTGCTAAGCATGGAAGAGAGACCCCCCCCTAAACCCCTCCTCCCACACACCCCCTCCAAATCACAGTGGGTGTGGTCATATTTCACAAATAGTAGAAGGGTCTTAAAGGGGCATTAAATATCAGGATTGCATTACACACAAAGTGCAGAGCTGTCACTTGTAAACACAGAAACCAGACTTCTGTCTTTACAAGTGATTGTGGTGAGCAGGCACCAAAGGGTCTGAGCCAGAGGTGGTGGAACTGAGTTCCACCAAGTTCCCCCTGAAAAAAAGCCCTGCCTGTGACCCATAGGAGAAGTACAGCCAAACAAGCTCAGTCTGGACTTCTCCTTTTAAGGTATGTCTAGCCCTAATGCTTTATTTTTAGTTTAGTATAGAATGGTGAAGGGTCTGAACCCCTCCAAGATTTTAAATGCTATCTGGAACTCCACGGAGAGATTTCCCTTTACTTTCTGTCCTGGTGACACCCAGGACGTTTGGGTGAATCTTAAAAAAAATACACAGCCAGAAAAGAAATTATTTTTTTCTAGTTGAATACGGAAAGGTCAGAACCTTTGTCAGCTTTTATTGCTGTCTGTATCCCAGACGCAGATTTGCTGTCACTTCCAGTCTGGTTGTCTGCAGGGCACAAGGTGAGGGATACTCTGCCCAGATAACACTAAAAAGCATACAGGGTTATAACTTTTTCCCCTCTGTCCAACAACAAAAAAAGTTTTGGCTGGACATACATTTTATTCCTTTTGCTACCATAGCTGTTTTTATGCTTTTTGCATGAGAGAGGGAGAGAGAGTTCCTGGTGTACTGTTTCTAATATACATACTATTTTCAAACATCTGACTTACAAACGACTCCTACTTACAGAGGGAGACAACAGGAAGTGAGAGGAAATCTACCCCTAGGAAGGGAAATTCGCTCCTGTAAGAGTTATTATGGGAAAAATCTCCACTGATGCTTTATCACCAATCCTTGTTTAGCTAATAACTCAAAATGTTCAAAATCCAATTGTCATTGGGACAGAAAGTGAGGTGAAATCAGGGGCACAGACAGCAAAAAAAAAGGGTGATAACCCTGCCCTATATTATCCAAAAAGCTTAAAACTAGATTTTTGGGCTGGAACTACACTTAAAAAATGTACCAGTTCCAAATTACAAACAGATTCAACTTAACAACAAACTTACAGTTCCTATCTTGTTTGTAACCCGGGGACCATCTGTATACTGCTGTTCAGAGTATATAGGGCCCCACGCCTTTTTTTTTTTTTTTTGGGTGCGGGGTTCCCCTTAATATCCATACCAGACCCAAAGGGCCCGGTAATGGGCTTGGGGGAGGGGGGGTGCGGCAACATTACATCATCAGCCGCAAGCAGTTTTAAATGACATTTTCTTCTTTAGAAATGTCATTTTGTGCAGGGACTGTTCTAAACACAGGAAAAATGTGCCACTTTACAGGCATACTATAGACTCCCCCCGGGCACGATATTTAAAGGAATAATACACTTTTTTTTCACTTTATGAAAGTGAAAAAACCCAGGTCCCCAAACACTTTTTATGACAATAACTTGCATATTAGCCTTTAAAATGAGCACTTTTGTTTTTCACGTTCGAGTCCCATAGACTTTAACGGTGTTCGTACAAATTTTTGGTCTGTTTGCATGTTCTGCTGCGAACCAAACTGGGGGGGGTGTTCGGCTCATCCCTAATGAGCAGCACTGATAACCAGCACTGACTGGCACCACTAATGGGCACTGATTGGTGGCACTTGTGGGCACTGGTGGGCACTGATTGCTGGCACTGGTGGACACTGATTGCTGGCACTTATTGGTGATACTGGTGGCGCTATAATGCATCAGTGCCCTGATTACATGTTTTGTTGTCCCCTGCGAGGAGATGCCGCTGATCGGCACTCCTCGCCACACACTCTGTCAGTGTGAGACGAGGAGCGCCGATTACCGGCATCTCCATGTTTACATGTGACCAGCTGTGATTGGACACAGCCGATCACATGGTTAAAGAGCCATGGACGCAGCTCTTTACAGAGATCAGGGTCGCTCTGTGTCCTAGCAACACGGCGTAACCCCGTGGGTGCGCAGGAATGGCCGTTCTGGGTCGCAATCATATGCAGTTGTCCCAGAACGAGAGCCACACCACCCCACTGTCATTTGACGGTGGGCGGGTGGCAACTGGTTAAAATTTCCGTTAGCATGTTGATAAAGGGGATAGGGAAGGCAAAATTTAACCAAATTAAACTTCAGCTTTAAGGCTGAAGTTTAGTGAAAATGTTTTTCGACAGCTTTGGTTATCTTACTTAAGTGCAGGGCTTTTTTTCAGCTGGAACTTGGTGGAACTCAGTTCCACCACCTTTGCCTCAGACCCCTTGCTCCCTGCTCACCACTATCACTTGTAAACACAGAGGTCTGACTTCCTGTGTTTTCCAAGTGCAGTATGGGACAAGGGGGATGCAGGTGCCTGGGGTGTAGTGCGGATATTGACACCCCCCACTGGATGATCTCCCAGTAAGTGAGAGGCGGAGCCACCTACAGTGTGAGGGGAGGTACTAGAGAAGAAGAGGGGTGAAAGTGAGATGTGGATGGGGGATGAAGAGGTAAGCAGTTGTGGAAGAAGGCTGAATTCTGCACTCTGTTTGTAGCGCACCCGTGAACTCTGCACTCTGCATGCAGCACACCCCTGAACTCTGCATGCAGCGCACCCCTGAACTCTGCATGTACAAATTACACTCCTGGTATTTAATACCCCTTTAAGACCCTCCCACTGTGAGTGTAATTTGACCATACCCACTATTTGTGTTTTGGAGGGTGAGTGTGTCGGGGGGGGGGTTCTGGTTGAGTTCCTGCGCTTATTTTCTGAGAAAAAAAGCCCTGCTTAAGTGTAATGAAGTTTGACCTTTGATGTGCAGGCGGCTGGATTCTGTAGAAAGCTTTACAGCAGGGCTGTGAATGGGGGAGAGAATCCGCTGCCTGATCAGATGACAGTGGCAGAAGTTCAGCAGAAGGAAGAGGACAGGGCAGCTAAAGCTGTAGACATTTTTTTAAAGCTAAACTTCAGCTTTAACCTATTTACTGCCACCACTGTATGTAAAGTGGCGGGAGGTATTACACACACTCCTGGGTTTTTTTGTTCTCTATGTTAATGTTTTGAGTCTCCCCAGTCCCACATACACAGACATATGAGCATAAAAGCATGTGTCAGGGGCCCTTAGGCATGGAAATGCTGACTGTGCTACACATGTTACATAGAACAGTGCACACTGAGTGAGTGTTAATCCTAGCCCATTATTCACATTTAACTCTAAACTGATCATCTACAAGGGCTTTTAAAGCATTGCATTGTTGTGCTTATATTGTGTGACAATAAAAATTGTAATTAGCACTATTTAATTCTCTAGGGCAGGGGTGTCAAATTCTATTTCATCGCAGGCCGCATCATCATCATGGTTGCCCTCAAAGGGCCAGTTGTATCTGTAAGATTAGTTGTCCAGAGAACCCCAACCTACGTTACATCAGATGTCAAGAGCCCCCCTCCCAATCATCAGAAGTTAAGAGACCCCCACCCTCCCTTACATCACAGTGCAGCCCCCTCACATTGTGCTGCACCTGGGAAGAAGCTGGGGGCAGAACTTGGAAGCAGAAATTGCAGGGTCTGGAGGAAGAACCAGAGGAGGGCTGGAGTCTACTGAATGATGAGACCAGGGGAGGTGGAGTTGAGGGGGTGCTGCAACTGCACAGAGAGGATCTGTAGGAGGAGTTCTGTCCTCCTCTCTGCTGTCCACTGCCGAGATAAGGTGGGGGTGGACATAAGGGGGTTTTGCAGCTGCAAGAAAGGTATGAGGGCCACATGAGATGGCTTGGCGGGCCGTCATCAGCCCACAGGCCTTGTGTTTGACACATGTGTTTGTGTTTGACACATGTGTTCTAGGGTGTCTGCTTTCAAAAAATATGTAAAGTTTGGGTGATCTTCAGGCCTAAAACTATTTTTTAAACATGTATGCAAAAAGCGTAAAAACAGCTATGGTAGCAAAAGGAATAAAATGTATGTCCAGCCAAAACTTTTTTTGTTGTTGGACAGAGGGGAAAAGATTATAACCCTGTATGCTTTTTACTGTTATCTGGGCAGAGTATCCCTCACCTTGTCCCCTGCAGACAACCAGACTGGAAGTGACAGCAAATCTGCGTCTGGGATACAGACAGCAATAAAAGCTGACAAAGGTTCTGACCTTTCCGTATTCAACTAGAAAAAAAATAATTTCTTTTCTGGCTGTGTATTTTTTTTAAGATTCACCCAAACGTCCTGGGTGTCACCAGGACAGAAAGTAAAGGGAAATCTCTCCGTGGAGTCCCAGATAGCATTTAAGATCTCGGAGGGGTTCAGACCCTTCACCATTCTATACTAAACTAAAAATAAAGCATTAGGGCTAGACATACCTTAAAGGAGAAGTCCAGCCTGAGCTTGTTTGGCTGTACTTCTCCTATGGGTCACAGGCAGGGCTTTTTTTCAGGGGGAACTTGGTGGAACTCAGTTCCACCACCTCTGGCTCAGACCCTTTGGTGCCTGCTCACCATAATCACTTGTAAAGACAGAAGTCTGGTTTCTGTGTTTACAAGTGACAGCTCTGCACTTTGTGTGTAATGCAATCCTGATATTTAATGCCCCTTTAAGACCCTTCTACTATTTGTGAAATATGACCACACCCACTGTGATTTGGAGGGGGTGTGTGGGAGGAGGGGTTTAGGGGGGTCGTGGTTGAGTTCGAGCACCTATTGTTTGAGGAAAAAAGCCCTGGTCACAGGAGTGCAATTCGTTTTGCACTCCTGTGACCTGTTTTCAGCGGAGAGTGGTCTGAAGTCCTTTCTCCGCTAAAGTCACCAAGGTCAGACCAGGCAGCGCATCATCGCAACTTGGGAAGCCTGGATCTGCCAGCTGCCTGGACTGATGGCAGTCTCAGCCTCTCAACGAGCCGCTGAGGCGGCCGCCCCCCCCCCCCCCCCAGCTTAGTGCTCCAATGAGCGTGGAGGAGCAGAGCAGGAGAGCTGCTGACTGACAGTCAGCAGCTCTCCGCTCAGGGAGGTGAGAGAACCGAGCCATCGGTGGTGTTTAGTGGCTCCGCTCTCAGTGAAGAGGCAGTGGGGAACAGAGACAGTATCGGTCTGATGCTGCATCCACCTAGGTAAGTATGAATCTACAAAAAAAAGAACATTTGGAGAAACAGACTAAGCCTCGGTTCACACCAGAGGCGGCACGACTTGCAGGTCGCCTCACCGAGGCGACCTGCACACGACTGCCGGGGCGACTTGCAGGACGACTTCTGTATAGAAGTCTATGCAAGTCGCCCCCAAAGTAGTGCAGGAACCTTTCTTCTAAGTCGGAGCGACGATTAGAACGGTTCCATAGCACAGAACGGGAGGCGACTTGTCAGGCGGCTAGGTCGCCTGACAAGTCGCCCCCGTGTGAACCGAGCCTAAAGCACCCTTTTTCAGCCACCTTTTTTTACATATTTACATTGTTATTAAGGTTAAAAAAGGCACAAGTGCAGTTGTGAAATTGTTTGGAGTCACTCACCTCCTGCGGAGCATATGTGCCAAAGCCAACCCGTGGCATCTTATTGCCATCGTTCAACAGGACATATGAATCTTCCTTAAGTGCCATCTCCCACCCACGATGTGTCAGCAGCCAACTGTACTCTGCAGTGAAGCCTTCACTGTTTACTTGTTTTAAAGCTGTCTCTCAGTCCCTCCTTCTTCAGTATGTTTATTGTCTGCAGCGTGATTAGGCGAGCATACCTTTTAGCCAACCCTAACAAATATGAGTCGGGGGACGGATCTTTTCCAGTTGTAATCTCCGTTTTTCTCAATACCACACCCAGGCCAGAAGGAGAAAACTCCAACTTTTGTGCTAAATCATTGCAGGCTTGTGAAAGTAAATAGTAGTTATGCATTACAACATTCATTCTCCTCATGATGCCTGGTAGGTTTCTCTTTTAGGAGTAGCTCGGACCAACTAATAAAGACCATTTATAAACCTTTAGCTTAAAACAGCTAAATAAATTCCAGGTGCATCAAAACAAAAGATGTGCAAAGTCACTCATTCATACCAGCATTGTTGGGCTGTATTGACAAGCATTGCCCAATGCAATCCCCGCACATAGACAAGGCAATTTGCCTAATGTCCTTTTGCTTCAAAAATAAACAGGAGGAATATCCCCTGATGATGTGCATGTACACAAAACGTGTTGGAGGGGGCCTTGCGTGCTGACGCCACGCCGGTGATTCTGATAGTGGCCATCTTGCTAAGTTTGTTTTGTTTTTTTGAATGCTATACGCTGCAGCCTTTATGCAATTTTAATATGAGTGCAATAAATACTACATTATGTATAGTATTTCTGGCTCTGGGTGGTGATCCTTTTTCTAGCATCTTAAAGGTACCAGGACATCTGCATCGTAAGCCTTTGAGGCATGGTGAAGTATATCAACACCACTGGGTCATGATATGCGCACATACTTTGTAACCTTAGTGAGTGCATATATGGTGGAGGAGTGATCACAGCGTTTTTTTTCTCTCACGTGGTGGATATCCAGAGCGTATTCATTATATGTGCATATTTTTTATTAATCTCTAGTGAGTGCATAAGGAGAGCGAAGTGACAACACTGTCTTTTCAATGCATAGATTTGATTCGTCTTCTAAATTTGGAGGATTTATACTTTTTTAGCACTTTCTATGGACTTTTTTTTGAACATTGCTGAATATTCGTTTTTTTGTTTTTTTTTTAAGGCTGCACTTTGTTTTTGTTTTAACCTTTTGCTTCAGTTCACACCAACATGCTACATTAAAATGTATTAAAAAAACAGGACACGTTGCATTTGTGGGCAGTGCATTCCACTTCACTACAACACAATGTGCTGCTATGCTTAGAATTGAATATAAGTTGAAAAAAGGATAAAAAAGCAAACACTTTTAAGGGTACAGCAGTGCATGTGCACAGCACACTCAAGGGCACCCTACTGTACCGCCGTTTGTGTGAATGAGTTGGATTTCTTTAGAAGGTCTCAGTAGAAACACCTGTCCCCTACCATTTTTGCACTCTGAGAAAGCAGTGGTCTCTCTGCAGATGTCTGACACACCCCTGCAGAATTAGACCTACACCTCTCCAATCAGCAGGGAGCGTGAGATTTGCCCATTGGAGAGCTCTAGCTCTGATTCGGTATGGGAAAAGTTGTAACTCTGCAGACAGACTGATGCTTCCAAACAAAGAGCAATGTTCCTTTTCTACAGCATGCTTTCAGACAAGGAATCAGTCTGTTGTAATGTAGTGCTCATGTGCTAACAAGAAGTATGCTCAAAGAAGGACAGAGCAGAGAGTTATGAGCAAATTAGTCTGTTGCTTCTTATTCCATCCAGTTATAGGCTGATAGAGGGACAGGACCTGTTTGTGGTATTAAACTGCAGCAGAGAAAAATCAGGTCTCCCTTTTGCCAGACAGGGCTATGCTGTGTGGAAAAGCTGTGTAAGGCAGCCCATATATTAATCAGTTTTTTTTTCTGTTTAATCAGGAGATTGAACAAAATACGGACTCAATTCCCCCATCCACACACTCAATGTGGATGGGGTAAACCATCCTGTTGAGCTATTGTATTCTGATAGCGGGGAGCCTTCCCTGCCGTCAGAATACACTGATCCGTGCAGCCAGCTATAGCAGCAAAAATCCATCAGTAGATCGACTTCTGTAAAACCACCTTGCCCATACATGGATTGAAATTTGGCTAGTCCGTGCTGAACAGGCTGAATTGCAATCCATGTATAGAATGTAGAAATGCAAATTCTTTGACAGTTAAAACAAATACTTTATATGTATTTCACCTTTTTTGCCTGGAGTTCAGTTTTAAAGTGTTTCTAAAGGAAAGATTTAAAAAAACAAAACAAAAAAAACAAACATGTTACATTTACCTGCTCTGTGCAATGGTTTTGCACAGAGCAGCCCCAATCCTCTTCTTTTTGGGTCTCCCGCTGGCAGTCCTGGCTCCTCCCCCCTGCTGAATGCCCCCTTCTTGCTCTGGGGTCCTGAGCCGCGCTCTGTGTGTCCATTCACAGACGTAGTGTGGCTCGACCATGCCCCCTGCTCTTTCCTCATTGACTCACTGGCTGTAATTGATATCAGCAGGAACCAATGACTTCCGCTACTGTGTAAGCCAATGAGGAGAGAGAGACCCTGGACCCTCATGCACATCTCTGGATCGAGATGGGGCACAGGTAAGTATGGGGGGGGGGACTGCACCCAGAAGGTAAAAAACCTTGAGCCCTAAGAACCACTTTAAGTAAATTTTTTGGACAACATGATTCAATGAGCAAAAAACGTATGTAACGCAGGGGTTCACCAGCATCCTTGTACTGGATGGTGTGTACCAGTAACCAGTATCAGTTACTGGTAATGAAGTAAGGATTACCAAGGGCTGGAAAAACTCTCTGTACTGCAATTATCTGAACTAAAATTGCATTGTATTCAACTTCTGTGTAAGGGCCAGTTCACACCATAGATTCGATGAAGGTGTCATGTCTTGTTACACCGTCATTCCACTGTACTTGCTGAGTGAGCTTGCTGACCTAATTACCCATATGGGAATGCTGTTTTGACCTGACTGATTGACTCAGGGGTCCACCGCATGAGGTGAGGGGCCATTTCGCTGGGTTGGTGGAGGGTGTCACAGAAGTCACTGTACATGTTCAACTCTTCACTCTTATCACTGGATATCTGCTAGTGCTCTTGCAATCATCTTGCTTTAAGAAGGACTCTGAGGACTGTTTTCCATTTTTTATTTAACTTTTTATTTGGTTTTTGGTGCCAATTTTTATTACGATCATTTTTGTTAGTTTTTATTTTGTTAGCGCTGTACTGCCTTTTTATATTGTCTTATTCGGGATTTGATATTTTGACCCCCAGTATTTCAGCTGCTACTATTAGAAATTGTTGTTGCGCTGGTTGATTCCCTTCTTTGCAATGCAAATAACTGGGTAAAAAATTCCCACCACCAGCACCTATGGTAGAGAATTAAAAAAGACAACTTTGTCTAATCCAAATGCAGCTGTATCATTCAAAACCACTCATCCGGTCTAATCTCTTGGATGCTGTGATTCTCAAGGAGTCCATTGAGCATGTGCAAAAAAACTGGTAGTGTGCACGAGGCTTGAGTTTTGCACATGGACATTGCTCTTTGAACTTCTTTATGGAACAATCTCTTGGGAGTGGTAATACTTGCCAGTTGTTAAGATTCTTAGAGAGCATAAGCAAATATTTGTTGAACAATTGGTTTCCTATAATTTATCTTATTTGCCTTCTGCTCTGATAGGTATGACATACCACGCTGGGGTAGCACTTGCTGCCTAGTTTATCCCACGCACTTTCATGTGCCATAGGAATAAGATAATCAATGTTATTCACTTTGCCTGTCAGTGGTTACAATGTTATGGCCGATTGGTATATATTACCCTCACTCCTGTCCTCTCCTTATTACTGCACTCATCAACTCCTGCTAATTCTGTACCCACATGCCAATAAAACTCCAGGCATTTACCTTCATATAAATCAAACTCCCATATTACCTCCCTCATACATCTGCTTCTCCTAACTTCTGGAGATATATTCCCAAATCCTGGCCCTCAATCACTTAACTTTGACCAAAACACTTGGCATTCTCCATCCTCTGCCATCAGCCGCAATCCATACAATCTAGCTTCTATTCTTCTTCTTCCAAGAACCAGCCCCCCTTCTCATGTGCCCTTTGGAATACCCTCTCTGTCTGTAACAACCTCTCTCCATGAACTTTTTATCACTAACCTGCTTTCTATTACTCAATCCTGTCAAGAATGTGACTGTCTCTCCTGCTGCCCTCTCCCATGGTGGCTGACTCTGGACACACTCTTCCAGACCCAGTGGACAGAAGGCAGATGGAGTTGGAATCCACATAGCACTTTCAGGTTCTTCACTCACATCCCTCTGTCTCACCTCTAATTAAAGGATCTCAGAATGTGTCTATTTCCTCCAGTTTGTTTGAGAATTGCTGTGATTGATCAGTCCCCTGAACTTGTTTCAAGCTTCCTTGATGACTTCTCTAACTGGCTTCCCTGCTGTATGTCCTCTGAAATTCCCACAATCATTCTTGGTTACTTCAATATCCTTGTTAATATTACCTCTCCTGCTATTTGAAAACTTCCCAACCTAACCTCTTCTTTTGACCTAAACGATGGACACATGCTCATACTCACTTCTCATAACTATGCACTCCTTGTAACCTCTGAAACAGCCCTTTTCATCTCTTTGATCACCACCTTATTAACTTTACCACCTCCCTCTCTTCTACCTCCTTTCCTCCTTACCCATAGAAACCTTTTGCCACATTAACCCTTTTCTTCTTTATTCTGCAACAGAATACCTCTATGACAAAATCTCACCCTGTCCTGCCCCAACCCTGCCACTTCTGTCTACAACAGAGTACTCTCATCTTCCCTGGACATACTCACCCCCCTCACCACACACAGAATGAGGCCCTGACCAATACCACCTTGGTGAACAGGCAACACCAGAACTCTCAGAAAACATAGCCACACTCTTGAGCATCTGTGGCTTGCTGAAATCCAAGCAAGTCTTCACCCAGTATAAATCTGCCCTCCAAAAATAAAATTCCTGCCTCTGCACAGCCAAACAGACCTAATTTATCACTCTCCTAAACACCCTCTCATAAAGTCCCCATAAACTCTACCTTTAACTCTCTACTTCATCCTTCAATGTTTCTACCCATTAACTCTCACTGGCCAGGAGATCGCAAATCACTTCAAACATAAGATTCACACAATTCCTGATGTGATCTCCACTGTACAGCTATCTCCCCATCTAGCTTTCTATGTCATAGTTGGTGAGGTTGATAAAAGACACAAGTCCGTCTAGTCCAACCTGTGTGATTGTCCCCCTGCACAATCAATACTTCTCTAATTTTAACCCTGCTACTATAGAAAAATGTCACTAATTTCTTGTACTTTTTCAAGTGCCCACCTATCCACCTGCTCCCTGGACCCCATTCCATTTACAAATACTACAGCCCCCCTCTTACTCTATCCTTCAATCTCTAACTCACATCTTCAATATCTTCCTCTCTACTGGAATCTTCCACAACCCTCTGAAACAGCCACTGATCACCCCCATACTTAAAAAGCCCCCACTGGACCCAATCAATCTTAGTAGCCTAAGACCCATCTCCTTGCTCCCTGTTACCTCCAAGCTTCTAAAGCGCCTAATCTTCATCTGCCTAAGCCACCACCTCACTGAGAATAACCTTCTTGATCCCCTTAAGTCTGGATTTCCCCTACAACACTCCACAGATACTGCTCTCCTAAAACTCACAAACGACTTACTAACTGCTAAAACCAATGGTCACTTTGTACTCTAATGCCGCGTACACACGGTCGGACTCAGGGCCGGTACAAGGCAGGGGCGGAAGGGGCACGTGCCCTGGGCGCTACCATTTGCTATAGGGGGGGGGGCGCAGCCTGCAGGTGACGTTCTGCCACGCCCGCCGCCCGCCAATGTGTACAATAATACAACAGTCCAGTGCATTTACAGTCCCCAGCGGCACTGTACAAATTGCCTTTGTGTGCTCCTGCATCCTCCCTTCCCTCAGCACAAACTACACTGTTACAGTTTACTCCCCTATGGAGGAGTGCCGTAGTCCCTGCCAGCGCCGTGACGTCACACACGGCCGGAGGTGAGGTGGGAGGATGCAGAGGAGCGCAGGGAGGCGGGAGCTGTGTCGGCGCGCTGTCACCTCAAGGAGCGAGCGAGCCGTGCTGAGCTGAGCTGAGCTGAGGTGAGGAGAGGAGAGGAGCTGAGGAGCTGCTGCCTGCCTAGCTGGCTGGCTGGCAGGCAGGCTCTAGTAGCTGCTGCTGGATTCAATCTGGAAGGAAGCGAAGGTAGAAGATTGCAGTGCCCGTGTGTGCCACTGCCAGTGTTCTGACTCAGATCTTCAGCAGTGGTGGTCACTGGTCATTAACCTCGCCTCAGCCTCAGATTTATTAATCTGTTTTTAGTGTTTACTTACACAAGTTCAGAACTTCTGAGTCTGAACTTGTGTAAGTAAACACTAAAAAACAGATTAATAAATGGCTGGATTGGGGGAGGGGAGGAGGCTGAGGCGAGGTTAATGACCAATGACCACCGCTGCTGTTTAACCACTTAACAACCGGCCCATAGCCGAATGACGGCTACAGGGCGGTTGCTTAACTCTGGGAGGACGTACTATGACGTCCTCCCAGAATTCCCCTCTCGCAGCGCTGTGGGCTGGATGTGTAGTGCCCACAGCGCTGCTCAGTGACATCCAGCCATCCATCCATCCATGCTCAGCCATCCCTAATGCTCTGCAATGCCCCACAATACTCTGCAATACTCTGCAATGCCCCAGAATACTGTGCAATACTCTGCAATGTCCCACAACACCCCGCAATACTCTGCAATACCCCGCAACACTGTGCAGTACTCTGCAATACCCCGCAATACTCTGCAATACCCCGCAACACTGTGCAGTACTCTGCAATACCCCGCAATACTCTGCAATACCCCACAACACTGTGCAGTACTCTGCAATACCCCACAATACTGTGCAATACCCAGATATACTCTGTGATACTCGGCGATACCCCGCCATACTCTGCAATACCCCGCAACACTGTGCAATACCCCACAATACTGTGCAATACTCTGCAATACCATGCAATACCATGCAATACTCTGCAATACCCCACAATACTGTGCAATACTCTGCAATACCCCACAATACTGTGCAATACTCTGCAACACCCTGCAACACTGTGCAATACTCTGCAATACCCCACAATACTGTGCAATACTCTGCAATACCCCACAATACTGTGCAATACTCTGCAATACCCCACAATACTGTGCAATACTCTGCAATACCCCACAATACTGTGCAATACCCTGCAATACCCCACAATACCGTGCAATACCCTGCAATACCCCACAATACTGTGCAATACTCTGCAATACCCCACAATACTGTGCAATACTCTGCAATACCCTGCAACACTGTGCAATACTGTGCAATACTCCACAATACTGTGCAATACTCTGCAACACCCTGCAACACTGTGCAATACTCTGCAATACCCCGCAATACTGTGCAATACTCTGCAACACCCTGCAACACTGTGCAATACTCTGCAATACCCCACAATACTGTGCAATACTCTACAATACCCCACAATACTGTGCAATACTCTGCAATACCCCACAATACTGTGCAATACCCCGCAATACCCCGCAATACCCCTAAATACCCCACAATACCCCACAATACCCCGCAATACCCAGCAATACTCTGCAATACTTTGCAATACCCCGCAATACCATGCAATACCCTGCAATACCCTCTGATACTCGGCGATACCCTGCCGTACTCTGCAATACCCCGCCATACTCTGTAATACCCTGCCATACTCTGCAATACCCCGCCATACTCTGCAATACTCTGTGATACCCAGCCATACCCTTCCATATCCAGCCATAGTCTGCAATACTCGGTGATACCCAGCCATGCTCAGTTATACCCAGCCATGCTCGGCCTCTGTTTGTGGCCAGGCTGTGGAAGTCTCACACATGTGGTATCGCCGTACTCAGGAGGAGTAGGAGAATCTATTTTGGGGTGTCATTTTTGGTATGTACATGTTATGTGTTAGAAATATTGTATAAATGGACAACTTTGTGTTAAAAAAAAAATGCATTTTAACCACTTCCCACCCGCCGGTTGTCATACGACGTCCTTGACTTTGTGCGGGGATATCTGAATGAAAAACGGGGGGGGGGGGCGCAGTTTGCCATCTTCGCCCTGGGCACCAAATGGCCTTGTCCCAGCACTGGTTGGACTCTTCGACTGGACTTGTCCGACGGACGCCGACGGACCAAATCCGGTGGACAATCTGATCGTGTGTGGGCTTCAGCGGACTTTTCCAGTCGCAAATCTGAAGGACTTTAGATTTGGAACATGCTTCAAATCTTTACGTCGTAACTCCGCCGGACCCAGAAATCCGCTCGTCTGTATACTAGTCCGACGGACAAAAACCAACGCTAGGGCAGCTATTGGTTACTGGCTATCAACTTCCTTATTTTAGTCCGGTGTACGTCATCACGTACGAATCCATCGGACTTTTGTGTGATCGTGTGTAGGCAAGTCCAGTCATTAGAAAGTCTGAAAGTCCACCAAAAGTCTGTCGAAAGTCTGTCGGACGGGCTGTCAGACTTTTGTAGCTGAAATGTCCGACCATGTGTACGCGGCATTACTCTTGGACCTCCCTGCTGCCTTTGATACAGTTGAATACCTCCTCCTCCTCTTAAAACGCCAAGAGATTGGTCTCAGTGACTGTACTTTTTGTTGGTTCTCATCTTATCTATCTCACCGCACCTTCAGTATCACTTACAACTCTGCCTCTAATCTCCACTTTCTTTTTCTGTTGGGGTTCTGTCTTTGGACCTCTCTTATTCTTGAACTACGCATCCTCCCTGGAAATGGAGAAATCCCTCAGGGGGTGGGACTATAGCGACACTGGTAGATTAAAGTCAGAGGTAGTAAGAATGTAAAACTATAAAATGTTATTACAAACTGTACATATATAAATTACAAAACATCAAGTGAAAATGGTGTATGACAACCATACATGAATATTGGAAAGATTAGATACAGACAGCTAACGCATTTCGGGACTCCTTCTTCATAGGTATCTTCAATATACAGTGCATACAACTTTCTGCAAGATAAAATTACATATTGATATCCAAATATATACTGTACATATCAGCATATACATGAGCAGAACCATAATGCGACTGCACTCACCCAGATTTTTGAGTGATAAATCATATTGTGAAGCTTAAGAACATGCATCAGCAGGCCATGCGTTGTTATTCCCTGACACCCAGCCCGATGTGAACACTCAGAACAGGCCTGCAGAGATTCCCCTAGGATGCGGTCTGAAGAGACGGGGACTGTGTAATGATAGAAGATGGATATAACCCCAAATGGGAACTTGGATCTAAAGGGGGAAATGGTATGTAAAAGTATGTGTTAATGCACCCAAATATGCAGATGCATGGTAACATGTATACCACAGAAAAGATCCCCCCCATGAGTCAGCAAGTACCTACCAGTGGCACCACTGTATAGTGCAGAAAATCACTGCACTGACATAGTCCAGACTGAAGATAGTCCTGAGTCAGTTGTTTGGTGATAAAGCCAAGTGGTCAGTATTTCCAAGCTCAAAAAGCGAGTCAACATTGGAAAATACATCCTCCCTGTGTCAGCTGATAGCCTTCCATTTCTATGCTGACAACACCCAAATCTATCTTTCTATCCCTCAACTCTCGATGCAGGGCTGTGGGCTAGGGAAAGTATTTGTTGGCACTGAATCAGGCAAAGGCCTTGATTGTGTCAACCATGAGTACTTGTGGTTGCTCCATAATACAATCAGCCATGTGGTTATGTTGATTTGTTAAAAGTCTTGTATAAGGGAGCTGAAGGCTTCCCTCTTGTTGGGTTAGGCAGCCTTTTAAGGTTTCCTTGTGCGCCAAGGTTGTCCACTGAGCAGTAGTGTATTTAGGTTTTGTGCTGCCCTAGGCCTGACTAAACTCGTGCACCCCCTAATTTAAATATGACCCACCCCTTCCTGTCAAGGCCACAACCCTTGCTGTTTAAGACCGGCCCTGAAATTTTCGAGTGGGGACACTAATTCTGAGGGCCTGGCCTGGGGGCAATGGATTCCCTTAATTTGCATAGATTTCCTCTCACTACCTGTTTGGCTATGGGGCAGGAAGTAAAGGGAAATCTCTGCAATGGGACAGGGATGGTAAAAAATAAACTGACAAGGGTTAAAACCCTCCTTTACTCTATATCCAAAAAAAAAAAAAGTGTTGCCTATAGTTCTACTTCAAGCACAAATTTCTGACAACTTTATGGAGAGGACTAAGAGGATATAACCATGCCAATGGTGCAGCAGAAAACATATAGCGCAGTGAGGAAGGTTTGTGGTCCAGGATATGAGGACAGTCAAAATTAGAAGCGCCCCCCCCCCCCCCCACAGTTGCGAAAAGCCACCCGCATACCAGAAGCAGTGAGGCCACTTTATGGGGGCGCTAGACTAATTTGCCTTTCAGCCCAGTCCGCCCCATAAGACTGGTGCTACACTAACAGTGTAGTGCAAGCCAGCAGGGACTCTTTCCCTGCTGCCCCCCTGCAAAGTGCTGCCCTAGGGCTGGGCCTTGTCGGCCTAGGCCAGGATACAGCTTTGCCTCTGAATCACCTATATGTCTGTGATCATAGGTGTGCGCAGGGGGTGTGCCAGGTGTGCCTGGGCACACCCTAATCACTACATGCGATGCTGATTCCCCCTACTGCCCAGGTTTCCCCCCCCCGTATTGGCCTCACAGTGCTGCTGGTTTCCCCTTGTGTTGGCCTCACAGTGCTGCTGGTTTCCCTCCACTCCTCTCCCTCCAGCTGCTGTGGGGGATATTTCAAAATCGAGATCAGGGGAAGGGGCTAGTAAATATGTAATTTACCAGCCCCTTCCTTTTTAAATGAACACACTCGCTCACCATGTTCAATCATAACTGAAGCATTGTAAAATGTGTTTACTATGCTTAATTTTGTGAATGAACAGGAATCCACTGAGCACACAGCACTTCCCATTCATACACTGCCCCGTGCAACTGAGGCTGCATGTGTGTTTCAGCTTTGGGGTGCACACCCTAATGCAATAGGCTGCGCACACCTATGTCTGTGATAGCATGCAGTGCCAAGCTGTGGTTTCCGAAGCAAGCAAAATCCTCTCTTGTATTAAGAGAGGTATGGACTCCAGAGAGAGAGATATCATTTTGCCCTGTACAAATCACTAGTAAGACCTCATCTGGAATATGCAGTTCGGTTTTGGGCACCAGTTCACAAAAAGGCTATTGGGGAACTGGAGAAAGTGCAGATAAGGGCAACCAAACTGATAAGAGGCATGGAGGAGCTCAGCTATGAGGAAAGATTAGAGGAACTGAATTTATTCACTCTTAAAGCGGAGCGCCGCCAAAAATTTTTTTTTTAAAAGTCAGCAGCTACAAATACTGCAGCTGCTGACTTTTAAAACATGGACACTTACCTGTCCAGGGCGCCCGCGATGTCGGCACCCGAGGCCGAACCGTCTCTCCGTCCTCGGGTGCTGCCGCCTCCATCTTCGGTAAGGGAATCAGGAAGTGAAGCCGTGCGGCTTCACTTCCCGGTTCCCTACTGCGCATGCGCGAGTCGCGCAGCGCAATACGGATGATCCCGGCTGCCTCTGTGACCTGTGTGTTTCCCAGCAGGCAGCGGGGAGGGCGCAGGAAGTGGCGTAAATAACCGCAGATTCTGCGGCTATCTATGCCGGAAGTGGGTACAGATACCTGTAATATACAGGTATCTGTACCCCCCTCCCCCCCTGAAAGGTGCCAACTGTGTCACCGGAGGGGGGGAGGAATCTGATGAGTGGAAGTTCCACTTTTGGGTGGAACTCCACTTTAAGAAGAGGAGATTAAGTGAGGATATGATCAATGTGAAGAAATACATAAATGGTCAATATAGTGAACTTGGTGTTTAGTTATTCACTTTAATGTAATCACAGAGGACAAGGGGGGATTCTTTAGGTCTGGAGGAAAAGAGACTTCATCTCCAGATACAGAAAGGCTTTTTCACAATAGGAGCTGTAAAAATGTGTAATAGACTCCCTCAAGGGCTGGTTCTGGCCAGCTCAGTAGATTGTTTTAAAAAAGGCCTGGATTCTTTCCTAGATACACATAATATAACTGGATACTAATATGTATAGGTAAAGTTTATCCAGGGAATATCTGATTGCCTCTTGGGGGATCAGGAAGGATTTTTTCTCCCTGCTGGAGCAAATTGGATCATACTTTGCTGTTTTGTCTTCCTCTGGATCAACTGTGAGTATAGGATTGTTTATATAGGACTCAGTGGCGGCCGTAAGGAGGGACTCCGCTGATGGGGACACAGAGGTAAGGAGGGAGTCCACTGATGGGGACACAGAGGTAAGGAGGGACTCCGCTGATGGGGACACAGAGGTAAGAAGGGACTCTGCTGGGGGCACCTGATGTAAGGAGGGACTCTGCTGGGGGCACCTGATGTAAGGAGAGACTCTGCTGGGGGCACCTGATGTAAGGAGAGACTCTGCTGGGGGCACCTGATGTAAGGAGAGATTCTGCTGGGGGCACCTGATGTAAGGAGGGACTCTGCTGGGGGCTCCTGATGTAAGGAGGGACTCTGCTGGGGGCTCATGATGTAAGGAGGGACTCTGCTGGGGGCACCTGATGTAAGGAGGGACTCTGCTGGGGGCACCTGATGTAAGGAGGGACTCTGCTAGGGGCACCTGATGTAAGGAGGGACTCTGCTGGGGGCACCTGATGTAAGGAGGGACTCTGCTGGGGGCACCTGATGTAAGGAGGGACTCTGCTGGGGGCACCTAATGTAAGGAGGGACTCTGCTGGGGGCACCTGATGTAAGGAGGGACTCTGCTGGGGGCACCTGATGTAAGGAGGGACTCTGCTGGGGGCACCTGATGTAAGGAGGGACTCTGCTGGGGGCACCTAATGTAAGGAGGGACTCCGCTGGAAGCACCTGATGGCATCTGGTGGCAGGTGACACGCTCAGGGCCCCCACTGAGTCTGCATTATGGTGAGTTGAATGATTTCATTTTATATTACAATGTAATAATAGAAATAATGCGCTTCAATCATCCTGACACCATAACAACCATGGTGCTGGGATGATTGAAAAGCTAACACCAGGTGTTTGGGGTATCTTTAACTGCTGATTGTTAAACTTTCTGGAATACACATATTTCTATTGTTGTGTAGGATCTGGGACTGCTGTCCCTCCATCTCTCTCTCCCTCTCTCCCTCCCTCTCCCTCCATCCCTCGTTCATCTCAGACGCTAACCACCCCCCTTAGAGCCACACCCCTTTAAGTCACGCCCACTATTCCGCTGAAGCTACGCCCATTTTCGCCAAGTGTGAGAAGTCAAAAAAGAAGGACGGGGTCTGGAGGAAGGGGTCAAAAAGGAAGGGCGGGGTCTGGCACCCTCCCCATCCTAAAACTTCACCAGCCGCCACTGATAGGACTGTATACATTTTTTCCCCCTTCTATTGGTTGAACTGGATGGACTTGTGTCTTTTTTTCAACCAGACTATGTAACTACTGTATGTAACCCCTTCATAAGGAGGCTAGAGAATGGCAGATTTTGTGGGGTACCAGTGGGGCTCCCGGGTGAGCTGCCTTTGAGGGTTGTGACTTATGCAGACAATGTATCAGTGCTTGTCAGCTAGAGGAAGGAATGGGCGTGCTCCATCTTGGATCAGAGACACAGTGTTTCCCACCGCTGGTCGGCTGGAACGTCCACCTGCAGCTGTCTTTACTCCCAGGAGGCATCCCGCTGGAAGTTATCGGCTTAACTTATGCCTGTTTTTCACTCCCATCTTGTAAGTGTTTTTAACCCTTACTTGTCATTAAAGTGTTTTATTACTGCACTTAGAAGCGGCTTCTTCTCTGCTTTGTTTTTCCTATAGAGTGTGCTTCCCTCTTCTGAAGTGCTGCTCTGGTGCATTAATCACATTTCAAGAGCCAGTCATGTACTGTTTGTTAATGTCTACTTGCTATCCAGAGCACCCTATTCTCCACACTCCTTAAATGCGTTATGAGTTTACAAGTGTCAAGCGTTTTTATACTTACCTGAGCCGATTCTGAATCCAGCGATATGCTCTAGAGCAGCACCTCTCAGCATTCTCTCTCTTTTCACAGGGCAGATTGATAGCAGCGGGAGCTATTGGTCCTGCGGCTGTCATTTAAATCCTATGACGAGAGGGCGGGGCCGAGCCATGTTGTCTGTGTCTATAGATGCAAACAGGGTAGCTTGGGATCGAGCCTGCACAAGTGCCCCCAGAGGAAGTGGCTTCCTATGGTGGGTACTCATCAAAAAGGAGGATCCAGGAGTGCCAGTGGGGGATACCAGAAGAGGAGGATTGGGGCTGCTCTGTGCAAAACACCTAGCAGGTGAGTATAAAATGTTTATTTAAAAAAATGTAATTAAGGTTTACAATCACTTTAAATAGAGGAAGGAGCAGAGTCATCCAGCAGCACACAGTGATTTAAAGCTGAACTCTGGGTTGGAGAGATAGTTACCCTTGCAGTGGGTCTCCTTCTGCACTAAAATGGTTAACTGCTTGTTTTGCTTAGCCTATTCTTCTGTCACTATGACTCAGGTTGTTGATACATACATTGTATTGATTCTTTTCTGCTGTATTATGACAGCAGATAGGAAAACTGGAAATTCTAGCGTGGCTGTATTGCAGTGATTTTCATCATGTATTTACAGGTTAAATAGAATGACTTGTGTCATGTTTCACTCTTGTTTCACTACAAAATAAACACAATTTCTGCCTTGAGTGTAACAATATCCAGATACAGGAATGACTCAGCTGAATTTATGAATGTTGTAACTTTCAGGAATTAAAGAATCACTCCAGAAATTAATAAGTTCCCGCTGTTACTGCTGTTCAGGAAATATTGTCAATGTGCTCACCGCACAAGTTCAAACAACCTTGTGGCCTCATGTACACGGGCAGGAAAAAACACTGCATTTGGAAACTATTTTCTTTTCTTTGTCTCTGCACACACCTGTATTTTAGGTAATATTTCGATGCACATTGTGACGTTTATATTCATATTTTGGGGCAGTGCTTAAGGGCATTGAAAAAGGCCTCAAACCTTTGTTTAACATAATTTACTTATATGTGTGCATAAACATGCAAAAATGTGCACATATTAGATGTGTTGATTATAATCAGTGCATTGATGCATCACGATGCAGTCTTGAACACTTCTGCATTGATGCAGAGAAAGGCTGCATTGTGATTGCAATGACGTAAACCTGGCACGCCCTGCCTCTCCTGGGAGAGACCTGCCCTGCTTCTCCTGGGAGGGAGGGAAAAGAGCTGCACCGGGGCGTACCTGGGAGCTGTATTGTGGTTATTTTAGAGTTTGGTTATTAAGTGTCCCCACAGTGTCCCCCTCCCCCCTTAGATCAGTCTTAGTGGATGGAGTCTTTGCTGCATCCCTCCCCCTCCTCCACGCTCCTCTGCGGGCGGCTGCTGGGTGACTCTGCTCTGGCAGGTGAGGTGTGTGTGTGTCCCTCAGTGACAGCGTGTCTGACCCTAAACCAGGCTCCCAACCTCAAACAATTTTCCCTGGGTGTTCCCAGCTGCTGCAGAACTTCTTGAAGGAGGTGGAGCGGGGATGCTGCGTGTTGTAGTGCAGAGCAGTGACTGGCTGCTGTGGGGTTCCCAAAACCCAAATACCCCCCCATCCCTTCCTGCATTTCCCAGCCATTTCTCCATAGCAGGATATGGAGGAAAAGCAGTGCCTATGAAGTTTCCTGGGAACCAGTATTGACCGATATAGACCTCCACCATCAACAAATAGCCCCCCCCACCTCTCCACCCTTAACAAAAATCTCCCCCCACCTCTCCATTCTCAACAAATACCCCCCACCTTCCCACCCTCAACAAATAGCTCCTCCACCCTCAACAAATAGCTCCCCCACCCCTCTACTCTCAACAAATACCCCCCCCCCCACCTTTCCACCCTCAACAAATAGCCCTCCTCCTCTCCAGTCTCAACAAATAGCCCCAGCACCTCTCCACCCTCATCAAATAGCCCCCCCCACCTCTCCACCTTCAACAAATAGCTCCCCCCTACCTCTCCACCCTCAACAATTAGCCCCCCACCCCTCCACCCTCAAAAAATAGCTTTCCACCCTCAACAAATAGCCCCCTACCTCTCCCCCTCAACAAATAGCCCCTCCAGCTCTTTTTTTTTTTTAATTTCATATAGTTTTTATTAATAAGAAAAACCAAGCTGTTACAGGAAATAAGAATCAGGTATACAAATGTAGTACAGTTAATGCAAGCATTCCAGCTAGTTACATGTTTTGGTATAAAGTTTTTGTAAAATGATAGAAACATAAAGTTCAAATCAACAATTGAATGAACATGGAATAACTGTAGCTTATTAAGTATTTAAACATTAAAGAACACATCAGGAGAGGTTAACAATATAGCTCATCATCGAATTTGATAACAAATGGCTTGAAGCCAAAATCAGGTGGACCAGTGTATGCCCACCCCGACCCAAACACCCCCAATGGGATCACGCTGTGCGAGGGGGGGGGGGGGGCGGCGTGGGTATCAGGCTGTGTTGCATCAGTGTTGGTCCAAGAAATGGGTTGATTACCCTCTAAGCCTGGTATAATATGTAATGTAGCCCAGTGTTAAAAGCGAGATATACACTAGAGGGGGACAAGATTATGGTTATACAAATGAGGGTGATTTAATGTCAGATCAAAAAGGTTTGCTTTGGTATGTAAATTATAGTCGAAGAACTCTACATCAATGAACGGGGAGTGTATTCATAAGATGAGACATGATATAAGATATATATAGAAAAGAACATAGAAATGAATGAATATGAATATTAGTATGGCGGGAGTTTGTATTGCGGTAGCATAGGGGAAGTGTGTGGAGGTTGGCAGTATATTCCCATGTAGTGGTCCAGTTACTAATTGCGAATTAGCTCTTGGAATTCAGAAGAGTCTTGGAAATGTAGCCAACAGGCCCATGTCATATGGTATTTCTTTGGGTTATCTTTAGCTTGATGGATTAGATCTTCCATCTCGGCCACTTTCTCTATACGTTTAAGCCAGTCGGTCATTTTAGGGGGGTTAGTATTTCTCCAATACAACGGTATACATTTTTTTTTTTTTTTATATGTGGATTGAGGCAGCGATGTGTGATGTAGCAAGTATTGAGCCGGAGTGAAGTCTAAGGGGTATGTTGTAATGTGGGTGATTGTGTTGTGTATTTTTTCCCAAAATGGTTTTGTGTGTACAGTCCTATCAGATATGGAGAAGGGAACCCACCTCAGAGTTACATCTCCAGCACAGAGGGGATACCGTAGGATGGAATATGTGTATCCTTTTAGGGGTACGGTACCATCTAAAGTACAGTTTGAAGCTATTTTCTTGTGCTGAAATATTGATGGATCCTTTATGTATATGATCATAAATATTTTCCCAGTCCTCATTGGAGAGGTCTAAGTTGAGTTCACTCTCCCATCTCTGGTTGTTTGGGTTGGATTTATGATCAATCTCCCCAAATAAGAGTAAGTATACTGTGGAGATCAAATGTCTCTGGGGTTCTGCACTGTTGCACAGTGCTTCAAAGGGGTTTTGTTCTCTGCACCATTGGGTGATGGGTCTGGTGTTGTTCAGAAAGTGCCGAATTTGTAGATATTTGTAAAAGGGAATTTTACATTCTGGGAGGCTTGAGGAGAGAGAAGCAAAAGAAATGAGCGAATTATTGTGAAAAAGGTGGTGTGCTCTGAGTGTTTGAACAATGCTTGTGGGACTTAAGTCATATTCTGGGAGACCAGGAGGGAAGTCTGGGTTACCATCTAGAGGCGTCATCGGACCTGGTGAAGGGATAAGATGAAGTGAGTTACAGGTTTTCTGGAAGCAACATAGTGTGGGGCCCGTTAGTGGGTGTGAAGAGTGTTCTTTCGGGATGGTTCTGACGTCAATCCATAGGATGTGGGAAAGAGGGACCTTAGCAAAGGAGTTCTCAATGTCAATCCAGTCTTTTGTGTGTGAGTGTATATGCCAGTCAACTATGCATGCCTCATAGTATCTGTGAATGTCTGGGAGGCTCAGTCCACCTTTCTGTTTGGGTAGGGTCATTCTATCCCAGCTTATTCTTGGGGATTGAGAGGACCAAATAAAGTTCCTACATATTCTCTTGTATGTTTTAAAGAAAGTAATTGGGAGGGTAATTGGGACCGTTTGAAAGATGTAGAGGACACGGGGTAAAATGTTCATCTTTAGGATGGCAATGCGCCCAAACCATGAAAACTGGCCTGATGACCATTTGTAAAGATCCTTCTGTATAGTTCGCAGTATGGGTAGATAGTTTCTTTCATAAAGCTCCTCAAGTTTAGAGGGGATTTGAATACCTAAGTATGTGAGAGCATGTGGTTCCCAACTAAAAAGAAAATTAGCTTGGCATTGAGTAACTAACGTTGATGGGAGAGAGACAGGCCTGTGCTGGCCATTGGGACTACCGGGAGTTTCCCGGTGGGCCGATTGACAGTGGGCCACTACACTTCTGACTCTCTCCGAGTCTCCATCATTGTTAAAATAACGCCGGCCGCCGCCGGGCAGCTCTGCCCCTGCACTCGGCGGGCGGCGTCACACAACACAAGCACCGGCATCATCATGACGCTGGCTGCCACTCACTAGTCACTCCCCCTAACATTACAGCCTTGGGCGGCCTCTTTGTCCCGGCGCCGTAACATCACTCACGGCCGGAGGGCGGAGGCGGCCCGGGGACATAGGAGGAGGCGGGGCCAGGAGTGTAGCAAGCAAGCCTGCAAGACTGCAACCAAGAGGAGCCGAGCCAGCGCCTCTGAGGAGGAGGATTCGGAACCTTACCAGAACCAAGTTGCAGGCAGCAAGTACAGTCAGACAGGGACCAAATCGTGTGTGATTCAAGTAAGCACTAATACTTTACTAAAAATAAAGTAACTGAGTAATATGTAATTATGTAATAGTAACTGAATATGCAGCATGGCAGGGGGAGGGGGTAGGGGTAAATCTGTACTGTAAATGTACTGCCACTGGTCATGGTTAAATTATTCATCAGTTACCATGACCAGTGGCATTAAATGAATAATTGACCAGTGGCAATAAATTAATAATTGACCAGTGGCATTATATTAATATTAATGCCACTGTGGCATTAATATTAATTTAATGCCACTGGTCAATTATTAATTTAATGCCACTGACCACGGTAACTGATGAATAATTGAATGCCACTGGTCAATTATTAATTTAATGCCACTGGTCAATTATTAATTTAATGCCACTGGTCAATTATTAATTTAATGCCACTGGCCACGGTAACTGATTAATAATTTAATGCCACTGGTCAATTATTAATTTAATGCCACTGGTCAATTATTAATTTAATGCCACTGGTCAATTAATAATTTAATGCCACTGGCCACGGTAACTGATGAATAATTTAATGCCACTGGTCACGGTAACTGATTAGTAATTTAATGTAATTTAATGTCACTGGTCACGGTAATTGATGAATAAAAAAAAGCTGTTTATACATACAGTGGAATGTTTTAACTTATTTTTTTGCGCAATTGCGTATAGTTTATATACTGTTTTTGTGTTTGTTTGCAAAATTAAAGTGGGCCGGTCTGGATGAAGTCCAGGGCCAAATTTTTGTCCCAGTCCAGCCCTGGAGAGAGATGTTGAGGGCTTTAGACTTCTGAAAATTAATTTGCAAATTGAACAATTTACAAAAGAGGGCAAAGTCCTGTAAAAAGTTAGGTATAGTGATAAGGGGGTTAGAAAGGAAAAGGATTTCGTCGGCGTATGCTGCCACTTTGTAATGTTTGTGGTGTATATCGATGCCGTTGATATTGGGGTTTGCCCTAAGTTTGCGTAAGAGGGGTTGTAAAGTAAGTATAAAGATGAGAGGAGATAAGGGGCACCCATGGTGTGTGCCATTCGACACGGAGAAGGCATCCGAAAGGCGGCCATTAACTCTAATTCTGGCCGTGGGGGAGGAATAAAGCGTTAGGATCATTCGGAGAAAGTGTGCAGGGAATCCCATAGCCAGCAGTGATGCCTCCATGTAATCCCACGCCACCTTGCCGAATGCCTTCTCCGCACCAAGAGATAGGAGAAAGCCTTGTGTGGAAGATGTGGAAAGCCAGTGGTGGATGTTGATAGCTTTTATAGTATTGTCCCTAGCCTCCCTTCCAGGGACACAACCTACTTGGACTAGGGAAATCAGTTTAGGGAGGAGGGGGAGTATGCGATTTGCAAGAATTTTGGCATAAAGTTTTACATCCACATTAAGGAGGGAGATAGGTCTGTAATTAGATACTATTGTCTCATCTTTGCCTGGTTTTGGTATTAGCGTTATGTGGGCTTCCAGTAGGTCTTTACTGACTTGTGGAGAGGAGTGCATTGCATTAAATGCCCTAGTGAAGTGAGGAATGAGTAGTTCGTGGAAGGATTTGTAGTAGCTGGTGGTCAACCCATCTGGGCCTGGACTCTTACCCGGTTTAAGTTGTTTCAGGGCTTGCAAGGTTTCTTCTACACTGATGGGGTGTTCTAGACTGGCCGAATCCTCTGGGTTGACAGGGGATGTGCAATATTATGCTAGGAAGTCTTTTATAGCCTCTTGTCTTTCTAAGGTACATTCCGTTGCGTTAGAAGGGGGTAAGTTATAGAGTTTTGAGAAATATTTGACAAACTGGTTAGCGATGTCTTCAGGGGAAGCAAAGGCATTCCCAGCGGGGTCTTTAATCAAGTGGATAGTATTCTTAGCTTTTTTATGTTGGAGGGCTTTAGCTAAAAATTTTCCAGATTTGTTGCCAAATTCATAAAACAATTTTTGTGTTAATACGTATTTGCGCTTCATTGTTTTGCCTAGTTCTTCCAAAAGATCTTCCCTTGCTTTTACGAGGTCAGCGAGAGATTTAGTAGCCAGGGATAGTTTATGTGCTCATTCTAGGGAGTGAATTTACTTGAATAATGCAGCAATACGATTACGCTTGTGTTTGTGTCTGTTAGCTGACAAAGAAATTAATTCTCCACGCATTACGCACTTATGTGCCGCCCATACGGTAGTTGGGTTGGAGTCATCTGTAACATTGTCCACAAAATATTGTGTAATACGTGTAGAAAGTGTTTTAGTGGTTTCAAGGTCTGTCAAAAGAGAGTTGTCTAGACGCCAGATCATGTTTCTGGTTGCTGGTAGAGCTAGTGTGATAGAAATGGGGTTATGATCTGAAATTACCATGGGGTCTATAGTGGCTTTGGAAAGAAATGTTAGGTCATTTTGGGATATAAAAAAAATAGTCAATTCTAGTGTATTTATTGTGCGGTGAAGAGTAGAATGTGAAATCTCGTTCATTTGGATGTAGTGTCCGCCAGGTGTCATGCAATGTCAGGTCTCTGAGAAGTTTTTTGATAGCGTTAAGGGCTCTGTATGTCATGGATGACGCGCCTGTGGAGGTATCTTGGGTCGGATTTAATGCAAAATTGAAGTCTCCACCCACAATAAGTACACCAGAGGAAAAGTCAGTGAGCAGATGTAGAGTTTCACGGAAGAAAGTTACCTGTTTGTTAGGTGCATACAGGTTAGCTAAGGTAATTGGTTTGTTGTATAAAGTCCGTTTGAGGAAGATGTATCTACCATGAACATCCCTTTTAACCTCAAACACTTAAAGAGGGCAATTCTTAGATACTAATATAGCAACACCTTTAGTTTTTGATTCTGAAGAAACATGTGCATGGTAAAGTAGTAGAATTCTATAACTGCCCTTTTTTTTATTCTGAAGCATTCTGTGAGTGTCTCCAAACCTGCATGTCTCCAAACCTGCATCTGTGCCTTTATGCCTCCCTATCTGCATCTGCCCCTTTCCCAACTTACGCTGTTATGCTGTAAGCGTGACAGCTGGTATTAACCATGTAAAATGCAAATCTGGAGAGAATATGTCAGCAGGCATCAATCTCCAGTGTTCAGGCTCGATATTACTAGCCTATGTTTAGAGGGCGGGGTCATGAGCTTTGAGGGGATTGAGAGGTGTCAAGTATCACTGCTAGTGTACTGCTGTAATGGAAGCTGACCGGGTTTTATAGCATAGTGAAAGGAGGCTAGTATGAATCAGGTGGTGTTGAGTTATCTAGCCAGCGCAGCATTAACTGGTGAAAGATTATAAAAACCACAGTAACTTCGATACTCTACTGTTAGGCCATACGTGTATTAGTACGCCCAAAACTATTTGCCAGCACTGATGTGCGTGTAACCTATGTCGTGAGGCGGGGTATTAAGTTGTCCTGTGTGTAGTAGTGGGGTAGCCCCTACAGTAAGGTTACAATGGAAACCTGAGCGTGAGGGCTTTTACCTCTATATCAAACCAATGTTGTATACAACTAGCTTTGGCCTTTCTGTGTAGCTTAATGTGGGTAAGAATTTTATGTGCCAATTTTGATGTTATCACCTTAAATTTCTACCTGTTATACATTACCCAGTCCAATATATACATGGTATCTTAAATACTGTCAAAATACGCATGGTGTAGCGTTGATAATTCCAGGGATGGTAGTGAGATCTCCCTGTGATGTTACTGATCACGGGTCAGTTTAATCATATGGTGAAGTTCATCCGAAGACAGGGATTAACATTAATGCCCAGTCGGCGCAGTCAGATGGCAGCAGGAGATCTCTATTATTCATCATGGGATCCAGGCATAGCAGTGTAAGTGGTATTGCAGGTACAGCTGGGGGAGTTGTGTAGTACTTATGATTGTTCAGACAGGGGTCGAGTTCATCTGTTTAATGAGGTGTCAGTAAGGCAGTCCTGCATGGAGTACACGTTAGAACCGAAGGTAGTAAACCAGAGAATTCAGAATGGCAACAGGAAAACCAAAAGTTAAATAACTTCTGCCGGAACATGACAGCGAGTCTCCTGTGGAAAGGATCAATGGTAGAAGTGTTATTAATATTCCCTCCGGGCTCTCCGAGATTGTGGGTAGTCAACAGGGCTGGATCCACGATGTGCCCCTTGGTGCGTGGTGTGCTGTCTGGAGTTTGAGGGAGATCTGCATCTGCGGAATCTTGTGGCTTGTGCCTCCATTGGCTCCTCCTGTGTTGCACCTCTCTTTGTCGTCTGATGGCGATATTCAGCGTACCAGTTAGGTACCTCAACTAGGGGGAGACCCAGGGTGTCACAAAATGGACGTAAGTCTTCTGGGACTTTCAGTAGAGCTGTGCGGCCCTGATAAGTGGCCAAGAGGCAGAATGGAAATTTCCATCTATACTGAATCCCCTTTGATCGCAGTACATCCAGTAGCGGCCGCAGATCCCTGCGGTGCTGCAGGGTGATGCTGGATAAATCTTGAAAAATCTAGATAGTGGTCCCGTCATGTTGTAGCTGTGGTCTGCTCTGCGCCTGCTTCAGAATTTCTTCTTTCAATTTATAGTCCACAATGCAGCATATTATATCCCTCGGGGGTCAGACTCTCTGCCTTTGGGACGTAGGGCCCTGTGAATTCTCTCCATCTCTATCTGGGTTTGAGGTGGTCTGTTTAGTAGATTGTTGAAAAGGCCTGTCACTGCAGGAGAGATGTGGTCAGAATCAATAGTTTCGGGCATTCCATGGATTCTAAGGTTATGGCAGCGGCCCCTATTATCGAGGTCCTCGATGTGGGGCTGGACTTCTCTCAGTTGTATGGTGTGGGGATCAATCTTCCTCGTAGCCTTTCGGAGGACATGATCATGTAGAACTGTAACCTGTTCCACCTCATGTACCCTGTCAGTCAGAGCATGTATGTCTAGTCTCAGTCCTGCAATGGCAGCTAACAGGGTATCTTTGATGTCCGTCCGTATCTTTCCATCCTCAACAAATAGCCCCCCTACCTCTCCACCCTTAAAAAATAGCCCCTCACCTCTTCAGCTTTAACAAAAGCCCCCCCAACCTCTCCACCCTCAACTAGCCCCCTACCTCTCCACCCTTAACAAATAGCCCCCCACCTCTCCAAATAGCCCCCCCACCTCTTCACCCTCAACAAATGCCCCCCCACCTCTCCACCCTCAACAAATGGTTTCCCCCACCTCTTCACCCTCAACAAATAGCCCCCCCAGCTCTTCACTCTCAACAAATAGTCCCCCCAGCTCTTCACTCTCAACAAATAGCCCCCCCACCTCTCTATCCTCAACAAATAGCCCCTCACCTCTCCATCCTCAACAAATGGCCCCCACCTGTCCATTCTCAACAAATAGCCCCTCACCTCTCCATTCTCAACAAATAGCCCCCCCACCTCTCCATCCTCAACAAATAGCCCCCACCTCTCCATTCTCAACAAATAGCCCCTCACCTCTCCATTCTCAACAAATAGCCCCCCCCACCTCTCCACCCTCAACAAATAGCCCCCCCCACCTCTCCACCCTCAACAAATAGCCCCCCACCTCTCCACCCTCAACAAATAGCCCCCCACCTCTCCACCCTCAACAAATAGTCCCCCCAGCTCTCAACTCTCAACAAATAGCCTCCCAGCTCTTCACTCTCAACAAATAGCCCCCACCTCTCCACCCTCAAAAAAAGCCCCCCCCACCTCTCCATTCTATACAAATAGCCCCCCTACCTCACCCCCTCAACAAATAGCCCCCCCAGCGCTTTACTCCCAACAAATGCCCCACCTCACCCACCTCAACAATAAGCCCCCCACCTCTCCACCCTTAACAAATAGCCCCTCCACCTTTCCATCCTCAACACATAGCCCCCCCTACCTCTCCACCCTCAACAAAAAGCCCCCCACCTCTCCAATCTCAACAAATAGCCCCCCTCACCTCTCCACCCTCAACGAATAGCTCCCCCACCTCTCCACCCTTAACAATGCCCCCCACCTCTTCAGCCTCAACAAAAAGCCCCCCCACCTCTCCACCCTCAACAAATAGACCCCCACCTCTCCACCCACAACAAATAGCCCCCATCTCTCCACTCTCAACAAATAGCCCCTCACCTCTCGATTCTCAACAAATAGTCCACGTACCACTCCACCCTCAACAAATAGCCCCCCAGCTCTTCACTCCCAACAAATGCCCCCCCACCTCTCCACCCTCAACAAAAAGTTCCCCCCAGCTCTTCACTCTCAACAAATAGCCCTTCCATTCTTCCACCCTCAACAAATAGCCCCCACATCTCTCCACTATCAACAAATAGCCCCCCACATCTTCTCCACCCTCAACAAATAGCCCCCTACCTCTCTACTAGGGATGGGCCGAACACCCCCCCGGTTCGGATTGCATCCAGAACATGCGAACGGACCGAATGTTCACGCAAACATTCGAACACCCTTAGTCTATGGGACTCGAACATGAGAAATCAAAAGTGCAAATTTTAAAGGCTAATATGCAAGTTATTGTCCTAAAAAGGGTTTGGGGACCCGGGTCCTGCCCCAGGGGACATGTATCAATGGAAAAGAAAGTTTTAAGAATGGACGTTTTTTCGGGAGCAGTGATTTTAATGATGCTTAACCACTTCAGTACCCAGCCATTGTCATATGATGTCCGCAGATCCGATCTCCCATCCTGGGCGGGCGTCATATGACGTCCTTGGCTTTCCACCAGTACCTCTGGCCCCCGGGGACTCGCACGCAGCTCGTTCACGTCCCTGGGGGCGCGCAGCACGGCGATCAGGGTTGAGGCTTGAAATGGCTCTTGTAAACAAACCGTAGCGTAACGGCTGTTGCTGGGCTCCTCTCCTCACACACCGATCCAATGTGAGGAGGAGAGAAGGCTAACAGTGACTTACACTTTTACTGTGATTTTACTGTGCCCAGATTGCCCCCCCCCCCCAATAAATAGTACCTGCCATCAGTACCCATCAGAGAACTTGTCGTCAGTACCCATCAGAGTACCTGCCATCAGTACCCGTCATCAGTACCCATCAGAGTACTTGTCATCAGTACCCATCAGAGTACTTGTCATCAGTACCCATCAGAGTACTTGTCATCAGTACCCATCAGAGTACTTGTCATCAGTACCCATCAGAGTACTTGTCATCAGTACCCGCCATCAGTACTTGTCATCAGTACCCGCCATCAGTACCCGCCATCAGTACCTGCCATCAGTACCCACCATCAGTACCTGCCATCAGTACCTGCCATCAGTACCCGTCAGAGTACCTGTCATCAGTACTCGTCAGAGTACCTGTCATCAGAGTACCTGCCCATCCATCCCGTTAGAGTACCTGTCATCCCATCTGCGTACCTGTCCCGTGAGCCCATCAGAGTACTTGTTCCGTGAGCCCATCAGAGTACCTGCCTGCAGCCAATTACTACCAAGGTGCAGCCAATTAGTCCCTGACGTGCAGCCCATTAGTGTCACCCGTCATACAGCCATGTCCAGAAAGTTATACACAAAAAGAAGAGGCATACCAAATACTGAGTCTGACCGATGAGAGCAACGGGGAGCTCTCACCGCCCAGTTACAGTTCTGATTCCGTTTCTGATTCAGAATATGGAGCCGTCGAAAGCAGCACATCAGGATCTGAATCAGAGGAGGAAGCAGTCCATCCAAAAAGACAACGGTCTGAACACCAGGCAGCTACCAGCAGTTCCAATGGCGCTAGACCCCAGGAGGAGAGGCTCAGTACAAGCGCTGCTAGACCCCAGAATGAAAGTCCCAAAATTGCACAACAAAGAATTAGGGCCCAAACCCAGCTACCAGATGCCTTGGCAAACCCATTGTGGCTGCCTTCTAGCACAGAGTCAGCCCCTATCCCCCCCTTTCGCAGCACAGCCAGGTGTGCAGGTCCACACTGAAGGTTTTTCCCAAATTGATTTTTTAAATGTATTTTTCCCTGTCGAATTAGTTCAAGGCATTGTGGACCAAACCAATCTTTTTGCCCAACAATTTATTGAAAACAACCCCAGCTCAAGCTATGCCCACCCTTTTGAATGGAGACCCCTAACAGTGGCGGAGCTTAAATTGTTTTTAGGCCTAACGCTAAATATGGGGCTTACAAAAAAACAAAGTGCATAAATATTGGTCGACCAACCCTATCCACCACATGCCAATTTTTTCCTCTGTTATGTCCAGGTCCCGATATGACATTATAACGCGCTTCTTGCATTTCAGCGAAAATTCAGTGCCTCCCTCGAAAAACCCTAAACTTTGATAAATTATATAATATATAATATAATATATATTGCCCCTAATTGATTTTTTTCTCCAAGAGATTTTGCCAGACTTCATATCCTTGACAAGAATATCTCTATGGACGAATCCCTGGTCCATTTCACAGGCCGGCTGGAAATCAAGCAATATATCCCCAGTAAGAGGGCGAGGTACGGGTTGAAGCTCAACAAGCTCTGTGAAAGCTCCACCGGATACGTGCACTCATTCCGCGTGTATGAAGGCAGAGACTCCCAGCTCCAGCCCCCTGAGTGTCCATCGTACATGGGAATAAATGGGAAAATTGTTTGGGAGTTGGCATTCCCACTCCTCCAAAAGGGGTATCACATATACATGGACAACTACTATACTAGTTTGCCCCTTTTCCGCCACCTATACCTAAAAAAAACTTTGGCCTGCGGTACAGCAAGAAAAAATAGAAAGGGCTTCCCACAGAGTCTAGTCACCACAAGGCTACAAAGGGGGGAATCAGCAAGCTTGAGGAACGAGGAAGTGTTGGCTGTGAAGTGGAGGGATAGGAAAGATGTGTACATCATGTCCACCATCCATGATGACACCTCGGTGAAGTCGCGGTCCCGTTCGAAAGCCTTCCTGTATCCTTGAGTACAATCAATTTATGGGGGGGGGGTGGATTTAAATGATCAAATGTTGCAGCCCTATCTTTCAACCCGAAAATCCCTCTTCTGGTACAAAAAAGTTGCAATTTACTTTTTTCATTTGGCCATGTATAATTCTTTCATAATCTACCAAAAATCGACGGAAACACCCACCACCTTCATAAAGTTTATTAAAGAAATTGTCACTGCCCTGATCTTTCAGCAAGTATCCCCCCCATAAAGCATTCGCTCCGATTGTGTCAGCAGACTACATGAGCGCCATTTTCTTGACCATATTCCACCATCAGGATCCGGAAGACGACGCCAAAAAAATGTCGGGTGTGCACCAAAGGAGGAGTTAGGAAAGACACCAGTTTCCATTGTCCCCAATGTCCCTCCCAACCTGGCCTTTGCATCGTAGAATGCTTCAAACAATATCACACGCTTGTAAATTATTAGCCCATATTTCGAATAGACTGCCATTTCCCACGTTTTCAATTTCTGTCCTGAATATTTCCCTGGTGCCTCAACCAACCATATCATTGTCTTCCATGTGAACTGACCCTGGCCTTTTTCTCAACTATGCCTCTGCCTGCCGTCTGCATTGTTTATCCGGCATATTTCTGCCTTTCACGTGAACTGACCCTGGACTGTATCGACTATGCCTCTGCCTACTGTCTATTTCTGCCTTTTACCTGCACTGACCTCGGCCTGTTGACCATGTTTTTGCCTGCCCCTTGCACTGATCTTTCACCCTGCTACACAGGGGTCTCACATATGTTAAGGGCTCCAGAATAGTGTTCTGAGTTGAGAAAACCAGTTTTTGGTTTTCTGTGTTCCCAGAACAGGGTCTGGTTGTCCGGAGGCTTCAAAGCGATTTGGGTGGGAGAAGCCTATACCCCTTCCCCATTCTTTCCTGACCAATGCCCTAAGCTTGATGGGTCCTGTCTGCTCCCTGGACAAATACTTTGGCTGTACTGATCATATCTCTGCCTGCTGCATGTACTAACTATGGACAGTAGTCCTGCCTGCTGCATGGACAATCCTTTTGCTGCTGCTGACCACATCCCTGCCTGTTATCTGGACCAATGCTTTGGCTGTGCTGACATCTCTACCTGTACTGACTATGGACAGTATTCCTGCCTGCTGCCTGTTTTGCTGTCGCTGTCCACGTTCCTGCCTGCTGCCTGGACCGATGCTCTCCTCTAGACCACTGCACTACTAAAACTGCAGGTAATCTTTTCTTTACCCTTTCCTCAGCAGAATGTATTTTGGTTTGTAATTGGTATGTACAGTACATGCTATGTGTTAGAAATATGAAGGGCCTTCAACAATGTAATAAGTAGCCAGGAATTTATGTGTGTAATTTGTTCCTTGAACGCCTGACGGTGCTACTTTGATGTTGGGCCTCTATATGTGGCCAGGCTGTGTAAAAGTCTCACACATATGGTATCGCCATACTCAGCAGTAGCAGAATGTATTTTGGGGAGTCCTTTTTGCTATGTACATGCTGTGTGTTGGAAATATCTTATAAATGGACAACTTTGTGTAAAAAAAAAAAAAAAAATATGCGTTTTCATTTTTTTTCCACATTTTTCAAAAACTTCTGGAAAAAAATGAACCATTCAAAAGACTCATTATGCCTCATAGATTATACATTGGGGTGTTAGCTTTCCAAAATGGGGTCATTTTGTGGACGTTGCCATTGTCCTGGTGCTCCAGGGTCTTCAAAAGTGTAATAGGTGGTTGAGAAATGAGATGTGTAATTTATGCTTCTAGAACGCCTGACGGTGCTACTTCAATGTTGGACCTCTGTATATGGCCAGGCTGTGTAAAAGTCTCACACATGTGGTATCGCCATACTCGGGAGGAGTAGCTGAATGTATTTTGGGGTGTCAGTTTTGCTATGTACATGCTATATGTTGGAAATATCTTATAAATGGACAACTTTGTATAAAAAAATGCATTTTCATTTTTTTTACACATATTCCAAAAACTTCTGGAAAAAAATGAACTGTTCAAAAGACTCATTATGCCTCATAGATTATACGTTGGGGTGTTAGCTTTCCAAAATGGGGTCATTTTGTGGGCGTTTCTATTGACCTGGTGCTCCAGGGCCTTAAAAAGTGTGATAGGTTGTAATCAAATGAGATGTGCAATTTATGCTCGTAGAACGCCTGACCGTGCTACTTGGATGTTGGACCTCTGTATGTGGCCAGGCTGTGTAAAAGTCTCACACATGTGGTATCACTATACTCAGGAGGAGTAGCAGAATGTTTTTTACGGTGTCATTGCAAGTATGCATGTGCTGTGTGAGAGAAATAACTTGTTATTATGACAATTTTGTGTAAAAAAAAAAAAAATATTCCCAAGAATTGTGGGAAAAAATTACAACTTCAAAAAACTCACCATGCCTCTTGCTAAATACCTTGGAATGTCTGCTTTCCAAAAAGGGGTAATTTGGGGGGCATTTGTACTTTACTGGCTTGTTAGGGTCTCAAAAAATGAGATAGGCCTTCAGTACATCAGGTGTGATCATTTTTCAATGATTTGCACCATAGCTTGTAGACTCTATAACTTTCACAGAGACCAAATAATATCCACTAATTTGGGTTATTTTTACAAAAGATATGTAACAGTATACATTTTGGCCCAAATTTATGAAGAAAATGACTCATTTGCAACATTTTACAATAAAAACTAAAAAAAAGTGTTTTTTTCAAAAATTTCTCTATTTTTTCGTTTATATTGCAAAAAATGAAAAACCAAGCGGTGATTAAATACCACCAAAAGAAAGCTCTGTTTGTGGGAAAAAAATTATACAAATTTTGTTTGGGTACAGTGTAGCATGACTGAGTAATTGTCATTCAAAGTGTGAGAGCGCTGAAAGCTAAAAGTTGGTCTGGGAAGGAAGGGTGTATAAAAGCCCTGTATTGAAGTGGTTAAAGTGAAAAAATAAAAGTGAAATATTCCTTTAAATATCGTACCTGGGGGGTGTCTATAGTATGCCTGTAAAGTGGCGTGTGTTTCCTGTGCTTACAACAGTCCCTGCACAAAATGACATTTCTAAAGGAATAAAAGTGATATGGATGAAAATCAGTGAGAGAAACGGCATGGGTACCTACCCCCCCACCCCCCAGTCCATTACCAGGCCCTTTGGGTCTTGTATGGATATTAAGGGGAACCCCGCACCCAAATTAAAAAAAGAAAAGGCGTTGGGCCCCCAGGCCCTGTATACGCTGAACAGCAGTATACAGGTGTTGAAAACAAGACAGGGACTGTAGGTTTGTTCTTATGTAGAATCTGTTTGTAATTTGGAACAGGTACATTTTGTAAGTGTAGCTCCAGCCAAAAAACTATTTTAAAGCTTTTTGGAAAACATAGGGAAGGGTTATCACCCCATGTAACATTTGTTTTGCTGTCTGTGCCCCTGTTCAGAAGATTTCACCTCAATTTCTGTCCCAATGACAATTGGATTTTGAAAATTTTGGGTTTTTAAGGGAAACAAGGATTGGTGATAAATCAGTGGAGGAGACACATTTTTCCCATAATAACTCTTACAGGAGACAATTTCCCTTCCTAGGGGTAGATTTCCTCTCATTTCCTGTTGTCTCCCTCCATTTATAAGTAGGAGTCATTTGTAAGTGTGATTTTTGAAAATAGGGGAATGCCTGTATATACTATACGGCCTGCCCTATACACTCTGTGGAAAATTGGGCCTTAGGTGTTGGTGGTACCAGAACACTGTAAGCCCTCAAAGTTACTCTTGCTGGGTGCTGGAATGGGCCCTGCTGTTAAATATTTTATCAAAAATTATAATTACACGCCAATGTTAAACAGGGGCAGAAAAATTGGGCCTTAGGCAGTGGTGGTGGTGCCACAACACTGCAACCCCTCACAGATACTCTTGTTGAGCGTAGGAACGAGCCCTGCTGCAAAATATTACAACAAAAATTGTAATTACACGCCCCTGTTAAACAGGGGCTGAAAAATTGGACCTTAGCCACTGGTGGGGGTGCCCAGAACCAAAATTGTTCTTGGAAGCTATCAACATAACCATTGAGAAGGACTAGGATAGTCACTCAGCATAACAGGATAGTCACTCAGCATCAGCATAGGCAACCTTCAAGGGATCTCACATTCATAAAAAAATTAGTCACTAGTTACATCAGCATCAGGTGCTTGGTAGCTACTGATCCAAGACTGATTCATTTTTATGAAGGTGAGCCAATAAACTGAGTCGGTGGACAGGCACACTCTGTGATCGGTTACAAAGCCTCCAGCGGCACTGAATGTGCGTTCCAAAAGAACGGTGAATGCAGGACAGGCCAGTAGCTCAATTGCATACTGTGCAAGCTCTGGCCAGTGATCCATCCTCAAGACCCAGTAACCCAGTGGATTTTTGGTTGGAAAGGTCTCCAAGTCTGATCTTGCCCCTAGGTATTCCTGCACCATGTACAACAGACGCTGGTGATGGTTGCTGGAACCGATCAGACCTTGGGGCTGTGGACTAAAAAATTGTCTGAACACATGGGTCAGATGGCCACCTTCTCCACCACTCCTTCTGTGACTGACCGAAGCCTCAGCAACACATTGTCCAGGAGGACCAGGAAATTGTATCCTCCCAGGGTCTGGAAACGCATTGCACAAACCTTTCTGCAAGGCCTCCAGAAGATGTTTCATCTTCTGCTCCCTCTGCGATGGCTGGATAAGTGCCGCCATCTTACCCTTGTAACCAGTGGCGGCCCGTCCATAGGGGGCGCCCGGGCGCCGCCCCCCCCAAAGCTAGTGATAAAAAAAAAAAAAAAGGGGGCCCTTTAAAAAATAAATAAATAAAAAAAGTTCTTTAAATTCACAGTGCTCAGGCGCCGGCCACATTGCATTATGGAAGAGTCATGCCAATGCAATCCCGTGATTGCAGGCGAGACGCTACATTTGCAGGGTTTTGTGTTGCTTTGTGGCGCCTCTCCACTCTCATTGGGTCAGTCTTCTGTCTGTCTGCCTATCTGACCATTAGCACCCCCGTAGGACTTGAGCGGTGCTTTAACCCGGGCAGCTGTGTCACTTTTACTTTCGGTTTCTATGTCAGTGGGAAGTCTGCTCCATGAAGCAAGAATCAAGGTAATGTGATCTGACACTGTCAGTGTCTGTCCCTCCACATACCTTGTAATGTAACTTGTAATACTGTGTAATGTTCTCATCCTGTGATCATGATCTGTGATCAGACGGTGTTGGAAGGGGGTGCCCTGCTTCTTCTGTGCCCGGGAATTAACCTCCATTCACCCAGCAATCTGCAGGAGCATTTATATATGTACCATGAGGGGTCCCAACACTCTGTCCTGCTACAGCCATTGTATACAGTATCCTCACCTTCACCAGGTGTCGATCTACGTGCCTATCGATCTGCCTGCCTACCGATCTGCCTGCCTACCTATCTGCCTGCCTACCTATCTGCCTGTCTATCGATCTGCCTGTCTATCGATCTGCCTGCTTATCGATCTGCCTGCTTATCGATCTGCCTGCCTATCGATCTGCCTGCCTATCTATCTGTCTGCTTATCGATCTGTCTGTGTACCTATCTGCCTGCCTATCGATCTGTCTGTGTACCTATCTGCCTGCCTATCGATCTCTGTCTGTGTATCTATCTGCCTGCCTATGGATCTGTCTGTCTGTGTACCTATCTATCGATCTGTCTGTCTGTGTATCGATCTGTCTGTGTACCTATCGATCTGTCTGTCTGTGTGCCTATCGATCTGTCTGTCTGTGTACCTATAGATCTGTCTGTCTGTGTACCTATCGATCTGTCTGTCTATCAACCTGTCTGTCTTTCGGCCCTATCAAGGGCGAGTGGCGGGGGGGGGGGGGGTTGGGGGGTGTTGTTGGTTGGCTATGTTTGCGCCATCCCCAAAAAATTGAGCACCAGCCGCCACTGCTTGTAACGTGGATCAAGAAGGGTTGCCAGCCAGCACTGATCCCTATCCTCGATACCACGAATCCGAGGGTCCTTTCGCAGGCTTTGCAGGATCAGGGAGGCCATGCAGCATAGGTTTGCTGAGGCATTTGGTCCAGTCTGTGTATCGATCTGCCTGCTTATCGATCTGTCTGTGTACCTATCTGCCTGCCTATCGATCTGTCTGGCTATCAATCTGTCTGTCTGTGTACCTATCGATCTGTCTGTCTGTGTACCTATCGATCTGTCTGTCTGTGTACCTGTCGATCTGTCTGGGTACCTGTCGATCTGTCTGTGTACCTGTCAATCTGTCTGTGTACCTGTCGGTCTGTCTGTCTGTGTACCTGTCGATCTGTCTGTCTGTGTACTTGTCGATCTGTCTGTCTGTCTGTCTGTGTACCTGTCGATCTGTCTGTGTACCTGTCGATCTGTCTGCCTATCGATCTGTCTATGTACCTATCAACCTGTCTGTCTGTGTACCGATCTGCCTGCCTATCGATCTGTCTGTCTACCTGTCTGTGTACCTATCGATCTGCCTGCCTATCGATCTGCCTGTCTGTGTACCTGTCGATCTGTCTGTGTACCTATCGATCTGCCTGCCTATCGGTCTGTCTGTGTACCTATCTGCCTATCAATCTGTCTGTCTTTCGGCCCTATGAAGGGTGAGTGACAGTGGAGGGGGGGTGTTGTTGGTTGGGGCTATGTTTGCGCCCCCCCAAAAAAATTGAGCACCAGCCGCCACTGCTTGTAACGTGGATCAAGAAGGGTTGCCAGCCAGCACTGATCCCTATCCTCGATACCACGAATCCAAGGGTCCTTTCGCAGGCTTTGCAGGATCAGGGAGGCCATGCAGCATAGGTTTGCTGAGGCATTTGGTCCAGAGTCCTCTGGGTCACTAAGGACGACCTGATCCGCAGCCACCTCCTGCCAGCCACGTACAAGTCCATGGGTTTCTGGGGCCTGAAAACGATCCCTTGAAGACTGCTGATGATGCTGAGTGCCAGGCTCCACCTCCATGCAGACACAATCCTCCTCCTCTTCCTGTGTGATAGGCGGGCCTGCAGGAATACTGTAGGGATAAAGGGGGCCTTGAGAGGTAAGAAAGTCCTCTTCCTTCCTCTGTTCTGCCTCAAGTGCCCTGTCCATTATTCCACGCAGCGTGTGCCCCAACAGGTAGACAAGAGGGACAGTATCACTGATGCATGCACTGTCACTGCTCACCGTCCTCGTGGTCTCCTCAAATGGTGACAGGATAGTGCATGCATCCTTGAACATGAGAAACTGGTGTGGCGAAAAAAAGCCAAGCTCCCCTGACCCTGTCTTGGTGCTATACTCGCACAGGTAGTCATTGATGGCCCTCTGCTGCGTGTGCAGCTGCTGCAGCATTGCCAACGTTGAGTTCCACCTGGTGGGTATGTCACAGATGAGGCAGTTCTTGGGCAGGTTGCATTCCTTTTGGAGGTCAGCCAGCCGAACACTAGCATTATATGACCAGTGGAAATGCCCACAGACTTTCCTGGCTTGCCTCTGGAGATCCTGTAAGCCCGGGTACCTGCACAAGAACCGCTGCATCACCAAATTAAGGACATGAGCCAAACAGAGAACATGAGTGAAGTGTCCCTGTCGGAGGGCGGAGAGGAGGTTGGTGCCATTGTCGCAAACCACCATTCCTGGCTGAAGCTGGCGTGGCGTCAACTACTTCTGAGCCTGCCCCTACAGAGCTGCCAGAATCTCTGCCCCAGTGCTTGCGTAGCCCCTAGAATGCCTACAGAGGTTCCGAGGACAAATCTGCACAGGAAGAGGCCATAGAGGAAGAAAAAGAGGGGCTGGGGGAGAGAAGTGTGGCAGAATCACCACTACCAGCATTTTGGAGGTGTGGTGGCGGAACAAGCTCCAACAATACTGCACCCTGTTCTGCATCCTTCCCAGCTGCCAGCAGGGTTACCCAGTGCACTGTGAAAGAAAGGTAACGTCCCTGTCCATGCCTGCTGGACCATGAATCAGCGGTAATATGCACCTTATCGCTGACCGCCCTGTCCAACGAGGCCAAGACATAGCCTTCCACATGTCAGTAGAGAGCCGGAATCGCCTTCCAAGAAAAAAATTAGCGTTTGGGAACCTGCCACTGAGCTACCGCACATTCCACAAATGCTCGAAAGGGGGCAGAGTCTACCAGCTGAAAAGGCAGCAGTTGGAGTGCTAGCAATTTAGCCAAACTAGTATTCAGCTGCTGAGCATGTGGATGGCTGGGACCGAATTTCTTTCGACGGTTTAGCAACTGGGGTTGGGAAATTTGCTTGCTACAATCGGATGTTGGTGTACCGCTAGCAGATTGCCCGCAAGTGCTTGGTACGCCTAATTCTACACCTTCATTCCTCTCAGTGCAGGTCTCTGAGAGGACTGAAGTTATAGTGGGGTTGGAGATCCCAGCTGATGAGGAGCAAGGAGAGGTCTGCATTGTTCTTTGGTGTGGGTCTTTTAAGTACTGTTGCCAATGGACTGCATGGGAGCTCGACATATGTCTGGTCAAGCATGTGGTGCTCAAGCAGCTGCTGTTTTGGCCACGCTTGATACGCTTCAGACATATGTTGCAAACAGCAACGGTGCGATCTGCTGCACACGTCTCAAAAAAGGACCACACCAAAGAACTTTTGGAAAAACGCGCGGAGTCAGCAGCGCCCTGAGCATGCGGAGCTCTGCGGTGTGATGCAGTCATTTGTCTGCCCTTAAGCTGGCTCCTGGAGGGCATCCTGCCTCGTTGGAGATGTGCCTGCTCCTCCTCCTCTCTTCTATCTCGCACCACCCATGTAGAGTGTGACCTCATGATCCCCTCCCTCCTTGCCACTGGAGCAAACCTGGCAGTATGCTGCAACCGGGGGAACATGACTGCCAGTTTCCTGTCCTTCTTGGGCACCCGTTGGGCTCACGTTACTGCCTTCATCCTCAACCTGGGTACCATAATCAGAGCCTTCAAAACGCTGCGCATCCTCCAGCAGCATGTACACTACACTGTAGTCGAACAGTTCGGGGGACTCCTCAGGGCATGATGGTGGGGCTAGGGAAGGAGTGATTGATGACATTGAGCCAATGATAGAGGCCGCTTTGGCAGCTGCATTGGCAGACAAAGTACCCTGAGCCTGGGTGACAGAGGATGAGGAGGATGAGGATGGCTTGGTGTCACATACCTGGTAGGTTTTGAGCCGGAAGTGCAGAGAGAGACCTCCCCTATGACTTCCACTCACGGCCCTCTGGAATGGGGACAGAGGACACAAGAGTGAGGAGTGGTATGGGTGCCTGGCAGGATCAACAGTCCACCCAGAAGTCCAGGAGTAGTTAGGACCCAGGAACCTGGAACTGAAGAGAAGGCTGGAGACTGGAACGCTGAACTGGAGCCAGGAACAACAGCAGGTAAGCAGGCTGGATACTGGAACGCTGATTGGAACCAGGAACAACAGTAGGTAGCAGGCTGGAGACTAGAATGCTGGACTGGAACCAGGAACAACAGCAGGTAGCAGGCTGGAAGCTGGAACGCTGGACTGGAACCTGGAACAACAGCAGGTAGCAGGCTGGATACTGGAATGCTGAACTGGAGCCAGGAACAGCAGGTAGCAGGCTGGATAATGGAACGCTGACTGGAACCAGGAACAACAGTAGGTAGCAGGCTGGAGACTGGAATGCTGGACTGGAACCAGGAACAACAGCAGGTAGCAGGCTGGAGACTGGGGTGCTGGACTGGAACCAGGAACCACAGCAGGCGGGTATCAGGAATCAGGCAGAAGGATCGTCAGACAGGCCAGTGGTTGATATCAGGTGGACAGCAAGGTACCAGGGATCAAACAGAATGGTCTAAGCAAGCCGGGGGTCAGATGCAGGCAGATAGCTGGATGGTCAAAACAGGTAGCCGGGTCAAGTAACAGATAGTCTCAGATCAGGTTTTGGCACACAGAATGCTGTAGAGCAGACAGCGGAGACTGAGTGTGACAGGCAGGTTTAAATAACCCGCCTGGCACCAACAGGGATGCGCGTGCGCGCGCAATGACGCCCGTGATCGCGCACCAATGAGCCTGGGATGCCGATTACTGGCAGGATCTTCCTGACACTTGGTCATCCACTCTACCAACTCTTCTGCATGTTGTGGCTCAACAAGGCCAGCTGCCGAAAAAAAGATAAGCGTGCCCCGCGGCGACGTGCTGAGGCTGCACCGTGTCCATGACCAGCACTGTTGGCTGTAGACAGAGTCTGCTTGCCCTCTTTTATAGGCCTGTGAGCGTCTGGCTCTCCTTGGTGGCCTTCCAGACATACTGTACAATTAAATTAGCAAAACGCCTCAAGTTTATTAAAAATAGTACACCAGGAATGGCCTACAGTCAGGTATAGGCTTGGCTATATATATATATATATATATATATATATATATATATATATATATATATATGCCTATATGTGTGTATATGTGTGTGTATGTATGTATATATATGTATATATAATATATGTGTATGTATATGTATATATATATGTATATGTGTGTGTGTGTGTGTGTGTATATATATATATATATATATATATATATATATATGTGTGTATGTGTATGTATATATATGTATGTATGTATGTATGTATGTATGTATGTATGTATGTATGTATATATAATTAAATGAACTGCACCTCACTGAGTCACCTGCCTGAAAGTTTCTTTGAACACGCACTCCAGGTATGGCCTAGTGTCAGGTACAGGCTAGACTATATATATATATATATATATATATATATCTATTACACTGCAGCTAACTGACTGCCTGAAGTATATTAGAAATAGGAACAATACACGAACAGGAACGGTCTGCAATGAGATCTAGCTAAACTGGATCAATTGCCTGCCTGAAGTAGATTAGAAATAGTACAGCAGGAACGGTCTGCAGTGAGATCTAGCTAAACTGGATCAATTGCCTGCCTGAAGTAGATTAGAAATAGTACAGCAGGAACAGTCTGCAGTGAGATCTAGCTAACTGAATAAACTGCCTGCTCAAAGTAAATGAAATGACATACTCTCTATCTATTTCTCTATAACGCCAGCAACACACTACACAGGGCCGACATGCAGGCGGCCTTTTATAGTGTGGGGTGTGTACTTAACCCCCTGAGCCATAATTGGCCAAGGCACCCTGCCTTTGGCCAATTATGGCTCTGCTTACGGCGCTGTGATTGGCCAAAGCATGCGGGTCATAGTGCATGCTTGGCCAATCATCAGCCAGCAAACCACTGCGATGACGCAGTGCATTATGGGCCGTGACGCGCAGCTCGAATTTGGCGAACGATCGAACAGCCGATGTTCGCGTCGAACTCATGTCTACTCTCTACCCTCAACAAATAGCCCCCACCTCTCTACCCTCAACAAATAGCCCCCTACCTCTCCACCCTCAACAAATAGCCCCCAACCTCTCCACCCTCAACAAGTAGCCCACCTACCTCTCCACCCTCAACAAATAGCCCCCTTCCTCTCCACCCTCAACAAATAGCCCCCCTGCCTCTCTACCCTGAACAAATAGCCCCCCAGCTCTTAACTCCCAACAAATGCCCCCCTACCTCTCCACCCTCAACAAATAGCTCCCCACCTCTCCACCCTCAACAAAAAGCCCCCATACCTCTCCACCTTCAACAAATAGCCCCCCACCTCTCCACCCTCAACAAATAGCACTCCTACCTCTCCAACCTCAACAAATAGCCTCTCCACCTTTCCATCCTCAACAAATAGCCCCCCTACCTCTCCACCCTCAATAAAAAGCCCCCCCACCTCTCCATTCTCAACAAATAGCCTCCTCACCTCTCCACCCTCAACAAATAGTTTCCCCACCTCTCCACCCTTAACAATGCCCCTCACCTCTTTAGCCTCAACAAAAAGCCCCCTACCTCTCCACCCTCAACAAGTAGCCCACCTACCTCTCCACCCTCAACAAATAGCCCCCTTCCTCTCCACCCTCAACAAATAGCCCCCCTGCCTCTCCACCCTGAACAAAAAGCCCCCCAGCTCTTAACTCTCAACAAATAGCTCCCCACCTCTCCACCCTCAACAAAAAGCCCCCATACCTCTCCACCTTCAACAAATAGCCCCCCACCTCTCCACCCTCAACAAATAGCACCCCTACCTCTCAAACCTCAACAAATAGCCTCTCCACCTTTCCATCCTCAACAAATAGCCCCCCTACCTCTCCACCCTCAATAAAAAGCCCCCCCACCTCTCCATTCTCAACAAATAGCCCCCTCACCTCTCCACCCTCAACAAATAGTTTCCCCACCTCTCCACCCTTAACAATGCCCCCCACCTCTTTAGCCTCAACAAAAAGCCCCCCACCTCTCCACCCTCAACACATAGCCCCCATCTCTCCACTCTCAACAAATAGCCTCTCACCTCTTGATTCTCAACAAATAGCCCACCTACCACTCCACCCTCAACAAATAGCCCCCCAGCTCTTGACTCCCAAAAAATGCCCCCCCACCTCTCCACCCTCAACAAATAGTTCCCCCAGCTCTTCAGTCTCAACAAATAGCCCCCCCACCCTTTCACCCTCAACAAATAGCCCCTCATCCCTCCACCCTCAACAAACCCCCCCAGCTCTTCACTCTCAACAAATAGATCCCCCACCTCTTTACTCTCAACAAATAGCCCCCCAGCCTTTCACCCTCAACAAATAGCCCCCCCTACCTCTCCACCCTCAACAAATAGCCCCCCCACCTCTCCACCCTCAACAAATAGCCCCCCCACCTCTCCACCTTCAACAAATATCCCCTGCTATATTTGTGGGAGTGTCCTCTTATTTTAAGAGCAGATACAATAAAATAAATAGTAATTCTACCTGCTCACATTTTTTGATGAAAACCATGGGCAGTAATAGTGATGCATGGTGATGCATCGCGGAATTGAATCGAATCATTGACAAGATAATTGTAATCAAATTGAATCGTGAGACCAGTCAAGATGCGCAGCTCTAGCACATATGCGCATACATTTAGCCTGGTGGCTAGATAAAATGAATATTCTAGCCACTGCAATGAAATTATGCACATATGCCTTACACATGAATGCATGTAAATGCCCACCAGTCACTGTCACACAGTCAGTGTTGATGGGAGAATCCCCCCCGCAGTGTTATTGTGTTCTGCTGGTGGGAAGCCTTTCCTGCCGGCAGAACACGATTAGTGTTGCCCACTATAGCCGGCGGCACTTGTCCTTCAGGAAAAACCCGACAGGCAGGTTATACACAATTCGATCGATCCATTTGTGTACAACCAAGGTGCTCATAAATGGGTAGAAATCGAGCCAGTCCCTGCTGAACCAGCCAAATTTGGTCCCTGTATGGCCGGGCTAACCTTGGCTTGGTTTTAAGAGATCTCCAAATTTTCCACTTATTAAGTGATTGAACAGTACTGACTGGCATATTCAAGTCTTTGGATATCTTTTTATATCCTTTTCCATCTTTGTAATGCTTCATTACCTTGTTTCGCAAATCTTTTGACTGTTCTTTTCTACCTCCTCATGGCTCAGAGTCTAGACTGCTTAGTGCATCCATGTGAGCGCTAACAAACTCATTGACTATCTATACACAGACACTAAGGTCCTGTACACACGATCGGACATTCCGACAACAAAATCCATGGATTTTTTCTGACGGATGTTGGCTCAAACTTGTCTTGCATACACACAGTCACACAAATCTTGTCGGAACTTCCGAACGTCAAGATTGCGGTGACATACAACACGTACGACAGCACTAGAAAAGGGAAGTTCAATACCAAGTGCGCCACCCTTTGGGCTCCTTCTGCTAATCTTGTGTTAGTAGAAGTTTGAGAGACGATTCGCGCTTTTCAGCCTCGTGCTTTTCCGATCGTTACTGCTCTTCAGTTTGTGGGTATGTATCTGGTTATCAGTGCGTGTAGTCATTTCGCATTTTTTTTTTAGTGCGTATTTTATAGTACGTATTTGATTTTGCAGTGCGTTCTTGTCCGCTCATTTCTGATTTTCAGCTTGCTCTTCCCAGGCCTTTCTGTTTTTCAGTGCTTTCTGTTAGTTCGTTGTTACCAGCCGACCATTTTGAAGCCATGAGGACCCTCACCCCGGACCAGAGGGTTTTTAACTACCGGCTGGCCAGAGCCAGAAGAGTGGTTCAATAAGAAACCCTGACGGCGCTTGAAGCTGGCAATCCTGGCTTGCGCCCCCAAAGCGCCCGCAAAGTAAAACAGAAGTATGTTGAGTACTTTGCGGGTAGGGGGGGCCATTGATATGCCATAAAATGTTTAAGAAACATTTTCAAAATACATTTTTTAGTTAAACTGAAATAAGATTTACTTAGATTAACTGCTTGTGTTTCTTTTAGCTGTCTCCTAGGTTCTCCAATGGACTTTTCTTTTTGGCCATTTTCTTCAATAGTGCAAATGTAATTTATTTGACACATGAGGTGACAATCTCTTCTTCAGCAAAATATTATTATGCTATGGGTCTGCTACACACACCTTGATTTCGTTGTTAATGTATGTAATGCATTACTGATAAAAATATACATCACTTTCAGCACCATGAATGAATTTTGGGGAGTCACGAAAATGGCATGATTGTGGCAAATTATAAAACACTGTGGGAGTTATTTACTAAAGGAAAATCCACTTTGCACTCCAAGTGCACTGCAAAAGTGCATATGAAACTGCACTTGAAACTGCACTGAAAGTGCACTTGTAGTGCAAAGTGGATTTGCCTTTAGTAAATAACCCCCATTTCAATGTAAACACCAACTTAGTCCAAAAAATGATATTGAGCCTTGAAAGAAGAAGCCACACATTGAGTAGAAAACTTTTTACTCTGCGCACATTCACATGTGCATTAGAAAAGTGTTTTTGAACAAACCAACATATTTTAGTAATATTTTTTTTTTGAAAGTACAAATAGCCTTTTTTGTGTTAAAACAGGCATGTTTAAAACCATAAAACAATACACAACTCAGGAATTTACAAAGTTCAACTTTGACAAAGTGAAGGCAATATCAGACATTAGTATGTCCAAACTGTGTTGATATTGCCTTCATCAGATGGGGTGATGTCGCCCCTGTGAAAGCCAAATTTTGAAGATGCACTCAAATTGACAGTCAAAATGGGGATTTCCCTCCTGATCCCATGCCTAATGTCAACATGTGCTAGCTCCCATCATGGGGGATCAATGGACGTGTTTCGGGGGTGCAACCCCTTCCTCTCATCTACTTGATTCTCTTGATTCTTCTGTACTGATCCTGCTCCCTCAATTTGAGGTCTGACCATCATTTCCTCAGTTTATCCTTGGATCGCCGTACCCCAAAATTCTTCGGCAGACTTTTCACAACTTTAGTCATGATCTTGGCCTTTCTCACATTTGGGTTTGGGTACCGTCCATGCTTCCTGTCATAGTCGGCCCTCTTGAAGATGTCCACCATCTCCACCATCTCTATAAAGGCCATATTTGAGGCCTTAAATATCCTCCTGGATCGGGACGTTTGTGGCTCCGGGCTTTTGTCGCTGCTGCTGCTGTCTGCATGCACTTATTGTCTCTCTGCCATGTGCTCTCCCACTGGACCGAAAGACAAGGGGCGGGGAATATACTAGAAAGAACGTCTGGGGCGGGCGGAGTTTCACGCATGTGCAGTGTATATAAAGTGTGTGTCGTACGTACAATCTGTAAGCAGAGGAAGGAGTAGCGGAAGCACTGATTGTTATAACGAAGGTACAATTTTAACTTGCATCAGTGGCCTATACTGCTTCTAGATTGAGGCCTATATTGGGACAAGATTAGGAGAGTTTAGCCTGACATTAGGGTTTGTCTTGTGTTGTGTCTTGCAGAGAAAATGGATCTATTCAATGATGAGGACTTTATCCCCATATTCATTGATACGTACAGGGAGCTGCCCTGTCTGTGGCAGGTAAACCACCCCTTTTAGAACAATAAACCAAAGAGGAAGGCAGCGCTGGATCAATTGCTGGAATTTATGAAGCCGGTGATCCCCACGGCAGACATCCCCTATTTGAAAGCCCTAATTGGTGGCATGAGGAGTATTTATAATAGGGAGCCCAAGAAGGTCCAGGATTCCCAGAGATCAGGAACTGCAGCAGATTACATTTATGTACCCGGGCTGTGGTACTATGACAGACTGCATTTTCTGGCATGCCAGATTGAACCCAGGCCAGCACTCTCCAATCTTCCTTCAAGGCTTCTTTCCACCTCAGCTGAGTCTTCCGACATCCAACCTGGGCCTTCCAGCCAGGAAGAAGTGGAGGAGCCCAGCTTGAGCCAGGTATAGCATTGTTCAACATATTTCTAGTCAAATAATTAATGATGTTAACTAGATTAACTTATTGATCAGTAATTTCTGATTTTACAAAGTGTTTTACATATCAATAGACAGTAGTAGCCACAAATGATTGGGACAAGAATGAAAAATGCTGGGGGCAGAATGATAGTCTTTTCTATTTATTAACATTCAATTTGCAACAGTCATGAGCTGAAAATTGTGTGTGATTGATGAACCATAAACTAAAACTATGTCTCTTTTTCATACACAGGAAAGTCTCAGCCAGGTGGAGGCCGTGGAAAGTGGCAGCCAGGAGGTGGAGGGGGTAAGTGGCAGCCAGGAGGTGGCCAGGCCCAGTAGCCTGCCCGAATCCCAGGTCCCTCCCCTCCGCCTTCCACAAAAAAGTCCCAGGAAGAGGAGTAACCTGGAGGAGGCAGCACTTGGCCTATTTCCAAGGCTACTGCGTCCCTCAGAACCCCCCCCCCAATAAACAAGAGGACTATGCCTACATGGCAGCCTGCAAAATGCACGAAATGGAGGAGGGCCAACGCCTCTTATGTGAGGAAGTTATGTTACAAGCCCTAAATAAGGGGTGAAGGAGCGAACTCACAAGCCAAAGCCACGATTGTGAGTTCAACCATGGTCCTCCTCTTCCTCCACCTTATGCCACAACACCAGAGCCATAGCCTGGAAGCAAGTGTGTAAGGAAGACAAGAGAGTGATGGCCTGGGTTTGGTGTGGTCTGACAAAAGACGCAGGCTGTTGTTAGACCACAGCCTGGGGACATATGTCATCTGCTGCTGTCCCTGATCTCTTGTAGTCCTGGACCGGATTGTGCTCACTATTATAAGGACTCCTCAGGCCACCAATTTTGACTGTAAAATAATTGATGTGTGCCCTGGGGTACAAAGGCTTTGCAAATTTCACCAGTTTCTCCAGTGTTGCCTTCCTCTTTATTTTGTTATGACCCATAATAAATGGCTCTTTTTCATAAATACTTTCCTATGTGTTTAACTTCAAAAAGGCCAGTTTGTTTGTGAGTAGGCAGGTACATTTGAAAAATACAATGTCAAATTAACAAGGGACACCAACCTCCCTTGAGGTTAAAAAAAAAAGATAATAATGGTGTTGTGGTAACTTGACACAAAACGAAAGAAAAAATTATGGAGATAACTATAGAAAACAAAACAGTGACGTAACCGGGTGACCCCGCCCCCCTCTGACACCACAGGAACTTCCCTATGGCTTCCCCGTCAGAGGGGGCGGGGTCTCCCATTTACGCAACCGGGCAGCCCCGCCCCCTCTGAAGCCACAGGGAAGCCAAGGGGAGGTCCCCGTGGTGTCAGAGGGGGCGTGGTCACCTGGTTACGTCACCGGGTGGCCCCGCCCTCAGTTATATAAAAGCGGTCACAGAAAAGATTCATCAACGGTGGGAGCCTCCCATGGAGGCGGGTCGGTCGCGGCTTTTTTCTTTTTTTTCTTTTTCGTTCCATCGGGCGGCGTGAACTTACTTCGTGGGACATTTTTATCTTTTTAATAAAGGATTTGTCCCAAGCTGTGTCTTGTCATTTTTACCATTTTGAAACTTTTTTGTGAAATGGTAGGGGTACATTCGTACCCCATTACCAATTCACACAGGGGGGAGGCTGGGATCTGGGGGTCCCCTTGTTAAAGGGGGCTTCCAGATTCTGATAAGCCCCCTGCTCGCAGACTCCCACAGCCACCGGGCAAGGGTTGTGGGGATGAGGCCCTTGTCCCCATCAACATGGGGACAAGGTGCTTTGGGGGGGCTACCCCAAAGCACCCTCCCCATGTTGAGGGTATGCGGCCTGGTATGGTTCAGGAGGGGGGCGCTCTCTCGTCCCCCCTCTTTTCCTGCAGCCTGCCAGGTTGCGTGCTCGGATAAGAGTCTGGTATGGATTTTGGGGGGGACCCCTACGCCATATTTTTTAAAATTTTGGCGCAGGGTTCCCCCATAAAATCCATACCAGACCTGAAGGGTCTGGTATGGATTTTGGGGGGGACCCCTACGACTTTTTTTTTTTTTTACATTTGGTGCAGGTTCCCCTTTAATTATTGATTTAAATTTTGATTCCCCTTAATATTCGTACCAGACCCAAAGGGCCTGGTAATGGAGGGGGGATCCCATGCTCTTATTTTCAATTATCTATCTATATTGCCAAGACCCAACAATTCATTACAGCCGCAATCAGTTTTAAATGACCATTTTTAATTTAGAAATGTCATTTTGCTGCGGTACTGTTCTAAACACGGGAAAAATGCCCCACTTTACAGGCATACTATAGACACCCCCAGGCACGATATTTAAAGGAATATTTCATTTTTATTGTTTCACTTTAAGCATTAAAAAAAATCACTGCTCCCGAAAAAACGGCCGTTTATAAAAAATTTTTTTGCATTGATACATGTCCTCTGGGGCAGGACCCGGGTCCTCAAACACTTTTTATGACAATAACTTGCATATAAGCCTTTAAAATTAGCACTTTTGATTATTAATGTTCGTGTCCCATAGACTTTAACGGTGTTCGGGTGTTCTGCCGAATGTTTTGCCTGTTCGCATGTTCTGCTGCGAACCGAACAGGAGGGTGTTCGGCTCTTCCCTACTCTGCGATATGTGTCATTGTTGAGTAGCAAGTTTTCTGCCTCAGTGCTCTTTTGATAGTCTGATTCCATAGGAGTTTTCACTTCCTTTGCATCTTGCATATGGAGTTGTTCCAAGATTTCAGAGATTTTCTGAGATTGGTTGAGAAGATAACTTACCGTATATACTCGAGTATAGGTCGATCTGAGTATAAGTCGAGGCCCTAATTTACCACAAAAAAAATGGGAAAAACGTATTGACCCGAGTATAAGACGAGGGTGAGAAATGCAGCAGCTACTGTAAGTGGAAAAAGAGGGTCAACAATGCCCATCTGCAGCTGTATACCTCCCTGTGTCCTGTGCATGTGTCTTGTGTCCTGTGTATATGTGCATGTGTCATGTGTCCTGTGTATATGTGCATGTGTCCTGTGTATATGTACCTGTGTATGTGTCCTGTGTATGTGTGCATGTGTCTGTGTGCATCCTACCTGTGTCCTGTGCATGCCTCCGTGTGCCGCTCTGCAGCGATCAGCGTGTGCTATTACTATTCGGTGGCCATTCACTGTTCAAACGCCACACCTCCTCCTCGTCTATGATAGGCAGAAAACTCCATTTCCCAGCAGTCAGCGGTCAGCCTATCACGGACATTCTCTCATCCTCATACCACAGACGAGGATGAGAGAATGTCCGTGATAGGCTGTACACTGACTGCCTATCACAGACGAGGAGGAGGCGTGGCTTTTGAACAGTAATTGGCCGCCGAATAGTAATAGCACAGGCTGGCGGCCATCTGCCTGCATGACACGCTGAGCATGCAGACAGACGGCGGTGACTCGAGTATAAGTCGAGGGGGGCACTTTCAGCCCAAAAAAGGGCTGAAAATCTCGACTTATACTCGAGTATATACGGTATATCTTCTTCTCTCTCTATTTGTGTTCCCAGATAGCAGCTAATGTTCCCTGGCTCTTTGATTTCTATCAGCTTGTGAACTACCTGATTGTTGTAATCCCCTTCTTGTTCAAAACAGGTTATAATGTCAATAGGATGTATATCCATCTGTCTTCTTGATTCTTGAATCCCTCTCTGGTAAGTACTTTGTTCACTTTCTCATTCCACATCCTTGCAGATTGCTTAAGACCGTAGAGGCTCTTCTGATGTTTACACATGAGGTTGTCTCCTTGCTCAAACCCTGGTGGTGGCTCCATGTAGAGATGTTCCTTAATGTCTCCACATAGGAAACAGTTTTAACGTCTAGGTGTTTCACTTGCATACCCTTCTCGGCTGCAACGCTAAGAAGCGCTCTGATGGTGGAGTCTTTTACGACTGGAGCGAATGTTTCATCGTAATCTTCACCGAATTTCTGGGAGTAACCCTTGGCAACTAGTCTGGCTTTGTATTAATGGATATTCCCTTCTGTGTCTGACTTTATTTTGAAAGTCCACTTACTTCCTACAGGTTTGCGGTTAGGAGGGAGCTTTGTGAGTGTCCAGGTTTTATTTTTCAGTAGTGACTTTAATTCTTCTGCCTTTCTCCATTTATTGGCTTCACATTTCAGCAGTTTATGTCTTCCCAGGATGTTGGTTCAAGTATGCTGTGTGTTTTTACAGTGTATGACATCTTGCGGGGTGGTATCCCCTTTGTAGTCCGAGTGGCTCTTCTGACTTCAGGCAGTTCAGCAGGATCCGGTGTGGAACTTGATTCAGGCATTGTGAGTTCCACCTCTTGTTCTGACTCCTGCACAGGTTCACTTTGGTCGACCTTTTCTTTTGGTTTGTTTGGCATATTCACTTCACAGCTTTCAGGGATCGGTCTTTCTGGTTATGGGCTCTCATCAAAATAAACCCAATGGCTTATTGTCACTTTGCCATTCTTTTGCCGCATACACACGATCGGACTTTACGGCATACTTGGTCCGGCGTACCGGATTTCGTCGGACAATTCGATCATGTGTGGGCTCCAGTGGACTTTGTTTTCTCAAAAGTTTGAAGGACTTATGCCGTGTACACACGACCGGACTTTACGGCATACTTGGTCCAGTGAACCGGAGTCCGTCGGACAATTCGATCGTGTGTGGGCTTCAGCTGACTTTTTTTTTTCTCAAAAGTTTGACGGACCTAGAAATGAAACTTGTTTCAAATCTGTCCGATGGACTTGAGTCCGGTCGAAAAGTCCGCTTGTCTGTATGCTAGTCCGACAAACAAAAACCGACGCTAGGGCAGCTATTGGCTACTGGCTATGAACTTCCTTGTTTTAGTCCGGTCGTACATCATCACGTACGAATCCGTCAGACTTTGGTTGATCATGTGTAGGCAAGTCCATTCATTTCGGAAAGTCCGTCGCAAAGTCCGTCAAAGTACGCCGGACAAAGTCGGCTGTAAAGTCTGCTCGTGTGTACGCGGCATTAGATTTGAAATATGTTTCAAATCTTTCCGACGGACTCTGCTTTCTAGCGTACAAACCGTTCGTCTGTGTGTTAGTCCAACGGACCCAAACTGACGCATGCTCTGAAGCAAGTACAAGACAGAAGCACTCGGTCTGGTAAAACTAGCCTTCGTATTGAAGCTAGCACATTCCTCTTCTGTGATCTTTTAATACAGCGCATTCTTTTTTTCTTTATAATGTGAGAGGGAAGTTGTTTTGCTGCTTATATTCACACAGAGTTCTCACAAACTACTTTCTTCATGATTTATCCTCATGCCATGACTAATATATTTTTTAAAAGCCAGATCTCCAGAACTATAAAGTAGCAATTTTTTTTTTGGACTCATCTTTATTTTTTTACAGATTTCAACAATATAGATTTTTCAATGTGTGCTAAATTATACAAAATTTTTTAATTTTTAATTTTATTTTTTATTTTTTTTGGATTTTGAATTTCAAGTTACCACAATAACCTTAATAATTTTTATCGTTTTAATGAACCTTAATGAGGTTGGTGTCCCTTGTTAATTAGACATAGGGGGGTTATTTTAAAAAGGCAAAATCATTTTTCATTACAAGTGCAAATTGTACTTGGAATTGCCCTGAAAGAGCATTTGGAAGTGCATTCGCTGTGGATGCGAGGGGCACATGCAAGGAACCCCCCCCCCAAAAAAAAAAATCTCTTGTATATATATGTACATGATATGTACATGATTGTATGATAAAATCAGCAGAGCTTCCCCTAATTTCAGAGCTTGCCCTCAGATTTACAGCGACTGCACTTCCAACAAGTGCACTTGCAGTGCATTTTGCAATAGCACTTTGCACTTGAATTGCAAAATGATTTAACCTTTTGTAAATAACCCACATATAGTCTTTTTGACCTGTACCTGCCTACTCACAAACCAAATGTCCTTTTTGAATCAAAACACATAGTCAATAATGTAAGGTAACGAAAATATCCATTTATTTTGGTCAAAATAGAAATGAGGAAGGCAACACTGGAGACACTTTTGGAATGTGTGAAGCCTTTTGTCCCATAGGACACACATCAAGTTAGAGGACAATAAAATTGGTATCTTGCGACTAGGGAGCACAGGGAGCAGTCAGAAGTCAGACCAGACAGAAGCCAGACAATCGCTTTTGACTCTTCCGTGGAGCCTTCCCTGCATGCTGCCCTGCAGCCTTGCCTCCACGCTTCGCTGCAGCCTTCCTTGGAGGCTGTGCCTCTGGTGGTGTACTTGGGGGAGGAGGAGGAGTAGCAGGAGGAGTGGCTTCATCTGCTATATATGTTTTTGCAGTAAGCTCCCCTCTCAAGCCCTTCTGATACGCTTGAAAAATCAGACCCTCACAGAGGAGGCGTTGCCCTTTTTCTAGTTCCAGCAATGTGGTGGCCATATAGGTTCCATACGCCTCTTCCGCATTGGGTGGTGTGCTGAGGATTTGGCTGGCTTAGCGAATGAGGGCTAGTGATTCCTCCTCTGTTTGGGTTATCTTTCTGGGCCTTTTGGTGGTAATGCGGAGGGGAGGCACCTGACACTCCGTGAGGCTTCTACTGGGCCCAGCCACGGCCTCCTCCTCTCTCCCACTGGGCAAGGCCTCCTCCTCTATACCTCTGGGCACGGACACCTCCTGGCTGAGCTCATCTTGGGTCAAAAAAAGGGACATACCGGTAGTTGTAATTTTTACTTACGCAATAACACACAATTTTCAGCTCATGACTTATAATATAATTCTAAACAAATAGTAAAGGCTATCTTTTTGACCCCACCATTATTCTAGCTGCTCACCAATATTTTAAGTATATTTTTGCCCACTACTGTCTAGTGATATGTCTACATATTAATAATTGTGATGAAGTCATTTTTGGTGAAGCACTTCAAAAATTTTTAGGTTTACATCATTAATATTTACACAATCCCAAATTCACCAAAAAAGTATACCTGGCTGAAGCTGGGCGCATCCACTTCATCAAGGATGAAAGAGCTCAGTTCTTCTTGGGACTCCTCGGCTGGAGTGGAGGGAAGGCTCGAAAGTGATTGCCTTGCTTCATGGTCATCCAGAAATCGCATTTTTTGGTAGTACCACAGCTTGGGGACATAAACCTGGTCTGCTGCTGCTCCGGATCTGCGTGACTCCTGGATCTTCTTGTGTTCCCGCCTGTACATGTTGCGCAAGATACCAATTTTATTGTCCACAAACTTAAGGTCTGCCTGGGGGACTCGAGTCTTCACAAATTCCAAAAGTGTGCCCAGTGTTGTCTTCCTTTACATCTCTATTAAAATACAATGGGTGCTTGACCTCCCACAGGTTTCTGTTTTGTTGATACAAATCAAGAAAACGTGTCAAAAATTCTTCCTCCTGAAAAGGATTCATTTTTGCTGAAAGATAAGACACAAGATAAAAACTGTAATGTCAGTCCAAACTCCCAGTATTATATTTGGCTCAATCTAGGGCACACACACACACACACACCAAACACATTCACCAAACACACACCCTCGTTTAATCTTACCTTCGTTTCTGACGCTCGCTACTTTCGCTTGGACATACATAGGCCAGTGTAATAGCTTTATATACACTGCGCATGTGTCATTCTAGGCCTGCGTCGCACGCCCCTGACGTTCTTTAGTACGATTTGTCCCCGCCCCTTCACTCTTCGTTGTGCAGTGGCAGGATATAGAGAAAGATGGCAGAGAGATTATCTGCAAGTAGCGCGGAGGAAAGCCCAGAGCCACAACCATCCAGATCCAAGAGGAGATATAAGGCCACCAACATGGCCTTTGAAGAGATAGTGGTGATGGTGTCCATATTGAGAAGGGAGGACTACGATGGCAAAAAAGGACTGTACACCCGACCCAATATGCAGAAGGACAAAATAATGTCCTCAGTTGTCACCGCTCTTGAACAAAAATTTGGCACTAAACGGGCTAAAGAACAATTGAGGAAGCAGTGGTCTGACCTCAAAAGTAGGGGGCCTGAACAATATTGGCGAATAAAGAAGCTGCTTAAAAAAGTAAGTACTTGTTGTGTGTTCCTAATGAGATACTTAACTTGCATGCTGATCCATATGCTTTTCGTTTATACAGCATCGTTCCTAAAGACCGTTCTTTTGAAAAAACATATGATACTAAGAAAATGACGTGTTTTTTTCGCCAAATACGATGGTACAGGGTTTTGATATACATTTAGGTCTTGATAATTTGTCGTATTCCAAAAATGTGGTGATGTTGTGTAGATGTGTTTGAAAATATAATGCTTCTTCAATAATGATTCAGTGTAATGCAAGGACAGGACACAGCAGCTGTTTCCACATCTGGACTCACGAGCACTAGTGTACTATGTGACACCCGAGGAAATTTTGGGGGTGTGACAGACCTAGCCAGAACAGAGGCTGTTGGAGAGGACTGTATGCAAGCCTGTTGCCTTTTGATTATGGGCCCTGGATTTTCAATGGAACAATACTCTTTGTGAGGTGAATGAGAAATCCAGGCTGAACTGTACTAATCGGACTCAGTCGTGTATATATGTATATATTGTATGGGGACTCCTTACTGTAGATTTGTGTCCCTGAAGAGGCTCAGGGTGAGAAGGTGGCAATCACTTCCCAGCAGCAGATACAGGGGGAGAAGGGAGAGGAGGTGTGTGTTGTCCCTCCCCAACAGTTGGCCAGGGTGGAGGAAGCGGGCTTTCCTCCCCAGCAAAGATCCGTGCACCTGGGAGACAGTACCATCGACATGTCGTCCCAGCAGCCAGATGAGGGAATGGAAAAGGAAGCAGCCGGCTCACCTCTCCAATGGCAGCTACACAGTTTGGGAGTGGAGGAAGCCAGCCTCCTGCCCCAACGGTTAGCCGGAGCGGAGGATGCGGAGTCCCCAGCAGAAGTGCTGGCAACAGGGCAGAGTGCTACCAACCTCTGCCCAGCACCGGCAACAACTACAGAGTTCCAGGGAGGCGGGGCATTCGACCTCCCTCCCCAACAGTTAGCTGGAACAGATGGTGTGGGGTTTCCAACAGAAGGGCTGGCAACAGGGCCGAGGACTGCTGGACTCTGCCCTCAACTAACAGAGGATGGATTTCCTGTGAAGGTGGATGGGACTTCAGTCTCCACCTGTATATCCCAGGGATGCTGGGCAGTGGGCCCAGATCCCCAACAGCATGACAGAGTGAGCCCAGTCCCCCTGTCTTCTCTCCAGCGGCGGAAAGGACTCCAGGGAGAAGGGCCAGTCCAGGCCTCTCCCCAGCGGCAGATATGTTCTCTGAGAGAGGCAGAGGTTGGCTGGGTGAGTAATACTCTGTTTGGAACAATTTATTTGGGGTACTGTGTGGGTACAGGCAGTAGAGGACTGGAACTACTGACTAACTTCGGAGTCAACCCGTCTGGGGTCTCCTCCTGTGTTAGTCTCTTGCCGAAAGGGGAGAAATGTGACAGACCTAGCCAGAACAAAGGCTGTTGGAGAGGACTGTATGCAAGCCTGTTGCCTTTTGATTATGGGCCCTGGATTTTCAATGGAACAATACTCTTTGTGAGGTGAATGAGAAATCCAGGCTGAACTGTACTAATCGGACTCAGTCGTGTATATATGTATATATTGAATGGGGACTCCTTACTGTAGATTTGTGTCCCTGAAGAGGGAGGGGGGATTCCTCCAGCAGCCCCCTGCTGATAAGACTGATTCATTCTGTTGGGACACATCCTGTGAGGAGATGCTGGTGTCATCAATTCCAACTACCTGTGTTTATGTTAATTGAATGAGCTGATGACATTGTCCTCTATACAATGTAGGAGACGGGACGACTCCTATTGGAGCTGCTATTGTGAGAAATGTCCTGTGATAATTAACTCAGTCTGGGCAATAGGTCATGTCTCAGTCACCTAGGCTGTATGAAGGATTAGTTAATTAGCTCATGTCAAATATGTTAATTAGGTTACAGTTCTATTGTTAGAGGAGGTTCCAACGGCATATAAAGTCTTGTAATTTTGATTCTAAATAAAGTGAGTTCTTGATAGCAACAAGCAAGTGTCACCTTGTTTTGTGCTCAGAGAGGTTGGGATATCTGTATACAGACTGGGAGGAAGTGGTATATGACGGAAGCACTCAAGCGGAGTGTGGGACGTTCCGTGACAGGGGGGTACTACACACAGGGGCTCCAGGGGATACTTGAGGTCTCTGCATCTGTGAAACTTGCATGAAAATGTGTATTGTTTGGCATTTTTGGGCATAGTGAATTTTAATCCTGTCTTCCAAATTTTTGGTGCCAAAAAATGACAATTGTCCACAACTTCTAACAAACGTTTCATATTCCTTTTTCAAGACTGAAATATCACTGTGTTTTAACTATACCTTTTGTTTAATTATCATAGGGGAGAAAAGACTCAGACAACAGTCCAAGGATCCCAGGACCCCCTCCCAAGTCACCAGCCTGAAGCTGACATTACCCCAAGCCCAAGACCACGCACACCCGACGAGCTGGAGGAAGGAGAGGTGGAGGAAGTGTGCGATATTTCCACCCCACCAAGTGAGTGACTGACACCCCAGCTTAAGTTCATCTATTTAGGCGTGCATATTTTACAATGATTTTTTTTCCACAAATTTTAGGTGATGATCTGGTTGTGGAAGGCCAAGCGGCAGAGCCATTTAGCACAGACAGTGCACAAAGACTCATTGGCCAGATAATGGTGTGGAATGGCCAAATTGATAGAATGCGTGACCAAATTGACAGCATGAGAAATCAGCTGGACAGCATGCAACAGGAAATGAAGAACACGATTGATGTTTTGGGCAGAATCTAATAACTTTTTGCCTAAAAACATCAATCATGTTCTTCATTTCATTGTCAAGTTTTATTTCTCTAAAAGGTTTTAACTTGCTAAATACTATAATGTAAAAATTTTGCAGATGCATACGGTGTGTCATCATGTGCTATCGTCCATCAGGTGATATCAATGTACTTGTTTTATGTTTGCAACCCCTTCATCAGAATAATGTTAGTTTGTGAGAGGAACAAAGGGATTGCACACACAAAACACATCCATTGCTCCCTCATGATGGGAGATAGCACATGTTGACTTGAACCTTTTTTCACGAGAAATTGTGAGCATCTGCAATTTTGTTATTTTACATGGGTGACATCACCAGCACTGTTATTAACATGTTGAACTTTGTAAGTTCCTGTTATTTTTTGTTCTTATGGTTTTTAAAACCCTGTTGTGAAGCCAAATTTTGTAAACAATGTATATTTTCTACAAATATATGCCTAAACTAAAAAAATTCAAAAAAATATTAACCAAAAAAAAAACAAACAAACAAAATGCACCTTTCAATGTGCACACAGTAAAATGTTTTTACTACTACAATGTGTATGGCTTATTATTTATCAATAACAGTTTGTTATTTTTTTGTGTGGTTACAGTGACAAAGGGATTTATTAACTAAAGGGAAATGCACTTGCCACTCCAAGTGCACTAGGAGACAGACAAAACTAAATGCAAACAAGAATCAAAACATGAGATTGTTGCCAAAATTTTTTAATTTTTTTTCAAAAAATCTTAAAGATCTTGTTGCATTGCAATGGCCCCCCGACCATTAAAATAATTGACATATCTGTCACGCACTTCACGGGCGGTTTGGGGGCCAAACCAATACGGCCACTTTCCAGGCCTGTGAGTGGTTCATCAACACCAAGTCCTCAGGCCCAACCGAAGTTATATATGTCAAAGAATGACGTCTCAAGAAATTATGCAGAATGCAGCAAGCAAAGATCACATAATTGATTTTGTATTCTGCTAGATTTATTACAAAGAGGAACAAACGGAACCGGCTAATTAAATACCCTCCTCTCAGGGTAGTGTCCTTTGGGGGAACGGCCTCATCAAGTGCTCGCCGAGAGCAAACGCTTCATCAGCGATGAAAACTGAGGGGAGTCCATCCACATTCTGGTCATCAGGTGGCAATCCCAGGCCACCAGTCTGGAGACGCTGGCACAGCTCGGTCTGTGCAAAAACTCCTCCGTCAGACATCCGGCCGTTCTTCCCCACGTCCACGAACATGAATTCCAATTGTGCCGAGACCACCGCCATCAAAACTACACTATGGAACCCCTTATAGTTGTAGAAATAAGACCCCGAATAGGGTGGTGGCACAATGCGGACATGCTTCCCATCGATCGCGCCGACACAGTTGGGAAAGTCCCAACGGTCAGCGAACTGGGAGGCCACAGTCTGCCATTCCTGTGTGTTTTAAGGAAACTGTGGAGTCAAACAAGAAAAAAAAAATATAAGTACTTTTAAACATAACTTGGATATCAGATTACACAAAAACATTGTTGAACAGCAGTTGAACATTATTAATATGTGTTATTTTTTAGCTAAAAAAAAAAATAAGGCCCACTTATAAGATTACTCACCCCCTCTGATGGACCATTGATCAATTTGTATGTGGGGGGAGGGGTACTAATTGGGGCCAAGAACACACCTGACAGATGCAAACATTTGAGGGGGTGGGGGAGGGGTACTAATTGGGGCCAAGAACACACCTGACAGATGCAAACATTTGAGGGGGTGAGGGAGGGGTACTAATTGGGGACAAGAACACACCTGACAGATGCAAGCATTTGAGGGGGAGGGGTACTAATTGGGGCCAAGAACACACCTGACAGATGCAAACATTTGAGGGGGTGGGGGAGGGGTACTAATTGGGGACAAGAACACACCCCTGACAGATGCAAACATTTGAGGGGGTGGGGGAGGGGTACTAATTGGCGCCAAGAACACACCTGACAGATGAAAACATTTGAGGGGGTGGGGGGGAGGGTAAAACAGTACAATGGAGCTGACAATATACATTGTTCAAAGGGCTAGCGATATAAATGGACCCAGGATTGCATGATGGGGAGGTTAGTGAAGGTAAATATGCATGTAGGCCCAAAAATGATTAAGGTAAAAAAACAGGCATGCATGAAGATAAAGGGGACATTCCCAGCATATTCAAAGCATGGTAATTGGGTAACGAGGACATTTAGACAATACATTAGCAAACATTAAATACATATCATGTAATGTTAAAGGAAAAAACTTACCTTCATATAGTCCTTCTGTAGGACCTAAATAATAGCAGAACAGGTCTCTGGGATTATGATCCTCAGAGCCTGGGGGGAGATGCCTGTTGAGAACTTCAAGTCCTGAAGACTTCTCCCAGTCGCCAAGTAACGTAAAGTGGCAACTAGCCTCTGCTCCGCAGTGATGGCTTGCCTCATGCAGGTATCCTGCCTGCTGATATAGGGGGTCAGCATAGCCAGCAGATGTTCAAAAACGGGGTCCGTCATCCTGAGAAAAAATTCCTGAAATCCTCAGGATTATTCTCATGGAGCAAAGGCATGTGCGAGAATTGGTCACGCTGGCGCAACCAATTCTTCATCCATGAACTCCTCCCCGCCCTGTTCATGGACTGGACTCGGGTCAAAGTATTAACCCCAACACCAAGTCCCCACGCAGCACGAACTCGAGAACGAGTACGTCCACGCAACATGGCTTCAAAACGGTCAGCTGGTCAAACAAACAAACTTAGAACAAACGCACTGAAGAACAGCAAGGCCTATGAAGAGCGACCTGAAAATCAGGAACGAGCGGACCAGAACGGCCTGCTAGGCAGGTTACGAACTGACCAACACGCACTGAAAAGCAGATACAAACCTCACAAGCACAAACTGAACCGCAGAAAACAATCGAAATAAGCTGAAGTGTGAGAAGCGCGAATCATCTCTAACCAAACTTCTACTAACACGAGATAAACACGAGATTAGCAGAAGGAGCCCAAAGGGTGGCGTAGTGGGGCTTTAACTTCCTTTTTCTAGTCCCCTCAGACGTGCTGTACGTCACCGCATTCAAAACATTCGGACTTTTGGAGTGATCGTGTGCCCAAGTCCGTCCGTTTTTAAGTCCGGCGCACCTAGCGTACAAAGTCCGTCGAAAAGATCGCCGGACTAAGTATGAAGTCCGATCATGTGTACGCGGAACGAGAGTGTAGGATTCTGCATACCTCCCGACAGTCCCGGATTCTGAAGGACGGCCCCGCATTCTGACATATGTCTCGCAGTCCTGCTCAACTGAGCAGTTTCCCGCATCACTCCCATTGCCTGGCTCACTTTTGCAGATCAGATATAAAGCAGGAGAAATGACAGCCATATTTTCTCTCTGTCTTTTGCCACAATTCAGGTGTTTTACAATTTAACCCCCTGTTCTCAATCCCTGCAGCCAATCTCATGCCAATGAGAACACCCTGATGCAGTCATACTATATAACCCTGCCTCCACATTTATCCGTCAGTAAGTCACACCCAGTCATTTTCAATTCTGGGCACCAACATCCACTGCCGGACATACCAGGTTTCTGACATCTGACAGGTAGGTGATCTCTCTGCTCCCACTGCACCTACACGCTTTCTCCTCCCTGCAAGCTCTCATCTCTGTCCAGCTTATCTGCTTTTCTCCTTTCCTTCCCCACCACTGACAGCTCCACTACTCCTCCCCCTCAATCAGTGATTTAAGTCCCCCAGCTCTGATTCCAGCTCTCCTCCCAAGGCGGCATCTCTGATCCTGATACACATCTCCTCTTCCCAGTCATCAGTCACTCCTGCCCCAACACAGCAGACCTCCATTCTCTCGTCACTAGATGCCTTCCTCCAGCCACAGCCAAACTCCCTCCACTTCACACTGTAATCCAGCCTGCATCATCTCCCTCTGCTGTCTGCATCCTAGGCTTAGGATCCCTATCTATTTAATTCATATCCCTGGATCACCCCTCCTAAGACCCCCCCCCCCCCCCAAAAGTGGCTGATATAAAGGGGTATTCTAATGTGAAAAGAAGACTGCCTTTTTTGATGCTAAGCAGTGAGCTCCGGATGTGAAGGGAAGAATCCTGATGTAATGGGCTCTCCAGATGTACAGAGGGAATACTAATGTTAAACGGGGACTACCAATGTTAAATTGGGACTCTGATGGATAAGGGGGACTCTGATGGGTAAGGGGGACTTCTGATGTAAAGGGGCCCCAAATTTAAGGGCCATTGCAGATGTAGAGGACTCCTGCTGTTAAGTATGGGGGGGCTCCTGATTTAACCACTTGCTGACCATGTCACGCAGATATACTGCGGCACAATGGCTCTCCTGGGCGAAATTCGTTGCGGGTACGTCCTACACATTTTCGGCCATCGGAGGCACACGTGCGCGCCCGCTGCATGGCAGGGGACCTGAAGCACGTGGCCAGTGGACACGATCGCCGCCGACCTCACGCGATTGTGTGCACGAGAGCCAGCACGGTGATTTGTGTGTGTAAACACACAAATCCCTGTGCTGTCAGAGGAGAGGAACCATATCGTTTGTTCCTACTAAGTAGGTGATCAAATACCACCAAAAGAAAGCTATTTGTGGGAAAAAAATGTTGTTGGGGTACAGCGTCGAACGACCGCACAATTGTCAGTTGAAGTGACGCAGTGCCAAATTGTAAAAAGTGCTCCGGTCAGGAAGGGGGTAAAATCTTCCGCAGCTGATGCGGTTAAAGGGCCACTGCTGAGAGAATTCTGATGTGAAAGGGTGGTCTTCTGATGTGAAGGAGAGGACTCATGGTGTGAAAGAGGGGACTTTAATGTGAAAGGGGGGACACCTGATGTGAAGGGGAGATTCTGATATAAAGGGTGACTAAGTATACCTCAGTCCTTGGCTGTATCTGAGTGTATACATGGCAGGTTTATGTCAGTGAGCCTCACTCATAGCACAGAAATTAAGGAGTATTTTGTGGGTACAAGGACTGTGTACAGTATATACCACTGAAAAGCGGTATTAAACCCAAAATCAAAAATGTAATTTATTGCAGCTTAGTTATCATTAGATGTGGTGGCTGCATTACTTATCTTTTTTTAGGCTTTTTCACCTGGTTACCTGGTCAGTAACACACCTCCTGTATTAGTGATACATAACTGTGGATGAGGGAGCAACGGGGGCCCCTTTGAACAGCAGCATTGTCAATCTGGGGGAGGAGACTGTTAGATGGACTAGTAGATTTAAATACACTGACACTTTATAGGCAGTTGCAGCAAACAGATTTTTTTTTTTTAGGATAAAGGTCTTACATAAATAAAAGCTGATCATTATAAGCACCCCTGTCAGTGGTAAATGGTTTGTCTCAACACTGTAACTGCTACATCTGCAGGACAGCTTGTTCTTTTGAAAAATAAGACATACTGGCTGGATCACCAGGTGAAAATAGAAGAAAGCTTAAAAAAGAAAACATGCAGCCACCACATGTAAGAATTGGTAAGCTGAAATATGATAAATGTTTGCTTGTGGGTTTAATACTGCTTTAGACTCTATTTAACCATGCACCTTTAACTACTTAAGGACTGGCCTATTTTTTAGACTTGGTGTTTACAAGTTAAAATTTTTTTTTTTTGCTAGAAAATTACTTAGAACCCCCAAACATATTATATATATATATATATATATATATATATATATATATATATATATATATATATACATTTTTAGACTCCCTACAGAATAAAATGACAGTCGTTGCAATAATTCGTCACACCACATTTGTGCAGCGGTCTTACAAGAGCAATTTTTTTGGAATGGAATTTTTTTAATTAAAAAATAAGGCAACAGTAAAGTTAGCCCAATTTTTTTTATATTGTGAAAGATAATGTTACGCCGAGTAAATTGATACCCAAAATTGCGCCTGCTCCTGGAATGGCGACAAACTTTGACCCTTAAAAATCTCCATAGGTGACGTTTAAAAATTTCTACAGGTTACCAGTTTTGTGTTACAGAGAAGGTCTAGTGGTAGAATTATTGCTCTTGCCCTAATGATTGCGGCAATACCTCACATGTGTGGTTTGAACACCGTTTACATATCCGGGCGCAACAAACTTATGTGTTCGCTTCTGCGCGCAAGCTCGGCGGGATGGGGCGCTTTCATTTTTTTTTTTCTTATTTATTTTTTTTTTTTTTTACACTTTGTCCTGGTCTTTCCTGCACTTTTGGGGGTCACCCCAAATTACGTAAGCTGCACTCAGGATTTCCATGACTGTTAATTAGGAGGCTGCCCTCCTCGGTTTATGTTGTATTCCCTTTTTTTGTTTTTGTCTCTCCAGTTCCAGCCCCTGCATGGCCAATCTAGGTGCCTTTCACATTGTTGTATGTTTAATACTACTTCTGCAATAAAACTTATTGAACCAGAAGTGCCAGGTTCAGCACTGGCAAAAAAAAAAAAATTACATAAAAAAAAATTGGGTCACTTTTATTCCTATTACAAGGAATGTATACATACCTTGTAATAGAATAAAAGCATGACAGGACTTCTTTAATGTGAGATCGCCCTTTAAGATCATTGGGCGTAAGTGATTTTTGATGTTGCTTCTGCCATCCAATGGTATGGAGCTGAGTGGGGGCCATCTTTCTCTCACTTGGCTCCAGGCTGTTGAGGAGAGTGGACGCGATCGTCTCCTCCGCTACCGACGGGTCCAGTAAGCGGGGGAGACGACCTGAGCGTGGTGGGAGGGGGCCCCCAATAAAAGTGATCTAGCCTTTTGCCATAACAATGGTATTCCACGTTAAACAGCCAACGTACAACAATGGCAGGCGGTCCGCAAGTGGTAAAGCCACTTCAATATTCAGCGCATTTTAGCCACACCAATTATTGTCGCCGTGCACTCTGCATGTTTTTTCCATCCCTAGGTGTCCCTCATTCTCAAGTTCCAAAGTTGGGAGGTACCTTAGTTTGTTAGCTGTAACCAACTAGAATGCCCTCTGTGGCTCTGTTCTCCAGCTTGGATCACTTTTCACTTGGAATATAGACATATGCTTTACATCCAAACACTCTGATGTGCCCTGCCAGAACTATTGAGGTTAAAACAAATTAATTTATTTTATAAATGCTTGAATGGGCATCTTGGAAGCCATATTTATTGTTCATCTGTTAGGAGGTTAATGTACGTTCATTGCTTGTGAACAAAGACTCTTACAAGAAGATTTTAGGAGACTAATCGCATATTCTCTCAGGTTGTAAATCATGAGGATCCCAGACAACCAAAAACAAGATAAGGACTGTCCATGGGGCTAGAGTGTGTTATGATGAGACTGATGACACATGTCTCAACTGAACAATCAATAGAGACTTAAAAAAAAAAAACATTTTCATTACTGGAAACATTTCTTAAAAATTTAGTTAGAGATGTTTGCTTGGAAGGTGATGTCATCACCATTCACCTCCATCCAGAAAATACTGACTCTACTGGGTTCAGTAATCATACACAATTCCTATCAGGGATTGAAAAGGTGAATGATGATGTGTTCTTTCCCCTACAGGTTAACGACCTGGGAAGAACTAAAAGGCTAAACTGGATTTACACCAGGAAAATAAGTACATTAGTAGGGATCTACTAGAACGGTTGGCCAATCCTAAAGTGGGTAGGTATCCAAACCCTCAGGATAACTGGATTCATGATCTGGATGATGAATCCAACAGTCATAATATAATTGCTAAATGCATGTTATCCATTTCTATTGGGGGTAAAACAGCCAATCATGTATTCCTGGTAATTAATGAGTCACTATATCATATTTACATTGGCAACGATATATTACATCGCTTTGCTATACATGTGGATCTGGTAAATTCCACATTGTGGTCTAGATTAAAAGGGAATGCATGTAGTTTCATAAATGAACATGAAGCCCCAAAATCATCCCAGATACTGCCATATGCAGTAAGTATATTAGTACCACATAATGTTGTCATCCCTCCAGGTACTAATAATTTTATGTTACCTATCCAGGTACCTGATGCATTAATATGCCTTTCAGGCAGGATGCAACAACTAGGAATTTCAGTAAATCATACACCCATGATTAGGGATGAGCCCGATGTTCGACTCGAACATCGGGTGTTCTCCTGTTCACCGAACAGTGAACAATATGCAGTGTTCGCGACAAATTCGAAAGCCACCAGAACACCGTTAAAGTCTATGGGACACTAACATGAAAAATCAAAAGTGCTAATTTTAAAGGCTTACTGTATAAACTCGAGTATAAGCCCTCCCGAGCATAAGCCGAGGCACCCAATTTACCACAAAAAAACTGGGAAAACTTATTGACTCAAGTATAAGCCGAGGGTGAGAAATGCAGCAGCTACTGTAAGTGGTAAAGAGGGTCAACAATGCCCATCTGCAGCTGCATGCCTCAGTGTCCATTGCATGCCTGTGTCCATTGCAGCTTACCTCAGTGTGCATTGCATACCTGTGTGCCCACATTGCATGCCTTCCTGTGACGATCTGCATAGCCTCCCTGTGCCGATCTGCATCTGCATGCCTCCCTGTGTTAATTGCAGCCTCCCTGTGCCGATCTGCATAGCTGATCTCCTTGTCATGCAGTCAGACGGCGGTCATTCCAGTGTACAAAAGCCGCGCCTCCTTGTCCTCATCCATGATAGGCGGAACACTTAGTTTCCCAGCAGTCATTGTTCAGTGTTCCGCCTATCACGGACATCCTCTCATCCTCGTCCGTGGGATGAGGACGTCCGTGATAGGTGCAACACTGAACTCTGACTCACTGCTGGGAAACTGAGTGTTCCCCTATCACGGACGAGGAGGAGGCGCTGCTTTTGTACACTGGAATGGCTGCCGTCTGACTGCATGACACGCTGATCAGGTAGGCAGACGGCAGTCACTCGAGTATAAGCCGAGGGAGGCACTTTCAGCACAAAAAAAATGTGCTGGAAAAACTCAGCTTATACTCGAGTATATATGGTATATGCAAGTTATTGTCATAAAAAGTGTTTGGGGACCTGAGTCCTGCCACAGGGGACATGTATCAATGCAAATTTTTTTTTTAAAAATGAACGGTTTTTCGGGAGCAGTGATTTTTTTTTAATGCTAAAGTGAAACAATAAAAATGAAATATTCCTTTAAATATCGTGCCTGGGGGGGTTTATAGTATGCCTGCAAAGTGGTGCATTTTTCCCCTGTTTAGAACAGTACAATGACATTTCTAAAGGAAAAATTGTCATTGAAAACTGATCGCGGCTGTAATGAGTTGTCGGGTCTCGGCAATATAGATAAAACTCATTGAAAAAAACGGCATGCCCCCCCCCCCCCCCCGTCCATTACCAGGCCCTTGGGGTCTGGTATGAATATTAAGGGGAACCCCGAACCAAAATTAAAAAAAAAAAATTGCGTGGGGGTCCCCCTAAAATCCATACCAGGCCCTTCAGGTCTGATATGGAAATTAAGGGGAACCCTGCGCCAAATTTTTTTTTTTTAATGGCGTAGGGGTTCCCCCCAAAATCCACACCAGACCCTTCAGGTCTGGTATGGATTTTAAGGGGGACCCTGCGCCAAAATTTAAAAAAAATGGCATAGGGGCCCCCCCAAAATCCATACCAGACCCTTTATCCGACCATGAAAACCTGGCAGGTTGCAGGAAAGGGGTGGGCAGCCCCCTCCTGAACTGTACCAAGCCACATGCCCTCAACATGGGGAGGGTGCTTTGGGGTCTGACCTCAAAGCACCTTGACCCCATGTTGATGGGGACAAGGGCCTCATCCCCACAACCCTTGCCCGATGGTTGTGGGGGTATGCAGGCGGGGGGCTTATTGGAATCTGGAAGCCCCCTTTAACAAGGGGACCCCCAGATCCCAGCCTCCTCCCATGTGAATTTGTAACTGGGTACATTGTACCCCTACCATTTCACAAAAAAACTGTCAAAAATGGTAAAAAAGACAAGAGGGTTTTGCATACAGCTGCTAATTCTGCTTTTTGGCTTTTATTAGCACCGATGCTATATCCTACTGATACATCGGGGAATTCACTTGTCCAAGTGATTCCAGTACCTGCCACTAGCTAATAGAAGCCAAGTAGCAGAATTAGCAGCCTTATACAAAACTGTTCAAATTGCTCTAGAGCATAATATTACTAAATTTGTTAAAGTCACAGATTCCAATTATGTACGTAAAAGTTTTGTCGAGTATCTGCCTACTTGGAAAAGAAACAACATGCTATGATCTAATAACACACCTGTTAAGCATGCCAAATTGTTTTGCACCATAGATGAATTAGAAGTAATGGGTTAACTATTTATTGGAAGAAAACTAAAGGTCATTCTAAAACACAGAACACGGACAAGGATGGTAATGATCTAGCTGATTAACTTGCTAAACAGGGTGCCAAAAATGGAAAAAATGTGGACATAGATCATTTACTAGGTATGATACATATTGAAGCTGTCACTAGATCCTAAGCTAAGGTACAGACTGTAAATAATGTGGCACAATGGAGTCAAGAATCTACCAGTGAGGATCTAATTAAAAGCCAAAAGGACGATCCTATACTTGGGATCCTTTATAAACATATTGAAGATCCTAGTAACAATTTCATTTCGGAGGATGATTATGCCCAAAAAGACCTCTGACTATTAGTAAAAACCAAATCCCAGTTCAGCATTCAAGATGGTTTATTAATAAGGACATCCAAGAATGGTATTCAACAGTGGGTAGTTCCTACTATATTTAAAGGCCTAATGTTACAACATGCTCATGATGCACCTACAGCAGGTCACAAGGTGAGAAGATTACCTACAAATTACTACTTGATTATGCCTATTGGCCTCATATGTTAAAAGATGTCCAAACCTATTTTCATGGTTTTCTAGTTTGTGCTAAGTTCCAACCTCAAGGTCGCACACATCGTGCCCCACTTCAGAGAAAGGGTTTCTCATTGCCATGGTCCAACATACAGATTGATTTTATAGGTCCTGTCCCAAAGTTATCCAGGGGAAAAAATTACATGTTAACGGTCACTTGTGTGTTTATAGAGTGTTTACTGGCTCAAAATAATACTGCTGAAACATGCGCCAATTTGCTTATTAACCATGTATTTTCCAGATTTGGTCTACTGGAATATGGTACTTCCACAACATCTGTTGTATCGCACATCTGATCATAACCTGATCAATGCAGCCACGACACATCAGTACGTGGAAAACCTTTGTCAGCATCTTCAACATGCTTTTGCACAGAAGAATCTCGAGGAAGCAGCAAGTAATAAAACTTATTATGATCTCAAAACCACCAAGAAGGAATATGAAATGGGTGATAAAGTGTATCTGTACAATTTTGCTTGAGAACAAGTAAAAGAAAAGAAATTTCTTCCATCGTGGAAAGGTCCGTACAATATAATAAGATCTCACCTGTGATTTACAAAATAAGAATTGTCAAAAATAATGGTTTTGTGGAAAAATGGGTTCATGTCAGTCAATTGTGTGCTTGTCATTCTAGGTCTCAACTGAAAATGCTGGAAGGTAATGTAAAAGAAGAGACTTAATAAGTATCTCAAGAGAATGTGAATGTAATGATTTGACATTGTGAAATTTTCTCTCAACTTACAGATCTTCATATCTTGAACTTTTATGCATTATTGTTGGTCCTGCAAATCATAGCAGAATAACATAATCATGAAGATCATTTAATAATTTTAGCTATCTGAAGGATAATGAACCAGTTGCTATATATATATATATATATATATATATATATATATATATATATATATATATATATATAGATAGCGTAGCTAGAAAATGTAAATATTAATTGATAAGCATATGTATTCATACTATCTGTTTTCCTAAAAAGATTGACAGTCAAAACCAGATTGTTGATTGGTAAAGACGATGATGACTACCAAAGGCACAGCGATCGTGTGGATGGTGTTAATCCTTGGCACCCAGTTCTAAACTGAACCTGTCATTAAATCGGGTCCTTCATCAGGAATCATGTTGCAAGATGCTCCAGGATTCTTATTAACGGAAAGAAAGATTTTGTCTCAGAAGATCTTTGTGATTTTGGTTCCAAGGATATACATTGAGAGGAATTACAATATATCCCATTTTCCACTTGCGGAGACGCAAGAATGGTATATTGCACATGTAAACAAAGGTCAAATTACAGTGTGAGATATTTTAGAACATGCAAGATAACCATTTATCATCCAACCCATGTCTAAACATAAGCGACTGAAGAGATTCCTCAGTTTCTTGATTACCAGCATTGTTTACACTTCGTTTGGGATGGTGGTTTACGCCACCACTTCAGTAGTCAATTCTATTTCCATAAAGACTTTAATCCATCAATGTAAATCCAAGACAGATAATAACATTCCTTTATCAAGGTGGATGAAAAGAAAGAAATATCCTTCAATAAAAAAATAAAAATAATAATATGGCTATCTTTTAGCGTTTATGATATTTCTTATGACCTGTTTCCCTACTATGTCCAAGGTTGCTCATCTGAATACCATGGTAAACAAGGGGGGATATATCAGAACTATTGAGGTTAAAACAAATTCATTTCTAAGGCCAATATATATTATTTTATATATGGCTGCATGGGCATCTTGGAATCCATAGTGTTCATCTGTTAGGAGGTTAATGTAAGTTCATTGCTTGTGAACAAAGACTCTTACAAGAAGATTTTAGGAGCCTAATCACATATTCTCTCAGGTTGTAAATCGTGAGGATCCCAGACAACCAAACAAGATAAGGACTGGCCATGGGGCTAGAATGTGTTATAATGAGACTGATGACTCATGTCTCAACTGAACAATGAATACAGACTTGAAAAAAAAATTGTCATTACTGGAAAAAGAAAAAAAGAGGCTTATTTAAAAGTTGTCTTATGAACAAGTATTATTAATCGCAAGTATATATTAGCAATAATTTCTATTGTATTATTATTACATTATATGGAGCAATTATATGCCTTCTTAATTGAATAATTTCATATTTTGGCCTATGTACTTTTATAATATTCAACATATATTCATTATATATTGTCTGATTGTACTTATTGAAATGTATTAGTATATTTATTACTAATATGAGGGTAGCATGTTTGAAATACTATGTATAAGAGTAAATACGTGTGAAATAATCATTGTGTTTTGAAAACCAATTACCTCAAGTTTAAAGAAATTTGTAGGAAAAGTAATTGTTGTTGTTAGACTTTCTTAAAGCAATATATTCTACAAAGAGTCCAGAAATCTGACAGATACCGCCATAAAATAGATTTCTTTGGAGGAATTATGCCCTGTACACACGAGAAAAATTAAGTTCAATAGCCAGTGCAGCTCTTCTGCTTGATTCCGAGCATGCGTGGAACTTTGTGCATTGGAATTGTGTACACACGATCGGAATTTCCGACAACGGATTTTGTTGTTGGAAAATTTGAGATCCAGATCTCAAATTTTGTGTGACGGAAATTCCGATGGAAAATGTCCGATGGAGCCTACACACGGTCGGAATTTCCGATAACAAGCTCCCATCGTACATTTTCCATCGGAAAATCCAACCGTTTGTATGGGGCAGAAGAGGACTCCAGTGGCAACCTGTGAAGCTCTGGTGAACTCCATGCCCAAAAGGGTTAAGGCAATGCTGGAAAATAATGGTGGCCACACAAAATATTGACACTTTGGGCCCAATTTGGACATTTTCACTCAGGGGTGTACTTTTGCTGCCAGCAGTTTAGACATTAATAGCTGTGTGTTGAGTTATTTTGAGGAGACAGCAAATTTACAGTTATATAAGCTGTACACTTACTACGTTACATTGTAGCAAAGTGTAATTTCTTCAGTGTTGTCACCTGAAAAGATATAATAAAATATTTACAAAAATTTGAGGGGTGTACTCACTTTTGTGAGATATTGTATATATATTTTTGCACATTTTCTTTGTTCTCCTTTTGTCTTCGGGTTAGCGTGAATAAACAAATTTTAGTTATTTTGTTGAATTGTAGAAATAAGTGGGAATCGTCTTAATCATAGATCATTGCTTATTTTCATAATTATAAAACGGTTAAATATTTCAGTATAAACATTCTGACAGCCCTATGCTAGGCAAGGGGTAGGCAACCTTTTGAGCAGTGAGCCGAAAAATGTTTTCAAAGAAATTAAGCGTGCCGATTTTATAACAAAAAATGTTAACTTCACACTCTCAATCACAAAAAGGATTTTTTATAAAGTAAATGCTGTAAACTACTTGAGTAATAGTGACTAATTAACATCCTGCACTCTCATGCCTTAGATCAGTCCCTATTCCTGTACCTCCAGTCCTCAGATCAGCCCCAATTCCTACACCTTCACACCTCAGATCACTGTACCCCCCTGCAAATATGTCCCCCCACTGTACCCCACTGCTCATCTGTCCCCTCACTGTACTACCCTGCACATCGGCCCCATCACTGTACTACCCTGCTCATTTGTCCCAACAATGTACCCCCTTTCTCATCTGCCCCACCACTGTTCCCCCTGTTCATCTGTGTCACCTCCTCTGTACCCCTCTGCTCTTCTGCCCCACCATATCTTCTCATCTGGCACAACACTGAACCCCCCCTGCTCATCTGCCCCATCACTGTAACCCACTTGCTCTTCTGTCCCACCGCTGAACCCCCTTCTCATCTCTTCCACCACTGTACCTTCCTGCACATCTGCCCCACCATCGTACCCTCCTGATTTTCTGTCCCACCACTAAAACCCCCCCTGCTCATCTGCCCCACCACTGTACCCTCCTATCCATCTGCTCCACTGTTGTACCCTCTTCTCATCTATGATATGCGCGGTATGCAGAGAAGTGCAAGGAAGTAGAGATAAGACACATCTACCCGTCCTGACACACTCATCCCGCTGATTCACCTTTTGCATCCAGCCCACGTGATTGTATGTGATGTATGGTATGTCACATACAAGCATCTGGAATGTATGCACAATGATGAGCTCAGGTCAGGGGCATTTTCTGAAAGTAGTGGGCCTTTATGCAAGATTGACGCAAAGTTCAGGGGTCAGGTGTAAGTGACGCAGAGTTCAGAGGTTGGGAGTAGGTGATGTAGAGGTTGGTAGTAGATGATGCAGAGCTGAGGGGTCAGTAGTAAATGACACATACGCACAAACTTATATATGTATATATATTTTTTTTCAACAAAGTTCCCAGAAGCTCAACAGTAATTCCACAAACTGTCACCTGATTGTGGTTTTCTCAATCACAGTGAAATCCCTTCTTTCTGAGATTGGTAGTGGCAACCAAGTGAGTCATCTTCCTCCAGATGGTGGGCGGGGCTAGCAGGACTGCGATTGGCTTTGGCCAATAACAGTCCTCCCCCTCCTGGAAACAGGGACCGCCCCCCTAGCAGAACAGCACCCAATCTCAAGAGCTGACAATCGCAGCTACAATAAAGTTAGATAACCAATGTTTCCCATTGTTTACAATGTGTGGGGGTACAGTGCCTTCCCCCTAGTGCAGGTGCAGCGTGGGGAATTGTGAGATTGGAATGTATTAGCGTCTCACTGACACTTCCCTGCACTGCTCTGCTGTTGGGGAGGGAGTCATGTGCTGGCAAAAGAGGCTTTGCATGCAGCTTCCGGCACTAGTGCCGGGGGTTGCCTATCCCTGTGCTAGGCTTTGATCCATGCCACATTTCAAATGGAGTACTTTTAATGGCTTTTGAGGGTAGCCTGTTCTGTAGGTAGGTTGTAGTCATGACTGATTCTACCCAGTACTTTTGAGGTAGGTTGGCATCTGACAACATGCTTTTGGCCATTTCTATAAGAGTGCGATTTTTCCTTTCTGCTACACCGTTTTGTTCAGGAGTGTATGGTGTGGTTGTCTGGTGTACTATTCCTTGTCTCTTAAGATATGAGACCACTTGTTTGCTTATGTATTCCCCATTGTCGGTGCGTAATATGCCTGGTTTGCGTTGGAATTTATTGCTAGACCTGGCAACGAACTCTTGAAGTTTCTCTGATGTTCCATTCTTGTTTTTCATCAGGTAAGCAGTTGTATACCTGGAATAATCATCAATGAAAGTCAGTAGATATCTGTTCCCGCTAGACGTAGGAGTTTTCATTGGACCACATACGTCACTGTGTATGAGCTGCAGGGGGTGGGTAGTTTTTCTTTGAGAAGCCTGTGGAAGGGAAACACGTGTGGCTTTTGGTTCAATGCAGCACTTGCATTTTTATTTTTTTTTTTACAAATAACGTTCTTTATTGAAAAATTATACATAGATACAGGATAACCATATTCATGATGCAAATAGTAAGTAAGTACAGTACAATACAGATGACAAACCCTGCAAATAACAGCTTGGTTACAGTACAGGTATATATACACGTAGGCATTACCAGTTCACCTCTTTAAATTTAATTATAGCATCATACAAGTAATATTAGCTCTCTATCCCTATTTTAATCAGGTGGAACATCATCTACTTCATCACATGTGGAGGCCTCACTCAACCAGGTATCCCAAATCTTTCCGTACTTTGCAGGGCATCCTCTGTGTGCATAAATTTCTTTTTTATAAGGTAGCACAGAGTTGATTGTTGCAACCCATTCCCGAATGGTAGGTGGCGTCACCCTGAGCCATTTCCTTGCAATGAGTAGTCTGGCTATAAACAGTGTTTCTTGTAGAAACACATGATGAAACTTATCAGAGTCAGGGTTTGGGAACACCCCCAATAAACATTGTTTAGGGCATAATGTTAGGGGGGAGCCCATTTTGTCATGGATAAATTTAGCTATATGTGACCAATAGTCCTGTATCACAGGGCAAGACCATAGGAGATGAAAAAACGTTCCGTGAGATCCCACGCATCTAAGGCAAAGTGGGTTGTAATTAGCTCTGAATTTGGCTAAACGCGAGGGGGTCAGGTAGGACCTATGCAAAATATATAATTGTGTGAGACGGTCTGAAGTCTTATGAGATACTTTTTTGCAAGCGTCTAAGACTTCTTCCCACTCCTTCCTCAATCTCACCCACGTCTCCAACCCAGCGATCCTTCAACTGATACGCTATTGCCACTGCAGTAGGGCGCATAAGGCAGGAGTAGAATATGGAGATCAATTTTTGAGGTTCAGAGCCATTTATCACGGCCAGGATATCCAATTGCTCCAGGTTTGGGGGGATTCACAAAATTGGGTTTGGAGAGCGTGGTGGAGCTGGAGATATCGGAAGTGCATAGAGTTGGCAAGGCCGAAGTCGTCTTTTAGTTGTTGGAATGATTTAAAAATGTCTCCATTATACACATCTGCTAAGTAAACCACCCCGCGAGTGATCCATAAATCACAGTCCGGTAGGTGCAGTAGCTCGGGTAGGCATGGATTATCCCACAGTGGTGTCTGTTTGTGTGTTGGAGGGAGTTTAAGTTTACATCTTACTACTGCCCATATCTTACAATGATTACATAGCAGACCCTTGCGCTCGCCGAAAAATTCCCAGACTCGCCAGGGTCTTTAAGAATGAGCTGGAAGGGGTGTGTGTGTGTTCGGGTAACTGGAGAGCATATTAAGGCCACATACCATTCTTTATCTCCTTTGTCTAGGTGGAAAAAATGGGACAATTGTGCTGCCAAATAATATAAATTAAAGTCCGGCAGTGCTGTGCCCCTTAAATCAGTGGGATTCTTCAGCACTTGCCAGGACAACTTATGACGTGTTTTGCCCCACACAAAGGTATTTAAAATGGCTTCCAAGGATTGAAATATCCGCAAGGGTATATATACTGGGGCGTGCCATAGGACATATACAAATTTGGGTAGCAGAATCATTTTTATCAAGTTTACACGGCTCATGACTCCCAAAGGTAATCTGGACCATGCCTGTGTTTTATTCTTCAATACCGTGAACAATGGCTCCAAATTTAGCCTAATATGATCCTCTGAAGAACGGGTAATTGTAATACCTAAGTATTTCATTTCACTAATACGGATTAGAGGGGAAGAAGCCTGCAGCTCCGATGGGGCCCCAATATCTAAAGGAAGGATCTGGTATTTCTCCCAAGTGATCCGTAATCCTGAGTAATTCCCAAATTGTTTTATAATTTCAAGGGCCGTTAGCAGGGAGTGTCCCGCATCTTCTAGGTACAGGAGCATATCGTCCACATATAAGCTAATTTTTTCAATTAGATGTCCACGGCTTAAGCCCTTTATACCTAGGTGCGTTCGGAGTGATGTTGCCAGGGGTTCTACCGCCAAGGCGTAAAGTAGAGGGGAGAGGAGACAGCCCTGCTGTGTGCCCTTGGACAACGGGAAAGCCTCTGAAATTTTACCATTGACCAGGATCCTGGCACTCGGAGTTTGGTAGAGAAGCTGAATCCATGGAATATAATTAGGCCCGAATCCAAACCTGGCCAGACATTCCCAGAGGTAGTCCCATTCTACAGAATCGAACGCTTTATCGGCGTCCAGGGACACCACCACTCTGGAGCCTGTCTGGTCATGGCCAGCCTGCAAGTTCATATACAACCTGCGTAGGTTAAACGCCGTGTTTTTTGCAGGCATAAACCCAGTTTGGTCGGAATGTATGAGATTCAGGATCACCTTATTTAACCGGAGTGCCAGGACCTTGGCCAAAATTTTTATGGCCAATTGTAATAGGGAAACAGGACGATAGGATTTGGGGAGTTCCGGATCCTTGCCTGGTTTGGGTATGAGTACAATAAATGTCTCGCTCATTGACTTAAGGAGGGAACCTGATTTAAATATATATGTAAATAACACATGGAGCTTGGGATTAAAGATCTCGCTATAGATGGTATAAAATTCTAGGGGGAGATCATCGGACCCAGGGGCTTTTGAGGGGGCAAGGTGAGACATTGCTTCAGCGATGTCATCCTTAGTGATGGGAGCATCCAACATCTCTATTTGGGTAGGGGTCAATTGAGGGAAAGCCACAGTAGATAGAAAATCAGCTATCTCCTGTCTAGAATTGTTAGTGGTGGATGAGTATAGGGATGCATAAAAGGAGCAGAATACATCAGCCACTTCATCTGGGTCTTGTATTACGGTACCCGTAGCATCTTGTAGGGCGACCACAGTGGGCGGTTTGTGTTCCATGTGTGCCAAGTAGGCCAGCAGGCGCCCTGCACGTTCCCCACACTCGTATACCTTTTGTTTAGTGTAAAATATTTTCCTTTCCGCCCTTTCAAAGTGAAGTCCATTTACTATGCGGACCTGCAGTTTCACCCGGTTCGCTGTCTCAGAAGAAGGACTTTCTGAAAAAGATTTTTCTACCTCTGCCATTTTTTGTTCAGCCTGTTGAATAATATGATTAGAGGTTCTTTTATATCTAGCTATACGATGTGATAATAACATGCGGGCATGGGTTTTAAATGTATCCCATTAAGTATCAAAAGGGGCTGAGTCTGTATTTGTCCGAAAAAAGAACTCCCACTCCTCTCCCATGTTCTCCAAATCAGGGACAACCGAGAGCCAGAAGGGGTTGTGTCTCCAGGCATAAGAGGAGGAGGGGGAGCCCAGTTTAATCTCTATCCAGCATGGGGCATAATCCGAGAGGATACGTGGGGAAAAACCTGCTCCTTTTAAACTCGGCAATAGGGATTGAGATAACAGGATTAGGTCAATACATGACATGGTATTATGTGTCGCAAAAAAACATGTAAAAGCCTTAACTGTGGGGTAGCAATGTCTCCAAGTATCCACCAGCCCTATCTCACACATGAGTTTCCCAAATCTCGTAGGAGAGGGTGTACAGTCAGTCAGGGATGTCTGGGAGATTCTGTCTAGATGATTGTCCAGTACAGCATTAAAATCTCCCATCCACAATGCCGGAACCGCTGGAAATTGCCAGCCCCTCATTGATAACATTGAACTGAAATAGAGGAGGTATGTATACCGCCAGCAGCAGCAATTCCAGTCCATTCAGCCTGCTATGCATAAACAGGAACCTGCCTTGAGGATCAGATCTCAATGACAGCACAGAAAATTGTGCTGTTTTGGCCACTAGGATCGCAAAGCCTCTAGAGTATGCGGAGTAGGGTGCCTGGTACACTCAACCCAGCCGTGGTTTTTTAATAGATGGCAATAGTTGACCAGTTAAATGAGTTTCTACTAATACCATAATATCTGCGTGTGCTTTGAGATATGCCATGGCTGCATTTTGCTTGGGTTTAGCTCTAAGGCCACGGACATTCCATGTTAAACATTTTAAAGTAGGCATGCCAATACAAACAATTTATAGGCACGTCTCCCAGCCTGCGTCCACCGGTCCCGAAACCAAACCATGTGTGCACAACACGACTGGGAGACGTTAGCTGTGTAACCATAACCCATGCCCCCATGGTCTGTGAATATTCAAAGGACATAGCTCCATAACTTGCCACCAGAGGTTGTCTGCAGCCAATATCATTACCTGTATACATATTTATAGAGTTGTGCATCAGAATAAGAAATTGAAGAACGATTAACTTATGATTAAACTTTAAGCAACCTTGAACATGTATGCTGGCCTGGCTGGGTACGTCACAGTTCCGGGTCAGTTTCACACATGAAATGTGCGCCCAGATAGGCCAGGGAAACATAACTTGTGTTACATTAGCAATAATACATTCCTGAACTGGAACAGCGGGGTCTAGTGGAACTCCCGCGACTAGGGGAACGAACAATCGCTGAAGAGCCAGCAACAATGTGGGGGGGGGGGGGCGACCCCCAGTATCAGGCATTATTTATTATTGTGAATTGTGCATTCATCACCCTGGAATTTAACTGTGAGACCGCTGTTTGCAATACTTTTCACTGATAGAAGACTGCCTTCTAGTTCTGGAACATACAGCTTTTTCTTTGCAAGGATACTCTGCTTTCCTTGTGGTGTAATGCAGTTCAGGAAGCCATGGCCTTTACCTTTTGCAGTGATGCTTTTCCCGTTTGCTAGGAAAACTTTGTCTTTTGCACTGTAATCAATGTTTGTGAAGAAGGTCTCATCACTAGTCATGTGGCTTGTCGCACTTGAGTCTATGCACCAGTCGCATGTGTCACTTTAAAGGTGCCACTCCATGATGTATCTGCAGTTTCCTTTGTAGCTGCTTTCTTTAACTCTTTCTTTTGTGGATAGTTTTGGCTTTGGCTGCTCGGCTTTCCAGATAGAACTGTCCTTTTTTAAGTGACCTGTCCTTTTACAGCAAAAACAGGCTGTTTTCTTTGTGCCTCTGTACATCTTAAGAGCTTTGTCATCACGGTGTGTATTTTCTTTCCTTCTATCATATTCATCAATTAATTTGCCTTTGACATAGTCCAGTGTGAGTTCCTGCTTGGATCTGGTTTCTAAACTGTTAATAAGAGCAGTATATGTCTCTGGAAGGCTGCAGAGGAGCAGGGCAACAATATGGTTTGGATGTTCTCTCTGATGGCGCGTAGCTGCTCTATGATCTCTAGCATAGCTTTCATGTGGTCACACATTTGCTGGCCTTCTTCTAGTCTCATCTTATAAAGATCAGCCCCAAGCAGAAATCTCCAGGTACCGTACATGCTGCAGGGCCAGGACTGGAAGGGGAGGGGGGGGGCAGAAGGGGCACCTGCTTTGCCAGCTATTATCACCTTGTCCTGACTTTACAGCAGCACTTTTTACCTCCAACGTTACTTCCCCTCTCTCTGTGTAATGCATGTCTGTACAGTCACCTTCCCTATCACACCGATCCTCCTCCCCCTTCACTATCTCCTGTTTGCTCTCCCCTCACATATATCTTTACTGCTCACATCCTGCAGCCTCCTTGTAGATCTGACCATTCCAATCACTGCCTGACACCCTTTCCAGGAATGGTGGGAACCTCTCATATTGGGCACAGCAGGTGTACTGACACGGGAACTCTGCACGGGGATGGTGGGAACCCCTCATAAGATGATGTACTGAGTCTTTTTGGATCACTGCTGAATTTGTCTTACTACTCTGCTTTTGCTTTCTTATTTGTTTGTATACTGTTAATTGGGCTGCTATATGTTATCTGTCTCTGCTATGTGCGTTACTAACTGGATGCTTTAGTGATATGATCAATATACTTGACAACAAGGGGCATATGTTTTTTGTGTGATCCTTTTTCTGTCTGGTAAGCATGTTGCTTCATTTAAATATATTTCAACTCCACTATGGAGGCTTTTCATTGTACTGGGCTTCAGACTGCATTAACGCTTTCTAAATGTACCAGTAATAGTACACTTGAGTGATTGAAATGTGTTGGTGTTGTGAAATTCGGGGGAATTCAACTGGGGAACCGTTAGTGAGTCCATTCTAAAAAAGCAGAAAGGATATCCAGCGCTGACCCAAGAGGACACAAAAACTAATAAACTGCTAGCAGACACTACAAGGCTAATTCAAAACAAAAACCTCAAATAAACATAAATAAATAAATAAATAAATTGCTGCGCAATTATAAGAGTCCATAAAACAACAGGATCCCAGTTGGTGTAGGTGTAGATACAGCTACAGACAAATGAAGTGCAGGTGACACACATAGGAAACAGATCTCAAATCTGGTGTCAGTGATCCCTCCACCGCAAACAGATGGCCTCTCACCTCAAAGACTCGACCTGAGACAGGTCACATAGCGAGAGTCAGTACATCTGACACAGCAATCCAGGCAAAACACTCCAAAGAAAGCCACTCCAGGACTCGTCCCAGTCAGTATGATGATAAAGGCGTATGGAAAGAGATAACACAGCGCTCTAATGCTCTCTGTATGTCAGATTTTATTAAAATAAAGAAGAAATGTATTGCACTTACATCCAACAGCACTCAGATCCGAGTGCCGGCAAACAAACAAACGAGTATGGTATCAGACGAGATGGCCGCGGGTGACGTCATGCGTGACATCTGACCCCCCATACATGTTACGTCCGAAGGCGGGACTTCATCAGCGTGGGGCAGGATACACACAGACGGCCCGCTTGTTATATATATTGCCATAGTAACCAGCAGTGAGCCAATCGGGGAACTGGACACAATAGTCAAATGACCAGCTCCATTATAGATAATCCCATCAGGCTGCCACTGAAGGTACAAAACATATAAAGTGCTGCTGTGCTTATATATACAAATACTAGCGCTGATTTATTTAAAATTCCATATAGGGATAACTCATTCGTCTTATATGTTAAAAATATAAAAACAAGGAAAAAGAAGAAAAAGTAAAAACGCCTTCGTTTGCATAAATATAAAGCAGGAAAACAAATCCAGTACAGCACATTAATAAATGAAAATTTAAATATAATTAAGAAATATATAAAAAAATTTATATAAAAATATAAACGTCATCCACGGCCATCTTATTGACAAAACCACATACAAAAATTATAGATGTACAGAAATTCATAGAAAAAAATATAAAACAATAAAAATATAAAATTAAAATATGAGAGAGTGGGTGGCGCTACATAAGAAGCCCAAAATGACTATCTATTGGAGATGAAACAGTTAAGATCAAAATCCACATTCATTCCTGCAGGTGACATAACCTTAGTTTCATAAATCCAGAAGGATTCTCTACGACTTAACTGTCTGATATAATGGCCACCTCTCCAATGACGGGGGACTTTTTCTATACCCCAGAACTTAAGACATTTGGGGTCTCTTTGGTGACAAGTTCTGAAATGCTTTGATACACTATGGGTCTTCACTCCTCTTTTAATGTTGCTAATATGTTCACCCACCCGTACATGTAGTGCTCTTGAGGTGTGACCCACATACTGTAGGCCGCAATCGCACTCAAGCATATATACCACTCCTAAAGATGTACATGTAATGAGGCTTTCAATCTGATAACATTTTTGCGTGACACTTGAAACAAATTCTTTACACTTCTTAATGTTTCTACTAGCATTCCTGCAGGTAGCTCATCTGCCACACGCATAGAGACTGGACAAGAAGCTAAAAAGCCTATTATTCGCCATTTTGGGTGGATCCACTACTCCTGGTGCCAAACGGTCATGGAGAGAAGGTGCTTTACAGTAGATAAACTTAAGATATTGAGGGAGAATAGGTCCCAAAGTCCGATCGCATTTAAGTATAGGCCAGTGTTTGGCTATAATTCTCTCTAATTTCTTATATTGGATATTATAATCCAATAAAATTCTATAGCCAGCCGTATTATCTTCAACATCATTGATCTTGATCTTATCTGCCACAATGGTACTCCTATCTGTAAGCCTGACTTTCTCGATTTCTGAGTCGATCATGGACTGTGCATACCCTTTCTCCTTAAACCTAGCTGCCAAAATGTCTAAGTCTAAAAAAGTGATCTGTTGATGATCAATGGTCCAAGTGAGCTGAATATTTTTATTATTATTATTAAGTTTGTCCATAAATAGCTGGAGGCTAGACATATCCCCCTCCCAAACCATAATTAAACCATCTATGTACCTCTTATAGCATGACAGCTGAGGGGGAGGGTCATGAAATATAACATCCTCCTCCCAGTGGGCCATAAATAGATTGGCCACACTGGGAGCAAAACGTGCGCCCATAGCCACGCCACATATCTGCAAAAAATAATCCCCACTAAACCAAAAATAGTTGTTCAATTGACAAAACTCAAGGCTCTCTAATAAAAATGAAACATGGTCCACAGATAAATCATTGGCTGCTAAGGCCCATTTGACTGAAGTGAGAGCTTCCTTATGATCAATTATGGTATAAAGTGATCCCACGTCAGCAGTAATCAATATGCTAGACGAGTCCATTCTAGTCAGAACTGTGTTTTAGGGCATGTCGGCCTACTTTTATTAAACAAAATTAAGTCTAACATAAAGCAGTTAGACAAAAAGGGAGAGAGACAGTGGTAGAGAACACTCTTTAAAAAGGTAGACACTGAACACCAAGCAGTTTAATCATTTAAAAAAGTAATCCTACCTTCCAACATTGAAAATTCACATAACATACAGAAAAACATGTTATTAAAAACAATCCGGATTGTTGCCCAGTATGCTGAAAATAATCTGAAAGGGGCCTATGTATGAAAGAAAAGGATGTGTATCCATCACCGATGTACCTCAGCCAGGTTCTACAGTGGCTGAGGTACATCGATATTTTGATCCTCTGAAATGGTATGGAGACCCAACTAAGGGCGTTCATTAAAAATTTGAATATTAATAAAAAAAACATTGGATTAACTTTAATTTTGATGTGAAGAAGATCCCTTTCTTGGATCTAAACGTTGCCATAGAGGGAAATCATCTATTGATACAAACATTCAGGAAGGGAACAGCAGCCAATACATTGCTGTATGCAGAAAAGCCGCCACCCTAGACCCCTAAAAAAATGGGATCCCCATAGGCCAGTTTCTTCAAATTAGAAGAAACTGTACCAATATTGACCAATTCCAGAAAGAAGCTACTCAAATGTATACACGCTTTAGAGAAAGAGGCAATTCACATAAAGTATTGAGAAGAGCTAAAAAAAAAAAAAGAGCACTTGAAACTGATAGAGTTTCCCTATTAGGAAGTGGAAAATCTAAAAGCAAAAAAGAGAATCCATCGAATAATACCAGATTTATAACTAAATTTGGGAAACAATGGGAAAACATCCAATCAACTTTGCGAAAACATTGATATTAGCCGGCAGGCTTTCCATCTGGCGTGAGGAGTATCCCGGCATTTGAATGAAGGGACCGCGCTATTAGCGCCATTAGCAGCAGTGTCACGAGCAGTCACAGAAACCTGACTATCCATCATTTTATTCAATAGTTAACGGAAACAAACATCGGAAGTACGGGCAAGCCGAAATACCTGTAAAAGGTGAAGCAGTGAGTAGCACCTCAGTGGTAGAGTTTGGTGAAGGCCGCATCTGAGGGACCAATGAAAGGAATTCTGGGATACACAGATGAGGAGGTCGTTTCCAGTGACTTCAACGATGACACCCATTCCTCCATATTGATGCTGGTGCTGGCATCTCACTAAATGAACACTTTGTGAAACTTGTTTTCAGATTCTCACTCTGAATTGCTGAACTTTCCTTTATGTTCTGCTGTTATCACTTGTTTCATCAGTACATTATTAACTTGACTTATTTGACCGCTGTTATCTCACTACTGATAGCCTATCTATAGGTATATTGGAAATCATTGTTACTGTGCAAGTGTGGAAACTGTTTGATTGGGCAGAGAGATTATTTTGAAGATTGAATCTGTGGAATACAGACATATATTTCTCTCTCTACAATACCCATTTACCGACTTACTAACAGTTCCCCCATCTTTATCTAGAATATACCGGTTGTGCAATAATTTCCAGTACATCTGACTACACCGGAACTCTCTGATTCACTGATCTATCAACACATCTTGATTGCAGCATTGTTGGAACTTATTTCTGTGTTACACACAGATTTGATGCTTGCCAAAGCTTAGAATGCCCTCCCAGTGACCAGGGGAAATGTCCTATTTGCAAAAATATGGCCTATTATCTCACTGGGGATTTTATTCCTACTCATATAGTTTGTTTTAGGCTCCCCCATTGATGTCACATTGATGGTATCTTGCAGTCTTCCAATGTACCCTTGATTTTCATTGCATTTATTTGTGCTCAATCTATATTGGCCATTTCAACATCTACACCCCATGCTAATCATTATACATAGGCCCCTTTCAGATTATTTTCAGCATACTGGGCAACAATCCGGATTGTTTATATTTATATGTTTTTCTGTATGTTATGTGAATTTTCAATGTTGGACGGTAGTATTATGTGGTACATCCGCTATACTTTTTTAAATTAATAAACTTTTTGTAACTACACTGCTTGGTTATCAGTGCCTACCTTTTGACAGTGTGTTCTCTACCAGTGTCTCTTTCCCTTTTTGTCTATTTGCATTTAAGGCATAACCACACCCTACTGGTGAGTCAGTGAGTTATCCACCCCTCACGCTTCGGTATATACTGTCTTCTTTATATCTAACATAAAGCAGTTACCTTTTCACCGTCAAAACAGGATATGTGAAAATAATACCAGGCCACTTGGCTTCCTCTCTTCAGCAGCACCACTGCTTAGGCCCTAGACCTTGCCCTTTGGGCTTTTGACTGGTCCCTCAGGCCAACTTACACAGCACCTCTGTAATACTGTGTCAATCTTTCAGCTCACCCAGTTTTCTTGGCTCTCTCAGCTCCCCAGTCTCTGAAAGTCTTTATTCTCAGATGCCTGCTGTATTGGCCCACATGCTGGCCTCTTCGTAGGGATGTCCTGATACCCCAGGCTCTCTCAGTCCTCTAAGACTCCTAATTTTCCTCAGTCCTCTGCACTCGGTTAGTAGTCATGACTCTCAGTCATCTAGACTCACTTAGCTCTCTCAGCCCTCTGGTCAAGGATCCTCCTGCCTCCAGCATGGAGTACTGTCTGCTGAGCAGAGCACACCTTTTTCCTAAAGGAAGCCCTGAGCTATGCCAAATCCTGTCATTATAATGGGTGTGCACACCTTCACACTCAGCCTGCTTGTCCCTGGTAGGAGCTAGATACTGGGTTGGAGACTTCTTCCCTCCCAAAGCTCTCTGAAGTCTCCAAACTCTGGAACCCAATCCAGCTAACCAAAACCCAGAGAAAGATGAAAAAAACTGTTTTCTTCACTCTAAATTGATATTCCGGAGCCTTGCAAAAAAAAAAAAAATAATAATAATAATATATTAATATTTTGTAATATTTAGCATTTTGTTTAAACATTTTAATTCTCCTTCTCAATCGTTTTATGTATCCAGTATTTTGATGTGCTGCATCCAAATTATTCATCTATGTAGAGGAATGTTTTTTATATAACTAGTCAAGATTATTACCTGTGTTCTCCAAGAAGCTCATATTTCCACAGTACTGATGAAGCGGTCATCCCGTGGAGTCGCTACATGTACTAGCATCTACACATTTCACCCTGCTAGTCAGACATCCATTTTGACACACTTTACCAGACAATGAACAGTCTCTTGCTTGTTTTTGTTGTTTTTATTAGGGGATTAAACTTGGATGGGGAAAAGGGACATGGGATGCCCACATAATGAGTACTTCTCAATTACATCTATGTTGGTTGAGTCTAGATTTGACAGTCTCTTCCTCTGCACATCTCCTCCAGCATACTACTTTATATCACTTGCTTCACTTCACTGTCCAAATCTAGGTTCCCGTCTCCATTAGCACATGGCTAGGCCTTACTCTGAATAAGTCCTCATTTTTTCCTAATAGCCCATTACAGGCAGGGGTCTGCAGCCCCCTTTGTGGTAGCAACCATTTTAGTATAGAAGAATACATGTGCTTACTGACACTTGGTGGACTACTGATCCCAACCCGTCCGATGCAAATCCTGCCAGCCCTCGTGGCTGCAATAACTTGACTCCAAAACAACATCACAGTCTCTCCCTCTGGCTCCACATCCAACTCCTGGCATGTCTCTCCCAGAGCTTCACACTGTGCTTCTCACTTAACGACCCCGGCATGGATCCCTCCTGAATGACTTGCCTGGCAGTGCTCCCAACTGTCCTCTTTCCTGCTCCTGTTCCAGGACATTTCTCAATGACTGTGTAGAGGGAGACTCCCAGCTCCCGAGCTCCGGGTCTGAGTTCAACCCCCCCCAGAAAGGGGGATCCCTCAGACCACGGCAGTCTAACACTCCATCATTCAGTTCTTCAACCCAACGACTCCTCCCACAGCAGGCTGACCATGGGTATATATAGGAGGCCTGCCCCTGCCAATCCTAGTTGGGGATTGGTCAGGGCTCCCACATACACCCCATGTCACTCCAGCTCTCTGCCCTGCCTCTTTTCCAGAACCTTCTGAAAACCAGAGGAGGCGCCCAATAGCTGAAGCATATGTCAGTCACCTGTTGCTACACTAAACCACTCCCCTGCCCCAAGATCGAAACAAACAGGCCTAGCTCACAGCATAAGCCTGCCTAAATTTACCTGCGCTGACAGTACAAAACAGAACAAAATATTTCAGCGCACAAATGCAAAAAAGACATTTACCTCCTGCAAGGCTATTTAAAACACCTAGACATGGGGGGCGTGGCCTGGGAAGCAATGGAGTAGGTCGCAGGTGGAGAGAGCTCTCTGACCCAAACTCGATTTTACCATCCTGTCACCATCCTAGCCATCGGACACTGTACTTTCCATTTGGGGATACAATCTGCTTCTTCTCCTGCTTCTGGAGCCTGCTGCACCGCTGAAACGCCGCCCGGAGCCTCCGGGCCGGTAACACCCTTAGGAAAGACCGCGGCTTCGGCCTAGTCTCCGGAGCGGCGGCCATCTTGCTGCACCCGGCAGCGGCCTGGATGGTTGTTCTGGGCCCCCCGGTCACCATCCTAGCCATCGGACACTACACACTGCCTTAGGAGATAAATTCCATCTTTTCCCCTGTGTCTGGAGCCTGCTGCTCCCCCGGACCGGTAACAGCTCTAGGAAAGACTGCAGCTCCGGCCTAGTCTCCGGAGCGGCGGCCATCTTGCTGCACCCGGTGGCAGCCTGGTTAGCTGTTTTGGGCCCCCATGGCAGCCCAGCACCGGCACATCTCCTGGACCCACCACAAGACCGCCTGGGGACCTGATTGCAGTGACCCATGCTCTCTGCTGCTCCCAGGGAGGGCTGAGGCTTCGGCCTACCACCCGGAGCAGTGGCCATCTTGCTGCACCTGGAGGTGGACTCTGTGTTCTTTTGGCTCACCTGTCTGGCCTACGCTCCGCTGCATTCCAGAAGGACATTCTGAATATCTGCACCCCTAATATAGCCATACACACAGCCCGCGACTGACTTGGCAGTGGAGCATGGCTCCAACCTAATCACCGGTGCAGCGGCCATCTTGCTCCACTTGGGGAAGGTCCTGAGATACATATCCCGGAGCAGCGAAGAACCATGTCTCCGCCGAAAAGGACCTCCGAGGCGGTGGATAAGTTAGCAAAATACCGCCATCAAGATCAAGACTCACAGGCCAGGGAAGGCGATGGCATGTGCTCAACAAGCAGACACAGCTAAGTTCTTGGATGCCATAGCGGCGCTGCAGGGGACACTCACCGCCAAAATTGATGAGGTCAAGATTGACATTTCCCTGCTGCGTCAGGACTTATCTAAAGTAAAAGATAGGGTAACCGAGGCCGAGACACGCATCGGAGCAGCGGAGGATATCCTGCATCCCCTGAGCCACACCACGGAGGACTTGCAGCGCCAGATCCACCAGCTACACGCTCATCAAGATGATATGGAGAATCGTTTAAGACGATGCAACCTCCGTTTCATCGGTTTACCTGAGAAGGCTGAAGGTTCCAACCCTGCTGAATATCTGGAATCTCTCCTGATCCAACATTTTGGAAGAGAAGCCTTCTCAGTCATGTTCGCTGTGGAACGGGCGCACTGCATCCCAGCTAAACCTCCACCGGTGGCAGCCCCCCCCCAGGACCTTCATCGCCAAGTTCCTCAACTTTAAAGATAGAGACAAAATTCTGAGGTTGACCAGAGAGAAGGGAAACATTACTTTGGGCAATGGTCATGTTGCGGTATTCCCTGACTTCTCTAATGAAGTTCAAAGAAAACGGGCACAGTTCCAAGATGTCAAGAGACGACTCAGGGTGGCAACCTTAAATATGCTATGTTGTTCCCGGCCAGACTAAGAGTGGAGGAGGATGGCAAGGCCATATTCTTTGAAGACCCGAAGACGGCAGCACACTGGTTGGACCGGCGCGGACGCCCGAATGGATGATCCGATGTACGGCCGGATACTGGGAGTACTGTTGCCATTGGCAGAAGATATCAGGCTCCATTTTACTTCTAATTGTCCTCTTTGCTGTGGGGGGGGGGTAACTTCACCCCATCATTTATTATATTTTCTTACACAAAAGTTCGAAAGCCTCCCTCTCCTTCTGTTTTTACCCCCTCCCCTCCCCCATTCTTACGACCCAAGCATTACCAAATGTGAAACTGGAGACTTCCTCTACTGAAGACAGAGGGTCAGCTCCTCTTGCGACAACTCTGGGGAGGTGGGGGAAACCCTCAGCTTGCTGACATTCATATATACACGTCTTTGGATCTACAGATACTTGGACTACAGAGTGTATCAACCTATGTATTGTAATGCCCCCACAGTGCATTTATGTAGATACTGTGGGGCTGCGGCTCCAAATATCTAGCACACTAGGATGACTATATATTCTTGCAGCGAGAGTCTCACTCAGACAGAGCAAGAGACACATAGGACATCCCCTGTGACTTATCCATGCCTCACACAGTGAATAATCGCCCCCACTTCGTATGCAACCCTTATTTTTTTTCTTTTCTTTTTTTTATTGAACGTTCCAGCTCATAATACCCTAAGTACTGCACCTTCAGCCAATGTTGACAGCTGGAAGCTAACTCATATAAAGGTTGCTGGTTTAAGTAGAATACCTCCAGTCAGTTTGGAAGGCTGGAAGAAAATCCGAACAATGGTTCATGGGTACAGTATGCTTTCGCCAAGTTGGGGAGGTGAAAAGCTGGGAGGGAAGGAAAATGCCAGATCAGTAGATCAAAGCATTGGTTGCACCGTTGTGCGCAAGTTATTGTGTTGGAAAAAGAACCTGAAATGATGTGGTTATTGTGTGAATTCTAGAGATGTTCTTAAAGTGATTAGGCAATGTGTGTTGATTAGGTGCGCTACCCTGCCGTTATATGTGTCCCCTGTAAGTCATGACCAACGGGACAGATATTAAATTTATGACTTGGAATGTGCGAGGTATGCGGGATAAAATTAAACGTACAGCTATACTAACATTTATTAAAAGACAAAAGGCAAACATTGTAGCACTGGTGGAGACACATGTCACTGGCCATCTGCAGGCAGCGCTGTGGCATCCCTGGGTGGGATGGGCATATCACAGCACACATACGAACTTCTCCAGGGGGGTCACGGTGCTAGTGGCTAAATCCACCCCATTTGAATTGATTGCTTTGGAGACTGACCGGCAGGGTAGATATATCTTTATACATGCACTTGTTGGAGGAACCCCCTTGCTAATCATAGCCAGCTACACCCCCCCCCCCCATATAAATCTAATGTTGTAGCAGTGGGCCTAGTGTTTATAGCGCAACACCCGACAATGCCAGCAATTTGGATGGGAGACTTTAACAGGACAATGTCTCCATATCTAGACCAACTGACACAAATAGGGGTTCCACTAGGCGCACCCATGCAGACCAGACTATCTTGCACCATGACGGAGTTTGCCCTGGTGGATGTGTGGAGGCACAGTAACCCAACAACCAGGGCATATACGTGCCATTCCACAAGCCATAATACCATGTCTAGAATAGACTTTGTACTGGTGTCCCAGATTCTACTACCTAAAGTCACGGGGTCAGGGATTGCACCAAGGTTATTATCAGACCATTCCCCATGTTGGGTGACAGTATCTCTGGGGAATGCCCCCCCTATGGAGATTAAACTCCCACTGGCTGTTGGCCCTTACAGACCATGAATCCATTGAAAGAGAGATTAAATATTTCCTGGATAGACCTAGAATCCCAGCCTCCCTCAACGCATTCTGGGATGACTTTAAGGAACAGGCTCGTTGGATTCTTACTACCAGAATAAATAGACTAAAACAGACATCCAATCTATCACTACAATTAACAACTGACAAGCTACAAGAACTGGAAACAATTTATAACTCCAATCCCACTCCTAGGCAGGGTAAAATTACAGTCCCACATGGTAACACAATTATGCACTGAAAAGGCCAAGCAAAGTATATTTTTCTGTAGGCAGAGAGTATATGAACAGGGGGAGAGGGCAGGCAGGTTATTAGCCTATCTAGCTCATATGGACGACAGGCCTCCGGTAGTAGTTTCCCTAATAGACACTGAGGGAAATAGTATTACAGACTTCTTCCAAGTAGCATCCCAGTTTTTACAATTCTATAAAAACCTATATAAATCCCGTACAACGCATACACAAATGGAACTTCAGGCGTACTTAAACACTATCCAATTCCCTAAATTAAAACCAGTGAAATTACTAGATGCACCCATAACTACACAGGATATTTCCGATGCGATTGCCCAACTGGCCAAGTCTAAAGCTCCTGGACTAGATGGTCTACCCCTGGAGTTCTATGCAACATATTCAGAAACGCTCATACCTAAACTCAAGGATCTTTATCAATTCATATTTGACACAAATTCGCTCCCTTTATCCATGCAGGAGGCCCAGATAATTGTACTCCCTAAGCCGGGCAAGAATCCCCATTACCCTGAGTCATATAGGCCTATATCACTCCTACAGGTGGATATAAAGATACTAGCTAAAATACTGGCCAATAGATTGAACACAGTTATACTCACGTTAATACATCCTGACCAAACAGGATTTATGCCAGGGAAAAACACTGCCATGAACATTAGGAGATTATATATGAACATACAGGCTCAGCATGACAATTCCGGAACCAGGGTGGTGGTAGCGCTTGACACTGCCAAAGCCTTTGATTCCATAGAATGGCCGTATCTGTGGGAGTGTCTACATAATTATGGCTTTGGTCCACAGTTTATGCAGTGGGTTAAGCTTCTTTACCAGACACCTAAAGAAAGGGTGTTTGTTAATGGCTGGCTTTCGGAGCAATTCCCTCTGGAGAGGGGAACATGACAGGGATGCCCCCTGTCCCCCCTACTATATGCCCTGGCGGCGGAGCCACTGGCAATTGCCATTAGAGCAGACTCCAATATAAAGGGACTGAGAAAAGGTCATACAGTAGATAAAATAGGTCTATATGCTGATGACACAATTCTGTATGTGGCGGACCAAGGACCTTCACTGCAGGCTGCATTCTAAATTATTGAAAAAATGGGTAGCTACTCGGGATTGCGTATTAACTGGGACAAATCTCAAATTCTCCCACTGGACATCTTTCCCCCCCCCTAAAACAATCCCAACTCTTCCATTACCCAGAGTATCTAAAATTAAGTACCTAGGGGTAGAGGTCACTAGGACTTTGACAGACTACACAAACTTAAATGTTACACCCCTATTTGACCTAATAAAGTCCAAAACCCAGACATGGTCCAGGCTGCCACTGGGGGTGATGGGACGTATAAATATAATAAAAATGATTTTGCTACCCAAAATACTATATATGGTTTGGCATGCCCCTCTTTATATTCCTTTAAAAGTCTAAACAAACAAATGGAAGCCATATTAAACTCATTTGTATGGGGTAATGGCAGACACAAACTGGCTTGGCATGTTTTAAAGAACCCCACAGATAGAGGAGGAGTGTCCCTTCCTGATCTACAAGATTATTACTTAGCAGCTCAACTCTCCCATATATACCACTTTAATAAAGAGGAAATGCAACGTTATAGATCCCTAGTATGCAACAAACCGGGACGCCCAGTATTTACCCCGATACAAGCTATTCTTAGAGGGAAACAAATTACTAAAAAACTCCCAAGGTATAATATGGGAATGTTGCTCCATCATCAAAGAATATGGGAAATCACGTTGAAAAAGCAAAACATTGGGAAAATTCATACCCACACCCCACTATGGTTTAACGGAGTTAGAATACCTGTCAGACTCAACAGTATGGGCTACATATGGCATAATATACATTCATTAGGTGCTATCTGACTCCAGACTTAAGCAGTTTCAGGTGCTTAAGGAAGAAATATACCCTCCCTAACCAGATGGCTTTTAAGTACTTGCAACTTCGCCATGCACTAAAAACACAAATACCAAATATGGAGGTGGTATCGGATTCTCCCCTAGTCCTGGATGTAATACTGGGAGAGGAACCCTCTAAACTCATTTCAACTCTGTAACTGCAGATTAGAAACAGTAGATCAAATGCTACTGCACAGAAGGCAAAAATGGAATGGGAAAAAGACATAAGCCCCATAGGGGAAGAAGACTGGGATGAAATAATGGAAGGGACCAGATTGACATCCCCTAAGCTATCAGACAGACTGACACAAACATACATTATACACAAAGCATACTTGACTCCCCTTAAAAAGGCAAAATTTCTCTGTACATATGACCCGTCGTGCCATTTGTGTCACGCAGCACCAGGTACGTTCTTCCATCTCGTATGGAGCTGCCCAAATATACAGACATATTGACATATTGCCGGATTCTTACATGACAATATGGGATTCCCGGTGGTATTGGACCCCAAACTATGACTTTTAGGACTTCTGCCAGATGTAGAAATTGACAAATACCAAGCTACATTTCTAAGGGAAACTCTGTTTATGGCGCGTAAAGGCATAGCTAAGGTATGGATGTAGGCTCAGCCTCCCTCCATACGCCAATGGAAGAGGGATGTTAATGATGCACTGCCATTTAAAAAGTTAGTCTATGCCCATAGAAAATGTGCACATAAGTACTCAAAGGTGTGGGATAGATGGTTAGAGGATGGAGAAACATGTGCTTAAAACACCCTAATGCCTCGCAGACAGACCTACTTAGATAAAAGTAGAAGATGACTGTTCTAATGAAGGTCTAAAATAGGTAAATCTCAATTAAAAATATATTGGTAGTAGAATGACATGAAGTCTCTTATATACTGGATGTATTCACCATCATAACCTTGTACCTTAACATGTTTGTATGTAGGAAGAATCTCACACAAAATCAGGGATGTCATCCAGCTCCTGCACACTGGCACGTGCAGTCGCCAGGCCCCTGGCCAGGCCACAGGTCATGGCAGCATCCTCTATATCACGTTTGTCCAGTATCTTCGCAGACGAGTCGCCAGGCCGCAACACCTCTCCGCCTTTGGTTGGTGATCTCTGCCCCTCTCCTGCCCTCTGAGTCTCCCGCGGCTGTGACATACAAAGTCCTGAAAGCAGGTTGACACTGTAGTACCTTGACTCCTGCTGAACAGGTCCCAGCCTGGTTAGTGGCTCCCCACAATGGCCACACCAGGCCCAAGCAGTCATTACCGCCGTTGGATCCGGCACCTGGGACAGAGTAGACACAGCCGCTCCACTCCTTCAATCACCCCAAGGCGAGCCCTCCGCAAATCTCCAGCCGAACGCCAGTGTCTACTAATGCCCGCTCCTGCATGTCAGGTAACCACTGCGACATGGGCATCAGCCAATTGCCCTCTGTCATCTTCAGCTGCCTCGTGGTGTCGACTGCTAGCTAGAACTTGTTAGCTTCCTTCAGGGCGTGGCTCCGCCCACCAGCTCCTTGTCTGCTCGGCACTTGAGGAACTGATAATCAGGCTCTGTTCTACATGCGCTGCGTTAAACCCTTGTGGCTCCAGCTGGAATTAGCAGGCATGCTGATGCTAGCAGGTTTGACCCAGACATGTTGCTTGGCGTGAACAGCGCCACAGTAACTAGAGATGATAGCAGGTGTATTGTCCAGTGGTTGCCTATGGCAACAATAAAGTTAACTACCAATGTCTCCATGTAAAAGGCTGACTTAATATAGTCCCACCCGCAGACATCCCCAAGCTGCTTCCTATCACACAGGGTTACTGTGTACAGAGAGGAGGGAGAGCACATCCTGTTCCTCTTCGGCTCTCTCCCTCTCTATGCTATTATCTGAATTTTTCTGGCAAAAGTGAAATAGAGATAACGTTGCATCAACTGTTCTGAGCCTGGTCTGAATTTATTAAAGGGTTGCATGTGGGTTTTGGCATATCAATAGAACTGGGTCAGAAAATCACAGTGGGGTATGAAGCAAGATTACTACAGAAGGTTAACTTGGCAAAGACAACTGGAAGAAGGAATGGAGTTGCTATGGGTAACCAAGGTCTAGCGCAAGGTACATTGCAGCCAGTCAGTAGCTGGTATAGGTAACAGGTCCTCCGGTAGCGAGGGGAACGATGTTCTGGCTCCCTCCCCAACAGCAACCGGAACTGAACCTGCGTTACGGAGATCCATGGCCTAGTCAAGTGGGTATGGAGGTGAAGGCGCTAACAAATGCACTTATGAAGTCTGTGCTATGTGCAGGGCGGGACCCCATTATGTTACTGGGAGAGAGGTAACAGAGGTACATTGGACTGGTGGGGAGGGCACGGGCTCAGCAGCATCCCTCCTAATGCAACACATACATCGAGTTATGGCGTGTAGTGACACAGGACAGCACTTTTAGAGGAACTCTGTACTTTTATTAGCACACACAGTGACGCTGCTCATCTCTAAGTCAGGGAACTGCCTTAAAGTGGAACAATACTCACCTCAGCTTCAGCGATGCGGCGACCTTGAGCTTGCCGCCTGGCCGCTGCCATCTTCGGGCAGCTAGCTTCTGAGTCTGGATCACCGACCTCTGTCATTGGCCGGGCGGGATGATGTCAAATCATGTCTCTTCTGCATTTAAAATCATGCCTGTCTGCCAATTTTATATACATAGGTACAGTTCCACTGTAATGTTAGACTTGCACATGGCAGCAGTGCCCGCCTAGTCCTGGGCATTGGTGATCGCATTCACGGTAAAAGGTACCCTCACGTGCAGGACGCGTGAGGGTACCCCACCCCACAGACATGTACCGAAAGCGGACCACAGTTATCTGGCACTGCAGACTTATCCTCTGCCTTCTTAGACTGTCTCTGTATTCCCCTAGTGCTGGGCTCAGATTACCTGCATCATACTTCTTAGCCAAGCAAAGAGCATTGTGGGAACTGTAGTTTCCTGAACAGACATCCTTAATCTTCAGAACTATCCATGAACTACACCTCCCAGCAGGCCATCTGTTCCAGGGAGTAAACTCTAGGAGAGGCTATAAAAGGATCAGCAGAGCAGGCCCAAGCCTCTCTTGCTTCACGGGTTTCATCAAGTAAATACTCCTCTCTGCTGCTGTGCGAGAGGACTGCAGCCTACCACGCGGCAACACGGCACTCCCAACTCCTACCCAGGCGGGTAATTCTCTGCTTGCTACATGAGGGGCATCACTTCAGCATTGCTGTAATTACCAGACAAATCATGTTCCAGCAGCCAGACTGTCATCACAGCCCATTCTGCAGAAGGATGAATTGACTTGGATCGCTCTTCAGGAAGTTTCTACACTGTTCTGCAGATTGGTGAGCAGGCACCTGCCCACAAATCCAATACCAGCCACTAGTATATTCCACAGGACACTGTATAAGTACACCTTCCACCTGGAATTGCCTTAAGGATTACTTTTGGTCTGTGTTAGCTGCTTTGCCTTGACTGCATATCACTGTGCCACACTTAGATTCTTTGTTTCATTGAGCTCCAACATGTCGGTGAAGACAATTGCAAGGCCTTGCATCTTGGACACTGCTATTCTATTGCTATTTAAAAAGGGACACACCACTAGCACCAATATTACTTCATCTCTCATTAGGATTAAAAGGTATAATAGGCCGGCCTGGGATTCCCCTTTAGCAGTAGTATTATAAACAGCAACCAGTAGCCCTTTTTGAAATCCATTCAGTATTGTTTGCTCTGCGTACATTGATATTTTATATTTGTGATTTCAACCTGCCATTTAATTGCTTTTGGAGACATTTTCAACTGAATCTTGGCTGTTTATTCAGGACTTAGCTGACTAATACCCTGTTACAAGACTCTCCTCTTGATTAAGTAAAATCTGACAGAGCTAATCAATCTACCTTGTGTTGGTGTGTTATTTAAAGGTGTACACATGTCTGAACCTAGAGTGTCAAGAGGGCTGGACAGTTCACAGGGTAACAAACAATTGGTTAATATGGCGCACTCTGGATGTGGCTACTACTGACAACAGAGGAGTGGGCTGGATAATCAATCTGGGCATTTAAAAGAAGTCCATAACAATATGTCCATTTGAGGAGGATAGTGTGCTGTCTTTCGAAAAGCTAGAATGAGGCTCTGTAAACAAAGTAAAGGACAAAGAACAGTGCTCTCTAAATGCAGCAAGTTTGTAACTTTTTAATTTATAAAAGGTAAGATTAAAAACACTCACAAAAGGGCAATAATTTCCAGCATGGGTATATGTAATACAGGTTTCATCTGCATAGTCCCCGAACAGTGCTAGGCATATCTATGTTTATATATATATATATATATATATATATATATATATATATATATATATATTTATTATGTAACTCTTAAATCATCTATTATTATTATCATCATTTTCTTATAGATATAATATCATGATCCCAACGGTCACCTGTAAGTATGGTATTGCAGTGGGTTAAGTAGTAATAGATAATACTATAATACAGCCGCACTATCATGCAGGTTTGTTTCAATTTTTAAACTCTAAATGACAATGTCACCATGTCACGCTAATATGGAATGCTAACATGCCATTTTTTAATGATATTGTAACTAATGTATTTATTGGCGTATAACACCCTGAAAATCAGGTACAAATAGCGTGTGCGTGTTATACGCCAATACTTCAATTTTAGCTGCCTTGGAGGGGACAGGGAGGGGGGCAGGATGAGTGTCATCAGATTACATACAGTGAGAATCCCGCCCCCTCCCTGTCTCCTCTAGGCTGCAGATGGCATTGATCAGGCTGCACTGATAGCAATGGTGAGGCTGCTGCATTGATGGCAATGGTGAGGCTGCTGCATTGATGGCAATGGTGAGGCTGCTGCATTGATGGCAATGGTGAGGCTGCTGCATTTATGGCAATGGTGAGGCTACTGCATTGATAGCAATGGTGAAGCTGCTGCATTGATGGCAATGGTGAGGCTGCTGCATTGATGGCAATGGTGAGGCTGCTGCATTGATGGCAATGGTGAGGCTGCTGCATTGATGGCAATGGTGAGGCTGCATTGATGTGGACTGATGAGGCTGCATTGATGGCACTTGTGAGGCTGCAGATGGGCATTGATCAGGCTGCATTGATGACAATGGTGAGGCTGTAGATGGGCACTGACCCTTATTTTGCTTCAAAGTTCCTTATTTAAAATTTAATTTTTTTTCCTGAAACTTCCCTCTTAAAATGAATGTGCTTGTTATACGCCGATAAATATGTGGCACTGAGTTTTATCCCTGATTTTTTAAAATAGTATTGCCGTGTTTTTTAGTATAACTGATATTGCTGCGCTATTAAGTCTGGTTCCACCTATTTCCATGGTTACTGGGCGTGTTCATTATCCAGTCCTCCTCCCCTGTATGGCATAATTAGCCATCAACAAGATAGCCACCAATGAAGCCTGAGGAAGGAGCACGCATGCTCCGAACGCAAAGCACTGCCCGCCGACCCCGTTCCCGGAAGTGACGACATCAGGAAGCATCGCTGATCCACGCTCCAGCCTTCCGGAAGTGCTGTGAGCATATAGTGCAACCGGATAGAAGCCGCACACTTTTTGGCTCTATACACCACCACAATGGATTTGAAATGAAACAAACATGTGTTTTGCAGACTTTCAGCTTTAATTTGAGGGTATTTACATCCAAATCAGGTGAACAATGTAGGAATTACAACAGTTTGTATATGTGCCTCACACTTTTTAAGGGACCAAAAGTAATGGGACAATTGGCTGCTCAGCTGTTCCATGGCCAGGTGTGTGTTATTCCCTCATTATCCCATTTACAAGGAGCAGATAAAAGGTCCAGAGTTCATTTCAAGTGTGCTATTTGCATTTGGAATCTGTTGCTGTCAACTCTCAATATGAGATCCAAAGAGCTGTCACTATCAGTGAAGCAAGCCATCATTAGGCTGAAAAAACAAAAAAAAACCCATCAGAGAAATAGCAAAAACATTAGGTGTGGCCAAATCAACTGTTTGGAACATCCTTAAAAAGAAAGAACGCACCGGTGAGCTCAGCAACACCAAAAGACCCAGGAAGACCACAGAAAACAACTGTGTTGGATGACCGAAGAATTCTTTCCCTGGTGAAGAAAACACCCTTCACAACAGTTGGCCAGATCAAGAACACTCTCCAGGAGGTAGGTGTATGTGTGTCAAAGTCAACAATCAAGAGAAGACTTCACCAGAGTGAATACAGAGGGTTCACCACAAGATGTAAACCATAGGTGAGCCTCAAAAACAGGAAGGCCAGATTAGAGTTTGCCAAACAACATCTAAAAAAGCCTTCACAGTTCTGGAACAACATCCTTTGGACAGATGAGACCAAGATCAACTTGTACCAGAGTGATGGGAAGAGAAAAGTATGGAGAAGGAAAGATCCAAAGCATACCACCTCATCAGTGAAGCATGGTGGTGGTAGTGTCATGGCGTGGGCATGTATGGCTGCCAATGGAACTGGATGAATTCTGAAGTGTTTCGGCCAATATTATCTGCTCATATTCAGCAAAATGCTTCAGAACTCATTGGACGGCGCTTCACAGTGCAGATGGACAATGACCCGAATCATACTGCCAAAGCAACCAAAGAGTTGTTTAAGGGAAAGAAGTGGAATGTTATGCAATGACCAAGTCAATCACCTGACCTGAATCCGATTGAGCATGCATTTCACTTGCTGAACAAAACTGAAGGGAAAATGCCCCAAGAAAAAGCAGGAACTGAAGACAGTTGCATTAGAGGCCTGGCAGAGCATCACCATGGATAAAACCCAGCATCTGGTAATGTCTATGCGTTCCAGACTTCAGGCTGTAATTGACTGCAAAGGATTTGCAACCAAGTATTAAAAAGTGAAAGTTTGATGGATGATTGTTAATCTGTCCCATTACTTTTGGTCCCTTAAAAAGTAGAGGCGCGCATCTTCAGTGGTCTCACGATTCGATTCGATTCGATACGATTATCATGGGAACGATTCGATTCGTTCCCATGATATCACGATGCATCACGATTACTGCAGATAGTTTTCATCAACATATTCAAGCAGTCAGAACTGAAGGATGGAAGGATGGAGGAGTCTGGGGATAGGGAAGAAGAAATCCATGAATAGGAAAGGAAGGATGGAGGAGTCTGGGGATAGAGAAGGAGGAATCCATGAACAGGAAAGGAAGGATGGAGGAGTCTGGGGATAGGGAAGGAGGAATCCATGAATAGGAAAGGAAGGATGGAGGAGTCTGGGGATAGGGAAGGAGAAATCCATGAATAGGAAAGGAAGGATGGAGGAGTCTGGGGATAGGGAAGGAGGAATCCATGAATAGGAAAGGAAGGATGGAGGAGTCTGGGGATAGAGAAGGAGGAATCCATGACTAGGAAAGGAAGGATGGAGGAGATAGGAACTAAAGGATGGAAGTGTCCGGGGATAGAAGAAATGAAGGATGGAGGTCAAGGGATAAGAATTGAAAGACAGTGAAATCCATGGATAGTGAATGAAAGAGTCTGGGGATAGGGAAGGAGGAACCCATGAATAAGCAAGAAAGGATTGAAGAATTTGATGAATAGGAATGGAAGGCTGGAAGAGTCCAGGAATATTATTCAATAGAGGAGTCTGGGGGGGAAGAGTGATAGAAACTGAAGGATGGAGGGGTCCAGAGATGAGAATGGATGGGACCTCAGATTGTTCAGGGTTGCATGAAATGGGGTTGGAGACTGAATGGAGGTGGGTGGGTGAGGGTGGTGGGCATTGGTTTGAATAGGGAGGTGGAAGAGGAATGGACAGGAGCCATGTCCGTCTGATGTGGAGTTTCGATGATCTGGGGTTAGTAATAGTGATCGGGAGCATTTTGAGACATATAGGGGGGTTGAGCGAGAGACAGTGGCAATTGAGGGAGGAGGAATGGGTTGTGGAGGATATCAGGCAGTTTGACAGCCAGCTGGGGAACATGCTGTCATATCTGCATTAAAAAACAAAATAAAGTAGGCACTGTAGGATTAGTTAGCAGCTAGCACATGGTGAATGTACAACCAACTACCCAGGGCCCTCTCCTCCTCCCCCAACCACCTTCTCCTTCTCCAAATGGCCACCCAGGGGCCCTCTCCTTCTCCAAATGGCCACCCAGGGGCCCTCTCCTTCTCCCTTAGCCACCCAGGGGCCCTCTCCTTCTCCCTTATGCCGCGTACACACGGTCGGACTTTCTATCCTACTTGGTCCGGCACACTTTCCGACGGACTTTGTCCGCCAGGTGCGCCGGACTTTAAAACGGACGGACTTGCCCACACACACCCGGACTTTCCGGCGGGCTAAGTCCGCCCGTCTTTCCGACGGACTTTCGCCGGAGTTCCGGCGGACTTTCAGAATGAACGGACTTGCCCACACACGGACAAGTCCGTTCATTTTGAACGTGACTCAGGTGCGACGGGACTAGAAAAGGATGTCAATCTTGCCGCTTTTATCGGCGAGATTGACACCTTGCGAGCCCCGTCGCGGGGCATACCAGGCCCTTAGGTCTGGTATGGATTATAAAGGGAACCCCCTACGCCGAAAAAACGGCGTGGGGTCCCCCCTAAAATCCATACCAGACCCCGATCCGAGCACGCAGCCTGGCCGGTCAGGAAAGGGGGTGGGGACGAGCGAGCGCCCCCCCCCCCTCCTGAACCGTACCAGGCCGCATGCCCTCAACATGGGGGGTAGGTGCTTTGGGGGAGGGGGGCGCCCTGCGGGGCCCCCCCACCCCAAAGCACCTTGTCCCCATGTTGATGAGGACAAGGGCCTCTTCCCGACAACCCTGGCCGTTGGTTGTCGGGGTCTGCGGGCGGGGGCTTATCGGAATCTGGGAGCCCCCTTTAATAAGGGGGCCCCCAGATCCCGGCCCCCCACCCTATGTGAATGAGTATGGTCACTGGGTGATGTTGACCACGCCCCCTAAAACGTCACAGTCCCAGCATGCCCAGGGACTGTGACATCAAAAGGGGGCGGGGTCTCCGCCTATATAAGTCACAACGCAGCCCTCGGAGAGCAGTCCAGCAGGAGAGAGCGTCGTGTCAACATCTGGGGAAGAGAAGCCCAGAAGCCCAGAAGCCCAGAAGTCCGGACCTCTGCTGGCAAGAGAGCTACTTGAAGACAGCAGAGGAGCCGGCCGAAGAACAGGAACACCGGGAGAAGAGAGCGGAGAAGAACCAACCGGACGCCGGGAGAAGATGAAGCGGAGGGACCCCCGAAGCCGGAAGAAGACCCCCGAAGCCGGAGGAAGATCCCCCCCCCCAGCTGTTTAATAAAATATTTTAAAAACCTGTGTAGTGTGTTTTATTACTTACACTTTTTCCCTAGGTGAATGGGTAGGGGTACCATGTACCCCATACGCATTCACATAGGGTGGGGGGCCGGGATCTGGGGGCCCCCTTATTAAAGGGGGCTCCCAGATTCCGATAAGCCCCCGCCCGCAGACCCCGACAACCAACGGCCAGGGTTGTCGGGAAGAGGCCCTTGTCCTCATCAACATGGGGACAAGGTGCTTTGGGGTGGGGGGGCCCCGCAGGGCGCCCCCCTCCCCCAAAGCACCCACCCCCCATGTTGAGGGCATGCGGCCTGGTACGGTTCAGGAGGGGGGGGGGGCGCTCGCTCGTCCCCACCCCCTTTCCTGACCGGCCAGGCTGCGTGCTCGGATCGGGGTCTGGTATGGACTTTAGGGGGGACCCCACGCCGTTTTTTCGGCGTAGGGGGTTCCCTTTATAATCCATACCAGACCTAAGGGCCTGGTATGCCCCGCGACGGGGCTCGCAAGGTGTCAATCTCGCCGATAAAAGCGGCAAGATTGACATCCTTTTCTAGTCCCGTCGCACCTGAGTCACGTTCAAAATGAACGGACTTGTCCGTGTGTGGGCAAGTCCGTTCATTCTGAAAGTCCGCCGGAACTCCGGCGAAAGTCCGTCGGAAAGACGGGCGGACTTAGCCCGCCGGAAAGTCCGGGTGTGTGTGGGCAAGTCCGTCCGTTTTAAAGTCCGGCGCACCTGGCGGACAAAGTCCGTCGGAAAGTGTGCCGGACCAAGTAGGATAGAAAGTCCGACCGTGTGTACTCGGCATAAGGGTTTGCTCACAGGGATTAGAGTAGGTCATCATCTCAGGAAAGACAAAGAAACTAAAGCTTAAAGTGTTTGTTACCCTAAAAAAAAAAAAATAGAAAAGAAAAAAAAGATCCTGTTCCTTTAAAACATGAATAATAACAGCACAGTGCTTGTGCCGTGTAATTTGGCCCCTTCTATCACCCAAAATACCTGGCTGATCCTGCCTGGTTCTACCCTCCCCTCTGTAAACACCACGGATAATCATGGCTGCTGAGCCCTGACACCGCGGTCAGTTTACGTGTCTCTGTCATCTTCAGCTTTCCAGTGTCCTCCTCTGTCCTCCTCCCCCCTCCCCTCCCTGCCTGTCAGCTCTGTGTGTGAGCCGCCCCTCCCCTTCTAGCACTGTTCCGAGCAGTATACAAATTGCTGCACACAATCACTGCCAGTCCCTCTGCTAGGATAACATGTAGTATATAGTGCATGCCATTTTGTAAAATTCTTCTTCTAAATATCTTATTTCTTCTCGCTGATCAGTGGTCACGTGACTGCCCGTCACTCTCTTCCTCCGATGTATGCACTACAGAGGGAGATCACATGCCAGCCCGGCAGATGTCAGAGGGAGATCTCGGCCCCTCCCCCCCTAGTATATACATTGGAGGAAGAGAGCGACAGAAGAAATAAGGTATTTATAAGAAGAATGTTACAAAAAACGGCTTACACTATGTACTACATGTTATCCTAGCAGAGGGGCTGGCAGCGATTGTGTGCACTGCCTTAAAGTGATTGTAAACCCTGTACAACCACTTTTACGTACAGGTAAGCCTATATTAAGGCTTACCTGTAGGTGCTAGAAATATCTCCTAAACTTGCACAGATTAGGAGATATCTACAATATACGCTTGCGCCGACGTCATCAGCGCATGTGCTCTTTAGAAAGGGCACGTGCCGTGACTGACATCACCCGACTCCGGCCAGTCACAGAGCCGGAGTCCGTGGAAGGAAGAGAGCTGAAGATGGACGCTTCAAGCCAGCGGGGACATCGGTGACATTGCAGGCTTCGTTTTCAGGTAAGTGACACATAATGAGCTACTATGCATAGTAGCCCATTATGCTTTAACTCTGCAGGGAAATAAAGAGGAAGTAAAATCTCTGGTGTTCCTGCTAGTCCATCTGCTTTCCTGTTAGAAAAAAACTTTCCACACTAGGCAGGAGAGCACACTGTGGACAGTTCTCTAGCTATGCTGAGAACTCCAATGACCAAAATTGTCCTGACCCACCCCCCGCACAGCCTTTCACTGGGAAGGTCAGTGTCCTGCTGCTTCTCCTTCCCCCAGCACTTATTCAGCTGAGAACAGAAGGAACAAAGGGAATGTGATCACTTATAAAAAAGGGAAAAATAGGTATTTATAATGTTCTTTTTATATTTATACACTACTACTATGTTTACCTATCATTTCAATTTTAAACTGAATGGGTTGTTTTACAAGGTGATCGTTTATAATCACTTTAAAGCTTTTTAAAAGTGAAGTGTAGCCAGGTGCTGGCTAACTTTGCTTGTGTCATCGTGGGTCATTCTGTAACACCAGCTGCAGAAGGCCTGTTTCCCTCTAGTGTTCAGCCTGGACACTGTGTCATCATCTCCTGAATGCAGAGCAAGCAGAGACCACATCTGAGAGCAAGGGATCATGGGATATGTGGTCCGAGGAGCCTGGATTTAAATTGGAGCCAGACTGCTGCAGACTACAAGTTCCAGCGGGCTGGGAGAGAGAGAAAAACTCTGGATAAGGGTATAATTAGCCTGATCCGGCCTTTTTCTTGGGACCACAGCCTTCAGCTGAGAGTGGAGACATGGCCGCTCCGGGGAATGCGAGCAGGCGCTGCGGCCTAGGCAGCGGGGAGAGTCTCCAGCGAGTAAGTGAGCAGATCCAACATTACATCATCACCAGTACAGACACAGCTGAATACCAGCGTCACTAGGTGCATAGCCAGGCACCCTTCTCCATACCTCCCAACATTTTGAGATGGGATTGAGGGACACCTACTAACAAATGTATGTATGCATAGGACACGCCCCCTGATACACCCCCTTAAAGGAGAATTAACAAAAAAAAGGTTAATTAAATCCACAAGGACTTTTTTTTAACCACTACTATTCCTTTATATTGGCTTTTAAAAAATACAAATGCAGCAATTTAGAAATTGGATGAAAGGTTTAGCACTGGGAAACACTTTTTGAAACATAAAAAGGGCATTTTATATACAACTATATAAATTAGACCAAAATGAGGGACAAATGAGGTGGAATGAGGGACAGAGGGACAACGCTCCAAATTAGGGACAGTCCCTCCAAATCAGGGACAGTTAGGAGCTATGCTTCTCTGGTTACAGATTCTTCAAGAGCCTGTTCCGGGACATCACACTCCCTTGAGCCTTGGTATCATCAGGATCGGTGAGCGGGCAGAAACCCACCCTGTGTACACCCTACAGGACACTGCATGCAGACATCTTTATCCCATCTCTTTACATCAAAGCCTCAAAAAGGAAACACTTTGCACATGCTATTTTCTGTTGCTGGTCACCATTGCATAGCAATCCTTCTGGGCCCTTGTTAAGCTAGCTGAAGACACTGAATATCTACATCACAAGGACTCCTCCACTCTCCTTTCTTCTCTCGCCTAAAGGACTCTGTGCACAACATCTGCACTCTTTAAGGGGAACTCCACTCAGATATAAAATATTGCATTTCTTTTAACTTGTTTTATAATTGTGCCATAAACTTGTTGGGCCCGTGGCATCAGGATTTGAAGGGAACAGTCTGACATAAAAGTTCATTCTCTTCCCTTTTATACCTGGGGTTATATGTTCTTTCAGCACTTACTGGTTACTGCTGTTTGACTTATTGTGATTTTCTTTGCATTTCATACCCTTTATATATTTACCAAGGGTAGGAGTTTGACATTGAAAGATATCTGCCTAAGGTATTCTTGTTCTTATCTGCTTCAAGAAACTTAAGTAAAATACTTGTTTAGTTTGCTACACTCTGGTGTCTATATAATTGCATTATCACTTTGAAACATGTCCGAACCCAGGGTGTCAGAGGTGTTGGGAGGCTTGCAAGGTCAGGGCGACCGTTGGGGTCAGTCATCTTCCAGGGGCCCTCACAGGGGTGACGCTACAGAAGCTTTTCTGAAAAATTCTCTATAGTGCGATATTGCAGGATAGTTTTCATAAATTTACTGAGAGATCCACTTGAAAGGGCAACCAGATGTCAGTACTGCAGCCTTTCACCAAATTCCAAGTTCTGTTTAAAGGCAGTTGCCACAGTAATGGTGCCACCAGGGCCGGCCCAAGACATTAAGCTGCCTGGGACCAAGAATGAAATGCTGCCCCCCTCCCCCCAAAAAAAATCCTGCCCACCAAAAGGCCCCCACATTCATCATTTAATATCATGATAACTAAAGAGGACCTGTATATAGGATACAATACAATACATGTATATAGGAGTATAAAGAGGACTTGTCATAGCTCAATACATGTATCTAGGAATATAAAGGGGACCTGTCATGACTCTATACATGTACTGTATATAGGAGAATAAAGAGGACCTGTCATGGCTCTATACATGCACTGTGGATAATAAAAGTCTACACCCCTGTTAAAATGTCAGTTTTTTGTGATGTAAAAAAATGAGACAAAGATAAATCATTTCAGAACTTGTTCCACCTTTAATGTGACCCTATAAACTGTACAACTCAGTGGAAAAACAAACTGAAATCTTTTAGGGTTGGGAAGCAAAAATAAAAAACTAAAATAATGTGGTTGCATAAGTATGCACACCCTCTTATAACTGGGGATGTAGCTGTGTTCAGAATTAAGAAATCACATTCAAACTCATGTTAAATACGAGTCAGTACACACTGCATACTTGCCAACTGTCCCGAATTTCCTGGGACATTCCCGGGATTTAGACCTTTTACCCGTTTTTCGCGATTCCCCGCAAATATCCCGGGAAATCCTTGTTTTCCTGACTTTTCCCCACCGCTAGAGGTCTGTGGCCGGCGGAGACAATGTGTCCACCGGCCTCTTTTTTACAGAAATAAAAAAGGGGGTAAACTGCGCATCAGTGAAATCAAAATTCCAAATAGAAGTGACAAATGAATATAAATAAGAAAACAAGAGCTGCGATTTCCTAAATGTGACACAAACACACAACATAAATATTTATAAAATTTTTTGAACTCGCGCTAGTGGTACATAAATGAGTGATAAAGCATCGTTTTGGAACTAAATGCAAATGCAAATGATCATATATCCTGTAAAAGAATATGTGCAATATACAATAAAAATGACAAAAAAGCTGCAATGGATGTGCAAAAAAAGGAGAAAAAACTAAGTATTTAGTCCATATGTGAACAACCAAGTCCAAGATTAAAAGTGAAGGTCTTGACACCACAAGTGCCTGGGTCCACCACCATATAGAGAGTGACTGGAGTGACTGGCCGCTTACCAGAGACCCATGACCCCCTGTTACAGAGGGTCTGAGTAAGCTGAATCTTAATATTCCAGACCACCACAAAGCCAAGATGGATAGCTGGGATGGAGCTCAGGGACCTTGACAAGGAGGGATGAATCCACGAAAAACAGCAAAGTGATGTAACCATGTATGGAAAAGAAGGGGGGGGGCTCCAATAGTGTAAAATCTCAAGGTTTTATTAAAACAAATAAAGTATACACTCACATGTAAAGTAGAATATGCGTTCTTTGGAAAAACAGTCTGGAGCACCAGCCGGATGCTATTCCCTATGTGTTTGTTCAGGCGGACACGTAAGGCCCTCTTAGTCCTCCCTATATATTGGAGCCCACAAGGACATTGTAAGAGATAGACCACCCCTTCAGAACTGCAAGTGATGAATGTTTCAATTTCATATGAACGCATGGTACTGGTGGATGTGAATGCCGTGATCCGTCGTGTTCACGAACACATAGGGAGTATAAGGAGGGGACATGATAAGCATCCTGTTTCTAGACATTATGATCAGGTCCACGGAAGAGACCCCTCTAATACCTTATATGTGGGCATTGACAAGTATAGACCACATTGGAGAGGCCGTTCACTAATTAGGGAGATCTCTAAGTTAGAGATGTCCTGGATTTACAGATTAAAAAGTTATGTACCATTTGGCATGAATGTAGACACAGATGTGAATGCCTTCATCAACAATGCCTAAATGCAGTTGTCTGTGTTGTCTTTAGTTTTAACCTATGTAACCAGTAGCTCCCCTTTTTTTTTCCCCCCGCCTATTATGTATCAGTACTATGATTATGCTGAGAGTATACCAACCAAAGGTATTTATTGTGAAAGCCGCCGCTCTGGGTCCCACATATCCGGACCACCGGAACATTGCTGCAGACTATATTGGAATAAGGAACATGTGGGAGGAGTTGACCTTTGGTTTCTCCTTTTTTTTTTTTCTTCTGGCCCTTCCCTTCCAATTCCCGATTTTTCTGTAAATCCATCATATGTGGGTTTCACTGCTCTTAATTGACTCCTTTGGGTCTTTAGGTGCCAGCTTAATATAATCTTATCCAATGCATAATCCTTTTTTGGCCTTTTTGTTGGATAAATTGAACGCAGTTTACATATCCTCCACGAGGATAGTATACCATTCGTGGATACACGATTTTAGGTGTGTCTCCATGTAGTTTACACACTTTATATTTGCATATAATTTTTAACATTTTTAATGACCTTTCATAGTTTCGGTTTGACCTCTCTGGCAATATCTCTTTTTGCCAGATTTAGTTCAAACCAGATTTGAATATGATCTCATTCAGGTTGTATCCAATTAATATTTTTATATATTTTTTATATATTTTTTTATCTTTTGGGTACATCCATCCTTGCATTACAATTGTTTGCAAATATCAGGATGGCCACTAGGGGGTTTTTCCTTTTTGAATGACCCCCTAGACTCAAATTCTTTTGTTCCCTCGATTTGTGTCACGGTTCATGTCATTTTTGAATACCTTGATCTTTGTTGTGTGCATCCCTATTCGGATTTTGATATGTCCGTTCCGGGTTTGAGCGCACACAACTCTGATGGGACAAGACACATCACAAAAGATTTTTTGGCAGCTATTTCATGCCCAGACTTTGTGAGCCCAATAGATCTATATGGCCCACAGGTGCCCATGCGCATCCGAGAGGTTGTAATCTACGTTCTGGGATCGGTAGACGAGCCGCTGGACGCAGCAGCACGTAACACTGGGCTGAAACAAGGTTGCGCATGCGCAGTTGAACTAGCTACGCTTGCGATCCAGGTCAATGCGGAAGTCCGCTGCTATGGGGGAACCCAGAGTGAGGCTTGGTCTCTTTTCCTTTTACTATATAGGGAGGTGATTCGATACGCCGCCCGTGCCCCTAGAAGACGTAATTTGCTTACGAAACGCCGCGTAGGGCTGTGCGACATGATTGCGTCACCTCCCACCGATGTTGTGATACCAGCAGGACGGGCTGTCTGTGAGCATCCGGCCGGTGCTTCAGACTGTTTTTCCAAAGAAAGCATATTCTACTTTACATGTGAGTGTATACTTTATTTGTTTTAATAAAACCTTGAGATTTTACACTATTGGAGCCCCCCCCCCTTCTTTTCTATACATGGTTACATCACTTTGCTGAGAGCCGGATTCATCCCTCCTTGTCAAGGTCCCTGAGCTCCATCCCAGCTATCCATCTTGGCTTTGTGGTGGTCCGGAATATTAAGATTCAGCTTACTCAGACCCTCTGTAACGGGGGGTCATGGGTCTCTGGTAAGCGGCCAGTCACTCTCTATATGGTGGTGGACCCAGGCACTTGTGTTGTCAAGACCCTCACTTTTAATCTTGGACTTGGGTGTTCACATATGGACTAAATACTTAGTTTTTTCTCCTTTTTTGCACATTCATTGCAGCTTTTTTGTCATTTTTATTGTATATTGCACATATTCTTTTACAGGATATATGATATTTGCATTTGCATTTAGTTCCAAAACAATGCTTTATCACTCTATACGCATTTATGTATCATTAGCGCGAGTTCAAAAAATTTTATAAATCTTTTTTACAGAAGACCAGAACGGCGAGAACAAACAAGAGGCCGGGTGGCTGCCAATAGAAATTGAGTTGCGGCACCGCCCACCCCCCGCCCCGCTGACGGTCTGTCTGTGACCTGTTGTGGGAAAGGCCACGGGGCGGGGGGGTGGGTGGCCTTGCAGCTCAATTTCTATTGGCAGCCACCCAGCTGGCTCCACCCATTTTGTTCCACTCTGCCTGTTACTTTGTTCTGGTGTTCTGTAATGGCGGCGGGGGGATAACTGATGTAAGGGGGGCTGCTCCACTGGGGGATACCTGATGTAAGGGGGGGTTGCTCCACTGGGGGATACCTGATGAAAGGGGGGCTCCACTGGGGGATACCTGATGTAAGGGGGGCTGCTCCACTGGGGGATACATGATGTAAGAGGGACACCACTGGGGGATACCTGATGTAAAGGGGACACTGCTGGGGGCTAGCTGATGAAAGGGGGGCTCCACTGGGGGATACCTGATGGCTCGCACTGCTGTAAATCAAATCCAAATGACGTGGCTGCCGGGGGGCGGGACCGAGACACAAACTCTGTGTCTATGGACGCAGGGTGTATGAGACGGGAGCGTGCCCGCAAGGTAACCCCCTTTGGGAGAGAGCTTCCCGAGGGGGGTTAGCTATTGCAGGGAAGAGCTGAGAGAGCCGCCGTGGGACCCCAGAACAGGAGGATCGGGGTCACACTGTGCAAAACGAGCTGCACAGTGGAGGTAAGTACGACATGTTTGTTATTTTTAAAAAATTAAAAATGAACCTTTACAACCCCTTTAAACGTTATGGGGCTAATCATTCAACAGTCACCCAATAACTTCCTGCATAGCATAAATTACTAATTACTAAGTTGGCCATTTTTCTTTTAAGAAATAAATTGCCTCTGTGGCAGAACCAAAATAACAAAGGAAACTAAAATGGATAAACTGCAACAAATGGGGTAATACAAATCACACATCTGTGGTCCTTCCATACACCAATCTGCCTGATTAAATTTAAACTAGTGGCATACAGTATATGTTGCTATCTGTATCAAAGACAGTGGAAATAAGCCTCTCTACTTCTTCAGACCTGCAGTACTGCTTACCACCCTCTGAAAAGCAATCCACAGTGGATCTTTTTCTAGAGGGTAGAATAGCAGAGGCTGGCTGTTTTTTGGTTATTTCTTTCACGTTTTTTTTTTTTTGCATTACGTGATGCAACTGTAAGCTGCAGATTCGAGACAGTGCTGCTTGTCAAACTGTGCACCTTGAGTTAAAAGTGCCACAGCTGCAAAGCAAAGGATCGCAGCCATGGCATGTGTACAGCACTGTCCAGCTGTTATGTTACCGTTGGGGTGGGTGGATGGTAGAACTGCAGCTCAGCTGTCTGTTTTTACAACCCTTACCCCAACCACTCATTTAAAGAGCACTACCAGGCAACTTCTGACAACATTCTACTATTAACAAATGGGGTTAAAAAAGGTGTCTCTGTGTACAATGTGTATGTGAGAGGTTGTGTTAATCTGTGAGAAACAGTTAGGACATGTTGGCATCTGTTATACAAGTAGAAAATCACAGCTCCAGATCACATGAAGTAATTGTCAACAGAACGGTTATCAGAGAAAGTTCGGCCAAATGTCTGAGCCAAGAGGAGGAGCCGCTCTGGATTAAAGGTGACCTGCAAAACCCCAGGAAAAATACAATTTTTTGCAGACAGCTGTACGATAGAATAATCATGGTCTTGACAAAAGATTCTCGTGTCCTACTGAATGATGGCCACAAGATGCCAGTGGTCGGGCTGGGTACCTATGCCCCTCAGGAGGTAGGTACATTCAACTATTCTTGGCAAGCAAAGTATATACCGCAGCACAGTCATCGCCACCATTTTAAACTGTCTGGAGCTAACAAAATCTGGCAGGAATGTTATATTTCTTTTAGTTAAATGCGTAGTGCATACCACAAACTGATACTAGCCAGTGATATCATGCAACAGCAATACAAAGTTTGAGTAAATATGTATCAAGAATTTAAAGCCCAACTACAGTTTTTTGCAGTTGCTGGCAAGCTAAATCTTTTAAAGTTGACCTAGTATCAGACATATTTTTTAAATGCAGCATTCAGAGTAATGTGTCAGTTTAACACTTTCTGGTATTGCCTGTCCTAGAGATGACAGTACTTTCCTTGACAATGCCTCCATCTGCTTATCTCTTTACAAAGATGCAGCCATCTTTGTTCAGGCATCATCCAGGGTCTCCATCTGCTACCTGAACTGAGATACCAGCTCAGAGATGATACAATTATGTAATTCCTGGTGCCTGTGTAGTTCAAGGCTGTGTTTAAGAGACTGGGGAAATGCATCCTCCTTCCTGCAGCAGATTGATGACATCATCTCAGGAAATCTAAACACACACCCAAATCTGCAACACTGCTCCAAACCTACTATAGCCTGCCCCCCCCCCCCCCCCCCCTTGCATAAATGTGTTTTTAAAAAAGGCAAGAGCCGCACTCCACCTTAAATGCTTCATATTGTTTTATTCCATGAATGAATGCACACATTCGATCTCCACCCAACATATAACAAGCAGGGCCCTTATATTGTAACTGTACTGTTTGCCCTAACATTGTGAAGCACTGCGCAAACTGTTGGCGCTATATAAATCCTGTATAATAATAACATACCACACTTTAAATGTGTTTCACACCTAAGGGTTTGCTCACAGGGATTAGAGTAGGTCAGCATCTTAGGAAAGACAAAGACACTAACTATAGTGTGTGCTGGAAGATATGCGGGAAAAGGGGAACGTTTTTTAGTTTGTTCCCGAGGAAGATATGTTTGTCCTTAACCACCTGAGCGTGTGTGGTAAGTGATTCTGTTCGTGGACTGGGAGAACTAGGCCCCATAGTATTATTTTGTAGATAGTTAGGCTGTGTTCTTTATCTTCTTTTCAGGAGATTGCACACTCTACAATCAAGAACGAACTATATTATTGTACTGCACTACAGTGGTAGGCTGCTATTTTTAGTTTGAACATGAGGTGGCGAACAAGTCAGGGATGGACTTCTAAACTGTAGCTTTAAATTTGCCATTGCCTTAATTTGTTGCTATGAGTAATACCCTCGAGGGGGTGCTGCTCGTGTATTTTGGTGTTGTGTTCTTTTACAGATGTCGATGCACGATGAGGAAAAGAGCCACTACTGTGCTTCTGCAATTGTATTGCATACTTTCTACTGTGATGCATATTATACCTAGTCAGAGATAGGAATAGGATCATGTGCTAGATAATGGTATTGTCACTTGAGTATCTGGTTGACAGTGTTTGCTATTGTACTTCTGAAGCTCTGTAAAACTCCAAATTTATTGTGATTCTACAATTTTGTGATGTAACCTTCTTTTTCCCCTTTCCCATCCACTTTGTGTATACACAGGATACTGCGAGGACGAGTTCTTTTTGAGCAAAGGGAGAATGTAGGGATGTAGTTATTTCCTAAATTCTTTTTGCTGTGTATTGGTGATTTGTTAGTGTAGTCATAGTCAGCTTTGCTGTGTGCTGGCTGTGCACTCTAATGCCCTGTACACACAATCGGACATTGATCGGACATTCCGACAACAAAATCCATTTAGATTTTTTCAGACGGATTTTGGGCCAAACTTGTCTTGCATACACACGGCCGCACAAAGTTGTCGGAAAATCCGATCGTTCTGAATGCGGTGACGTAAAACACGTACGTCGGGACTATAAACGGGGTAGTAGCCAATAGCTTTCGCCTCTTAATTTATTCTGAGCGTGCGTGGCACTTTGTCCGTCAGATTTGTGTACACACGATCGGAATTTAAACGATCGGATTTTGTTGTTGGAAAATTTTATATCCTGCTCTCAAACTTTGTGTGTCGGAAATTCTGACGGAAAAAGTCAGATGAAGCCAACACACGATCGTAATTTCCGACAACACAATCCGATCGCACTTTTTCCATCGGAAAATCCGACCGTGTGTACAGGGCATAAGTGTCCAGTGATCATTCTCAGTCACATGCTCTGTGAGTGTTCTCCAGCAGGGTGTGCTAGAGATATGACTGCATTATAGATATTTAATACCTGGCCAATCAGCAGGCCTGGGGAGCTTGCTGTGCATACTGGGAGATCTATTAAATATCTGGGTCACTTCCTGCCCTTACTCTTTCCCTCCAGGGAATTCCATGGATAGGATGTCTGTGTGATCCACTAATCTATACCTCATGCCTTAGGGCCTAGAGTTATGGAGTGTTGAGGGATCTCCTGTCATGGGAGATGTCCCTAAGCTGCTAGCTGAGATGAAGTGCTACTGGGTGTTTGGGGAAGCAAAGCTGCAGTTGTCCTACCACAGGGATGGTGAGTGACCGACTAAGCTGGGAAGCAACACATGAACCTTCCTACTGCTGTCCTGCCTTGTATCCTAAGACTGAGAATACACAGGAATCTCAGTTGACAAGGAGCCACGTTTATGAGATGTTTTCCATCCAGCAGAGTTCTGTTACAGAAGGATTGATATTAGTGAGAAGACTGTGTGTGAGATCAGAGACTGTGTATTGTTAATGGAACCCTCAGGTATCCTATGTTACCTCCACCCTCCTTCCCACTCTTCATGCATGTTCATTATTAAAACATCTACATTGAAGATATTCAAAGTGACTGACACCCTTAATTAATCCACCACCACCCGGAAAAAGGACCCTGAGAAGGAATGTGCCTGGGACATTTATCACAGAGTAAATGGGTCTAGGACATTCACATGTACCTATTGGGCATCAGTAGAGCCAAATGTGCCAGGACCGGTTACCGATAGCGTTACACACTAACCTGTTTCCCCGAAAATAAAACAGCATCTTATATTAATTTTTGCTCCCAAAGATGCGCTAGGTCTTATTTTCAAGGGATGTCTTATTTTTCCATGAAGAAGAATATGGTACACATTTATTGTTGAACAAAAAAAAGGAAATGTATTACTTGTATACGGTACGGTAGTAGTTGTCATCACAAACCAGCATAACCAGACAAACTGTGAATCCTACGGTATCAAGAATTTCTTGTTACTACCATTATTTCCATGTACAACAATCTATGGTACATATACTCATATTTACCGGTATGAACACAAAGTAAGATTTATTCATTGACAGTCATGTCATCATCTTCGGGAACATCATCATAACAATACAAACAATGAATTTCCTGGTGAATTTCTTGTGACTCCATTTCTTTCAGAATCAGTGGACCAAATCTCTCATGTTTAGCAATTGCACTGTCCTTAACCACTTGCCGACCGCCTCACGACGATATACGTCGGCAGAATGGCACGGGCAGGCAGAATCACGTACCTGTACGTGATCTGCCTCCCGCGGGCGGGGGGGTCCCACCGGACCCCCCCCCCCGGTGCCCAAGGCGGTTGGCTTTGGTCTGGGAGTGATGAGAGGTGAGGGGGAGACCATCCGTTCGTGGCCCCCCCTCGCGATCGCTCCCAGCCAATGAGAATCTTCCTTTGCTGCTGTATGCTAAACAGCAGCAAAGGAAATGATGTCATCTCTCCTCGGCTCAGTATTTTCCATTCCGGCGCCGAGGAGAGAAGACATCACTGTGAGTGTAAAACACTCACACACTCAGTAGAACATGCCAGGCACACATTACACCCCCGATCCCCCCCCGATCACCTCCCAATCACCCCCCCTGTCACACTGACACCAAGCAGTTTTTTTTGTTTTTTTCTGATTACTGCATGGTGTCAGTTTGTGACAGTTAGTGTGGTAGGGCAGTTAGTATTAGCCCCCTTTAGGTCTAGGATACCCCCCTAACCCCTACCTAATAAAGTTTTAACTCCTTGATCACCCCCCGTCGCCAGTGTCACTAAGCGATAATCTTTCTGATCGCTGTATTAGTGTCACTGGTGACGCTAGTTAGGGAGCTAAATATTTAGGTTCGCCGTCAGTGTTTTATAGCGTCAGGGACCCCCATATACTATCTAATAATGTTTTAACCTCTTGATTGCCCCCTAGTTAATCCTTTCACCACTGATCACCGTATAAGTGTTACGGGTGACACTGGTTATTTTTTTTATTTTTTATAGTGTCAGGGCACCCGCTGTTTATTACCTAATAAAGGTTTAGCCCCCTGATCGCCCGGCGGTGATATGCATCGCCCCAGGCAGCGTCAGATTAGCGCCAGTACCGCTAACACCCACGCACGCAGCATACGCCTCCCTTAGTGGTATAGTATCTAAACGGATCAATATCTGATCCGATCAGATCTATACTAGCATCCCCAGCAGTTTAGGGTTCCCAAAAACGCAGTGTTAGCGGGATCAGCCCAGATACCTGCTAGCACCTGCGTTTTGCTCCTCCGCCCGGCCCAGCCCAGCCCACTCAAGTGCAGTATCGATCGATCACTGTCACTTACAAAACACTAAACGCATAACTGCAGCGCTCGCAGAGTCAGGCCTGATCCCTGCGATCACTAACAGTTTTTTTGGTAGCATTTTGGTGAACTGGCAAGCACCAGCCCCAGGCAGCATCAGGTTAGCGCCAGTACCACTAACACCCACGCACGCACCGTACACCTCCCTTAGTGGTATAGTATCTGAACGGATCAATATCTGATCCGATCAGATCTATACTAGCGTCCCCAGCAGTTTAGGGTTCCCAAAAACGCAGTGTTAGCAGGATCAGCCCAGATACCTGCTAGCACCTGCGTTTTGCCCCTCCGCCCGGCCCAGCCCAGCCCACCCAAGTGCAGTATCGATCGATCACTGTCACTTACAAAACACTAAACACATAACTGCAACGTTTGCAGAGTCAGGCCTGATCCCTGCGATCGCTAACAGTTTTTTTGGTAGCGTTTTGGTGAACTGGCAAACACTAGCCCCAAGCAGCGTCAGGTTAGCGCCAGTACCGCTAACACCCACGCACGCACTGTACACCTCCCTTAGTGGTATAGTATCTGAACGGATCAATATCTGATCCGATCAGATCTATACTAGCATCCCCAGCAGTTTAGGGTTCCCAAAAACGCAGCGTTAGCGGGATCAGCCCAGATACCTGCTAGCACCTGCGTTTTGCCCCTCCGCCCGGCCCAGCCCAGCCCACCCAAGTGCAGTATCGATCGATCACTGTCGCTTACAAAACACTAAACGCATAACTGCAGCGTTCGCAGAGTCAGGCCTGATCCCTGCGATCGCTAACAATTTTCTTGGTAGCGTTTTGGTGAACTGGCAAGCGCCAGCGGCCTAGTACACCCCGGTCGTAGTCAAACCAGCACTGCAGTAACACTTGGTGACGTGGCGAGTCCCATAAGTGCAGTTCAAGCTGTGAGGTGGCAAGCACAAGTAGTGTCCCGCTGCCACCAAGAAGACAAACACAGGCCCATCGTGCCCATAATGCCCTTCCTGCTGCATTCGCCAATCCTAATTGGGAACCCACCGCTTCTGCAGCACCCGTACTTCCCCCATTCACATCCCCAACCAAATGCAGTCGGCTGCACAAGAGGCATTTTTATGTCCTCCCGAGTACCCCTACCCAACGAACCCCCCCCCCCAAAAAGATGTTGTGTCTGCAGCAAGCGCGGATATAGGCGTGACACCCGCTATTATTGTCACTCCTGTCCTGACAATCCTGGTCTTTGCATTGGTGAATGTTTTGAACGCTACCATGCACTAGTTGAGTATTAGCGCAGGGTACAGCATTGCACAGACTAGGCACACTTTCACAGGGTCTCCCAAGATGCCATCGCATTTTGAGAGACCCGAACCTGGAACCGGTTACCGTTATAAAAGTTAGTTACAAAAAAAGTGTAAAAAAAAAAAAATATATAAAATAAAAAATTATAGTTGTCGTTTCATTGTTCTCTCTCTCTCTATTCTCTCTCTATTGTTCTGCTCTTTTTTACTGTATTCTATTCTGCAATGTTTTATTGTTATTATGTTTTATCACGTTTGCTTTTCAGGTATGCAATTTTTTATACTTTACCGTTTACTGTGTTTTATTGCTAACCATTTTTTTGTCTTCAGGTACGCCATTTACGACTTTGAGTGGTTATACCAGAATGATGCCTGCAGGTTTAGGTATCATCTTGGTATCATTCTTTTCAGCCAGCGGTCGGCTTTCATGTAAAAGCAATCCTAGCGGCTAATTAGCCTCTAGACTGCTTTTACAAGCAGTGGGAGGGAATGCCCCCCCCCACCATCTTCCGTGTTTTTCTCTGGCTCTCCTGTCTCAACAGGGAACCTGAGAATGCAGCCGGTGATTCAGCCAGCTGACCATAGAGCTGATCAGAGACCAGAGTAGCTCCAAACATCTCTATGGCCTAAGAAACCGGAAGCTACGAGCATTTCATGACTTAGATTTCGCCGGATGTAAACAGCGCCATTGGGAAAGCATTTTATCCCACCGATCTTGGTGTGGTCAGATGCTTTGAGGGTAGAGAAGAGATCTAGGGTCTAATAGACCCCAATTTTTTCAAAAAAGAGTACCTGTCACTACCTATTGCTATCATGGGGGATATTTACATTCCCTGAGATAACAATAAAAATGATTAAAAAAAAATGAAAGGAACAGTTTAAAAATAAGATAAAAAAAGCAAAAAAATAATAAAGAAAAAAAAAAAAAAAAGCACCCCTGTCCCCCCCTGCTCTCGCGCTAAGGCGAACGCAAGCGTCGGTCTGGCGTCAAATGTAAACAGCAATTGCACCATGCATGTGATGTATCACTGCGAAGGTCAGATCGAGGGCAGTAATTTTAGCAGTAGACCTCCTCTGTAAATCTAAAGTGGTAACCTGTAAAGGCTTTTAAAGGCTTTTAAAAATGTATTTATTTTGTTGCCACTGCACATTTGTGCGCAATTTTAAAGCATGTCATGTTTGGTATCCATGTACTCGGCCTAAGATCATCTTTTTTATTTCATCAAACATTTGGGCAATATAGTGTGTTTTAGTGCATTAAAATTTAAAAAAGTGTGTTTTTTCCCCAAAAAATGCGTTTGAAAAATCGCTGCGCAAATACTGTGTGAACAAAAAAAAAATGAAACACCCACCATTTTAATCTGTAGGGCATTTGCTTTAAAAAAATATATAATGTTTGGGGGTTCAAAGTAATTTTCTTGCAAAAAAAATAATTTTTTCATGTAAACAAAAAGTGTCAGAAAGGGCTTTGTCTTCAAGTGGTTAGAAGAGTGGGTGATGTGTGACATAAGCTTCTAAATGTTGTGCATAAAATGCCAGGACAGTTCAAAATCCCCCCCAAATTACCCCATTTTGGAAAGTAGACACCCCAAGCTATTTGCTGAGAGGCATGTCGAGTCCATGGAATATTTTATACTGTGACACAAGTTGCGGGAAAAAGACACATTTTTTTTTTTTTTTTTGCACAAAGTTGTCACTAAATGATATATTTCTCAAACATGCCATGGGAATATGTGAAATTACACCCCAAAATACATTCTGTTGCTTCTCCTGAGTACGGGGATACCACATGTGTGAGACTTTTTGGGAGCCATACCCGCGTACGGGACCCCGAAAACCAATCACCGCCTTCAGGCTTTCTAAGGGCGTAAATTTTTGATTTCACTCTTCACTGCCTATCACAGTTTTGGAGGCCATGGAATGCCCAGGTGGCACAACCCCCCCCCCCCCCAAATGACCCTATTTTGGAAAGTAGACACCCCAAGCTATTTGCTGAAAGGTATAGTGAGTATTTTGCAGACCTCACTTTTTGTCACAAAGTTTTGAAAATTGAAAAAAGAAAAAAAAAAAGTTTTTTCTTGTCTTTCTTCATTTTCAAAAACAAATGAGAGCTGCAAAATACTCACCATGCCTCTCAGCAAATAGCTTGGGGTGTCTACTTTCCAAAATGGGGTCATTTGGGGGGGGGTTGTGCCACCTGGGCATTCCATGGCCTCCGAAACTGTGATAGGCAGTGAAGAGTGAAATCAAAAATTTACACCCTTAGAAATCCTGAAGGCGGTGATTGGTTTTCGGGGCCCCGTACGCGGCTAGGCTCCCAAAAAGTCCCACACATGTGGTATCCCCGTACTCAAGAGAAGCAGCTGAATGTATTTTGGGGTGCAATTCCACATATGCCCATGGCCTGTGTGAGCAATATATCATTTAGTGACAACTTTTTGTAATTTTTTTTTTTGTTGTCATTATTCAATCACTTGGGACAAAAAAAATTAATATTCAATGGGCTCAACATGCCTCTCAGCAATTTCCTTGGGGTGTCCACTTTCCAAAATGGGGTCATTTGGGGGGGGGTTTGTACTGCCCTGCCATTTTAGCACCTCAAGAAATGACATAGGCAGTCATAAACTAAAAGCTGTGTAAATTCCAGAAAATGTACCCTAGCTTGTAGACGCTATAACTTTTGCGCAAACCAATAAATATACGCTTATTGACATTTTTTATACCAAAGACATGTGGCCGAATACATTTTGGCCTAAATGTATGACTAAAATTGAGTTTATTGGATTTTTTTTATAACAAACAGTAGAAAATATCATTTTTTTTCAAAATTTTCGGTCTTTTTCCGTTTATAGCGCAAAAAATAAAAACGGCAGAGGTGATCAAATACCATCAAAAGAAAGCTCTATTTGTGGGAAGAAAAGGACGCAAATTTCATTTGGGTACAGCATTGCATGACCGCGCAATTAGCAGTTAAAGCGACGCAGTGCCAAATTGTAAAAAGTGCTCTGGTCAGGAAGGGGGTAAATCCTTCCGGGGCTGAAGTGATTAAATGAGTATCTTGTCAAGGTAGCCTGCTCGTAGTGCATTTGCAAATCCACCCTGTGTCATTTTAAGTGAGCCCCCCTCCCCCCACCCCTGTGCGATGCATAGTAGCCCATTATGCTTTAACTCTGCAGGAAAATAAAGAGGTAGTAAAACCCATCAGGGTTTATTTCCTATTTAACAACTCCTTTAAAGTGTTTGTTACCCCAGCATTTTAAATTCCTGATATGTGCCTACTGCACCATGTACTTGTATGAAAAAGTCTCCTGTTCTCTTTGTATTGTTTCCTTTGTGTGAAATCTCTGGTGTTCCTGCCAGTCCCTCTGCTTTCCTGTTAAAAACTGGCCACACTAGGCAGGAGAGCACACTGTGGACAGTTGCAGTGTTGTCAGAGCAGAGCAGAGCAGAGCAGACGTACACTTGTGTGTGCGAGAAGCGCCGGCCATCCAGGATCCAGGATCCTCCCCAAGGCTCCCCTGGGCTCCCCAGCGGACGGACCAGGTCCCCCAGCACCTCCCCCAGCAACATCTTGGAATGGTAGCAGGTACCTGGGCCCCAGTGTGATCACGCCGCAACCTAGCCTCCGGACGCCCAGTTCCAGCCACAGCCTCTCAGGACTCTCAGGACTCCGCTCCGGCCAGCACGCCACCTAGCCCGGCCAGCACACCGCCCCAGCCCGGCCGGCCTGCCGCGCCTCCCCCAGCCTCCTCACCCCATCGGCAGTCCCGCTCCCCCTCACCCCACCTAGCTGTGTCGCGATCGTTCCAACAGGGATCCTTCCTAGGACAGACCGCGGCCTGGGCCCTATCCGGCGGCCATCTTGAGACACCCAGACGCAGCAGCAGCACCCCCTGAACCTCCAGGAGCACTTCCTTGGACCCCGGCGGGTCCTACCGGGACCCCGACCCGCCCACCCGCCCAGACCCCTGCCGTCTAGTATCCCCCCCCAGCATTCTATCCACAGCGGCTCGGGCCTAGTCCGGCGGCCATCTTGGTACTCCCAAGGCGGCCGCAGCTCCCTGTAGACCACCCGGAGCCGTCCCGGGCTCACAGCAGCACTTTGCAAGGACCCACCAGCCCCCAGCCACCGGTGCACCTCCGCAGCCACGGTCTGGTCACCTCGTCCCTAACTGCTAGACTCGGGGGGACAGACCGCGGCTGCGGCCTAGCTCCAACCACCTCAGCTCACTCCTCTCTCTCCGCTGGCTGTGCCCATCGCCCCTGAATACCACCGCCGGTTCACCTCTAGGGCACAGGGCAATACTGAGAGAAGGACTATCTACGGCTCAGGCCTTGCACCGGCATTCATCTTGCATCCCCCCAGACGCAGCCCAGTACCAGGAAGCAGTAGCCTAGATCAACCTCAGGGCCCTCTCCTTAGTCTGACCCCCACCCCCCCTACTCATCACCGACCAACCGGGGTCAGGTAAGTACACGGGGCCACCCTCTAGCAGTTGATCCTGGGACACAGTCCGATCGCCTCCGGGGTCAGGAAGGAATTTTTTCCTCTGCTGTAGCAATTGGCCAGCTCAGCTAGGGGTTTTCGCCTTCCTCTGGATCAACAGGAGGCGGTTAGGCCCGCGCGCCCCCCCCCCCACCACCACCACCACCAAGCCCCATTGTGCCATCATCAACGCCACCTGAAGCAGCGGCTTTCTTCAGACCATCATCTTCTCAGCAACAGAAGCAACGGCACCCTTCAGGATCTCCATCTTCTTAGCAAATCCACCGTTGATACATCAGGTTTATCACCACATCATCCTACCTAAGTAATTTTTCGCCATGTGCAACTTCAAGTACTCAACGGACGCGCTCCACAGGCTAAGAAATAACACCTCAACATTAAAAACTTCCGTTCATAAAATACTACTGAAAGAACAACTACTAAGGACCAACCTACAATCAACCATCAAATCTAGGAAGACAACAATTCAACCACAACAATTAGTATGCGCTCTGATCAACACTAGATCTGCAGTCAAGCACAGGCTGGAAGTACACAACTTCATCACCCAAAACAACATAGATTGCCTCTTCATTACCGAAAGCTAGCTAACACCCGACTGCAACGCCATCCTAACCGAATTAGTACCTGAGAACTACAGGATCCTAACGGAGCACAGAACAGGAAAAAAAGGAGGAGGCCTAGCAGTGATCTTCAAATCTCACCTCGCGCTCACCAAACCAACTGTACAGAACTCAGTGCCTTTCATGGAGACACTCACCCTACATCTACAAACAACACCCCAAGATACTATCCACATACTTCTATGCTACAGACCACCAGGACCAAAGACAAACCTCCTGACTCCCTTCACAGAATTCATGTCAACTCACACCCTGAAGACCAAAAACTTTTTGGCACTTGGAGATTTGAACTTCTGGGCAAACTCCACCCAAGACCCTATCGCCACCGCCTGCATCAACCAACTGAAAGAATTAGGTCTGCAGCAACTGATAAATGCTCCCACACATGGTTCAGGACTCAGGACACATTCTAGACCTCATCTTCAAACAAAATATGGACGTCAACATATTCGACAATCTACCGCTACCATGGACGGACCACCACGCTATCAAATTTAATATCGCTACCAACACCACCCTCCAAAAACGGAAACAGGCAATTACAACACACTGGACAAGATCTCAGAGGAAACTACACTCCGAACTCTTCAAAACCACATTATCTAACAAAATAGCAATGTTAAACTTAAACCACTCAACGGAACAAACACTCAACTCCTTAAACAAGGCATTACTACAAACTGCGGACTCAGTGACTCCAAAATGTAGAACACACATCCACAAAACAACCTCTGGATGGTTTAATGACACTCTTACTTTATTAAAGCAGGAACGCAGACGAGCTGAAAGAGCCTGGAGAAAACCCACAAAGGAAAACCACACAAACTACAAAGCACTCACGGAGAAATATCACAAAGCAATCTTCAAAGCAAAAAATTCTCAAACACCATCTCATCAGCCTTAAACCGCCCTCGGGAACTCTTCAAAATAGTCACCAAGACAATGAACCCTACCTGTCTAGAGCCCCCAGGAAACGAAACCCAAGAGTTCTGCAATGAATTATCGGATTTTTTTATCGATAAAATCGACAACATCCGGAAAACAATCCAACAGGAAAAAACAACCAATCTCATTCAACTAAAGCAAAAAGAAAAAATCAATATGATCATCACACAAGCACCGAAATTCTCACTGGTCCCAATCACCACTGACACCACCAAAAACATCATCAGAAGCCTCAGAGATAGCACATCACCAAACGACATAATTCCCACAAAACTCCTGAAAGAATGTTCCGACATCTTGGCTCCCACTATAACACACCTCATCAACCAGTCGTTCAAAGACAGGACTGTTCCAACCGCCCTCAAACATGGCATTGTCAAACCCCTCCTAAAGAAACCCAACCTCGACCCTAAGAACCCTAACTATCGCAGACCGATAACAAGCCTCAACACCATCTCCAAGATTATGGAGAAAGCAGTAGTACAACAGCTTCAACACCACCTGGACACGCACAAACTTCTAGACACTCTGCAATCAGGCTTCCGCCCAGGCCATACACCTCCCTTAGTGGTATAGTATCTGAACGGATCAATATCTGATCCGATCAGATTTATACTAGCGTCCCCAGCAGTTTAGGGTTCCCAAAAACGCAGTGTTAGCAGGATCAGCCCAGATACCTGCTAGCACCTGCGTTTTGCCCCTCCGCCCGGCCCAGCCCAGCCCACCCAAGTGCAGTATCGATCGATCACTGTCACTTACAAAACACTAAACGCATAACTGCAGCGTTTGCAGAGTCAGGCCTGATCCCTGCGATCGCTAACAGTTTTTTTGGTAGCGTTTTGGTGAACTGGCAAACACTAGCCCCAAGCAGCGTCAGGTTAGCGCCAGTACCGCTAACACCCACGCACGCACCGTACACCTCCCTTAGTGGTATAGTATCTGAACGGATCAATATCTGATCCGATCAGATCTATACTAGCATCCCCAGCAGTTTAGGGTTCCCAAAAACGCAGCGTTAGCGGGATCAGCCCAGATACCTGCTAGCACCTGCATTTTGCCCCTCCGCCCGGCCCAGCCCAGCCCACCCAAGTGCAGTATCGATCGATCACTGTCGCTTACAAAACACTAAACGCATAACTGCAGCGTTCGCAGAGTCAGGCCTGATCCCTGCGATCGCTAACAATTTTCTTGGTAGCGTTTTGGTGAACTGGCAAGCGCCAGCGGCCTAGTACACCCCGGTCGTAGTCAAACCAGCACTGCAGTAACACTTGGTGACGTGGCGAGTCCCATAAGTGCAGTTCAAGCTGGTGAGGTGGCAAGCACAAGTAGTGTCCCGCTGCCACCAAGAAGACAAACACAGGCCCATCGTGCCCATAATGCCCTTCCTGCTGCATTCGCCAATCCTAATTGGGAACCCACCGCTTCTGCAGCACCCGTACTTCCCCCATTCACATCCCCAACCAAATGCAGTCGGCTGCACAAGAGGCATTTTTATGTCCTCCCGAGTACCCCTACCCAACGAACCCCCCCCCCCCAAAAAGATGTTGTGTCTGCAGCAAGCGCGGATATAGGCGTGACACCCGCTATTATTGTCACTCCTGTCCTGACAATCCTGGTCTTTGCATTGGTGAATGTTTTGAACGCTACCATGCACTAGTTGAGTATTAGCGCAGGGTACAGCATTGCACAGACTAGGCACACTTTCACAGGGTCTCCCAAGATGCCATCGCATTTTGAGAGACCCGAACCTGGAACCGGTTACCGTTATAAAAGTTAGTTACAAAAAAAGTGTAAAAAAAAAAATATATATAAAATAAAAAATTATAGTTGTCGTTTCATTGTTCTCTCTCTCTCTATTCTCTCTCTATTGTTCTGCTCTTTTTTACTGTATTCTATTCTGCAATGTTTTATTGTTATTATGTTTTATCACGTTTGCTTTTCAGGTATGCAATTTTTTATACTTTACCGTTTACTGTGTTTTATTGCTAACCATTTTTTTGTCTTCAGGTACGCCATTCACGACTTTGAGTGGTTATACCAGAATGATGCCTGCAGGTTTAGGTATCATCTTGGTATCATTCTTTTCAGCCAGCGGTCAGCTTTCATGTAAAAGCAATCCTAGCAGCTAATTAGCCTCTAGACTGCTTTTACAAGCAGTGGGAGGGAATGCCCCCCCCCACCATCTTCCGTGTTTTTCTCTGGCTCTCCTGTCTCAACAGGGAACCTGAGAATGCAGCCGGTGATTCAGCCAGCTGACCATAGAGCTGATCAGAGACCAGAGTAGCTCCAAACATCTCTATGGCCTAAGAAACTGGAAGCTACGAGCATTTCATGACTTAGATTTCGCCGGATGTAAACAGCGCCATTGGGAAAGCATTTTATCCCACCGATCTTGGTGTGGTCAGATGCTTTGAGGGCAGAGAAGAGATCTAGGGTCTAATAGACCCCAATTTTTTCAAAAAAGAGTACCTGTCACTACCTATTGCTATCATGGGGGATATTTACATTCCCTGAGATAACAATAAAAATGATTAAAAAAAAAAATGAAAGGAACAGTTTAAAAATAAGATAAAAAAAGCAAAAAAATAATAAAGAAAAAAAAAAAAAAAAAAAAAAGCACCCCTGTCCCCCCCTGCTCTCGCGCTAAGGCGAACGCAAGCGTCGGTCTGGCGTCAAATGTAAACAGCAATTGCACCATGCATGTGAGGTATCACTGCGAAGGTCAGATCGAGGGCAGTAATTTTAGCAGTAGACCTCCTCTGTAAATCTAAAGTGGTAACCTGTAAAGGCTTTTAAAGGCTTTTAAAAATGTATTTATTTTGTTGCCACTGCACATTTGTGCGCAATTTTAAAGCATGTCATGTTTGGTATCCATGTACTCCGCCTAAGATCATCTTTTTTATTTCATCAAACATTTGGGCAATATAGTGTGTTTTAGTGCATTAAAATTTAAAAAAGTGTGTTTTTTCCCCAAAAAATGCGTTTGAAAAATCGCTGCGCAAATACTGTGTGAAAAAAAAAAATGAAACACCCACCATTTTAATCTGTAGGGCATTTGCTTTAAAAAAATATATAATGTTTGGGGGTTCAAAGTAATTTTCTTGCAAAAAAAATAATTTTTTCATGTAAACAAAAAGTGTCAGAAAGGGCTTTGTCTTCAAGTGGTTAGAAGAGTGGGTGATGTGTGACATAAGCTTCTAAATGTTGTGCATAAAATGCCAGGACAGTTCAAAACCCCCCCCAAATGACCCCATTTTGGAAAGTAGACACCCCAAGCTATTTGCTGAGAGGCATGTCGAGTCCATGGAATATTTTATATTGTGACACAAGTTGCGGGAAAAAGACACATTTTTTTTTTTTTTTTTTTTGCACAAAGTTGTCACTAAATGATATATTTCTCAAACATGCCATGGGAATATGTGAAATTACACCCCAAAATACATTCTGTTGCTTCTCCTGAGTACGGGGATACCACATGTGTGAGACTTTTTGGGAGCCATACCCGCGTACGGGACCCCGAAAACCAATCACCGCCTTCAGGCTTTCTAAGGGCGTAAATTTTTGATTTCACTCTTCACTGCCTATCACAGTTTTGGAGGCCATGGAATGCCCAGGTGGCACAACCCCCCCCCCCCCCCAAATGACCCTATTTTGGAAAGTAGACACCCCAAGCTATTTGCTGAAAGGTATAGTGAGTATTTTGCAGACCTCACTTTTTGTCACAAAGTTTTGAAAATTGAAAAAAGAAAAAAAAAAAGTTTTTTCTTGTCTTTCTTCATTTTCAAAAACAAATGAGAGCTGCAAAATACTCACCATGCCTCTCAGCAAATAGCTTGGGGTGTCTACTTTCCAAAATGGGGTCATTTGGGGGGGGGTTGTGCCACCTGGGCATTCCATGGCCTCCGAAACAGTGATAGGCAGTGAAGAGTGAAATCAAAAATTTACACCCTTAGAAATCCTGAAGGCGGTGATTGGTTTTCGGGGCCCCATACGCGGCTAGGCTCCCAAAAAGTCCCACACATGTGGTATCCCCGTACTCAAGAGAAGCAGCTGAATGTATTTTGGGGTGCAATTCCACATATGCCCATGGCCTGTGTGAGCAATATATCATTTAGTGACAACTTTTTGTAATTTTTTTTTTTGTTGTCATTATTCAATCACTTGGGACAAAAAAAATTAATATTCAATGGGCTCAACATGCCTCTCAGCAATTTCCTTGGGGTGTCCACTTTCCAAAATGGGGTCATTTGGGGGGGGGTTTGTACTGCCCTGCCATTTTAGCACCTCAAGAAATGACATAGGCAGTCATAAACTAAAAGCTGTGTAAATTCCAGAAAATGTACCCTAGCTTGTAGACGCTATAACTTTTGCGCAAACCAATAAATATACGCTTATTGACATTTTTTATACCAAAGACATGTGGCCGAATACATTTTGGCCTAAATGTATGACTAAAATTGAGTTTATTGGATTTTTTTTATAACAAACAGTAGAAAATATCATTTTTTTTCAAAATTTTCGGTCTTTTTCCGTTTATAGCGCAAAAAATAAAAACGGCAGAGGTGATCAAATACCATCAAAAGAAAGCTCTATTTGTGGGAAGAAAAGGACGCAAATTTCATTTGGGTACAGCATTGCATGACCGCGCAATTAGCAGTTAAAGCGACGCAGTGCCAAATTGTAAAAAGTGCTCTGGTCAGGAAGGGGGTAAATCCTTCCGGGGCTGAAGTGATTAAATGAGTATCTTGTCAAGGTAGCCTGCTCGTAGTGCATTTGCAAATCCACCCTGTGTCATTTTAAGTGAGCCCCCCTCCCCCCACCCCTGTGCGATGCATAGTAGCCCATTATGCTTTAACTCTGCAGGAAAATAAAGAGGTAGTAAAACCCATCAGGGTTTATTTCCTATTTAACAACTCCTTTAAAGTGTTTGTTACCCCAGCATTTTAAATTCCTGATATGTGCCTACTGCACCATGTACTTGTATGAAAAAGTCTCCTGTTCTCTTTGTATTGTTTCCTTTGTGTGAAATCTCTGGTGTTCCTGCCAGTCCCTCTGCTTTCCTGTTAAAAACTGGCCACACTAGGCAGGAGAGCACACTGTGGACAGTTGCAGTGTTGTCAGAGCAGAGCAGAGCAGAGCAGACGTACACTTGTGTGTGCGAGAAGCGCCGGCCATCCAGGATCCAGGATCCTCCCCAAGGCTCCCCTGGGCTCCCCAGCGGACGGACCAGGTCCCCCAGCACCTCCCCAGCAACATCTTGGAATGGTAGCAGGTACCTGGGCCCCAGTGTGATCACGCCGCAACCTAGCCTCCGGACGCCCAGTTCCAGCCACAGCCTCTCAGGACTCTCAGGACTCCGCTCCGGCCAGCACGCCACCTAGCCCGGCCAGCACACCGCCCCAGCCCGGCCGGCCTGCCGCGCCTCCCCCAGCCTCCTCACCCCATCGGCAGTCCCGCTCCCCCTCACCCCACCTAGCTGTGTCGCGATCGTTCCAACAGGGATCCTTCCTAGGACAGACCGCGGCCTGGGCCCTATCCGGCGGCCATCTTGAGACACCCAGACGCAGCAGCAGCACCCCCTGAACCTCCAGGAGCACTTCCTTGGACCCCGGCGGGTCCTACCGGGACCCCGACCCGCCCACCCGCCCAGACCCCTGCCGTCTAGTATCCCCCCCCAGCATTCTATCCACAGCGGCTCGGGCCTAGTCCGGCGGCCATCTTGGTACTCCCAAGGCGGCCGCAGCTCCCTGTAGACCACCCGGAGCCGTCCCGGGCTCACAGCAGCACTTTGCAAGGACCCACCAGCCCCCAGCCACCGGTGCACCTCCGCAGCCACGGTCTGGTCACCTCGTCCCTAACTGCTAGACTCGGGGGGACAGACCGCGGCTGCGGCCTAGCTCCAACCACCTCAGCTCACTCCTCTCTCTCCGCTGGCTGTGCCCGTCGCCCCTGAATACCACCGCCGGTTCACCTCTAGGGCACAGGGCAATACTGAGAGAAGGACTATCCACGGCTCAGGCCTTGCACCGGCATTCATCTTGCATCCCCCCAGACGCAGCCCAGTACCAGGAAGCAGTAGCCTAGATCAACCTCAGGGCCCTCTCCTTAGTCTGACCCCCACCCCCCCTACTCATCACCGACCAACCGGGGTCAGGTAAGTACACGGGGCCACCCTCTAGCAGTTGATCCTGGGACACAGTCCGATCGCCTCCGGGGTCAGGAAGGAATTTTTTCCTCTGCTGTAGCAATTGGCCAGCTCAGCTAGGGGTTTTCGCCTTCCTCTGGATCAACAGGAGGCGGTTAGGCCCGCGCGCCCCCCCCCCCCCCCACCACCACCACCAAGCCCCATTGTGCCATCATCAACGCCACCTGAAGCAGCGGCTTTCTTCAGACCATCATCTTCTCAGCAACAGAAGCAACGGCACCCTTCAGGGTCTCCATCTTCTTAGCAAATCCACCGTTGATACATCAGGTTTATCACCACATCATCCTACCTAAGTAATTTTTCGCCATGTGCAACTTCAAGTACTCAACGGACGCGCTCCACAGGCTAAGAAATAACACCTCAACATTAAAAACTTCCGTTCATAAAATACTACTGAAAGAACAACTACTAAGGACCAACCTACAATCAACCATCAAATCTAGGAAGACAACAATTCAACCACAACAATTAGTATGCGCTCTGATCAACACTAGATCTGCAGTCAAGCACAGGCTGGAAGTACACAACTTCATCACCCAAAACAACATAGATTGCCTCTTCATTACCGAAAGCTAGCTAACACCCGACTGCAACGCCATCCTAACCGAATTAGTACCTGAGAACTACAGGATCCTAACGGAGCTCAGAACAGGAAAAAAAGGAGGAGGCCTAGCAGTGATCTTCAAATCTCACCTCGCGCTCTTGGAGATTTGAACTTCTGGGCAAACTCCACCCAAGACCCTATCGCCACCGCCTGCATCAACCAACTGAAAGAATTAGGTCTGCAGCAACTGATAAATGCTCCCACACATGGTTCAGGACTCAGGACACATTCTAGACCTCATCTTCAAACAAAATATGGACGTCAACATATTCGACAATCTACCGCTACCATGGACGGACCACCACGCTATCAAATTTAATATCGCTACCAACACCACCCTCCAAAAACGGAAACAGGCAATTACAACACACTGGACAAGATCTCAGAGGAAACTACACTCCGAACTCTTCAAAACCACATTATCTAAGAAAATAGCAATGTTAAACTTAAACCACTCAACGGAACAAACACTCAACTCCTTAAACAAGGCATTACTACAAACTGCGGACTCAGTGACTCCAAAATGTAGAACACACATCCACAAAACAACCTCTGGATGGTTTAATGACACTCTTACTTTATTAAAGCAGGAACGCAGACGAGCTGAAAGAGCCTGGAGAAAACCCACAAAGGAAAACCACACAAACTACAAAGCACTCACGGAGAAATATCACAAAGCAATCTTCAAAGCAAAAAAGGAACATTTCTCAAACACCATCTCATCAGCCTTAAACCGCCCTCGGGAACTCTTCAAAATAGTCACCAAGACAATGAACCCTACCTGTCTAGAGCCCCCAGGAAACGAAACCCAAGAGTTCTGCAATGAATTATCGGATTTTTTTATCGATAAAATCGACAACATCCGGAAAACAATCCAACAGGAAAAAACAACCAATCTCATTCAACTAAAGCAAAAAGAAAAAATCAATATGATCATCACACAAGCACCGAAATTCTCACTGGTCCCAATCACCACTGACACCACCAAAAACATCATCAGAAGCCTCAGAGACAGCACATCACCAAACGACATAATTCCCACAAAACTCCTGAAAGAATGTTCCGACATCTTGGCTCCCACTATAACACACCTCATCAACCAGTCGTTCAAAGACAGGACTGTTCCAACCGCCCTCAAACATGGCATTGTCAAACCCCTCCTAAAGAAACCCAACCTCGACCCTAAGAACCCTAACTATCGCAGACCGATAACAAGCCTCAACACCATCTCCAAGATTATGGAGAAAGCAGTAGTACAACAGCTTCAACACCACCTGGACACGCACAAACTTCTAGACACTCTGCAATCAGGCTTCCGCCCAGGCCATGGCACAGAGACGGCACTACTCAAAATATGGGACGACGCCCTAGAAGCAGCTGATGATGGAGAATCATGTCTCCTGGTACTGTTGGACCTCAGCGCAGCATTCGATACAGTGGACCACAATACTCTACTCATCCGCCTCACAGAAGTAGCAGGAGTCACTGATCCAGATCTACAATGGTTCGCATCCTTCTTAGGAAATCGCTCTCAGACAGTGAAACTAGGAGCTTTCACCTCTGAAACCCGGGCAATCTCTTGCGGAGTCCCCCAAGGTTCACCATTGTCACCAGTGCTTTTCAACATCTACATCCGCCCACTCCTCAAAATCATCAAAAAATCGGACCTCTGCTTCCACTCATACGCTGATGATACCCAACTCTACCTTCGCATCCCTGGAGAAAAGGCCATCATCAGCAACTAGAAAAATGCCTCACTTTGATAGACGACTGGATGACCACTAGCTCTCTTAAACTCAACGGATCAAAAACAGAGCTTCTTCTCCTACACGCAAATCAAAATTCCAAAACTAAGACCCCATGGACACCACCCACCATCTTCGGACAAACCATCTCTCCAAGCACCAAAGCCAAGAGTCTCGGAGTCATTTTGGACTCAGAAATGTCAATGGATGCACAAATAGGATCAGTAGTCAGCCAATCTCACCATCTCCTCCGCCTGCTACGTAGACTCATCCCCTTCGTCCCAGAAGAGGACAAAGTAGCAGTAGTTGGAACAATCATCAATTACAGACTTGACTACGCAAACTCCCTCTACATAGGACTACCCCAATATCAGCTTGCGCGCTTGTAACTCATCCAAAACACGGCGGCAAGACTGTTAACAGGAAAAAAACCCTGGGAATCCATCTCCCCTTCCCTGAGGAGCCTACATTGGCTATCCGTAAAGAACCGAATCAAATTCAAGACCCTCTGCCTCACCCACAAATGTATACAAGGAAACGCTCCTCAATACCTATGCGAGAAAATAAAGCACTATACACCCAATCGCAGTCTTCGATCTTCAAACCAAAACCTGCTCCTTATTCCAAAAACCCGCTACAAAACAAAAGGAGAAAGAAGATTCGCAGTCCAAGGACCACGACTATGGAACGCTCTACCTACCCACATCCGCATGGAAGAAAGCCATCAGGCCTTTAGGAAGAAAGTCAAGACATACCTCTTCTAAGGAGCTGGACAATACAGGAGAGATCAAGCGCCTCAAGGCGATTCAGTTCGCATGTGCAGCACTATACAAATCATTAATTCATTCATTCATTCAGTTCTTTAGCTATGCTGGGAACTCAGCTTGCTCTCCTCCAATGACCAGAATTGTCCTGACACCACCCCCAACCCCCCCCCCCCATGCACAGCCTTTCACTGGGAAGGTCAGTGTTCTACTACTTCTCCTTCCCCCAGCACTTATTCAGCTGAGAACAGAAGGAACAAAGGGGATGTGATCACTTATAAAAAAAAGGAAAAATAGGTATTTATAATGTTCTTTTTATATTTATGCACTAATGTTTACCTATCATTTCAATTTTACACCGAATGGGTTGTTTTACAAGGTGATCATATAATCACTTTAAAGCTTTTTAAAAGTGAAGTGTAGCCAGGTGCTGGCTAACTTTGCTTGTGTTATCGTGGGTCATTCTGTAACACCAGCTGCAGTAGGCTTGTTTCCCTCTAGTGTTCAGCCTGGACACTGTGTCATCATCTCCTGAATGCAGAGCAAGCAGAGACCGCATCTAAAAGCAAGGGATCATGGGATATGTGGTCCGAGGAGCCAGGATTTAAATTGGAGCCAGACTGCTGCAGACTACAAGTTCCAGTGGGCTGGGAGAGAGAGAAAAATTCTGAATAAGGACATAATTAGCCTGGTTCGGCCTTTCTCTTGGGACCACAGCCTTCAGCTGAGAGCGGAGACACAGCCGCTCTGGGGAATGCGAGCAGGCGCTACGGCCTAGGCAGCGGGGAGAGTCTCCAGCGAGTGAGCGAGCAGATCCACCATTACTAGCTCCCTGTTGGCCGAGTGACAGTCGGGAAAATGTAAGGAGAAACCAGATGAGAACCAACCAGGACTAGGGGAGCCCTTCACTCTATGTCACATCCCAAAATTGCATATGAAGAAAGAAATAAGCCCCAGGCATAGTATGGACATAGAGGAATGTAGAAATGGGGTACACCTATATTATGTAAAAAGATTTACTTTATTGATACAGAATAATAAATATAACAATGAAAAATGTACAAAAGGTAAAAGCAATAGTGCATCTAAATAGGAAAAGTTGCTACATATATATCACCGACATGTTTCGGAAGCCAAAAAGAAATGCTTTTGACATTTATATCTCCTTCTTCAAGGTAATAGAATAGCACACCTTTCCTTATTAGAAATAAGCTAAAATTTGATAACCATGCACACCAGTAGGTGAGAACGTCAGGCCAGGGATATTTTGCTCAGCCGTGCCTGGATGGCTCCATTTATAGAGTATAAGTTAAGGGATAAATCCCATGTTGTGGAAAGCAGGCATAAGAAGGCTGTATCTATGCTCCAAGAAAAGGATGGCAGGTGTGTTGTATATACCAAAGCAGCCCACCAATGCTCGCAAGGATATCTCGAGTGAGGGAGACCACTCAGGGATAGAGATTCCAACTCAATCACCGGAGTCTCTGGCGTTTCCTGGCTTTGCAGCTTTCCACAACATGGGATTTATCCCTTAATTTATACTTTATGAATGGAGCCATCCAGGCATGGCTGAGTCAAATATCCCTGGCCTGATGTGCATGGTTATCAAATTTTAGCTTATTTCTAATACGGAAAGGTGTGCTATTCTATTACCTTGAAGAAGGAGATATAAATGTCAAAAGCATTTCTTTTCGGCTTCCGAAACATGTCGGTGATATATACTGTATGTAGCAACTTTTCCTATTTAGATGCACTATTGCTTTTACCTTTTGTACATTTTTCATTGTTATATTTATTATTCTGTATGAATAAAGTAAATCTTTTTACATAATATAGGTGTACCCCATTTCTACATTCCTCTATGTCCGTACTATCCCTGGGGCTTATTTCTTTCTTCGAGTGACAGTCGGGGGCCACGCTCATCATCACCAGTACAGACCCAGCTGAATACCAGCGTCACTAGGTGCATAGCCGGGCACCCTTCTCCATACCTCCCAACATTTTGAGATGGGAATGAGGGACACCTACTAACAAATGTATGTAGGCATAGGACACGCCCCCTGCCACACCCCCTTAAAGGAGAACAAAAAAAAAGGTTAATTAAATCCACGAGGACTTTTTTTTACCACTACTATTCCTTTATATTGGCTTTTAAAATATACAAATGCAGCAATTTAGAAATTGGACGTAAGGTTTAGCACTGGGAAACACTTTTTGAAACATAAAAAGTGCATTTTATATACAACTATATAGATTAGACCAAAATGAGGGACAAATGAGGTGGAATGAGGGACAGAGGGACATTGCTCCAAATCAGGGACAGTTGGGAGCTATGCTTCTCTGGTTACAGAATCTTCAAGAGCCTGTTCCGGGACATCCTACTGCCTTGAGCCTTGGTATCATCAGGATCGGTGAGTGGGCAGAAACCCAACCTGTGTACACTCTATAAAGACACTGCATGCATCTTTATCCCATCTCTTTACATCAATGCCTCAAAAAGGAAACACTTTGCACTTGCTATTTTCTGTTGCTGGTCGCCAGTGCACAGCAATCCTTCTGGGCAACCTTGTTGAGCTAGCTGAAGACACTGAACATCTACATCACAAGGACTCCTCCACTCTCCTTTCTCCTCCTTCCTAAAGGACTCTGTGCACAACATCTGCACTCTTTAAGGGGAACTCCACTCAGTTATTAAATATTGCATTTTTTTAACTTGTTTTTTAATTGTGCCATAAACTTGTTGGGCCCATGGCATCAGGATTTGAAGGGAGCAGTCTGACATAAAAGTTCATTCTCTTCCCTTTTATACCTGGGGTCATAGGTTCTTTCAGCACTTACTGGTTACTACTGTTTGACGTATTGTGATTTTCTTTGCATTTCATACCCTTTATATATTTACCAAGGGTAAGAGTTTAACATTGAAAGATATCTGCCTAAGGTATTCTTGTTCTTATCTGCTTCAAGAAACTTAAGTAAAATACTTGTTTAGTTTGCTACACTCTGGTTTCTATATAATTGCATTATCACTTTGAAACATGTCTGAACCCAGGGTGTCAGAGGTGTTGGGAGGCTTGCAAGGTCAGGGCGACCGTTGGGGTCAGTCATCTTCCAGGGGCCCTCACAGGGGTGACACTACAGAGGCTTTTCTGAAAAATTCTGTATAGTGCGACATTGCAGGATTGTTTTCATAAATTTACTAAGAGATCCACTTGAAAGGGCAACCAGATGTCAGTACTGCAGCCTTTCACCAAATTCCAAGTTCTGTTTAAAGGCAGCTGCCACAGTAATGGTGCCACCAGGGCCGGCCCAAGACATTAAGCTGCCTGAGACCATTATGAAATGAAATGATGCCCCCCCCCCCAAAAAAAAAACCATCCTGCCTACCAAAAGGCCCCCCACATTCATCATTTTATATCATGATAACTAAAGAGGACCTGTATATAGGATACAATACAATACATGTATATAGGAATATAAAGGGGATCTGTCATGACTCTATACATGTATATAGGAGAATAAAGAGAACCTGTCATGGCTCTATATATGTACAGTGGGTAATTAAAGTCTACACCCCTGTTAAAATGTCAGTTTTTTGTGATGTAAAATGAGACAAAGATCAATCATTTCAGAACTTGTCTCACCTTTAATGTGACCCTATAAACTGTACAACTCAGTTGAAAAACAAACTGAAATCTTTTAGGGTTGGGAAGCAAAAATAAAAAAACTAAAATAATGTGGTTGCATAAGTGTGCACACCCTCTTATAACTGGGGATGTAGCTGTGTTCAGAATTAAGCAATCACATTCAAACTCATGTTAAATACGAGTCAATACACACTGCATACTTGCCAACTGTCCCAAATTTCCTGGGACATTCCCAGGATTTAGACCTTTTTCCCGGTTTTCGCGATTCCCGGAAAAAGTCCAGGAAATCTTTGTTTTCCCAATTTTTCGCTGCCGCTAGAGGTCTGTGGCCGGCGGAGACAATGTCTCCACCAGCCGCCATTTTACAGAAGACCAGAATGCTGAGAACAAACAAGAGACCAGGTGGCTGCCAATAGAAATTGAGCTGCGGTGCCGACCACCCCCCCCCCCCTCGCCCCGCTGCCGGTCTGTCTGTGACCTGTTGTGGGAAAGGCCATGGGGTGGGGGGGGGGGTGGGGGGGGTGGCCTTGCAGCTCAATTTCTATTGGCAGCCACCCAGCTGGCTCCACCCATCTTGTTCCACTCTGCCTGTTACTTCATTCTGGTGTTCTATAATGATGGCGGAGAGAGTCTCCGCTGCTGGGGGATACCTGATGTAAGGGGGGCTGCTCCACTTGGGGAAACCTGATGTAAGGCGGGCTGCTCCACTGGGGGGTACCTGATGTAAGGGGGACACTGCTGGGGGCTACCTGATGAAAGGGGGGCTCCACTGGGGGATACCTGATGAAAGGGGGGCTCTACTGGGGGATAACTGATGTAAGGGGGACACCGCTGGGGGATACCTGATGTAAGGGCGACACTGCTGGGGGATACCTGATGTAAGGGGGGCTCCACTGGGGGATACTTGATGTAAGGGGTACACCGCTGGGGGATACCTGATGTAAGGGGGGCTTCACTGGGGGATACCTGATGTAAAGGGGGCTCCACTGGGGGACACCTGATGTAAAGGGGGCTCCACTGGGGGACACCTGATGTAAGGGGGACACCGCTGGAGGATACCTGATGTAAGGGGGCGCTCCACTGGTCACCTGATGTAAGGGGGACACCGCTGGGGGATACCTGATGTAAGGGGGGCTGCACTGGGGGCACCTGATGTAAGGGGGACTCCGCTGGGGACACCTGATGTAAGGAGAGACTCTCCTGGGAATGCCTGGTGTAAAGAGGGACTCTACTGGGAATGCCTGATGTAAAGAGGGACTCTACTGGGAATGCCTGGTGTAAAGAGGGAGTCTACTGGGAATGCCGTCTGCACTCTTATAGGGGAACTCCACTCAGATATTAAATATTGCATTTTTTAACTTGTTTTATAATTGTGCCATAAACTTGTTAGGCCCGTGGCATCAGGATTTGAAGGGAGCAGTCTGACATAAAAGTTCATTCTCTTCCCTTTTATGCCTGGGGTCATAGGTTCTTTCAGCACTCACTGGTTACTACTGTTTGACTTATTGTGATTTTCTTTGCATTTCATACCCTTTATATATTTACCAAGGGTAAGAGTTTAACATTGAAAGATATCTGCCTAAGGTATTCTTGTTCTTATCTGCTTCAAGAAACTTAAGTAAAATACTAGTTTAGTTTGCTACAGTCTGGTGTCTGTGTAATTGCATTATTACTTTGAAACATGTCCGAACCCAGGGTGTCAGAGGTGTTGGGAGGCTTGCAAGGTCAGGGCGACCATTGGGGTCAGTCATCTTCCAGTGGCCCTCACAGGGGTGACGCTACAGAAGCTTTTCTGAAAAATTCTGTATAGTGCGATATTGCAGGATTGTTTTCATAAATCTACTGAGAGATCCACTTGAAAGGGCAACCAGATGTCAGTACTTCAGCCTTTCACCAAATTCCAAGTTCTGTTTAAAGGCAGTTGCCACAGTAATGGTGCCACCGGGGCCGGCCCAAGACATTAAGCTGCCTGGGACCAAGAATCAAATGCTGCTCCCCCACCCCCCCAAAAAAAAAATCCTGCCCACCAAAAGGCCCCCACATTCATCATTCTATATCATGATAACTAAAGAGGACCTGTATAAAGGATACAATACATGTATATAGGAGTATAAAGAGGACCTGTCATAGCTCAATACATGTATATAGGATTATAAAGGGGACCTGTCATGACTCTATACATGTATATAGGAGAATAAAGAGGACCTGTCATGGCTCTATACATGTACAGTGGATAATAAAAGTCTACACCCCTGTTAAAATGTCATTTTTTTGTGATCTAAAAAAATGAGACAAAGATAAATCATTTCAGAACTTGCCTCACCTTTAATGTGACCCTATAAACTGTACAACTCAGTTGAAATACAAACTGAAATCTTTTAGGGTTGGGAAGCAAAAATAAAAATGTTCAGAATTAAGCAATCACATTCAAACGCATGTTAAATACAAGTCAGTACACACTGCATACTTGCTAACTGTCCTGAATTTTCTGGGACATTCCCAGGATTTAGACCTTTTCCTGGCAAAAGTCCCGGGTAATCCTTGTTTTCCCAATTTTTCGCTGCCACTAAAGGCCCACGGCCGGCGGAGACAATGTCTCCACCGACCGCCATTTTACAGAAAGCCAGAACGCCGAGAACAAACAAGAGGCCGGGTGGCTGCCAATAGAAATTGAGCTGCGGCACCTCCCACCCCCCGCCCCGCTGCTGGTCTGTCTGTGACCTGTTGTGGGAAAGGCCACGGGGTGGGGGGGGGGTGGCCTTGCAGCTCAATTTCTATTGGCAGCCACCCAGCTGGCTCCACCCATTTTGTTCCACTCTGCCTGCTACTTCGTTCTGGTGTTCTGTAATGGCGGCAGAGAGAGTCTCCGCTGCTGGGGCATATCTGATGTAAGGGGGGCTGCTCCACTGGGGGCCACCTGATGAAAGGGGGGCTCCACTGGGGAATACCTGATGAAAGGGGGGCTCTACTGGGGGATACCTGATACAAGGGGGACACCGCTGGGGGATACCTGATACAAGGGGGACACTGCTGGGGGATACCTGATGTAAGGGGGACACCGTTGGGGGATACCTGATGTAAAGGGGGCTCCACTGGGGGATACCTGATGTAAGGGGGGCTCCACTGGGGGATACCTGATGTAAAGGGGGGCTACACTGGGAGATGCCTGATGTAAGGGGGACACCGATGGGGGATACCTGATGTAAGGGGGACTCCACTGGGGGATACCTGATGTAAGGGGGACACTGCTGGGGGATACCTAATGTTAGAGGGGCTCCACTGGGGGATACCTGATGTAAAGGGGGCTCCACTGGGGGACACCTGATGTAAAGGGGGCTCCACTGGGGGACACTTGATGTAAGGGGGACACTGCTGGAGGATACCTGATGTAAGGGGGTGCTCCACTGGTCACCTGATGTAAGGGGGACTCCGCTGGGGACTCCTAAAGTAAGGAGAGACTCTGCTGGGAATGCCTGGTGTAAAGAGGGACTCTACTGGGAATGCCTGATGTAAAGAGGGATTCTACTGGGAATGCCTGGTGTAAAGAGGGACTCTACTGGGAATGCCTGGTGTAAGGAGGGACTCTACTCTACTGGGAATGCCTAGTGTAAGGAGGGACTCTACTGGGAATGCCTGGTGTAAGGAGGGACTCTATTGGCAATGCCCGATGTAAAGAGAGACTCTACTGGGAATGCCTGGTGTAAAGAGGGACTCTACTGGGAATGCCTGGTGTAAAGAGGGACTAAACTGGGAATGCCTGGTGTAAGGAGGGGCTCTACTGGGAATGCCTGATATAAAGAGGGACACTACTGGGAATGCCTGGTGTAAGGAGGGACTCTACTGGGAATGCCTGATGTAAGGAGAGACTCTTCTGGGAATGCCTGGTGTAAAGAGGAACTCTGCTGGGGAGACCTGATGGCATCTGGTGGCAAACAACATGGCGAGTGACACGCTCAGGGCTTCCACTGATTCTACATTACATTTTATATTACAATGTAATAATAGTAATAATGCGCTTCAATCATCCTGACACCATAACAACCACGCTCAGGGCCTCCACTGATTCTACATTATGGTGAGTTGAACTATTTCATGTTATATTACAATGTAATAATAGTATTAGTGCGCTTCAATCATCCTGAAACCATAACAACCATGGTGCCGGAATGATTGAAGCGCTAACACCAGGTGTTATCTGTTGATTGTTAAACTTTCTGGAATACACATATTTCTATTATGGTATAGGATCTGTGTCTGCTGTCCCTCCATCCCTTCCTTTCTTTCTTTCTTTCTTTCTTTCTTTCTTTCTTTCTTTCTTTCTTTCTTTCTTTCTTTCTTTCTTTCTTTCTTTCTTTCTTTCTTTCTTTCTTTCTTTCTCTTTCCCTCCATTTCTCCCTTTGTTTCTCCCTCCATCCCTTGTTCATCTCAGACTCTAACCACACCCCCTTTGAGTCACGCCACATTAAGCCACGCCGAATATGTAGCTTAAACCACTCCCATTTTTATTTCCCCCACTACGTCACACCTACAAACAAATTCTCCGCCCCCTAATTATAATAAGACTCCGCCTACAGACAAAAAAGTGTCCCTATACATTTTTTTTTACAATGTTGGTAACTATGACACTGCCATCATTTAAAGTGCCTCTGATTAACCCCAAATAAAGTTTAGCTGTTCTAGTAGGTCTTTTCTGACATTTTCTTAGTCACACCTTAAAGCAAAAGTCATGGTCCGCAGAGAGCTTCCAAAGCATTAGAGGGATCTCATTGTTAAAAGGTATCAGTCAGGAGAAGAGTGCAAAAGTATTTCCAAGGCATTAGATATACCATGGAATACAGTGAAGACAGTCATCATCGAGGGGAGAAAATATGGCACAACAGTAACATTACTAAGACCTGGACATCCCTCCAAAAGTGATGAAAAGCCGAGAAGAAAACTAGTCAGGGAGACTACCAAGAGGCCTACAGCAACATTAAGCCGTCCCTGTTCCCCGTTTCAGGGACGAATCAGGGCCGATTCTATGAGTGAATTCGGCCCTGAAACGGAGCCAAAGACGCACAGCGTTTTTGTGCAGTGCGCTCCGCAGCCGCCCCGGAGATATGTGAACCGGCTCCATAGGGAGCCGGTCACATTCTCCTGCTATGCGAATTAGATTCAGGGAAACGCACATCTAATTTGCATAGGTGTGAACCCGGGCTAAAGGAGCTGAAGGAATATCTGGCAAGTACTGGCTGTGTGGTACATGTGACAACAATCTCCCGTATTCTTCATATGTCTAGGCTATGGGGTAGCCAGAAGCCTTTTCTCACGAAGAAAAACATCCAAGCCTGACTAAATTTTGCAAAAACACATCTGAAGTCTCCCAAAAGCATGTGGAAAAATGTGTTATGGTCTGATGAAACCAAGGTTGAACTTTTTGATCATAATTCCAAAAGATAGGTTTGGCACAAAAACAACACTGCACATCACCAAAAGAACACCATACCCACCGTGAAGCATGGTGGAGGCATCATCATGCTTTGGGGCTGTTTTTCTTCAGCTGGAACAGGGGCCTTAGTCAAGGTAGAGGGAATTATGAATAGTTCCAAATACCAGTCAATATTGGCACAAAACCTTCAGGCTTCTGCTAGAAAAGCTGAACATAAAGATGAACTTCATCTTTCAGCATGACAACGACCCAAAGCATACATCCAAATCAACAAAGTAATGGCTTCACTAGAAGAAGATTAAAGTTTGGGAATGGCCCAGCCAGAGCCCAGGCCTGAATCCAATTGAAAATCTGTGGGGTGATCTGAAGAGGGCTGTGCACAGGAGATGCCCCCGTAATCTGACAGATTTGGAGTGTTTTTGCAAAGAAGAGTGGGCAAATATTGCCAAGTCAAGATGTGCCATGCTGATAAACTCAAACCCAAAAAGGATGTTTGTAACTAGGGGACCCCTGTATTAGTTTAAGGGTGTGTACACTTATGCAACCATATTTTTTTATTTTTTTATTTTTACTTCCGTTCACCTAAAAGATTTCAGTTTGTTTTTCAATTGAGTTGTACAGTTTATAGGTCACATTAAAGGTGGAAAAAGTTCTGAAATGATTTATCTTTGTCTCATTTTTTTACATCACAGAAACCTGACATTTTAACAGGGGTGTGTAGACTTTTTATATCCACTGTATATAGGAGTATAAAGAGGACCTGTCATGGCTCTATACAAGTATATAGGAGTATAAAGAGAACCTGTCATGGCTCTATACATGTTAATAGGAGTATAAAGAGAACCTGTCATGGCTCTATACATGTATATACAAGTATAAAGAGAACCTGTCATGGCTCTATACATGTATATGCAAGTATAAAGAGAACCTATCATGGCTTTATACATGTATATAGGAGAATAAAGAGGACCTTTCATGGCACTATACATGTATATAGGAGTATAAAGCGAACCTGTCATGGCTCTATACATGTACATAGGAGTATAAAGGAGACCAGTCATGACGGTCTACATGTATAGGAGTATAAAGAGGACCTGTCATGGCTCTATACATGTTGTACAGGCGCCGTTGCTGGGTCCTGCAAGGACGCTATATTTCCCCTCTGTTTGGACTGTGGTCCCTTTAAGGGAACAAAAAGGGTTAACTCACCTGTCAGTGGAAGTGGGTTTATAACAAGACAGGAAGTTGTAGGTGAGAGTGGAGGCATGTAGAGGAAACTGTGGATGGTGATTTTGTGTGCAGCGACAAAAGTGAAAGGCAGTGTCCTGCCTGGAAGCCTCCTGACAGGGGAAGGTACCTGCAACAAAACCCAAGGACTGTTTAACTGTGATAGCAGTTCTGGACTCTGCAAGTCGATGAGACTGAAAGCTCTTTCTTTTGTTTTGCTGCTGTGAAGCTATTTAAGTTTAACAAACCTCTTTTTGACTGAAAAGCCTGTGTCCTGCAATCTAGCTGGTTCCCTGAACTTTACAAATGGTGCAGGATGTGAGGCAGGACAAAGTAACAGGCATTTTTCTTGCTGTTTTTGCATTGGACTTAAACTGACACTTAAAGGGACAGTACAGTGGATTTATGTCCTGGGATGAAGCCTCACAAACGCTAAAAGCTGAAACAATGGAGGAGCTAAATAAACAGCTATCCCTGGATAATATGCAAGTGCAGACTCGCCATGAGGAAGCTAATCAGCGCTTAGCAACCCAGCTGGAGGTACAACAAACGCACCACAAAGAGGCGCTGGCTCTGCAGCAAGAAAATACTTGCCTGTTGGTGGCCCAGTTGGCAGCACAGCAAGCAACCCAGCAAGGGGTTGTGCAGGCTCAGGTGACTGCCTTAAAAGAAGCAGTGCAGCAGCTTTCTCAGGGCCATGAACAAGCAGCTGTTGCCCCTGGCAACCAGGTGACCGTGAGGGCAAGCCATTTTCTGCAGAAGTTGTCCCTGAGTGATGATGTAGAGGCATTTCTTGCTACATTTGAGAGGACCAGTGGGCCGGCCTAATTGCACCTTTTCTCACCGGAGAAAAGCCTACTTTGACCTACCACCGGATGACGTTAAAGATTATCAAAAACTAAAGGCAGAAATACTGGCTCGTTTGGGGGTGACTACAGCCGTTCGGGCCCAACGAGTGCACCCATGGAAGTATTGTCCAGATCGGCCACCCCAGTCTCAAATGCATGACCTGGTGCAACTGGTAAAAAAATGGCTGCAGCCCGAAGTGTTGTCCGGCCCCCAAATCATGGAGCGGGTCGTGCTGGACCGATACCTAAGGTCACTGCCAGACGATCTTCAACGGTGGGTCAGTCATGGAGACCCCAAAACAGTGAATCTCCTTGTCGAGATGGTGGAACGATATACAGTGGTGGAGGATCTGCTTGGCCTTACCAAGCGCCAAGGGCCCAGTCTGCCACGGGCTATTCGATCGACTGCCGCCCTTCAAAAGGACGTCCTCCGGAGCCCTGGAACCAATACCCCGGAAGGTCAAGAGTCACTCCCGGCACCTCCTCAGCGATCTGTTCCTGGTCGGAGAGGAGGGGATGTACAATGTTGGCAATGTCATTCCTGGGGCCATACCCGGGCCCACTGCAAGAGGAGCCCATGGAATGCGGGGTTCTTCGGAGGGGGTCTTTTTATGCCCATAAAGCATGTACAACACATCTTGACCTGGGAGAAGGGAAATTTGAGTGTGAAGTCCAAGTGAACCACCTCCTTGCCCAGGCTTTGCTGGACTCCTGAAGCATGGTAACCTTGGTTTATCCTAGAGTAATTGGGAAGATCGGTCCAGTAAGCAAAACTTTACGGGCTGTGTGCATTCACAGGGACACTAGAGAGTACCCTCTCATCTCGGTGTCCATCTCCACAGCATGTGGCACTGGTACTCAAGAGGTGGGGGTGGTAAAGAACTTGGTACATGATGTTATCATATAACGAGTCCATTATTTGCAAAACTGTGGGGACAAGGAGAACTACCTGAACGGTCCAGAGACTGGGGAGAAACTAGTCCCTCTGTTCCTGCTGTTGAGAGGAATAACCCTGAAATGCCAAAGGTTCTTAATGTGGATCCAGATGATGAAAATGCTAATGATTTGGTTAATGGTGATGAAAGTAGTGCTGATACTGTTAAAGATATCAAGATGTGTGGTTCACAGACCTACCTGAACACTGAGGGGGGGAACCTTCCCCACTTCAGGTAATGCTGGGGGAAGAGGATGAGGAAGTGGCCTCTACCCCTGCCTTGCCGGATTTGGGTGTGCCCCAGGGGGCATTTGGTACTGCCCAGATGCAGGACCCCACTTTGGCCTGTGCATGGGAACAAGTTGTAGTAGTAAATGGGGTTCCCCAAGAGCCAGGTGCAAATAAGCGGTGGCCACACTTCGCAATATGTAATGAACTGCTTTATCGAGTTACCAAAGTGAGAGAAAATGTGGTAGAACAATTATTGGTACCCCAACAGTATAGACGCAAAGTCCTGGACCTGGCCCATGACGATGTTTTAGGGGGACACCTGGGAGTTGAAAAGATGGAGGCACGGATCACCGACCGGTTTTACTGGCCAGGTCTGAGAGCAGAGGTAAGGAGATACTGTACCCGTTGTCCCACCTGTCAGTTGACCGCTCCGGTGACCCACTTCCGGAGTCCTTTGGTCCCTCTGCCCATAATTGAGGTCCAATTCGAGAGAATAGCCATGGATATAGTGGGTCCCTTGGTAAAGTCGGCTCGAGGTCACTCCTACATACCGGTGATCCTCGACTATGCCACCCGATATCCTGAGGTGCTATCCCTGCAGAATACCCCCTCTAAGGCTATTGCCCGGGAATTATTCCAGTTGTTTACACAGACTGGTTTTCCCAAGGAAATACTCACGGACCAGGGCACCCTATTTATGTCAAGGGTTATGGCTGATGTATGCAAGCTGTTCTGGATTAAACAGCTGCGCACATCGGCCTACCATCCCCAAACAGATGGATTGGTAGAACGTTTTAATAAGACCCTTAAGTCTATGCTCAAAAGAGTGGTACAAAGGGATGGGAAAGACTGGGACTGCCTGTTACCAGCTCTCCTGTTTGCTATCCGGGAAGTGCCCCAGGCCTCCACTGGGTTTTCGCCCTTTGAGTTGGTATATGGACAGAGACCTTGCTGACTACTGGATTTTGTTAAAGAGGAATGGGAAAGTGAACCTTTTCAGCATAAGAGTGTTCTTGAATGTCTCCCAAATGCAGGAGAGGATCTGAACTGTGATGCCACTAGTCAAGGAACATTTGCAAAAAGCCCAGGAGGCTCAACGACGGGTCTACAATAGGGCTGCTAAAATAAGGCACTTCCAAGTGGGGTATCGAATAGCGGTGTTGATTCCCACTGTGGAAGGTAAATTCTTGGCCAGATGGCAAGGCCCCTTTGAAGTTGTAGAAAAAGTGGGAGAGGTAAATTATAGAGTCCAGCAGCCAGGCAAGAGGAAACCATATTAGATATACCATGTAAACTTATAAAGCCCTTAGGGACGACGCTTCGTGTAGGGTCACAAACTTGTCTCTTGCAGTCACTATCCACGTCTAATTCTCCGCTCTATCCTATTATAGGAAATCTGCAATTCCCTCCAGGTTTGGACCCCCAGGTTAAGAAAGCCCTAACTGACCTAAAACGTACACAAGCGAGACACTTCCTAGTGAATGATTCCTGGCCCTCCGTGGAGACACTAAACAACCAAACGGGTCCCTTTAAGCTATCATTCTGGACAGCTATACAGTTGAGACACTTTCTCGCGTCTATACCTAACCCGCAAGGGTTTGCCAAACCTCTTACTGTATTTGAAGACTACTGCTCTGATGAGGGTGTACTCGAGAGAACGCTGTCCGTAATGTATAACCTTTTAATTACCCCGACGGATGATACACATCTAACCCTCATAAGTAAATGGGAGAGGGACCTAAATTGCACGTTCACTTCGGGCCAGACTCAACGTATTGTAACTTTGGCACTAAAATCCTCAATCTGTATAAACTAATTACAAGCTTCTGACGAGGTGGTATTTAACCCCCCAAGCCCTACATACCTTCTACCAGAACACCGCAGCACTTTGCTGGAGATGTCGAGTGGAGATGGGTACGTTGTTGCACATATTTTGGTCCTGCTCGAAGTTATCATACTTCTGGTCCACTGCCAGGGCAACCATTCAAAGGTTCACGGAATACAACATCCCAAATGACCCGGCCTTCTTCCTTTTACACGTGAATACAATATCAACTAAAAGATACAAAAAGTCCATTGTACGCCATTTGGTTAATGCCGCTAAATCCTGTATCCCACTTCAGTGGAAGAGTCAAATTCCACCAACGGTGGCGGTCTGGGTTCAGATGGTGGAGGAGATTAGTAGAATGGAAGACCTGGTGCTCACTGCGAGACACCAACAGGAAAAGTATAAAAAGACATGGGCACTGTGGCATCAATTTATTCTGTCTTCAGAGGGCATCACCCTTAGAACTAACTGATAAGTCCAACTATCCAGTTAACAGAGAATTCGAGGCCGTCCTGAATCAACCAGAGCCCCCCCCCTTCTTTCCCCTCCTTCACTACAACTGTCCCATTCCCTTCCTTTCACCCCTCCCTACCCCCCCCCCCCAGGTATTTTCTAAGGTCCTTCTGTTGTTCTCCCTCCTTAGGCACTGAGGTTTCGCCTGGGTGGGATGAGAGGCGACTGGAGGTTGGTGGAGGGGAAGGATGACTGAGGATTTTCTTTGTTTACCTTCTCCTGATGGAGATTATCTGATGTATACTAATAAGTTTGAAGTGTAGATGAACTTGCCTCTCCTTCCCTTCATATGATGTGTCAACTGTGCACCCCCCCCCCCCTTCCCTCCTAGTTACTCCCAATGTGTGTATGTATTGTATTGTATTGTATTGTTTAAGCCCATGTTGGGCATTCTAAAAATAAATAAAACTTATATTTGAAAAAAAAAACTTATAAAGCCCTGGACAGACAGGGAATGGGTGACCTCGCTGGCTAGTGCAAGACTTGAGCCTCGGGTTGGGGTGGAGAGTGTCCAAGTAGCAAATACCCTATCTAAAATCCAAAGTCAGCAGGCAAAGGAGTCCTTGCAGAGAAATAAAGAGAAATTTTCAGACTTGCCAGGGCTCACTAGCGTCATAGAGCATGACATTATCACGGAACCAGGAGTCAAAGTTTTTGTCCGGCCCTACTGCATCCCAGAGGCTCAAAGGAAGGCCGTTTCAGAGGAAGTGAAGATGTTAGACTTGGAGATTATTGAAGAATCGCAGAGTGAGCCCGATTGTGTTGGTACCGAAGCCCAACGGGACTCTATGATTCTGCAATGATTTCCGGAAATTAATGAAGTTTCACGGTTTGATACCTACCTCATGCCCCGGGTAGATGCTTATTGAGAGACTAGGTCTATACCAGTACATTGGACCTTACCAAGGGGTATTGGCAAATCCCGTTGACTAAGGCTGCTAGAGAGAAAACTGCTTTTTCTACCCCAGAGGGGAGTTTTCCAGTACAAAAGAATGCCTTTTGGATTACAAACTGCTCCAGCCACATTCCAGCGAGCAATAGATAGGATTTTACGACCTCACCGGGAGTATGCCTCAGTGTACTTGGACGACATAGTCATTTTTAGCAGAGACTGGGAATCACACTTTCCCAAAGTCCAGGCAGTGCTGGACTCTCTTTGAAAGGAGGGGTTTACAATAAACCCTGAAAAAATGTGGTTTGGGTATGGAGGTGGTGAAATACCTGGGCTATATCGTGGGTAGAGGGGTGGTGAAAACTCAGGTCAGCAAAGTAGAGGCTATACAGAATTGCCCCCGTCCCCTCACAAAAAGCAGGTACGTGCATTCCTGGGCATGGTGGGATACTACAGGAGGTTTATACCCAACTTTGCCACGTTGGCGGCTCCATTGACTGATCCGACTAAGGGTAGGAAATCGGTCATGGTGGAGTGGAATGCAGATGCTGAGAAGGCTTTTTTGGAGCTCAAGTCGGCACTGTGCCAACACCCTGTCCTGGTAGCACCCAATTTTTCAAAAGAGTTCGTTTTCCAGACTGATGCTTCCAATGTAGGATTACAAGCGGTGTTGTCACAAGTTGTTCATGGTGAGGAGCACCCGGTAGTTTTCCTCAGTAGGAAGTTGACACCAGCGGAGAAAAACTACGCTATAATTGAACGAGAGTGTCTGGCCATTAGGTGTGCTCTGGAATCCCTTCATTATTACCTCTTGGGGAGGAAGTTTAGGCTGATTTCTGACCATGCCCCTTCAACATGGATGAGACAAGGTAAAGGGACTAATGCCAGGATTACTCGGTGGTTCCTGGCACTCCAGGAATTAAAATTTGTAGTGGAGCATAGGCCCGGGAGACTGCATCAAAATGCAGATGCCCTCTTCCGAGTCCACTGTTTTAGCTCCACTGTTGCCTCCACCTCCTTGGCGTTGGGGCACAGGGGGGGGAGATATGTACAGGAAGCCGTGGCTGGGTCCTGAAAGGATGCTATATTTCCCCTCTGTTTGGACTGTGGTCCCTTTAAGGGAACAAAAAGGGTTTACTCACCTGTCTGAGGAAGTGGGTTTAAAACAAGATAGGAAGTTGTAGGTGAGAGTGGAGGAGTGTAGAGGAGACTGTGGATGGTGATTTTGTGTGCAGCGACAAAAGTGAACGGCAGTGTCCTGCCTGGAAGCCTCCTAGCAGGGGAAGGTACCTGCAACAAAACCCAAGGACTGTTTAACTGCGATAGCAGTTCTGGACTCTGCAAGTCCGTGAGACTGAAATCTCTTTCTTTTGTTTTGCTGCTGTAAAGCTTTTTAAGTTTAATAAACCTCTTTTTGACTGAAAAGCCTGTGTCCTGTGATCTAGCTGGTTCCCCGAACATTACAATGTATATAGGAGAATAAAGAGGACCGCTCATGGCACTATACATGTACATGGACTAAACCCCTGTTTTTAACGCATAGTATAAAAGGTTTATTCGGTTGTCTATGAGCTGGTGGTTAAGTAGGCTTTGTTGTTACCTGTTTTAGCCCTTCAATGCCGCTTACTGCGATAGCCATCTATAGATGAGGGTAGCGGCAAGTTATTTTGTTATCACGTTGGTGTTTGTATTGGTCCAGCAACTCACCAACACCTTTGCAGCCATTGTGCTATTTGCTGGGTGTTTGGTGTGCTCCTGTACCTTTTAAGAAGGGGTGGGCTTCCCTTCATTCCACCTGCCCTCATTTATCCATCAGAATGCATGTGCCTCCACTGTGGGGACACTCATATTTTAGTGTTAGGACCACAGATACCAGGGTGCTGTGACGTGGCTCTGTGGCTCACGCATGCGTTTGCAAATGCATGCGGACTAAACCCCTGTTTTTAACGCATACTGTTAGGTTTATTCGGTTGTCTGACGGTAAGTAGGCTTTGGTTTTTTCCTGGGCATTCCCCAGGCTTTGTTGTTCACTATACATGTATATATAAGTATAAAGAGGACCTGTCATGGCTCTATACATATATATGGGGGTAGAAAGAGAGCCTGTCATGGCTCTATGAATGTAAAGGAATATAAAGAGGACCTGTCATGGCTCTACACGTGTTTATAGGAGGTATAAAAGGACCTGTCAGGGCTTTACACATGTATATAGGAATATAAAGAGGACCTTTCATGGCTCTATACATGTATATAAGGGTATAAAAGGACATGTGCGTGGCCGGCGCCCGTGATGTCTGCTGGCCACTTGCGATCGCTCCACAGAAAGCCAGAACGGGGATCTGTCAATGTAAACAGACAGATCCCCATTCTGACAGGGGAAGAGAGACAGATATGCTATTTCTAGTGATCAGGGACAGAGATCTCTCTCCTCCTCCAGTCAGTCCCATCCCCCCCACAGTTAGAAACACCTCCCAGGGAACACATTTAACCCCTTCCCTGCCAGTGACACTTACACAGTAATCAGTGCATTTTTATAGCACAGATCGCTTTATAGATGTCAACGGCCCCAAAAATGTGACAAAAGTGTCTGATCTGACGCTGCAATGTCACAGTCCTGCCAAAAATCGCAGATCGCCGCCATTACTAGTAAAAAAATAAAAATAAAGTTGCCATAAATCTATCCCTTATTTTGTAGACGCTATAAGTTTTGCGCAAACTAATCAATGTACGTTAATTGCGGGTTTTTTTTACTAAAAATATGCAGAAGAATACATATTGGCCTAAACTGATGAAGACATTTGTTTTTTTGTTTTTTTTTGGATACTTATTATAGCAAAAAGTAAAAAATTGTTTTTTATTTCAAAATTGTCGCTCTCTTTTGTTTATAGCGCAAAAAATAAAACCAAAGAAGTGATCAAAGACCACCAAAAGAAAGCTCTATTAATGGGAAAAAAAAGGACGTCAGTTTTTTTTGTTTGGGTACAACGTCGCACGACCGCATTCAACTCACCATAATGCAGAATCAGTGGAAGCCCTGAGCATGTAATTTGCCGCGTCACCTACCACACGTTGCCGATTGTCACTTGCCACGTCACCTGCCACACGTTGCTGATTGTCACTTGCCACGACGTCACCTGCTACACATTGCAGATTGTCACTTGCCACATCACCTGCCACACATTGCCGATTATCACTTGCCACGTCACCTGCCACACGTTGCAGACTGTCAATTGCCACGACGTCACCTGCCACACATTTCGGATTGCCACGTCACCTGCCACACATTACAGATTGTCACTTGCCACATCACCTGACACATGTCAGATTGTCACTTGCCACAACGTCACCTGCCACACATTGCGGATTGTCACTTGCCACGTCACCTGCCACACATTGCGGATTGTCACTTGCTATGTCCCAGAGTGAAGGCGGGCAGCAGAGAGGGCGGAACTGCAGTGATGCAGGGCTGGCGGGTGAGAGATGATGTCATCATCTCTCTGCTCCCCCGCTCACCGGTGTTCTATCAGATCACTGCTTCATGTCACTTCGGCTGTGCATCGCGCATGCGTAGTAGGTCGGGTAGCAGCTTTCTGATGGGTAGCGGCTATGTGATAGCACACTGGCCTGCTGATTGGCCAGCAAGCCCACTCACCTGTCGACTGGCCCGCCCACTCACTCAGCCCCCGACCAGCCCGCTGACTGCTCCCCCCCTGGGCAGCGAGTGTTCTGCCCGAGCACTCCTGTCACCTGGGCGCTGGGCTCCCTCACAATGTGATAAGCAGCGGAGCGGGCGAAACGGCTGGCTGGCAGGGGGCAATTTGCCCCCCCCCCCGAAAGTGTCGCTCGGGACCAATGGTACCACCAGGTCACATTGTAGGGCCAGCCCTGGGTGCCACACTTTCCTACCTATTTTCCCCAAAAAATTGAGATAAGAAAATATATAGTTTGGTGCTTTAGTCAATACCAAATACCTTATTTGCCACTCAGAAATAAACCTACATCAGTAATAAACATACAGTTAGGTACATATACTGTATATTTGGACACACACACAATTTTAATACTTTTGGCTCTGTATGTAATAAAATTTAAACGAAACAATCCAAATGAATTTGAAGTGCAGACTTTCAGCTTTAATTCAAGGGGCTGAACATAAATATAAAGTACAAATTTTAGGAAGTGTAACCATTTTATACAGTCCCCCCATTTTCAGCGGCTCAAATGTAATTGGACAAATGAATATAATCATAAATAAAATGTTCATTTTTAATATTTTGTTGAGAATCTTTTACTGGCAATGACTGCCTGAAGAAGTCTGTAACCCATGGACATTACCAAAAACTGGGTTTCTAATGCTTTGCCAGGCTCTAACTGCAGCTGTCTTCAGTTGTTGTTTGTTTGTGGGTCTTTCTGCCTTTTGTTTTGCCTTCAGCAAGTGAAATGCATGGTCAATTGGGTTGAGATCAGGTGATTGACTCGGTCAGTGCCACTGGAAACCATGCATGCCCATGCCATAACACTACCTCCACCATGTGACCACAGATGACGTTGTGTGCTTTGGATCATGAGCTGTTCCAAGCCTTCTCCACACTTTTTTTCTTCCCGTCATTCTGGTACAGATTAATCTTAGTTTCATCCGTCCAAAGAATTATTTTCCAGAACTTGTCTAGCTTTTTTAGATTTTTTTTGGCAAAGTCTAATCTGGCTATTCTATTCTTCTGGCTTATGAATGGTTTGCATCTTGTGGTGAACCCTCGGTATTTGCTCTTGTGAAGTCTTCTCTTGATTGTAGACAATGATACCTCTACCTCCTGGAGAGTGTCCTTCACTTGTCTGGATATTGTGAATAGGTTTTTCTTTACCATGGAGAGGATCCTGCGTCCACTGTTGTCTTCTGTGGACGTCCAGGCCTTTTTATATTGCTGAACTCACCGGTGCGTTCTTTTTTCCTCAGAATGTACAAAACTGTTGATTTGGCCACTCCTAATGTTGCTGCTATCTGTCTGATGGATTTGTTTAGTTTTTGAAGCATTACAATGGCCTGTTTCACTTGCATGGACAGCTCCTTTGAACGCATGATGTAGGTTCACAGCAATAGATTCCCAATGCAAATACCACACCTAGAATCAACTCCATATCTTTTACCTGCTTAATTGCTGAAGAAATAAGGAAGCAGTAGCCCACACCCGGCCATAAAACAGCTTTTGATTCAATTGTCCAATTACTTTCAGTCTCTTAAAAAAGGGGGGTGACTATTAAGAGCTGTAATTCCTAAACCCTTCTTGCGATTTGGATGTACATACCCTTAAATTAAACCTGAGAGTGTGAACTTTCAGACCATACCCATTATATAACTATAGCTTGAATATGTTTTGGTAAATACCTGAAAAAACTAAAATTGTGCCTGTGTCCATATATGTTTGGACCTAACTGTAACTGAGATCTAAGCAAATAAGGCACCATAAATTGCAGGTCCCCAAACGAAAAAAGACTGAACATTTTGAAACAAAAAAAGAAATGTTTTTCTTAGTTTCTGTTATAAAATTTAGCCAATAAGTTATTTTTCTTCGTCACTGATATGGGCTGATGAGGCTGCCCTGATGGGTACCGGTGTGCCCCGTACTCACGGTCGGACATTGATCGGACATTCTGACAACAAAATCCATGGATTTTTTCTGACGGATGTTGGCTCAAACTTGTCTTGCATACACACGGTCACACAAAGTGGTCGGAAAATCCGATCGCTCTGAACGCGGTGACGTAAAACACGTACGTCGGCACTATAAACGGGGAAGTAGCCAATAGCTTTTGTCTCTTAATTTATTCTGAGCATGCATGGCACTTTGTGCATCGGATTTGTGTACACACGATCGGAATTTCCGACAACGGATTTTGTTGTCGAAAAATTTTATAGCAAGCTCTCAAACTTTGTGTGTCGGAAAATCCGATGGAAAATGTGTGATGGAGCCCACACACGGTCGGAATTTCCGACAACAAGGTCTTATCACACATTTTCCATCAGAAAATCCTATCGTGTGTACAGGGCAATAGGCTGCACTGATGGGCACTAATGAGGCTGCACCGATCGGCACTGATGAGGCTGCACTAATGAGGCAGCATTGATAAGCTGTACTGATGGGCATTGATGAGGCTGCACTGATGTGCACTGATAGGCAGCACTAAATGATGGGGCTGCACTAATAATCAGGACACTGATTATCCCATGCTGCTGTTTGCTGGGTAGGAAGTCCAGTGAGGCCAGGATGGCCGCCATTTGTCTCTATGCCCTTGGAGGACCGGAGTGATGTCTGACATCAGTCCCAGTTTTCAGGCCAAATTTTTTATTTTTTTTAACTACTTCAGCTTTAGATTTGCCCCCTTAATGACCAGAGCATTTTTTGCGATACAACACTGCATCGCTTTAACTGACAATTGTGAGGTCGTGCGACGTTGTACCCAAACAAAATTGAAGTCCTTTTTTTTCTCACAAATAGAGCTTTCTTTTGTTTGTATTTGATCACCTCGGCGATTTTTATTTTTGGCGCTATAAACAAAAAAGGACTGACAATTTTGAAACAAAAACATTTTTTTTACTTTCTGCTATAATACATATCCAAAAAATAAATATAAAAAACAAATGTATATCAGTTTGGGCTAATATATATTCTTCTACATATTTTTGGTAAAAAAAAAAAAAAAAATTAAAAATCGCAATAGGCGTATATTGATTGGTTTGCACAAAAGTTATCGCATCTACAAACTATGGGATAGATTTAGGAACTTTTATTTATTTTTTTATTGTTTTTACTGGTAATGGCAGCGACCTGCGATTTTTAGCAGAACTGCAGCATTGCGGCGGACAAATCTGACCCCAAATTACTCTTTTTGGGGACCTGTGACATTATTACATTGATCAGTGCTATAAAATGCACTGATCAATGTAAAAATGACACTGGCAGGGAAGAAGTTAACACTAGGGGGTGATCAAGGGGTTAAGTTTGCTCCCTAGGTGTGTTCTAACTGTAGGGGTGATGTGCTTACTGAAACATGACAGAGATCACTGCTCCTGATCACTGGGAGCAGTAAATCCTTGTCGTGTCACTAGGAAGAACGGGGAAAAACCTTGTTTACACAGGCAGTTCCCTGTTCTGCCTCACCTCACAGCGATCGCGGGCTGCCGGCGGACATCGAGTCCGGAACTTGCGGGCATTCTTTTACAGAGGGATTTACAGGTACGCCCATTTGCGCAGCCAACGTATATCAGCGTGTGCTGGTCGGCAAGTAGTTAAAGTAAAAATTTAAAAAAAAAATGTTTTTTCTTTTGCTTTTAAAGGAGAGATCTGAGGTCTTTTTGACCCCAGATCTCTTAGTAAAGAGGACCTGTCATCCTTATTTATATTACAAGGGATGTGTACATTCCTTGTAATAGGAATAAAAGTGATCAACGAAAATAAAAATATAGGACCAGTGTAAAAATAAAAAATTCAATTAAATAAGAAAAAAATATCAAAGCGCCACATCCCTCCGTGCTCAAGCACAGAAGCATACGTAAGTCACGCCTACATACATAAATGGTATTCAAACCACACATGTAAGCTATCGCTGCGATCATCAGAGCAAAAGCTATATATATTTTAAAACATGACATGTTAGGTATCTATTTACTTGGCTTTCACATTATACAAGTACAGTATACAGTATTTTCCCCCCAAAAATTGTGTTTGAAACACAAAAAGTTCCAGAAAAGGATTAGTCTTCAATATTATTGTGCTCAATGTGTCAAACTAAAAAAATTCTGAGTGTTTAATACTGCTTTAAGTCATCCATTTATAATCACTAATATTTAAAACACCTGAAAGATTCACCTGTAGTGAATGTTTTCTGAATGTCAGATTCACTGTTTTAGAAATATGCCCCTATATTTCTATATCTGTGGCTGCACGAAACATGGAGCTTGAATATTGTGCCACATGCAAAGTCCAAAGGTATATGTATCCATAAAGGTGAATCGGGTACAGCGCACCTGACTCCAGCATGTTGTGATGCAATCCTGCTGGTGACAGCAAATAACCTGGAATATTTGTGTAAATGAGTAACAATACAAGTACAGTAGTGGAGTATTATAAAGCAGCATAATGTATAGAATGCATCCCATAAAACCAAAGCTATTCAACATGCCACACAGTCATATTAATGAAAAAGAAAGCCTGGATGCATAGGCGTGCACACGGGGTGTGCCGGGTGTGCCTGGGCACACCCCAGGGCTTTTTTGCTGGCAGGATCTCCATTCTGGCACCTCTGCTGATGGACAATGACAATGACTATGCGAGTGGGACTGTTTTTTATTTGGCTGTATAACTCCTGTGAGTGCAGACACTGAACGCAGAGTGAGCAGGCAAGCGGCCGCAGTTTCCGATCCTACTTCTATAGTTCCGGCTACTGCATCACTGATAGCTGAATATCACTCCGCCGCCTGCTGTCAGGGATGCTATAGCCACAACTATAGAGGTAGCATCGGGGCTGGATTAACCCCACTGTTATTAAACAAGACCTGCCCGCTGCCACCGCGGGGCTTCCAGTCCTCCACTGCCCTTTGTCTGAGAAAAGTATTTGCCAGGACCGTCCCAGGCAGAGGAGGAGGAGGTAGATTTTTCCTCCCTGCTCCGCCTCCGAGTGCCCCGCCTCCCAGCTTCCGCCCTGCAGTGCCGACAACGCAACAACCTGAGGTGAGGAGGATGCGCCGAGGCTCAGGAAATGTCACTGGTAAGGGGGGAGTTGGGGGCACAGACTAGCAGTGTTTGTGTGGGCGCGGCTCTGCAGCAGGCAGGGAGAGAGGGGGGTGTAGTCCTTTTCATCTATCCTCTGAATTCTTTCATTTGTTGTATTGAACACCTAGTAAGAAGTGTGTATCACTGTTCACATGTTCAGGGATGTTCTTCTCATCACATGAATATAAGCCAACATGCTCTATGGTTCCCAGTCACTATGCAATGTTCTGTATCTGAAGTCCAGGATATGTCATGGGTAACCTACCCATAGTACAGCCGTGTTAACTTAATGGCATCCTATTGTAGTAATAGCCTTACAAGGGCCTAATTAGAGGGTATAAGTACATATTCTGTGTAAATATCATCACATCTCCTGCAGGGAATAAATATTGCCCCCCCTGTCTCGAGGATTAGTAAGTCATTCTCTGGTAAATGTGGCTGCTAATTGCACATTCATACTTTCTTGGGTTGAAATACTCAGTCGGCAGATGCTGCCAAGCACAACTGTACATTAAATAGGATTTGAATATTAACCTGAACTTTATATATTTATTTTTACACAAAAAGGAAAAAAAAAATTATATATATATATATATATATATATATATATATATATATATATATATACACACAATTAAAACTATATGAACCCTGGCTTGCCAGCAAAAAAGTATGTAATATATACGCACTTTTTATATATATATATATATATATATATATATATATATATGTGTGTGTGTATATGTAAATATATATATATATATTTTTTCACTCTATTTATTTATTTATATATACAGACGCACGTGTGTTTGAGCTTTGGTTTGAGGTGCACACCCTAATGCAATAGGCTGCGCATGCCTATGCCAGGATGCACCATACTGTACATTTGTAATGCCTCTAAGGGCCCATTCACACTGGGGCGGGGGCGGCGTCGGCGGTAAGTGACGCTTTACCGTCAGTATTCGGCTGCTAGCGGGGCGGTTTTACCCCCCACTAGCGGCCGAGAAAGGGTGAAAGGGTTAAAAACCACCGCAAAGCGCCTCTGCAGTGGCACTTTGCGGGCAGTATAGCTGCGCTGTCCCATTGATTTCAATGGGAAGGAGCGGTGAAGGAGCGGTATATACTCTGCACCTTCAACGCTCCCAAGATGCTGCTAGCAGGACTTTTTTTCCCGTCCTGCTAGCGCACCGCTCCAGTGTGAAAGCCCTCGGGGCTTTCACACTGGAGACAAAGCAGCGGCACTTTCGGGTCATTTTGCAGGCGCTATTATTAGCGCAATAGCGCCTGCAAACCGCCCCAGTGTGAAAGGGCCCTAATGGTATGAATGTTTTTACTGCTGATCAAATCAAATGTAGTCTAGCTCTGAGCAAACCAACCAAATCAGTGGGTAGTACAATAAGAACCTTTATAAAAGGGGAAGTACTCACATGTCTCATTCCATTACATATGCCCAAAAAAATTAGGGTTATTGTTTATTTCGGGACAGTGGGTCGAGCCATGTAAATAATTCCTTTATGTCCTTTTGGCAAGATGCACATCCAGTAACGCTGAAGTATTGTGCGCGTATTGTGCGCATATATAACGAAGCTATAGATTCCAAACTGCATACAGTTGTTTCAGGCTATTTGGGCATCATCAGTGCAATGCATGGGAACCATAATTAGCACTTATAACTAGAGATGTGCACGACAGAAACATTTTAGTTTCCTTAAAGGGACACTAAAGGTTTGGGGTTTTTTTTTTTTTTTTTTAATGGCCCAGAATCTGCTCTTCTGGGGTCCCTCAGCAGCTCTCTCGTCTCCTCCCCGCATCAGATAACCACCTGGGAGAAGCTCTCTCTTGGGGGGTTACCTTGCGGGCAGGCTCCCGAGTCCAGCATTCGGCGTCCATAGACGCTGAATGCTGGACTCGGCCCCAAAAAACACAAACCTTTAGTGTCCCTTTAACCGCTTCAGCCCCGGAAAATTTTACCCCCTTCCTGACCAGAGCACTTTTTGTGATTCGGCACTGCGTCGATTTAACTGACAGTTGCGCGGTCGTGCCACGTTGCACCCAAACAAACTTGACGTCCTTTTTTTCCCACAAATAGAGCTTTCTTTTGCTGGTATTTGATCAGCTCTACGGTTTTTATTTTTTTGCGCTATAAACAAAAAATGAGCGACAATTTTGAAAAAAACTCATTATTTTTTACTATTTGCTGTAATAAATATCCCCCAAAAATATATAAAAAAACCCAATTTTTTTCCTCAGTTTAGGACGATATGTATTCTTCTACATATTTTTGGTAAAAAAATCGCAATAAGCGTATATAGATTGGTTTGCGCAAAAGTTATAGCGTCTACAAAATAGGGGATAGTTTAATGGCATTTTTATTATTCTTTTTTTTTTTTTACTAGTAATGGCGGCAATCTACGATTTTTATCGGGACTGCGACATTATGGCGGACACGTCGGACAATTTTGACACATTTTTGGGACCATTGGCATTTTTACAGCGATCAGCGCTATAAAAATGCATTGATTACTGTAAAAATGTCACTGGCAGTGAAGGGGTTAACCACTAGGGGGCGATCAAGGGGTTAATGTGTTCCCTATTGTGTGTTCTAACTGAAGGGGGGAGGGGACTGTGCAGGGGAGATGCCAGATCACTGTTCATACTCTGTTTACACACACAGATCCCGGTTCTCCATGTGCCCAGAGCGATCGCAGGAGCCAGGTGGTGATTGTGACTGCCTGGCACTCGAATCGGCTCCGTGGGCGAGCAGGGGGCGCGCGCGCCTTAAGGGGTGCACACTCGCCCCCTAGTGGCTGAATATGTTGCCGACGTAACATGGCGATTCGCACAGCTGGCAAGCGGTTAAGTTAATCATTTTGTTTCATCGTGTACATTATGTTAGAATAGTTCGTTTTCAAAATTGATTTAGTATATTTGGTTATATGAATCGATTTGTATTTCGGAAACTATTTCGGAAAAGATTGGCTATATTCATTTTAAAGAGGAAGTAAACTGCTTGTTTTTTTGTTTTTTTTATTCTGACCTGCATCAGAGTAAAGGCATAATGTGCTAGTATACATCACATACTAGCATATTATGTGACACTTACCTGCAAACTAAGCCCTCGTTGTCACTGTTGGAGGCCTTCCCAGTCTGCGGACTCTGGCTGTGCGACTGGCTGGAGCCACGTGATGTCACTCCCGCCGATTACGGCACAGGGCTCTGAAGGAACGGCACGGGTGGCTGTTCCTTCAGATCGCATGCGCTGATGGCGTCATCGGGTGCATATACAGTAAATATCTCCTAAACGGTGCACGTTTAGGAGATATTTACAGTACCTATAGGTAAGCCTTATCATAGACTTACCTATAGGTGCAATTAATCAATAGGAGTTTATAATCACTTTAACATGTTAATTCATTATTATGCGAGATTACTTCTGCACTCTGTTTGGGCTGGATGGAGGTGGATCCATCAGAAGCTCTGAATCATAACATAACAAAGTGAAGGAATTCGATTTCGGATTAATTTGTTATGTTATGGTTCGGAGATTCTGATGGATCTGTCTCCACCCAACCTAAACACAACAAGGGCCCTTTCACAGTTGATCAGTTTTTCAGTTAAAAAAAGCTGAACAAAATGCATCACTTTAACCACTAGCCGACCAGCCGTCGCAGTTATACTGCGGCAGGTTGGCATGGCTGCGCAAATCGGCATAGCTGTACGACACTCCTTTAAGACGTCATAGCAGGTGTGCGCGCGCACCCCTCGGAGCCGGCATGTGAGTGCCGGCAGGCATGATGGCCAACGGGCAAACGCGATCGCTCGTGACAGAGTGAGAACCAGGATCTGATGGCCAACGGGCAAACGCGATCGCTCGTGACAGAGTGAGAACCAGGATTCCGGTTCTCTCAGGGGTGAAGAGACAGATTGTGCATTCATTCTAAGTATGAACAACGATCTCTCTCCTTTCCTAGTCAGTCTCATCCCCCCCACAGTTAGAACACACCTAGGGAACACAGTTAACCCCTTGATTGCCCCCTAGTGTTAACCCCTTCCCTGCCGGTGACATTTATACAGTAATCAATGGCTATTTATAGCTCCGATCGCTGTATAAATGTCAATTGCCCCAAAATAGTGTCAAAAGTGTCTGATCCGTCCGCCGCAATGTTGCAGTCCTGATAAAAATCACAGATCGCTGCCATTACTAGTTAAGAAAAAATAATAAAAATGATATAAATCTATCCCCTATTTTGTAGACGCTATAACTTTTGCGCCAATCAGTCAATATACGCTTATTGCGTTTTTTTTTTTTTTTTTTTTACAAAAAATATATAGAAGGATACATATCGGCCTAAACTGAGGAAAAAATTTGTTTTTGAGTTTTTAAATTTGATATATTTATTATAGCAAAAAGTATATTGTGCGTTTTTCAAAATTGGCGCTCTTTTTTTGTTTATAGCGCAAAAAATAAAAACCACAGAGGTGATCAAATACCACCAAAAGAAAGCTCTATTTGTGTCGAAAAAGGGACATAAATTGTGTTTGGGTACAACGTGGCACGACCACGCAATTGTTAGTTCAAGTGACGCAGTGCTGTATTGCAAAAAATGGCCTGGTCAGGAAGGGGGCAATCCCTTCCGGGGCTGAACTGGTTAAATCCTATGGAACTCTTCACACTGTTCCTTTGCATTTCAGTTGCATTTTTAAAATTCCTGCTTGCTGCATTTTTGGTCCATGTTTACTGTGGTAAAAAAAACAAAAAATGCATCCATCCATCGACAATTATGAAAACGGCATCAAAAAAGCACCTGTGGGAAGTGCTTTGTCCAGTCACATGTCCAGGGGAAAAACACAACACAAATATGACAAAAACGCATCAAAAACGTGACGCACCACGTCCATACTGCATCATTAAATGCACTGCAGCAAAAACGCATATGCGTTTTTGCAAAGGAGAAGGAGAGGAGTATACAGAGGCGCCTCTAGGTGCAGACTGATAAAAAGTTTTTAATAAACACAATGCAGGAGAGCAACTCACATTTCTGTAGATGAGATAGGCATGTAATATAGTCCATTGTCCGTAAGACAACACGTTGTGTTGTGTCTCCATTCAACTGGGTCCGGGAGCCGGCTGCGTGTGTAGGGGGATCCAGGAGAGAATGCTCTTGGAGCACAGCCTCAAGCACGATGACGTCACAGGATGCGCCAAGACGTGTTTTCCAGCATGCGCACTGGCGATGTGTCCTGATTATCAGAGTAGTCCCAACAGTGCCCACCAGTACTGCCAATAAGTGCCCATCAGTGCTGCCAGTCAGTGCCTCCCCATCAGTGTCACCTATCAGCGCTGCCTATCAGTGCATTCTTATCCGTGCCCACCAGTGCCTCCTCATCAGTGCCCCCTCATCAGGGCCCATCGGTGCAGCCTGTCAGCGCCACCTATCAGTGCCCATCAGTGCTCCCTCATCAGTGCAGCCTCATCAGTGCCCAGGGGCGTAACTACCACCATAGCGACCCATGCGGCCGCTATGGGGCCCGCAGCCGAGTGGGGCCCAGTGAGGATGAGAGCACCGCCGGCACAGTCTCCCAGCCAGGGGAAGAGAGAGGAAAGGAAGAGGCGAGCTGTCCGTATCAGCAGATAGCTGAATTGCCCGATGTAAGAGCTTTCATTAGAACTTCCAGTGTTCCCGGGGCTCACGTCACATAGCTCCACCTTTTGGCCCAGTGCCTTTGATAGACAGAATGCCGATCCAATGCGGGACATGTGACGTCATCAAAGGCGTCGGGCCATGAGGTGGGGCTATGTGACGATAAGCCCCGGGAAGACAGGAAATTTAAATGAAAGCTATTACAGCGGGCAATCCCGCACTCTGCTGATCCGGGTGGCTTGCCTCTTCCTCTGCATAGGTGGGGCTGTATGGGGCACAGGCAGACCAGGCTGTATTGGGCACAGGTCACGCTGCATGGGGCACAGGTCACGCTGTATGGGGCACAGGTCACGATGTATGGGGCACAGGTCACGCTGTATTGGGCACAGGTCACGCTGTATTGGGCACAGGTCACGCTGCATTGACACTAGGGCAGCTGTGGGGGGGGGGGCTGTTTGCAGGGGGGCACCATACAACATTTTGCCATGGGGCCCTGCTATTTCTAGTTACGCCCCTGTCAGTGCCGATCACTGCAGCCTATCAGTGCTCATCACTGCAGCCTCATCAGCGCACATCAGTGAAGAAGAAAAATTACCTGTTTGCAAAATTTTAGAACAAACTATGAAAAAGTTTTAGTTTTTCTCGGTCTCTATTCGTTTATTTAGCAAAAAATAAAAAACCCAGTGGTGATTAATTACCACCAAAAGAAAGCTCTATTTTGTGTGAAAAAAAAAATTTCATATGGGTACAGTGTTGCATGACTGCGCTTGCCATTCAAAGTGAAAAGCTGAAAATTGTCCTAGGTAGGAAGGGGGTGAAAGTGCCCAGTAGGTAAATGGTTAAACTGCCTCATAGATTCTTATATCTCCCAGGGACTCTGGGGATGAGATCTGTCCCCTGTTCCTATTGTATAGTGACTGTGAAAAGAGACTGGAACCAATGAGATTCAAACATTTGTTCTTCTAGTCAGTTCTTCAGTCAGACCCTTTGATAGGTAGTGGAAAATGTTATACACATACATCTATAATAACAGGGAAAGTATTTATATAAAAGATTAACTCTTTGTTTGTTGTATTAATAATTTTTTTGTTTTTCAGTACAAGATTTATCTATTACTCTCAGTTTGCACAGAAACAGACTCATTATGTTGTTCCTGCCTACGCTAGGAAAGAGGGAGAGGGGTGTGTGACCCTTTTCTGACTCATTTAGTTGTGTGTAATCTGATCTCTCCTGGTGTTTTGCAGCAAAATTGTTTTTTGAGCACCAGAAAACTAGAACTGTTGTTTGACAATTGCCACCTAGTGACTACAAGTGGTATACGTGAAATATTCCCTTATAATATTTTATGATAGGTATATATAATATTAAACTAAAAATAATTTTTTATATTTTTCCTTTTTTCAATAGTTCCCCAAGTCCATGTCAGAAGAAGCAGTTAAAGTGGCCCTTGATGTTGGATATCATCACATCGACTCTGCATTTATGTATGGTAATGAAGTGAATGTCGGTCGGGCAATCAATGCAAAGATTGCAGATGGGACAGTGAAGAGGGAGGATGTATTCTACACCGGCAAGGTAACTGTTAACCCTTTAGATAACAAAAATCCTAGTCAAGGGATGGGGTGGAAAGGATTGTAGTTTGCAATGACTATGACACAGGCCTGTTTATGCTCTCTTCAGACACTCCCAATGTAGGACTTCTCTTAGGAACAATGGTGATTAACACAAAAAAATTCAGGCTGACCATTTTTTCTTGCAGTCTGGAGTGCCCTCTACACACGATCATTCGCCACACATGTACACATTTGGGGGGGGGGGGGTCCTCCATACACATAGTTTGTGGGGGTTCCTCATAGCTATAATTGTTTGGTGGGTCCTCCATAAACATAAATATTTGGGAGTCGTTCTTACACATGATCATTTGGGTGTTTCTCCATAAACATGATTGTTTAGGGATTCCTTGATATACATATTCGTCCTCCATACCCATTATCATTTGGGGACTCCTTGATACACATTATTGTGTTGGGTGTCCATCATACACATGATCGTTCCAGGTGTCCTCCACTCATAATCGTTTGGGGTGTCCTCTATACACATATTCTTTTGGGGGGTCCTTCCTACACATGAGTTTTGTGGAGTCCCCTTTATACATAATAATTTTGGAGGTCCATTATAACCATGATCATTCAGGGACTCCTTGCTATACATAATATTTTGAAGGGGTGGGCCTCCATACATAGAATATATTCAATTGGGGGTTCCTCACTACACATAATGGCTTATTGGGTTCATCTTACATATGATCATTTCTTTCCAGTGGGGGGGGGGGGGGGGGTATTCAGCTGAAAGAAGAAATTGAAATCAGTGGCACAGCGCAGCTCAGATGTTTAAAATTGTCAGCTCTACACAATACAATTTCTGAGAAATAAGATGTGTGCACAAAGTAATTCATCTTAGCACACTCTTTCAGTAAGACAGGAGGTTGGCATTTATGATTTCAACAGGAACAAAGACTAAGGTGGTGCCCCTAACTAGGCCAAAGCCTTAGAGTGCCAGTTGTATACACACATAACCATACAATCCTTATGCAAAAATTAGCAATATTTTTCTTTTCCAGCTCTGGACAACTTTTCATGTCCCCAATTTGGTACGTCCAGCACTTGAGAGATCTCTGAAGGATTTGAATCTGGATTACATGGACTTGTTCATCATTCACAGCCCCCTTGAGCTCAAGGTCAGAATTCCATTAGGAAATAATTACACTGGTAGCTATTATTTCCCTTAACATTGAAAAAAATTAGATTGACCTAATATCAGATGTAATTTTCCATGTTACACTTTTGTCAGGTTTTTCATTTTTGCCATCTGACATAACATTAAAGTAGTAAAGCTTCTATAAAAAAAAAAAAAAAAAAAAGGAAAGAAAGAAAAAAAAAAAGTTTCCCCCTGCAAGGTCATGCATCGCATAGCCTGTTTACCCCAAGCATCGTACACAGACAAGATGTTGAGGTAGAACCCAAGGAATTGTTGTTTATTGAAACTATTGAAATTACTGTTTATTGAGACACATACTTTATACCCCACAGGAGGACATTCCTGTCTTGAGGAAATTAGCACGACAATGCAAACTTCAAACACAAATCCAATAAACTGCTAACAACTAACAGTGATCTTAAATAAACCGTAATCTAAATAAACAGTAAGTTAATCAACAAACATATAACATCCCATAATAATTTGGTAACAAGGTGAAGTGGACACAATACTAGCAGACAGATAATGCTTTGATTAATCGGGGATCCCAAACTGTCTGGCACCAATATTCAAGAAGACCCAGGGCTGTCCAAATCTCATTAACCAGCTTTCTTTTCACATATATCTGCTCACTGTGTTTCAAGTTGGCAGAGACCATCATGGTTTCCTTGACTGTTAAATGTAATAATGTCCTCTTACATTATATAACAGGACATCTTCCTAAATGCTTGTAGCTCCCTCAAATGCCAGGGCCCATAGTCAATAAGCAAGAGGTCACCCTGCAGTCCCCTCCAAAAGCCTCTGTTCTGGTTGGGTCTGTCACACATGGTGATGACACTCCCACGTGCGGGAGCCCTGGGCACGGCACACAGTTCTGAAGGAATGGCACGGGTATGCGTTCCTTCAGAGCACATGATCTGGTGATGTCACTGGCTGCTGCTCGCTGAAATATCTACTACACAGTGCACTTTTAGGATATATTCATTTAACCTACAGGTAAGCTTTATTATAAGCTTACCTGTAGCTAAAAATGGCCCACAAGAGTTTACTACCACTTTAAAGTGTGTGGTTAGGAACACCTAGTACAAATGTTCATCTTGCGTGAAATTCTTTTTAAAACACCTGTGATCAAGAGCATCGGATACAGCCAATGCATCTTGGTGAAGGTATTCCCCCTTTTTCAAGACTTGAACAACAGTTTGAGATGATATAAGAATAAAATACAGTAGAAAGCCTAAAGTTGGCCATACACTGATTGAAATTCTGCTTGTTCAGCAGGAGCCAGTCAAATTTTTGATCCATGTATGGCCACCCCTGCTCAACAGAAGTCAACTGTCTGACTGAGTTCTGCCAAAGGAGTATGCTGGAAATCGTATCTTTTCTCAATCAGTGCTGGGTCCCACTGTCAGAATACAATGTCCAGTGAGGCAGAAAAGGGAGGGGGGGTGTCAGGTAGAATTCCTCCTTCTGCTTCCTTTGTGCGGATGGAGGAATTTTTTTTTTTTTTTATTCAGCCCACTAACTTAACAAAAAAACTAACAGTGTATGCCCAGTTTAAAGCTGAACACCGGGAATTCACCCACTTTGTAAAATGTGCTGGCATACTATGAATTAAGTCCAACAAGGTCCATGCCACTATGTGGACTTCTCTTTTATTTACAACTTACTGACTTTGTATTCTCTGAATGACTTCACTTAAAACAAACCACTCCTTGACTGGGCAGGAGGGGGTAGGGGCAGACACAGCAGTTGCATGTGACTCTGCAGCCTGAAAAGCTGAGACCAGGTCCATACATACCTTGCTTTCATCATAAACTTACTTACTGCAATGAAAACATGTTCAATTCTATCTTTACTAGAACCAGGGACACAGACAGCAGGGACACAGACAGCACCACAGCACATTAGCAAAAAGTTTTTGGCTTTTCATACACCTGAAGGATACATTTTTAATTATGAAATGTGGAGTTTTTCTGAAACATTATACTGTTACTGTGAATTTTGACATGTTAGAAATTTTCTCATGGACATATCTGGACAGCCAGCCATGGACGGCTGATCTGGATTTTTTTTTTTAAGTCACATTAACTTCAAACCCCCATCACAAGTGTGCTGTCTTCAGACTGGTCCACATAAGCAGCCAATCAGAACCTCACATTGATCAGTCACTCCTGCTTGCTATATTCTGAATCATGAGACAGCCATAAGACCAGAGATGCATATCACATCACTCAGTTTTGTCAAATGATGGTGACGTTCTGAAATAGGGCTTCTGAGTAGGGAGAAAAGTATTTTGTTTATCGTACATCACGGGACATAGAGCCATCATATTATTCCTTACTCATAGGAATATGTGCCACCAACAGTTGATTAGACACTTGCAAAAGAGAGAAAAAAAAGACAGGAAGTCCTCCCCTGTATAACCTTCCTTGAATTTTCACCAGTGTCTGAAGATTGTGGTCACTGCTGCTCAACTCTGCGCAATGGTACCAGGTTTTTAACGGTTCAAGCAGGAGATTGGAGTACTCTGGATCCACTCCTACAGGTAGAATGGTTAGAAGAATAGAACACGATGGACCCCTCTGTGATGGAAGGAGAAGTGAGGCAGGGAATGGTTTGTAATGCAACCTGACACCACTGAACCCTGCATATATGGAACCCTGCACAGTAGTAACTGACAATGAGTTTTCTAACCGGGTGCTATACAGGTCCAGGGCAGTGAACCCCAGAAAAGGGGATCCGGTGCCTGAAATTCCTAAGAGACATTGCCTGTCATGATGGGTGAAGGTTGGATCCTTAACATTGGAAAGGATGATCCTGTGAAGGAGTGGTGATTGCCTGAGTAGCTTTCTGAGTCATATGTAGGACTATGCCTAGCTGCTTATGAAAAAGTGGCCCTTCCTCTGAGGCCACTAGATGATGGTGGTGTAGCAAAGAGCTGGTTACGCTGCTGGTAAAGTTAATACCTGTAGTTTTTGTGCTTTATTTTCTTATGTATCAATGCAGTGCTGATGCAGTACCGAGCAGGTATAGGTCTGCCTGCCATATAAACCCTTGACAAGAACACCAGTTCCCATCCCTTTTTTTCCCTGTGTATTGCTGTTGAGAGCAGATGCCTCCTTCAGGTCTATAACATGTAGCTCCACTGATGCAGTTTCTATTGAGAGACATCAGGTGGTTCTGAGTTCCTTCATCTATCAGGTCTTGTGGCTTCTGTGGGGACAAAATTATATGTAGAGACGGAGGATTTGTTGTCCACTTTAGCCTCTATGAGGGAAGGTGATAAGAAGAGTGGATGTTCCCCTCCTCCTGTCCTCTATTCGTGGTTAGAGGAGAGATTGGTGGACGATGAGGAAGGAGCAGGTGATGTGAGACCCTGAGTAGGTCTTGGGCACAATTTTAGGCCATTTTAGGGACGCTGTTTAGCAACTGGAGCCCACCTCATCCTTCATAATGCACTCTCTGGAGAGGTTCGCTTATTCTTAATCTCCAGAGGTCTGCTTTGGTGCCAGCTCATTATTTGGTATGCCTGAGTTTGCTTCTGGACACTGTCCATATGAAGATGATTCTTCCTCAAGGAAGATACCTGGCTTGAAGTAATCAGGTGGCATTTTAATTGGAACACTGAGGTATGCCTCAATTCATCTCAGCATGAGAATGTTAAGGAAGATGACTGCCTTGTTCGAGGAGTTGTTTTTTACTCAGTTCAATTACAGAACTTCACAAACAGAATCATATGTTAGCATGGGAAAGGAAGACTCAGTTGTTGGTCTCTCCAATGTCCCCACTTTCCATTACTTATGGTCTTTAGACTGGTGGATTTGTCCCCTAAGGTTGAAGAGGGAAATCTTTTCCCCCCTTTTCTTGGAAGGTGCTGATGATGGATGCCAGCTTAACTGGTTGGGAAGTTGTTCTTGATAGCTTTCCAGCACAAGAAATGTGGTCTGTGCAGGAGAGGTGTTAATCTGGTAATATACTGGAACTGCAAGCCATTCACTTAGTTCTGCTTTGGATAAAGCAGTTTCAGCTTCTTCCGATGAGGGTTCAATGGGACAATGCCATGGCTGTGGCATAGGTAAATCTTCAGGGGGCAATTAGAAGCTGGCCAGCCCAAGAAGAGGCTGTCTTGAGCAGAGTGCTATGCCCCTGCTCTGTCCACAATCTAGTGCTCAGGGGTAAAGAATTGGCAAGATGTGGATCTGTTGGCATCCAGTTCAATGCACAACTGGACAGATTTGTTGCCAGGTCAATGTATCCTCAGACGTTGGCAATGGATGACCTGGTGATGCTGTGGGACCAGTTCTCCCTGTTTTGGGCCTTTCCTCCATTACAATTTCTTCCACGTGGAAAGAATGCTGGTGATTTTTATCACAGGTGAACATGTCAGTTCATGGTCCTTTGGATTCTTACAATTCGCCCAGACCTCCTGTTGCAAGGTCTTATTTTCCCTTCTTCCTTAATATCATTTTTTTTATGGCATGGCTATTGCAGTCAGAGTTTTGATTGATAGGGGAGTGTCTGATGCAGTCACCCCCACACTTTTAAGAGTCAGGAAGGAAGCTTGGTGTTACATAGTCAATCTGGTTAAAAAAGGGCACAAGCCCATCCAAGTGTGCTTTTCACCAGTCAGGGGTTGATATGAGAATGGCCTTGAAGATGATCAAGGGACAGATTTTGGCATTGGTAGTTTTTTTTTTCAAAGGCTAATTGCTTGTTGTTCCCTGGTGTGTGCCTTTGTTCAAGGTGTCACATGGACAATTTTCCTCCAGTCGGGTCACTGTTTACTCGAGGGCATCTCAACTTGGTGCTATCAGTTTGTAGAAACCACCATTTGAGTCAATGCAATATTTTTCTTTAGGTTTTTTGACACTGAAGGTGGTTTTCCTGGTTAGAATTACTTTAGGGGTATGAACTGGCGGCTCTTTTTTGCAATACACCATTTTTGGTACTTAAAGTGGAGTTCCACCCACTTTTACAACTCTTCAGCATCCCTCACTAAACTGTGCACTGTAAACAAATTGGATATTTTTTTTATTATTTTTCTCAGCACCTACTGTATATCTGCTGTATTCATTTTTCACTTCCTCCTCCCTGGCCGTGGCCCATCGCATCATTTCCTGTTTGCAATGCCTTCTGGGAAAGGGCAGCAACTGCCTCTGACACTGCCGTTGCTATGGAAACCTGACCAGAAACCTATTACACTGCTTGTGCTGTACTGAGCATGTGCGAGATCTGCAAGGATGAGATCCAGGAAGAAATACAGTCTGGCTTCAGATGCCCACACTTAAGATGGCCACGGCCTGCTGTAAGTTTATAAAATAACAAACTACTGCTATAAACTAACAAAACAGACCTTAGTTTACAGACTAACTTTACTAGAATACATTAAGCTTGTGTATTATAGGGGTATTTTTATTTTAAAAAAGTATAATTTCGGCCGGAACACCACTTTAATGATAGGTGGTTGTTCGACTTCAACTGGCTTTCATGCAGTTTCAGCTTTCCATGCCAACCAAACAGTCATACTCTCTAGTTGTCCTTCCATTAGGACTAAAAAAGCAGGGCCTTGTAGTTCTAGTCTTTTTTTTTTTTTTTTTTTTTCTCCCACATTCACCTGCTTATCTCTCAAGCCTAAGGTTTGAAAGGGAATTTCCACTATTTTCCAATGATGGCTTAGTGTGCCAGGGGTGTTGTTTTCTCTTGGGCTATCTGCCATCAGGCTTCAGTGGCTCAGGTCTGCTAGGCCTCAACCTGGTCTGCAATGTTCAAGGTTTTACCAGGTGGATGTTCAAGCCACTGAGGGTGCTGATTTTGGTCAAAGTCTTTTACAGGCTGCGGTGTAGATTCTTTTTTGCCTGTCAGTGGTGGCTGTGTCTCCCTCCCTCATGAGCACTGCTTGAGGACTTCCCTTTGAGTAAAGAATAATATGGTGGCTTTATGTCCCCAGATGTATAATAGAAAAAAAATGGATTCTTGTACTTATCTGTAAATTTCTTGGAGTACATCAGGGGACACAGAGATCCCTCTCCTCTTTGTTGGGGTGTATGGCTTGCTGCACAAATAAGGATCTTGGGAGGGGTTATTCAGGGAGGACTTCCTGTCTTTTTTTTTTTTTTAAGGAATATTATAGTGGCTCTGTCCTCTGTGATGTTCTTCAAGAAATGGATTTTACAGTCTTTAACTGTACCATTAGTTAAGGTTTGAAGTTCAAGCACCCTAGAGTTTCTGACCTTCCTCCTCTTTCTCTTTTTCTGTACATGTATCTCTGTGTGTATGAAAGCACACTAGAGAACATCCTCTATGGATGAAGAACCATTGAACTAAATAAGGTTGGACAATGGCCCATCACAAATCAAACTTGTAAACTATTGTCACTCTGGTCTTCAAAGACATTCTTTTTCTGTCCATTTTCAGCCTGGTGGTGACCTCCTCCCAACAGATGAAAATGGAAAACTCATCTTTAACAACACAGACCTTCGAGACACGAGACACGTAGAGGGTATTGCATTTTACTATCTAAAAATGTTAAAGTATTTGTAAATTCTGACAATTTGGGGTCACTAGATGATATTCTTTAAATTTGTTATAGAATTTATAGTTATTTTTAATCCCAGGCCATGGAGGACTGTAAAGAAGCTGGACTGACCAAGTCTATCGGAGTATCCAACTTCAACCGCAGCCAGATTCAGTGGATTCTCAATATGCCAGGGCTGAGACACAAACCAGTCTGTAACCAGGTGAAGTATGCAAACATGTGTACCTGAACATACCATGTTTTTTAATGGGAAATTATAACATATTTCTATTATTAGACATTATAAGAAAAAACAAGATGAAAGCTGCTGTGGCTGGATGCTGTACTGAGTGGTACTAAGGTTTAGTGATGTATGCAATCGAGGACGAGTGCCCAGGGACTCTATCTTCTGTGTCTATTATTAGGGGTTCCCACCACTCATGCGCTGAGTTTCTGGGTCCCCATAATTTACCACCAAAGAGAAAGCTGCTCCAGGTGAGCACATTAGCCATCCATCCACAGCGTAGCCAGGGTTTAGGTGAAGGTGCTAGCACAGCTTGCCACAGTTCACCTTTGTTGATCCTTCATGCAAAAGACATCACAGAAAGTGCAGGGTACAGTAAAAGTTAGCCACAACACCAAGCACGTCAACTTTTACTATATCCCACACTGTCTGTGATGTCTTTTGCATGAAGGATCAATAAAGGTGAAGTGTTGCAGCAAATTCCTGATTTCTTTCGATTCTGGGTCCCCATACCTGCTTTGCCCATTGTGAGGGTCCCCCACCACCCCTGCTGTATTAAGTATTTTATATTATTAAAAATTTGTAACAGGAGAGGCTTGAACACACAAAGGTGTTTGGGAATATCAAAATCTACTAAATGCACAGGAGTCAGACATTATGGAGGGGAAATCTCACTGTTGGAGCATCCAAGACATACAAGAAGCTAGAGGCCCAACAGACTACACCTATAACTAAAATATCACTTTTGTGTGGACAGGCCCTTTAACGTAATGCTACAGTGCATATTCAGAGCCATTGTTGCCAAGGTTTAAACATAATTACTTAAAGGAATAATATTATTATAATAATATAATGTTATTATTTATTAATATATTATTAAAATATAAAATTATTAATATATTATTTGTGAAAAAATGTTTTTTGTGCGTGTATGCATATAGATTCCTGAGTATGTGTGCAAAAGGTCCCAGCAGTCCTGGAACACAGAATTGACATGTGCCCGCAGTTGGCTGTAACTTATGCATCCTCAGCTTCAAGTAGAGGGTGATAGGATGGGAAATCATAACAATTACTATGTGGTGGAACATGTATAAAGGAACATATATTTGAATCTAATTATATGACAAACATTAATAAAGTAATACATACCTACATTAATGCCCTAAGTAGGAAATATTACAGTCGAAAGATAATATCCATATAATTACACACATTATAATAGTCAGCGCTCCCAATTTTATATATTCTTGCTTTATTGCTTTTCAAGTCTGCAGCAAATAAAAATGTAAAAATTTTAAAAATGATAATCTTTACTTGTACACAGTTTAACTAAATAGACACAGCTGGTTTTGTTAGCAATCTGATTAGTAAGAAATACAATTTGGAAGCTGCCATTGCTGAGCTCTCCTTTTGCAAACCCATGTTGGTTTCACTCACTGATAAGTTATCTGTTTAGATTTGGATAGAGTATGGAAGAGTTTATACTTTTTTTTTTTTTTTTTTGCCAGTGACCATATTGAGGAGATTTTCCTTACTTTCTGAAATACAAGAAATCAGGAGATGGAAAACTAGAACAGCATTTAAAACATTGCAGTAAGTTCTAACTCTTCCATACCCTACTAAAAAATATTTTTGCTTTTTATCTGTTTCACCAGTGACAGGAAGTGAGGGCAAATTTTCTCAGTAGGGATACTGGCAGCACTTAAACCCTGACAGAAGCTCCAACCTTTCTTTTCTCTATCCAAAACAAAATACAAAAGTTGTGGCTGAAGTTGGGATTCAAGCCTTTGTTTTTGCCTGAAAGACAAAAGCCCCACCACAAATCAAATAATGTAATGCAAGCAAACATACACCACTAACTTCTAATCACACTTAATATGATCATTAAGGCCGGGTTCACACCTATCCGAATTGGATGCGGTGAAACCCATAGCAGGAGAATGTGACTGGCTCCCTATGGTTCACATATCTCTATTGCAACTGCACACACTGTGCATCTTTGGCTCAGTTTGAGGGCCAAATTCAGGCATAGATTCGGCCCTGATTCGTCCCTGAAATGGGGAACAGGGACGCACAGCACTCCTGTGTGATCCGCAGCCAGTTCCAGTGTGAGCCGAACCTAAAGGTTGCTGCCTTCTTCCATATCCATGTAGAGTGCCATATATACCTAAACCAGAGCAAGATGCAGGAATTCTGCAAGTCACGTGACATCGTGCTGGTGGCCTATGGAGTTCTGGGCTCCACCCGAGATCGAAACTGGTAAGGAGTTATTGTACCTTACCATTTATGAATACATTCCTACAGTGTATGTATGTAAATGTATGAGTGTATATATAAAAAATAAATAAATATATATATATATAATTATTTATTTATTTATTTTTTAGAAAAACCCTTTTTTCATTTTAAAAGTCTCTCTTGTGCAGTGACTTTACCTAGGCTGAATTGATGATGTCATCAGTCTGCTACATACATACGGAAACATCTCCTCTCCGCAGTGATCAGATTGCAACTTTAGAACAAGAAGAGAGAGTACAGCAGGAGTTGATATTGGTTAAAAAGGCCTTTCTGAACCAGGGTTCCTCCTGCAGGGCCGTTGCTAGACTATTTTGTGCCCTAGGCAAGGCCAGCTACTTACACCCCCTCCCCCTAAAAAAAAAAATTCAAAAATTCAAAATTTGCTTTCTCACCTCCTTGCCAATGTTAGCTTGGTGTGGAGACTGACTAGGGAGTTGGGAAGCAGCATGGCTTGCGCAGTATCTTATTTGCTGGATACATTTTCTTCACAGATTGGCTGAAGTTTGCAGGAGACGGCTTTGTCTCCAGCTAACATAATCCAATCCCGCAGCAGTATGTAGACATTGGCACAGTGTGTGTGGAAGCCAGCGGAGTGTTAAGAAGGCGGTGGAGAGTAGGGCACAAGCCGGCGGAGAGTAGGGCACTGTTTTTAAGCCTTCTTTCAGTCAAGACACTTATTGGAATCGCACACAATCTTGCGCCACACCAGTTTGAGGGCTTGTTCACACCAGGAGTAGGGATGGGCCGAACAGACCCCTGTTCAGTTCGCACCTGAACTTTCGAACACTGCGAAAGTTCAGACCCGAATAACGAACTCCATTAAAGTCAATGGGACCCGAACATCAAAAATCCAAAGTGCCCATTTTGAAGGCTTATATGCAAGTAATTGGGCGTACAATGGTTATAGGGGTCCGGATCCTGCCCTGGGGGACATGTATCAATAAAAAAAAAAAGTTTGTGAAAAACGTCACTTTTAAATGAGCAGTGATTTTTTGATTTTAATGCCGCGTACACATGAGCGGATTTTCCCCCGGAACTCCACTCAAGCTTTGCTTGCATACAAACGGTCACACAAAAGTTCTCTGAACTTTCGACCGTCAAGAACGCGGTGACGTACAACACTACGAAAAGCCGAGAAAATGAAGTTCAATGCTTCCAAGCATACGTCGAATTGTTTCCGAGCATGCGTAGGAATTTTGCACGTCGGAATTTGTACAGACGATCGGAATTTCCAATCGGAACTTTTTCCGACCGAAAAATTGAGAACCTGCTCTCATTCTTTGGCTGGCGGGAATTCCGCCAGCAAAAGTCCGATGGAGCATACACACGGTCGCATTTTCTGACCAAAAGCTCTCATCGGTCTTTTGCTGCCCGAATTTCCGATTGTGTGTACGCGGCATTAAAGTGAAAGCATAAAAATGAAAAATTCCTTCCAGTATAGTGCCTGGGGGGTCCCCTTAGTCTACCTGTAAAGTGGCAGATCTGTACCATGTCTGCTGCAGCAATAATTGCATTTATAAAACCAAAAAAATGACATTTTCCCTGCAAGCTGCCTTTATTTTGCTCAGCAACAGCTGGGGAGCCAGTGTGTATGATGAGGCCACAATGTAGTGCACTGGGAACAAGATTCGAGATTTTTTGGATACATTCTGGTGTCACTTTGACTTTGGATAGAAGTAACGGGTGCCTAAAAATTGGTCTTTGGGTGTCGGTGGCGTCTTCCCACGGTAACCTTTATAGAGGTAATCTTGATGAAAGCAAGAATTGGCCGTGCTGTAAAAAATTGCAATGATATGCACCTGTCAAACAGGTGCATTAAAATTACTCTTTGGGTGTCTGGGCACCTTCCCACCGTAACCCTATAGAGGTTCTCTTGATGAAGGCAAAAAAAATTGCAATGGTATGCACCTGTCAAACAGGTGGTGAAAAATTGGTCTTTGGGTGTTAAATGTGCCCATGAAACCTATACCAAAAACAGATGAAATGATTGAAAACCCATAAAGCTAGGCAGCCTCGAAGTCCTGCAGAGATTCCACATCCCAAAAAGACTTAATCATTGACATCGGCATCAGGGGCTTCATAGCTGATAATCCAGGACGGATTCATTTTTATAAAAGTCAAACGGTCCACGGAGTCTGTGGACAGACGCGTTCTATGATCAGTAACAAAACCTCCTGCAGCACTGAATGCCCGTTCGGAAAGCACACTGGATGCAGGGCAGCCCAACAACTCAATAGCATACTGGGCAAGTTCTGGCCAGTGGTCTATTCTCATGACCCAGTAAGTCAGTGGATCGTCAGCTGGAAAGCTCTCCATCTCTGTTTTGGCCCTGAGGTAATTGTCCACCATGTGATGCAGATGCTGCTGATGGGATGTGGAAGCGGACAGCCCTGGGCGGCGAGGACTAAAAAAATTCTGAAATGCCTCACTTAGGCAGATGCCTTCTCCAACGCTCCTCTCTTGACCAACAGAAGACTCAAAACAACGTTTTCCACCATACTGTAACCTACTGGAGTCAGGAAAAATGCTCAATAAAATCCTCTTTAACATGTCCTCAAGAGATATGATCTTCTGCACTCTCTGTGGGGATGGGATGAGTTCTGAGACCTTCCCCTTATAACGGTGGTCAAGGAGGGTTGCCAACCAGTAATCATCTTTCTCCTTTATGCCACGTATTCTTGGGTCCTTTCACAGGCTTTGAAGCATGAGGTTGCCCATGTGGCTCAAATTTGACGAGGCTTAAGAAGCAGACTCCTCGGGGGTCACTCAGGATGACAGCATCTGGAACCTCCTCCTCCCAGCCACGTACTACTCCCAAGGGTCCTGTGGTTGGAAAGGCATCGCTTACAGATTGATGCATGTCTTCCTCTTCTACGAAGCCTATGAAAGTGGCAGAATCCTCCTCCTCATCCTTCTCCCCTCTCTCCACCTGTGTGTTCTGTGACATAGGAATGATGGTGTCTGGATAAAGTGGGCCTTGAGAGGAAAGGATGTCCTCCTCTTCCTCCTGCTGCTCTGCCTCTAGTGCCCTGTCCATAATGCCACGCAGAGTCTGCTCCAGCAGGAACACAACAGGGATTGTGTCACTGATGCATGCACTGTCACTGCTCACCATCCTTGTGGCCGCCTCAAATGGTGATAATACAGTGCATGTATCCTCAATGACCAGCCATTGGCGTGGGTAAAAAAAGCAGAGGCGTCCTGAGCCTGTCGTCGTGCCGTACTAGCACAGGTACTCATTGACGGCCCTCTGCTGCATGTTAGCAGCATTCCCAAAGTTGAGTTCCACCTGGTGAGCATGTCACAAATCAGGCGGTTTACGGGCAGGTGGAATTCACGCTGAATTTCAGCCAACCAAGCACTGGCTGTGTATGACCACCTGAAATGGCTACAGACTCTTCTGGCCTGCTTTAGTACATCTTGCAACCCTGGGTACGTACTTAGGAAACGCTGCACCACCAAATTGAGAACATGTGCCAGGCATGGCATATGTGTCAACTTTCCCAGTCTAAGGGCAGACAGGAGGCTTGAGCCATTATCAGACACCACCACTCCTGGCCCGAGCTGGCGTGGTGTGAACCACCTCTGGGCCTGTCCCTGCAGAGCTGCAAGAATCTCTGCTCCGGTGTGGTTCCTGTCCCCTAAACACACCAGCTGAAGCACTGCATGGCACCTTTTAGCCTGACTCTGGGAATAGCCCTTTGAATGCTTAGGGGGTACCTGATGTTTATAGGACAATTCTGCAGAGGAGGGCAAGGAGGTGGCAGAGGAGGAGGGGGTAGAGCTCACAGGTCTGGCATCATCACCACCAGCTGTATGGAGATGTGGGGGGCACAACAAGCTGCAGCACCAAGCCCTGTCCTGCATCCTTTCGAGTTGCAAGCAGCGTTACCCAGTGTGCTGTGAACACAATATATAGTCCCTGCCCATGCTTGCTAGACCACGTGTCAGCAGTAAGGTGGATTTTACGGCTGACTGCCTTGCCCAACGATGCCAGAACATTCCCTTCTATGTGATGGTAGAGAGATGGAACGGCCTTACAAAGGTCTTTTATTATACACAGATGCCGAAAAGGCCTTTGTTCGAGTCTCCTGGGACTACATGCTTGCCACTTGCTAATTTATCGGTATGGAAAATAACATGCTGAATAGGAAAAAAGCACTCTACCAAAACCCCTAAGCCAAAATCAAGATAAATTACATATTTTCAGACCCAATTAACATAACATGGGACCAGACAGGGATGCCCTCTTTCCCCTCTCCTCTTCATACTGACTCTCGAACCTCTCATCAGAATAATAAATCTAGAGAAAGCAATACACACCTTCCATGTTAACAACAAAGAATACAAGTCTGTGGCGTATGCAGACGATTTACTATTCTTTCTCACCCAGCCCCATATCTCCATCCCCAACCTAAATAACATTTTTAAAACCTTTAGCTACATTTCAAATTTTAAAGTTAACCTAAGCAAATCTGAAGCCCTTAATCTTACCTTGACATCTGAACAACTCAATCTAACACAATTGGGAACATAAAACCCTTAAATATCTCGGAATCAAATTGACACCAGATACAAACTCTATTTGATACTAATTTCACACCCCTGTTAAAGAATATAGAAACAGACTTTAAGAAGTGGACCTCCAAACATTTCTGCTGGTTTGGAAGGGCATCTGTTTTAAAAATTACAGTATTACCAAGATTATTGTATTTTTTTAACACATTACCCATCCAAATACCTGATTCATTTTTCAAAAAATTAACAAGCCTACAGCAAAAGTTTTTATGGGCAGACAAAAAACCTAGAATTAATCTTCGTTTACTCACCCACTCTATATCCAAAGAAGGAATGGTGTTACCAGACTTCAAAAAATATTTTTATGCTACACACATCACCAGAGTAATTGATTGGCACTGCCATGATAACAATAAAGGTTGGGTGAACTTGGAAATTTAAAGCAGCCTACAAAACCTACTATACTTTTTAATGTAGCTTCATCACACAAACTTGCCTCCATACCAGGACCTCTAACAACTATCACTGAAAACCCTGATTTTCCACCAGGAATTAACCAAAAAAAATATACCTGAACACAGCAGAACCTTTCTAGCATTCCACTGCTTTCACAAGGGTGAAATAAAATCATTTAGCTCATTGATAGAAGAATCTGAAGGAACATTTTCTGGCCTCTGGTTCTATATACAACTTCATGATTTCCTCCTAAAAAGCCAACACAGAGCCTTATATAGCATTCTCATGACTCCTTATATGATGATTTGATACAAAGGGACACCAAGTCACAAAATGATTTCATTAGCCTATTCCTGGCTAACTCAAGAAAACCACAAAGACATAAGCAAACATAAAGAGTCATGGGAACTAGAACTTAAAACCAAAATCACAGACGCTCAATCGGAAAGAGCTTGCATCTTTGCCCATAAATGCTCATTGAGCACGAAAATACAGGAAATTTCATATAAAATAATTACACAATAGCACATTACACCACAGAAAGCAAAATGGTTCCCGTCCACTTCTGAAACTTCTTGGAGATGCTGCTCAAACAAGGGCACATTCTTAGACATGTGGTGGGCATGCCCTCCAATCCTTGACTTTTGGCAATAGATTATAGGCTGGATCAAACAAATCACACATACTGCATTGGACTTGAACACTGCAGCTTGCTTACTCCATATAAACTCTTACTCAATTGGAAAGTATAAGAGATCGCTTACTAGACATCTCCTAAACGCAGCCAAGGCCCTCATCCTAAAATACTTGAAATCCACTCATGTTCCAACAGTTAAGGATTGGTTTGAAAAGGTCAATACCATTTATAAAATGGAGGAAACCTTAGCAATGCAGAAAGAAACAACTACCAAATTTCACAAGATTTGGAAACACTGGTGGCTGTTCACCCGTTCTGATGACTTTACCAAAGCTAATGTATAAATCTTATTCATAGATCCATAACAAGAAAACAAGCCAACGTCCTCACAGCATTAAATCCTATAATCTGCACTACTAGGCCATAACTTTAATGTTCAATTATTTTAAATGATATTGTATCTATTATTATTATTATTATTATTATTATTATTATTATCATTATTATTATTATTATTATTATCATCATTCCACAAAAACTACTACCCCCCTCAATACGATTTTCCATGGCCTCCGAAACTGTGATAGGCAGTGAAGAGTGAAATCAAAAATTTACACCCTTAGAAATCCTGAAGGCGGTGATTGGTTTTCGGGGCTCCGTACGCGGCTAGGCTCCCAAAAAGTCCCACACATGTGGTATCCCCATACTCAGGAGAAGCAGCTAAATGTATTTTGGGGTGCAATTCCACATATGCCCATGGCCTGTGTGAGCAATATATCATTTAGTGACAACTTTGTGCCAAAAAAAAAAAAAATTGTCACTTTCCCGCAAATTGTGTCAAAATATAAAATATTCCATGGACTCAACATGCCTCAAAGCAAATAGCTTGGGGTGTCTACTTTCCAAAATGGGGTCATTTGGGGGGCTTTTATGCCATCTGGGCATTTTATGGCCTTCAAAACTGTGATAGGTAGTGAGGAGTAAAATCAAAAATTTACGCCCTTAGAAATCCTGAAGGCAGTGATTGGTCTTCGGGGCCCCGTACGCGGCTAGGCTCCCAAAAAGTCCCACACATGTGGTATCCCCGTACTCAGGAGAAGCAGCTGAATATATTTTGGGGTGCAATTCCACATATGCCCATGGCCTGTGTGAGCAATATATCATTTAGTGACAACTTTTTGTAATTTTTTTTTTTTGTCGTTATTCAATCACTTGGGACAAAAAAAATGAATATTCAATGGGCTCAATATGCCTCTCAGCAATTTCCTTGGGGTGTCTACTTTCCAAAATGGGGTCATTTGTGGGGGTTTTGTACTGCCCTGCCATTTTAGCACCTCAAGAATTGACATAGGCAGTCATAAATTAAAGGCTGTGTAAATTCCAGAAAATGTACCCTAGTTTGTAGGTGCTATAACTTTTGCGCAAACCAATAAATATACACTTATTGACATTTTTTTTACCAAAGACATGTGGCCGAATACATTTTGGCCTAAATGTATGACTAAAATTGAGTTTATTGGATTTTTTTTATAACAAAAAGTAGAAAATATCATTTTTTTTCAAAATTTTCAGTCTTTTTCCGTGTATAGCGCAAAAAATAAAAACGGCAGAGGTGATCAAATACCATCAAAAGAAAGCTCTATTTGTGGGAAGAAAAGGACGCAAATTTCGTTTGGGTACAGCATTGCATGACCGCGCAAATAGCAGTTAAAGCGACGCAGTGCCAAATTGTAAAAAGTGCTCTGGTCAGGAAGGGGGTAAATCCTTCCGGGGCTGAAGTGATTAAAAAAGAAAAACTGAAATATCACATGGTCCTAAGTATTCAGACTCTTTGCTCAGTATTTAGTAGAAGCACCCTTTTGATCTAATACCGCCATGAGTCTTTTTGGGAAAGATGCAACAAGTTTTTCACACCTGGATCCTCTGCCATTCCTCCTTGCAGATCCTCTCCAGTTCTGTCAGGTTGGATAGTAAACATTGGTGGACAGCCATTTTAGGTCTCTCCAGAGATGCTCAATTGGGTTTAAGTCAGGGCTCTGACTGGGCCATTCAAGAACAGTCATGGAGTTGTTGTGAAGCCACTCCTTCGTTATTTTAGCTGTGTGCTTAGAGTCATTGTCTTGTTGGAAGTTAAACCTTCAGCCCAGTCTGAGGTCCTGAGCACTCTGGAGAAAGTTTTCATCCAGGATATCCCTGTACTTGGCCACATTCATCTTTCCCTTGATTGCTACCAGTCGTCCCATCTCTGCAGCTGAAAAACACCCCCACAGAAAGATGCTGCCACCACCATGCTTCACTGTTGGGACTGTATTGGACAGGTGATGAGCAGTGACTGGTTTTCTCCACACATACCACTTAGAATTAAGGCCAAAAAGTTCTATCTTGGTCTCATCAGACCAAAGAATCTTATTTCTCACCATCTTGGAGTCGTTCAGGTGTTTTTTTAGCAAACTCCATGCGGGCTTTCATGTGTCTTGCACTGAGGAGAGGCTTCCGTCAGGCCACTCTGCCATAAAGCCCGACTGGTGGAGGGCTGCAGTGATGGTTGACTTTCTACAACTTTCTCCCAACTGCATCTCTGGAGCTCAGCCACAGTGATCTTTGGGTTCTTCTTTACCTCTCTCACCAAGTCTCTTCTCCCCCGATAGCTCAGTTTGGCAGGACGGCCAGCTCTAGGAAGGGTTCTGGTCGTCCCAAACGTCTTCCTTTTAAGGATTATGGAGGCCACTGTGCTCTTAGGAACCTTAAGTGCAGCAGAAATTTTTAGTAACCTTGACCAGATCTGTGCCTTGCCACAATTCTGTCTCTAAACCCTCTTCAGGCAGTTCCTTTGACCTCATGATTCTCATTTGCTCTGACATGCACTGTGAGCTGTAAGGTCTTATATAAACAGGTGTGTGGCTTTCCTAATCAAGTCCAATCAGTATAATCAAACACAGCAGGACTCAAGTGAAGGTGTAGAACCATCTCAAGGATGATCGGAAGAAATGGACAGCACCTGAGTTAAATATGAGTGTCACAGCAAAGGGTCTGAATACTTAGGACCATGTGATATTTCAGTTTTTCTTTTTTAATAAATCTGCAAAAATGTCAACAATTCTGTTTTTCTGTCAATATGGGGTGGTGTGTGTACATTAATGAGGAAAAAAAAATCAACTGAAATGATTTTAGCAAATGGCTGCAATATAACAAAGAGTGAAAAATGTAAGGGGGTCTGAATACTTTCCGTCCCCACTGTACATAGAGCAAGATACACAATGCTTTTCCCCAATTTATTATTTTAACTGTTTAAATTTCCTTTTGTTTTGATATTTTACAACTGACATAAATACTCAACCTGTATTTGTTGTATGCTATGATGTCACATTGTCATTTTTCATAAACTCTCAATAATTTTTGATTGTGATGAAAAATAAAATAAAAAAAAAAACACAAGAATAATGATTTTTCTTTCAGGATTGATCAAAATGCACCTGTCCTGCTAGAAGACCCTGTACTCAATGCCATCGCTAAAAAACATGGTCGAACTCCAGCAGAGGTGGCAATGAGGCACTTGTTGCAAAAACATGTTGTTGTCCTTGCTAAAAGCTTCAAGCCAGAGAGGATCAAACAGAACTTGAAGGTTTGTGTTGCAGTTATTTGTCAGCCGCATATTTGTACCTTGCACAATATGTAAGCAGCAGTTCAGCTTTCACACCTGTACACCCTCTATGGATCAGATCAATTTCTATATCTGCTGTTTACTTTCCTATAAGATAGCATAGGAATACATGTATAAGTTGTGTTTTTCACATTTTGATTTTCATAGGTATTTACAAGTTAAAGGCTTTTTTAACCACTTTCTGACCGCCCACAGTACATTTACTGCGTGCAGCTGGCACAGGCAGGCTGGGTCATGTATATGTAAGTCATCCAGTGTGTTCCAGGTTAGGGGCAAGCACCACCGGACACAGCGGATTGCAGATGCTGGTACCCGCAGCCTGGTGATCATGTGATCGCTATGCAGTCACTTTGGGGTTTATTTACTAAAGCTAGAGAGGGCAAAACTAGTCACAATTCTGCAGAGAAGCCAATCAGCTTCTAACCTCAGCTTGTTTAATTAAGCTTTATCAATAAAACCTGGAAGCTGATCTCTGCAGAATTGTGACTAAATTACCCTCTTTAGCTTTAGTAAATAAATCCCATTATCAGATTACTGTATCAACAGCTGTGTTTCCTATGCTGTGATTGGCCCACAGTTGTCACATGGTACCTGAGCCCATCACAACACCCTGTACCATGTGATTAGCTGAAGCCAATCACAGATCACTAATAATCACAGCTGTCATGAATGTAACCCATTCAAATTAGTAGTACAAATTGCTGTTACAACTATCATCAATGTGTGTTAAAAAAATAAATAAATCCCTGATCACCCCCCCCCCCCCCCCCCCCCGAGTAGTACAGTGTTATTATGGTGACACTGAACTACTTTGATGAAAATATGTAAAAACAAAAAAAAAAAATAGTGAAATTGAAAAAAGAAAAAAAAAAATCATAAATTGAATATAAAATTATTATTGTTTCTTTTTTTAACATACTGTAACCAGTCAGTGTCTCTGATTACCGCTATACCAGTCATATGATGACACTGTACTGCACTGTGACAGCATGTAAAAAAAACGCCTATGCCTATTCTGGGCGTGCACATACATCCATAAACATGCCATTGGTACACATGTACTCCTGTGTTTGCACACATCTGGCTAATGGTTGTGCAGAAGTATGCACATGCACATTTCTCGACGTTAACTGGCTAACTGGAATTCCCTGATACCAGTAGTCCGAAGACACAGATGTAAAGGACCACAAATTAATGCAGAGTTGTACAGCAGAGCTCAGACTGGGAGAGGGAGAAGCAGCACAAGAAGTGAATCAGCATGCTGATAGTAGGGGAGAGCAGACTGACAGAGATTAGCTCATTAATCTGCTGCTTCTTTTTTCACTGCCCAGTCACAGGTATTTTAAAAAAGAGAAACAAATTGTTATCCCAGCTCCACTGCCAATATAAAAGTCCACGAACTGTGATCCAGCGCTCTACCCAGGAAGTTCAGGTACCACGGATATGATACTTAAATCAGAAAGGCTGGCAACTCGTATGCTCTTGAATAAAAGTACTTTATTAGTTACATGGGTACAGGCTATACGTTGACGCATTTTGGCTAAGAAGCCTTCATCAAAGCATACATGTTTGATTTAAAAACTGATATTTATAACAAAGTAAGCCCTCTAAATGGGGAGGGTGCATCCTGATCAGAAACAATGAAATCAATTAACACATGGAGAAAAAAGAAAGAGACACAGCAGGCATATGAAGGACATATCATGAACAAATAAAACATGTTCTGCCAGTACTCCAATGAATATATCAAAACAACGTAGTTATGTTAAGAAAAGATTTATGTCCATCCTATCATTCAAGCCATATGGTTTTCTAGTATTGAGGGTATGGGTCCACCAAACTTCACGTTTAAGCACAATACGATGAGTGTCACCTCCTCTTGGGGGTTTCTTAACCTGTTCAACGACAAAAAAAGAAAAGATGTCAAGATTACCATGTTGTGCTTCTCGGAAATGTTTTGACACGTTTTAAATATTTTTAGCATTAGTATTTGTAGTATCATTCACATGTTCCGAGATTCTAACTCTCAACGAGTGTATAGTACACCCAACATATTGCAGGTTGCAGGCACTACATTGAATTATATAAACCACCGATTTAGAATTACAATTAATATACTGTTTGATGGTATATGTTTTCTTAGTAGAAAAGGAAAAAAACTGAGGTACTTTTTTTTTATGTCTATGGCACTGCCTGCAGGTGTTATGGCCACACATGTAGGATTCTATAGTGGAAAGCCAAGTCTGTGGTTTGTTTGGCTTCTGGGAGCAAAACAAACTAGGTGACAGCATACTACCTAGACTGGGGGCCCTTCTACTAGAGAAATTACAACCCCCCCCCTTAATGGCACTATACAGATCCTTGTCAGCATACAGGATGGGAAGATGTTCTTTACACGTGTGGACCGTTCAGATCCGCCTGTCAGTTTTTTCAGCAGATCTGAAAGGTCGCTCCATACATCTCTATGGAGAGATGGATGTCAGCGGTGACATGTCTGCTGACATCCGATCTGCCCCGATCAGATCCGCTCCGCAAAATCCAGACAGATGAATGTCCTATTTTCAATACGTCTGGCGGATCAGATCGGATGAAAACGGACAGGTGGTCCGTAATCATCCGATTCCCCCATAGAGGAGAGTGGTGTCTCTGACAGGTCCGTCCCTACACAGTGTGCAGAGATGGACTTGTCATCCGCTGGCTCAGCGGGGATCAACGGAGCGATCCCTGCTGAGCAAGCGAATGGCTGGATACGGATCCGCACGTCTGAAAGGGCCCTTAATGGCACTATACAGATCCTTGTCAGCATACAGGATGGGTAGATGTTCTTTAAGATTTGCAACAATTTTGTTGTACTATAAAGAAAATGTAGCAACAAAATTAACTTGATTAATTTTATTTGCCAACAGTAATAAATTTGGAGTTCACTTGTGTACACCACCCGACCCAAATAGACTATTTGGATTTGACTCTGATGGGGCATTCAGATACACAGTGGGGGTTATTTACGAAAGGGAAATCCACTTTGCACTACAAGTGCAAAGTGCACTTGAAATTGCACTGAAAGAGCACTTGGAAGTGCAGTCGCTGTAGATCCGAGGGGGACATGCAAGGAAAATAAAAAACAGCATTTTAGCTTGCTCATGATTGGATGATAAAATCAGCAGAGCTTCCCCTCATTTCAGATCTACCCCTCAGATTTGCAGCGACTGCACTTCCAAGTGCACTTTCAGTGCAATTTCAAGTGAACTTTGCACTTGTAGTTTGCACTTGTAGTGCAAAGTGGATTTGCCTTTTGTAAATAACTCCCAGTGACTTCTAGAACTTTTAGAAAGCCCTGTGCAGGGAATTCCCTTTTGTTGGCTAATAGCTGTCACCCCAGTCATACCATTTAAAGCTTTGCCCACTGGTGAGTTCATCAGGGCCAGGAGGAACTTTTCTACAGAGGAGGTTTTTCTGCAAGAATGTACAGTAATTCAAAAGCGACTTAAAGAAAGGGGCTATAACACACGACCAATAGCTAGAAGTAAAAATATAGCTCTTTACAGAGATTGGGCGGAGATGATTCAGAATAGTAGTACAAACAAACACAAACAGTGTAGTGATTTTAATAAACATAAAGTTCATTTTGTTACTACATTTTCTATAGAGTACAACAAAATTGTTGCAATTCTTAAAGAACATCTTCCCATCCTGTATGCTGACAAGGATCTGTATAGTGCCATTAAGGGGGGTTTGTAATTTCTCTAGTAGAAGGGCCCCCAGTCTAGGTAGTATGCTGTCACCTAGTTTGTTTTGCTCCCAGAAGCCAAACAAACCACAGACTTGGCTTTCCACTATAGAATCCTACATGCGTGGCCATAACACCTGCAGGCAGTGCCATAGACATAAAAAAGTACCTCAGTTTTTTTACTTTTCTACTAAGAAAACATATACCATCAAACAGTATATTAATTGTAATTCTAAATCGGTGGTTTATGTAATTCAATGTAGTGCCTGCAACCTACAATATGTTGGGTGTACTATACGCCCGTTGAGAGTTAGAATCTCGGAACATGTGAATGACACTACAAATTTTAATGCTAAAAATATTTAAAATGTGTCAAAACATTTCCGAGAAGCACAACATGACAATCTTGACACCTTTTCTTTTTTTGCCGCTGAACAGGTTAAAAAACTCCCAAAGAGGAGGTGACACTCATCGTATTCTGCTTAAACGTGAAGTGTGGTGGATCCATACCCTCAATACTAGAAAACCATATGGCTTGAATGATAGTACATATAGCATAGGACATAAATCTTTTCTTAACATAACTACATTGTTTTGATGTATTTGTTGGAGTACTGGCAGAACATGTTTTATTTGTTCATGATATGTCCTTCATATGCCTGCTGTGTCTTTCTTTTTTCTCCATGTGTTTTTAATTGATTTCATTGTTTCTAATCAGGATGCATCCGCCCCATTTGGAGGGCTTACTTTGCTATAAATATCAGTTTTTAACCACTTCAGTCCCGGAAGAATTTACCCCCTTCCTGACCAGAGCACTTTTTGCGATTCAGCACTGCGTCGCTTTAACTGACAATTGCGCGGTTGTGCTTTGTTGTACCCAAACAAAATTGATGTCTTTTTTTTCCACACAAATAGAGCTTTCTTTTGGTGGTATTTGATCGCCTTTTGATCGGGTTTAATTTTTTTGCGATATAAACAAAAAAAGAGCGACAATTTTGAAAAAACGCATTATTTTTTACTTTTTGCTATAACAAATATCCCCCAAAAATATATAAAAAAAACTTTTTTTCCTCAGTTTAGGCCGATATGTATTCTTCTACATATTTTTGGTAAAAAAAAAACAAAAAAACGCAATATTGATTGGTTTGCGCAAAATTTATCACATCTACAAAATAGGGGATAGATTTATAGCATTTTTAATTTTTTTTCTTTTTACTAGTAATGGCGGCGTTCTGCGATTTTTATCGTGATTGCGACATTATGGCGGACTCATCGGACAATTTTGACACATTTTTGGGACCATTGCCATTAATACAGCGATCAATGCTATAAAATTGCATTGATTACTGTAAAAATGTCACTGGCAGTGAAGGGGTTAACACTAGGGGGTAATCAGGGCCGGATTTCCCACAAGGCCACCGAGGCCAGGCCTCGGGGCGGCAGTGGTACAGGGGCGGCGCCGCTCCTGCAAAGAATTCTCGGCCGCCCCCCACATTAACATAGCAGCATGTGATGCAGCGCACCCGGGTGCCAGAGAGGTGGGTGCGCTGAAGCACTAGAGTGCTCCTCTCCCTCCTCCTCCTCTCTGTGTCCAGACTGAGGCGGCTTCCTCCGCAGGTCACCGCCGCCGCTGCTGGTTTTTTCGAGGCTCAAGCCTGTCCCCCCTCCCTCCTCCTGTCAAAGGAGAGCAGCCGCCGGAGATCGGAGCGGCTGGTCTCTGTGCAGGGGGGGGCGTGTTCTCCTGTGTCTCTCACTCCCGCCCAAGCCTGTCTCCATCTGTACACTTATGGAGGGGGGGGGGTTTGTCCTGGGATGTCTGCATTAATGGAGGGGGGGTTGTCCTGGGGGTCTGTACTAGTGAAGGGGGGGGTTTGTCTTGGGATGTCTGCACTAATGGAGGGGGGGGTTGTCCTGGGGGTCTGTACTAGTGAAGGGGGGGTTTGTCCTGGGATGTCTGCACTAATGGAGGGGGGGGTTTGTCCGGGGGGGTTTGTACTAATGAAGGGGGGGGGGTTTGCCTGGGGGTCTGTACTAATGGAGGGGGGTTTGTCTTGGGATGTCTGTACTAATGAAGGGGAGGGGGGTTGTGCGGGGGGGTTTGTACTAATGAAGGGGGGGGGTTTGCCCTGGGGGTCTGTACTAATGGAGGGGGGTTTGTCCTGGGAGGTCTGTACTAATTAAGGGAGGGGTGGTTTGTCCTGGGGGGGTCTGTGCTAATGGAGGGGGTTGACCTGGGGGGGTTGTACTAATGGAGAGGGGGTTGTCCTGGGGGGGTTGTACTAATGGAGGGGGAGTTGTCCGGGGGGATTTGTACTAATGGAGGGGGGGTTGACCTGGGGGTTTGTACTAATGGAGGGGGGGTTGTCCTGGGGGGGTATGTACTAATGGAGGGGGGTTGTCCTGGGGGGGTTTGTACTAATGGAGGGGGGTTGTCCTGGGGGGGTTTGTACTAATAGAGGGGCGTTTGTCCTGGGGGGGTCTGTACTAATGAAGGGAGGAGGGTTTGTCCTGGGGGGGTCTGTACTAATGAAGGGAGGGGGGTTTGTCCTGGGGGGGTCTGTACTAATGAAGGGAGGGGGGTTTGTCCTGGGGGGGTCTTTACTAATGAAGGGAGGGGGGTTTGTCCTGGGGGGGTCTGTACTAATGAAGGGAGGGGGGTTTGTCCTGGGGGGATCTGTACTAATGAAGGGAGGGGGGTTTGTCCTGGGGGGGGGTCTGTACTAATGAAGGGAGGGGGGTTTGTCCTGGGGGGAGTCTGTACTAATGAAGGGAGGGGGGTTTGTCCTGGGGGGGTCTGTACTAATGAAGGGAGGGGGGTTTGTCCTGGGGGGAGTCTGTACTAATGAAGGGAGGGGGGTTTGTCCTGGGGGGGTCTGTACTAATGAAGGGAGGGGGGTTTGCCCTGGGGGGGGTCTGTACTAATGAAGGGAGGGGGGTTTGTCCTGGGGGGGGTCTGTACTAATAAAGGGAGGGGGGTTTGTCCTGGGGGGAGTCTGTACTAATGAAGGGAGGGGGGTTTGTCCTGGGGGGTCTGTACTAATGAAGGGAGGGGGGTTTGTCCTGGGGGGATCTGTACTAATGAAGGGAGGGGGGTTTGTCCTGGGGGGGTCTGTATTAATGAAGGGAGGGGGGTTTGTCCTGGGGGGGTCTGTACTAATGGATGGGGGTTTGTCCTGGGGGGGTCTGTACTAATGGAGGGGGGTGGTTTGTCCTGGGGGGGGTCTACACCCAGGAAAGTACACCCAGGGCTCCAGAGGGAGAGGACACTGCTGAGGGAAAACCATTAGAGAGAGAACCCCGCTGCCCTGTGCCACCAGAGGGAAAGCCACAGCCTGGTGCCATCCCTGGCGGAGAAAGGAATGGAGTCATTGCAGGAATACAGATCTGGGTGCTACCCAGCGGAGTCGCCACGGGCAATTCAGAGTGAGCTGACTCCTGATCAGAGGAACCGTTGCTGTATCGCTGGGTCAGGTGAGAGGGCCGATCGGCCATTATTTACTAATGTCCATAGGAACTGCAGTCTCTGACCGTCTCCTGTACTATGCAGTCTCTGATCATCTCCTGTATTATGTCTGCAGTCTCTGATCATCTCCTGTACCATGTCTGCAGTCTCTGACCGTCTCCTGTATCATGTCTGCAGTCTCTGATCATCTCCTGTATCATGTCTGCAGTCTCTGATCATCTCCTGTATCATGTCTGCAGTCTCTGATCATCTCCTGTACTATGTCTGCAGTCTATGACCGTCTCCTGTATCATGTCTGCAGTCTCTGACCGTCTCCTGTATTATGTCTGCAGTCTCTGACCATCTCTTGTATCATGTCTGCAGTCTTTGACCGTATTATGTCTGGGGGCTCTTTCTGGTGGTGTGTGGGTGTGTGTGTGTGTGTGTGTGGGGGGGGGGGCGGCATTGAAGGGCCCGGCCTTGGGGCGGCAAAGGGAGTAAATCCGGGCCTGGGGGTAATCGAGGGGTTAACTGTTTTCCCTGGGAGGTGATTCTAACTGAAAGGGGAGGGGACTGACTACAGGAAGTGACAGATCATGGTTCCCAGCTAATAGGAACACACGATCTGTCAGTCCTGTCAGAACAGAACAGGGAAGTGTGTGTTTACACAAACTCGTCCCTGTTCTGTCTCTCCTGCACACGATCGCTCGTGGCCGGCGGTCATCGCGACCGTCGGCAACGAGCATTGGCACCCCTGGAGCCTGCTATCCCGACCCCGCGAGCCGACATAAAACTACGATGGCTCGCGCAGGGGAGCCGACCTCCTGCAGTATAACTGTGGCGGTTGGTCAGGAAGCCGTAAAATCAAACGTATGCTTTGATGAAGGCTTCTTAGCCGAAACGTTTCAAAATATAGTCTGTACCCATGTAACTAATACAGTACTTTTATTAAAGAGCATCCGAGTTGCCAGCCTTTCTGATTTAAGTATTTTAAAAAAGCCCAACTCCAGCTAACATTTTTTTTTTTTGTTTTAGGCAGAGTTTGAAGGGTATAAACCTCTGTCACTGTTTTTTCACAGCGTAAACAGAGCTCAGAGTGGAAGAGGGAGAAGCAGCACTGCAGCCAATCAGTTTTGCTGCAGTGTTTATATGTGAAAGTGCTGATAAGAGATGTGGACAGGGTGATGGAGAAATTAGCTTATCAGTTAGCTCCTTCTACTGTCGCTGTCGCCAAACACAGGCTGGGGAAGGGTCAAGACCTGTAAGTTTCTTAACTGCATTGGAAAAAAAATCAGACAGGGCAGTGCTGGTTTTACATGTTTTGCAAATTCATTCAGTGTTCCAAAATAAAATTCACACAACTGCTATATATGCACAAAAATATAGACAATGTATGAAAATGTGAGATTTCAAACCAAACAACTTTCCCAAAAGTGCCTGGCAAAGCATCAAGTGTTCGCCTCACTTCTACCTCTAATCTAATGAGAACTTACCTCAAACTGTGCTCAATACACACACACATACCATATTGTCAAAAGTATTGGGACACCTGCCTTTACACACATGTGAACTTTAATGGCATCCCAGTCTTCGTCCGTAGGGTTCAATATTGAGTTGGCACAACGTTTTCAGCTATAACAACTTCAACTCTTCTGGGAAGGCTGTCCATAAGCTTTAGAAGCGTGTCTATGGGAATGTTTGCCCATTCTTCCAGAAATGCATTTGTGAGGTCAAGTGCTGATGTTGGACGAGAAGGCCTGGCTCACACTCTCCGCTCTAATTCATCCCAAAAGTGTTCTATCGGGTTGAGGTTAGGACTCTGACCAGTCAAGTTCCTCCACCCCAAACTCGCTCATCCATGACTTTATGGACCTTGCTTTGTGCACTGCTTGTCAGTTTGGGAAGGTAAATGTTACGTACATGATGGTGTGCTTACGGACTGAAATGTTTTTTGTTTTTTTCAGGTCTTTGAATTTGAACTAAGCAATGAAGAGATGAAAACTCTTGATGGATTGAACCAGAACAGGCGTTATATAAATTCTGATTTGTAAGTTACAGTAAGCAGTCTGCTCAGTAATATTTTACTTCAACATGCATATCCCTACTGAACTGGATGTGGAAGGGCCGCCATAACCAGAAGGCAAAAGAAGGGGTTGTTTCAGGCCCACCATTTCAGGGAATCCCACTATGGATGAGGGAACCTAGCTGTTTGAGCCTGGTTCCATTGACCTAGCAGATAGTCTCCGAACCCATAGTTTAGCCCCTAATCTCACTGACATCTAAGGGAGCTAAATCTTGTTATTGTTTTCAGACCATTTTACTGGTAATAGGCAAGCTATTTTTGAGAAAAGGCATGGGGAGCTTAACACTGCCATGGGGGACATGTACCAATGCAAAGACATTTTAAAAAAAAGCACCCATTAGTGGGTAGAATGGATTTTAGCAATTAAGCTCACCTTTTGGAGCATGTTACATGTTACACCTCTATTTAGGGTGTAACATGCTCCAGCACCAGTCCCCACACACCCCCCCGGACCCCCTTACTGTGACAGTGGGCAGGGATTTCCCTCACCTGCTGCCACATTTGAAAAGGGCTTTGCCCACACAGCCACGTCATTCATTACTGGAATCTGAGAATGAGTAAACTACATGTCCCATCTTCAACCATGGGAGCTTGTAGTTCTCAGTGGACTGCAAGAGTGTTGATGACGCTCTAGTAGTCTAGTGACATATCCTCTAGCTCTCTAACAGAAATCCCATACAGAGTTATGGGCAAGGACATGTTTGCAGGAGCCCGACATTGCACTCGCAATCCATTGATCGTGGGCACAATGTTCTACAGGCTCCAGTGCAAGAAGTAATTAATCCCTGCAAAAATATTCACATTTTTTATTTCTTGCAGAAAAGTGAACTTATCCTTTAAAGGCCATTTGAAGCACAATTGAACTTTGTTTTTTGTTTTTTTATTATTTTATTAAAGTTCTGTATTAAGAAAATAAAGTAAATGCAAATATTACAAGTCAGTTACACTTACTTGATTTGACCAAACCTGTTGTGCTCCACTCCTTAACCATTCATCACTCAGAACCCTATATAATGCATAAGGGAGTAATATAAAGAAGTCAAGCGGCCAGGATTACAGTAAATGAGATAAGATGGTATTTATCACAAAAGCTATCCCAGGTACAGATTACTTGAGTCAAGAGAGTAGTGGATGTTCCTTGAATGAACTCAGAATTACTCCGTCTTGAGAAGGGCCTTTTTTTTATTCTGAAGGCATCCCAAACAAAAACTGGCTAATATTATGACACAGTTAGGAGGGGAACTGGTAAGACTCCCAATAGCAGGGTATCCTAGTTCAACAAAGCAGTGTCCAAGGACTCCAGCCTCGGGGACCGTATCTTATCAAATTTGGCGGAGCATCCTCTGGTATTGTAGGCAGCCCTATAGGAGGGGAAAATAGAGTTCTAAAAATATATATATATAGATGGGAATTATTCATATAAGGAAGCCCAGTCATAAAGAAACAAGGGACTTTTTTAAGGTGCAGATTAATCATTTGATTTGATCAAAAAGTTTTTACACGTTAGGTTAAAAGGTATATGTTTTTAAGGAGTCCTCTTGCATTTGTATACATATCATACTTACTTCCATATACCTCTACATTATACTAATATCTCTATATTCATAAGAGTTTCAGTTATTTGTGTAGCGCTACCCTTGTAAGAGCCTCAACCTCAAGAACCCCAGCCCCACTGACACAACAGATTGAGTGTACAAACATACAAGATTATAAGAAATCGGGGGGCGTGGCTTGCCATGGTGACGAGTGGACGTGTGTAACTGAGCTCCCAGTTCCCTGGGCTCTCCCGCTGGCTTTATCCAGGTCCACGCAACACTTACCCGACAGATGCCTTCCAAGAAGAATGCACACAGGCTGCCAAGCACCACCCAGCAGAAGATCTGGGACAATTCTTCCCTGCACAACTGGCTGCATCTACTAGAGACTCCAGCACCCGCATGGCCAAGATGGCGCCGTCTCGCTCCGCTAAGGACTGTTCTCCATTCACCAGCTTCCACATTCTGCCTGGACACCCGGATGAGGCAGGGGGAATGTCCCCGATCCCTACACCTGCTTTGTGACAGTCTCCCTCCCCTGCCAGATCAGAGGACTCTGCTTCTATACAGACAGGGGAAAAGCCACTGGCTGTTCTATCGCAGAACTATGCTTCCCTCCTAGGGATGAGCCGAATACCCCCCGGTTCGTTTCGCAGCAGAACATGCGAACAGGCAAAAGAAATTGTTCGAACACACGAACACCGTTAAAGTCTATGGGACATGAAAAATCAAAAGTGCTAATTTTAAAGGCTTATATGCAAGTTATTGCAATAAAAAGTGTTTGGGGACCCAGGTCCTGGCCCAGGGGACATGTATCAATGCAAAAAAAAGTTTTAAAAGCTGATGTTTTTTTGGGAGCAGTGATTTTAATGATGCTTAAAGTGAAACAATAAAAATGAAATATTCCTTTAAATATCGAGCCTGGGGGTTGTCCTTAGTATTCCTGTAAAGTAGCGCATCTTTCCCATGTTTATAACAGTGCCACAGCAAAATGACATTTCTAAGGAAAAAATGTCATTTAAAACTGCTCGCGGCTGTAATGTATTGTCGGATCCTGGCAATATGGATAAAAATACCAAAAATACCAAAAAAGATGGCGTTGATGTCCCCCCCAAAATCCATACCAGACCCTTCATGTCTGTTATGGATATTAAGCGGAACCCCGCACCCAAATTAAAAAAAAAATGGTGTGGGGGTCCCCCAGGCACTATATACCCTGAACAGCAGTATATATACTATACGGCCTGCCCTATATACTCTGCAGAAAATTGGGCCTTAGGTGTTGGTGGTACTGGAACACTGTAAGCCCTCACAGTTAGTCTTGTTGGGCTCAGGAATGGGGCCTGCTGTGAAATATTATATCAAGATTTGTAATTACATGCCCCTGTTAAACAGGGGCAGAAAAATTGGGCCTTGGGTGGTGGTGGTGGTGCCACAACACTGCAACCCCTCACAGATACTCTTGTTGGGCACAGGAACAGGTCCTGCTGTGAAACATGACTGCCAGTTTCTTGTCCTTCTGTGACACCCCATTCCTCTAGGCTCACGTTACTCCTTTCCTCAACCTGGGAACCAACATCGAAGCCTTCAAATTGCTGCACATCCTCCAGCAGCATATAACCGACACTGTGGTCGAATAATTCTGGGGACTCCTCTGTGCATGATGGTGGAGCTACGAAAGGAGTGACTGTGGAAAAAGAGCCGGTGGAATAGGCCGCTTTGGCAGCTGCGTTGGAAGGCAAACTACTCTAAGCCTGGGTGATAGAGGATGAGGAGGATGAGGACGGCTTCGTTATCCACTCCACCAACTCTTCTGCATGTTGTGGCTCAATAACATGGCCAGCAGCAGCAAAAAAGGTCAAGCGTGCCCCACGGCCACCTGCAGAGGATGCACCATGTCCACGACCACCACTGTTGACTGTAGACACAGAGGCTGCCCTTTTTAGTGGCCTGTGAGCGTCTGCGTCTCCTTGATGGCCTTCCAGACATGATGTATTTTTTGTTTTGCAACACCACATTACACTGTATTAGATACTGTGTACACCACCTGAAGTGTATTAGAAAGTGTACAACAGCTGCACTGTATTGTATACTGTGTACACCACCAGACATGTAGTAGAAACTGTACACACTGTATTAAATACTGTGTACACTGCCTGAAGTGTATTAGACACAGTACCCTACAGAATGCACTGTAGATATAGGCTACACTGAATGCAGAGTGTATATATGTGTGTGTATGTGTATGTATATATATATATATATATATATATATATAATATTAATACACTGCCTGACATCTATTAGAAAATGCACACACTGTATTAGATACTGTGTACACCTCCTGCACTGTATTAGCAACTGTACATCGGCTGCACTGTATTATATACTGTGTACACCACCAGAAGTGTATTATAAACTGTACACACTGTATCAGATACACCGCCTGCACTGTATTAGCAACTGTACAATCGCTGCATTGTATTGTATACTGTGTACAGGACCAGAAGTGTAGTAGAAACTGTACACACTGTATTAGATACTGTGTACACCGCCTGTACCGTATTAGCAACTGTACACCACGGAATGCATATATATATCTTATATATCTCTCAGATACACTGCCACTAACTTAATAACCTGCCTGCTTAATCTAACTCAAGCTATCTCTCTGTCCACGCCAACAACACTACACGGGGCCGCCATGTAGGCAGCCTTATATAGTGTGGGGCGTTGACTTAGTCTCCCTGAGCCATGATTGGCCAAAGGCACCCTGCCTTTGGCCAATCATGGCTCTCTCAGCAGAGCGTGCTGTGATTGGCCAAAGCATGTAGGTCAAGTGCATGCTTTGGCCAATCATCATACAGCAATCCTGAACTTACTATCCCTAACCTGCTGAAATCGCTTAAGACATATGCAACCCTCTCCAATTATAAAATAAATATACAAAAGTCGGAGACGATGAATGTGAATCTACCCCTCGACAGGCTTCAGAACATAAGACATAACTTCCCATTTACATGGGTCAACAATAAGTTCAAGTACCTGGGTATTTACCTTACCGCGTCATTATCCAAAATTTTTAAGGAAAACTTCCTACCGTGGTTGGCGAGGACTAAAGGTGACCTGAAGCGTTGGCACCAACTCTCTTTTACCTGGTTTGGGAGGAACAGCATCCTAAAGATGACTGTTCTTCCAAGACTGTTATATCTTCTGCAGACGCTTCCGGTTCTGCTCTCACGCTCTTTTCTCCGAGCAGTAAAGGGGGAATTTCTACACTTTCTGTGGGGTACTAAAATGAAACAAATTTCCTATCGCCTCTTAGCCCTCCTGGAGGTACATGGTGGCATTGGATTTGCGGACCCAACTAAATATTATTATGCAGTCCATCTGACAAGAACTCTTGACTGGCTTAAACATTTCCAGGAGAAGGGCTGGGTAGGGCTGGAACAGGATTTATCCCTGGTGCCGCTGCAAACCCTCCCTTGGCAAAAGGCACAGATTCCCACAAATGTCAAATCCCACCCCTTAATAGGAAAATAGGCAGGGGAACAAAGGGGGCTTGCAGAGTAATTATTAAGGGAGGGACAGTCCTTTTTTTTTTTTTTTTTTACCAGCTATCATTGGGGCCCTTTAAGAGCGTCTTTGTACTTAAAGTGTTACTAAATTCAGGACCCCGCATTCACTATCTGGTCTCCCACAGAACATAGAAATGCAATTATTTTAGTAAATATAAACTGCTAAATACCTTTTGTTATCAGCAGTTAGAGCAGTCTTGTGACTTCTATCAGTGTCTGGTTAAAGCGGAGTTCCACTCAGAAATGGAACTTCCGTTGATCGGACCCCCCCCCCCCAGTGTCACATTTGGCACCTTTCAGAGGGGAGCAGATACCTGTCAAATACAGGTATTTGCTCCCACCTCTGACGGAAGTGCGCCGCACATTGTGCGGCGAATTATGCTATGTCCGGCCCCTTCTTCTCTCCCCCCCGCTGTCTTCTGAGAGACACAGAGGTCCCAGAAGACAGCAGGGACCATTCAGAAGGCGCAGCGTGACTCCCGCAGTAGGAAACCAGGAGTGAAGCTGAAAGTTTTCACTGCCTGGTTACCTTACCAGGAATGGCGGTGGCAGGACCCATGAGTCGAACTGAAGATTAGCTTTGGGTACCGACATAGCGGGCTCCCTGGACAGGAAAGTGTCCATATAGTAATAGTCAGCAGCTGCAAATACTGTAGCTTGTAATTTTTTCCCAAGTGGAAATCCACTTTAAAACTTGTAGGAGGAGTTTTCATTCTACTCTGACTGTCCTATGAGGCTGCAGGACCCCTGACCCTCTGTCTGGACAGTGCTGATTGTCCCTGTCCAATTACATGCACCCTCCCAAGAAATAAAAAATAAGTCTCCAGCAATACACATCAAACTGAGCATGTGCAGAGTGACTTCAAATGCTCTATCTTATCAGGAAATGGTTAGGGGACAGTGGAAGAAGGGGAGGATCAGAAAAGACATGCTCAAACAGCCTTTTTACACAATGCAGAGGATTAACCCCTTAGGGTTGCCCCCAGGACTTATACACAATGCTGTAGTGCCTGGCAACCACACTAGGGCAGATGCGAACAGAGCAAACAACAGACTACTTGCAGTTTAGCAAACAGATAGCGTGGTTCTAAGACAGTCTAGGTAATAAGGCATGCTGAGTTCAGGAAATAGTCCAATATCCGATCTGGGTCATACACAGGGAAGTCCAACAGCAAAGCAAGGCAGACAAACAGGAGGCTTGAACAGGAACAATGCAGGTAACAGTCTCTATCACAAGCAAGGGATAGAGTGTTCGGTTTGCTTATATGAGGAGACTGATCAGATCAATCACCTTACAGGTGAACACAGACAGGGCAAAAGCAACAGCCAATACCCGGGTGCTTAAATGAGGAACAGGGGCACTAAGTGATCATGACAGTAATTAGTGTGTGTGCATAAAAGGTCAATGAGTTTCTGGACTCCTGACAGACCCTTGCATCTTTCATCCAGTGCTGCACAGAAGTTTCTGGATTCTGAGTCATGGGGAAAGCAAAAGAATTGTCAAAGGATCTGCAGGAAAAGGTAGTTGAACTGTATAAAACAAGAAAGGGATATAAAAAGATAAGATAAGAACTGAGAATGCCAATCAGCAGTGTTCAAACTCTAATCAAGAAGTAGAATATGAGGGGTTCTGGAAACCAAACCATGGTCAGGTAGACCAACTAAAATTTCAGTCACAACTGTCAGGAAAATTGTTCAGGATGCAAAGAAAAACCCACAAATAACTTCAGGTGAAATACAGTACTCTCTGAAAACATGTGGTGTGGCTGTTTCAAGATACACAATAAGGAGGCACTTGAAGAAAGATGGGTTGCATGGTCGAGTCACCAGAAGAAAGCCATTACTACGCAAATGCCACAAAGTATCCCACTTACAATATACCAAACAGCACAGAGAAAAGCCTCAAACCTTCTGGCACAAAGTCATTTGGAATGATGAGACCAATATTGAGCTTTTTGGCCACAACCATAAACGCTTCATTTAGAGAGGAGTCAACAAGGCTATGATGAAAGGTACAACATTCCTACTGTGAAACGCAGAGGTGGATTGCTGATGTTTTGGGCATGTGTGAGCTACAAAGGCACAGGAAATTTGGTCAAAATTGATAGCAAGATGAATGCAGTATCAAAAAATACTGGAGGAACATTTGCATTCATCAGCCAGGAAGCTGCGCATGGGACGCACTAGGAAATTCCAACATGACAATGATCCAAAACACAAGGCCAAGTCAACCTGTCATTGGCTACAGCAGAAAAAAAGTGAAGGTTCTGAAGTGCCCATCTCAGTCTCCTGACCTCAATATCATTGAGCCACTCTGGGGAGATCTCAAACGTGCAATTCATGCAAGACAACCCAAGAATTTACTGGAACTGGAGGCTTTTTGTCAAGAGGAACGGGCAGCTTTCCCATCTGAGAAGATAAAGAGACTCATCCACAAATACCACAAAAGACTTCAAGCTTTCATTGATGTTAAAGGGGGCAATACACGGTATTAAGAACTGGGGTATGTAAACTTTTGATCAGGGTCATTTGGGTAGTTTCTGTTGTCATTATGATTTAAAAAGAGTAAACACAATTGATTGATAATAAATGGCTTCAGCCAAACACTAACCATGAGTGAAAGAAATGTTTTTGTCTTATTCATATTCTCGGAAAAATGGCCAAGAAATCATAAATTCTGCCAAGATATGTAAACTTTTGAGCACAACTGTAAGTGCATTTTAGGTTTGGAATAGGTGTGGTATAAAGTGCATTATGGATGCAGTATGGTTCGAGTACACTTGGTGCCCTGCTTTCTGTGGCTCAGTCCCTGCTAGCAGTATCAACAATGGGTGAATAGCTCTCTCACCTGTGCCCGGGATGCCGCGGTGACCTCTTGCTGTGGGGGGAGGCCTTGGTATCTCCCTGAAAGCCTCCGTGATCAGCAGTGGGAAACAGAGGGTGAGTGGACACATCATTCTCCCTGCTGCATCGGTGCAAGTGCTGTGATGGGGGAGGTGTTGCACTGTTCCCAGGTGTCCCCAGTCTTATGGGGTGTACACACGGTCGAACTTTTCATCTACAAAAGTCCGACGGACCAAAGCCGGCTGACAATCCGATCGTGTGTGGGCTTTTCCAGCCGCAAATCTGACGGACTTTAGATTTGAAACATGCTTCAAATCTTTACGTCGTAACTACGCCGGACCCAGAAATCCGCTCATCTGTATGCTAGTCCGACGGACAAAAACCCACGCTAGGGCAGCTATTGGCTACTGGCTATCAACTTCCTTATTTTAGTCTGGTGTACGTCATCACGTACGAATCCGTCGGACTTTTGTGTGATCATATGTAGGCAAGTCCGTTCGTTAGAAAGTCTGCCGTAAGTCCGCCGCAAGTCCGCCAAAAGTCCGTCAAAAGTCTGTCAGACGGGCTGTCGGACTTCTGTAGCCGAAAAGTCCGACCGTGTGTACGCGGCATTAGGCTCGGATCTCCGCTGGTATGGTTTCCCGCTGGCAGGCCAATTTCCAGACAGAGGTGCTCTCTCTCTCTCTAACCCCTTCTGTGCCAAGAGGAAGAGCTTTCCCAGGCAGTTTAACCACTTAGGCCCCGGACCATTTTGCTGGCCAAAGACCAGAGCACTTTTTGTAATTTGGCACTGCGTCGCTTTAACTGAAAATTGCACGGTATGTGCGACGTGGCTCCCAAACAAAATTGACGTCCTTTTTTTTCCCAAATAGAGCTTTCTTTTGGTGGTATTTGATCACCTCTGCAGTTTTATTTTTTGCGCTATAAACAAAAAAAGGGCGACAATTTTGAATAAAACACATTATTTTTTACTTTTTTGCTATAATAAATATCCCCCCAAAAATATATAAAACATTTTTTTTTCCTCAGTTTAGGCCGATACATATTCTTCTACATATTTTTGGTAAAAAAAACGCAATAAGCTTTATTGATGGTTTATTGGTTTGCGCAAAAGTTATAGCGTTTACAAAATAGGGGATAGTTTTATGGCATTTTTATTAAAATTTTTTTTTTTTTCCTAGTCATGGCGGCGATCAGCGATTTTTATCATGACTGCGACTTTATGGCGGACACATTGGACAATTTTGACACATTTTTGGGACCATTGGCATTAATACAGCGATCAATGCTAAAAAATTGCATTGATAACTGTAAAAATGTCACTGGCAGTGAAAGGGGTTAACCTCTAGGTGGCGCTGTAGGGGTTAAGTGTGTCCTAGGGAGTGTTTCTAACTGTGGGGGGGAGGGGCTGTGTGTGACACTACACAGATCGCCGCTTCCGATCACAGGGAGCAGAGATCAGTGGCAGTGTCACTAGGCAGAACGGGGAGATGCTTGTTTACATTAGCATCTCCCCATTCTTCCTCACCATGAGACGATCGCGGTTATCCCCGCGGACATCGGGTCCGCGGGACCAACGATCACGGTCACGCGTGCGCCCGCAAGCCGCCTCTTAAAGGGCAACATAGAGGTACGTTAATCTGCCTGTACGTGCCCTTCTACCGCAGTATATCTGCAAGAGGTGGTCGGGAAGCGGTTAATAAAAATCATCTCTCCACGCCTCCTACTGCACAGTGCACATTGGGATCTGTAGTGTAACAATTATTGTGTAGCCATTATATGGCTGCCATCTCAGACTAACACTCCCAGGAATCTCAGCACTCTGCATAGATATCTATGGGCTTACTTGGCTTTAGCTCTCCCCCTGCTGGCTGGAGGAGGATTGTGCAGCCTAACATCAGTATCTCAGAAGAGGGAGAGAAGAATAAAGGCCAGTGTCTCCACTTCTATATTGCTGTAGCACAGCACCTGGTTACATTTCTGATAAACCCAACAAGTGATCTTGCAATCTTGGGTAGTTGTTGAGAAATAGCTGGCATTTTGCAGAAAATCTGCTTCTTCAAGCAGCAATTCATCTAAAATATACAATCATCAGTATATAAAGTATACACAAAATACTTTCAATATCTCAACATATCTTTTAGTTACAAATTATAAGATCAAAATAAAGATATATAGATACAATATTTGCTTTTAAGTCCCATTACCAGCCTAGAAAAAACTCCCCCATAGGACTGTAGGAGAAACGAGGGCATACAAACAAATGTGGAAGGTAATGGTCCCTCTATAGGGGTGGAGACAGAAGACTGAGTGTCTTTCAACGTAAATATATATCATTTTTCACAGGTATTCATGTTATTTTGTTTAAAATCACGACTGAACATTAAAGTGGAAGAAAAGGTTTTTTATCCAAATAATCCCTCACACTCAGTTAAGTATTCCAAGTCCATTGGTATTAGATATATGTAGAGCACCCCACGTAGGAGCCGCTGGTGAAAAGGGATCCCCCACTCTGCACAGCCAGGCACACTGAATTTCCACAGCCACACTTGAGTCAGTAAAAGTGCAGCAACTTTGTTTTTGTGTTTTTATTTAGGGGTTAATAAACTTGGATGGGGATAGGGGTATTATGGGATGCCCACTTGACTTAATAACAAATTTCTTCAGGGATACTCAGGGCTGGCGCTACCACTAGGCGAAGTAGGTAGCCACCTAAGGCACACTCCCACCTAGGGCGCAGCCACGGCCTCTGTCCCGGTGAAGCTCCAGGCGTGTGTGAGCTCAGCTTTCCTCTCCTGATCGCTCGTCCCCATTCAGTGCCAGGCCGGCTGTCCCGAGAAAACCTCCGCTGCATGCCACCAATTCCCCGATGTGTCCTGCTGAGCGCCCCACTGTCACATCACCTCACACAGGAATATCTGACAGCGCCACCCTGGACTCTCCAGGCTGTCCCTCTGATGCGGCCTGTGTGAGTGCAGCGGAGGGGGGCGGGGTGGGGCTTGGTGGAGATCATGGGAGCATGGGGAGAGGTGCAGCGGCTGGATGGCGCTGGCGGGGACTACTAAGCAATACTGCCCGCCCAGTGCTGAGGAGAGCCCTGATGTGATGGCTGATGAAGCAATGAAGAGCAGAGGTAAGGAGGAGGATGGATTCTCCCCGATCTACACCGAGCTGTGTGTGGGGGATAGGGGATGGAGGGGGGGGTGAGTAGTGCAGGAAGTAGCAGTCAGGTGAGTCAGTGTATGTGTCAGGTAGGTAGGTCAATGATGTGTCAGGTAGGTGGGTCAGTGTATGTTTCAGGTAGATCAATGTATGTGTCAGGTAGGTCAGTGTATGTGTCAGGTAGGTCAATGTATGTGGGTCAGTGTATGTGTATGTGTAAGGTAGGTGGGTCAGTGTCTTTGTCAGGTAGGTAGATGGGTCAGTGTATGTATCAGGTAGGTGGGTCAGTGTAATGGTCAGGTAGGTGAGTGTAATGGTCAAGCAGGTCAGTGTGATGGTCAGGTAGGTCAGTGTAATGGTCAGGTAGGTCAGTATAGGGGGCAGGTAGGTCAGTGTAGGTGTCAGGTAGGTCAGTGTAATGGTCAGGTAGGTCACATGTATTACAAGAACAGTGCAAGGGGGGTGGAGTAAGGGACGGAGCCAAGGTGGTGCAGCAAAATTAGGTTTCGCCCAGGGTGTCAAAAATCCTTGCACCAGCCCTGGGGACATTTCAACTATATACAGCCCGTCCATTAAAGGCACATGGGCCGCCACATCCACGCCACCCTCCTATATGATTAATAGATGGATTCATGCATAGCATGACTCTATCCACGGCCACCCCCTATTCATGCATCCGGCCCCTTTCAGGACGTCGGGCACATGAATTGCAGCGGTGTGCAGAGAACTGCACTCAGAGCCCACCCAGGTGTGTTAGCAAAGCAAATGAATATTCGCTTTTCTAACACTAAATAGCCGCTCTGCCAATCAGGAAGCACGGGTCTGATACCCGTTTCCCGATTGGCTGAAAGGTCAGGCGATCCTATTGGATGCCTAGGAGGAGGGGGATGCACAGCGGAAGCCGCCGTGATCCACACCACAGGAGGAGGAAGAAAGCTTGCTATGCTTCCTGGATGTGGTAAGTACGGGGCTTTGCTATCCCGACTGTCCTCCGGGGGGGGAGGGGGGTTGCCGCTGCCGACCGACTGTTTGCCGCCCCCCCCAAAAGAAAAAGCCGCCACTGGTCTATATACATTCATTTCCTTCCTCCTGCACAAAACTTGCTTGCAGATCCACCGTGGTGTCACCCTAGGAAAAGGTAGTGCCAATGGCCCTTTACAGGCAGGTTCTACGAGCCCCTATACTTGAAAACGATGGGGTGACACCACAAGCACTTTCACTGCGTTTCCTCTCATCGTCACTGGTCCCAGCACCACCTCTTTAGGTTAGGGTTGCCACCTCATCCCTTTAAACCCGAACACATATTAATTACACAGGTTCTGTGGCTGATTAAGATGGTAGTTAAACTCCCTCGTTGCCTTATCTGCATTTAATTAGCCTCAGAACCTGTGTAATTCAAAGGTGTTCGGGTTTAAAGGGATGAGGTGGCAACTCTACTTTAGGTTCTGACAGCCAGCTGGCTGCAGCAGCCCCTTTCACTAGCCCTCTTGGCTGATCTTCCACTCCCAGTCATCAAGACCCAAGGTCCCCCCCCCCCAGACTGGGGCGCTTCCTCAAGGGCCTCAAACAGCCTCCTCAGCACTCCATCTGCAATCTTCTAACCGACACCACTGACCCTTGCTGGCATGACTCTGAGTATTTAAGAGGTGCCCTCCCCCTGTCAGCCCATTTGGCTGGGGATTGGCTGGGACCCTCATCATTACTCCAGGCAGCTTCTGCATATGCTGCGCTGCTGTCACAAGACCTCAGTGCCTCTCCATTCATTCTGTAAGGGTGCCTGGTGGGCATTTCTCTTTAGTCCTAGTGGCATCACTGTTCCTCTGTAGCCGATCAGCGCAGTCTAGGGGTGTGGCTGTGTGTTGGGCCAATGTGGCCGGGAAGTATGGGACTGGGCTGTGCTGCTTGCACAGACCTTAACCACGGTACCAGGGAGTGCCTGTGAGCAGCCGCGTTCAGGTGCACAGGTAAACTGTTGATTGACTATTGATTAGATTGTTTAGGTTGTTTCTAATAAGACATTTAGAAATTCTAATAATGCATGATATAAAAAAGTTTTTATTATGCATAGAAATAAAGAGTATTTTTTTTTTTTTATTATTTTTACCTGGAATTCCACTTGAGGTTTAGCCCTAAACTACAACTATGAACATTGATAAAATATTTATATATCTACCCACAGGTGTATATTAGTTATAAAGTTTATTCAACTGATGATACAATCAATGAAATTCTCGCATAGACATAATTAGTCAATATCTATATGTTTCTCCACTAATCCTATGAATGCTATTTTTTCTCCTTCGCTCTTAAAGCATTGCTAAACCTAAAAGCTAACTTTTTTTATATTGCAGTTTACCAATCCTTAGATGTGATGGCTGCATTAGTTTTCTTTTTTAGTCTTTCTTTCCTTTATTTTCACCTGGTGATCTGTTTTTCAACAGAACAAGCTGTTTAGCAGATGTAGCAGTTACAGGGATGGAACAAACAGTTTACTGTTGACAGCAGTGCTTACAATGGTCAGCTTTTATTTATGTAAAACCTTTATCCCAAAAGAAAAAAGCTGCTACTGTAACTGCTTATAAATTGTTAGATGAAGTTCAACTTCAGTTTGTTTGAGTATTTAAATCTGCAGGAACATTTCCTTTCCTCCCCCAATTTAACAATGCTGCTGTCCAAAAGTGTCTCTGAGACAAGCTAGTATAAGAGGTGTGTTACTGGCCTGATCACCAGGTGAAAATAGAGGGAACACATTATGATAGGTAAACAATATATTACATTTTTGGTTTTGGGTTTAATACCACTTTAAACAGAGCTATACAAATTCCCAAAACCACCACTAGATGTCACTAAAGATATTCAATATATATCGCACCAACAGGTACTGTAGCTAGTCTATAAAAAATATTAAACCAATACCATAACAAACTTTGAATCTCCCAAAGAAATAATTAAGGGTAGCTGTACCCACTTTTTGTATGTGATAGAGGGGCTTTAATAAAAAAAGGTTGGGCATAAAGCTCATTAGAGGCTGTATAAACATAAATACTGCACAATAGAGCATTCAGCAAATGCATGCTTTGTCTTAAAACTGCCCTGTTATAAATGTACTCCATATACTTTACAACATCGTGGTGCTAAGGCCCACAGAGATGGAACGCTTCTGCTTGTCTCCTGAATACGGTAGAAGCCACGAGTGGGGGATGCCCATCCTTTATATCCCCCATCGCGGGTCTATTTCTTCCCAGCAATGTCACTGCAGTGTGTTCGTCACAGGGCATGTGCAATGAGAACCCGGGGGGCACGTGACCAAAACCTGCCATTTTCATACAGCTCCCTTCTAGCAGATGCATAGGTTCAACAGAGGGAAATCACTCTACCCCGGCTGGGCAATACCCCCACATATCAACCACAACACCAAGCAGAATGTGCATGTCCCTACAGGGCTAAGAAACCTCAGTTACCATTTTTACTCCTCAAGAATTATGTAGTTAATCAAGTATTTCCAACAGTTCAGAGTTGGAGGAGCTGGAGATTTCCAGAGGAGTACAATTGCATTTCTGGCATAAAATAACCGTAGGCCAAGTAATGTTCTGGTTGATTTCCACATGGCCAAGGGTTCCACCAGGCCTAACAGACAAACCCCAGGATTCTGGGGGATGGAAACATTGGTTAGACATGTAATATATTGCAAAACTTGAGTCCCTTAGTTGCTTATTCCACCACATGTTCAAAAGATGTGCATAAAGTCCGCTGTTGCACAAGAGCACCTCCAGAAAGTGCTAGAATAGTTGGTCGAGATCTATCCCAATGTATAGTATAGGTTAAGAACAATGTATAATTCATTTTTTAAACTTTACAAACCTATCTCTGACTGAGATTAATTGTTAAAATGTGTAATTCCATACATTTTCCCAGTCATCATTATCCAAACTTGTGATATCTTTTGACCATTTCTCTCTGCACTTGATCATGGGTGGAAGCACTGGATTTTGCAAATAGATATTGGAGTGGACTTGTGGCAAAGATTCAGCTCACAGAAGGGATTCCACCCTAGTGGTGGTCAACATGATAGTTGTGAGGTCAAATTGAGAAGTGTGTGCATGGAGTAGTTGAAGATAATATTGAGATTTCAGTTCAGCAAAGGAGACACATTTATCTTTGATAAACAAGTCCCCCAGGAGCTTTATTCCACTTTAAACCCAAATGGCTGAATCTGGAATCACGAGCAGATGATTTGGAGACCATTGGTTGACAGGGGGTTTGTGCAAGTTTTTGGTTCTGTTCCCTGGTTTAACTGACAATTCTCATACTATAAGTAAGGTGGTATGGTGTGCTGCAACCTCTAAATAAAAGTTGTTGCAAGACCCCATACAAGCCCAGGCTTGCCGCCTTCACCACAACTAAAGCATTTTCTCTATTAAGCGTGAACCAGTTGTGTGCATGTGAGAGTTGTCCTGACAGAAACTGCTGAAAGAAATTGAGGAGAGCCAATCCCCCAAACTGCTGAGGTTATCTCAATATAGCTAGGACTGTGGTTTGACAAAGGATAGCGGGACCTAAGAGATTCAGAGTTACTGTATGTAATCAGTGACATTATTTGTCACATGAATTCCTAAATATTTTATTTTCGTCACCCACAGAAAGGGCAGGGTTGTATTTGGTACTGTAGCTGGGATAAGACCAACAGGGAGAATTTGTATAACGTTCACCAAATAATTTTGAGGCTGGAAACGGCAACTCGTCCTTCTGAAAAAGTCACCTTATTATATCGAGTGGAGTGTACAAAATACAGTGGCTTACATGTTTCAGCAATAAGCCCTAATCATAGCCATTAAAATCTCAGGACACAACATTTATGTACAATAAAGTAAAAGGAACGCCCCCTCCCCCTCTGTCCATAACTCATTAAATGAATTCAGTAAATCAGTTGGTCAATTAGCTGTGGAGATCAGAGAGTATGCCTGACATGTGGAGGGGAATGAAGGAGGAATGACAAAAGAGTGAAAAAGAAAAAAGTTGAATGTTAAAAAAATAAGTTGAACGAAGGATAGAAAAAGTAATCACAAAAAGAACAGCAGAAAAAAGCGATTTGTACAGGAACATAGCCCAAAGAAATTAATGATATGTATGACTATCTAGATGGGAAGTAATTACCTGAATTGCAAGAGAGGGAAACTTATATGCAAATTGGTTATTAACCACCTCAATATTGGGCACTTTCACCCCCTTCTTGCTAAGGACAATTTTCAGATTTCAGTGCTGTCGCACTTTCAATGATAATTATCCATGCAACACTATACCCATATTAAATTTTTAGATTTTTTTTCCCACACAAATAGAGCTTTCCTTTTGTGGTATTTAATCATCACTGGGTTTTTTATTTTTTGCGTCACAAATGAAAAAAGACTGAAAATAAAATGCGCTTTCTTAGTTTCTGCTAAAATTTTTTGCAAATAAGTAATTTTTCTTCATACATTTTGACCAAAATTTATACTGCTATATTTCTTTGTTAAAAATAACCAAATTCAGTGTATATTATTTGGTCTGTGTGAAGGTTATAGAGCCCACAATCTATGGTACAAATCATTAAAAAATTGATCACACCTGTTGTACATGAAGGGTTATCTCATTTCTTGAGGCCCTAACATGTCAATACAGTACAAATATCCCCCAAATGACCCATTTTTGTTAAGTTGACCGTCCAAGGTATTTAGTAAGAGGCATGGCAAGTTTTTTAAGTTGTAATTTTCTTTCCCACAATTCTTTGGAAAATAAAGAAATTTTAATATTTTTTTCACAAAAATGTCATATTGACAAGTTATTTCTCACACACGGAATAGGCATACTTGCAACTACACTCCAAAACACATTCTGCTACTCCTCCTGAATATGGCAATACCACATGTGTGAGACTTTTTCACAACCTAGCCACATAGAGAGGCACAACATCCAAGGAGTAGCTTCAGGCATTATCCACTTTAAGACCAGGCCTTCTTCCGAAACTTGTTTACAAGTAGAAATCTGTATTTTTGCTAGAACATCACTTAGAACTCCCTAAACATTATATATTTTTGTAACAGAAGCCCTAGAAATTAAAATGGTGGGTTTTGTTAATTTTTATATCATAGGGTATTTGCGCAGCAGTTTTTCAAACACAATTTTACACACTAATGCTTAAATAGATTTTAATGAATTTTAATGCACACAAAGACACTATAATACCCAAATATTTGGTAAAATATAAAATATGGTGTTGCACCAGGTAAATAGATACCAAACATGTCATGCTTTAACCGCTTCCCGACCAGCCGCCGCAGTTATACTGTGGCAGGTTGGCTCCCCTGCACGAGCTGTCATAGCTATAAATCGGCTTGCGGAGTCAGGATAGCAGGCTCGCGCCCGCTGCACAGCGGGGGTGCCAATGCTCGTGGTCGACAGTCGCGATGACCGCCGGCCACGAGCAATCGTGAGCAAGAGACACACACTTCCCTGTTCTGTTCTGTTCAGTTCTGACAGGAATGACAGATTGTGTGTTCCTATTAGCTAGGAACCACAATCCGTCACTTCCTCTAGTCAGTCCCCTCCCCCTTCAGTTAGAATCACCTCCCAGGGAACACAGTTAACCCCTAGATCGCCCCCTAGTGTTAACTCCTTCACTGCCAGTGACATTTTTACAGTAATCAATGCATTTTTATAGCATTGATCGCTCTATTATTGCCAATGGTCCCAAAAATGTGTCAAAATTGTCCGATGTGTCCGCCATAATGTCGCAGTCATGATAAAAATCACAGATCGCCACCATTACTAGTAAAAAAAATACTAATAATAAAAATGCTATAAATCTATCCCCTTATTTTGTAGACGTGATAACTTTTGCGCAAACCAATCAATAAACGCTTATTGCGATTTTTTTTTTTTTTTACCAAAAATATGTAGAAGAATACATATCGGCCTAAACTGAGAAAAAAATGGGAATATTTATTACAGCAAAAAGTACAAAATATTGTGTTTTTTTCAAAATTGTCGCTCTTTTTTTGTTTATAGCGCAAAAAATAAAAACCGCAGAGGCGATCAAATACCACCAAAAGAAAGCTCTATTTGTGGGAAGAAAAGGACGTTAGTTTTGTTTGGGTGCAATGTCGCACGACCGCGCAATTGTCAGTTAAAGCGGCGCAGTGCCGAATCGCAAAAAGTGCTCTGGTCAGGAAGGAAGTCAATTCTTCCGGGGTCGTTAAAATTGCGCACACTTATGAAATCGTGCCAAACTTCGGTATTTAAAAATCTCCATAGGCGAAGCTTTATAAGCCTCTCTTTACCAGTTTAGAGTTACACGGGTCTGGTGCTAGAATTATTGCTTTCTCTCTGACGTTCACGGCAATACCTCACATGTGTGATGCGATCGCCATTTAGCTATGCGTACGGCACCAATATGTGTATTCGTCTTTTGCACGTGAGCACAGAGGGACAGGAGTGCTTTAAATTTCTTATTTATTTATTGGTGGTACACTGACAAATGTTTTTGTACACTTTGACAGATGTGGATCTTCCACCGGTGGACATTGACAGATGTGAATGTTGCAATGGAACACTATTGCAGATGTATTTGTACACCAGTACAGATGTTCATGGGACACTGTGACAGATGTTTTGTGCACTGGTACAGTTGTTGATGGAACACTGTAAAGATGATTTGTGCACTGTACAGATGTTCATGGGGTCACTTGGACATATGTTCATGGGACAAGGACAGTGGTGCTTGGTGTACTCTGTGAGGATGGCTGCAGTCTGTGTGATTTGTGACAGCTCTCTGTGTAAAATCATCACTTACATAGAGAGCTGTCAGCACTGGCTGCAGCAGGCACTATAGCATTGTGTATAAGACCTGGGGGCAACCACGTACCGGTATGCCAGCTTGCCTTATGGTAAAGGGGGCTGCTGTAGGTGAAGCACACAGTAGTAAGCTATAGTGTCTGACTACCTGCCGTTGGGGTAGACGTGACAATGGTTACGTCCTCTCACAACGGGGGAAGCTCCCACCCAGCCACTTGTGAAATAGTTTATTAAGTGTGAAATAATTAAAAGGATATGAGTAGCATATATGAGCAATGTCATATGATATGATGTCACTTATAATGAGAATACATGGTGTATAATGTCATCAACATGTTACCAACATTACTTTAAAAAGAGATCAATGTCCCAACTGTGATTAAGTCCAGAGGGGATTCTAGTCTGCAGGGCAAAATTTTTTTGGTTTCCTTTTCTAAAAGGATGCGATGCATGTCGCCCCCTCATGCAGGTTTTTTAACTCTCTCTAGGCAACTGAAACAAAATGAGCTCATATTGGCAAGATGCACATCCCTAAAATATTTAGAAACTTATGAAATGTTGTTAGCATTGGAATTACTGGTATCATTGTAATGCTCAGCAATCCTGGCACATAGTGGTCTAATTGTGCAACCAACTTATTGCAGTGCACAGACTGTATATTCTACTACATACACTACAAATTTCGATCCACAATTGATGTATTCTCGAATAGGATAAATTCTCTCTGTGGTTCTAGAAGTGATAGTTGTAAGTTTACAATGTTTGTCGCAGTAGCGACGGGTTCTTAAGCCACAACAATAAGAGCCAGTGAACGAAAGCCACGTTTTTTGTGGATGTTTAGAGTGTTAGAGAGATTTCCTAGAGTCTGTTAACGTCTATTAGAAAATCTGCAACCCTCCTGCAAAAAGGTTTCCAGATCTTTGTCAGCATAATATGGGTAGTGAAAGTGGTGACAAAGGTGACAGAATTAATGGTTTTCTTTTTAGACATTTTATTATCATTGCCAAGTAATGTGGCTCTTTGTCTTTTAAAGACAATGCGTTTACCTCTACTAATGTGCCAGTCTCTGTAACCACGATCTCGTACCTGTTTGTGATCAATGAGCACTCTTTCTCAAAGATTTCAGGAAAAGAGCAGTTTCTCTTGGCCCTAATAAACTCACACTCTGGTATCGCTTGAGTGGTGTGTTCTGGATGACAGCTAGGTCCAGCAGAAGGAAATTTCCTGCACATGCAAGTTTGTGTAGAGACTCTTCCTGTTGCCACATCACCAAACAAAGTCACATCTAAAAAAATGAATAGAAGTTTTCCCGCTCTCGATTGAGAATTCCAGGTTTCATAGTTTCAAGTACTCCAAGTTACTGTATTTTGCAAAAAATACTCCCAATATCCAAGTTACTATATTTTGCAATTACCCCCAATACTCCAAGTTACTATATTATGTATGCAAATAATACTCCCAGTACCTAAGTCACTATATTATGCAAATATTCCCAGTACTCCAAGTTCCTGTATTATGCAAATAACACTCCCAGTCACCAAGTTACTATATTATGCAAATAATACTCCCAGTACTCCAATCACAATATTATGCAAATAATACTCTCAGTAGCTAAGTTACTATATTATGCAAATATTCCCAGTACTCCAAGTTCCTGTATTATGCAAATAACACTCCCAGTCACCAAGTTACTATATTATGCAAATAATACTCCCAGTACTCCAATCACAATATTATGCAAATAATACTCTCAGTGGCTAAGTTACTATATTATGCAAACAGTACTCCCAGTATTCCAAGTTACTATATTATGCAATTAGTCACAATTAGTCACTCCAAGCCCTCCCAGTCACTCAAAGCACTCCCAGTCACTCCAAGTACTCCCAGTCACTCCGAACACTCCCAGTTAATCCAAGTCACTTAAAGTACTCCAAGTCACTCCAAGCACAGCTCCCGCACAGCAGTCAGTATGTCACTCTCCCGGTTCTCCCACTCAGCATGTCCAAATTAATACTGTTGGCACCACTTTTATCTGGGGAGGAAAGGTCCCTAGGATATCTAAAATAAAACTACAACTCCCACCGTCCTCAGGAGGCCTGGCATTGCCCTCCTTTCAGAAATACTACTGGGCGGCGGTGCTGGTCACTGTCCGCTGGTGGTTTCTCCAATCCAGGTCTAACCCTGCAGTTAACCTTGAGGCGGCCGTACTGGGTTCCTACTCGGCCTTGACTAACATAGTTTATAGGGGAGTAAAGGCCTGCCCACAGGCGATGATACTGATGCGCACTACAGTGCAGGTATGGGAAAGGGTAACAGCCGCAGTCAAGGCTGATAACACTGTCTCACCCCACACTCCACTGTGGGGCAACCCCAAACTCTCGCATTTTAGATCTGTTCCAGATCCCAGTGTCTGGGCTAGGTTTGGGGTGGTGAAACTGCAACAAATTATGCCCAATGGGGTAATACACTGCTTCCGGGAGCTTAAAGAGACCTTTCAGCTTCCCTCGTGGATGCTATTTTGTTACCTGCAGCTGAAACACGCTTCACAGGCACAATTCCCCACTCCAATTTCAGTCATACAGCATGTAGTTGAGAGATTCCTCATCTCCAGGTGTGTAGATAGAGTCCTGTCCTCTTTGTACCTACATCTTACCTGTGACAACTCTGAAGGACCATCTCCTCTATTTCATGCTTGGAAGGCAGATATTCCTTCCCTGACAGAAGAAGAATGGGACCTGGCCCTACAACAATATATTGCAACAGTGGTCTCAGCTAAAGACCGCTTCATACAGCTAAAATTCATACACAGAGCCTACTATACTCCCCAAAGGCTTGCCAAAATATATTCCACACAGTCGGAGACGTGTGGAATATAAGTGCCCTAAGTGTCAACAGGCAGTTGGGACATACTACCATGTCATCTTGGAATGCCCAATTATTCAGGCCTTCTGGGTACAAGTGGTCGCAGATATCAATGCTGCTACTGGCCTCTCAGTATCAGTGGATCCTAAAATACTTCTAGGCATAAATGAATCGGTGACACACTCTACACATATTAGACTACTGTTATTCTATTTGTGTTTCTATGCCAGAAAGGTACTCCTACAGCACTGGAAGATGGTGTCTCCCCCCTGTAGTAGCCCAATGGTATACATTAGTAGTCTCCGTGCTGCCTTTGTACAAACTTACATACATGGGCCGCAAATGCCCCCAGAAGTTTAATAAGGTATGGGAGATATGGGCGAAGGCCAGATCGCTCAATTTATAGTCCTTGAGGTAACAAATAATGAGACCTATAGTGCCTCTTCTCAGCAACAACAGGTGTCCCATGCCTTTCCCATTGATACAGGCCACACTGAACGTGTTTGCTCAACATAGACCCTGGCTTCACAAGATTACCCCTTTGCTAAAAGGCAGCAGTATGTCCCCCTCCAGCTCAGCCCCCTATATCACAAGGCCCCTTTCTCCTCTCCTCCCCCTCCCCTCTCCTTCCCACCCTCCTTTCCCCCCAACTTCATACTCGACCTCCATTAGACTATGATCCCTGGGGGTATAAAAAAGGAAAAGAAATGCGCCTCTAAGTGCAGTATGCAAAATTTAATAAAGTGCACAAAGGGTTAAAAGCAACAAGATTGTTGAGTGTTAAAAGACATGATAAAATCAGGAGTCCTCATCTGTGGCATGTGTCCATCCTCAGCACGGTGGTAGAGAGCAGTGTAGAGCCGTCCAGCAGCTGTAAAGCGTTCTCATACGTGTTGGAAAGAGGAGGCAGCAGGGAAGCCTGTATTCACTGCGGGACACACAAGGCTGATGGTGTCAGTGTAGAGAAGGGGGCGGTAACGCATTTCGGAGCATGTGCAGCTCCTTCGTCAGACCTACGCCCATACACCTCAAGCTGGCTTATGAATGGTGAGGGGGAGGAGCAAGGGGAGGAGTGTGGGCAGATGTTGAATACACAATGATAAGCGAAGTGACAGACGTATTACGAGGACGGCCAAGACGACCGTGCACTCGCAAAATGGATCATTAACGTCGATGCTATATACAATGATGTCCTGAAGGAATTTGACACAGGGGTACAGGGCACAGATGGCAGTGGTTAAATTAACAATAATAAATAAATATACTAACGTAAGGTTGACATTGAATTAATATACAGGTGTGTTACATGGTCGGCCGGGTGTCTATATGCATGTGTTACAAAGGCGGCCGGGCGTTTGCACACATGCAAATAGGGTCGTAAGTCTAATGTTGAGTTGACAAAGAATAAATCTACAGCCGTTTTACAAGGGCGGCCAGGCGTTTATACACATGTGTTACAGGGGCGACCAGGCATCTATGTGCACGTGTTACAAAGGCAGCCGGGCGTTTGTACACATGCAAATAAGGTCGTAAGTCTAATGTTGAATTAACAATGAATAAATATGTAGCCGGGTTACAAGGGCGGCCGGGGAGCTATACACCTGTGTTACAGGGGTGGCCAGGCGTCTGTACACATGCAAATGAAGTAATAATATGACGCAGCAGTACATTTAGTACAAATCCTCTCTGACGATATTTTAAAGCTCACCAATACACTTCCTGAGAGATGGCTCAACACCCTCAAGCAAAACACCAAACATCAAGAGGACATCCTCATTACATCAAGAGGACATCCTCATTCGTACCAAACTAAGGACATTCAAAAGAGATATAGATGATTATAATCATAATAAAGTTTTTACGTGGAAACGCAAAAACGAGAACAGTATAACTTCATTATTGAATATTGACTCCTGGGTGGTCACTATTACCTCTACTCGCCAGCAACAACCCACCACCAATAGACCTAAACCCTCCAATAACAACCAGAACAATGCCACTACTATAGATACAAGTAATGTATCTAGAAGGAATGACACCACCACCATAGGCATCAGTGGAGTATCTAATACTACTGACACCCGCAAAGTTCCAATAACTAAACAGAATAGTAATACCGGCCATAACCACCCTGCAAGAAATACATCTACCACACTAGAATCAAATAGTACAGTCTCCCCATCTACCTCACACCAGACTATCCCAAATTTCCATACGAGTATGTCACATACATCTCATAACCTTACCTCCAGCAATTCCACTATTCCATCCACTCCAAGCTCCGGGGGCATCATTGACTATTCCACTGTAACTGGTGCTCAACTTACTTTAGACACAGTACTACCTGCGGTCTCTTTTTTCAAAAAGATTTTATAATATAAAAGCAGCTAAAGATGCATCTATCATTTCAATCGACATAACCTCCCCCTCTTCAGCCTATAGCAACATCCTAGACGAAAAAAAAATAGCCTTGGATATATTAGAAGAATTATATCACAAAGGAACTGGACCGCTCCTTAACCCTGATAATCCTGAATCAGATGCCCTTTTATATACCCAACATCTAAATTGTTCTCCTGCAGTTAAACACACCAATTTTCATCCCCCGTCTAATTTTTATCCCACACAATCCAAAGGCCCATGCCTTGAAACATTTTACCACATGGTATACTCTGAATTATTGATGATGTGCCAACAGCAACACAACCCCTATAAAAATCACAACTTAACATACCCAGAAAGATTAGCCCTCAATTTATTGAAAACCAATGAGAATGTTATCATTAAATCAGCAGATAAGGGCGGTAGCATTGTGCTGCAAAACCAGGTAGACTACATCAAAGAGGCCAGTAAACTACTCGGAGACTCACAAACCTATACAAAATTGCAAGAGGACCCCCTACCTAGTTTCACCATTCATGCTACAATTTTAGTTAACCAAGCTACCAAAGATAATGTAATTACCAAAAACAAAGCTTCATTATTGGTTAAAAAATATCATCAAACTCCGTATTTCTGTCATTTGCCAAAAGTTCATAAAAGCACTACCCAACCCCCCTGGCAGACCCATAGTTGCCTCTATGAACAGTATTACTAGTGTTTTTTCCCAGTATGTAGACCTTTTTTCTACAACCTTTTGTTTCCAATTTACAATCCCATATCAAAGGTGGAATACACCTGCTTGAACTATTAGGTCCATACCAATGGGAGCCCAACTACACCTGGCTCTCACTGGATGTCCAATCATTATACACATCCATCCCCCATAATGTCGGCATGCAGGCCATACAACACTTTCTGTCAGAAGACCCATCTATTCATCCAAACCAAGTTAAATTCATTCTAGATGCCACATTCTTCTGCCTGACTCATAATTATATCATGTTTGAAGACCACTACTACCTTCAAACCCATGGCACTGCCATGGGCACCAATTTTGCACCTTCATCTGCCAACTTAACTATGGGTCTTTGGGAAACACGATATATATGGGCGAATAACCCTTTCATGGCCAAAATTATATTTTACGGTCGTCATATTGATGACGTCATTATCTGGGGCGGTAATACCGATGATATTGAATCTTTTGTTTCCCATTGTAATAATAACAACATGGGCCTATCCTTTACATCTGTTCACGATAAAACACATCTAGCATTCTTAGACCTTGATCTATTTTATGATACTGGTCACATTCATGCAAAAAATTATTGCAAACCCACTGCTGGGAATTCCTATCTGCACTACAATAGTTGCCATCACCCTCGTTGGTTAAAAAACATTCCAAAAAGTCAATTCTGCCGTCTCAGACATAATTGCACCATGCAGTCAGACTATCAGACACAAAGCATAAATCTCAAACAAAAATTTATTGAAAAAGGCTACCCTCCATCACTCATCAAACAAGCCTACACCACATACGTCAATCCTGATACTCATACCCATAAAATGAATTCATCAAAGGACATTCGGTTCACGACTCAATATCATAACAAATACAAAAATATGGAACACATAGTTCATAAACATTGGCCAATACTACTGCAGGATCCCCATCTCAAAGACAGTATACCAAATAAACCTAAATTTTCATATAGGAAAGCACCTAACATTAGGGAAAGATTGCCCCAAGCAAACTCAAAAAGAAAACAAATACGTCATCTTCACTCCAACTCTTTTTTATGATTGGGATGTATCAATGCCGCAAACTCCTTTGCCTTACATGCAGTTTTGTACAACATGGTCAAAAAACATTCACGATTAAAAATAAAACATACAAAATTTCTGAATTCTACACCTGTTCTACAGACCATGTAGTATACTGCCTGACCTGCCCCTGCGGCCTCCACTATGTAGGTCGAACTATACGCCCCCTATGCCAGCGTTTTGGACAGCACCGCCGATTCATCGAGGCCGGTAAAGAACACCATAGCGTCCCACGACATTTCACCCAACATCATCCTAAATCCAGCGTAGGCCTAAAAGTATGGATCATCGAATCCATACCAGCCACTCTCCTTGCGGCAGAGAGATTTAAACCTCTCTGCCAACGGGAGACTTATTGGATATACGCTCTTGACGTACTTTCGCCTGGAGGTATTAATGAAGAATTGGAAATTAGCACCTTACTCTAGATGATACTACATCTAATATACAGACTGTGATATTATGGTGTCTATTCGTTATCCACTACTAGTATACTATCCACCTTTAACCTCCTAACTTTATCTTGTGTAAGCTATATGATCTACTACAGTAAGTTATATGATCTAATACATTTAGTTGTTCATTTATCATTCATCCCTCCTTATTATCATATTCATACGTCATGGTGTTTGCCTGTTATACATGTACATATCTGCCATCTGTCACAATCAAATACTATTTGTAGAGCATCCATTACATCTTATTACCTATTCCTATAAGTTAATTCCTTATAGTAGATTTGTGACCTTATTTGCGGGTGTGTAAATGCCAGTCTCCCCTGTAATACACTTGCATACTTATTTACAGTCTATTATTATCTATTATCGTCAGAGTATTGCTACAGGCAAAATCTGCACTATTTGCATAACTATCCACCACCTCCTATTACCCTTCTGTAGTTTATAGACGCCCAGCCGCCCCTGTAACACTTCTATATACTAGTATACAGTTGAGTAATACCTCTCACCGTGAGATTATCGCTACAGGCATAATTTGCACAATTTGTACAACTTGTATAAGCAGCCACTATTTTCCTCCATCTGTTTTTAGTGTATAGACCCCCGGCCGCCCTTGTAACACACCTATACACTTATTCATAGTAAAGTAATATTCAGCATTGTTTTATCATTGTTACAGACATAATCAGTACAATTCACACAACATCCACTATACACTATCGCTTATTCCCTTTTTTTTATCCCCTTGCAACAGATTTATTACTTCATTTGCATGTGTACAGATGCCTGGCTGCCCCTGTAACACAGGTGTATAGCTCCCCGGCCACCCTTGTAACAGGGCTACATATTTATTCATTGTTAATTTAACATTAGACTTATGACCTTATTTGCATGTGTACAAACGCCCGGCTGCCTTTGTAACACGTGCACATAGATGCCTGGCCACCCCTGTAACACATGTGTATAAACGCCTGGCTGTCCTTGTAACACGGCTGTAGATTTATTCTTTGTCAACTCAACATTAGACTTACGACCCTATTTGCATGTGTGCAAACGCCCGGCCGCCTTTGTAACAAATGCATATAGACACCGGGCCGACCATGTAACACACCTGTATATTGATTCAATGCCAACCTTACATTTTGTAAATTTATTTATTATTGTTTATTTAACCACTGCCATCTGTGCCCTGTACCCCTGTGTCAAATTCCTTCAGGACTTCATTGTATATAGCATCAACGCTAATGATCCATTTTGCGAGTGCACGGTCGTCTTGGCCGTCCTCGTAATACATCTGTCACTTCCCTTATCATTGTGTATTCAACATCTGCCCATACTCCTCCTCTTACTCCTCCCCCAGCCTGCTTGAGGGGTATGGGCGTAGGTCTGACGAAGGTGCCGCACATGCTCCGAAACGCGTTACCGCCCCCTTCTCTACACTGACACCATCAGCCTTGTGTGTCCCGCAGTGAATACAGGCTTCCCTGCTGCCTCCTCTTTCCAACACGTATGAGAACGCTTTACAGCTGCTGGACGGCTCTACACTGCTCTCTACCACCATGCTGAGGATGGACACATGCCACAGATGAGGACTCCTGATTTTATCATGTCTTTTAACACTCAACAATCTTGTAAGTGCTTTTAACCCTTTGTGCACCTTATTAAATTTTGCATACTGCACTTAGAGACGCCTTTCTTTTCCTTTTTTATATCTTCAGAGTAGCTTCTCCTCTAACCAAAGTGCTGCCAGAAGTGCCATCTCATCACTATCATCCCTCTGACTAGCTACCCACCTCCACCAGAGCGCCCTTATCTCCTCTCTATGATCCCTGGGGGGAAGGGCCTTTCTGCTGATACCTGATATACCAGGTACTACGTCAGCTAGAACTTCCCTCCAGAACATACCATCTATTTTAGACTCGGAACTTGCTCCACCCTAAGAATGCTTTAAAGACCTTTGTATGTCCAGCGTTATACCAATGTATGTATATTTCTCTAATGTCCTAATGTGTTACATGCCTCATTGTTGAATTTTTGTATTATCCGGCCATTTCTTTTATTTTAAATAAAAACTTTTCTGTTAAAAAAAAAAAATACTGTTGGCAAACTGGGCAAACTGCATCAAAGAAGTATCAGTACTGGTCCATATAAGAATCAGGTCATCAATATACCTGGAATACCAAAAAAATATGTTGCTTGTATGGGTTAAAGTAGGAGAACAAGTTTCTTCCACCACCCCATTAAAAGGTTTGCCAATGAAGGCGAGAACCTGGCACCCATAGAGATTCCCTGGTGTTGAAAATAAAAAAACAAACCATCAAAAGCAAAAAAAGTTATGTTCCAATAGAAATGGAACAACCTGTACCAGATATTCTTTTAGTGCTGGTTCATAGCTAGCATAATGAAACAGGTGGTATGCCAGTGCTTCAATAGCTAGATTGTGGGGAATGATGGAGTACAGGGATCGAGCATGCATAGTAGTCCACACAAAATTCTTCTGCCACTTGAGATTCTGCACCCGAGACAGAATGGATGCTGTATCCTTCACATAACCAGGTAGTCTTAAAGCAAAAGGCTGTAAGTACTGATCAACCCATTTCCCTAGTCTCTCGAAAAGGACCCAATGCCCGCCACTATTGGTCATCCCTTTACAGGGACATCACTCTTGTGAATTTTGGGTAAGTGATGAAACATTGGCACAGTTTGGTGCTCCACCAAAGGGTATTCAACTAACTTAGGAGTCAATACACCTAAATCCAAATGCCTTGATTTAAGAGATGTAAAAGTTGGTGTTTGAAAAGTGTGGTAGGATTGCACTTCAGAGGGCGGTATTTGGAGATATCCTGTAATCATCTATAAGCTTCAGAAGAGAGAATAAAGACAGCCCCCCTTTATTCACCTCACGGATTACTATATCATTACGTGATTTTAAACTTTGCAAGACTAGCCATACAGAGCGGCTTAAATTATCATGATGGGGGGTAGGTGTGGCTAATATTCTCTCTAAACTGCAATAGCTCTCTCTCCACTACACTCTGAAAGGCATCTACAGCATTACTTCTCAACTGTACAGGATAAAAGGACTTGTCCCCTTTGTATGTTTTGTCTACAGGATCACCATAGGTGGCACTCATTGATTCTGAAAAAAAAAAATGTATCCAAAGAGAATTTTGCTACTACTAGAACTAGTAGCGAAATCCTCTTTGGATAAATTATTTTCAGAATTTTCATTATGCTAGCTATGAACCCGTGCTAAAAGAATATTTGGTACAGGTTGTTTCTATAAGAACATAACTTTTTTTGCTTTTGATGGTGTTTATTATGTTCAATGCCAGGGAGTCTCTATGGGTTCCAAGTTCTCACCTTCATTGGCAAACCTTTATATGGGGTGGTGGGAGGAACTCTTCTTGTTCTTCCACCTTAACCCATATAAGCAACATATTTTTTGGTATAACAGATATATTGATGACCTGATCCCTAATTGGACCACTACTGGTACTTCTTTGATGCAGTTTGCCAACAGTATTAACTTGAACTTGGAATTCTCACTAGAGAGCGGGAAAACTTCTAATAATTTTTACATGTGACTTTGGTGATGTGGCAACAGGGAGAGTCTCTCCACTTTTCGCAAAGCATGTGCAGGAAATGTCCTTCCCCTGGCCTTTAGCTGTCATCCAGAACACTTATTCAAGTGATACCTTGAAAGAGAAACTGATCTTCTCCTAAAATCTTTGAGAAGGAGTTACAGAGACTGGCATATTAGAAGAGGTAAATGCAGTGGCGTACCTCCGGGGGCAGTCCGCCCCAGGTGCCACACATTGGGGTGGTGTCAGGCCAGCTATCAGAGCCGGGACAAGGCAGTGGCGGGTGCAGAAGGTGTTCTGTAGCTGTGCTGGCTCTCTGTGTTCATGCGAATGTGCAGCGTCTGTTGTTCAGTGTCATTGAGCTCACGTCGGGGCTCTATACTGCCACCTCTGGCTGCTTCATGTATGTGCTCCCCTCGTGTGTGCTGCCAGCAATTTATTTACACTGGGACAAGGAAGGCCACCTTATAAGTGGTGGCTGTGAGTACAAGGGAGGAGGCTGTTTGTGTACGGGGGGGCAGAGCTGTGTGTGTGTTTACAGATGTGTGTGTGGGGGGGGGGGGGGCAGCTGAGTATTTACAGGTGTGAGGAGAGGGGGGAGAGCTGAGTGTTTACAGGTGTGAGGGGGTGCAGCTGAGTGTCTACAGGTGTGTGTGTGTGGGGGGGCAGCCGAGTGTTTACAGGTGTGAGGGGGAGGGGGCAGCCGAGTGTCTACAGGTGTTGGGGGGCAGCTCTGTGTTTTTACCAGTATGAGTGGGCTAAGTGCACACAGGTGGGTGGGCTGAGTACGTACAGGTATGAGGAGGCTGAGTGTGTACCGGTGGGTGGGCTGAGTGCGTACAGGTGGGCTGAGTGCGTACAGGTGGGTGGGCTGAGTGCGTACAGGTGGGTGGGCTGAGTGCGTACAGGTATGAGGGGCTGAGTGCGTACAGGTGGGTGGGCTGAGTGCGTACAGGTATGAGGGGGCTGAGTGCGTACAGGTATGAGGGGGCTGAGTGCGTACAGGTGGGTGGGCTGAGTGCGTACAGGTATGAGGGGGCTGAGTGCATACAGGTGGGTGGGCTGAGTGCGTACAGGTATGAGGGGGCTGAGTGCGTACAGGTGGGTGGGCTGAGTGCGTACAGGTATGAGGGGGCTGAGTGCGTACAGGTGGGTGGGCTGAGTGTGTACAGGTATGAGGGGGCTGAATGCGTACAGGTATGAGGGGCTGAGTGTGTACAGGTGGGTGGGCTGAGTACGTACAGGTATGAGGGGGCTGAGTGCGTACAGGTATGAGGGGCTGAGTGTGTACAGGTGGGTGGACTGAGTGCGTACAGGTGGGTGGACTGAGTGCGTACAGGTATGAGGGGCTGAGTGCATACAGGTGGGTGGACTGAGTGCGTACAGGTGGGTGGACTGAGTGCGTACAGGTATGAGGCGGCTGAGTGTGTACCAGTGGGTGGGCTGAGTGTGTTCAGGTGGGTGGGCTGAGTGCGTACAGGTGGGTGGGCTGAGTGCGTACAGGTGGGTGGGCTGAGTGCGTACAGGTATGAGGGGCTGAGTGCGTACAGGTATGAGGGGTGAGTGCGTACAGGTGGGTGGGCTGAGTGCGTACAGGTATGAGGCGGCTGAGTGTGTACCAGTGGGTGGGCTGAGTGCGTACAGGTATGAGGCGGCTGAGTGTGTACCAGTGGGTGGGCTGAGTGTGTACCAGTGGGTGGGCTGAGTGTGTACAGGTGGGTGGGCTAAGTGCGTACAGGTGGGTGGGCTGAGTGCGTACAGGTATGAGGGGCTGAGTGCGTACAGGTGGGTGGGCTGAGTGCGTACAGGTATGAGGGGGCTGAGTGCGTACAGGTGGGTCGGCTAAGTGCGTACAGGTATGAGGGGGCTGAGTGCGTACAGGTATGAGGGGGATGATTGCGTACAGGTATGAGGGAGCTGAGTGCATACAGGTATGAGGGGGCCGAGTGCGTACAGGTATGAGGGGGCCAAGTGTGTACAGGTGGGTGGGCTAAGTGCGTACAGGTATGAGGGGGATGATTGCGTACAGGTATGAGGGGGCCGAGTGCGTACAGGTATGAGGGGGCCGAGTGCGTACAGGTATGAGGGGGCCGAGTGCGTACAGGTGGGTGGGCTGAGTGCGCACAGGTATGAGGGGGCTGAGTGCGTACAGGTGGGTGGGCTGAGTGCATACAGGTATGAGGGGGCCAAGTGTGTACAGGTGGGTTGACTGAGTGTGTACAGGTATGAGGGGGCTAAGTGCATACAGGTATGAAGGGGCTGAGTGCATACAGGTGGGTGGGCTGAGTGTGTACAGGTATGAGGGGCTGAGTGCATACAGGCATGATTAGTGGGGGGTGTTGTAATATGTTGGCCAATTTATGTATAATATTGTATTGGAGTATGGGTTGAGCAGAATAGGATCCGCCTGAGTGCCAAATGCTCTAGGTATGCCCCTGGGTAAACGCATTGCCTTTTAATAGACAAAGAGCCACATTACTTGTGTAGCACTACCCCTATAGGAGTTGCAGATGACAGGGTTCCCCACTCCTACACAGCCGGGCAGGTAGCATTTTCAGCTTTCATCCAGACACAAGGAACAGTCTTTGAGCTTTAGTTTTATGTTTTATGTTTTATTAGGGGTGATAACTTGGATGGGGAATAGGAATTATGGGATGCCCAACTTGATAGAAACAAAACCAGGGACAACTTCCTCCTTATGTACAACTCTAATTGATTCCTCTTCTTTACTCTGATTGATTCTTCACTCCCCAGACACTGGCAGTCTCAGAGTGAAAAGATGCAACAGTCAGTTAAGGACTAGCAACTCTCAGTCCCCTTAGAAAATAGCAGAAAATGTTGTAAGCTGCGTCCTGGAGTACCTCCAGCTCCCTTGTAGACATTGATCTCATTTCTACTAACTGCAGGAAATGCCAGCCCACATGGCTGCTCCCTCAACCCTTATCCGACTGACTCTTCACCAGTCTACCTGACTGATTTGGAGATCTCCCAGGGCAAGGTTAGGGAAGATTTAAGCACACACCGCTAACTTCCAGAGAGATCTGCTACGTGTGAAGAAGAAAAAGAATAGTAACAAGTTGTTACCATTGTAAATAAATGTCTACCCATATTATATGCTGACAAAGATCTTGCAACCATTCTGCAGGATGATTGTAGATTTTTTAATAGACGTTCACAGACTCTAGGAAATCTATTGTCCTCCAGACTCTTTTTCTCTAAAGTCCACAAATAACGTGGCTTTTGGTCACAGGCTCTTATTGTTGTGGCTTAAGAACCTGTCGCTGCTGCAACAAACATTGTAAACGCACAACTATCACTTCTAGAACCACAGGGAGTGTTATCGGGCTACTGCTTCCAACTAGTCATTTGGCTGCTGGGGTTTTGACTCTTTCTGAACAACACTTGAGGTCGGCATATGTTATGACATTACTCATATATGCTACTCATATCCTTTTAACTATTTCACACTTTTGCATTTTTAATAACCAATTTTCCTATATGTTTCCCTCTTTTGCAATTCAGGAAATTACTTCCGTCTAGATGGTTGTACATATCATTAATTTCTTCTGGCTATGTTCCTGTACAAATCACTTTTTTTTTCCTGCTGTTCTTTTTGTTATTATTTTTTCTATCCTTCATTCAATTTTTTAACATTCAAGTTTTTTCTTTTTCACCCTTTTGTCATTCCTTCTTCATGTTAGAAGGACAACAGCATGTAAAGTAAAGTACTGTGAACTTAACTATATTTTATATATATATATATATATATATATATATATATATATATATATATATATATATATATATATATATATACACAGTATCTCACAAAAGTGAGTACACCCCTCACATTTTTGTAAATATTTTATTATATCTTTTCACGTGTCAACACTGAGGGCCGGTTCACACGGGGGCGACTTGTCAGGCGACCTAGCCGCCTGACAAGTCGCCTCCCGTTCTGTACAATGGAACCGTTCTAATCGGAGCGATGCAAGTCGCTCCGACTTAGAAGAAAGGTTCCTGTACTACTTTGGGGGCGACTTGCATAGACTTCTATACAGAAGTCGTCTTGCAAGTCGCCCCGGCAGTCGTGTGCAGGTCGCCTCGGTGAGGCGACCTGCAAGTCGTGCCGCGTCTAGTGTGAACCGGCACTAAAGAAATTAAACTTTACTACAATGTAAAGTAGTGAGTGTACCACTTGTATAACAGTGTAAATTTGCTGTCCCCTCAAAATAACTCAACACACAGATATTAATGTCTAAACTGCTGGCAACAAAAGAGAGTACACCCCTAAGTGAAAATGTCCAAATTGGGCCCAAAATGTCAATAATTTGTGTGGCCACCATTATTTTTCAGCACTACCTTAACCTTGGGCATGGAGTTCACCAGAGCTTCACAGGTTGTCACTGGAGTCCTCTTCCACGTCTCAATGACAAAAATCATGGAGCTGGTGGATGTTAGAGACCTTGCTCTCACCCACCTTCGGTTTGAGGATGCCCCATAGATTCTCAATAGGGTTTAGGTCTGGAGACATGCTTGGCAGTCCATCACCTTTACCCTCAGATTCTTTAGCAAGGCAGTGGTTGTCTTGGAGGTATGTTTGGGGTCGTTATGTTGGAATACTGCCCTGCGGCCCAGTCTCCGAAGGGAGGGGATCATGCTCTGCTTCAGTATGTCACAGTACATGTTGGCATTCATGGTTCCCTCAATGAACTGTAGCTCCCCAGTGCCGGCAGCACTCATGCAGCCCCAGACAATGACACTCCCACCACCATGCTCGACTGTAGGCAAGACACACTTGTCTTTGTACTCCTCACCTGGTTTCCGCCACACACGCTTGACACCATCTGAACCAAATAAGTTTATCTTGGTCTCATCAGACCACAGGACATGGTTCCAGTAATCCATGTCCTTAGTCTGCTTGTCTTCAGCAAACTGTATGCAGGCTTTCTTGTGCATCATCTTTAGAAGAGGCTTCCTTCTGGGACGACAACCATGCAGACCAATTTGATGCAGCGTGTGGCGTATGGTCTGAGCACTGACAGGCTGACCCCCCACCCCTTCAACCTCTGCAGCAATGCTGGCAGCACTCATACGTCTATTTCCCAAAGACAACCTCTGGATATGACGCTGAGCTCGTGCACTCAACTTCTTTGGTTGAACATAGCGGGGCCTGTTTTGAGTGGAACCTGTCCTGTTAAACTGCTGTATGGTCTTGGCCACCGTGCTGCAGCTCAGTTTCAGGGTCTTGGCAATCTTCTTATAGCCTAGGCCATCTTTATGTAGAGCAACCATTCTTTTTTTGAGATCCTCAGAGAGTTCTTTGCCATGAGGAGCCATGTTGAACTTCCAGTGACCAGTATGAGAGGGTGAGAGTGATAACACCAAATTTAACACACCTGCTCCCCATTCACACCTGAGACCTTGTAACCTTCTCCTTAGTTGCCTTGGCCGTGTGTTTTGGGTCATACTGGAATGGAATACCCATCCACGACCCATTTTCAATGCCCTGGCCGAGGGAAGGAGGTTCTCACCCAAGATTTGACCGTACATGGCCCCATCCATCGTACCTTTGATGCGGTGAAGTTGCCCTGTCCCCTTAGCAGAGAAACACCCCCAAAGCATCATGTTTCCACCTCCATGTTTGATGGTAGGGATGGTGTTCTTGGGGTCATAAGCATAAAACATGGCGAGAGCAGTTGATGCCAAAGAGCTCAATTTTGGTCCCATCTGACCGCAACGTTTTCACCCAGTTCTCTTCTGAATCATTCAGATGTTCATTATCAATCTTCAGACGGGCCTGTACATGTGCTTTCTTGAGCATTGGGACCTTGTGGACACTGCGGAATTTCAGTCCTTCACAACGTAGTGTGTTAAAAATTGTTTTCTTGGTGACTATGGTTCCAGCTGCCTTGAGATCATTGACAAGATTTTCCTGTGTAGTTCTGGGCTGATTCCTTACCATTCTCTTAATCATTGAAACTCCATGAGGTGTGACCTTGCATGGAGCCAGAGACCGAGGGAGATTGACAGTTTTATGTTTTTTCCATTCAGGAATAATCGCACCTACCGTTGTCACCCTCTCACCAAGCTGCTTGGCGATGGTCTTGTAGCCCATTCCAGCCTTGTGTAGGTCTACATTCTTTTCCCTGACATCCTTGGACAGCTCTTTGGTCTTGGCCATGGTGGAGAGATTGGAATCTGATTGATTGCTTCTGTGGACAGATGTCTTTTATACAGGTAACAAGCTGAGATTAGAGGCACTCCCTTTAAGAGAGTGCTCCTAATCTCAGTTTGTTACCTGCAATCTTCCTGATTGATAGGCGATCAAATACTTTTTTCACTCTTTAAAATGCAAATCAATTCATAACTTTTTTGAAATGCGTTTTTCTGGATATTTTTGTTGTTACTCTGTCTCTCAGTGTTAAAATAAATCTACCATTAAAATTATAGACTGTTCATTTCTTTGTCAGTGGGCAAACGTACAAAATCAGCAGGGGATCAAAAATTTTCCCCTCACTGTATGACGTTCCTTCAAATATGTCATCTCCTCTGACGGGCAGTATTGAAGGTCAATAACTCCTTGCTCTTGATTGCCCCTCAGTAGGTGATACTTGACATCGATGTGTTTGGTCCTAGGATTGACCCTTTCTGATTGCGTAACCTTTACATATCCCTGGTTGTCTTCAAAAATGGGAACTGGTTTTGATATGTCTATCCCAATGTCCACAAAAAGTTGACAAATTCATATCACTTCTTAAAATGCGTGTGCTGCAGCAATGTACTCTGCTTCAGTTAAAGATAGAGCGACAGTTGCTTGCTTTTGACTAGACCAACTTATGGTTCCTTCCCCATACTGGAAGATGAATGCAATTGCGAATTTGCGGTCTGTGCAGTTCCCGGTCCAATCAGCATCCACATATCCAACCAGTTTTGGATTGGATGTTTCTGGTAACCGTAGCTTCATCTGAATTGTTCCTTTGAGGTATTGCATCACTCTTTTTACTGGGCTCCAGTCACGCTGACAGGGGCCTGAAACTTTCCTGCATAAAATGCCCACTTCGGTGTTGTCTGGTCTTGTCACAGTGGTAACATACAGCAGCATACAAATTGCTCAGCAATACATATCATTGTTGGGTAGCAAGTTTTCTGCTTCATTGCTCCTTTGATAGCCTGGTTCCATAAGAGTTTTCACTTCCTTTGCATCTTGCATATGGAATTGTTCCAAGATTTCTGAGATTTTCTGAGATTGGTTGAGAAGATAACATCCATCTTCTTCTCTCTCTATTTGGATTCCCAGATAGTAGCTAATGTTCCCAAGCTCTTTGATTTTAAATTTTTCTTTGAGCTTGTGAACTATCTAATCATAATCTCCTTCTTGTTAAAAACAAGTTATAATATCATCAACATAGATAAGGATGTATATCCATCTGTCTTATTGATTCCTGGAGCAGAGACAGGGGTCTGCTTTACTTCTTGAGAATCCCTCTATAGTAAGCACTTCATTCACTTTCTCCTTCCACATCCTTGCAGATTGTTTAAGACCATGAATGCTCTTCTGAAGTTTACACACAAGGTTGTCTCCTTGCTCAAACCCTGGTGGTTGCTCCATGTAGAGATCTTCCTTAATGTGTCCATATAGGAAAATAGTTTTAACATCTAGGTGTTTCACTTGCATGCCCTTCCAGCCTGTAACACTAAGAAGCGCTCTGATGGTGGAGTGTTTTACAAGGAAAGCAAATGTTTCAATCGTAATTTTCACAGAATTTGCGGCAGTAACCCTTGCCAACTAGTCTGGCTTTGTATTTGTGGATATTCCTTTCTGCGTCTGACTTTACTTTGAAAGTCCACTTACTTCCTATAGTTTTGTGGTTAGGAAGGAGCTCTGTGAGTGTCCAGGTTTTATTTTCTTGGAGTGACTTTAATTCTTCCTTTGCTGCCTTTCTCCATTTTTTGGTTTCACATTTTAACAGTTTTTCTATGTCTTCCCAGGATGTTGGTTCAAAGTATGCTGTGTGTTTTGACAGTGTATGACAGCTTGCGGCGTGGTATCCCCTTTGTAGTCCAGGTGGATCTTCTGACTTCAGGCAGTTCAGCAACATATGTTGGGGAACTTGATTTAGGCATTGTGAGTTCCACCTGTTGTTCTGACTCCTGAAAAGGTTCGCTTTGGTCGACCTTTTCTTCTAGTTTCCTGGACATATTCACTTCACAACTTTCAGGGATCTGTGTTTCTGGTGATGGCTCACATAAAGATAAACACTATGGCTTATTGTCACTTTGTCAGTCTTAAGGTGTAGGATTCTGTAACAGTTTGCTCACTGTAGCCTACTAGAACGCCCTCTATGGCTCTGTTCTCCAACTTGGATTGCATTCCACTAAGAATATAGGCATATGCTTTACATCCATAGGCGTGCACACAGGGTGTGCCAGGTGTGCCTGGGCACACCCTAATCGCCTTGTGTGGTGCATATTCCCCCCTGTTTAGACCACTGATATTTCATCAAAAAAAAAAAATGTTACAAAATAAAATAATTTTAAAAGAATAAAAATACAACTACTGACTCTGTCCACTGCCCTACTGACACCATCAGTACATATACACATGCATATGTATTTGAGCTTTGGGGTGCACACCCAAATGCAATAGGCTGCGCACACCTATGTTTACATCCAAACATGTGTCCTATGCTATGCTTTGATCCATGCCACATTTTGAATGGAGTACTTTTAATGGCTCTTGAGGGTAGACTGTTCTGTAGGTACGTTGCAGTCATGACTGCTTCTCCCCAGTATTTGTAAGCTAGGTTGGCATCCGACAACATGCGTCTGGCCATTTCTATAAGGGTGCGATCTTTCCTTTCTGCTACACCGTTTTGTTCAGGAGTGTATGGTGTGGTTGTCTGGTGTACTATTCCTTGTCTCTTCAGGTATGAGGCCACTTCTTTGCTTATGTATTCTCCCCCCATTGGTGGATATTATTCCTGGTTTGCATTGGAATTTGTTGCTGGACATGTCAACAAACTCTTGAAGTTTCTCTAAAGTTTCATTCTTGTGTTTCATCAGATAAGTAGTTGTGTACCTGGAATAATCCTGTATAGGTGATCATCCAGTTTTCCTTTTGCGAGGAATCGCTTATTATTGTGAATTGTGCATTCATCACCCTGGTACTTAACTGTGAAACCCTTGTTTGCAAGACTTTTCACTGATAGAAGGCTGCCTTCTAGTTCTGGAACATACAGCACTTTCTTTAGGATAATACTCTGCTTGTCTTGTGGTGTAATGCAGTTCAGGAAGCCCTGGCCTTTACCATCAACAGTGATGCTTTTCCCGCTTGCTAGGAAAACTTTATCTTTTGCACTGTAATCATCGTTTGTGAAGAAGGTCTCATCGCTAGTCATGTGTCTTGTCGCACCTGAGATTATGCATAAGCCGCGTGGCTTTCCACTCTGTGTCACTTTAAAGGTCCCACTCCATGATGTATCTGCAGTTTCCTTAATGGCTGCTTTGACTCTCTTTTGTGGATAGCTCTAGTTTTCACTGGTCGGCTTTCTAGATAGAACAGTCCTCTCCACAGCGAATTGACCAACTGATTTGCTTAATTTCATGCGCTATTGACATAGGTGGGAGGGGGTGTTCCTTTTACTTTAATGTATATAAAAGTTGCGTCCGGAGATGGTTGTTATGGCATTGAATAAGGTTGATTGCCGAAAAGCGCAAGCCATTGTATTTTTTACACTCCACTCGATGTAATAAAGTGGCTTTTTCGGAAGGTCGAGTTGCCAGCTCTCTACCTTATGCCTCTATGTTTCATTAGTGTTGGGAAGATACTCTGAGCAGGAGCATTCTCAGTCCACCACCATGGGGAATCTTTCTGGGTGTTGCACTTTTCTTATTATAACTCCTTTAGTATGTACTGTATAGGCAGACCTCAGGAATAGGTCCATGTAGGCAGGTTCAGTCAACTATCTCCACTGCAGGTGGCACTCACCCGCAGCTGCATTGCAGAAGGAGAGGAAGTCAAGAGGTACATGGGTCTTCTATGGTTTCCTGCATCACTGTGGAAGCTATCCAGTTGGAAGCTGCTGCTCCATGTGACTCTGGTGGCCATCTTGGGTCAGGCAGAGTCTTGACCCTGGGCTTGGTGCGCATTACGCTAGTAGGTAGTTTAAGGAGAGGTCACCCATCTGTTAGGAACAGTATTAGCGGAAGGGAGAGTTTCCAGGTGAGGAGGAAAGAGCGAGGGCACGCCCTCCTTGCTGGAAGCCTCCCCCTGACATTTCTGGTGTGAACACCATTTACATATGCACACACAACCTACGTATACGTTCACCTGTGCGTGAGCATGGGGAGAGACGCGGGTGCTTTCAAAAAAGTTTTTAATGGTTTATTTTATAACATTTTTTATTTTTACACTGTCTCATTTTGTTTTTTGATCACTTTTATTGCTATCACAAGGAATGTAATAATAATAATAAGCAGTGACAGGTACTCTTTCCTGAAAAATCTGGGGTCTATTAGACCCCAGATCTCTCCTCTGCCCTTAAAATCATCTGGTCACACCAAGATCGGTGTGATCAGATCCTTTCCCAAGCAAAACTGTAAGTGACAAAATACTTGTCACTTCTGGTTTCTAGTACCATAGAGATGATCGGGGATGTTCCGATCCCCGTTCAGCTCTATAATAACCTGGCAATAGTTCCGGCTTCAGTCTCAGACGCCCCCTATTCAACGGGAGATCCCAGGAAGGGGCACCTCTTCTCCCGCCACTTGTAAAAGCAATCCAGCAGCTAGTTAGCCTCTAGGATTGCTTTCACATTACAGAGTGTCAGTGGCTAAAAAAAAAAAAAGAAAAAAAAAAAAACATACTGGGATGACTGGGGAGACTTCTAAACCAGGTACCTGTTCCCCAAACATAAACTTCGCAAAGGTGGTAGGGGGGACCTTTTTGGTGAAGTTCTGCTTTAACCAGTAGTACAAAATTCCCAACAGTGGAGTGCAATTTGGGGGTTCTTATTATAAAGTGGGGGTAACCATTCAAGGGGCATTCAGCCATGTCATGTAGTAGAACTGAGGTATCCAAGGGGGAAGGTGATGGTATATAGTATCTAGCATACAGCCATCACCCAAAGCGGACTATGGATGGGAAAAGAAACCTATTCACTTGCAGAGCAATAGGATATATAGAAATAGAAAAGTGGAACTTCCGCGTATCCATCCTCCCCCCCCCTTCAGTGCCACATCTGGCACCTTTCGGGGGGGGAGGGGGGGGGACAGGTACAAGTTGTTGACAGGTAGAATACCACACTTCCGGAAGAAGGGGCCGCGGTCTGGTCTCCCGGAACTTTGGCCCCACCTCCTTCCTTCCAGAGCTGGACTGATTAGAAAACGCAGCACACATGCATAGTAGGGAACCGGCTGTGAAGCCGAAAGGCTTCACCGCTGGGTTCCATTACCAGGAATGGCGGCAGCTGCACTTGACAGCTGATCTGAAGATCGGCTGCGGTGCCGACATTGCGGGCTCCCTGGACAGGGCAGTGTCCATATATTAAGTTAGCAGCTGCGGTATTTATAGCTGCTGACTTTTAATTTTTCGTGGGGGGGACTGGACCTCCTCTTTAAGCAGTCTTTTCAAAAAATGGCCATGGGTTTGCTTCCGGTGGTGTCACACTGTTGGGACACGATGAACCCTTTCCACGATATTGAGGGTGTACCCAATAAAGAGGGCATGGAATGAAGGCTATACTGAGAAAATATTACATACTAGTTTAAAGTAATTCTAAAGGAAGGAATGAAAAAAAATGTTATACTTACCTACTCTGTGTAATGGTTTTGTACAGAGCAGCCCCAATCCTCTTCTTATTAGGTCCCCCAATGGTGGTCCTGGCTCCTTCCCTCTGCCAAGTGCCCCCAATAACAAGCCTCTTGCTATGGGGGCACGCAAGCAGGCTGCATTTAGTAATGTAGTTAGTTTTCCTACATACTGTATATTTTTATGTGAATTTTAATGATGTGCCCATGGTAATATTTATTGTCCTTGTTCTTGCAGGTGGAAGGGTCATCCCAAATTCCCATTTTCGGAAGACTTATAGAAAACAGAGATTATGTGCCCTTTCACAACAGCTGCAGCTGCAGTGTGACACTGCGGTTATACACCCACACATAAAATTTAAAAGTAGAATCTGTTAAAAATGTGAAAAGATTGTTTTGCTCTGTATAACTAGCAATAAAAAGGTGTGCTTTTTCTGATAAAGTACCATGTATTATAGTGTATTTCCTTTTGCTATAATTTATACAGCACCCATTGGCTGCACTTCTTCTGAGTTTCAAGCTGACAGCTATGATGATCATAAGCAAATACGTTTTTTTGCGCTGACCATCAGCTCCATCTAGTAGCCATAATATAGTATTTTCCTACATACAGTTTTGTAGGATGAATAGCCGCAATTATTTTATAAATACAACCTATAGTGTTTCAGTACACTTTAACCACTTTCCGCCCAGCCTATTGTCTAATGGCAGTTGAGCGGGACCTTTGTTGTTACAAGGGGATGCCATATGATGTCATCACGAAACGGGATGTGCTGAAGCGTGATCTGTCACCAGCTATGTCCACCGGACACAGCCAATGACAGATCACTGTACCAAGCCGCTGCCGGTGCCATGTGATCGCTGTGATTAATCATGGCAGATCACATCACAATTGTACACAATGGATGGCTTCCTTTCGTTCCATTCACTGCGTACAATTGTGTTGCTAGCTGTGATTGCAGTAAAAATGGTTGCTTATAACAGTGAAATTCACTGGTATAAAAAATAATGTGAAAAAAAAAAAAAAAAAAAAAGCTATACGTTTCTTATAGAACAAAAATTGAGGAGGGATTGGATTGTGTGTGAATGGGATTTGGTCTGTCTGACCCAAAATCAGAACAATAGCAAGACACCTAGTACCAAACGGCAGGGTGGACACACCCCTTAGGGGTCTTTAATAGACAGGCCAAAGCACGAGGTATAAAAAAGGTATACATTTATTAAGAAATCACAGTAGTAAACATGTAGAAAAAGTGCATGATACATGAAAACAATATCTGATACCCAATGTGATACAATTATATGAGCTGGTCACTGTCCTGGTGCAAGGTGGACTAGTGGCGGTCAATACAGTATATAACACCTTATATAACTATAAGTCCTTCTTCAGAGGTTTAGTTATTGGTTCAGATGGGAACAGATTTTCTACAATAAAGAGAATATATACACATAGTACAATATTAATATAGAGTAATAAAAATCAATACTGTTTCATCTGAGAAACTATACATTGATTTGACATAGCATGTATTGTCAGAAAATGGATGACTTACTTACATAGTAAGACACTTCTTACATAACTGATCTGAAGGGGATAGGATGATATAACCACTCATGGATACTAGGAAGAACACTCTCCAAGGAACATCAATATCAGGGCCAAAACAGGGCAAAGCTTACTTCGCTACAAGGACTCAAGCCAAGTGGAGCCAAATAGCTTCTGCTTAAACTGGGCAAATCAAACTAAATAAGAAAATATATAAAACAGTATGATAATAGTGATCCATTCAAAAATAAAAATAAGTGCCTATACTGTTTAAAATCCAACAATACACTGTCTCACCCTGCTCTGCACATGCCAAGTTGCTCTTAATTTTTGGCATTGAAAATCAGAGCCTATAGAGGCCGATCTGCTAACAGCCTAAAGATTTACTGCTGCTCAGGGGCTCTGGGCTTCAGCTATATGGCAGCTATATGGCAGCCTCCCACAAGAAGGAACAGGAGCAAGGCTGAAGGCAATTTACATGTAATAAAAAGAAGGGAAAAAAGACACAGAAGCAATGTTACAAATTTGTTTATTAAAAAACACTAAAGATGGCATGTCAGCATCTAACATTATTGGTTCACCGCTATCAATTGTTCAGAACAAGTCAGCTGTTAGAGGTGGAGAACTAAGAGCGAGGGCTGGAGCGCACGTGGACCGCAGTGCTGGGCGTGATGATGTCACTGGGCGTCATGTGTTTAAGCACTGTGAATGGAATGACAGGTGTGCTCCTTTGTCAAACAATCAGCAGAGGATGAAGCAGCCTGCTATATACACACAATGGTCGAAGAGTGTCCATGACCCCAACGTGCATATATTTTCAGTAATCACACTTCTTTTGTGATGAAAACATCTAAAAGAAAAAAAAAATTATATACATACACACATACTGTATTATATACATTTTTTAAAACAAAATATATATCTGTTAAGACAGGTGAACTACAAAGCTTAGCATAGATATCTTTTTAAGCTAAATAATGCAAACAATATGGTTTATACAATTTTTTTTCTAAATAAATATCACTGGACATTTCATCTCTATAAGTGTTTAATAATAACCTTGTGCCTTTTAACTTCTTTATTGGAGGCAATTTTCAGCACATCAATTTTGGTAACATAATTATTACTGTGGAATGTATGATCTTTGCTAAAGAATATTATTTTCATCAAGTTGTTATGGGTAAAGTTCAACCTACCTAGGGTTTTAAACATTGACATAGACCTGAATTGTTTCATCAGTAATATATATATATAATATATATATTTTTTTTATTTGTATTTATTTTTTTTATTACACACACAGTATCTCACAAAAGTGAGTACACCCATCACATTTTTGTAAGAATTTTATTATATCTTTTCATATGACAACACTAAAGAAATGACACTTTGCTACAATATAAAGTAGTGAGTGTACAGCTTGTATAACAGTGTACAATTGCTGTCCCCACAGCCATTAATGTCTAAACCGCTGGCAACAAAAGTGAGTACACCCCTAAGTGAAAATGTCCAAATTGGGGACAAAGTTCATTATTTTGTGTGGCCACCATTATTTTCCAGCACTGCCTAAACCCTCTTGGGTATGGAGTTCACCAGAGCTTCACAGGTTGCCACTGGAATCCTCTTCCACTCCTCCATGACGACATCATGGAGCTGGTGGATGTTAGAGACCTTGCACGCCTCTACCTTCCATTTGAGGATGCCCCACAGATGCTAAATAGGGTTTAGGTCTGGAGACATGCTTGGCCAATCCATCACCTTTATCCTCAGCTTCTTTAACAAGGCAGTGGTCATCTTGGAGGTGTGTTTGGGGTTGTTATGTTCACTCCCACCACCATGTTTGAATGTAGGCAAGACACACTTTGTACTCCTCACCTGGTTAGCCACACACGCTTGACACAATCTGAACCAAATAAGTTTATCTTGGTCTCATCAGACCACAGGACATGGTTCCAGTAATCCATGTCTTTAGTCTACTTGTCTTCAGCAAACTGTTTGCGGGCTTTGAGCATCATCTTTAGAAGAGAATTCCTTCCGGGATGACAGCCATGCAGACCAATTTGATGCAGTGTGCAGCATATGGTCTGAGCACTGACAGGCTGACCCCCACCCCTTCAACCTCATATGCCCATTTTGCAAAGACAACCTCTGGATATGACACTGAGCACGTGCACTCAACTTCTTTGGTCTACCATGGCGAGGCCTGTTCTGAGTGGAACTTGTCCTGTTAAACCACTGTATGGTCTTGGCCACCGTACTGCAGCTCAGTTTCAGGGTCTGGGCAATCTTCTTATAGCCTAGGCCATCTTTATGTAGAGCAACAATTCTTTTTTCTTCAGAGAGTTCTTTGCCATGAGGTGCCATGTTGAACTTCCGGAGACCAGTATGAGAGAGTGAGAGCGATAACACTAAATTTTTTTTTGTTGTTGCATAAACATTTTATTGAAATTTCCACGGGGTTACAGAAGAAAAAAGGGGGGATAGGATGTAAGAATAATACATGGTTTACAAAATCATAAGCGCATGTACTTATATTAGATCCCCAACTGGGATATCCCAGGGAGCCCGTAAGACCCGTGTAAGAAACCAACACAAAAGAACCAGGGAATTACAACAACAGGAGATTAACTGGTAAGGTAACATCAATTTTATACACGTGAGCGCATCAATCCTACGCAATGACAACGTGTCTCTCCGTAGATTGTGGCACATTACGTACAGCCCTCGAGTGTCTCGGAAACTCAATCTAGACGAACAAAAGGGGGCAAGGAGGACGGAGGGAGGGGGAATGGAAGAGAAAAAAAAAGGGGGGGGGAGACTATTTGGGTAGATGGGGTAGATTAGGTCTAGACCAGAAGCGGATGAGGAGAGGGGGTGAGGACATCACCAACTGCCTTCTCCTTTGTTTGAGAGTCAAATAGAAAGTGCAGCATTATTCCTGTAACACAGGGATAACTACTTAGAACAGAAGTAAAATGATTAATGAATCAGTCATGTTGCCTCACGCATAAGCTCTTTGAATAGAAGAGAGCTTTTAAAGGACCTCCAGGATTCCCAAGTGGCAGTGAAATTCGCAACCTTATCTAGGGTAAGATACCAAATTTAACACACCTGCTCCCCATTTACACCTGAGACCTTGTAACACTAATGAGTCACATGACACCGTGGAGGGAAAATGGCTAATTGGGCGCAAATTGGACATTCACCTAGGGGTGTACTCATTTTTGTTGCCAGCGGCTTAGACATTAATGGCTGTGTGTTGAGTTGTTTTGAGGGGACAGCAAATTTACACTGTTCTACAAGCTGTCCACTCACTACCTTACATTGTGGCAAAGTGTCATTTCTTCAATGTTGTCAGTCTGAAAAGATATTTTATTATATTTACAAAAATGTGAGGGGTGTACTCACTTTTGTGAGATACTGTATATATAATTTTTTTCATATTATATTTATATGCAGTTGATGATTATATATGCTAAGCGCAGTTATGACTGTTCATTTTCATTGTAAGGAGTTTCTAATTATAGGTTTGTTAATCGCCATTTATAATGAGGAATTGGAAGATACAATAAAAGTAAATGCAGAGGTGGTTATAAGATAAAACAATTTGTGCTCAGATAACCCCTCCCTTGAGAAAATTGATGAAATTTGTCAGTGGGAAGAGCCTGAGAACATAGCCAAAAGAGTGTTGGTTGAGGGAGACGCCAGGACTGGGAGATCTTGCATCAAATCAGGAAAGGGATAAACGCCTGAAGACAGTTGTGCTTCTATAAAATGATATGGGTGCAGTGGCGACCGCTTCATTAACTACCCCCTAATCTACATGCAGGGGCGCATTGATTTCAATGTTTTTTTTTTTAAGCTAGCGATTAGAGCCTGAGGCTCCAAATGGGTTAAAAAAAAAAAAAGGGTGGGCTTAGGGCGCAGAGGAGGAGGCACAGGGGAAGTCGAAGCTGCCTGCGACCTTGATGGGGTAAGTGTGGGGCTGATGGGTGGACGGGCGAGCGACAGGGGGGGGGTTTGTTCGCCCATTGACTGAGCAACGGGGGTGGATTTGACCGACCGAATGGGGAAATAGAGAACCATCCACCACTGTATGGGTGATAGCACCAGTGAACATGGCATGAAGTGGTTTTACTTTCAAAGAGTTTATTAAAGATTTTACAAATAATAAAACCAGCATCAATACAAAGATTCCACGAACAGCAGAATTATTTTCAAAACAGGTGCAATGTGTAAAGTATTAATACCCACATTACCAATCTTAGAACAATAAAGGTAAAATCAGTTGAAGCAGGGGGTCTATATTCAATTGGCTGAAGCACCAAGAGGAAAATATACTCAGTGAAGACTACCCCAAGATCAAGATGCAAAACATGTAGGATGATAAATTGTCAAACTCCTTGGTAGTCAAACGCAGAATAAAAGAAATAGAGGAAGAGACAAACAACAGAAGAAAAAGAGTTAGGTAAAGAGAAGTGGTCCGAGCCAGAGGGAATAAAGTATTCTCCAAAACCAAAAGGAGAAAATATACTAAACGCACCAGAGAGAAATGCATATAGGTGGCCTGTGGCACCCAGATCTGTTCAAAATTGTGGACAGCGTCCTTCAAGATACTAACAATATTCTCATGTACCATGATCCAAGTAATTTTTTTCTTAGCCTGCGCCAGGGATACAGTAGATTGTTTCCAGGATTTAGCAAGAGTCATCTTAGCCCCTAACAAGATAAAGAAAATCAGACATTGTAAGCATTTACGTAAACCAGGCACAGGGGTATTAAGGAGTGCTCTAAGAGGAGTCTGAGGGACTGACTGTCCCGTTACTCTGCGAATCAGGGCAAAAATACTGTTCTAGAAGTTACAGATCCTAGGGCATTCCCACCAAATATGGCACATTGTCCCCAACATCTGGCAGCCTTGAAAGCACAGAGACGACACAGAGGTGTACATTTTGGCCAACCGAGTTTGCACCAAGTACCAACGGGTGAGCACCTATTCAAGATGCCCTTATATGACCTCAGGAAACAAGTATGCCATGACTCTGTCCTCACCCAGATCAGTATCCCAGTCCACCATGTAAGGGAATCTAGAAGGGGAGCCCATAAACAAGGGAAATACCCCCACGCTGATCTGCATTCTGTGTGCACCATTTTTCACATGGAGTCATTTGATAGTGGTCTGGCTTAACCGGCCAGAGGGATTGTAAAAAATGGAAATGCTCTGACTGAGGCATTTCAAGAACTTCCATACAATGAGGGAGTGTGAAAGGTCCTCTGTGAAGTGGTTTAAACAGTGTAGAGTTCTATTTGTTTTGCACTGCTTAAGGGCTCATTTACACTTCCTTCGGCTTCAATACACATTAACGACTAGTTTACACTTGCTTCAAAACATGGCTTCGGACAGACTTTGTTAAAGCTCTCTGAACCCCAGTCAAAGCCCGTCACTAAATAAAATGGTTAGCTTACAATACTGTTTACACCTGCTTTTGCTTTGCTTCGGGTTCACTTTAAAAATTACTGATATACCCCATGTAGCTTTAGTGGTGCTTCAAAGCGTCTTCAAAGTCTCCATAGAAATCTATGGCAAAGCTCGCTTGAAGCCTCACAAAAGCCCCACAAAGTTTCGCTGAAGCCCCATCAAAGCAGTTGTAAACAGGACTTTAAGCTAACCAATTTATTTAGTGACAGAGAGCTTTAACAAAGCGTGTCCGAATTCCAAGCAAGTGTAAACTAGCCCTCAGGGTGGTGTGTCGTGCGCGATGGTTCAGGCATTTGAGGGTATATATTGGGGGAGATTTACTATAATTGGAGCACACAGAATTTGGTGCAGCTCTGTATAGAAACCAATTAGCTTCTAGGTTTTATTGTCAAAGCTTAATTGAACATGCTGAAGTTAGAGGCAGTTACCATGCACAGCTGCTCCAGATTCTGTGTGCACCAGTTTAAGTAAATCCCCCAATTCTTAATGGTACCCCACACATTGGAAAACGTGGGTGCTTTTGGTGCAGTGCAATTTAAAAAAAAAAAGGTCAGGGACTTCTTTCCCTGCATTTTTGAGGGTAGAAAAGCCCATTGAAATGAATGGGCTGCCCTACACGTAGCACGCAGCCACACAGATTTGAACCAAGGGCTTGTTCACATGCCAGGTTGGAGGGGCGGTAAAACCACATGGTTGAGCTGTTTTTACCACCCCCAACTTCTCCCCCTTTAGCTGCAGAGGCAGCAGCTGGGGGTGTACACATGCTGTGGCTGCAGCTGGAGGTATACCCAGGGTGAATGGGGCTGCACTGCAACTACCCTGCAACTGTTTGGTGAGGAGGAAACATAATGCCTTTTTACCGCCTATCAAATGTGCCTCTGAAAAGCGATTTGTGCATGGATTGCTTTTCAGAGGAGCAGCAGTCCTTGCTGCTATCACAAACAAGCCCTACAAAAGCAGTTCTGATGGTACGGGAATGGGGGGTGGGGTCAGGATTAAAAGTAACACACATATACAGACACTTGTACACACACACACACACACACACACACACACATACAGACACGTGCACACACACACATACATGTATAAAGCCCTTTTAAAACAAATCTAGCTTCTAGCACAGTACCTTTCCAGTTTCCTCATTCAGCCGGGTACTGCACTGTAGGGGGAAGCAGAGAGCACAGCACACTCCCTTGCACTTTACTTTCACTTTGCTGAGGTTGATGGAGCTTCTTAGGGCCCTTTCACACTGAGGCGGTTTGCAGGCGCTATTGCGCTAATAATAGTGCCTGCAAACCGACCTGAAACAGCCGCTGCTGTGTCTCCAGTGTGAAAGCCCCAAGGGCTTTCACACTGGAGCGGTGCGCTAGCAGGACGGGAAAAAATGTCCTGCTAGCAGCATCTTCGGAGCGGTGAAGGAGCGGAGTGTATACCGCTCCTTCACCGCTCCTGCCCATTGAAATCAATGGGACAGCGCAGCTATACCGCCGGTAAAGCGCCTCTGCAGAGGCGCTTTGCGGTGGTATTTAACCCTTTCTCGGCCGCTAGCGGGGGGGCAAAACCCCCCCGCTAGCGGCCGAATACCGACGGTACCACCGCCGCCCCAGTGTGAAAGGGGCCTTACAGTGCCGATATACAGTTCAGCCGGCTGACCGGGAGATCGGGCTCATCTGACAGCCCTTCTCTCCCCTGATCCCGCGGCACACCTGAGAACCTCTGACGGCACACTGGTTGAGAAAGGCTGTATATATACAGTAATTATATATATATATATCTATATAGATATATATGCTTTTTATTGTATTGTAATTGGATACTGTTGTTTTATTATTTATTTTTCAGTGGTCCTCTCTCCTCATGGCCCCGTCTGTGCCTTTGGGATGGGTCCGGTCTCTGGCTTACTGGCAAGGTAGGGAGACGTGGTTCTCCACGGGTCTCCCTGCCTACTACACTCCCGCTGCAGTGCCAATTTTGGCCACTGGGGGGAGAGTGTCATTATGCCGACAGTGTTCTTTGATTACCGCTGGGTGCTCAAGGGCGTGGTGCGCATACGTGGTCTATGGACCTCACGTGCACGTGGCGTAACAGCATCTTGCATGTGCAACAGAAGTGACGGAAGTGGCCAAGGCTTCGGCCATCCAGAATGCCAAGGGAGCCACGCGGTGGCCGTTTCCATGGCGGCCGGGACTCCAAGGGAGGGGGGATAAATGGATGGTACATGTGGCTAATTAGCCATAATATGGGAGAAACCATATAAAGTGCACAGACTCCAGAGGATTCCAAGATGATCCCAGGAGAGCTGTTGCACATGAAAGATCAGAGTCCTAGAAGTAAGTGCTTTTATTTGGAATGCTGAACTAATGTTCTATTTTGCCAATACCTCATTCAATAAGAACTAGAGTCCATTTATATTAGATACTGTGGTGATATTTATCATATCATTTATCTATCTTTATAAATAGATATTGCACTTTTCCCTGCACAGAGTGATATACCTCTGTTGGCAGGAGATTAAAATTGCAACATTTGTCCACACACATCCCTAAGGCTCGGTTCACACCAGGGGCGGCACGACTTGCAGGTCGCCTCACCTGCACACGACTGCCACGGCGACTTGCAAAACGACTTCTGTATAGAAGTCTATGCAAGTCGCCCCAAAAGAAGTACAGGAACCTTTTTCTAAGTCGGAGCGACTTGCGTCGCTCCTATTAGAACGGTTCCATTGTACAGAACAGGAGGTGACTTGTCAGGCGACTAGGTCGCCTGACAAGTCGCCCCTGTGTGTACCGGGGCTTAACAGCCAAGGGGGGGGTTGGGGTGTTTTGTGCTGGGGGGGGGGGGGGGGGGTTGGGGTGTTGTCCTTTTTTTTTCCCACACCCAATCCATACACTTAACCCTTCACACCCCCACCCCTCCATCATAATAGACACTAATTTAGGATTTTAGATTCCAATAGTACTAAAAATAATGAACATTTCCAATTGTGATTCTTATTAAAAAACAACTAATACTTAAATCAAAAACCAAATGGTATTCTATAAATAAATAACAATGTATAATTCCAAACGAACCAGTATATATGGACATTAACAGACTTGGCATGTTCCACTAGTACTGCAAATGGACAAAGTGATATTTTTTATTTAACTACACTGTCACTATTTCATTGATTAATTCATTGAGATTATTGTAAAACATTACAGGTGCTGTAGAATTTCCCCATCCCCGGAGGGTCCATATGTGTGGCTCCTTGCAATCCTTCTGGACCCGGGCTTCATCTTGAGAGTTGGGAATGGTGTGTGGAGATTTTTGGACTGCTGGGATCTTTTTAAATAATGGCTATAGGATAGAGTTCAATTTCTTGAGCGGTAATTGTCAATTTACTAAATATATGACATGCACAAATGCTCACAGAATATGAGGTATTAAACATATGGATTTTTTGATAATCCTTTTTAGAGCCAAAAAACTCCCTGAAGAAGCCTATGACCGAATAAAGTTGAAACACGTTGGGGTGTTTGTGTGGATATCATTCTTGTAATGTACTGTCAATTGATAGTTGTACTGTGTAATAATTAACAGCTGCAATGGAACATGATTGTGCACACCTGTAGCCAGAACTCATATTTTAAATCCTATTCCCATTCTTGTACTAATTTTGTCCAATAAAGATTTTACAATATTACAAATTATATAAACGGTCTTGCTTAGAATACCTAGCTGCTAAAAAAACCCTTGGGGGAATCTTTTTTTTTTTAATGGTTTAACCTCTTCACTGCCATGGACATAAGTGCTATTTAATAGACCCCTAACATCTAATCAGAGGCGGCTCTAGGCTTTGTGAGGCCTTAGGCAAAACTTACACATGAGGCCCCACGGACTGGGACGCTCCGTGATGAGGCCCCTATTCCTCAGGCTGTGGGCAGTATCTGATTTGTCCGTCAGCTCCTAAGCCACAGAGTCCCAGTGGGGGTAGGCGGAGCCGCCGGCGTCAACTTCAGTGATTGAGAACAGGCAAATTAGGCGGCCGCGAGGCCCCTGTGAGTGCGAGGCCTTAGGCGACCGCCTAATTTGCCTAATTAGAGAGCCGCCTCTGCATCTAATACAGCCTTTCTCAACCAGTATGCTGTCAGAGGTTCTCAGGTGTGCCGCGGGATCAGGGGAGAGAAGGGCTGTCGGATGAGCCCGATCTCCCGGTCCCCCGGCTGAACTGTATATCGGCACTGTGAGAAGCTCTGTCAACCTCAGCAAAGTGAAAGTAAAGTGCAGGGGAGTGTGCTGTGCTCTCTGCTTCCCCCTACAGTGCAGTGCCTGTACCATCAGAACTCCTTTTGTAGGGCTTGTTTGTGATAGCAGCAAGGACTGCTGCTCCTCTGAAAAGCAATCCATTCACAGATCGCTTTTCAGAGGCACATTTGACAGGCGGTAAAAAAGCATTATGTTGCCTCTTCACCACACAGTTGCGGGGTAGTGGCAGTGCAGCCCCATTCACCCTGGGTATACCTCCAGCTGCAGCCACAGCATATGTACACCCCCAGCTGCTGCCTCTGCAGCTAAAGGGGAGACCTTGGGGGTGGTAAAAAGAGCTCAACCATGTGGTTATAACCTCCAACCTGACATGTGAACAGGCCCTTGGTTCAAATCTGTGTGGCTGCATGCTGCGTGTAGGGCAGCCCATTCATTTCAATGGGCTTCCCTACCCACAAAAATGCTGGGAAAGAAGTCCCTGAACTTTTTTTTTTTAAATTGCACTGCACCAAAAGCACCCCACATTTTCCAATGTGTAGGGTACCATTAAGAATTAAAGGTACCCCTAAAGAGCAGAGCATTTGCCTGTGTGTCAGGAATGAGCGCCATTTTGCGCGTGTTCCGCGACACACAGTAACGTGAACCAAGCCTTGGACTGGGGTGCCTCAGGACTGAAAATACTTTTTAATGGCGCCCCGACTGGAAAAAGGTTGAGAAACACTGGTATAATGCATAGCAGGTAGAATCAAAGACCCCCCTCCCCCAACCAACTGTTATCGGTCACTGGTACATTTTTCATTACAGTACAGCACTGTAAAATATATGAACTGCAGAGCTTCCATCTCCCTTTAGTTTCAGTATAAACAATTGCAATTTTTTTCATTTAAATTTTTAACTTTTGTTGCATTACAGATCTTGTGCAGCCTCTTACATGCACTACAGCGATGTCTGCATGGCATTTTTCCAGGACAGGTTTGCTGATGGTGACAACAGTGCACCGTACCTACACAATGCAGGCCTCTTGAACCCCTTGGGAAAGAGCCCTGACTGATGGGGGCATAACCAGGACGGAGTAAGGTGACTATGGGGTCACTGCGGATTGGTGGTGGAAAGGGACGGGGTTGGGCCTGAGCTCACTAGTGTGGTGCCCCAGCGCTGGTACTCGCCCCCCCCTCTCCCCTGCCTGTGTTGTGGATCGAGGCCGGGCCGGCTTCTTCCCACCTGACACGCCGCTGATCGTACCTTTGCCCACCCCCGCGGATGGCGGGGGGGGTTCCGGTCCATCGGTCCCTGCGTTCCTCCGCCCGGAGATCTTCCGGGAGGACGGGGTGGAGGGGACGGCTCCGTTCACCTGGCCCTTCAGCTTCCTCCGCCGCCATCAGTCCCGGCCCCCTAGATGGGGGTTCTGCCAGGGACTCGGAGCCGGATCGGCTCCCCCTAGTGGCCAGTACGCTCCCTACGCCAGGCTGGGCGGGAGTTTTAAATTCCTCCGCACATCTGGCTGATACTGTTAATATGCAGCATCTCACAGCCCCCTGCTGGGCGGGGGGGGGGCTCGCAGTGCGTCGGGTAGCGTTGCCACTGACTACAGAATGGTGCTAACTTCCCCTGCGCCCTCCAGGGCGGGAGCACCGGATACCAGACCGTCCCGTGCGCAAGGTCTATCGCTAGGGACTCCCCCTGCGCCCGCACGGGTGGGCGACCGGTTCCCCCCCCTCAACAGCTCATGTTGCTGCGTCTAGGATAGGAGATGGCACCTCTGCGCCTGGCAGGGTGAGCGATGCACTCATAACCCTTCCTCCTCCGCCACTCCGTGCCCACCGACATCCTCCTGCGCCCTGCAGGGCGGAGGACGGTCATGCACCTTTGTCCATCCCATCGCTGGGGCAGATGCTCTCCTACGTGCCCGACCAGGCCGGAGGTCCCGGTGGGATGCCTGCCGCGGTTACCCGGCCTCGTCTCCCAGCGCCCGACAGGGCGGGAGATTTCGGCTCCAGACCCGGGCTGGCGGCAGCGCCCGCCCTGGGTCAGCCGGATGGAGCCGGTAGGTGTTCCTGTCGCTGCTCAGCCGCCGTCCTTGGCCAGTTGGACTCTTCCAGGTCGTTGGTTGGACCCCCGCCCCTCGACCTGTCCATGGGTCGGGACAGCCCTGCAGAACACGGCCTCGCGGGTCTTCAAAGTGCGGAATCGGATTCGTCGCCGGGCCCGGCGGCTGGTCGTCCATCGGTGATGCCTCCGCGAATAAGTGAGTATGACTGCTATGCGTCAGTCGTCAAATCAGTTCTTTTCAGTATGGGAGTGTCGGGCTCTGTGCCCAGCCCCACCTCCGCTTACGGGGGTGCCTTGTGGGCGGTTGCGCCTACTGGCACCCACCTGTCGGAGGAGATGAAAGACAAGATATGGCGACGCGAATTCGTCAATTTTCTCGCCCTCGTCCCGCTGGATAGGGAGACTATCGACAAATCTCGACGGGTTGACGTATCGGCTCAGGGTGACAAACCAAAACAGCTTCCTAGGACTTTTGGGAACTGGCTGCAAGGGTTCTGCGCCTACGAGTGCTCAGTGAGCGGTTCCCGGAGTTGGCAACTTCGCTGTTTTGCTATTTAGATCTTATTTGGGGTGCATACAAGGTTTATGGGGGCCAGTGTTGGTTCCATTATGACACCCAATTTCGCCAAAAAATGACGGCACGAAGGGAGTTTCGTTTTGATTGTCAGGACGGTAGCCTGTGGTTGCTGCTTATGTGCCCCCACAGGCCTTCGTCCTTTCAGTCCGCGGTCGGCGCTCCTCAATCCGGAGCGTCGGCTGCTCCAAAAAAGGGTATCTGCTGGCTTTGCAATGAAAGCCACTGTAAGTGGTACTCCGCCTGTCGTTTCAGGCATGAGTGCTCCAGTTGTGGGGGGGGGGGGGCGCACCCCGCCAGCCGGTGCTTCCGAAAAGGCAAGCAACCGTTTCCCAGAACGGGAGCCAAGACTGACCTTCCTAAACCGGAGGACGCCGGTGAACGTCTTAGAGATGCTTCCCTGGCTCGACCGGTACCCCCTTCATAGGGAATCCCTGATTCTGCGGGACGGCTTGGACCGTGGTTTCTGGATCCCCTTTTCCCTGTCAGACACCCGACCATGTCTACAAATTTAAAATCAGCGGTGGAATTCGAGTCAGTCGTTGCCGAGAAGCTTCAGAAGGAATTGGACCTGGGGCGAATGGCAGGCCCCTTTGACCTTCCCCCTTTCCACAACCTGAGGGTATGTCCCCTCGGTGTGGTTCCCAAAAAGGCGGAGGGAAAATTCCGTCTTATTCATCATTTATCCTACCCTTCTGGCTCCTCGTTGAACGACGGCATCGACAGGGAGGAATTCAGGGTACATTATGCGTCTTTTAACAGGGCGCTCCAGCTGGTTAGGACAGCGGGGCAGTCTGCCCTTCTGGCAAAGGCGGACATCGAGTCCGCTTTCCGCCTCCTCCCGGTCCACCCGGACTGTTTCCATCTCCTGGGTTGCTATTTTCAAGGAAGCTATTTTTTCGACATGTGCCTTCCTATGGGTTGTGCCATCTCGTGTTATTTCTTTGAACTATTTAGCAAGTTCCTTGAATGTGTGGTCGCCCAGGAGGCTGGTCTTCAGCCCCTGTTGCATTATCTAGATGACTTCCTCTTCGTGGGTCCAGCGGGCAGTGGGCAGTGTAAACACCTACTCTGTTTTTCAGGATATGTGTCGGCTTTTCGCCGCTCCACTGTCCACTGTCAAGACTGAGGGCCCCGTCACGGTGTTGTCGTTTCTAGGAATGGAGATAGACACAGTGGCGATGGTTTTTCGGCTGCCTAGTGACAAGCTGACCAGGCTGCTCTCATTGGTTCGCTTGGCAAAAGGGGCGAAAAAATTACAGTTGAAACAGCTACAATCGTTGCTGGGTCACCTGGTTTTCGCCTGTAGGGTCATACGGATGGGGAGAGTCTTCTGTAGGCGCCTGTCGTGGGCCACGAAGGGCGTGACGGCCCCTCACCACTATGTCCGGATCACCAAGCCCATGCGTGACGACTTGGGGATTTGGCTATCCTTCTTGCAGACTTACAACGGGCAGTCGTGCTGGTTGCGGGAGGAAGTGCCGAACACACAGCTGGAGTTATATACCGATGCAGCAGGCTCCTGTGGGTTTGGCACTTTCTTTCAAGGGGAATGGTCTGCTGAAAGTTGGCCGGCCTCATGGGCCTGAATGGATTTGTTGCGCAACCTCACCCTACTGGAGCTGTTTCCGATTATTGTTGCCGTTGAGCTTTATGGTGAACGGTTGCGCAATCACCAGGTTGTCTTCTGGTCGGACAATATGAGTGTGGTGCAGGTAGTGAACAAGCAGTCAGCCAGTTCTCCTCCAGTCGTTTCGCTGCTACGGCTTTTAGTTTTAAAATGTTTACATTTCCACATTTGTGTTAGGGTCAGGCATGTTCCGTTTGCCTCAAATGATATTTTCGATGCTCTCTCTCGCCAACAGTTCATCCGTTTTCGAACCCTGGCTCCGTCGGCTTCTCTGGAAGGCCTCCCCCGTCCGACCCACTTATGGAACCTCTTTTCCGGTGCTTGCTAGAGCTCCTTCGGTCGTCGCTTTCCCCGCGGAGGTGGGCGTCGTACTGCCGGGTCTGGCACGATTAGGCTCAAGCGTCGGGCGGTGAGTTTAACATTTCTTCTCCGGATGACAGACCTTTGACTTTATTTGCTGGAGAAAGGTGTCTCGGGCTCTACGGTTTCATCTGCTTTGTCGGCATTGTCATTCTGGTTCCAACTCCTTGGGTGGGAGGATGTCACTAAAGCTTTTCCGGTCCACAGGGTGCTGCGGGGTTGGAAGCAGGTTACTCATTCACCTGACACTAGGCGTCCTATTTCTATCCAGATCCTTTCTGGCATTCTGTCCCTGTTGGCGGACGTGTGCTCATCGGGGTTTGAGACCCTTCTGTTCCGGGTTGCCTTTTCGTGGTCTTTCTTTGGTGCCTTTCGCATTGGCGAACTGGTTTCCAAGTCTAAGTTGTCCCCGGGGGCATCCGGTGGGAGGACGTGTCGTTATCGGATCGCAGCGTGACTGTTTTGTTGCGTACATTCAAGACCGATAGTTTCGGCAGGGGCCACCGAGTAGTCCTGCATCATTGCGGTGGCCCATTTTGCCCGGTGACCCTGGCCTCCCATTTGTGTCTGCACGCCCTCCGTCTCCCACGTTTTTCGTGCATGCCGATTCATCCTCCGAGTCGGTTTCAATTTTTACAAGTTTTCCGTCGTTGTCTGGAGGCTTTAGGCCTCCCTGCGCGTAATTTTTCGACCCATTCGTTTCGCATTGGTGCTGCGACAGCCGCTTCTGGTTTGGGGTTCTCTGATATGGAACTTCAGCGTCTAGGTAGATGGGAATCATCTCGTTTTTCTTTGTATGTTCGTCCACATCTGCTGTGTTAATTTACAGGTTCCTTCCCGGCTCAGATTTGGATACTGGGTGATTCTTTCATCTACTGGGCCGCTCGCCGTGCAGAGATCCGCACCTATGGCAAAAACTTGGGCTTCTCATACAATTTGGCAAGAGTCCGCTGGATCGGGTTACGTGGGTTACGTTGGCCTCAGGTCCTTCCGGAATGTCAGCGACTTCGCGCCCACGTTTCTGGTCCCATCATCCTGGTTATACACGCTGGTGGGAATGATGTTGGTTACGCGCGATCTGTGGACATCATCTCAGCTATTAAAAGTGACATTGCCCAATGTTATGCTTCATTTACCAACTTGATCTTTGTTTGGTCAGAAATTGTGCCTCGCTCTGTATGGGCGCGAGATGTCACTGGCCCCCGTCTGGAACACTTTCGTCGGAAAGTCAATGCTCAAGTGGCTAAGTTCGTTCGTCAGATCGGGGGTGTTGTGGTCCGCCACAAAGACCTAGAAGGTGACAATACCGATTTGCTGAGAAGGGATGGAGTTCATCTCAATGATATTGGGTTGGACATCTTTAACCTGGGCCTTCAGAGGGGTGTGGAACAAGCGCTGGCTGCGGTGGGGCGCCCGTCAGTAGCTTACTGACAGGCGGGTGACGGTTTTTGGTGACCTTCCCAGCAAACATGGCTGTAATAGGTACGCCCTTCATGTTAATTGGGAGATAGACGGCCGGTCCGGCACTTATGGTAAGGACAGGCCCCTCAGTTATCTCCCTTTCACCATTTGGAATTGGGTGCTCACAATGCAACTGTGACTGGCACTGTTGGAATGTTTAATGTTATATGTTCAAGTTAATAAAAGCTGTGGCCTTGCCCTTTCCAACATTAATGGTCGTAAGCCGTTTTTTATTGGATGGGACGAAGGGGTAAGCATAAAAGTTGGCTGTAAAATGGTATGGTATGGGACCTGGGCTTATTGCACCTCAGCAGTCCTGTACATGGGTTGGACAAAAATATGGAAACACCCGGTAAAAGAACAAAATCGTAGCCTAATATGGTTTTGGACCACCTTTGGCATCCAAGATGGCCTGAATTCTCCTGGGATTTGCCAAATTTAAATCTTGGATGGGGTATAATGGAATCTGATACCACTCTTAATGCAAAAGTCATCCCAGTTCTCGCAAAGATACCGGAGGAGGAAAACAAGCTTGAATCTTGTTATCCAAAATTGGCCATAGTGGCTCTATGATATTGAGGTCCAGAGACTGCGGCGCCAAGGAAAGGTGCGAGACTTCGTCTGCATGATCGTCAAACCATGATTTGACAAGATCAGCTGTGTGAATCAGAACATTATTGTCTTGGTAAATGGCGCTGTTTTCATGAAACAATGGGGCTGATTTACGAACCATTTGCAACATGAGTTGAGGCGCAACGTACGTTTTGGCATTTACGGAATGTTTGCACTGGTAACACAGCGCTATTCCCCATTTATGATAGTAATCTCGGCGCACGGGAGGAGGCGATCAGTGCGCCACTATGGACATGGCGCAGGGCATCTTCAACCCAAAATTAAAACAAGCTGGAAGTGCCAATATTATGGGGGTGATGTGAGGAAGTATAGTAACAAATATGCCCAAAATAGAATGAAAAGTAACTTTTTCTGAACAAGCCTGCTGTGCCTGCCAGTACGTTTAGAACTGCGTGAGGTCAGTTTATGCACTGCGCATGCGCAAGTGGCATTTGTGCTCGTTCAACTGCGTTTGCTCACTGCGCCGGCAAAATCTTAGTAAATGTCAAGCAACGTAAATGCATTTGCGTGTGTTGAACAGGCGCACCTCTATACTTTTTTTTTTTTTTTTTTTCCGCTGGTTCACTTATGTGTTTTTTTTAAGGATATTTGCACACAGGTCATGTTAGCATGTTATGCTGCCAACATATGACATATACCTTATTAAAATAATGTAAAAAGACTCTCGCTACTCTAGCTCCTCCTAAAAGGGCATTTAACCTTCCCCCTCTAATGCATATGATTTCCATGGGCTAGCTTTTGCTTTTAAAGCGGAATTCTACACTCCATTCTCCAATGCTTTTGTCTTCCCCTTCTAATGCATATGTTTTCTTTGGGCTAGTTTTTGCTTTTAAAAGGGAATGCTACACTCCAATGCTCTTGTCTCCCCTTCTAATGCTTATGTTTTATTTGGGCTAGTATTTGCTTTTAAAGGGGAACTCCACACTCCATTCTCCAATCTCCAAAGGCTGTGAGCTGCCTTCACCAATCCAAACCAGATCCTTTTTCAGAGCAAACAGGGCCAGCTAGGAAAGGGGCGAGAAGAGCTAGAAGAGCGATCGCCTAATCCCCTCCTGAACTATGCAAGGCCACATGCACTCAACATAGCTGGCTGCCTTTGGGGCATGTTGGGCTCAGCCCAATACCAACCACAAAGCACCTTGTACACACTAGTTTAAAGGGGCTTTCTACATTCTGTAAAGCCCCCCTGTCTGCAGCCCCCACAACCCCAGCCTAGGGTTGTGTGGAAGAGGCCCTTGTCCCCCTGAATATGGGAACAAGGTGGTTGACTGATGGGGGCTAAATATGCCCCCAGTCTTACTAGTCTCTTCATGGCCCTTTGGGAGGAGGATGTCGTCCATGTTTGCCAGAGACCCCAACTCAAGTTGTGGGCTAGGTACATCGACGACATCCTCCTCCTATGGGATGGAACTCGCAAAGAATTGGATTTATTTATGGAGGACCTTAATAGGAATACTAGGGGTATTTACCTCAGTTGAGGCAAGTCAGTCCAACATTAATTTTTTGGACCTTAATATAACCATTCGACATAACTTTTTTATTACCTCCACGTTTTTCCAAAGTACGGATTGTAACTTCTATATTCCAACAGATAGTTGCCATCATAAATCTTGGCTTCGATCCGTACCAAAGAGCCAATTTCTACACCTTAAACGCAACTGTACCGATGCCGACCAATTTTTAGAACAAGCGGATGTTTCTTACGAAGAGATTCTTGGAGAAGGGCTACTCTATGGAATCCCTAAATATTACTTTGAACGAAATTAAAACCCTTGATAGAAGGGACCTTCTGACCGAGTGGCCGCCTCGTGAGAGCCATTTGTCCCTTGCTCCATTTATTACCACCTATTCAGTTCAACATAATAATATAAAAAATCTGGTGATGAAGCACTGGCACATTTTGGGCAACGATCCTATATTAGGATCAGTCCTACCAGATAGGCCACAGATTGTATTTAGGGGTGTACCGTCACTAAAGGACAAATTGGCCCCAAATGTTTTAGATCCCCCTATCAACAAAAAGGGTTTCTTTGATAATCTTACAGGTTTTTATGTGGACGGTGTGGAGTGTGCTCCATAAATGGGTGCACACAAAGAAGGACTCATAGGTTTATTTCCCACAGTACGCATATTGAACATGAGATTGAACCCTTCATCACATGTTCGACGGAGGGGGTCGTCTACCTGCTCCAATGCCCTTGCAGGCTACAATATGTGGGCAGGACTAGACGACCCCTCTCCATCAGACTAAATGAACACATTACAAACATCAAGAACGGTTTTCCCAAACATTCAGTTTCCAAACATTATTTGACCGTACACAACAAAGACCCCTCTAAAACTATCTTTTTGGGGGATTGACAAATATCGTCCCCAATGGAGAGGGAGTTCCCTTGTTAGGAGTATTTCCAGACTTGAAATGCTATGGGTTCATAAAATGAAATGTTACACCCCATATGGTCTTAATGTTGATATTGATATTAATGCATTCATAGATAACTCTTGAGGCATTCTGACTTTATGCGAATGTTTGTATAATTTTTTTATATTGGTGGGTCAATATGTCTATTATGGTGTAATCTGGGGATGGTATGGGCCCTTTGTGGACCAACGGAAATCATCTCCAACCCAAATAATATATAAACTGAATAATACTCTGTTTCCACTCATGGGCATCACATACGTTTTTATAAACGTTAATGCAGCGTTCGTGTGGTGTGAATTTCTATTTCTCCTATATGATCGCTGTTGTTCATTAATCATATTTACATTTTAAAAATGTTTTAATGTTAATCCAGTACATGGGATAAGCAATTTAGATATACTTGATTATTCTGTGGTGTATTTAAATAGGGGTTGACATTCATCCAATATCCCAATATTTATATTTTTCCATTTGTTCTCATTGCCCAACCAATCAGTGTAATAGCCCGCTGCCTTAATTCGCCAATGGTGGTGGGGAGCATTTTAAACTTTCAGGTCCTTTTTAAACTTCTCCAATAAATGATTATGACCGGGATGTTGTTACAGACACCTGGTATCATTTATCTTTTTTTTCGTTATTGCTTGCAAAGATTATCCTGCCAATGTCCAATATGGTGAATCTGGTCCCTTGCCAGTCTTCCGGGTGAGGTGGTAGATGATTTCCGGTTTCTGATCCAAATCGAGGCCTGGTTCATTCATATGCATATAATACGCAATACGTCAGTGCGTCACCCGTGCCCCAGACGACGTTATTATATGACGAAACGCGCATCAGGAGGAGCTGACTTGCTGACGTCATCGCGTGTGAGTCCGAGTGGACGGTCATTCGCATTAACTGGCCGGTTATGTGTGTTTTTAATCTTCAAAATTGTAAGTGTTATCTACTTTTAATAAACAGTGATCCGCCAGTATTATGCTATGGTGAGTTTTTCTATTCTGGGGAACAACTGGACGGTACCTGGAGTTGACCACATATCTGAACCCAGTAATTGGGGGATCCGTGCTGAGTGTTGATTACATCTCTACAATCCTGCGCTGGCAATGGTTTCTCCTATCTTCGGATAAAGGCCCTAGCCGGGTAATAGGCTGCAGGCTTTTATAGCTTGCCTTGGGGTGAGCGCGCATTTTGTGTGGCGTTTCACTTTTGGTTTCGGTGGATGATTTAATCATTTTCTTCACGCCATTTATTAATACCTACACTTGGTTTATGGACTTTGAGCACATCTTGTTTCCTACTAAAGGACATTTTCAATTCTGATTATTCATAACATTAGGATTGTGTTTGGTTTAAAAATTAATAATTTTTGTTATTTCATCACTGATTAACAATTATTTTATTTATGTTTGTTTAGCGCTGCTACACTTTTTCTATTACAATTCTGTGCCTGTATCTCACTCTGTATCTCACTCACTCTCCAGCTTGATGTATATGTTCTACTAGCGCGGTATTTCCTTTGGATATATATATAGACAAGATCAGCTGTGTGAATCAGAACATTATTGTCTTGGTAAATGGCGCTGTTTTCATGAAACAATGGGGCTGATTTACGAACCATTTGCAACATGAGTTGAGGCGCAACGTACGTTTTGGCATTTACGGAATGTTTGCACTGGTAACACAGCGCTATTCCCCATTTATGATAGTAATCTCGGCGCACGGGAGGAGGCGATCAGTGCGCCACTATGGACATGGCGCAGGGCATCTTCAACCCAAAATTAAAACAAGCTGGAAGTGCCAATATTATGGGGGTGATGTGAGGAAGTATAGTAACAAATATGCCCAAAATAGAATGAAAAGTAACTTTTTCTGAACAAGCCTGCTGTGCCTGCCAGTACGTTTAGAACTGCGTGAGGTCAGTTTATGCACTGCGCATGCGCAAGTGGCATTTGTGCTCGTTCAACTGCGTTTGCTCACTGCGCCGGCAAAATCTTAGTAAATGTCAAGCAACGTAAATGCATTTGCGTGTGTTGAACAGGCGCACCTCTAAACTTTTTTTTTTTTTTTTCCGCTGGTTCACTTATGTGTTTTTTTTAAGGATATTTGCACACAGGTCATGTTAGCATGTTATGCTGCCAACATATGACATATACCTTATTAAAATAATGTAAAAAGACTCTCGCTACTCTAGCTCCTCCTAAAAGGGCATTTAACCTTCCCCCTCTAATGCATATGATTTCCATGGGCTAGCTTTTGCTTTTAAAGCGGAATTCTACACTCCATTCTCCAATGCTTTTGTCTTCCCCTTCTAATGCATATGTTTTCTTTGGGCTAGTTTTTGCTTTTAAAAGGGAATGCTACACTCCAATGCTCTTGTCTCCCCTTCTAATGCTTATGTTTTATTTGGGCTAGTATTTGCTTTTAAAGGGGAACTCCACACTCCATTCTCCAATCTCCAAAGGCTGTGAGCTGCCTTCACCAATCCAAACCAGATCCTTTTTCAGAGCAAACAGGGCCAGCTAGGAAAGGGGCGAGAAGAGCGATCGCCTAATCCCCTGGAACATATACATCAAGCTGGAGAGTGAGTGAAATACAGAGTGAGATACAGGCACAGAATTGTAATAGAAAAAGTGTAGCAGCGCTAAACAAACATAAATAAAATAATTGTTAATCAGTGATGAAATAACAAAAATTATTAATTTTTAAACCAAACACAATCCTAATGTTATGAATAATCAGAATTGAAAATGTCCTTTAGTAGGAAACAAGATGTGCTCAAAGTCCATAAACCATTGCCAGCGCAGGATTGTAGAGATGTAATCAACACTCAGCCCGGATCCCCCAATTACTGGGTTCAGATATGTGGTCAACTCCAGGTACCGTCCAGTTGTTCCCCAGAATAGAAAAACTCACCATAGCATAATACTGGCGGATCACTGTTTATTAAAAGTAGATAACACTTACAATTTTGAAGATTAAAAACACACATAACCGGCCAGTTAATGCGAACGACCGTCCACTCGGACTCACACGCGATGACGTCAGCAAGTCAGCTCCTCCTGATGCGCGTTTCGTCATATAATAACGTCGTCTGGGGCACGGGTGACGCACTGACGTATTGCGTATTATATGCATATGAATGAACCAGGCCTCGATTTGGATCAGAAACCGGAAATCATCTACCACCTCACCCGGAAGACTGGCAAGGGACCAGATTCACCATATTGGACATTGGCAGGATAATCTTTGCAAGCAATAACGAAAAAAAAGATAAATGATACCAGGTGTCTGTAACAACATCCCGGTCATAATCATTTATTGGAGAAGTTTAAAAAGGACCTGAAAGTTTAAAATGCTCCCCACCACCATTGGCGAATTAAGGCAGCGGGCTATTACACTGATTGGTTGGGCAATGAGAACAAATGGAAAAATATAAATATTGGGATATTGGATGAATGTCAACCCCTATTTAAATACACCACAGAATAATCAAGTATATCTAAATTGCTTATCCCATGTACTGGATTAACATTAAAACATTTTTAAAATGTAAATATGATTAATGAACAACAGCGATCATATAGGAGAAATAGAAATTCACACCACACGAACGCTGCATTAACGTTTATAAAAACGTATGTGATGCCCATGAGTGGAAACAGAGTATTATTCAGTTTATATATTATTTGGGTTGGAGATGATTTCCGTTGGTCCACAAAGGGCCCATACCATCCCCAGATTACACCATAATAGACATATTGACCCACCAATATAAAAAAATTATACAAACATTCGCATAAAGTCAGAATGCCTCAAGAGTTATCTATGAATGCATTAATATCAATATCAACATTAAGACCATATGGGGTGTAACATTTCATTTTATGAACCCATAGCATTTCAAGTCTGGAAATACTCCTAACAAGGGAACTCCCTCTCCATTGGGGACGATATTTGTCAATCCCCCAAAAAGATAGTTTTAGAGGGGTCTTTGTTGTGTACGGTCAAATAATGTTTGGAAACTGAATGTTTGGGAAAACCGTTCTTGATGTTTGTAATGTGTTCATTTAGTCTGATGGAGAGGGGTCGTCTAGTCCTGCCCACATATTGTAGCCTGCAAGGGCATTGGAGCAGGTAGACGACCCCCTCCGTCGAACATGTGATGAAGGGTTCAATCTCATGTTCAATATGCGTACTGTGGGAAATAAACCTATGAGTCCTTCTTTGTGTGCACCCATTTATGGAGCACACTCCACACCGTCCACATAAAAACCTGTAAGATTATCAAAGAAACCCTTTTTGTTGATAGGGGGATCTAAAACATTTGGGGCCAATTTGTCCTTTAGTGACGGTACACCCCTAAATACAATCTGTGGCCTATCTGGTAGGACTGATCCTAATATAGGATCGTTGCCCAAAATGTGCCAGTGCTTCATCACCAGATTTTTTATATTATTATGTTGAACTGAATAGGTGGTAATAAATGGAGCAAGGGACAAATGGCTCTCACGAGGCGGCCACTCGGTCAGAAGGTCCCTTCTATCAAGGGTTTTAATTTCGTTCAAAGTAATATTTAGGGATTCCATAGAGTAGCCCTTCTCCAAGAATCTCTTCGTAAGAAACATCCGCTTGTTCTAAAAATTGGTCGGCATCGGTACAGTTGCGTTTAAGGTGTAGAAATTGGCTCTTTGGTACGGATCGAAGCTCTCCAGCTTGATGTATATGTTCCACTAGCGCGGTATATATTGCCTTTGGGGCATGTTGGGCTCAGCCCAATACCAACCACAAAGCACCTTGTACACACTAGTTTAAAGGGGCTTTCTACATTCTGTAAAGCCCCCCTGTCTGCAGCCCCCACAACCCCAGCCTAGGGTTGTGTGGAAGAGGCCCTTGTCCCCCTGAATATGGGAACAAGGTGGTTGACTTTTGGGGTGCCTGAGCCCCTTCTGCTCCCAAGCATACACCCCCCTTTCATGGGCTGGCTTGCTGTGTGTTTGGCTAGGGGTTTGTTAGTGCGTGGGAAGGGCACAATATTTTTAGATTTTGGGGTGGTATTTTTCACGAGGGGTTCTAATTTTAAGCCTTTACAGCCCCAAATGGCCTTGTATGTATTGGGGGGGGGGGCAGGCTATTTTTGGTTTTGTGTTAAAATCTTGCTGCAATGTCGATTTGTATGTTTTCTCTAAAGCCGTACATCTTTGAAGCAGCATTTTGGATACATGCTACAAATGCACCACTTTACAGGCATAGTAACCCCCCCACCCCCCCCCCCCCAAGTTACTAGCTTTAGGGCTAGTTCACTCCATAGAAACGCATTCCAGATGCATGTGCGTTTTTGATACGTTTTTGATGCAGTCCAGTACTTTTTTCCACCTTTTTTCCTAACCTTAATTAAAGGACATGCTGGATGATGTGTTTAATTTTGGACAGAGGGTGGCTTATTTTGTGCTAGCTGCATTTGGGTTGGTCTGGGCATGCTCAGGGACTTTATTTTTGTATTTATTTATTTTTTTGTGTGTGAACAGCACTTGGATGTTTCTGGGCATGCTCAGAGAGTGTGTTTTTTTGGGTTAGTAATTTAAGGACATCCCTAACAGGTGTACCCACTTTGAAGTTCTGTCTCTACATTGAGTGTGTCACGAATTTGCGCGCCCACGGCAACTAACCACGACGTGCATTCCGTGACCGGGGGATATGAGGAACTAAAGGAATAAGGGGGAACTTATACTGAGCATGTAAGACTGGCTGTGGTACTTTCACAGCCTGCACTACCTTTGGCCACCACTAGAGGGAGACTCCACTCTAATCCAGCTAACTGACCACACACAGGCAGATACAAATCTTACATACAATCTGGTGCACTCTAAGGGTTGAGGAACAGTCTACCAATTACTACACACTTCTAGGATTCCTCCAGCTATCCAGCAAGCTTGAACCCCGGTGTTAATCACTCCTCCCACTGTCCCCACACACCAGACACACAATAAACGATAGCCTGCCACCACCCAACAGTTTGTCCACAGACTGGTCTGCTGAGCCACCACACACACAGATCTCTGTCTGGAAGATCTGTTAGCTTACAATCTGCATGCAATCTGCCAACACACAGTGCAATTGCATACCGATTGGCACATAACTTAAACTGAGTACTTAGGCACTAAAACACAACAACCTCTCCAGAGATATGATTCCTAGCTTAGTACACAGAAGTCACTTATTAATTTTATCATTTAATATCCCAAAAGTGGGCAGTGCATATAAGATATACAAAGAAAAAGGATTTACCAAAAAAGATACAAGAAATGCAGAAAGACACACAATTTGGCAATTTGCTATGAAACTAAAAAGGGATGAAAACAGAAATAAACTTTACCCAAGTCTATCCGTTAGTAGAAGCATACTGGAACATGTGGGAACTCCCCAGTTTCGAACTGGCTTCATGGAAGAACAATGTCCATATCTCAGGCTACCCAATTTATTGAAATATGGATGCGGGCTGGACTTTAGCCCTTGGCCAATCAACCTTGGGGGGTGTTCCTGTCTCAGCCCACAAATGTTTTGTGTTCTGAAATGACCAGAGTCAAATTGGCCCAAAATGGCGCTGATTGCTGGGTCACGGATAGGATTTCCGATACACGCGCATCAGTCCGATCGCAACAGTACCAATTACTGCCTGCCTGCTGCAATCAGGCGCCATATAACGGTTTTGTGTGGTTCTCTAGGATTCCACACCTGCTAAACATACAGTGTTACATGTACACGTAACCCATCAGGTGGACGATCAAAAGGAATTATTTTCATCTCTCTGACGCTAATATTTTAGCTTTTATGAGAGATAAACTAGGTTCCTTGGATCTGTTGGTATTAATCAAAGTTTGCAGACTGTCCGGAGCCTTGGGAATGCCCCCTGCGGATCAATGTAGCCAAAATGACTAGCAGTTTTCTTTGAAGCCTCGGGATGGTGGCAAATGTTTACTCTAATGGAAACTTATTGGCATGTAGGTGTCACTTCGATCCTAGAAAAAAAACTATCTCTGTCCTTTTCAAATGCTAATGAAAGAACATATGTGCATGACTGACATTGAATACTATATTTTTAATAACCCAGAATTAAACTACATCTACAATTACACTACTTCTACAGATCAAAACTATCCTACGCTTACATTTTCGTCACAGGGTGAACTTATCTTTTGTGTGTTTCATGGACTATGCATGCGTTTTCAATTGCCTCATTAGCACACAAACCTACGTTATATAAAGCTTGCAGATAGCGTTCATTTGCCTTGCCCTGAAAAGAGCCAAGATTGCGTGATGGTCTGAATTTTTCTTTGCTGAGCTCAATGGAGCGAAAGGTTTCAGGTTATGCCTGGTCATTTGCATAAAGTGAGTTTGGAGTTCCTTCTTCAGGATTTGCTGGAGAAATCAGTTGGAGTGGAACCACGTCACATCTATTGTATCCAGGACCATGCAGCACCAAGGTACTATGAGGTTTCTGTTGTGCATAGCAATTTTTGCATGGGATTTATTGAGAAGTGTAAGGAACTGGAGAAAGCCAACCAGGAGTCTATAAGGCCTTTCATAGTGGAACCCTTGTATGCTATGGAGGAGAAACTATTGGTTGTTCACCTGTTTAACCCCTTCACGGACATTGCCTTGGTAGTGGCCTTTTTGAAGAGATACTGCTCTGCAGTGAAGGGAGGCTTCAGGCTGACTAATCGTCTGGGGATCTTTAATGGCAAATTAAAGTTTTTTGTCAAGCTGAAGGTGGATTCTGAAGGGATTGGTGGAGTGCGGCATCCACCAGTTAATTTTTCAATAGCAGGAAATAGAGGGTTTCTCTACTACCCTGGTCAACCGACATACTGCAGAAGATGTCATTTGGACATACCAGAGATGAAGGTAATGTGGATATGCACTGCCTGAACTGTGGGGAGGAGGGACATGAGGCTGGGGCTTGCTTGATTAAGTGGGCCTGTGATATATGTGGACAGCGTGATCATACAGTGAAGAATTGTTCAAAAGTAAGAAGGGCCTATGTCTCTTATGCTGAAGCTGTCAGGCGCACCGCTGAGAGTGGACGACCAGTGTCCACACAGGTGCTGTCTGACTCTTCTGAAAGTAAGGAAGAGGAGGAGGAGGAGGAGGAGGTGGTGGTGGTGGAAGAGGAAGAAAGTGTGTGGAGGAGAGAGTGAAGGAAAGAGTAGAAGTGCCACCCACCAGTGTGGAGCCATTAACAGCGGAGAGTGGAGCAGAGGTGGAGAGGGCGGTGGAGGAGGCTATGGAGAGTTGGCAGCAGCCTTACAGTGGGAGCCGGAGGTGCAGGAAGCACAAGTAGAGGAGGTGGAAAAGATGGAGACACTGGGTGCCAAGACCAAAGTGGACGCTTTGGAAAGCCCTAAGAGAAGGGCTAAGAAATTAAAAGTAGAGACAGACGGAATTGAAACAAGTAACCCCTTTGAGGTCCTGGGGGATGTTGGAGTGGAGGTAGAATCACCAGCACTAAGTCCGGGGACTCCAGAAATTTTTCAGCCGGCCACATTGTCGCCTAGTCAGGAGTTTTTGGATGATGAAAGCGTTATGGCCCTGAAGAATGTATGTCAGTTTTCTGGCTTAAATGATAGGCCTGGGTGTGAATGAGCATCAAGCTGGTGTCCCTCAATGTGAGGGGTTTTGGATCTCCTGCTAGACAGTGTGCCCTTTTTGAGGACTTGAAGGTCAATGGAGGAGACATCACCTGTCTACAGGAGTGTTTTTTTTAATCAACCGCTCAAGCCTCCGGAGTGGGTGGTGGATTACATATGGTCGGCAGTTGGGGAAAATAGGAATGCTGGGGTAGGCATTATCATTACAAATAGAAATATTCGCATTATGTCTCATGTTGTGTTAGTGCCAGGAAGATTAATTATGGCAGATTTAGTTTTGTTTAACCAGAAGTTTAGGCTTTTTAATTTATATGCTCCTGTGAATAGCCAGAAACGTCTTGAGTTTTGAAGTTTTGAAGTTGCATGCAGTGGGAAGGAGACCTAGTGTGATCATGGGTGATTTTAATACGATCCAATTTGTGAAAGATCGGATAGGAGTAGCGGAGACTAAGTTAGATGTAGGTAGCACTATGCTGAATGGGGTAATTCAGGACTTGCATCTCAATGATGCTCATACTGTTCTAAGTTTGGTGGATCCATATTTCACTTTTTTTTTCGGAGTGTGGGCGCACCAAATCCAGAATTGATTTATGTTTGTTTTCTGATGCTTTCAAATGTGCTAATGTTAAACACAGGCCGGTAATTTTTTCAGACCATGTGGCAGTGTATGTTGATTTGAGTATGGGAGACAGTATTAAGTTTGGTATAAGGGTATGGAGGTTAAATAGTTTATTGTTGCAGGACGAGCATGTCAAAGCCCATTTTAGTAAGGTATATAGTAGATGGGTTAATAGGAAAAAAAGATTTTAGTAATATTTTGGGGTGGTGGGATTGGGTCAAAAGGAAAATTAAATTATTTTTTCAAAAAAGTAGGGATAAAAGTAGCAGTGAGAAAAGGAGATATTCTCGGTTACAAGTCAGGTCGGCTATATTATATTCATTTAGAAATATGGGCCATGACATGGCCGATGAAATAGACCATGTTAAGAAGAGGATTAAAGAGATATTAACTGAAAGCGAGAGTTAAACACCTGGAGCAGGATGAAAAATGTTCTAGATTTTTTTTCAAGAAGGTTTGTAAGAAAAAAGGAGTGTTTGAGGGTGTGTATGACGAAGAAGGTAGGGAATGTAAGGGAGAGAATGTGCTGGAATATGTGACTAAATTTGATGAACGATTGTATGAGGGAGTGTGTGTTGATGAGTCAGATACTAGAATGTTTGATATGGTAGAGGATAATTTAGATGAGGACGATAAGGTTTTTTTGCAGAAAGCAGTGAATGAGGAGGAGGTGTGGGAAGCTGTGGCAAGCATGGGGGCTAATAAAACCCTGGGAGGGGATGGCTTACCAGGTTAGTTTTTTAAATTGTTTTGGGAAATTATTAATCGGGATGTGGTTGAGGTATTTAGTTAAATGATGAGGGAAGGCATTATATATCCGAATCTATGAGAGAGGGGGTAGTGTTATTAATTTAAAAGAAGGGGGATAAGATGGATATTTGAAATTGGAGGCCTATCTCCTTACTAAATTCAGATTACATTTTTTGAACGCATTCACCAGTCACTTAACATGTGGAGTGTTACTTGTATATACTTTCACTCCCTTACTCAACTTATCTCTCTCACACTTCTTTTTGCTTCATTCATTCATCTATTTCTTTCTCCGTTTCTGTCTTTCTCCACATCACCCCTTATCCCCCTCTTCATCATTTTTTCCCCTCTTTCACTTCACACCGCTCTTCCCTCATTCCTTGCAGGACATTCTTATATCCCATATACTCCAGTACAAGACATCTATATATTTTTACAACATCTTGATACCTACTATTTGAGCTACATATACAATTACCTTTACAGTCTCTCATATTCAATCTACTATATATAAGATTTTTTAGCTATTTAGGATACCATTACTATTTTTACATCTACTACCCATAGACACACATTCATACATTTTTTATTCGGAATAGACCCTGCATGACTGGGGGGTTACATTTTTGGCCCTCTCTCCTCTTTTTCTTCCCCCCTTTTCTTTCTCTTTTCTTTTTCTTTCTTTTCTTCTCCCCTTCTTCCTTGTCTTTTCCTTTCTATTATGGTTGGACACCTCTGCACCCCTTGCACCAGAGCATACCACTTGATACCTTTCGCTACATCTATTTTTGTAGATCTACATATACATATATATATATATATATATATATATATATATATATATATATATATATATATATATATATATATATATATATATATATATATATATATATATACACATATATTTTACTCATTTAATTTATTCCAGTGAGCAAGCTCTGCAATGATTCTGGGTGACATCTGGGTCCAGCCTTCTTTCTCTTTTCCATTTCTTTGCCTTGCCTGCCCTACGCCTGACCTCGGTCCTCCATGCTTTGACCTCGTCCCTTCAGCAACCTTGGGAGATACTTTCCGACTGCCCCAGCCGGGGGTCGGCCCCTGGAGCCAACTGCATGACAAGTGAGTATGGGATCATGAGCCCTGGCTTCGCATTTTTTTGTCCAATCATAACCCATACTTGAATATATATTTTTTACCTGTTGTTACAGACACCAGATATATACATCAGCCCCTGATGATGCGAGGAGAGCTCGCGAAACGCGTCGGGTTAGAGATGTATCATGTATATCTGTATTCATTATACTTTGACCAATGTCATTTTGGCCATGTTTTAAGGACCATTATGTTATGTTGCTGTTCCTATGTATTGCCATCTATATGCATGAGCTCTATTATATGATAATGATTCTAATAAATTTGATATATATATTTTTTACTTTATTCTATTTATTTACTTGTGATCATCATGGACACCTCATTTAAAGTCCCATGGGCTAACCTTTTTCTGTTTTGTAAATTCAGATTACAAGGTCTTTGCAAAAATGGTGGCGAGGAGATTATCTAAGGTCATTAGTAGGCTGGTTAGCGAGACGCAGGCCTGTGCAGTGCCGGGTCGAATGATCTCGGAGAATTCAATTTTAGTTAGGGATATGATTAATTTTTGTAAAGACAGGAATAGTTCGATTATCCTGACATCATTTGACCTTGAGAAGGCATACGATAAAGCAAATGATGGGTTTTTGTGGGAGGTTTTGAAGCGGATGGGTATACCACAGCTGCTCATTAATGTAATAAAAGGGTTGTATTGGGGGATCAGTAGTCGGGTTCTGGTTAATGGGAGTTTGGGGCGGGCCTTTTTGGTTAAATCTGGAGTGAGACAGGGGTACTCCCTGTCCCCTATTCTCTGTTTTATTGATCCACTGTTAAGGATGATAGAGGGATAGGGTGGTGAGGGGCTTTTTGGTGCCTGGGAGTGGGGGGAAAATTGTGAAGCTACTTTTGTCTATTTTTTGTGTATGTGCGGGAATGAGTGTGAATTGGAATAAGTGTAGTTTGGGTGTGTATGGAAGACAAGTGGAATGTGTGGATTGGGTTTGGGTTGGTTGAGGATGGAGTGAGGATTTTGGGTATTGTGTTTGACTATGGAATGAAAGGGGAAGTGTGCTGGAACGAAGTGGGAGAAAAGATAGCCAAGAAGTTGAGGTTTTGGTGTCTAAGAAAATTGTCGATTCATGGGAAAGTTTTAGTAGTCAAGGCAGTAATCTTACCTTTAATTTTGTATACAAGTAATATCTTCCCTCCTGGGGAGATAAGATTGAGGAAAATTAATAAGTTATTGTTTACCTTTTTATGGGGGTCGAAAATGGAAAGAGTCAAGAGAGAATATGTGTGTAGACGTGAATGTAATGGTGGGTTGAGTTTTCCAAATGTGAGGGTGTTTTTCTTAATGCATTATTGGTTTTGTGTGGTAAAAGTTTTGAGGAATGGTGCAGTGTGTGCTAGGATGATAGCTTTTTCAGGTGGGTTGTTGTTTAGGAGATGGGGGTGATTGGGAAGGGATTCAAGGATACCGGTGGCTTACGTGGTGGCACACGACTACTGAGTATTGGAAAAGTTTAGGGTAGAGTTTAAGTTGGCAGATTTAGGAGAAGGGGAGAGGGATAAAGTGAAGGTGAGAAAGTGGTTGATAGAGAAGGAGTATGTGTGTAACCTTAGGGGAGTTAATGCGTCAGTGGCTGGGGAAGTATGGAAGAAAATTTGTATATATGGGGTGACAAATGTGCAGAGACAGATAGTATGGATGAGTTTGCATGAATGTCTAGCTACGAGGCTATGTATGAAAAGGAGGGATTCGCGTGTGTCTGATATTTGTCCCAGAATGAATTGTGGGGGTGTAGAAGACAGTGAGCATGTGTTCTGGGGGTGTGGTGTAGCGAAAGATGTGATCAATAAGTCAAGATCTGGTGAAAGAAATAACAGGAGTGAAGGTGAGCGAGTGGAAAATGATGATGTATGTCTTGGGGAAACTGGAAAAAGATAAACAGAGTATTGTGGTTAGTGTTATGTGCATTAAAGGAAGTGTTGTGGGATGCATGCAACTTGTATGTATATAAAAATGTTTCGTTAGACAGTAAACAATATATAGGATTATGGCTAAGCAAGCTATATTTTTTTTTCGTGTTGGATAAAAAGAAGGGTGTGGATGCTGAAGGCATCTGGAAGTTTAACAAATGGAGAATGTTGATTAAAAATTAAGTCTCTTCCACGATGATGCAAGACCTTGTTGGAGACAGTGAATGAGCGTCAAGCTGAATAGTCTCGAGAGTTTTCTGAAGTGGAATTAAAAAAAAAAAAAAAAAAAAAAAAAGTACATTTGGGTGTCCTTATCGAGTTTGTAACACATGTATTCTCTTTGTATTTTGTTTGTTATGTCTTTGCAAAACCGGTGTTTTCGAGCAAGTTTTTTTTTTTTTTACTTTGGTTTATTGTATTTTTTTTTGGGTAGGTGATATTTTCCCCTGAAATATGTTTGTTGTCAATGTGTGTCATTTGTAGGTTGTTCACTTTGATTTAATTGTCTGTGTTGCATTATTTTGCAAAAACGTTCTCAAGATGTTGTGACTAATGTTTAAATCCTTAATAGATATCCACTTGTGGGCGCAGTCCTTTTAACTCATGTTAACCATATTCTGTTAGTGCCTCAGATTAACATACATGGTTTTTTTGCTTTCCTTGCTCTTTTCCAAGTCCTGTTGTTTTGTTGACCAATACAATTTGTAGCAAATTTTTATGTTTTGTGGTTTTTTGTTACTTTTCATGCAACACATTTCCCAGCTGCAGCTTAACTAGGCTAATTGGCATGGCAAATCCCAAAAATGTGTGATTTGTCTAAGTTACTTTCCTGGTGCCTTCATGGTAGCATATGCATGGATTGTGTGTATGCTGCCATGGATAGGCACCAGGAAAGAAATTACAGAGAGGTAAGCATTCAATTTTCCATTTTAGCACAGTGGTTCTCAGCCTCAGTTCTCAAGTACCCCCGACAGGACATGTTTTGGGAATTTTATCTTGGCTAAAATAGCTGTCCAAAATACCAAGCCATTGACTGATTTAAAGCACCTGTGCAAGATGAAGGAAAACCTGCAAACATGGCCTGTTGGGGGTACTTGAGGACAGAGTTGAGAAGCACTGATTTAGAGCACTGAACTAAAATCTAGCTCAAGACAATCCTATTCTAATTTGGTGCATTTGAGGGAAACCAAATGAGTGTTAGAACCCCTGCTTGCCTTTTTTAGGTTGGGTTTTGTGTCCCTTTTCTTAAAATTGGCTTCACTTCCTGTCACATAGCCAAACGGGAAGTGAGGGTAAAACCCTACCAATGCCTTTCCTTGGACAGAGGTCAATCTAACTAGTGTCCCCATTAGGAAAACTGCACTCTAGCACTTTGTTGTGTACACCCCAAATTCTTAGGTATTTTTGGGTTTATTAACAGCAAATCCACTCTGCATTACAAGTGTAGTCACTGAAAATCTGAGGGGAAGCACTGGTGATTTTAATATCCAATTATGTAGAAGCAAAGATGGTGTTTTTTTTTTTTTCCTTGCATGTCCCCCCTTGGATCTCCACCAACTGCACTTGTAGTGCAAAGTGGATTTGCCTTTAGTAAATAAACCCCAAATTCCAAGATGCCTAATAATTTGGGGTGTACACAGCAAAATGCTACAGTGTAATTTACCTAATGGGAAAACTATTTATATTGACTTGTGTGTCCCCAAGGAAAGACATTGGTAGGGTTTTACCCTCACTTCCCTTTTGGCTATGTGACAGGAAGTGAATACATTTGAAGGAGAAAGTGGCAACATTTAGGAGGTGCCTTTACCCTATCAGGCAAACAAAATATTTGGGGGGCACACCCATAAGACCATACAGCAGAACAAAAATATTACAGCGCACACATGCAAAAAATACATTTACCTCCAGCAAGGCTAGTTTAAAACACCTAAACATTTTCAAAAAACATTATCAAAAAATATGGGGATTTGGTTACACCATATTGCTATATGGTGCTAAGCCCACTTACTGTGACAAAGTACCCTATGATTAGTGGGTCCTACACTATCCATAGATTGGGAGATCATGCTTCTCTGAACCATGAGAGCAATACACTCTTCTATATGGGAGACCTTTGAGGTCTCCACCCATGACACAAGTGGACACTAATGAGAGTTATGGCATGATGATCAACACCTATACCATGAAATATATAAAACCAGTCCAATATAGAGAAATCTGAAATAAATATGATTATTTGTGAAACAAATATAAATGGGTGTATCTCTTCTGTGTGGGTAAAATCTCCACCACCATGCCTTCATAAAGTGCAGTATGCTGGTTTCTTGTGAAAAAAAAAAAAATGCTTCACCCGAAATGACAAATCTGCTCCCCAGATGTCTCTGGCCATGAGGTGACCACGAGGCATAAAGTATGAAAAACTTCCTCAGCAAACCAGGATCCTCCAAGCCAATTAGAACTTCAATCGACCATCTCCAATATCGATCAACCCCATACAATCAAAGGTGATATATGGTGATCCTCTGATAATTACACTCAATGCAAATCCCAAACGCTCCTTACCTTAAATGTGTAAAGATTGGCTCTCCCAAGAATGAGCCAAAAAACGGCAATATAGTGCAGTACTGTCTTTATTGTCAGAGCACTTACATGCTTTAAAACGTACAGCAGATGGCAGCTCAGCTGTGGGATGAGGCAGGGGGCGATCTGTCACTAGAATGTGAAACCAGGAAGCACGGCATGCGTCTCAGCTGGGGGTGGAGGAGATGGCTCCTGTGTCTAGCATCTACAGCCTCGTTTTCAATGCATTTCGTGCCCAAGCGCACTTCTTCAGGAAAATGGAAGCCGACACCATGATACCGGAGCCTAAATGCTGTGCAATACAGCGCTATTGGTCAGTGCCAGTCACATGGGATGAAATGTGTGTTACCATAAAGTTACCAATGTACAGACGACCAAGCCTCTGTCTCATCCATACTGGCCTCATGATTCCAAAATAGCATAACAGATAATATATTTAATGTAAAATTTAATTAAAATCACAAATAGGAAAACAAATGAGAAAAAAGTATTCATTACAAAAACGGCATAGTAAAACCCCATCACATGACTGGGAATCTAATATCCAGCCCATAAGATATGACATAGGCAAACATTTGCAATATCACCCATATTATTCCATATGATATTGCAAATGTTTGCCTATGTCATATCTTATGGACTGGATATTAGATTCCCAGTCATGTGATGGGGTTTTCGATAGGTTGATCGATATTGGAGATGGTCGATTTAAGTTCTAATTGGCTTGGAGGATCCTGGTTTGCTGAGGAAGTTTTAAAGCATGTAAGTGCTCTGACAATAAAGACAGTACTACACTATATTGCCGTTTTTTGACTCATTCTTGGGAGAGCCAATCTTTACAGATTTAAGATAAGGAGCGTTTGGGATTTGCATTGAGTGTAATTATCAGAGGATCACCATATATCACCTATGATTGTATGGGGTTGATCGATATCGGAGATGGTCGATTGAAGTTCTAATTGGCTTGGAGGATCCTGGTTTGCTGAGGAAGTTTTCCATACTTTATGCCTCGTGGTCACCTTGTGGCCAGAGACATCTGGGGAGCAGATTTATTTGTCATTTTGGGTGAAGCATTTTTTTTTTTCACAAGAAACCAGCATACTGCACTTTATGAAGGCACGGTGGTGGAGATTTTACCCACACAGAAGAGATACACCCATTTATATTTGTTTCACAGATATAATCATATTTATTTCAGATTTCTCTATATTGGACTGGTTTTATATATTTCATGGTATGTGTTGATCATCATGCCACACCTATGTGGGTTTAGTTGACATTATATATATATATATATATATATATATATATATATATATATATATATATATATGTGTGTGTGTATATGGTTTTGCGCCAAATTTTTCACTATTTTTTGTTTTATTAGGTTCACTAATTTTTTTTGGTGCAGCATCACTTTATTATTTTTTTATAATATTCTGGCGCCGGTTCTCATTCTTTTTATTTTGCTAATGAGAGGTACTTAATGAGGGAGTGGGGTGCTCCTCACCCAAAAGGATTTGGTCAGAATCCATACAATAGACAAACAAAATATTTGGGGGGCACACCCTAAAAGATACATTAAAGATGGTGCAGCCATAAGACCATACAGCAGAACAAAATTATTACAGCGCACATATGCAAAAAAGTTCTCCCATATACAGTAGAAGAGTGTATTGCTCTCATGGTTCAGAGAAGCATGATCTCCCAATCTATGGATAGTGTAGGACCCACTAATCATGGGGTACTTTGTCGCAGTAAGTGGGCTTAGCACCATATAGCAATATGGTGTGACCAAATCCCCATATTTTTTGATAATGTTTTTTGAAAATGTTTAGGTGTTTTAAACTAGCCTTGCTGGAGGTAAATGTCTTTTTTGCATGTGTGTGCTGTAATATTTTTGTTCACCCTATCAGGGGTGCAGACATCCTCAAAAACTGACAAGACTTCTAATGCCTCTGCACTCTATCCCCAAGCAAAAATAAGAGGATTTCATTTAGTTTAACTTTGCAAAGACACATTCCTAAGTACAACTGTGATGCATGTCAATGGCCCATTTAGACCTTGTTTAATAGAAAACACCAGTTGCCTTTCACTAGAAACATTTGTTATTCCAGTTCTGGAAATCTGCATTTGCTTTACTATTAATTTCCATAAAAATTGGGTTTCTGCAGCTAGATGCGTGACTGCTGTGTATGTGAGATGTGCAACTGCCGTGTGCTCACAGGTATGCGCATATGTGGTTCTCGGAAAGCGGTGGTCAGAATGACATCACGCCCCTACAGGAAGTTGCTTGTACTGCTGCTAAGTTCTCTGAGGAAGAGATGATCCTCATTTGCACATTAAGAAAAAAAAAATTTTTAACATGAGGTGGTGTTTGTGTGGGTGCCTAACACACATTCATACATATTAGGGCCAATTTAGACAGGATCCGATTTATAGCATGTTTTTAGATTGTGGGAGGAAACCCACACAGGCACAGGGAGAACATGCAAACTCCAGTCAAATGGTATCACGAGCAGGATTCGAATCAGTGACCTTTTTTGCTGCTAGGTGAAAGTGCTAACCACTACACCACTGCGCTGCACAAATATGTGACTATAGATGTAGGTTCTTGTGTCCACTTGTGAAAATACAAGTGGGTCATGGCACATCTACGTTCCAAATTTGGCACTTAAACTGGATGTAAACCCAATGTCATCCTTTCTAAACTACTGCCATAGGGGTTATCTATAAGGATATACATGCCTCCTGCATGTATCTTTACCTGTCAAATGTCTCCCCTCTGTCTGTTAGGGCCCTTTCACACTGGGGCGGGGGCGGCTATTGTAAGCGGCGCTTTACCGTCGGTATTCGGTCGCTATTGGGGCAGTTTTACCCCCCGCTAGCAGCCGAGAAAGGGTTAAAAACCACCGCAAAGTGCCTCTGCAGAGGCGCTTTGCCGGCGGTATAGCCACGCTGTCCCATTGATTTCAATGGGCAGGAGCGGTATACACTCCGCTCCTTCACCGCTCCGAAGATGCTGCTAGCAGGACTTTTTTTCCCGTCCTGCTAGCGGACCGCTCCAGTGTGAAAGCCCTCTGGAGACAGCAGCGGCACTTTCGGGTCGGTTTGCAGGCGCTATAGCGCAATAGCACCCGCTCCAGTTGAAAGGGCCCGTATGAGACCTGAAAAACTGCATATTCTGTGGGTGGGTCTGTTGTCTGGAGCTCGGTGGGTGGAGTCGTGACTCCCCACCCACCTCTACACTCCCCTTGTCAATATGCATTTTCTCCTGTGTATTTCTTACACTGAACTCAGTGAAAAGACAGGAAAGTAACCACATGACTTCAGCATGCCAAATCATGCTGAGGTGTGGAACAGCCAATCCTCGCAGAGCTGCTGAAGAAAGGAGTGGGGGAGGGAATTAAAAAATAATGCATGTCTTAGGCTAGTGCACGAGATATGTAAATCACCTGTCACTCACAGCAAGGGGGAGCATTTAACCAAGTTTTTCTCTGTTTGTCAAGATTTATCTCACTGAACAATAAGGCTTGATTCACACGTATGCATTTTTAGTGCTTTTTGCATTTTGCAGATTTGCACTATAGTCCATTTAACATGGTTTCCTATGGAACACGTTTTGTAGTGCAAATCTGCAAAATGCAAAAAGCACTAAAAATGCATAGGTGTGAATCCAGCCTAAAAGAGGATTGCTCAGAGATGGATTAACTCTGTGTGGCAAGACTGGGCTCAAATAATAGGAAATCTTATACTCTACATTATGACGTAAAAAAAAAAATTACATCCACTTTAAGATGGTCATGCACTATGCAATCTGATTGTCCAATCTCTGTACAACTTTTTTTTGTAATCAAACAGGGTCTTGCCTAATCTAATTTGTCTAATGTTTCTAATTTTTTTAAGATTGCAGTATATGTTCACCTTTAAGGATCAAGATCTGAAAATATTAATTTTTTGGGTTTAGAAACACTTTTCTGTTCTTTGTAATGTATTGAAATATTTGTGTAAAAATGGGAAAAAAAAATTTCAAAGATATATTAGAAATAATAGGAATGAGATTAGCATCAAAAGGGTTAATTATGTGAAAACACCTACTAATTGCCTAACAAGACACACCAATGAGATGGGCATGCGCTATTATCAATGAGAAAACAGTAGTAACCCTGGCACCAGTTGCCATTTTCATATTTATTATCGCATGCGTCTGCGTGCGCTGGTTCGCACGCTCAATCAATGATTTATCAGTCGCAACAATTAAGGTATGATGCACTGTTCTTAGTAAATCAGCCTCAATGTCTGCACCATGGGGTGCACATGGTCAGCCAAAATTTGTAGCAGCAGCGGAAAGAAAAGAATGTGAGGAAAGGGGAGATAACCTGTTTTAATGCCCTCTTTCCCTCATGGGATGGTGGTGGTAGGAGTTTCAAGCCCCCCATTGATTGATTTCAATGGAGGATTTGGTGATAGGTCAAAAAAGGTCAGCTGATTAGTAATGTTCTGGAAGTTCTGGGTAGGTCCTTTAGGATAGGTAATTTAAGGTCATCTGACCCCCCAGAACATTTCAGAAAGTCCCAGGACCCCTATTTAACCACTTAAGGACCGGGCCTATTTTTTCAGACTCTGTGTTTACAAGTTAAAATAATTTTTTTTGCTAGAAAAATACTTAGAACCCCCAAACATTATATATGTTTTTTTCTAACACCCTAGAGAATAAAATGGTGGTCGTTACAATACTTTCTGTCACATGGTATTTGCAAGCGCACTTTTTTGGGAAAAAATACACTTTTTTGAATTAAGATATAAGCCAACAGCAAAGTTAGCCCAATTTTTTTTATGTTGTGAAAGATAATGTTACACCGAGTAAATTGATACCCAACATGTCACGCTTCAAAATGGAATGGCAACAAACTTTTACCCTTAAAAATCTCCATAAGCGATTGTTTAGAAATTTTTACAGGTTACCAGTTTTGAGATACAAAGGAGGTCTAGAGCTCTAATGATCATGGCGATACCTCATATCTATGGTTTGAACACCATTTTCATATGTGGGCACTACTCACGTATGCGTTTGCTTCTGCGCACGAGCTCCTCGGGATGGGGCGCTGTAAATTTTTCATTTTACATTTTATTTTTTATTTTGACACTGTCCTTTAAATAAAAAAAATTGGATGACTATAATCCCTTGTAATAAAAAAAGGCATGAAAGGACCTCTTAAATATGCGATCTGGGGTCAAAAAGAGTCGAAAAGTGTCGCTTTAACTGACAATTGCAAGGTCGTGCGATGTGGCTCCCAAACAAAATTGACATCCCTTTTTCCCACAAATAGAGCTTTCTTTTGGGGGTATTTAATCACCCCTGCGGTTTTTATTTTTTGTGCTATAAACAAAAACCGTGACAATTTTGAAAAAAACGCATTATTTTTTACATTTTGCTATAATAAATGTCCCCCAAAAATAAATAAAAAAACATTTTTTTTCCTCAGTTTAGGCCAATACATAGTCTTCTACATATTTTTAGTAAAAAAAAAATTGCAATAAGCGTATATTGATTGGTTTGCACAAAAGTTATACACAAAAGTGTTTACAAAATAAGGGATAGTTTTATGGCATTTTTATAAATTTTTTTTTTTTTTACTAGTAATGGCGGCGATCAGTGATTTTTTTTTTTTTTTTTGTTTTGTTTTTTTTTTTTTTTTAATCTTATCGTGACTGCGACATTACAGCGTACACATTGGACATTTTTTACACATTTTTGGGACCATTGTCATTTATACAGCAATCAGTGCTATATAAATGCACTGATTCCTGTGTAAATGACACTGGCAGTGAAGGGGTTAACCACTAGGGGGCAGTGTAGGGGTTAAGTATGTCCTGGGGAGTGATTCTAACTGTGGGAGGGCGTGGCTACGTGTGACACGTCACTGATTTCTGCTCCCGATCACAGGGAGCAGAGATCAGTGACACTGTCACTAGGCAGAATGTGGGACATGCTTGTTTACATTAGCATCTCCCCATTCTTCCTCTCCATGAGGCGATCGAGTCCTCGGAACTCGCGACCCGACTCACGGAGCTCCCAGCCGGCGCGCGCGCAATGGCACGGCGGCAAATTTAAAAGGACGTACAGGTACGCCCATTTGCCTAGCCGTGCCATTCTGCCGACGTACATCGGAGTGCGCCGGTTAAGAGCATTGGGTGGAAGTGACATTTGACGTCACATCTGCCAGTCAATGCTATGGAGCCGAGTGGGGGACATCTTCCCCTCACTCAGCAGGCAGCCAAACAGGGAGGACGCGATTGTCTCAGGCCCATCTCCCAATAAAAGTGATCTTGCAGCAAATCCACCGCAGAGACCACTTTGATCTCAAAGCGGACCGTCCGCTGAAGAAGAAGATATCAGGGTTATGGCAGTCATCTGCTGCCATAACAACGGTATTCCTCTTCAAACAGCCGACGTACAACGACGGCGGGCGGTCCATAAGTGGGTAAGCAGGTCACCGGTCACCAGAGGGATGTTTGAAGAGTGCCCCACTGAGTATTAATAAAGTATTAATTAATATATTTGTGAAAACCAATAAACAAGGCCACAGTCATTATTAATCCAGTTTGGTGTGCCCAGTGTTTTTTGTATGTTTGGAGTTTATGCCACCAACCATCCCATGTTACATCACTTCCGCTTTCAATGCAAAACATGTCATCACTTTCACACCTGCAAATTATGTAGTCAGACATCCCAACCTGCCAAAACTCATTTCAGGAAGGCAGCGTGGAGCTTTGCGCCGTTCCCCCCCCTGATTTAACACAACAAGAGGATGATCGAATGAAATGGAATCAGTATACACAGGTTTACTTCTTCTGAGAGATATTAAAGGAACACTCTAACTATCAATCGGTGATTTGAAGTGGTCAAGGTGGTAAGAGTCAATATGTGGGATGGCATGAATATACTAAGGTGGTCTAATGATCAGCTTCTGTCTACACAGAGATCAAAATTTGTCCGATCCCTGCTAAACTGAATTGTAATCTGTGTGTACCCAACTTTACCTAATTCCTTGCTTCAGCTGGCTTCTTCCAACGCTGACTGTTTCCCCACAGCGCCTGTGTATGTTTGACCGACTATGGTCACACCCCCACCCCCTTATCATACCATACACTATTCCCCCCACCCCCCCCCACACACACACACACACACGCTGAAAGATTAGATTTTTTTAATTTACTTATTTCCTGGAATCGGGCTGTATTGTGGCACCACATCCTTTGCTGTTGTTGCTCAAATTCATGAATATGTTAGGAATATACTGGGACTTTCCAGGTGCTACAAAGAGATATTCTGCATACACATATATTAAAAAGAATGATTTTGTGAAATGCATCGACCTGAAGAGTCCCAGTATATTCCTAACATATTCAGGAATTTTACTTTAACTTTCACCATACCTGTCCTGTACAGGACAAGTTTATGATGCCTTGGGGAGAACTCCGGTGACTGTTTTGTCCTGCTTGCTCTGTCCTCCCTGGGGAGGGGCTCGGGTGATGACAGGAACACAAGACAGGTAGAGATCGAGCTTCTCCTTTTCTGGACATTCCACTGCAACGCTCACAAGCCGCTCCTCCTTATCCATGAATCCTAAGGGATGGGGTGTCTTATCTGAACAGTGGCAATGTCCAGGCTCCTAGGGTGACACTCTCCTCCGCCCTCATTTGCTCGGCCCTGTGACAGCTCAGTGTCCGGTCTGCACCAGTTGTCAGTGCTGACATTTTACATCCTCCCTCCAGCTAGCTCCTCTCCTCTCTCCGTGCCAAAAATTCAGAGCTTCTCCAGAGCCAATGAGAGAGGAGGGGTGTGGATTGAAGGTAGAGGAACCAACCAGGATCGGAACATTTCACCATAGCAGATGGCCTGACACCGCCCCCACAGCTCAGGATCGGCCCTTCCGGGATATTGCAAGGCACTTGTGGGTGTCCGGGAGCCGCTCCTGAAATGCGGGAGTCTCCCGCACCTCATGGGAGACTTGTGATGTCTGTGTAGTGTTTCCATAATTTTGCCCCAACCCCGTGTGTTGATATGCCTGCATGTCTCTAATGGAAGCCCATGTAACAGGGTGACAATGCAGGAGCACAGCTGGTAGACAGGGACAGAGTGTCATCACCCTACAACAGGAAGTGCCTGAATAATGACCTTTTATAAAGTATCACAGGGGATTTTTTTTTTAAATAAAAGCTGCAGATTTAAAAAGGTTGAACTGTTACTGTTGAAATTACTTTAATTTTAAAGTTTATATGAATATAAGAGATTGGGTTTATGATGGTGATGATGTGATATGATTGTATTTGATGGTAAAGTGCAAGATGGGGATAAGGAGACACTGCAGGAGTTCAACCTACGGCAAAATATTCAACAATGACCCAGTGTATCAACAGCAAGTCAGTGTAGGTACATTAAGTTCCCCTCTACTTAGGGGTCTACTTCATACCTCCCAACTTTTTAAGATGTGAACGAGGGACACCTATTAGCAAAAGTATGTAGGCATAGGACACACCCCCTGCCACTTCCCTTAAGGCTGGGTTCACACCATTGCTGCATCCGTCGCACAGCTGGGGTCCGGTGCGTGCTGGTTCACCTTTTCAGGTCCGATTTGAGCCCGAATTTTGGGCTGAATAGGGGCTTGAAATGGACCAAAAAAGCACACATTTTTTGTGCAAAACGCACCAGACCTGCTGCGGAGATATGTGAACCATAGAGAGCCAATCACATTCTCCTGCTATGCGAATTGGATGCGGGAAAACCCTGCATCCAATTGCATAGGTGTGAACCCAGCCTAAAGGAGAATTATACAAAAAAAAAAAAATTAGTTAAACCCACAAGTTTTTTTTACAACTTCTATTCCTTTTATACTGGCTTTTGACATTTACAAATGCAGCAATTTGGAAACTGGATAAAAGGTTTAGCACTAAAACACTTTTTTGATAGATAAATAGTGCATTTTATATATAACTATACAGATCAGACCAAAATGAGGGACAAATGAGGAGAAAAGAGGGACAGAGGGACTTTGTTCCAAGTCAGGGACAATCCCTCCCAATCAGGCACAGTTGGGAGCTATGGTCTACTTATAAAAAAATACTGTGTGAGTGCTTAAAGGCTAATGGCACCTTTTCAACATGTTACTTATTACACTCATATTAAAGGTATAAGGCCCCTTTCACACAGGCGGATAGAATTCAGCTTTTAGCTGCGGATAGATCAAGTTATCTACCGCAGCTAAACTCAGACAATGCTTTCCTATGGCCCCATTCACAAACTGCATTTAGCAACGGTTTTGTTACATGGGGTTTGGTGCGGTTAGAAAAAATTAATTTGACTGTGTCCAGGACCCATCTATTGCAGCTATATGCACATAACTGCAGGTAATCGCAGTGTACTATTTCACCTGCAGATAGCAGCGGCAACAAGGAAAGAAAAACAACAGGAAGCACTTCAGAAATGGCAAGAATGTTCCACCGCAGCTAAATGCAATCGCACATAAACGCAGCTAATCGCAATGTACAACTGCAAGTGAACGCTGTGTCAGGATTCTCTGGATTTCAAAATAACAAAACATGCTTTTAACAGCGGCAGAACAGCCGCCTGTGTGAAAGGGGCCTAACATGTAACGTGTTGCTTCCTGCAAAAATATGTGCATTTATAATTTTTTTTAAAGGTGAACTTAGCCTTTAAGCATTTGCACAGCCATCATGAATAATCACTGTGTTGGATGTAATATGTTTATTTCCTATGATCTATCTAGTAACCATATTTTCCCTGAAATACTTCATTCAGGAAATTCAGTATTATGTCCAGTAGATGGTGCTGACAGTCATAGGAAATAAATGTTTTTAACTTCACGGGGATAATTCATGATGGCTGTGAATTTTTTTTTTTAAATAGACCCCTAAGTTATGCTACCAAAAATCAAAACAGATTTTGCACAGGGATCTATGCTTTTTTTTTTTCAAATCGACTGGGTTTCAAGCATACCAAAAGACTAAACAGCGTATCAATTAAAATGTTCATAAACACTGAGATCTATACTGTACAGTCATTTGTTCTGTAGGACATACTGTTCATCTAGTACAATGCTGGCTGTGTAGGCATTGTATTTTAATGACCTTTGAGTCATAAAGGTATTCGTGAGAGAAGAACATGTACATTTCCTGGTTGCTCTCATAGTTAACTGACCAGTTGCACCTGGTTTGTCAGGTTAGATCAAATCTATTACTACGAGAACAGTTTGTCCTAATTCACCACTGGCACTCAACCACACGTGTTTGAGCAAGAACTGTGTGTGTACTATATATAGCAGATAACATTGCAACACGACTTTCAGGAATACTACAGCTAGATAATTGGATAATTTTGCATCGTGGTGGAAGAATTATTTACAATTAAAATCCCTGCATATAAACTTGACCGCCAAAGGTACTGTAGTCCAATTTTATGATTGCAGTAAATGGATTTTGGGGGGAAAATGCATTGGTAGCCATGACAGTTTAGCTAAACATCCCTGTCTGCTAGAGGATTGGTTGGCTTTGCTTGCAAGCTGCTAGAAATTAGAGAACAGTGCTTTGGCAAATTGGGTTAAAGCAAATCTTTAGATACTATAACTTATTTTGCTACATAAACTAACTACTGTTTTATAGATAAGGCGTCCCCAGTGTATGCATGCCCCCTTTGTTAAAGTCAGGGCTTTTTTTCAGGGGGAACATGGGACAATGCAGTTCCGGCACCTCTAGCACTGAATATATGTAATGCGAAGAGGTGCGGGGGTGTGCCTGGGCTCACAGGAAGTGGGTTAAAAAATTACTAGCACTAAATTACGTTCTGCAGGTATAGTGAAGGGAAGGAGGTAAGTATTGCACTGAGAGCTGCTTTATTATTTTTCAACAGAGTGGGCATTTTACTTTTTAACTTTACATTTTTAAATTGACAAATTCCAACATTGTTGACATAGGATATTTTTATAACTCACGGTAACATTGCTTAATCCATTGTTTAAAACAAACAATAGAGAACAAACAAGAAGAATACAAGGTAGTGTCAGTATTCTTGCTAATCAATTTCCGCCTACTCCTAATAGGAACTAACTGTGAGCAGACATTGATCATCAAGATCTTAAAGCCAACACTGAAGAAGGAGGAAGAAGATCTACAGAGCCTTAAAAGTATTTATACCCCTTGAAATTTTCCATATTTTGTCATGTTACAACCAAAAAAATTATTGTGTTTTATTGGGATTTTATGTGATCAACCAACACAAAGTGACACATAATTGTGAAGGGGCAGGAAAATGATAAATGGTTTTAAAAATGTTTTACAAATAAATATCTGAAAAGCGTGGCGTGCATTTGTATTTAGCCCATCAATACTGTGCAGAACCACCTTTTCGCTGCAATTACAGCTGTAAGTCTTTTTGGATATGTCTCTACCAGCTTTGCACATCTAGAGAGTGAAATTTATGCCCATTCTTCATTGAAAAATAGCTCAAGCTTTGCCAGATTGGATGGAGAGCATCTGTGAACAGCAATTTTCAAGTCTTGCCAAACTCACTCGGATTTAGGTCTGGACTTTGACTGGGCCATTCTAACACATGAATGTGCTTTGCTCTAACCCATTCCATTGCAGCTCTGGCCCTCTTTTAGGGTCGTTGTCCTGCTGAAAGGTGAACCTCCACCCCAGTCTCAAGTCTTTTGCAGACTCTAACAGGTTTTCTTCTAAGATTGCCCTGTATTTGGCTCCATCCATCTTTCCATCAACTCTGACCAGCGTCCCTGTCCCTGCTGAAGAAAATGATCCCCACAACATGATGCAGCCACCACCATGTTTCACAGTGAGAATGGTGTGTTCAGGGTGATGTGCGGTGTTAGTTTTCCACCACACATGTTTTGCTTTTAGGCCAAAAAGTTCAATTTTGGTCTCGTCTAACCAGAGTGCCTTCATCCACATGTTTGCTGTGTCCCCCAACATGGCTTCTTACAAACTGCAAATGGGACTTCTTATGGCTTTCTTTCAACAATGGCTTTCTTCTTGCCACTCTTCTATAAAGGCCAGGTATGTGGAGTGCACGACTAATAGTTGTCCTGTGAAAAGATTCTCCCACCTGAGCTGTGGATCTCTGCAGCTCCTACAGAGTTACCATGGGCCTCTTAGCTGCTTCTATGATTAATGTTCTCCTTGCCTGGTCTATCAGTTTAGGTGGACGGCCATGTCTTGGTAGGTTTGCAGTTGTGCCATACTCTTTCCATTTTCGGATGATGGATTGAACATTGCTCCGTAAGATGTTCAAAGCTTGGGATATTTTTTTATAACCTAACCCTGCTTTAAACTTCTCTACTACTTTATCCCTGACTTGTCTGGTGTGTTCCTTGGCCTTCATGATGCTGTTTGTTCAATAAGGTTCTCCAACAAACCTCTGAGGGCTTCACAGAACAGCTGTATTTATACTGAGATTAAATTACACACAGGTGTACTATATACTAATTAGGTGACTTCTGAAGGCAATTGAATCCACTAGATTTTAGTTACGGGTTTTAGAGTAAAGGGAACTGAATACAAATGCGTGCCACACTTTCAGAAATTTTTTTGTAAAAGAATTTGAAAAACATTTATCATTTTCCTTTCACTTCACAGTTATGTGCCACTTTGTCTTGGTCTATCACATAAAATCCCAACAAAATACATTTATGTTTTTAGTTGTAACATGACAAAATGTAGAAAATTTCAAGGGGTGTGAATACTTTTTCAAGGCACTGCAGAATACATATTGTGCTAAAATCTCATTCTTACAATAATCTTAATTCAAACTGGTGATAAAGTCATACAAACATTTTTTTTAAATAGTTAGAAGCTCTCAGGCTATTTAACCAAGCTTGCAATTGTTTTTTAATGATTGTAGAGTAGTTTTCTAATAACAGTTCGTATTGTGCTTGGGTGTTCAGTCTAGTGATGAGTCGACATTTGTTAGGCTAGGAGTCTCGGTATATCCACATGCTGGATATAGTAAGTTTTGCAGCTATTAGTATATGTGCTACAATTGTTCTGTAATTTGCTGGATATACCTCAAGATTTATCCCCAATAGTGGCGTGCCATAGCAGGAGTAAGTTCTAACAAGTTACCAGTAAGGGCAGCTATAAAAGAGGAAAAAGAATTCCAAAAACTGAGTAGGTTTTTGCAGGACTATAAGATATGGTATAAATTACCTGTTTGTTCATTACACCTCCAACTAGGGATGAGCTTAGTGTTCGAGTTGAACCCATGTTCGACTCGAACATCGTCTGTTCGGTCGTTCGCCGAATTGCGAACGATATGGGCCGTTCGCGCCAAATTCGAGTGGCGCGTCACGGCCCATAATTCATTGCGGCATCGCAGTGCATTGCTGGCTGATGATTGGCCAAGCATGCACTATGACCTGCATGCTTGGCCAATCACAGCGCCATCTGAACAGAGAGCCGTAATTGGCCAAAGCCAGGGTGGCTTTGGCCAATTATGGCTCAGGGGGTTTAGTACACGCCCCACACTATATAAGTCTGCCTGCACGGCGGCCCTGTGTAGTGTGTTCCAGCGTTGAGAGACAGGTAGACAGTGTCATTTGATTTAAGTTAGATAGATTAGGCAGGACAGTCAGTCAGTTAGCTGCACCTACAGTGTATTGTGTGTGTGTGTGTGTGTGTATATATATATATATATATATATACATCCCAGGTGTTTTATATATATATATATACTGTATTCAGGTTAGCTAGATCTGTTCTTGTTATTCTCTTCCTACTGAGAGGCAGGCAGGTGTTGTTACAGTATTTACAGCTACCTGAAGAAAATTGCTGGTGTTCTTCTAATCTTATTAGTACGACAGTCAGGCAGCTACAGTATTTACAGTTAGTGTAGAGCGTCCTCTGCACAGTGTTCAGCTAAAGCTACGAGTTAGTGTAGTGCGACCTCTGCACAGTGTTCAGCTAAAGCTACAAGTTAGTGTAGTGCGACCTCTCCACAGTGTTCAGCTAAAGCTACAAGTTAGTGTAGTGCGACCTCTGCACAGTGTTCAGCTAAAGATACAAGTTAGTGTAGTGCGACCTCTGCACAGTGTTCAGCTAAAGCTATCTGTAGAAGGTTGGTGGTGTTTTCCTGATCCTATCACTACCGCAGGCAGCTACATTATTTAAACGTTAGTGTAGTGCATCCTCTGCACAGTGTTCAGCTAAAGCTATGAGTTAGTGTAGTGCCACCTCTGCACAGTGTTCAGCTAAAGCTACCTGTAGAAGATTGGTGGTGTTCTCATACTAATAAAACTACAGGCAGGCAGTTGATTTTGCTAGCTGCAGTATCAGTGTGTGTGTGTGTGTATGTGTGTATATATATATGTATATATATATATATATATATATATATATATATATATATATATATATATATATTATAATCTCTCCCAGCTTAGTGCAGCTACATCTCACTGCAGGCCATTAGGCCATTAGTATGTCTGGAAGGCCAACAAGGAGAGGCAGACAGTCACAAGCCAATAAAAGAGGGCAAGCAGGCTCTGTGTCTAGAGGCAACAGTGCTGGTCGTGGACACGGTGCATCCTCATCAGCACGTGGCCATGGGACACGCTTGGCCTTTTTTTCGTCAGCTGGCCGTGTTGAGCCGCAACTTGGTCGAGTGGATGACCAAGCCGTCCTCATCCTCCTCATCCTCTCTCACCCATGCTCAGGGTACTTTGTCTGGCAAAGCAGCTGCCAACCCGGCCTCTTCCCTCAGCTCAATGGAATCAGTCACTCCTTCCCTAGCCCCACCATGTCCTCCTGAGGGGTCCCCTGAACTGTTTGAACACAGTGTTGGGTACATGCTCCAGGAGGATGCTCAGCGTTTTGAAGGCTCTTATGATGGTACTCAGCTAGAGGAAGACAGTAACGTGAGCCCAGACAGAGGGGGTGCTCAAGAAGGACAGCAATCTGGCAGGCATGCTGCCCCTGCTGCAGCATACTGCCAGGTTTGCTCCAGTGATGAGGAGGGAGGGGATGATGAGGTCACTGACTCCACATGGGTGCCTGATAGGAGAGAGGAGGAGGCACATCACCAATGAGGCAGGATGCCCTCCAGGGGCCAGCTTAAGGGCAGCACACTGACTGCATCACACCGCAAAGCTCCGCATGTGCAGGGCGCTGCTGTCTCTGCGTGTTATTCCAAAAGTTCTTTGGTGTGGGCCTTTTTTGAGACAAGTGCATCAGATCGCACCGCTGCTATTTGCAACATATGTCTCAAGCGTATCTCGCGTGGCCAAGACATCTCCCGCTTAGGCACCACATGCTTGACCAGACATATGTTGACCTGGCAAGCGTACCTAAAAGACCCACACCAAAGAACAAAGCGGACCTCTCCTTGCTCCTCATCAGCTGAGATCTCCAACCCCACTATACCTTCAGTCCTCTCTGAGACCTGCACTGAGAGGAATGAAGGTGTAGAATTAGGTGTGTCACAGCCAAGTACTTGTGGGCAATCTGCTATCGGTACACCAACATCAGATTGTACCAGGCAAATTTCCCTGCCCCAGCTGCTGCACCGCCAAAAGAAGTTCGCTCCCAGCCATCCACATGCCCAGCGGTTGAATGCTAGCTTGGCAAAATTGCTAGCACTTCAACTGCTACCTTTTCAGTTGGTAGACTCTGCCCCCATCCGGAAGTTTGTGGAATGTGCGGTTCCTCACTGGCAGGTACCCAAACGCCACTTTTTCTCACGGAAGGCGATTCCGGCTCTCTACCGCCATGTGGAAGGCAATGTCCATGCATCGCTGGACAGGGCGGTCAGCGGTAAGGTGCATATTACTGATGACTCATGGTCCAGCAGGCATGGACAGGGGCGTTACCTAAGTTTCACAGTGCATTGGGTGACTCTGCTGGCAGCTGGGAAGGATGCAGGACAAGGTGCAGTAGTGTTGGAGGTTGTTCCGCCACCACGCCTCCAAAATGCTACTACTGGTAATTCTGACACACCTCTCTCCTCCACCCCCTCCTCTTCTTCTTCCTCCATGGCCTCTTCCTGTGCTTTGTCCTCGGAACCAGTGGTGCTCCGTAGGTGTTCAAGGGGCTACGCAAGTACGCAGGCCAAAAGATGCCAAGTGGTGCTTGAGCTGGTGTGCTTGGGGGACAGGAGCCACACTGGGGCAGAGGTTCTGTCAGCTCTGCAGGGGCAGGTTCAGAGGTGGTTGACGCCACGCCAACTTAAGGCAAGATTGGTGGTTTGCAACAATGGCACCAACCTCCTCTCCGCCCTCTGACAGGGACAAATGACCCACGTGCCCTGTTTGGCTCACGTCCTTAACTTGGTGGTGCAGCGGTTCTTGGGCAGGTACCCGGGCTTACAGGATGTCCTGAGGCAGGCCAGGAAAGTCTGTGTGCATTTCCGCCGGTCATATAATGCCAGTGCTCGGCTGGCTGACCTCCAAAAGGAATTTAACCTGCCCAAGAACCACCTAATCTGTGACATGCCCACCAGGTGGAACTCAACGTTGGCAATGCTGCAGCGGCTACACACGCAGCAAAGGGCCATCAATAAGTACCTGTGCGACTATGGCACCAGGACAGGGTCAGGAGAGCTTGGTTTTTTCCTCACGCCAGTGGGCCATGATCAGGGATGCATGCACTGTCCTGTCACCATTTGAGGAGGCCACGAGGATGGTGAGCAGTGACAGTGCATGCATCAGTGACACTGTCCCCCTTGTCCACCTGTTGGCGCACACACTGCGTGGAATAATGGACAGGGCACTTGAGGCAGAACAGAGGCAGGATGAGGAGGACTTCCTTAGCTCTCAAGGCCCCCTTTATCCAGACAGTGTTCCTGCGTGCCCGCCGATCACACAGGAAGAGGACGAGGAGGAAGAGGAGGAGGATTGTGTCAGCATGGAGGTGGAGCCTGGCACTCAGCATCAGCAGCAGTCTTTAAGGGATCATTTACAGTCCCAAGAAACCCATGGACTTGTACGTGGCTGGGAGGAGGTGGCTGCGGATCATGTCGTCCTTAGTGACCCAGCCCCAAGGTATGATCGGTTCCAGAAACCATCGCCAGCATCTGTTTTACATGGTGCAGGAATACCTAGGGGCAGGATTTGACTTGGACACCTTTCCCACCGAAAATCCTCTGGGTTACTGGGTCTTGAGGATGGATCACTGGCCAGAGCTTGCACAGTATGCAATTGAGCTACTGGCCTGTCCTGCATTCAGCGTTCTTTCGGAACGCACATTCAGTGCTGCTGGAGGCTTTTTAACTGATCACAGGGTGCGCCTGTCCACCGACTCGGTCGATCGACTGACCTTCATAAAAATGAATCAGTCTTGCATCACCAGCTACCAAGCATCTGATGCTGATGTAACCGAATTATTTTTTTTTAAATGTCAGATCCCTTCAAGACTGCCTATGCTGATGCTGAGTGACTATCCTGTTATGCTGAGTGACTATCCTCTTCCTCCTCAATGATCATGCTGATAGCTTGTAAGAATATTTTTGGTTCTGGGCGCCGCCACCAGTGGCTAAGGCCCAATTTTTCAGCCCCTGTTTAACAGGGGCGTGTAATTACAATTTTTGATGCAATACTTTGCAGCAGGGCTCGTTCCTGCGCTCCAACTAGAGTATCTGTGAGTGCAGTGTTGTGGCACCAGTGCCTAAGGCCCAATTTTTCTGCCCCTGTTCAACAGGGGCATGTAATTACAATTCTTGATCTAATATTTCACAGCAGAGCCCGTTCCCTCGCCCACCAAGAGTAATGCCCCGTACACACGGTCGGATTTTCCGATGGAAAATGTGTGATAGGACCTTGTTGTCGGAAATTCCGACCGTGTGTAGGCTCCATCACACATTTTCCATCGGATTTTCCGACACACAAAGTTTGAGAGAAGGATATAAAATTTTCCGACAACAAAATCCGTCGGAAATTCCGATCGTGTGTACACAAATCCGACGGACAAAGTGCCACGCATACTCAGAATAAATAAAGAGATGAAAGCTTTTGGCCACTGCCCCGTTTATAGTCCCGACGTACGTGTTTTACGTCACCGCGTTTAGAACGATCGGATTTTCCGACAACTTTGTGTGACCATGTGTATGCAAGACAAGTTTGAGCCAACATCTGTCGGAAAAAATCCTAGGATTTTGTTGTCGGAATGTCCGAACAAAGTCCGACCGTGTGTACGGGGCATAACTGTGACGGCTTTCAGTGTTGTGGCAACACCAACACCTAAGGCCCCAATTTCTGCAGAGTATATAGGGCAGGCCCTTACTTTCAAACATCCAACTTACAAACGACTCCTACTTGCAAATGGAAGGAGACAACAGGAAGTGAGATGAAATCTACCTCTAGGAAGGGAAATTCTCTCCTGTAAGAGTTAATATGGGGAAAAAAGTCTCCTTTCCACTGATGCTTTATCACCAATCCTTGTTTCACTAAAAACCCCAAATTGTCAAAAAACATTTGTCATTGGGACAGAAAGAGAGGTAAAATCTTCTGAAGAGGTGCACAGGCAGCAAAACTAATGTCACAGGGGTGATAACCCTTCCCTATGTTTTCCAAGCAGCTTAAAAATAGATTTTTTAGCTGGAGCTACACTTTAAAAATGTACCAGTTCAAAATTACAAACAGATTCTACTTAACAACAAACCTTCAGTCCCTGTCTTGTTTGCACCGCCTGTATACTGCTGTTCAGAGGGCCTGGGACCCCACGCCTTTCCCTTTTTTAATTTGGGTGCGGGGTTCCCCTTAATATCCATACAAGACCCAAATGGCCTGGAAATGGACTACACATGCCATTTGTCTCACTGATTTTCATCCATATTATCGGGACCGGACATTACATTAAAGCCGTAAGCAGTTTTAAATGACTTTTATTCCTTTAAAAATGTCATTTTGTGCAGGGACTGTTCTAAGCACGGGAAACACGCGCCACTTTACAGGCATACTATAGACACCCCCCAGGTACGATATTTAAAGGAATATTTCACACTTTTTCTTCACTTTAAGCATCATTAAAATCACTGCTCCCGGAAAAACGTCCGTTTTTAAAACTTTTTTTTGCATTGATACATGTCCCCTGGGCCAAACCCTTTTTAGGACAATACCATGCAAATTAGCCTTTAAAATTAGCACTTTTGATATCGAATGTTCGAGTCCCATAGACTTCAATGGGGTTCTAAAGTTTGCGCCAATTTTCGGTCCGTTCGCAGGTTCTGGTGCGAACTGAACCAGGGGGTGTTCGGCTCATCCCTACATATAGGGGATGGGTAAATCTTTGATATTTTATATGGGGTCAAGTACCAACTGATTTTTTTTGTGAGTTATCCCAGTGTTCGATACATGAGGAGGCTTTACCATTAATCATTATAGCTTTTTGCCATTGATCCTTTGAAAAGTTCTGTGAAAAATGTTTTTTCAATTTGAACTTGTTATGATTTTTGTCTTCTGTAAGAGAGGAGGATAGAATATTATAGAATAAGGTAATATATTTCTTTCTTTGGTTGTTGAGGTGTGTAAAATATTGCCATATTTCCCATAGGGTCGAGATCCTTTTAATCGAGAACAACTGTTTATTTTACCCATCACTTTGTTTTTTAAATGAATAGGTAGGCACATATAAAAGTGATAAGCTTAAGTGATCCATTCTCCTACTGATAGTCAAACCCTACAATAGTCTAATACTCTTACAGGCATTGAAATTTTTGTATATACAACTCCATATTTTATTTTGCATTGTACATTTTTTAACAAAGGGGGCATTTGATTTTTTTTTTTTTTTTTTTTTTTTTAATGAGCTGGTTTTTCACTTTAATTTGCACAGCACAATTAAAAAAAATCAGGCTGGTTTTGTTAGGAAAACATGAACTACAACTGAATGGGAGTAGGATGGGGAGGCCACAGCTCACAGCTGCGGTTGATGCTTCCCCAACAAAACCTGGCTTCCCAGAATTGCAAGTCACTTTCCAAATTATCTAAGGTCATCCATGCACCTGGAGATGCCCTTTTAATATATAAATATAAACCAAAAATATTTGCGCTTACCAAAAAATCCTGAAAATAACCACAAGCAGCTGTAATGATATCAACTGATATAATGTGCATACAAAAAAAATATATGACTGATAATTCCTCAAAAATATTAAAATCCAACCATCATGCCCAATTACATTGATCCAATTGTGTGCATAGAATGTCAAATAATTATTATTCCATACATGCTAATAAGTGTTTCTTCAATCTGAAATAAAGTATTAAAAGTAAGCTGCTACAAATACAGTCGCTGCTGAATTTTAATAATAGGGCACTTACCTTTTAAGGGATCCTGAGCAGTCCTCACTCAAGCTCTTCCGCCATCTTTGGGTCCAGGCACCACCATGTTTACTTTGGAAAGCCAGCTTTGATCGCTTCACAGCCATCTTCCCACTGCGCATTCGCAAGCTGTCTTGTGATCTTTGTGAATGGTCCCACAGCTTTCTGGGACCTGTGACATATCCAAAAAGAGTAAAAATCAATAATTGGTGTTGCGCTCTAGGTAGAAACTAAAATAACAGTGAGATAGAGAAAGTATTGTAAAACCAAAGTAGATAAAAGGTGGACGCATATGAGATCAAGTCCTAAATTCTAATCAAGCAATAATGTAAACAAGCTAAATACATTCTAATATATAAATTGCAAGTGAGAAAAGTGACAAAAGTAACATATAATCTTCAGACTGAATGGATAAAGTGCACGCAATTAAAATTGTCCAAATAGAAAACTCTTCAAGTGAATATAAAAGTGCTCCAAGAAGATAGTGTCCATATAGACGAGTAAACTGAAGCTGTGAAGTGCTGGTCCAGTTAACACTCTGTGCGGAGAATGTAAACAGTGACTTAGTGGTTGATTCCTTCAGTGCAATTGCACCTTTGTGTGAATTAGCCCCTTACCTTATCGCTGTAAGGTAACAGCGTGAAAGAAAAATAGCATCCAACGAAATCCAGGCTCCTGTAGTAGATAGCTGGTGGTTTCTCGTCTGTGCAGCTGGTAGTTTCTCGTCTGTGCAGCTCAGCAATGCATGGAAAAAAGGGGAAGGTTTCCAGGTCCAATGCCAGTGTATAAAAGGAAAGAAAGGGGGCCCAGATCGTGAAGTATGTTAAAACTTGAATTTATTAAATTTAAAACAGCCCGTTTGGTACTCACATTAAAACATATAAAAACAAACACAGCACCACGAGCAGGGAGCTCGCAACCTGACGTCACTTCCGGTGCCTATCTGTTCCAACGTGTAGTGTCACGGCCATCTGGGAATATCCAAGAAGGCTGTCAAAACTGCCAAAACCAGGTACCCACTCCTCCCTCCAAAAAAATTAACTGCCAAAAGTTACAGGGTTGGGGGGGAGGGAGACAAGTGGAACTTCCCCCTTTGGGGGAAGTTCCTCTTTCAGATGTTGACCAGTTAATTTAATAAGCTGGTCAATGACAGTCTGAAATCAAATAATTGTGTTATCCTTCATACACAGATCTCCATTTACTGTAGATGGTTCCTATATACAGCCAAAAGATATCATAAAAGAAACAAGGCAACAAATAATAATTGTGTAAAGCTCTTTATTTGTATTAAAAACACACTTGCATGGTGATGTGGTAAGGTTTGCACTGAGCATAGGATTTCTAGTTTTTTTTTTTTGCATGGATTATTAGTAGGGTTGTCCCGATACCGATACCAAGCATTTGCGCGAGTACTTGTACTCGCACAAATGCTCCCGATGCCTTATCCGATACCTGGTTGGATAAGGCATCGGCGAAGTCAGCGTGTGGACTTAGAGGGCGGGCGGAGTCAGCGTGTGGACGTAGAGGGCGGGCGGAGTCAGCGTGGGGACGTAGAGGGCGGGCGGAGTCAGCTGATGGACGGACAGGGCGGGCGGAGTCAGCTGATGGACGGACAGGGCGGGCGGAGTCAGCTGGTGGACGGACAGGGCGGGCGGAGTCAGCTGGTGGACGGACAGGGCGGGCGGAGTCAGCTGGTGGACGGACAGGGCGGGCGGAGTCAGCTGGTGGATGGACAGGGCGGGCGGAGTCAGCTGGTGGACGGACAGGGCGGGCGGAGTCAGCTGGTGGACGGACAGGGCGGGCGGAGTCAGCTGGTGGGCGGACAGGGCGGGCGGAGTCAGCTGGTGGGCAGACAGGGCGGGCGGAGTCAGCCTGTGTAATAAGACACATTACAAGGGGGCGTGTCATCTGCTCCCCTGTACCTCGCTGTGACAGCTTGAAGCTGAGTTTACTTTTTAAATCGTAGTGTAATAATATCAGCACTCAACTACCAATTTGATGAAAAATATATAGTGACAGATGAGAGAAATAAAATATTATAAGATAATGACTGAAAAAACGAGGAAATTAGAACAGAATAACATTATCCTCTAGTATAAATAATAATCACCCATTAGTCTACCAGTCATTTAAATTAGCATAGTGAGGGTTAAACTGAGTAGAATTTATTTCCAGCCTGAACGTCAGCCTGCAATAATTAAAGCCAGCCACTTGTCGGTGCCACCTATCAGTGCCCATAAATGCCATCGATCAGTGCCATCTATCAGTGCCAGCCACCTGTCAGTGCCACCTATTAGTGCCCATAAGTGCCGTCTATCAGTGCCATCTATCAGTGCCCATCAGTCAGTGCTAGCCATAAGTCAGTGCCACCTATCAGTGCCCATTAGTCAGTGCTAGCCATCAGTCAGTGCCACCTATCAGTGCCCATCAGTTAAACTGTCACATGACATTAAAAAAAAAGCATCGGTAATTGGTATCGGCGAGTACTTGAAAAAAAGTATCGGTACTTGTACTCGGTCTTAAAAAAGTGGTATCGGGACAACCCTAATTATTAGCATTTATAGAATAATACTTTTTTATATATTGTCAGATGGTTTTTGTAGTTTGCTTTAAAGTAACTTACATAGCAGATGTGAATACTCAGACTAAATATTTGCTTTTAGCTTCTTGGCTGTTGGCTGAAAATTATTTTTTTCTATTGGCTGACGTCAATCAATAAGTCACCCATATGCAGTGACATATGAAGTTGGTGTAGCTCAGTACAAGTAGTTAGGGGCCTCTCCTTGGAAAATTTGTTGATGTTGATCTCCACAGAGAGGACCAACCTCCAGCTCCACTTGTTCCTAACCTATAAATAGAAAAGTGGTGAGAAAACTTAACTGCATGGAGTTCTGCTTAAAGTGTAACTAAAGACAATTTTTTTTTTTTTATTTCATTTTGGATAGAGTAGGGTTATAACCCATGCAAGTTTTTTTTTTTTTTTGCTATCTGTGTCCTATGGATGAGATTTCCCTTCACTTCCTGATCCATAGTGAAAACAAGAAGTTTGAGAATATCTGTCCAAAGTGAGGGAATCATGGGGTGTCACCAGGGTTTCCAGAGCTATTAGACTACTGTATTGTCTCTCTATTACTGCTCTGGTGTCAACCCAAAATGTGGGACTTTCTTTTACTTTCAATGATGACAGTAGGACAAATAGAGAGGATAGATCTCTTTAATGGGGAACAGACAGGTGTTCCGATCCCTCTCCACTCTATCCAAAACTAAAAATAAATATTTTGCATTTAGTTATACAACCCCAATGCCAAAAGGTTGGGATGCTGTGTAAAATCTACATAAAAACAGAATGCAATGATTTGCAAATCTCATAAACCAAGATTTTATTCACAATAGAAAATGGAAAACACATCTGTTTAAACTGAGAAAATGTAGCATTTAACCACTTCAAGTCAGTACAGTTTCACCCCCTTCCAGTCCAGGCCAATTTTCAGCCTTCAGTACTATCACACTTTGAATGACAATTACTCAGGCATGCAACACTGTACCCATATTAAATTGTTATTTATTTTTGCTATATAACTAAAGAAAATACCAAAAATGTTTTCTTAGATTGTGTTATAAAATGTTGCAAATAAATGTCTTCATAAATGTATGCCCAAAATGTATTCTGCTACATTTCTTTGGTAAAAATAACCCATATCACTGTATGCTATTTTGTCTCTATGAAAGTTATAGATTCTACAAACTATGGTGTGTGTGTGTGTGTATATATATATATATATATATATATATATATATATATCATCTGAACCAAATAAGTTTGTCTTGGTCTCACCAGACCACAGGGCATGGTTCCAGTAACCCATGTCCTTAGTCTGCTTGTCTTCAGCAAACTGTTTGCGGGCTTCCTTGTGTATTATCTTTAGAAGAGGCTTCCTTCTGGGACGACAGCCATGCAGACCAATCTGATGCAGTGTGCAGCATATGGTCTGAGCACTGACAGGCTGACCCTCCACCCCTTCAACATCTGCAGCAATGCTGGCAGTACTCATATATATCTATTTCCCAAAGACAACCTCTGTATTTGATGCTGAGCATGTGCACTCAACTTCTGTGGTCGACCATGGCGAGGCCTGTTCTGAGTGGAACCTGTCCTGTTAAACCGCTGTATGGTCTTGGCCACAATGCTGCAGCTCAGTTTCAGGTTCTTGGCAATCTTCTTATAGCCTAGGCCATCTTTATGTAGAGCAACAATTCTTTTTTCTTCAGATCTTCAGAGAGTTCTTTGCCATGAGGTGCAATATTGAACTCCCAGTAACCAGTATGAGAGAGTGAGAGGTATAACACCAAATTTAACACACCAGAGACCTTGTAACACTAACGAGTCACATGGCACTGGGGAGGGAAAATGGCTAATTGGGCCCAATTTGGACATTTTCACTTAGGGGTGTACTCCCTTATGTTGCCAGCGGTTTAGACATTATTGGCAGTGTGTTGAGTTATTTTGAGGGGACAGCAAATTTACACTGTTATACAAGGTGTACACTCACTACTTTACATTGTAGCAAAGTGCCATTTCTTCAGTGTTGTCACATGATAAAATAAAATATTTGCAAAAATGTGAGGGGTGTACTTACTTCTGTGAGATACTGTGTGTGTATATGTGTGTGTGTGTGTATATATGTGTGTGTGTGTGTGTGTGTGTGTATATATATGTGTGTGTGTGTGTGTGTGTGTGTGTGTGTGTTTATATATGTATATGTGTGTGTGTGTGTGTGTGTGTGTGTGTGTGTGTGTGTGTGTGTGTGTGTGTGTGTGTGTGTGTATATATATATATATATATATATATATATATATATATATATATATATAGTCATTTCTTAATGCCCCAAAATGCTTGGATAGTACAAATACTCCCCAACTAATCACTTTTTGGAAAGTAGACAGTCTGAGGTATTTTAGTGAGAGGCATTGTGAGTTTTTTGAAGTTGTAATTTTTTGCCATTTTTTTTTTTTTTTTGAACACGATAAAAGTAAATAAAAAAGTTATTGCTCACACACAGCATTGGCATGCTTACAACGACACCCCTAAACACATTCTACTACTACTAAGGCGATACCACGTGTGAGACTTTGTCACAGCCTAGCCACATAGAGAGGCTCAACATGCAAAGAGCACCGTCAGGTGTTCTTGGAGCATAAATGACACATCTCCCTACTGCCTATCACATTTTTTGAGGCCCTGATACACCAGGACAGGGGAAACGCCCACAAAATTACCACATTTTGGAAACACCCCAATGTATTTTCTAAGAGAAAAAGAATCTTTTTAAGATGACTTTTTTTGCCACATGTTTTTGGAAAATGTGGAAAGAAATTTTTTTTTTTTTTTACACAAAGTTTTCAATTAATAAGATATTTTTAATACACAGCATAGGGATACTTAAAAGTACACCTCAAAACATATTCTGCTACTCCTCCTGAGTATGATGATACCACATGTGTGAGACTTTTTAACAGCTCAGCCACATAGAGTGACCCCACATCGAATGAGCATCTTTAGGCATTCTAGAGGCATAAATTACACATCTAATTTCTTGATTATCTATCACATTTTTGAAGGCTCTGGAACACCAGGACAGTGGAAATACCCACAAAATGTTCACATTTTGGAAAGCAAACGCCCCAACGTATTTTCTAAGAGGAGCTGTTGCAGAGCTTTCTGGCGCGGAAGTCAGTGCTGGGACAGCGTGGTGTGAGAGGGACAGCGGTGGCAGAGCGGGACATCACGATGGTGGAGTACTAGGGACATGATCACCCCACAAAATATAAAAACATACTTGGGGGGCACACCCTAAAATGCTTTACATTTAAGATGGTGCTGCTATAAGACCAAAAACAGTACAAAACAGATTACAGCACACACATACAAAAATGACATTTATACTGTAAGGCTAGTTAAAAACACCTGAACTTATTCAAAAATACGGGGGTTTGGTCACACTATATGGTCATATAGTGCTAAGCCCACTTACTGCGACAAAGTACCTCGAATTACTGGCTCAAACTTGTCTTGCATACACGCGGTCACACAAATGTTGTCGGAAATTACTAACGTCAAGAATGTGGTGACGTACGATGAGCCGAGAAAAGTTAAGTTCAATAGCCAGTGCAGCTCTTCTGCTTGATTCCGAGCATGGAATTTTTTGCGTCGGAATTGTGTACAAGTTTTGTTGTTGGAAGATTTGAGAACCAGCTCCCAAACATTTGTTGTCGGAAATTCCGACAGTAAATGTCCGATGGAGCATATACACGGTCGGATTTTCCAACAACAAGCTCACATCAAACATTTGTTGTCAGAAATTTCGACCGTGTACGCGGCATTAGTGTCAGGAAGCTAGTTGTTAGTTAATCTGGACAGAGTATAACCCCCAATCCCCATTAAATTAGTAGGTACGATGCCTGGCAGGTGTGGAGATGCGACTCGGTGTAAATCTTGCGGCATGTATGCATTCCTTGACCATCCGATCGAGGGTAAATACTGCTGTGCAAAATGTAAGCACATTGTTTCTCTGGAAGTCTAGGTTCTTAATGTATGGAAGCAATTGTCAACACTGAGAAGTCCCTCCATACTAAAGGAGAGTTGGGATCGTACCAGGCAGGTGCTGGCAGGGGCCAGCACGGAGGCGAGTAGAGATAAATAAAGGGGAAAGAGTCAGGGAGGTGGTTCTAGGCTGAAACATCCCAATAAGTATGCCCCGTTGAGTGACATTGGTGAAACCAGTCAGGGACAAGTACTGCTGGAGCTGGTAATGACTAAGCGCTAACATTTGCATGAAACGCGTCTACCTCTGTGTCCCCTGCTCCATCTATCAACTACTTGTCTTTTGAAGCTTCAATAAAAAGATTTTTGGAAGTGCAGCCGTCCGGAATAATTTCCTTATGTTACACAGCATGCAAGCTGGGCTAGCACCTGACTAGTGTGTGTGTGGGGATTAACCAGAGACTCACTCACCTGGAGCGGCTTTTTTTGTTTCACTGCTGGAGCTGAGTGACTCCCCTAGCTGCCAAAGGAATGACTCTTCCAGTGAAGGTGGGAGTAAAGCCAAGGGAAAGGAAAGACAGATTCTGGTGGTAGGGGACTCAATTCTTAGAAGGACAGAGAGGGCAATCTGTCATAAAGACCTGAAGCTCCGAACTGTATGTTGTCTACTGGGCGCTCAGGTTTGGCACATCACGGATCTGGTGGACAGATTACTGGGAGGGTTGGGGAAGACCTGGCTGTCATGGTGCACGTTGGCACCAATGACAGTCATAGGAAGATGGAGTGACCTGAAAAACGATTTTAGGGACTTAGGAGCTAAATTGAGGAAAAGGACCTCCAAGGTAGTATTCTCAGAAATACTACCGGTACCTCAAGCCACACCAGAAAGGCTGAGGGAGATTAGAGAAGTAAACAAGTGGCTGAGGAGCTGGTGTAGAAAGGAGGGGTTTGGGTTTCTGGAGAACTCGGGCGACTTCTCAGTCAGTTTTCAGCTCTATAGAAGGGACAGACTGCACCTAAACAGGGAAGGTGCAGATCTGCCGGGAGTGAAGATGGCCGAAAAGTTAAAAGTTAGTTTAAACTAGGCGACGGGGGGAGGGTCCAGAGGTAGAGAGGGTAGTATTGTGGGCATTAGTGGTAAGTTGACTAAAGCACCTAAACATGAGGTAAGTATAGTAACAAGTCCTATTTGCAACCCCAGAGCACCCAATAAGGATATAGTATGCGACCAGTATAAACTACGTGGCATGTTCACCAATGCCAGGAGTCTGGCGGACAAGATAGGAGAACTAGAGCTACTTTTGCACGAAGAGGACTTCGATTTTGTAGGAATTACAGAGACTTGGTTCGACAGCTCTCATGATTGGCTGGCAACCACTCAAGGGTATTCCCTATATCGCAGAGATAGAGAGGGTAAAAAAGGGGGAGGGGTGTGCCTGTATATAAAAAATTATGTACAAGTGAATGTGAGAGATGACATCTCTAAGGGAGTAAGGGAGGAGGCGGAATCTTTATGGGTATAGCTACAAAGGGAGGAAACTAAGGGGAAGTAATACTGGGAGTATGCTATAGGCCCCGTAACCAGAGGGAGGAGGCGGAGGCGGACCTCCTATCACAATTTGGATTAGCGGCAAGTATGGGAAGTGTCAGTATAATGGGGGATTTTAATTATCCTGGGTGGATGGAACCGCGCATTAATCTAAGGCTCGCCAGTTCCTAAATGTCTAGAAGGACAATTTAATTGGTCAGATGGTAAATGGACCAACTAGAAACAAAGCGTTACAAGACCTACTGATTACCAACAATACAGACCTGATCACGAATGTGGAAATACGGGGCAATTTCGGAAACAGTGATCACAGGTCAATTCATTTTAGTATAGATCACGCAAATAGGAAACATAAGGGGAATACAAAGACACTGAATTTAAAAAGAGCCAACTTCCCTAAACTACAATCCTTGCCAGAAGATAATAATTGGGATAAAATCTTAGGAACAAAGAACACGGAGGAAAAATGGGTATGCTTTAAGAGCATATTAAATAAGGGCATTAGCCAGTACATCCCAATGGGAAATAATTTTAAAAGAGCTGGTGGATTAACTCCAACTTAAAAATGCATATAAAAGCAAAGGGGAAGGCTAAGGGATCATCATCAACATTCCAACTTTACAAAGAATGCAACAAGAAATGTAATGCCCCATACACACGGTCGGACATTGATCGGACATTCCGACAACAAAATCCATGGATTTTTTCCGACGGATGTTGGCTCAAACTTGTCTTGCATACACACGGTCACACATAGTTGTCGGAAAATCCGACCATTCTAAACGCGGTGACGTAAAACACATACGTCGGGACTATAAACGGGGCAGTAGCCAATAGCTTTCATCCCTTTATTTATTCTGAGCATGCGTGGCGCTTTGTGCGTTGGATTTGTGTACACACGATCGGAATTTCCGACAACAGATTTTGTTGTCGGAAAATTTTATAGCCTGCTCTCAAACTTTGTGTGCCGGAAAATCCGATGGAAAATGTGTGATGGAGCCGACATACGGTCGGAATTTCCGACAACTAGGTCCTATCACACATTTTCTGTCGGAAAATCCGACGTGTGTACAGGGCATAAGGGTGCAATCAGGGTGGCTAAGATAGAACACGAAAGGCACATAGTGGAGGAGAGTAAAAAAAATCCCAAGAAATTCTTTAAGTACATAAATAATAAGAAAGGGAGGTCAGATCATATTATTCCCATAAAATATGATGAAGGGAATCTGGTTACTAAGAATGGAGAGATGGCGAAGGTACTGAATTTATTCTTCTCCTTAGTCTTCACGGGGGAATCGGGGGGGCTTCACTAACCAAAACTGCAATGTTTATCCTCATGACATGTCACAGGAAGCACCCTCATGGCTAACAGAGGACAGAATTAGAAATAGACTTGAAAAACGTAACATTAATAAGTCACCGGGACCAGATGGCTTGCACCCAAGGGTTCTTGAGGAACTCAGTCAAGTGATTGCCAGACCATTGTTCCTAATTTTTTTACGAACAGTCTACTGACTGGAATGGTACCAGCTGATTGGAAGAAAGCCAATGTAGCACCAGTATTTAAAAAGGGGCCAAGATACATCCCTGGGAATTACAGACCATTTAGCCTAACATCAATTTTATGCAAGCTCTTGGAGGGGATGATAAGGGAATATATACAAGATTTGCATGGATTCATGAAGAATCGTTCTTGTCAAACCAATCTATTAACCTTCTATGAGGAGGTGAGCTGCCATCTAAATAAAGGAAGGCCTGTAGATGTGGTGTATCTAAATTTTGCGAAAGCATTTGATACAGTTCCCGATAAACGTTTACTGTACAAAGTAAAGGTTTGTTGTCATGGACCATAGGGTGAGTACATGGATTGAAAACTGGCTACAGGGGCGAGTTCAGAGGGTAGTGATAAACAGGGAGTACTCAGAATGGGCCGGGGTGGGAAATGGGGTCCCCCAGGGTTCTATCCTGGGACTAATGCTATTTAATTTATTCATAAACAACCTGGAGGATGGGATAAACAGCTCAATCTCTGTATTTGCGTACGATACTAAGCTAAGCAGGGCAATAATTTCTCCGCAGGATGTGGAAACTTTGCAAGAAGATCTGAACAAATGGGGTGGGCAACTACATGGCAAATAAGGTTTAATGTAGAAAAATCTAAAATAATGCATTTGGGTGGCAAAAATATGAAGGCAATCTACTCACTAGGGGGAGATCCTCTGGGGGAATCTAGGGTGGAAAATGACCCGGGGGCCCTAGTAAATGACAGGCTCAGCAATGGCATGCAATGCAAGCTGCTGCAAGCAAAGCAAACAGAATATTGGCATGCATTAAAAAGGGGATTAACTCCAGAGATAAAATAATAATTCTCCCACTCTGTCCAGTTTTGGGCACCAGTCCTCAGAATGAATGTGCTGGAACTGGAGAGAGTCCAGAGAAGGGCAACAAAACTAATAAAGGGACTGGAGGACCTTTAGTTATGAGGAAAGTTTACGAGCACTGAACTCGTTCTCTCTGGAGAAGAGACGCTTGAGAGGGGATATGATTTCAACTTACAAATACCGTACTGGTGACCCCACAATGGGGATAAAGCTTTTCCGCAAGGGGAATTTAATAAGACATGCAGACATTCACCAAAATTAGAAGAAAAGTGGTTTAACCTTAAACTGCATAGAGGGTTCTTTACTGTAAGAGCAGTTAGGATGTGGAATTCTCTTCCACAGGCAGTGGTTTCAGCAGGGAGCGTTGATAATTTAAAAAATATTTAAATATTTAAAAATGATCATTTAAAAAACTATTGGATAGGCAACTGAATGACCACAACATACAAGGATATACAATGTAATACTGACATAAAATCACACACATAGGTTGGACTTCATGTCTTTTTTTTTATATGTACCGTATATACTCGAGTATAAGTCGTTCCGAGTATAAGTCAAGGCCCTAATTTACCACAAAAAAAATGGGAAAAACTTATTGACCCGAGTATAAGACGAGGGTGAGAAATGCACAGCTACTGTAAGTGGAAAAGAGGGTCAACAATGCCCATTTGCAGCCTCACTGTGCCCATTTGCATGCCTCCCTGTGCCCATTTGCAGCCATAGGTCCCCCGAACTTCAAACTTGGTAGTTAAGGGTTCCTAGATGCCTCCAAGCTGCAGCCAAAATTTGGGGTCTCTGAACCCAAAGGGTCCCGAAATGACATTGCTGCAGATGGACACAGTTAACTGACTTTGGGGCCCTGTATCTCGGGGCCACTTAATGCTAGGAACCCCAAATTTGGTGTGCAAACCCAGTAGAACTAGCACCATAAAATAGCTGGAGTTTCTAGCACCAAGTGGCCCCGAGATACTGGGCCCCAAATATCGGTTCAGAAAATGTCAAGCACTTTTCTGCAACACAGAATGACATTTCCGAACCTACTTTGGGGCCCCGTATCTCGGGGCCACTTGGTGCTAGGAACTCCAGCTTTGGATATGTTGTGCTACTGGGTTTGCACACCAAATTTGGGGTTCCTAGCACCAAGTGGCCCTGAGATACGGGGCCCCAAAGTCGGTTCAGAAAATGTCAAGCACTTTTCTGCAGCAGAGAATGACATTTTCCGAACCGAATTTAGGGCCCTGTATCTCGGGGCCATTTGGTGCTAGGAACTCCAGTTTTGGATATGTTGTGGTACCAGTTCTACTGGGTTTGCACATCAAATTTGGGGTTTTTAGCACCAAGTGGCCCTGAGATACGGGGCCCCAAATTCGGTTCGGAAAATGAAATTTTTTGCTGCAGAAAAGTGCTTGACTCGAGTATAAGTCGAGGGGGGCACTTTCAGCACAAAAAAATGTGCTGAAAAACTCGACCTATACTCGAGTATATACAGTATGTAACATAAAGAGTCTTGAAAATGTGTTTTTTTGTAAAAAGTTTTTGGAAAATGTAGAAAGAACAGGCCAGAGTTGGTACAGAAAGCAGACAGAGATATGGTCAGCAAATATACAAAGGATTAATTCGGACAGCAGACCAGGACATGGGTCAGGGCCAAGGTCAACACAGACAGCTGGCAGAGACGTGATCAGAAAAAAAGCCAAATGACTGGTCCAGGCAGAAAAATCAGGCTTAGGGCATTGTCAGGTAACACTGAACAAAGGGGGTAGAGGCTTCTTCCCACCCAAAGCTCTTTGAAGCATCTGGACTCCAGACCCTAATCCAGTAAATACAACACCTGCAGAAAACCAAAAGTTAGTTTTCTCCACTTGGAAATACTACTCACTCTGCATACGTGAGACCCCGTTTTGTCTTGAATCCCACTGCTGGTTGATTAACCGCTAGCCGACCAGCCGCCGTCATTATACGGCGGCAGGTTGGTACGATCCCGCGAACCGTCGTAGCTGTACGTTGGCCCTATTAATGCCTATAGCAGGTGCGTGCACACCCGCTGCACAGCGGGGCAACCGATGCACGTGGCTGATGGTAGCAATGACCACCGCGCGATCGCGGGCACCAAAGCCAGAACAGGGACGTGAGTGTGTAAACACACAAATCCCTGTTATGTGAGGAGAGGAGAAACAGGAACAGCGATATGTTTCCTCCTCTAGTCAGTTCCATCCCCCCCACAGTTAGAAACACAAACAAGGGAACACATTTAAACCCTTGATCGCCCCCTAGTGTTAACCCTGCCAGTGACATTTATACAGTAACTGGTGCATGTTTATAGCACTGATCCCTGTATAAATGTCTGTGGTCCCAAAAATGTGTCAAAAGTGTCCGATCTGTCCGCTGCAATGTCGCAGTATGCTAAAAATCGCTGATCACTGCTATTACTAGTATAAAAAATAAAAATGCCATAAATCTATCCCATAGTTTGTAGACGCAATAACTTTTGCGCAAACCAATCAATATACACTTATTGCGATTATTTTTTACCAAAAATATGTAGAAGAATATATATTGACCAAAACTGATGAAGAGATTTGATTTTTAAGAACATTTTTGGGAATATTTATTAAAGCAAAAAGTAAAAAATATTGTTTTTTTTTCTAAATTGTCGCTTTTTTTTAAATAATTGTTTATAGTGCAAAAAATAAAAACAGTAGAGGTTATCAAATACCACCAGAAGAAAGCTCTATTTGTGGGAAAAAAGGACATAAATTTTGTTTGGGTACAGCGTCGCATGACCGCGCAATTGTCAGTTAAAGCGTCGCAGTGCTGTATCGCAAAAAATGGCCTGGTCATTAAGCAGGAAAATCTTCCGGTCTGTAAGTGGTTAGCAGGCCAAGGTCAGTTCAGGCAGCAAGAAGAAACATGGTCAATTAACAGGCCAGGGTCAATTCAGGTGCCAGGCAGAGGCATAGTCAATTAACAGCCAAGGGTCAGTTCAGGCGGCAGGAAGAGGCATGCTCAGGATGCAGGCAAATGGTTGGTCCAGGCAGAAACGTGGCAGGGAATTGGCAGGTAATAGCATGAGAAATCACCATGCCTTCACTAATATTGTGGTGAAGTACTGTAGCGACATGAGCAGCCTCCTATATAGAGGCCGGCCTGGGAAGGGCAAAGGGGACAATAGTATCAGGTGTAAAGCCTAATTATGTTTTTGGAGCATACATGACTTTTTTTGGAGGTCTGCGGTCTGTAATAGGAGGGGTGAAATCAGGCAAGTGCCTATCGTGCAGCTTGCTCAATGCATAAGAGCGAATGAGATCAGGTTTCCTGATAATGTAAGAAGGTGACGGGTCTTTGTGTGGACTTCTGATAAATAATGTAGGATTTGTACAGGGCCAAGTGGAAAAGGTAGATGGATACTTTTTTATATCAATGGATTGATCTTCTGGTGCCTAAGTAGGGCGTCCTCTATTTTCCACTGAGGTGTTCTTGTGAATACAGGAAAGAATGTACACATCTTTGCCTCTCCATTTAAGGGCCCCTATTCAGCTTGGTGGCAACCAGTTGTTGTAGGAAGCCCTGGGTCAAATTGTGCCACAGGTTACAGTTTGCTAGCAATAAAGGTGAAAATTTTCAGACGAGGGGCCTACACGTCCCACAATCCTCCGCTGCCAGTGAATAGCTTTTCCCCTGTATTCAGGAAGTGATATGACTATCTCCTGGTTGAGCACAAGAGGGCAAGTGTTCTTTGTATAGCATTAAAAGAAGTGTATCTGAACAAAGATAGTAACACAGCCAGCACCTGGCTACATGAGGTTGGCCACTCTTGCTGTTTTCCATTGGTTAGAAGCTTGAAAAATGTGCAAGTAATATCTTTTTGCAAATACAAGCGAGGCTCTTTTGTCTAAGTGTGTCTCCTGTATAAAAACTATATCTGCTCCAGACAATCAGAACCCCCTCAGTACCAGATGTCCCTTATAATTAAAGTTCAGGCCATTGACATTTAGGCTGAGTTCACACTGGTGTGATTGCAGACATCGCATGCGATTTGCACTGCATTCCTGTGCACATCCCATGCGATGTCTGTGCAGTGCAATTTCAGCCATACAGCTTGTATGGCTGAAATCACATCGCATTCGCACCAAAATGTTGCAGAACCCTTTTTTTTCCCCCCGCACTTGAATTGCATCATATGGGTGTTCACGCCCGTGCAATGCAATTCTTGCAATCGCACTGCATTCTGCGATCTGTTTTGAGGTGCCTTTAAGATAACAAACACTGTGTGATTGCTTAGAATGCGATGCGGGGAAACGCAGCAAATCTTGTGCGTTTCCCGCATCGCATTAATGTGAACCGAGACTGAGAAATAGAACCTTAACCACATTTGCAGGGAAAGGTAAAAAAACTTGATACTCATCTGATACATCAGGCGTACACGTTCACCCATTAATGCCGGTTACACACGGGCGGACTTTTTGGCATCAAAGGTCCGACGGTCTTTCCGATGGACTTTCGACGGACTTCCGATGGACTTTTGAACGAACTGACTTGCCTACACACGATCACACCAAAGTCCGACGGATTCGTACGTGCTGACGTATGACCGGACTAAAATAAGGAAGTTGATAGCCAGTAGCCAATAGCTGCCCTAGCGTCCGTTTATGTCCGTCAGACTAGCATACAGATGAGCGGATTTTTCGACCGGACTCAAGTCCGTCGGAAAGATTTGAAACATGTTCCAAATCTAAAGTTCGTCTGATTTTCGACCGAAAAAGTCTGCTGCAGGTCTGATGAAGCCCACACACGGTCAGATTCATCCCGGACCAGTCCGGTCGAAAAGTCCGCCCATGTGTACACGGCATAAGAGATGAAAAGCCATGTATGGAGTATGTTTCCACTGTAATGGGAACTAATTGGGAATAGGGGAGGGACACAGAGCAAGTTAGTATAGATAGTTGATCAGTCAATTGACTGATCAATTCCTGACCAGACTCATGTAGGGTGTAGTTGCTGTAACCAAAAAAATCAATGCATATAGTTCAGAGATAAAGGGAACAGGGAGAGGGGAAGGGATCTTCAGTATGGAGAATACCGAAAGGGAAAGCGGTTACATATAGCAATTGATGGTCAGGAGATGGTATGATAGTATAAAAGGTAACAATTTATTGATACATGTTAAAATCAACTGGGCAAAGTGGGGCATACAAGTATGAAGGTAATGCACTAAGAAATGCAAAAGACATCGGTATCAAAGATAATGCTAATAACGAACTAACAGACACGACAAGAGACACACACAGACAGAACGGCACAAACACTGTCCGGACTATATATGTTACTCGGCATCAGTACAATCAAATTGACTCATGACGGTCATACATGGGTACATCCAAGTACTGGATATGGGCCGGTTAAATTTAATGGGGTATGTTGCCGAGGAACATATAATGGGAGCAGGAAGGGAGGAAAAGAGGACCTGAGGGGGATATGGCCAGGGGATTGGCTGAGCAAGTCCTGCAATGAGGGATAAACTGCTGGCAATAGATGCAGTCTGAGTGGTCCGCAGCAATGGGGCTAGAAATATATAATCACAGAGATCCAATTAAATGGCAGTAATTAATCCGAATTGCTGATGGTGATATGGATCATAATTCTCAGCGTTCAGTAACAGCCTTCAAAGGTATGCAAAGAGTGCAATGGGATGCGGTATGGAGTGTATGGCAATGGTGGAGGTAATCAACATGCATACAGCTGTGTGGTGTCACCTATATAGGTGAGCTAGAGTTGCTCATACATTACCCCCCGCAGCGATTCTTGAAGGCTGGGTTGTGGTCCGTTCTTATGGAGGACTGGCGGGATCCCGGGAAAAGGCAGGAACAGCACAATAGCAGCAGCCGAAGATATCAGTGACGATATCTTGGCTTTCCCCTTCTGGTATGGAGATTCCTTACAGGTCTCAAGTCGCCTGAACGGCTCAGGGCTGGATCAGCGTGTGCTAAGTGCTTCGTAATCTTCATAGTGCCTCTCAGCTGTTCAGCTCCTCTCACTCGGCCCGCTCCGTAAGTCGTGTTAGTGCCGGTGATGACGTCAACGCGTTTCGCTATTGCTTACTAGCGTAGCTTCTTCCTGGACGTTTCATTGGTGAAGTCAGCACACACCTTTATATTGTAGTGTGCTGGCCTCATTGTAACCAGTCATCAGTGTGGTTTAATAGAATACAATGTTTCCAACTATGAAGCAATATGGAGCGTGTAATTCATTCACTATTATTAATACGAGTTTAGTTAAAACTGAGACACAAAGTTTACGGCCAAACCGTCACATTTGTGGAGTCTTTTGCAGGTCATTTAGCACGGTGTGCATGGATTCTAAGGAAATACAGTAATATAAAGTGCATAGTATTAAGTACCCAAGAGGAGAGAAAGGGAAGAAACGTGAGGTTAAGGACAGAAAAAACATCACAGGACATTGAGGGCAGCATTAAAAACATGGAGTCATTTTCCAAAAGTTAGTGTCATTTGTGTAGTTCAAACATCATCAGTAGCACGTGAATTTACTGAGATTAATCAGTTAAGGGTTCTTTATGATTTCTATATATATCTTTATTTTTTATAGTTTTTATTATTAATCATTTCCGTATTTTAGATGATATAGGTAGCTACATCATAAGGTACCCAAATATCACCTATGGACTTAAGAAGGCCTGCAGGTTTAGATCGGTATTTAAACCTAAGGGGACAAGGGACTTCAAACGGTACACCCACCGTCTCTCTTTTTGTAGGAGCACACGATCGAAGTCTCCCCTTCTGCTAGATAGCTTCAACGCATAAATGCCCTTTACCTGCATGCCCTTAGTACTTCTATCGTGTTCTAATGCAAAGTGTTTGGCTAGTGGTTTCTCTGGAATTTTTTCTTTATCCTTAATCTCCCTTAAATGCTCTCCAATACGTACTTTAAGGGGCCTCTTGGTTTTCCCTACATAGATCTTGGGGCAGGGGCAGGTTATCATATAGACAACCCTGGGTGTGGAACAGTTAATTAGATCTCGTATTTCATACTGTTCTTTTCCCAGGTCGTCAATGAAAATGGCAGTTCTATGTACAAGTGGGCAGATCTGACATTTATTGCAGGGGAACATCCCTTTACTTCGTGGGTAGTCAGCTAACCAAGTGGGGTCGGGGTTCTTAGTGAACTCTGATTTTACCAGCATGTCGCCCAAGTTTCTGGCCCTGCAGGCCACCAACTTGGGCGAGGTGCCCACTATTTTAAGTAACCCTGGGGAGTTAGTAAGAACCCCCCAGTGTTTCTCCAAGATGGAGCGAACCTCCTTCCACTGTGGACCAAAGGTAGTGATTATCTTAGTTTGGTCACCTACCGCCGGTTTGAGGGCAGTGGAGTTAATTGGATGTAGCTTTAGTAGGCTATCACTGTCCCTTACTGCGGCTTTTTTTCTGGCATTTCTAATTTGTCTATGGGAGTAACCGCATTCGCGGAACCTCGCATAGAGTTCTAGGGACTCCCTTCGGTAGTCACTAAGTCTGGTACAGTTCCTTTTTATTCGCAAAAATTGTCCCACCGGGATGCCGTTCTTTAGCCAGTGTGGATGATGGCTACTGGCACTCAGAAGAGTGTTTGCGGACGTTTCTTTACAGAATGTACAGGTGATTAATCGACCATTTTGAAGCGTAATCAGTAGGTCCAAAAAGGACAGGCTGGTCCTGTCAAAATTAAACGTCAGCCGTATATTTCGTTGATTAATGTTCAATTGAGTCATGAAGTCATGTAGGTCTTCTATGGTGCCCGTCCAGATCATAAGGACATCGTCGATGTACTGCAGCCAGGTGTGTATGTAGCTGCGGTACATGGACGAAGGGTAGACATCTTCTTCCTCCCAAAGACCCAAATGGAGGCAGGCATAGGCCGGAGCCCATGCTGCCCCCATAGAGGTGCCCCTGATTTGTTGGTAGAAGGTGGTCAGGAACTGGAAATAGTTATTAAGTAATGCGAAATGCAATATTTCCACAAGAAACGCATTTTGTGGTTCTGATTCTGGGTACCATTGTTCCAGAAACACCCTAACCGCATTAATTCCGCATTTATGCGGGATCGAGGTATACAGGGACTCAACATCGATCCCTACCAGTAAAACGTCTTCTAGATGTGTCAGGTCGTCTAACTCAGAGATCTTAGCCAGTACATGTCGAGTGTCCTGCACATAGGACTTTAGGTTAGTGACCATATCCTTTAGCAGGGAGTCCAAGTACCTACCAACTTTCTCCAAAGGGCCTTGGCAGGCTGAGACTATCGGCCTGCCTGGCGGATTAGTCGGATTTTTGTGAATTTTGGGAATAATATATAAGGTAGGTTGAACTCCCGAACAAAAAGGTAATCAAATTCACGTTGTGTCAGTAGACCGTCATCCTTGGCCCCTATCAGTTTGTTATTTAATTCCCTGACCAAGTGAGGGAGAGGGTTATTGTCCAACTTTCTATAGGTGGATTTGTCACCCAGCAGGCGCTTTACCTCTGTCTCATAGTATCGCTGATTCAACAGGACTACGTTACCGCCTTTGTCACTCTTTTTTATGACAATGTTCTGTTTTTTCTGAAGGTCGTTAAGTGCTTGTCTCTCATCAGTAGTTAGGTTATCAATGGTCTTTTGGGTCCAGTTGACCTTCTCAAGGTCAGTCTGTACTAGTTCTAAAAAAATTTGTAACCACTTATTTTTTGAGGGGGGGCATTTTTTGGGACCAGATTCGTAAGTTTGCCTGTCGTCTAATTGGAACATATTTTGGAGTTAATCCCTCATTCTCTTGAAGAAGAGTGTAGGATATCTAGTGCCTGCTGGTCTTCAATATTGAGAGGTGGGGTAGTGTCTCTAAGAGTTTCTCGATCAGTGTATAGTGATTTTAAGAAGACTTTTCTTAGAAACAGTGCTATGTCCTTGTATACCATGAATTCATCCATGTTGGAAACTGGAGAAAAGGACAAGCCTTTCTGCAACAAACTTATATGGTCAGGAGTCAGTTTAAGGTCGGACAGATTGACTACCTTCATGTCAGTTTTTAAGTGAGTAGTCGCTAGCTGTGATAGTTGTGTCACTTTCTTTTTTGGCTCCTGGTGTTTGTCCTTTCTTTGACTATTTTTGTCGGTTTGTTGGTTCTGTCGGCAGATTTGGTTGTAGGGGACGTCGCCTGGTTGTTGGTCGACGCCGGCCCCTCCTGTTCTAAAAAAGTCACTTTTTTAATTGTCTCGTCTTCTGAGTCACTTTGAGATTTGTGTCTGTTTTGTCTAGACTGTTGGCCCCGTCCTCGATTTTTGGATCTACTTCGTCCACGTTGGATTGTCAAGTCGAAGGCTTCGTCCTTTTCAAAGCCTATTGTATCACGCTTAAATTTACTTTGTTTAGTTATTTTAAGGTTAAGTTGAACTTTTTCAATTTCCTTTTTCAGATTTTCATTTTGCTTAATAAACTCCTCCTTATCTTTAAATGATTCAAGACCTTGTGCGCTTTCCTCAATTTGTTCCTGTAATGAAATCAGCTGCATTTTTTCCTCTTCAACAATCAACTCCATGACAGCAACACCATGGTTTACACAGAGTTCCTTCCATTTAGGTAGGAAACGTTCAGTGTGTAAATGTTCAGCGGGAATAATTCTGTCTTAGACCTCTTGGCAACATACCCCATTAAATTTAACCGGCCCATATCCAGTACTTGGATGTACCCATGTATGTCCGTCATGAGTCAATTTGATTGTACTGATGCCGAGTAACATATATAGTCCGGACAGTGTTTGTGTCGTTCTGTCTGTGTGTGTCTCTTGTCGTGTCTGTTAGTTCGTTATTAGCATTATCTTTGATACCGATGTCTTTTGCATTTCTTAGTGCATTACCTTCATACTTGTATGCCCCACTTTGCCCAGTTGATTTTAACATTTATCAATAAATTGTTACCTTTTATACTATCATACCATCTCCTGACCATCAATTGCTATATGTAACCGCTTTCCCTTTCGGTATTCTCCATACCGAAGATCCCTTCCCCTTCCCCCGTTCCTTTTATCTCTGAACTATGTTTCCACTGTAGTCTGGAGGGTGGAGAGCAGGAAAGGTCGGAAAAAGGAGTACAGAAAGAGAATAGATCGATCCTTCACAATAAAAACTACTAGGACTTTAAATGAACCATACCAAATGATAATAAAAACTCACATTTTTAATGTACACAGTATAAGTATTGTTTACAACAATTGCAGTTACATGCCATGCCAGTGGTTGATAACTATATCCCAAGCTGGTCATAGGGAAAATCTCATATAAACATCTCCAACATGTTTTCAGGACAAAGCCCGCTTCCACAGGGACATCTGACATACAGTATATCTCTAAAGTTACAAGCAGAGCCACAATGAGTATCAGTACATACAGGTTCAAATACATCATACAATCAGTGCAATACATATCTACACATGCAGTATATATTACCTGCTGTAAGAGCTCACATCACATGTAGCTTGCTTCCAGAATTAGAGGACCGTAGCCACCACACAGGCAAAGGGCCCAGACATTCAAAGGACTAGGGATTATGTATATAATGTAGAAAGTAGCTGATATTTGCCCTATAAAAATAGTAATAAAAAAGCCAAAAATAGGAAGGGACAAAAAAGAAAATCTAAATAGAGATTAGACTAGTGCATGGGGTTTCCAAATAAGGGTAATCCCCCTCAGGCATTCGGCTATACATTACTAACAAGTAGCATAAATAGGGGCGTCTATGTAGTCAATCAAAGCTGTAATAGCCCAGGGATCTCCCAACTACTCCCATACTCCCCAAAATATGTAACAGAGGTATGCCTTTAAGGCCATTTAAATCTTTATGGTACTCAGCTACTGAACTGTCCTCATACCTGTAGTATGTCTGATTATAACTATATACAGTATCTCACAAAAGTGAGTACACCCCTCACATTTTTGTAAATATATTATATCTTTTCATGTGACAACACTGAAGAAATGACACTTTGCTGCAATGTACAGTGAGTGTACAGCTTGTATAACAGTGTAAATTTGCTGTCTCCTCAAAATACCCCAACACACAGACATTAATGTCTAAACCACTGGCAACAAAAGTGAGTACACCCCTAAGTAAAAATGTCCAAATTGGGCCCAAAGTGTCAATATTTTGTGTGGCCACCATTATTGTTCAGCACTGCCTTAACCCTCTTGGTCATGGAGTTCACCAGAGCTTCCCAGGTTGCCACTGGAGTTCTCTTCCACTCCTCCATGACGACTTCACGTATCTGGTGGATGTTAGAGACCTTGCACTCCCCCACCTTCCGTTTTGAGGATGCCCCACAGATGCTCAATAGGGTTTAGGTCTGGACACATTCTTGGACAGTCCACCACCTTTATCCTCAGCTTCTTTAGCAAGGCGGTGGTCGTCTTGGAAGTGTATTTGGGGTCAAAATCATGTACTGCCCTGTGGCCCAGTCTCAGAAGGGAGGGGATCATGTTCTCAGAGCCGGTACAAGGGGGGGGGGGCGGAAGGGGTGGATGCCCTGGGTGGTACAATTTATTGGGGGTGAGGGGGCGCAGTGAAGTGTCCTTCTAAAAGGTGGCTGGACTGGAGTGATTGCGCGGAGGCTCCAGCCACTATAGCCTGCACTTGTAATGATGTGCCGAGTGTGCTGAGTCCTGCACAACCGACACAAGCCTACACAGACAAGCTTTTCATTTGCCTTGCACCCTGTCAGTGGAGATTCTCCCCCTGACAGGCGCTCTGTACTGTAGTCCCGGCCCGGTGTGACGTCACCAGCTGGGAGGAGCAGATCTCCTCCCACCGTGATGGGAGGGAGGAGATCAGACCTCCCACCATGATGGGAGGAGCAGAGAGTGCAGCGTGATGGGAGGAGCAGAGAGCGTGATGGATGGGAGGAGTAGAGAGCGCAGCTTGAGCCGCAACCTAGAGGAGCCGAGGAGGAGGGACTAAGCTCTGCAATGTGCAAGATCTCAAGTAAGCCCATACTATTAATACATATTAGTAAATCAACTACTTAGTTTCGGGGTTGAGGGGTGGAACTTTTCCATAGGAGTATACTTGACATTTTTGCAACTGTTTTCAGCAAGTTTACAGAAATTTTCATTTATTCCCTTGATTTCTATTTTGCACTTTTTTAAATGAATATTTTGTACTAAGGGGTTCTTTTTGGCTGAAGGCCCTGTATGTTGTTTAAATTTGTCTGTTTGTTGGGTTTTTTTGCACTTTTCATATTTATATGAATATTTTGTATTGGGGCACTGACTACCTTTAGGAAAGATTACAGTTGAATGTTATATGTTTCAGTGAGAAATAGTGTAATCCCTTGATTTTGCACTTTTATATATTAATATTTTGTAATGAGGGTTCCTATTTTGCTGAAGGCCATGTACAGTGCCTTGCAAAAGTATTCACCCCCTTGGCTTTTTACCTATTTTGTTACATTACAGCCTTTAGTTCAATGTTTTTTTAATCTGAATTATAGGTGATGGATCAGAACACAATAGTCTAAGTTGGTAAATTAAAATTAGAAAAATATACACATAAAACTATTTTTCAGAAATAAAAAAATGATAATTGGCATGTACGTATGTATTCACCCCCTTTGTTACGAAGCCCATAAAAAGCTCTGGTGCAACCAATTACCTTCAGAAGTCACATCATTTGAAAATGATGTCCACCTGTGTGCAATCTAAGTGTCACATGATCTGTCATTACATATACACACCTTTTTGAAAGACCCCAGAGGCTGCAACACCTAAGCAAGAGGCACCACTAACCAAATACTGCCATGAAGAACAAGGAACTCTCCAAACAAGTAAGGAACAATGTTGTTGAGAAGTACAAGTCAGGTTTAGGTTACAAAAAAATATTGAAATCTTTGATGATCCCTAAGAGCACCATCAAATCTATCATAACCAAATGGAAAGAACATAGCACAACAGCAAACCTGCCAGGAGACGGCCGCACACCAAAACTCACAGACCGGGCAAGGGGGGCGTTAATCAGAGAGGCATCATAGAGACCTAAGGTAACTCTGGAGGAGCTGCAGAGTTCCACAGCAGAGACTGGAGTATCTGTACATAGGACGACAATAAGCCGTACGCTCCATAGAGTTGGGCTTTATGGGAGAGTGGCCAGAAGAAAGCCATTACTTTCAGCAAAAAACAAAATGGCACATTTTAAGTTTGCGAAAAGGCATGTGGGAGACTCCCAAAATGTATGGTAGGTGCTCTGGTCTGATGAGACTAAAGTTGAACTTTTTGGCCATCAAAGAAAACTCTATGTCTGGCGCAAACCCAACACATCACATCACCCAAATAACACCATCCCGGTGAAACATGGTGGTGGTTGCATCATGCTGTGGGGATGTTTTTCAGCAGTCGGGAATGGGAAACTGGTCAGGGTTGAGGGAAAGATGGGTGGTGCTAAATACAGGGATATTCTTGAGCAAAACCTGTACCACTCTGTGTGATTTGAGGCTAGGACAGAGGTTCACCTTCCAGCAGGACAATGAACCCAAACACACTGCTAAAGCAACACTTGAGTGATTTAAGGGGAAACATGTAAATGTGTTGGAATGGCCTAGTCAAAGCCTAGAACTCAATCCAATAGAAAATCTGTGGTCAGACTTAGAGATTGCTGTTCACAAGCACAAACCATCCAACTTGAAGGAGCTGGAGCAGTTTTGCAAGGAGGAATGGGCACAAATCCCAGTGGTAAGATGTGGCAAGCTCATAGAGACTTATCCAAAGCGACTTGGAGCTGTGATGGCCGCAAAAGGTACAGTAGCTCATTGACTTTTTCTGTTATTTTGGCCTATTTGTTGTATGCTTCACAATAAAAAAAAAACCATCTTCAAAGTTGTGGGCATGTTCTGTAAATTAAATGATGCAAATCCTCAAACAATCCATGTTAATTCCAGGTTGTGAGGCAACAAAACACGAAAAATGCCAAGGGGGTGAATACTTTTGCAAGGCACTGTACGTTGTTTGAGAAATGTTTGTTTGTTATTTTTTGCACTTTTCATATTTATATGAATATTTTGTATTGGGGCACTGACTACCTCAGGAAAGATTACAGTTGAATGTTATATATGTTTCAGTGAGAAATATTAGTGCAATCCCTTGATTTTGCACTTTTATATATTAATATTTTGTCTTAAGGGTTCATTTTTGCTGAAGGCCATGTATGTTGGTTGAGAAGTTTGTGATATTTTTTGACTTTGCATTTTTCCTATTTATGTGAATATTTGGTATTGGGGCACTACCTCACACAAAATAATGCAAAACTGAAAACTTTACTATGTTCACATGGGCCTTGACAGAAAAAACAGTTAACAGGCCTTTCTACAAGCACATTTGTTGCATTATTATCTCAAAGTGCCTCCAATAAAAGTACATATAATTAAAATGTGTGAGTGAACTCTGTTTCTATCGCATTAAACCTAATTGAATTTGTATTGTTTTAAGTACATTCTTTTCTTGTCTTGAAAAGACATTGATTCCTTCTTAAAAACGGGGGGGGGGGGGGGTGCTTGCTCTGCTTCAGTATGTCTCAGTGCATGTTGGCTTTCATGGTTCCCTCAATAAACTGTAGCTCCCCAGTGTCGGCAGCACTCATGCATCCCCAGACCATGACACTCCCACCACAATGCTTGACTGTAGGCAAGACACACTTGTCTTTGTACTTCTCATCTGGTTGCCGCCACACACGCTTGACACCATATGAACCAAATAAGTTTATCTTGTCTCATCAGACCACAGAACATGGTTCCAGTAATCCATGTCCTTAGTCTGCTTGTCTTCAGCAAACCGTTTGCAGGCTTTCTTGTGCATGATCTTTAGAAGAGGCTTCCTTCTGAGACGACAGCCATGCAGACCAATTTGATGCAGTGTGCGGCGTATTGTCTGAGCACCTCTGCAGCAATGCTGGCAGCACTCATGCATCTATTTCCCAAAGACAACCTCTGGATATGACGCTGAGCATGTGCACTCAACTTCTTTGGTCGACCATGGCGAGGCCTGTTCTGAGTGGAACATGTCCTGTTAAAGTGCTGTATGGTCTTGGCCACCATTCTGCAGCTCAGTTTCAGGGTCTTGGCAATCTTCTTATAGCCTAGGCCATCTTTATGTATTGCAACAATTCTTTTTTTTTTTAGATCCTCAGAGAGTTCTTTGACATGAGGTGCCATGTTGAACTTCCAGTGACTAGTATGAGAGAGTGAGAGTGATAACACCAACTTTAACACATCTGCTTCCCATTCACACCTGACAAGTCACATAACACTGGGGAGGGAAAATATCTAATTGGGCCCAATTTGGACATTTTCACTTAGGAGTGTACTCACTTTTATTGCTACCGGTTTAGACATTAATGGCTGTGTGTTGGGTTATTTTGAGGGGACAGCAAATTTACATTGTTATACAAGCTGTACACTCACTACTTTAAATTGTGGCAAAGTGTCGTTTCTTCAGTGTTACATGAAAAGATATAATAAAATATTAACAAAAATGCGAGGGGTGTACTCACTTTTGTGAGATACTGTAGATATTTCACATATATCATAGTTACATAGTTAGCAAGGTTGAATAAAGACACCAGTCCATCCAGTTCAACCTGAGTGAGTGGGGGTGTGTGTCTACAATTGTCCCTATCCCTGTACATTGTGTCTCATTAAGATGCTCATCTATTATATTATTATTTAAGGTACCCATATAGCGCCGTCAATTTATGCAGCACTCCACACATACATCACACACTCACATTGGTCCCTACCCTCAAGAAGCCCACATTCCAAGGTCCCCAACTCACATTCATATACTAGGGACAATTTTGGACAGAAGCCAATTAACCTACCAGCATGTCTTTGGAGTGTGGGAGGAAACCGGAGTACCCGGAGGAAACCCACGCAGGCACAGGGAGAACATGCAAACTCCAGGCAGGTAGTGTCGTGGTTGGGATTCGATCCAGCGACCCTTTTTCCTGCTAGGTGAGAGTACTACCCACTACACCACTGTGCCATCCTATGTGTATCCTATGCATAGTTACAGTATTCATGCAAAAGAAATATGTACCTTTCCCAAAAAGAAGAAGAAAAAACATAGTTTTGAGAAAGCTGTAAAAAAGGAGGGCAGTGTATCTACCATCACAAGTACTCCCCATATTCCATAGTTCAATTTCTTAGAATCTCCTAGATGTTAAGGTATAGGCGGTCCCAAGTAACATGCTGATGGATCAAGCTCATGTAATGTAATAAACTGTGCAGGGGTTTAAATAGTTTAAAGATGGTGCCAAAAGCAGTGTTCTCAAGGTACTGCGCATGCAGATGATGAGGTCATCATGCACGGCGTCACTTGATGAAGTCATGACACCGCCGCCATCTTGGAACTCCCTTTTATATACACCAAAGGGGAACAGCATGTAATGGGCGCTGCCCCTACCATAGTCCTTTCTCTCAATAAGGGAAAAAGGGGAAGCCATCAATGGGAATCACCTAGGTAATCCCACTGCCATCTTAGTGCTTCCAAGAGCCAAAAACAAAAAGAGACAGAAAGAGGGAGAACAAAAATAAAAAGGGAAAGAAAGAAAAGACAAAAAGGGATAAATGTTTAAAAATCACCAACAAGCTGAAAATGATTGTAAAGTTTAAAAAAAAAACAAAAAAAACAAACATGTTATACTTACCTCCTCTGTGTAGTTGGTTTTGCACAGAGCAGCCCAGATCCTCTCCTCCTCTTCTCAGGTCCCTCTTTGTTGCTCCTGGCCCCGCCCTCCTATTGAATGCCTCCACAGTCAGCAGCTTCCTATGGGGGCACCCGAGCCGAGTCACAGCTCCCTGTGTCCATTCAGACACGGAGCCCTGACCGGCCCCGCCCCATCTCTCCCCTGATTGGCTGACTGACTTTGATTGACAGCCACTGGTGCCAATAGCACCGCTGCTTTGTCTCAGCCAATCGGGAGAGGAGTGTTCTGGATGACTTAGACATTCGTGGACATCGCTGAAGAGAGATGGGGCTCAGTTAAGTAATTAGGGGGTGCTGCGGAGGCCGCTACACACAGAAGGCTTTTTATCCTAATGCATTCAATGCATTACGATAAAAATACCTTCTGCCTTTACAACTCCTTTAATACAAGTATTGTTTTGAAATCAATTTAATAGATCATAATCTCAAAAATGTCTCAGGGGCATGAATCTGAATTCTGTAGCGGTCACGGTTCACTGGGATCAATGCTGCCAAAGACTCACGAAGAGTACTCAAATGATTTGTATACATAATTTAATCATTATATATTAAACAACAGTCAAAATACATAAACAATATTATCTATAGATCCTAACCTTTATACTGAACAAATATTTTAGTATCCTATATGTGATGATGTTATTTTCTACCAGAGTACAGAACACCACAGTGTCACTTATGAACAAATCTCTAAAGCCCATTAATATGTAGCCGGCAACAGTATCACCCTTCTGGGGTATGATTAAACGGATATTAAAGCCTTGTTTTTTTTCTGTTTTGTTTTTTAAATAACAAACATGTTATACTTACCTGCTCTGTGCAATGGTTTTGCACAGAGCAGTCCATATCCTTCTCTTCTCGGGTCCCACACCGGCTCTCCTAGCCCCTCCTTGTGCCTTTCCAACTACTTTAAGGTAAAAAAAGGTTTGAAACTCAAGGCATCATTTAACCCTGGAGGTTGAATTGCTGCCGGCTGATGTATCCATCTAGCTTCCTTTTGGAGGATGTGGTGATTCCAGTTGCCTCCTCTTACATCCAGATGAACCCTTTTAAGAGCAAATAATTGTACACAATTTGATGGCTGCATTGAATTCCTCAGGGCAGGTTTTCTGATGGTAACAACGGTGGACCATGTCCACATAGCGTGTGTTGAAACAGCCATTTGTAGTCTTGGTCGAGACGAAAACCAATGTGACAGGATGACAATTAGGGATGAGCCGAACACCCCCCGGTTCGCTTCGCACCAGAACTTGCGAACAGACAAAAAATTTGAGTGAACATGCGAACACCGTTAAAGTCTATGGGACGCGAACGTGAAAAATCAAAAGTGCTAATTTTAAAGGCTTATATGCAATTTATTGCCATAAAAAGTGTTTGGGGACCCGGATACTGCCCCAGGGGACATGTATTAATAGAAAAAAAGTTTTTAAAACGTCCGTATTTTAAGGAGCAGTGATTTTAAGAATGATTAAAGTGAAACGATAAAAATGAAATATTCCTTTAAATATTGTGCCCTTCCGGTCTGGTATGGATATTAAGGTGAACTCCACACCAATTATTTTTTTAAAAATGGAGTGGGGTTCCCCCCCAAAATCCATACCAGACCCAAAGGGCCTGATATGGACGGGGGGAACCCATGCCGTTTTTTCCTTAATTCTGTCATACCGCTCCCCTTAACCACTTCAATACACTATATTATATATTGTACACTGCACTATATACCCTGCACCGTATTATTTATATATATATATATATATATATATATATATATATATATACACTACACTGAGTGCACTATATACTCTGAACTGCAGTATATATACTATACGGACTGCACTATATTCTCTGAACTGCAGTATATACAGTGGGGACGGAAAGTATTCAGACCCCCTTAAATTTTTCACTCTTTGTTACATTGCAGCCATTTGCTAAAATCATTTAAGTTCTTTTTTTTTCCTCATTATTGTACACATAACCCCATATTGACAGAAAAACACAGAATTGTTGACATTTTTGCAGATTTATTAAAAAAGAAAAACTGAAATATCACATGGTCCTAAGTATTCAGACCCTTTGCTGTGACACTCATATATTTAACTCAGGTGCTGTCCATTCCTTCTGATCATCCTTGAGATGGTTCTACACCTTCATTTGAGTCCAGCTGTGTTTGATTATACTGATTGGACTTGATTAGGAAAGCCACACACCTGTCTATATAAGACCTTACAGCTCACAGTGCATGTCAGAGCAAATGAGAATCATGAGGTCAAAGGAACTGCCTGAAGAGCTCAGAGACAGAATTGTGGCAAGGCACAGATCTGGCCAAGGTTACAAAAAAATTTCTGCTGCACTTGAGAGAGGTAAAGAAGAACCCAAAGATCACTGTGGCTGAGCTCCAGAGATGCAGTCGGGAGATGGGAGAAAGTTGTAAAAAGTCAACCATCACTGCAGCCCTCCACCAGTCGGGGCAGAGTGGCCCGACGGAAGCCTCTCCTCAGTGCAAGACACATGAAAGCCCGCATGGAGTTTGCTAAAAAACACCTGAAGGACTCCAAGATGGTGAGAAATAAGATTCTTTGGTCTGATGAGACCAAGATAGAACTTTTTGGCCTTAATTCTAAGCGGTATGTGTGGAGAAAACCAGGCACTGCTCATCACCTGTCCATATACAGTCCCAACAGTGAAGAATGGTGGTGGCAGCATTATGCTGTGGGGGTGTTTTTCAGCTGCAGGGACAGGACGACTGGTTGCAATCGTGGGAAAGATGAATCCGGCCAAGTACAGGGATATCCTGGATGGAAACCTTCTCCAGAATGCTCAGGACCTCAGACTGGGCCGAAGGTTTACCTTCCATCAAGACAATGACCCTAAGCACACAGCTAAAATAACGAAGGAGTGGCTTCACAACAACTCCGTGACTGTTCTTGAATGGACCAGCCAGAGCCTTGATTAAACCCAATTGAGCATCTCTGGAGAGACCTAAAAATGGCTGTCCACCAACGTTTACCATCCAACCTGACAGAACTGGAGAGGATCTGGAAGGAGGAATGGCAGAGGATCCCCAAATCCAGGTGTGAAAAACTTTTTGCATCTTTCCCAAAAAGACTTATAGCTGTATTAGATCAAAAGGGTGCTTCTACTAAATACTGAGCAAAGGGTCTGAATACTTAGGACCGTGTGATATTTCAGTTTTTCTTTTTTAATAAATCTGCAAAAATTTCAACAATTCTGTGTTTTTCTGTCAATACGGGGTGCTGTGTGTACATTAATGAGGAAAAAAATGAACTTAAATGATTTTAGCAAATGGCTGCAATATAACAAAGAGTGAAAAATTGAAGGGGGTCTGAATACTTTCCGTCCCCACTGTATACTATATGGACTGCACTATATACACTGCTGAAACATTGGGCCTTGGGTGTTGGTGGTGCCAGAACAATGTAGCTCTCACAGTTATTATTTCAGAGGCTGCTTGCCCTCTTTTAGGGGTCTGTGAGCATCTGTCTCTCCTTGGAGGCCTTCCGGACATGATGGGTATTTCTTTTTTTAACACCGCACTACACTGTATACTGTGTACACCGCCTGAAGTGTATTTGAAACTGTACACACTGTGATATATACTGTGTACACCGCGAAACTGTATACCGCCGAATGCACTGTGTATATATAGGCTATGCTGAATGCAGAGTGTATATATGTGTATGTGTGTGTGTGTGTGTAATATGTGTGTATATATATATATATATATATATATATATATATATATATATATATATAAAAAATATAGATACTTCGTCCACTATACGGGCGCTCTTATATACTGTGGGGCGTGGACTTAGTCCCCCTGAGCCATGATTGGCCAAAGGCACCCTGCCTTTGGCCAATTATGGCTCTCGCGGAGGGGCGTGCTGTGACTGGCCAAAGCATGCAGGTCAGATGTATGCTTTGGCCAATCATCATACACTGCATACACCCCATAATGCACTGCGGTCTTGCAGTGCATTATGGGGTGCTCGAATTTGCTGCGAATGCCCCATAAAATTTGCTGTTCGGCGGACAGGTGAACACCCGATGTTCGAGTCGAACTTACTCCAAGGAGCACAACTGGGGGACAGTGGCAGAGCATTGTCATTAGGGTTGCCAACTCATCCCTTTAAACCCAAACACATATGAATTCCACGGGTTCTGTGGCTGATTAAAGTGTTAATTACTTTGGTAACTCACTTGGTGCTTTATCTGCATTAAATTAGCCTCAGAACCTGTGTAATTCAAATGTGTTCGAGTTTAAAGGGATGAGGTGGCAACCCTAAGTCACCCTATACCTGTAAACGCCAGACAAGAAACATCAAGGCAGGATCAGCAACTATTATTTTATTTAAAGCTGCAGATTTAAAATTACTTTTAAAATGAAATGTCAGTGTTGAAGCTTGTGTGATGTTTTACATTAATTTTAATGATGAGTCAACAGCTTTGAATCTCTCTCTCTCAGTTGCTGCCTAGTGAACCTTTGTAGTTGCTTTATAAGTAACTCAGGTGTGTCCTAGTGGCAGAACACCAAACTAAATGCAAATAGGTGTTCTCTAAGCGCTCAGCAGCAAGGAGGCTGTACTTCAATCAGCCTACTCCGTCATGGACAAAATAAAAGCAAAAATGCAGTGTCGTCTTACAGCAAGTCAAAGTTTCTGGTGTAGGTGACAGATATTAGGATCTGCCAGAAGAAGCCCAAACTATGGAACTGACCCCAGATTCCTGCATACTCCTGAATGATGGCCACAAAATGCCAGTCATTGGATATGGCACCTATGCACCCCAAGAGGTGGGTATGCTATTCCTGGTAGTATTTTCTTCTCATGTACAGCTCTTTATACATTTATTACTATATAATTACCAAAAGTGTTCAGAATTTGTAGTCAGCTCTATAAATGATTGCCTTGCTTGTTTTCAAACACTAGTATAAAATTATATGTGACATTTCTGATTGTGGGTACCATTATGAGTTAATGGCACCACAGATCTTCTTCAAAAGTAGTTAGATTTAGTTCACACCTGTGTTGCTCTCTGAAAAGCAATCTGCAGTGAATCCTCAAATTTAATGAGTCAGGTTTGTCCCCGGTACCTGAATGCAGGATATGACAGGGGGTATCATTTTGCCACGGTGTTGTGTACAACCCCCTCCAGCTCCATTTGAAGCTTAGAGGGAGTAGTAAATCTGTGTCTCATCTGCCTATTTTACCGCCCCCCAACTGCAAATGTAAACGAGCCCTAAGACTGGGTTGACACTTATGCAAATTGGATGTGGTTATCCCCACATCCAATTTATATCACAGAAGCTCTGAATGAAGCCGGTTCATACAGCTCTGCAGTCTGCATTGGAAAAGGATCCTGTGTGTCTTTGGCTCCGCTTCATGTGCAAATTCAGGCAAAAATTCAGACCTGATTCGCACCTAAATCGGTGTACAGGGACGCACCGGACCCCCTGCTTAGACCCGCAGCCTCATCAGTGTGAGCCCAGCCCTAAAGTGTAACTATAATCGCTTCTCCTCTCTCCTTCAAAACCACTGGCATCTTTGCTTGGCCTTCTGCCTGAGTTCAGGAACCTTGGTCATCTTGATTGGCTGGGTCAGGATGTACATTTCAAAGAAGATTGTGCACAGGCAAATACAACTTTCATCCAAAATGCAAAATTTTCTAATTTTGATTCAATTTGGAAAAAATGTGTAAATACTGGATGAAAGTTGTGTGGAATAAAAATATAAATAGATCCAATAATATGTCTCTTCTGCAATAAAAAGCATGCCTGCTTGCAATTTGTTTATTCTAAAGTATAGTATCACTATTATGCCCTGTACACACGATAGGATTTTCCGACAACAAAACCGTAGATTTTTTTCCGAAGGATGTTGGCTCAAACTTGTCTTGCATACACACAGTCACACAAATGTTGTTGGAAATTCCAAACGTCAAGAACGCGGTGACGTATGACGAGCTGAGAAGAATGAAGTTCAATAACCAGTGCGGCTCTTCTGCTTGATTCCGAGCATACGTGGACTTTTGTACGTCGGAATTGTGTCCACACGCTCTGAATTTCCAACAACAAGTTTTGTTGTCGGAAAATTTGAGAACCTGCTCTCAAACATTTGTTGGCGGAAATTCCGACACAGCATACACACGGTCGGTGTCCTATCATAGGGATTCTCTGAGCTTCCCAGAGATGCAACAGAATTTAAAAGAAAAGCTCAAAAGTGCTTCTTAGAAAGTTGTCACCAGACTAGGGGTCCCCCAATGGATGATTTCCCCTCACCTCCTGTTCCTGTTCATGTGACAATGCTAACATTTTGGAATTCCCATACCTTTCAGTTAACCCTCGTGCACATGACTTTGAACAAACTTTTCCGTGGATTTCTGTCCAAAGGGCATTGGCCGTGAACTTGTATTGCATACAGACGGCAGGACTTTTTAGGCAACAAACACGAATGTAGTGACGTTTCAACGTACTGACGACACTTCAAAAGAGGACTTCAATTCTCCGACGCCACCCTTTTGGTCAACTTCTGCATTGTTGTCTGATCTTTTGCATTGGTTCTGAGCATGCGTGTTTGTACTTTGTACTAAAGTCCGATGGTTTTGTGTACACACGATCGGACTTGCCGACGTAGGACTTTTGTTGCCGCCAAGTTTGTCTGTTCGCACAGCCAACATTTGTCCGATGAAAACCGAAAAAGTTTGTCCGATGGAGTGTACAAACGGTCAGATGTTGCCTTGAAACAGCTAATTTGCATGTTTGTTGTCAAAGTCCGATCGTGTGTATGGGTCTTGACGGAGACAGTGGTCCCCAGGACAAATACAGAGTCGGATCTCACAGACAACAAAAAAAAAAACTTGACAGGGGTCAATGCTTTATGCTTTCCACACATTTCAATATGTTTTATACTGATGGGCAGGCTGGAGCTTTATTATTTTTTTTAATTTCTAAATTTTTGCTTTTGATGCCAAGCATTATCCTCTGTGTCAGTAGGGTGTGAAATGCACCTTTCAATAAATTCTGAATTATCTTAGAAGCATCTAAAGCTAATGCCATCAATACACACCTTTACAGTAGTGGGCAACACACATAAGAGTCCCACACTTTAAAAAGGTCAGGTGCACTTCCAGTCTATTAAGAATGAATGTTGAGTTAATAATATGTTAATGCAATGGTTAGCCAAAATGGGCACTTATAGTGATTCAGTGGCTGCTGTAAAAGTAGCATAATAATACTTATCTGTTTCACTGCTGGTGAATGCGATTTGCGTTTTCTGTGACAGAGTTAGACTGGCTGCTCAAATCTTTCAGATCCAATTCTGCCATATGTGTTGGACGCCTTCTTTACATGCTGAGTGCTGTGGTTATACTTTCCAATACTGCACTAATATGAAGGATCAGAACCTCTGCAAGCTTGAATGCACTAAAAACCTTTTTTGGCACTTGAACTTTATTACGTTTAGATTTATATTCTCTTTGAACGCACTATATTGAAGGATTTTTTTTATCTATTTCACATAGCATACTTATCACTCATTTATTTAGCATAGTAGATTCATTATGCATTGTCTTTTTATGTATGTATTTAATGATTATTTCTGCATGAATATGATCTAGCACATATAGCACTTTATATTCAATACTCTAGCACTTTAATTTTGGAGAGCAGAACTATATATTGATTTTTTTATTATATTTTTGTTGGGTGGTGTTTGACATGGTCGGTGCTTGCTGCAACCAAACACCTTATTTATTTAGTTCAGATAGCGCGGGAATACCTATTGTATTTATGAAATATCCCATAATGTGATGAACACTTTATGGACACTTTATTTTTTTTTTATTTTTTCACATTTATTTTTACATGCTTTGAGAAGCACAGTTGTGTCAAATAGATGCACTATTACGTGTTTAATATTTGTTATATAATCAGTTTGTTGGTAACGAGCGCAGCTATAAATATATGATTCACGAGTCCCTCTCTAAGTGGGTCGCCTGATAATATTTCTGTATGTCGGGTACTACAATACTGCCGCGTTGTTTTGGTAAGAACCTAATACTAGGTTTTCTGTGGGCCCATATAAAGCTAATAAACAGGGCTTTTGATCGTTTGAAAAAAAGAGGGCATAATAATCAGAAGAGCCTGGAATAGGTATGTAAGTTTGGGTAGGATGGAAATTTTAATAGTGTTGCACCTCCCAAACCAGAAAAAAGAGGCCCTGATTCCCTTTGTGAAATATGTTCTGACTTTTACCGAGCAGGGGTGGAAAGTTTTTAAGGCATAAGTCCGGTTTAGTTGTGGATTGATAAGTGTGCCCAAGTATTTCAGGGCTGACAAGGTCCACCTAAATTTAAAATTAGAACGCAGAGCAAAAACTTGGGGCATGGTATGGTAACACCCATTGCCTCCTATTTGGGTAGATTTATTTTCAGATTGGAGAGAGCACCATATGTTTTAAATTCGCTAAGGAGGTTCGGTATAGATATAGTGGGGTTAGAGAGTGAGATGAGCATGCCGTCTGCGTAAGAAGAGACCTTGTGTTGGGTGTCCCCAAGCTAGATGCCTGAGATGTTAGGGTTACCTCTAACTTTGCAAAGGGTTCCAAAGATTTTTGTAAATATTTTGTAAATACATTTTTGTAAATATTTTATTCTATCTTTTCATGTGACAACACTGAATAAATGACACTTTGTCGCAATGTAAAGTAGTGAGTGTACAGCTTGTATAACAGTGTAAATTTGCTGTCCCCTCAAAATAACTCAACACACAGCCATTAATGTCTAAACCTCTGGCAGCAAAAGTGAGTACACCCCTAAGTGAAAATGTCCAAATTGGGCCCAATTAGCCATTTTCCCTCCCCGGTGTCATGTGAATCGTTAGTGTTACAAGGTCTCAGGTATGAATGGGGAGCAGGTGTGTTCAATTTGGTGTTATCGCTCTCACTCTCTCATACTGGTCACTGGAAGTTCAACATGGCACCTCATGGTAAAGAACTCTCTGAGGATCTGAAAAAAAGAATTGTTGCGTTACATAAAGATGGCCTAGGCTATAAGAAGATTGCCAAGACCCTGAAACTGAGCCGCAGCACTGTAGCCAAGACCATACAGTGGTTTAACAGGACAGGTTCCACTCTGAACAGGCCTCTCCATGGTCGACCAAAGAAGTTGAGTGCACGTGCTCAGCGTCATATCCAGAGGTTGTCTTTTGGAAATAGACGTATGAGTGCTGCCAGCATTGCTGCAGAGGTCGAAGGGGTAGGGAGGTCATCCTGTCAGTGCTCAGACCATACACTGCATCAAATTGGTCTGCATGGCTGTCGTCCCAGAAGGAAGCCTCTTCTAAAGATGATGCACAAGAAAGCCTGCAAACAGTTTTCTGAAGATAAGCAGACTAAGGACATGGATTACTGGAACCATGACCTGTGATCTGATGAGACCAAGATAAACTTATTTGGTTCAGATGGTGTCAAAAGTGTGTGGCGGCAACCAGGTGAAGAGTACAAAGACAAGTGTGTCTTGCCTACAGTCAAGCATGGTGGTGGGAGTGTCATGGTCTGGGGCTGCATGAGTGCTGCCAGCACTGGGGAGCTACAGTTCATTGAGGGAGCCATGAATGCCATGTACTGTGACATACTGAAGCAGAGCATGATCCCCTCCCTTCGGAGACTGGGCCGCAGGGCGGTATTCCAACAGTATAACGACCCCAAACACACCTCCAAGACAACCACTGCCTTGCTAAAGAAGCTGAGGGTAAAGGTAATCGACTGGCCAAGCATGTCTCCAGACCTAAACCCTATTGAGCATCTGTGGGGCATCCCCAAACGGAAGATGCAGGAGCGCAAAGTCTTTAACATCCACCAGCTCCGTGATGTTGTCATGGAGGAGTGGAAGAGGACTCCAGTGGCAACCTGTGAAGCTCTGGTGAACTCCATGCCCTAGAGGGTTAAGGCAGTGCTGGAAAATAATGATGGCCATACAAAATATTGACACTTTGGGCCCAATTTGGACATTTTCACTTAGGGGTGTACTCATTTTTGTTGCCAGTGGTTTAGATATTAATGGCTGTGTGTTGAGTTATTTTGAGGGGACAGAAAATTTACACTGTTATACAAGCTGTACACTCACTACTTTATATTGTAGCAAAGTGTCATTTCTTCAGTGTTGTCACATGAAAAGATAGAATAAAATATTTACAAAAATGTGAGGGGCGTACTCACTTTTGTATGTGTGTGTGTGTGTGTGTGTATATATATAATGTAAAATATGGGAATCCCAAGTGATTTTTAAGTAGTAGGAAATTGCTCAATACTGAACTACTACATCTGAGTTCTATCAGTTATGGTTTGTCTTAACCTTTTGAAGCTTTACAAACCTCCCAAATCCAGAATTTATGAACTGGGCCAAAAACGATTGTAGTGCAGAGCAGAAAAATTGTGCAGAATAGTTTGGGAAGCTCCTGACAGTCCTGCCTGACCAGATGATGGGGCCAAAAGACATCCTGAGCCACTTGCTTAAAGTGGCTCAGGCATTATAAGATAGAAGGGGTGGGCTGCTGGGACTGGCAGTCAAAATAAATGCAGACAAGAGCAGAAGGAGATAAAAGGCAGAAAACCTATGGAACAGTACTGCTTGGAGGGTACACCCTGAAAGCTTGTTCTAAATGTTTGGATGTTAGTGCAAATAAAGTATCACATACAGTACTCAATTATTTTTGTAACAAGTGCACTGATATAGCTACAATCACCTCAAAGTAAAAAGAAGATGTTTGAAGTAGAGACAGGAATCGATGTGCTTGCTCAGAACAACCACAACTGAAGGACATGCCACAACCCCGCACTCTCCTCTGCTGTCATTTGCAGAGCAGAGAGGGTTTTCTGTGCCGCCGGGTAAGGAGTGCTGTCACTCATAAACACAGAAGTGAAGGGCCAATGTCAAAACGAAGGGCCAGCATTGGAGGTGGTGGAATGGAGTTGCGTCAAGTTCCATTTAAAAAAAAAAAAGCTCTGGGTTTACCATTTGAAGAATGATGGCTACACAGAACTCTGAATGATAACTATGAATCTGACAGTTTGCGTCTCAGGCCAGTGACCAGCTGACAAAATGTTAAGGCTGGGTCGAAAGCTGAAGGCATAATGGCACTGGAGTACTGTGTACCTGATAGGATACTGTAGCAATGGTTTACTGTCACTTAAAAAAACAAAACAATGGTTCACTGACATTTGGGACAAAACCATGAAATGCGTTATTTTGACAATTTTTTTTTTTCTTTTTACCCCTCAGGTTTCTAAGAGCTTGGCAGAAGAAAGTGTAAGAATTGCCCTTGAAGTTGGCTATCGTCACATTGATTGTGCATTTATTTATGGTAATGAGGTAGAGGTGGGCCGAGCCATCAGAGAAAAGATTGCAGGAGGAACACTGAAAAGAGAGGACATCTTCTACACCGGGAAGGTGACTGTACATTTATTATGGGGTTTTTCCAAAAATGCCTAACTCAAGAATAAACAGAAACTTGGCAAAAACTGAAAAGTACAAATTTGTATTTGTAGAAACTTCTAAAAAAAATATATATATATATATGTATATATATATATATATATATATATATATATATATATATATATATATATATATATAATATATATATATATATATATATATATATATATATATATATATATATCTCTATCTCTTCATATATAGTCATCCGCACATCAGAAATCAAGCTAGGAGTGGGGTGCCCAACCATTTAAACCAATAAATATTTTTTTTTTAATTATATACTTTATTTTATATAAAAAATAAATAAAATGATAAACAAGATACTTTATTGAGGTACTTTCCACCCTGTACTGTAGCACATGAATACACTACATTAAAATACAGTTCCAATCACACAAATATTACATTCACTCTGCGGTATGATGCCTAACGTGTTGTACGGAGCAAAGTTCCCTGAACCGTCACCTCAAAAGCATCATGTGGCCCCTAAGGTACCACCGAAATACCTAGTGGTGCAATGTCAGGTGTACAGTGCCAGAGTTAAACCCCTGTCCTACATGGAACCACAACTAAAACAAACCATGCAGCATTTCAAAAATAATTCAATAAGCAATGGGTGTGATTGGGGATAACAGAGGGGGAAAGAGTTCACAAACCCAGAGCTATATTAAAAGGAGAAAGACACACAAGGGAAGGTTTCTCCCAAGAAAAAAAAATTCTCTAGCAATACACACCAAACTGAGCATGTGCAGAGTGACTCCAAAGGCTCTGCTTTATCAGGGGATGGATTGGGGACAGTGGAAGAAGGGAAGGATCACAGAAGACAGGATCAAATAGCCTTTTTACACAAAGCAGGGGATTAACCCCTTAGGTTCCACAGTGAGTATAACAAGCATGCTTTACTGCAGACACATTTTACTGTTGTGTGTTTTAGTAACACCTTAGAGTGTCTGTAACCCTAAAAAAGTTTTGATCCTGTTCCCAAAGCATGTTATACAGCACAATGCTTGTGCTGTGTAATTTGGCCCCTTATATAACCTAAAAAACCTGGCTGGTTCTGCCTCCCCCCCCCTGTAAACTAACCACAGTTTATCATGGCTGCTGAGCCCCGACCCTGTTGTCAGTGTGTGTGCCTCCGTCATCCCACTGCTCTCCTCTGTCATCTTCCCCACCCCTACCTGTCAGCTAGTATAAAAAAAATCTCCTCTCCTCCCAGCTGACATCAGTGGAATTTATATGCCCCTCCCGCTGTACCTGTAAGCCTGGGAAAGGAGAGTGGCGAGCAGTCACGTGAGCGCCGGGAGGAATCAGCATTTTTTTTTTTATACAGCACATATAGTGGGGAATGTATTATCATAACATAGTGGCTTTACAACCACTTTAACCACTTCAATACCAGGCACTTATGCACCTTCCTGCCCAGACCAATTTTAAGCTTTCAGTGCTCTCACACTTTGAATGACAATTACTCAGTCATGCTACACTGTATCCAAACAAAAATTTTATCATTTTTTTTCCTCACAAATAGAGCTTTCTTTTGGTGGTATTTAATCACTGCTGGGTTTTTTTTATTTTTTGCGCAAATTTAGAAAAAAAAGCACTTTTTTTTTTAGTTTCTATTGTGAAATTTAGCAAAGAAGTCGTCATTTTTCTTCATAAATTTGGGCCAAAATTTATACTGCTACATATCTTTGGTAAAAATAACCCAAATTGGTGGATATTATTTAGTCTGTGTGAAAGTTAGTCTACAAGCTATGGTGCCAGTCACTGAAATTTGATCACATCTGATCACACCTGAGGTACTGACAGCCTATCTCATTTCTTGAGACCCTAACAAGCTAGGAAAGTACAAATACCCCTTTTTGGAAAATAGACAGTCCAAGGTATTTAGTAATAGGCATGGTGAATTTTTTGAAGTTGTAATTTTTTCCCACAATTCTTGGGAAAATTAAGAAATTATTATAATTTTTTTTTTTACGCATACTTGAAACTACACCACAAAATACATTCTGCTACTCCTCCTGAGTATGGCGATACCACATGTGTGAGACTTTTACACAGCCTGGCCACCTACAGAGATCTAACATTGAAGTTGCACCTTCAGGCGTTCTACGAGCATAAATTGCACATTTCATTTCTCAACCACCTATTACACTTTTGAAGGCCCTGGAGCACCAGGACAATGGGATTGCCCACAAAATGACCCCAGTTTGGAAAGCAAACACCCCAACGTATAACCTATGAAGTATAATGAGTCTTTTGAATGGTTCATTTTTTCCATAAGTTTTTGGAAAACGCGTTTTTTGTTTTCTTTTTTTTTTTTTTCTACAAAAAGTTGTCCATTAATAAGATATTTCTAACACAGAGCATGTACATTGCAAAAATTACACCCCAAAATACATTCTGCTACTCCTCCTGAGTATGGGGATACCACATGCGTGAGACTTTTACACAGCCTGGCCACATACAGAGGCCCAACATCCAAGTAGCACCTCCAGGCGTTGTAGGAGCATAAATTACAAATATAATTTTCTGACAACCAATCACATTTTTGAAGGCCCTTCATATTTCTAACATGCAGGTACATACTAAATAGCAAAAGATTACCTGTGGTTTTAAAAGTGCAGTGGTCCACAGAGGAGAGCATCGGTCTAGGCAGCAGGCAGGGATGTGGTCAGCGACAGCAAAAGCAATCGTCCAGGCAGCCGTCAGGAATACTGTCCATAGTTCGAACAAGCAGAGATACTGTCAGCACAGCCAAAGCACAGCCAGAGCATTGGTCCAGGTAGCAGGCAGAGATGTCCAGGCAGAAATACTGTCCATAGTCAGTAGAGGCAGCAGGCAAATATATGGCCAACACAGCCAAAGTATTGGTCCAAGCAGCAGGAAGAAACATGGTCCATAATGTCCTGGGTCATTACAGGTAGCAATATGCTCAATACAGCAAAAGTATTGGTTCAGGCAGCAGGAAGGACCATCAAGCTTATGGCCAGGGGGGCAGGGGTAGAGGCTTCTCCCACCCAAATCTCTTTGAAGCCTCCGGACAACAGACCCTGTTCTTGGAGCACAGAAAACCAAAAACTGTTTTTCTCTACTCACAACGCTATTCTGAAGCCCCTCACATATGTGAGACCCCTGTGTACTAAAGTAAAAGAGCAAAAGATCAGTCCAAGTGGCAGGCAAAACATGGTCGATTAACAGGCCGAGGTCTGTGCATGTGGAAGTCAGAAACGTGGTTTAAAACAGCAGGCAGAGGCATCGTCCGTAAACAGGCTGAGGTTGGTGCACGTGGAAGTCATAAATGTGGTTTAAATTGGCAGGCAAAGACATTGTCGTTAAACAGGCCAAGGTCAGTTAATTAACATGGAAGGTAGAAACATGGTAGCAGGCAAATGATCCACACAGGTATTTGAAATGGGGAAATGGCAATCTGTTAACAAGGGGAACTAATTTCTAATGGATGTTTTGATAATTTTTGAAGCAATCTCCGATGCACAGGCCAGGTTGGGAGGGACATTGGGGGCAGTAATAGCTTGGATCACTTCTAACTCCTCCTCTGCTGCATACACGGCATTTCTTTTGGCGTCTTCTTCCAGATTCTGTGGGGGGAATGTTATAGGGAAGATGTTGCTCACACTATCAGAACGAATGCTTCCTGGGGTGGGTCCTTGTTGGTATATCAGGGCAGTCACGATGTCTTCAATATACATGATGTAGGTGATTTGTTGGTTTTCAGTTGATTTTTGGAAGTAGACTAACGAATTAAACATGGCCATATGAAATGCAACTTTCTTATACCAGTAATGGGACTTCTGGTTTGACAAATAAGGTTGTAGCACCTGATCGTTTAAACCACAAGGTGTCATTGTGGATGGTAGAGAGGATGTGGACATCTTTCTTGTCCCTCCACGTCATAGCCAACTGGTATAATAATTGTCCACATATAAATGGTATCCTTTAGCCAACAGGGGGTATGCCAGCTCCCAGACAAGTTTCCCACTGGTTCCAATAAATGTGTGGCTCTCACAGGGCTGGAGCTGGGAGTCTTTCCCTTCATAAATCAGAAAGGTATACACATATTCAGTGGCTCGATCACACAATTTATTCAATTTCAACCCATACCTGGCTCGCTTACTGGGGATATATTGCTTGAAGTGCAGTTGGCCAGTAAAATGTATAAGGGATTCGTCCACGCAAATGTTTTGATCTGGATTAAATACTTCAGCAAATCACTGGGAAAAATAATTTATTTTGTACAATTTGTCATGGTTGGGGTAATCTCAGGGAGGGCACTGCAAATTATCATTAAAATGTAGGAAACCCATAATCATGTTGTAGCAAGTCCTGGACATGACAGAGGAACATATCGGCATGGGGTGGGTGGACCAGTAGGCATGGAGTTCATTCTTTTTTGTAAGCCCCATATTAAATGCAAGGCCCAAAAACAATTTCAATTCGTCCAGTATGAGACGTCGCCACTGGTACATGCGGGCGTAGGATGAATTGGGGTTGGCAGCAATAAATTGCTCTGCATACAGATTGGTTTGGTCCACCATATTCTGCAGCAAATCTTGTGAGAAAAATAAATAATAAAAATACAATTGTGAAAAATTTGTAGTGTTGGGCTGCACACCTGGCTGTGCGGTGAAAGGGGGGATTATAGTGGATCCTGAGTTGGCAGGCAACCATAAGGAGTTTGCCAGGGCATCAGGAAGGTAGGACTGGGCCTGGATTCTTCGGGTTGGGTGTGTAATTCCAGTACTGGTACTGGGCTCCTCTTCCTGGGGTCTGGCGCTGCTGGTGGTAGGCAGGTCTTCTGATCTCCTTATTTTAGGAGGGACGGTTTCCTCCACTGACACGGGTTTTTGTGGCGGTACTGATAGCAGTACTTCTGCCGGGCCTGTGCGATGGTACTGATGGCAGTACTAATGGCGGTACCAATGGCGGGCCTGTATGACAGATTTAGATGGGCTGTGTGACAGATCCAGAGATCCAGATGGGCTGTATGACAGATCCAGAGATTTGTGACAGTTCTATGGTGACAGGTTCTCTTTACTGGGGGGGCCGTGTTGTGCACAGTAAAAATGTACAGTAACTGACACACTGATCTCACTCACTGATCCCTGCTCTGTCCTCACACAATCGGTGTGTGAGGACAGAGCAGGGATCAGATAGTAACCGCTCAGATTGTTTACATTTGTGACCGGCTGTGATTGGACACAGCCGGTCATGTGGTAAACAGCCAATTTCATTCGCTGTTTGCTGTGATTGGGGACGTGCTATGTCTGAGGGACACATGACATCCGTGATCGCCGTGCTGCACGCCCCCGCAGCTTATCCTGCTGACCGTCATAACTCCCAGTCAGGATAACGCAACCACTTCCTGACCGACGGACGTCATTATGCTATAGGCCGGGCGGGAAGTGGTTAAGCTTGTTCAAAGTCCTCGTAGTTCTGGTCGAGTGAGTTGATGGAGCGCTGTTCAGCACAGAACACCAACACGCCGTCCATGTAGAGTGAGCACTTGACTTCCATTATGTCTGGACCCGGTGCTGTAATCCCCCCGATCTCTGGATTCCATTTGAGGCAAATCACTCTATACAACAAACAAAAAAGCAGAGATAAAAGAGGGCAGCATTGCCTGACCCCAGGGAGATACGACAAGGGACCAGTTTTCCAGCCATTCACCAACAGCGTACTACAAATGTCATGGTACATTAGGTCAACATACAAACAAAACATTTCCCCAAGACCAAACCTGCACAGGGCTCTGCACATAAACCAATAGGAGACTGTGACACTGTCAAAGGCCTTTTTCGAGATGGAGCAGGGCTGCATGCACACGGTGGTCCTTGATGTATTGGACAGTTTTCTGCATAAGCGCATGCCTTTCCACAACTCTGCGATCACCAATGCTAAAATAGGAAGACAAGGGAACAAAAAGGAAGTGCCACCTAAGTGCAATAAGCTAGGTAAGATGTTAATGACACAGCAACTAATGCACTTACAGGAAGGTGAATAAGATCAAGCTCATCTGTGCTGTGGGCACAAGGTGCAGTCCAGTCGCTGGTCCATACTAATCCACGGGGAGGTGGTCATGGGAGACAAGATGCGCAGTCTTTTCCTGTGGCCACCAGGAAGACACCTAGGTCCGACGTGGAAAGCAGGTGGAACAGGTTCTACAGGCCTGTAGAAGGAGCAGTAGACTCAGAGCGCGTAGCCTGTTTGTTCTCTCCAGTATTTCCTCCCTTGTTGCTTCCCCTGGTTCCACTTCCCGTGACGTCATCGCCTGCGGTCCACCTGCGTTCCACGCCGGAGCTGGCTGTCTTCCTGGTGGCCACAGGAAAAGACTGCACATCTTGTCTCCCACGACCACCTCCCCATGGATTAGGATGAAACAGCGACTGGACTCTACCTTGTGCCCACAGCACAGATGAGCCTGATCTTATTCGCCTTCCTGTAAGTGCATTAGTTGCTGTGTCATTAAAATCTTACTTAACTTATTGCATTTAGGTGGTGCTTCCTTTTTGTTCCCTTGTCTTCCTATTATAGAGCTGGCTTCTCTCTATGGATAGCTGCCACCCACCATCATTTCCTTTTAGGATCTGCCATTGTTTAGCTTATCATATGGACTAATGAACTGTGACTGTTGCATGTATAGAGGTACACATATCTCTGCGCTTACAGTTTTCCTTTTTGTACACGAATGCTAAAAGTCTGATCCAGCCAGATCTGTCCAATGACAGTCTTCAGTCTGTTGCCCAGTTCCTTTGTTAGGATCTTGTAGTCCACCTTCAAGGGAGAGATGTTACGCCAATTTTTTAACTCCCGTCTCTACCCTTCTGCTTATACAAGATCATGATTATACCCTCCCCGAGCGAAGGGAACATTCTGACCTCCACTGCCATCACCTCATACAGCTTGAGCAGGCCTGGGATCCCACAGTGCTACATAGGGCTCCACTGGGAGATTGTTGCAGTTCAGGGTCCTGCCCTGCCTAAAGGATCTGATGGCAAAGTGCAGCTCCTCCAACGTCAAGGGAGATTTGTTGGCTGATGAATCTGCAGGATCAATAGTGTTACTAATACCTGACAAGAACCTGTCGGCCGCTGCAGTGTCTGTTTCTTTTGGGGAATAGATGTTGGTCTAGTATTCTCTAACCATTCGCGTCACAGCCTTCTTCCCCTTCCAGAGTGTTTGAATCTCATTGTGCATCTTCGACAAAGGTGTATGCCCTGAGTGGAGTTTCCTGAAAAAGAGAGAATTACACTTCTCACCTTTTCCCAGATTCTCCACCTTGGAATAGAAGGCGATGTGCCTGGATTCCTTCCCAGTGTCCGTTCAGGCACTTCTTGGTGTCCTGCCTCATGTCCCAGCCACAGCCAAAGACAAAGCCACGGCCAAAGGTCCTGCAAGGACTGCAACTGATGCTTCAGTCTGAGTTCCCTCCTCCTAGTGCACACTTGCTGGCATCCTCTTGCCTAAATAAAGCTGTGCTGACCTTTCTTTCTTCCCAACAGAGTGATGTCTACATGCTTCAGGACTGCGCCTACACCCATCTGTCCTCCCAGTGGACCCATGGTCCCTCCTATTGGTCTGGGGGTGGGGACTGTAAGTCTGCAGGGGTAGCCATTTTTGTCAGGTTTGCATGTCCCACGGTTGACTCTGTTCAGGAGGTCGTCTGCGACCAACATTAGGTCATAGACTGTTCGTGGGCAGGAGAGCTGATTAGTAGCAACATGTACGCCTCCCCTGAGAAGTGTGTATGGCTGGAGCTTTTCCAGACCCTGTGGACCCAACTGGGTGCCCTGGACGTCTCTTGGTGCTACCCCAATGTATCTGTGCATTCCAGGATTAACTTTGTGTTTGATCCCAGGACAGTCAGGCATCACGGACACTCCATGGTCCCTTGCTTTTTTTTTTTCTGACCACAGGTCCATTCACTTTAAGGGTTACCTAGACGAAGGGTTCGCCCCTGGCCCAGGCTCCTGGAAGCTTAACTGCACCCTGCTGGAAAATGAGAAACTGCTTGGAGGAACTCAGGGAGGCCTACATCACCTAGCAGGAGGAGAAGAGCCATGTATCAGCTTTTCCACACTTGCATCTGACAGATGCGAGGAGAGCAGATCGGCTGCTCTCCTGACAGGGGGGCCTGCGCTGATTATCAGCGCAGTCCCCCGAGGATGGCCACCCAGGACAACCAGGGATGCCAATCTATGCCCAGAAATTATGCCAATCAGTGCCCATCAGTAATGCCTGCCAGTGCCTCCTTTACAGTTGATGCCCATCAGTGCCCAGTAGTGCTGCCTATCAATGCCTATCGGTGCCACCTCATCAGTGCCCATCAGTGCAGCCTTATCAGTGCCCATCTGTGAAGGAGAAAACATACGTATTTACAACATTTTATAACAAACGAAGAAAAACTTTTTTTTCCAAATTTTTGGTCTTTTTTTATTTGCTTACCAAAAAATAAAAACCCCGGAGGTGATCAAATACCACCAAAAGGGTACAGTGTTGCATGACCGCCCAATTGTCATTTGTTAAAAAGCGACAGCGCTGAAAATTGGCTTGGGCATGAAGGAGGAAAAGTGCCTGGTATTGAACATAACATAACATAAAACATGCCTTGTATCTGTCTTGTAATGTCTGCACAGACAGCATCTCCGTCTTGTTGAAGCCCAGGTCCGGTATACTCTTCTTACCAAAGACTTCTAGGGTCATGTCAGGAGCTCGGCCTTCCACCTCTTTCAACTTCAGCACGATCGTCTTCTTCATCCAGGGCTCTAATGCAGTGAAGCCCATCTACAGACAGTTTCAGGAGGAGACTTGATCCGGGGTCTTGGTGGAAGTGTTGGGAGCAGGGTTCTTCTTGGTCTTGCTTTTTCCCCATGTTGAGGAGCTTTGCCAGAAGTTGCTTACAAGAGTTTTTGGCGGCTTCCTTTTTGATCCTCAGCATCTGGGTCTTTACTTTTTACAGCCTTTACAGAGGCTCTTTAGCGTCTACCATCCAAAGGTGGTAATGCCTGGGGGGCGGGATAGATCACAAACTCGTTCCCTGTGGGGCTAAGCCTCTAACCCAATAGTAGCAAGCAGGTGAAGAGAAAATGAATTGACGATCCTGCAAAGCCGAGCAGAGGATACTCCACAAGGACCAAAAGGCTTGTGTAGATACAAGTGTGTATCACAAGAGGAGTATGGGTTAACATAAAAAATAAATGTACACTGACCTAGGTGGATGCAGCATTGATCTGATTCTGCATCTGTCCCCCGCTAACTTGAAGACTGTGAACTGAGCAGTCAAAGACTGCTGATCGCTCAGTGTTCCGTGAGCAGAGATCTGGTGACTTGAGCACTAAACTATGAAGGGAGCAGCTGGCTCAGGCTCTCAGAGGCTTACTGAGAAGCTAAGCCAACTGTTGGTCCAGGCTTCTAGGGGATCCCGACCATATGGTCAGGATCTTTTCAGAGCCTGGACCAGCTCTGTGACCTTAGCCGACAGCGGGATTTAGTGGGTCTCAGCAGTGCGGAACGAACTGCACTCCTGTGATCCCCAGGAGAAGTATAGCCAAAAGTGCTTTGGCTATACTTATTCTCTTTTTTAAAAGTTGGTTCACCCAAAACCTATGAAATTCTGGGCCTGCACACTAGGGTGCCCACGTGTCCCGGATTGCCCGGGACATTCCCGCAATCAGCAGGTCTGTCCATGGTCCCGGGCACCACCATTCCGGGACCATACAGTGTCCCGGAATGAATATGATGCAGCCGTTCGCGATTATCAATTGACTGCCGAATGTCAATGATGTCATCCGGCCAGGCCAGCCCAGTGGTGTAGCGTGGGGGTGGGCAGCCCAAGTGACTTCTTCCAGGCTCCAGCCCCTATAATCACCATACACCAGCAACGAGGCAGACACTCCTCAGCACCCAGGTCTCCCCCCGCCCAGGGACTCCAGTGGTGCAGCCTGCCCTGTCCCCAATGATTCCTCAGGTGCGTGCCGCCCACAGGCAGCCCGTGTGTGTGAGGGGGAGGGGCGGTGCTCGATGCAGATGAGTTCATGGCGGCTGCTGGCAGAGTTCCTGGCCTGCGGGGGATACTGAGGTCTGAGGAGCGACTAGGGGATATACATCTATGGATGATCTTCATGGAGGCCTGGAGTGGTGAGTGAAATCCATCGATCTACCTTATGTTTGTGTGGGGGAGTAGTCAGTAGTGTGAGTAGTGCAGGAAGGAATGTAGTGGTCAGGGGGGTCAGATAGGTCAGTGCAGGGGACAGGGAAGTCAGTGTAGTGGGCAGGTGGGTCATGGTAGAGGTCAGGTAGGTTATTGTGGTCAGGTAGGTCATTTAAGGGGTCAGGTAGGTCAGTGTAGGAATCAGGTAGGCACTTGGATCAAGGGACTTACCCAGCAAGAGCACAGGGTGGCAAGTGCCACTGCATCTGGTGTCAGGATATGGTGGCAAGTGATGCTGCATCTGGTGGCAGGAGATGGTGGCAAGTGACACCCTGCATCTGGTGGCAGGAGACGGTGGCAAGTGACACCCTGCATCTGGTGGCAGGAGATGGTGGCAAGTGACGCTGCATCTGGTGGAAGGAGACGGTGGCAAGTGACGCTGCATCTGGTGGCAGGATATGGTGGCAAGTGACACCCTGCATCTGGTGGCAGGAGACGGTGGCAAGTGACACCCTGCATCTGGTGGCAGGAGACGGTGGCAAGTGACGCTGCATCTGGTGGCAGGATATGGTGGCAAGTGACGCTGCATCTGGTGGCAGGAGACGGTGGCAAGTGATGCTGCATCTGGTGGCAGGAGACGGTGGCAAGTGACGCTGCATCTGGTGGCAGGATATGGTGGCAAGTGACACCCTGCATCTGGTGGCAGGAGACGGTGGCAAGTGACACCCTGCATCTGGTGGCAGGAGACGTGGCAAGTGACACCCTGCATCTGGTGGCAGGAGACGGTGGCAAGTGACGCTGCATCTGGTGGCAGGATATGGTGGCAAGTGACACCCTGCATCTGGTGGCAGGAGACGGTGGCAAGTGACGCTGCATCTGGTGGCAGGAGACGGTGGCAAGTGACGCTGCATCTGGTGGCAGGATATGGTGGCAAGTGACACCCTGCATCTGGTGGCAGGAGACGGTGGCAAGTGACGCTGCATCTGGTGGCAGGCTACGGGGGCAAGTGACACCCTGCATCTGGTGGCAGGAGATGGTGGCAAGTGACACCCTGCATCTGGTGGCAGGAGATGGTGGCAAGTGACACCCTGCATCTGGTGGCAGGAGACGTGGCAAGGAACACACTGCATCTTGTGGCAAGTGACAAGCTCAGGGTTCCCAATGATTCGGCATTATGGTGAGTTGAACTATTTCATTATATATTACAATGTAGTAATAGAAATAATATGATTTTATCCTCCTGGCACCATATCAAGCATGGTGTTGGGATGATATAAGGGCTAAAACCAGCCATTCACCTGACAAATTACTCGCTCCTGAAATCCCCGTCAATCCCCGAGTGCATTATTTCTATTATTATATTGTAATATAAAATGAAATCATTCAACTCACCATAATGCCGAATCAGTGGGATCCCTGAGCGTGTCACCTGCCATGTCGCCTGCCACCAGCAGAGTCCGTCCTTGCATCAGGTGCCCCCAGCGGAGCCCCCCTCACATCAGATGTCCCCAGCGGAGCCACCCCTCGCATCAGGTGCCCCCAGCGGAGCCCCCCCTCACATCAGGAGTCCCCAGCGGAGCCCCCCCTCACATCAGGAGTCCCCAGCGGAGCCCCCCCTCACATCAGGAGTCCCCAGCGGAGCCCCCCCTCACATCAGGAGTCCCCAGCGGAGCCCCCCCTCACATCAGGAGTCCCCAGCGGAGCCCCCCTCACATCAGGAGTCCCCAGCGGAGCCCCCCCTCACATCAGGAGTTCCCAGCAGAGCCCCTCCTAGCTTCTTATGGATGAACAGATAGCTAATGCTGTGTTGCACTGCTAGAATCTGATGAACAATGAATTTAGCACAATGAAATTGCTTGTGAGAACCATGCGACACATACAAACCAGCAATTAGCTCTCCTCAGTCCTCTCAGACAGATATAAAACAGATGGGACCCAGTGGCGGCTGGTGCTGTATATTTTGGAGGGGCGACAAACAAGACAACCATCGCCACCTCCCCCCCCCACCTGGTCAGTCTGTCGGTCGGTCAGTCGCTCGTCCGCCCCCCCACCAGCCCCACACTTACCCCATTTAGCAGCTTTGGCTCATTCCTGCATCTCCTCTTCCTCCATGGCGGCTGCTTCCTCCTTGGTGGCTTCACACTGCGTCTCCGGCTTCACGTCGGCTTCATCCTCGGCGGCTTCCCGCCTCCTTCCCTCGGCGGCAGATGATTACATCCTTGTGTTCAGAGGAGAGCGGGGAGGGGCCGCCAATCTTTGCAGCCAATAGGCACACTGAAGAGAGAAGCCGATTGGCTGCCCCTCTCCTCTGCACTGAACACAAGGGGAAATAACACTCGTGGTGGCGGCGGCGGCCATGTTTGTGTAGCCGCTGCCGTTTTTTAGCAAAAACATTCCCAATTTTCTCGGGACAAACTCAAAACCCCGGGAAAATTATCGGGACAAGCTTAAATTGGGACGAGGGTCCCAAATTCGTGATTGTCCCGGGAAAATCGGGACTGTTGGCAACTATGACTATCCCTGTACTAAGTTCTGGGGTCTGCACACTTGCTGTACCCATTATGAGGACTCCCATAGTCCTTGCATTGAGTTCCGAGGTTTGCACAACAGCTGTTCCCTGTATCCCTGCTGGGTTTTAATTTATTTTGTGTTATGAGGAATGTAGCAGGAGCAGCTGGGACACACAAAGGTGGACGGGAACATCCAAAACTCCCAAAGCACTCCAATTATTGCAAATGTTATGTTAGTGCTAGTATATTACTTCATTATATATCTTCAACCTTTTTTTTTCTTTAGCTCTGGCTGACTGACCAAACACCTGAGAGAGTACGACCCGCAATTGAAAGATCCCTGCGAGATCTTCAGCTAGATTATATGGATCTATTCCTTATCCACAATCCCATGGAACTCAAGGTACTATTTAAAAGAAAAAAAAAGATTTAAAACGCAACTTTTATGTTCCCTTTCCTGGGAGCTCCAAAAATTATTTGGGTGTAAGATTCTTCCATCTGATCATATCCTTTTCTGTATATGATGCTGTAAACTAACACTGAATAATTTATTTTTTTATAAGTTTATGACTGCACATCTGCAAGGATGTAAATATTCAGTCTTTCATTGTATCTGTCCATGCTTACTTTTTTTTTTAATTTATTTTGAATGTCTGGTGTAAATGGTCTAGCAGATACTTCCCTGTGAACTGACCGATCTTACAAGCGTTGGCGGCTGGTTGTTTGTTTTTTTTTCTGATTGGCAGGGAGGAGATATAGTGTGAAAATGGTGACTGTTCATTCGCTAATGTCACACAACTGGGTGGAATCAGGGAGCAGCCCACCCTTTTTTGATGCCTATTAGAGGCTCTGGCTCTAATCGCATGCTTCAAAGAAACATACCCCCCCATTGGAATCCATAGTCCGGCGCCCTGTATGTAGATCAGGGGGCCGGACGCATGGATGGGGTGGCGGCGCTAGTGGACACCTAATGGACGGGCTAAGTAGTTTGAAAGCAAAGTCATTTCTGAAGATACACTTACAGAGACTCTATCAAGGAGAAAAAATGTAGGACCTACTATTGCCACAAGGCACAACAATTCTGCAGAACTGTTACTTCTAGGGTGTGTTGCCTGAACAGTGGAGGCTGCTGTGAGATGTGCAATTAATAATCCATCCCTGCTCATGTATTTATTTTTTCTTCCTCCCATTAGCTTTTTGTTGGTGTTGGGCAAAATTCACTCTGCCAGTAAATCCAGCATTGTCTTACCATGATGCTGTGCCCCTGCCAAAGCCAAGTCCCATGCCACTAATCTTTGTTGTGATGTCATCAGGTGCAAGATGCCTCTACCATGTTTAGGCAGCAGGCCCCCTGATGAAATGCCGCCAGGCCTGCCAGGCCTGCCCTATCCCAGCTTTATATTAATTGAATGGTGCTGGGGGTTACAACACAGAAACTGCATTGACCCACACCCCTAATTATAAATGAATAACCAGAAAATTCCTATAGATGGGAGCAGTGAGTAACTCGGAGGTCACAGGGAAGTACAAAAATATATAAAGTTTTAATTTGTTCAAGGTTAAAACAAAGAGAATAAATTTCATGTACAACACATAAAATATGCCAGATGCAGATACAAACATCTACAATTATAACGAGAGAGAGAGAGAGAGAGAGAGAGAGAGAGAGAGAGAGAGAGAGAGAGAGAGAGAGAGAGAGAGAGAGAGAGAGAGAGAGAGAGAGAGAGAGAGAGAGAGAGAGAGAGAGAGAGAGAGAGAGAGAGAGACTCCAGGGTTCCCCTGTAAGTTGAAGCTATAATAATTGCTAAAGAAAAATAAATAAGTAATTTATTGTATAAACCAAAACCAGAGACACTGGAGGATGAGTATCCAGCATCTATATAGCTCTACATATATGCTGTTTCCTACTACGCATGCAGGAGTCACACTGCGCTTTCTGAATGGGACCCCTGCGTGTGTCCCAGAAGGCAGGGGGGAGGGCTGGAAATGACATAGATTGCCATGTGATGATCTTACCAGGAAGTGGGAGTGGGTACCTGTTAAAACCAGGTACCCGCTCCAACCCCCCCCCCCCCCAAAAAAAAGTGCCAAATGTGGCAGTGGTGGGTGGGGGAGGGTGCAAACAAGCGGAGCGTCTTCTTTTGGATGGAACTCCTCTTTAAGGAAGGGAAGGGCAGGACAAACGTAAGGTGCTACATTTTAAAGAATCTCTATATATGTAACCCATATGAACGTTTTCCATATCACTAATAAACATGTTTTGTTTCTTCCACATAACAGCCTGGCGATGACCCTTATCCAATGGATGAGAATGGAAAAGTCATCTATCACAACACAGACATTCGTGACACTTGGAAGGTACAAAGCTAGTTCACGAACTTGAGGAAAGTTTACAGTAAACAATGAAGCAAACTGCATAAACCTGTTTCAGACTTGTCTGGCCATCATCAGCGTAATGTATAGAAAACATGACCTAGTTTTTTACACTACACGGATGATGAAACAGCTGTATGCAGTTTAGAATAAATGGCCCTATAATAAGCTGTATCTCTGCCGTGAACTAGTCTCTCTGGATGAACCATGTGACATTGTCCCTGGAACAGGACATCCAGAACATTCAGTCCTAAGATACTGTTTCAGGAACATTTTACTATGTTTAGCAAGTGAAATACTTTACTTTTATTTATCCTCCTTATTCTCACTTCTCACAAATAGATTTTAACATCACCAGAAATGGCTCCATGTTAAGCTCCGCTCCATACAAACTGGCAGGTATTGCTGAACTCTGGACAGAGCAGATACATTATTGCAGCTCCCTGGCTAATCGGGTCTCAGGAGCTGCTTCCTGATTGGCTGGGAGGAAAATCAGGAAGACAATAGCAAATATTAAATCGCTATTGTCACACAAGTGAGCGGGCTAGGGCGCAGTGATCTGCGCCCCGAGCCCACCCTTTTTTTAAAGCCAATTAGTGCCTTCGGCTCTAATCATGTGCTTCAAAAAAAAAAAACCTAATTGGAATGCATGCATCCAGTGCCCCACATGTAGATTAGGGGCCAGGCACATGGATTAGGTGGAGCGGCGCCCCATATGGACGGGCCGCCATTGATTACATGTATGCGATACCTTCAGCTGTGATAAAAACTCTAATGCATTTAAAAGCATACATTTTGATCTTTAAAATTTAACAAGCAAGGCGTACAAATAAATTACTCCACAGTATTGTAGTTTAGTGATTGACTACCATAATATTAAAAAGCGCTTTGGCCACTCACATCTGTTAATGTGTATATTATATATCTTTTTCATTTGAGGTGATGGAGGACTGTAAGGCAGCCGGTCTAACCAAATCAATTGGAGTATCAAGCTTTAACCGGCGGCAGCTAGAACTCATTCTTAATATGCCTGACCTGCGATATAAACCAGTCTGCAACCAGGTAACTGACACAAGTAATGTATATTCTCCAACAGCATGTGACACCACAAAAACCAGAAGCAAACTAGTAATTCAAGTTTTGCCTGTACTCTTGTCTCATGCCAGTCAGTCATCACAGGGTATGTTGATCCTAGGCCAGTCTAAGTCAGAGGTTGTCAGAAGGGTGAGGTATAAAGGGTGGGGCAAAACCGAGAAAGGACTACAAATTTTGCAAAAGGGCGAAAGATATATAAAGTTTTCTCATAACCTTCATAGAGGCTTTGCACAAATATGAGAATTCCTTCATGACTGATAAAAAAAAAATGTAACAAAAGTAGGTTAAAGGGAGATCCTGTTTTTTAACCACATTAGCCTGGGAAGATTTTCCCCCTTAATGATCAGGCCATTTTTTGCAATACGGTACTGTTTTGCTTTAACTGAACTGCGGTCATGCGGCGCTGTACCCAAACTAAATTGATGCTTCCCCCCCTCCACAAATAGAGCTTTCTTTTGGTGGTATTTGATTACCTCTGCGGTTTTTACTTTTTGCGCTATAAACAAAAAAAGAGCTACAATTTTTAAAAAAAACAATATTTTTTACTTTTTGCTATAAATAAATATCTCACATTTTAAAAAAAACAACTAATTTCTTCATCCATTTAGGCCAATGTGTAATCTTCTACATATTTTTGGTAAAAAAAATCACAATAAGTGTATATTGGTTTGCGAAAAAGTTATAGTGTCTACAAAATAGGGGATAGATTTATGGCATTTTTATTATATATACACATTTTTATTATATACAGTATCTCACAAAAGTGGGTACACCCCTCACATCTTTGTAATTATTTTATTATATCTTTTCATGTCACAACACTGAAGAAATAACACTTTGCTACAATGTAGTGAGCGTACAGCTTGTATAACAGTGTAAATTTGCTGTCCCCTCAAAAGAACTCAACACACAGCCATTAATGTCTAAACCACTGGCAACAAAAGTGAGTACACCGCTAAGTGAAAATGTACAAATTGAGCCCAAAGTGTCAATATTTTGTGTGGCCACCATTATTTTCCAACCCTCTTGAAAATGGAGTTCACTAGAGCTTCACAGGTTGCCACTGGAGTCCTCTTCCACTCCTCCATAACGACTTCACGGAGCTGGTGGATGTTAGAGACCTTGCGCTCCTCCACCTTCCGTTTGAGGATGCCCCACAGATGCTCAATAGGGTTTAGGTCTGGAGAAGTGCTTGGCCAGTCCATCACCTTTACCCTCAGCTCCTTTAGCAAGGCAGTGGACATCTTGGAGGTGTGTTTGGGGTTGTTATCATGATGGAATACTGCCCTGCAGAATACTGCCCTGCAGTATATATATATATATATATATATATATATATATATATACTGTATATATATATATATATATATATTTTTTTTACTAGTAATGGCGGTGATCTGGGATTTTTGTGGGACTGCGACATTGCGGCAGACAGATAGGGTCAAAAGTGTCCTATTTTGGGACCATTTACATTTATACAGCGATCAGTGCTATAAAATTGCATGGATTACTGTGTAACTGTCACTGGTAGGGAAGGTGTTGACATTAGGGGGTGATCAAGGGGTAAATGTGTTTCCTCGTGTGTGTTTCTAACTGTGGGGGGGGGGTGGGACTGACTGGAGAAGGAGACCTATCGCTGTTCATAATTACTACGAACAGCAGATCTGTCTCTCCTTTCCTGTCAGAACAGGGATTTGTGTTTACACGTCTGCTATGACTCTTAAAGGAGCTGACGTACCCATACGGCGATTGGCAGGAACTATCCACTTTGCCGAGGTATATGTACGTGAGCTGGTCTGCAAGTGGTTAAACTGGAAGTTATCGTGCATTTCCAGCAGTTACACCTTTTTAGTTAACCACTTCAGCCCCGGACCATTATGCTGCCTAAGGACCAGAGGACTTTTTCCAATTTGGCACTGCGTCGCTTTAACTGCTAATTGCGCGGTCATGCAATGCTGTACCCAAACGAAAATTGCATCCTTTTCTTCCCACAAATAGAGCTTTCTTTTGATGGTATTTGATCACCTCTGCCGTTTTTATTTTTTGCGCTATAAACGGAAAAAGACCGAAAATTTTGAAAAAAAAATGATATTTTCTACTGTTTGTTATAAAAAAAATCCAATAAACTCAATTTTAGTCATACATTTAGGCCAAAATGTATTCGGCCACATGTCTTTGGTAAAAAAAATGTCAATAAGCGTATATTTATTGGTTTGCGCAAAAGTTATAGCGTCTACAAACTAGGGTACATTTTCTGGAATTTACACAGCTTTTAGTTTATGACTGCCTATGTCATTTCTTGAGGTGCTAAAATGGCAGGGCAGTACAAACCCCCCCCCAAATGACCCCATTTTGGAAAGTAGACACCCCAAGGAAATTGCTGAGAGGCATGTTGAACCCATTGAATATTCATTTTTTATGTCCCAAGTGATTGAATAATGACAAAAAAAAAAAATATTTACAAAAAGTTGTCACTAAATGATATATTGCTCACACAGGCCATGGGCCTATGTGGAATTGCACCCCAAAATACATTCAGCTGCTTCTCCTGAGTACGGGGATACCACATGTGTGGGACTTTTTGGGAGCCTAGCCGTGTACTGGGCCCCCGAAAACCAATCACCGCCTTCAGGATTTCTAAGGGCGTAAATTTTTGATTTCACTCCTCACTACCTATCACAGTTTTGAAGGCCATAAAATGCCCAGATGGCATAAAACCCCCCCAAATGACCCCATTTTGGAAAGTAGACACCCCAAGCTATTTGCTGAGAGGTATAGTGAGTATTTTGCAGACCTCACTTTTTGTCACAAAGTTTTGAAAATTGAAAAAAGAAAAAAAAAAATGTTTTTTCTTGTCTTTCTTCATTTTTTTTTTCTTTTTTCAATTTTCAAAACTTTGTGACAAAAAGTGAGGTCTGCAAAATACTCACTATACCTCTCAGCAAATAGCTTGGGGTGTCTACTTTCCAAAATGGGGTCATTTGGGGGGGTTTTGTGCCACCTGGGCATTCCATGGCCTCCGAAACTGTGATAGGCAGTGAAGAGTGAAATCAAAAATTCACGCCCTTAGAAAGCCTCTAGGTGGTGCTTGGTTTTCGGGGTCCCGTACGCGGCTAGGCTCCCAAAAAGTCTCACACATGTGGTATTCCCGTACTCAGGAGAAGCAACAGAATGTATTTTGGGGTATAATTTCACATATTCCCATGGCATGTTTGAGCAATATATCATTTAGTGACAACTTTGTGCAAAAAAAAAAAAAAAAATTTGTCTCTTTCCCGCAACTTCTGTCACAATATAAAATATTCCATGAACTCGACATGACTCTCAGCAAATAGCTTGGGGTGTCTACTTTCCAAAATGGGGTCATTTGGGGGGGGGTTGAACTGTCCTGGCATTTTATGCACAACATTTAGAAGCTTATGTCACACATCACCCACTCTTCTAACCACTTGAAGACAAAGCCCTTTCTGACACTTTTTGTTTACATGAAAAAATTATTATTTTTTTGCAAGAAAATTACTTTGAACCCCCAAATATTATATATTTTTTTAAAGCAAATGCCCTACAGATTAAAATGGTGGGTGTTTCATTTTTTTTTTCACACAGTATTTGCGCAGCGATTTTTCAAACGCATTTTCTTGGGGAAAAAACACACTTTTTTAAATTTTAATGCACTAAAACACACTATATTGCCCAAATGTTTGATGAAATAAAAAGATGATCTTAGACCGAGTACATGGATACCAAACATGACATGCTTTAAAATTGCGCACAAACGTGCAGTGGCGACAAACTAAATACATTTTTAAAAGCCTTTAAAAGCCTTTACAGGTTACCACTTTAGATTTACAGAGGAGGTCTACTGCTAAAATTACTGCCCTCGATCTGATGTTCGCGGTGACACCTCACATGCATGGTGCAATTGCTGTTTACATTTGACGCCAGACCGCCGCTTGCGTTCACCTTTGCGCAAGAGCAGGGGGGGACAGGGGTGCTTTTTTTTTTTTTTTTATCTTTATTATTTTTTTGCTTTTTTTATCTTATTTTTAAACTGTTCCTTTCATTTTTTTTTTAATCATTTTTATTGTTATCTTAGGGAATGTAAATATCCCCTATGATAGCAATAGGTAGTGTTGAACTCTTTTTTGAAAAAATTGGGGTCTATTAGACCCTAGATCTCTCCTCTGCCCTCAAAGCATCTGACCACACCAAGATCGGTGTGATAAAATGCTTTCCCAATTTCCCCAATGGCGCTGTTTACATCCGGCGAAATCTAAGTCATGAAATGCTCGTAGCTTCCGGTTTCTTAGGCCATAGAGATGTTTGGAGCCACTCTGGTCTCTGATCAGCTCTATGGTCAGCTGGCTGAATCACCGGCTGCATTCTCAGGTTCCCTGTTGAGACAGGAGAGCCAGAGAAAAACACGGAAGACGGTGGGGGTCGGGGTGGGGGGCATTCCCTCCCACTGCTTGTAAAAGCAGTCTAGAGGCTAATTAGCCATTAGGATTGCTTTTACATGAAAGCCGACCGCTGGCTGAAAAGAATGATACCAAGATGATACCTAAACCTGCAGGCATCATTCTGGTATAACCACTCAAACTCGTGAATGGCGTACCTGAAGACAATAAAATGGTTAACAATAAAACACAGTAAACGGTAAAGTATAAAAAATTGCATACCTGAAAAGCAAACATGATAAAACATAATAACAATAAAACATTGCAGAATAGAATACAGTAAAAAAGAGCAGAACAATAAAGAGAGAATAGAGAGAGAGAACAATAAAACGACAATTATTTTTTTTTTATTTTATATATATATTTTTTTTTTACACTTTTTTTTGTAACTAACTTTTATAACTGTAACCGGTTCCAGGTTCGGGTCTCTCAAAATGTGATGGCTTCTTGGAAGACCCTGTGAAAGTGTGCCTAGTCTGTGCAATGCTGTACCCTACGCTAATATTCAACTAGTGTATGGTAGCGTTCAAAACATTCACCAATGCAAAGACCAGGATTGTCAGGACAGGAGGGACAATAACAGCAGGTGTCACGCCTATATCCGCGCTTGCTGCAGACACAACATCTTTTTTGGGGGGGTTCGTTGGGTAGGGGTACTCGGGAGGACATAAAAATGCCTCTCATGCAGCCGACTGCATTTGGTTGGGGATGTGAATGGGGGAATTACGGGTGCTGCAGAAGTGGTGGGTTCCCAATTAGGATTGGCGAAAGCAGCAGGAAGGGCATTATGGGCACAAAGGGCCTGTGTTTGTCTTCTTCTTGGTGGCAGTGGGACACTACTTGTGCTTGCCACCTCACCAGCTTGAACTGCACTTATGGGACTCGCCACGTCACCAAGTGTTACTGCAGTGCTGGTTTGACTACGACCGGGGTGTACTAGGGCGCTGGTGCTTGCCAGTTTACCAAAACACTACCAAAAAAACTGTTGGCGATCGCAGGGATCAGGCCTGACTCTGCGAACACTGCAGTTATGCGTTTAGTGTTTTGTAAGTGACAGTGATCGATCGATACTGCACTTGGGTGGGCTGGGCTGGGCTGGGCCCGGCGGAGGAGTAAAGCGCAGGTGCTAGCAGGTATCTGGGCTGATCCCGCTAACACTGCATTTTTGGGAACCCTAAACTGCTGGGGACACTAGTATAGATCTGATCGGATCAGATATTGATCCGTTCAGATACTATACCACTAAGGGAGGCGTATGCTGTGTGCGTGGGTGTTAGCGGTACTGGCGCTAACCTGATGCTGCCTGGGGCTGGTGCTTGCCAGTTCTCCAAAACGCTACCAAAAAAACTGTTAGCGATCGCAGGGATCAGGCCTGACTCTGCAAACGCTGCAGTTATGTGTTTAGTGTTTTGTAAGTGACAGTGATCGATCGATACTGCACTTGGGTGGGCTGGGCCGGGCCAGGCGGAGGGGCAAAACGCAGGTGCTAGCAGGTATCTGGGCTGATCCCACTAACACTGCGTTTTTGGGAACCCTAAACTGCTGGGGACGCTAGTATAGATCTGATCGGATCAGATATTGATCCGTTCAGATACTATACCACTAAAGGAGGCGTATGCTGCGTGCGTGGGTGTTAGCGGTACTGGCGCTAACCTGACGCTGCCTGGGGCTGGTGCTTGCCAGTTCACCAAAACGCTACCAAAAAAACTGTTAGCAATCGCAGGAATCAGGCCTGACTCTGCGAACGCTGCATTTATGTGGTTAGTGTTTTGTAAGTGACAGTGATCGATCGATACTGCACTTGGGTGGGCTGGGCTGGGCCGGGCGGAGGGGCAAAACGCAGGTGCTAGCAGGTATCTGGGCTGATCCCGCTAACGCTGCGTTTTTGGGAACCCTAAACTGCTGTGGACGCTAGGATAGATCTGATCGGATCAGATATTGATCCGTTCAGATACTATACCACTAAGGGAGGAGTATGCTGCGTGCGTGGGTGTTAGCGGTACTGACGTCGCCTGGGGTGACGCATATCACCGCCGGGCGATCAGGGGGCTAAACCTTTATTCGGTAATTAAGGCGGGTGCCCTGACACTATAAAAAATAAACGAACTAACCAGCGTCACCCGTAACGGTTATACGGTGATCAGTGGTGAAAGGGTTAACTAGGGGGCAATCAAGGGGTTAAAACATTTATTAGATAGTATATGGGGGTCCCTGTCGCTATAAAACACTGATGGCGAACCTAAATATTTACGTCCCTAACTAGCGTCACCAGTGACACTAATACAGCAATCAGAAAAATGATCGCTTGGTGACACTGGCGACAGGGGGTGATCAAGGGGTTAAAACTTTATTGGGGGGGTTAGGGGGGTTCCCTAGACCTAAAGGGGGCTTACCCTAACTGCCCTAACACACTAACTGTCACAAACTGACACCATGCAGTAATCAAAAAAAAAAAACTGCTTGGTGTCAGTGTGACAGGGGGGGGGAGGGGTATCTGGGGGATGATCGGGGGGGATCGGGGGGTAAAGGGGGGTGTAATGTGTGCCTGGCATGTTCTACTGTGTGTGTGTGTTTGGTGCACTCACATTACAGTCTTCTCCTCGGTGCCTGAACGGAAACTGCCGAGCTGAGGAGAGGTGACATCACTTCCTCCGCTTCTGTTTACATTACAGAAGCCGAGGAAGTCTGTCATTGGCCAGGAGCGATCGCGAGGGGGGGAGCCACCAATGAGTGGCCTCCCCCTCACCTTTGATCGCCCCTGACCTGAATGGCACCGGGGGGGGGGGGGGGTCCGATCGGACCCCCCACCCGCGGGCAGGCAAGGACGTACATGTAAGCCCTTTTGCCTGCCCCTGCCACTCTGCCGACGTACATCGTCGTGCGGTGGTTGTCAAGTGGTTAATGTGACAATTGGATAAAAGTTGTCAATTAAAAAAATTAAAAATGTACATTTTTGCTCTCATTCTGTTTCATATTTTCATTATTTTTAAATATGCTCCCTCTAGTGAGCATCTGCATATTGGAATTCTTAATGGCTGTTGAGATAAATTCATCCTGCAAGGATGACTGAATACAAGAATGACAATGTATTATTTTGCAGCCTACTACTGCTTAGAGTCAGCTGCATTAGATTAATCATTTTTAGCAGATTCAGAAAATACCTGCTAATCTTGACAGAAATGCACTGTCCTTGTCACTTTCTGTGAGCTTACCTGGAAGCCCAAAGTTCTCTTTCTTCTGTTAGCTACCAATAGGGTTTCCACCTTTTCTTCAAGTCAAACCCAAACACTTTAGCAGCGCACAGCAATATATACATTTTTGTGTATAAACTATACATATATTTTGCTAATAACATTTCTAATCATATGAAGTTAATAACAAGAGTCCCCCTTTACATCAGAGTCTACAGAGTTCCCCTTTTACACATGAACTCCCAGAGTTCCCTTTCACTTTAGGGGAGACTCTGCAGACTTTGAAGTAAGGGAGAACTCTGGGGACCCCAACATAAGGTATGCTCTGGGAACCCTGATTAAAGGAGGGGGAACACTGCGAGTCTGATGTAAGGGGTGCTCTGAGAACCCTGATTTACCTTGGTGTACTCACTCAGAGGCAGGGGAGAGAAGGGGGGAGACTTCAGTCACAGACAGGGATGGATGGTGAGCTCACTCACCCCTTGGCAGACAGCACCTCTCATCCAGATGTACCTGAGGCTGCTGGACTTCAAAGTTCCAGCCCCCACTATTCTTTTCTGAGGCACAGCCCCGGGGATTGGAGTGTGGGCAGACACAGGGGGGTAGGGGCGGGAGGAAGAGGTGCAGATCGAGTGCTCTCTCTCCTCTCCCATCTGTGTGTGTATGTGCGTTTGGGGGGGGGTTGTTAGTGCTGGCTTTGGGCAGCATGAAAGAGTGTAACAGACACTCTCAGCTTAGACAACTGCAGCCGGCAAAGTCCAGTCTGAATAATGTGTCCAAGTTTTAGGCAGTCTGAAACCCGGATACGTGATTCCAAATCTGAACTGTCTGAGTGAATCCTGGACAGGTGGCAACCCTAGCTACCAATCTCCTTAGCCCTCATTTAATGGAGATAAAAAGAAAAGTCAGTGCTGGGTGACAAAATGGCTTCTTCTCCCCCAACCCTCCATAAATACAGTGGAGGAGTAGATGTTGCCACTTGGGCAGAAAGTGTTAATTGCATAATCACCAGTTGAAAATAAAGGGGGGGGGGGGGCGCCTGAAAAAAAGCAAACTAATTTAGGCACGACTTGCTATCTGCAATATATTACATTTTGTGGGGGGGGGGTTAAGAGATGCATGCTTGAAAATAAACTGCCAAGTCCTTTCAGCACTCGAACATATCAAACTTGGTTTTGTAGGCAGGTTGAAATATGTTGGCTTAGTAAGTTAGTGGCTTTTCCAGGCTGGGGGAAGGGGTTAAGCGTTGTAAGCTCAGTTCTCTGGCTTTTTGGTCCTAGCCAGCCAACCTGTGCTATAAAAAGGGGAAGACAAGTCCAGGGCCCTTTTTTGTCTGCTTCAGTTCCAGCTCACGTTCCAAGGTTTTGGGACTGTTGCGCCTTGCAGTCCGCTGGAGGCACCAGGATTTTCAGAGACATCAAAGCCATGGAGAATGGCAAGATGGACTATCACCACATGGAAGTATCCCTGAGAAGCTGCACTACTGTAGTTAGTGTAGGGAAAAGGATGTTGTATATGCTAAACAGTTATGCTGCAGCTTGTTCAGTAAAGTTACATTAAAGGGTAACTCCACTTTCGTGGGGATAAAAAAGATTGTCAAAAAAATCAATATAGCTTATAAAATTGTGACACAAGTCATTTTGTAATTGAGTGTTCTTTAAAAATTACCCTTCCTTTTTTTTAATCTGCAATGCCGTCATTTTCTGTATAATGCAATATGACTACCTGGAGGCGTTCTGTACACAGATGGTGTACAGAACACTCCCTAGAAATGTAATTTCCTGCTTGTGTGTGTAATTTCCTACTTTCGTGGGGATAAAAAAGATTGTTAAAAAAATCAATATAGCTTGATATGATACTCTCAATCACGTCTAAAGGGATGCAGACCCTATAACTTTCCTCATTCGAGTCTGCTGATTGACATTTATAAAACTACTCTCATACAGATTCACATGGACACAGACAAACAGCAATTTCTTTAGAAAACAAAAGGTAGGTATCTGCAACAATGCTTGTTAAAATCCTTGCAATGTACACAGATCACCCAGAATGGAATGGTGGTGTTGTGTTTTTTTTTCTCAACAAAAGTGAAGTTAGTCTGAAGTTATTCAAAGGGTGCATGTTGGCTCTGGTATATCTAAAGAACCAGGGTCTGTATAGCACACTGGGGTATGAAGTAACACCACTACAAAGGGTTAACTCAGCAAGACAAGGAGAAGTAGTGTAGCTGCTAAGAGTAACCAAGTACAAGTTCAAGACGCCAAACAACCACTCGTTAGGCGTGGTACCTGGTATAGGTGACAGGTCCTCAGGTAGTAAGGAGATCAATGTCTGGCTGCTAGCGGTCAGTGTCCAATAGCAACCGGATCCGAACTCACGTTCCATGACCTGGTCACAAGGTACGGAAACAAAGTAGTTAACAAGTTTACAGTGTGTAGTAACATGGGGCACTTTTCAGAGAAGCTCTGTACTTAAATTACTGCACACAGTGAAGGCTCATCTCTAAGTCAGGGAACTGCTTTAACCACTTGCTGACCAGCTGCCGTCATTATTCTGCGGCTGGTTGGCACGATCCCACGAACCGTCGTAGCTGTATGTCAGCTCCTTTAGGCAGGATAGCAGGCGTGTACTCGCTGCACTGCTGGGGTGCTGATGCGTGTGACCAGCGGTTGCAGGCACGAGAGCCAGATAAGGGATGTGTGTGTGTGTTTGTGTAAACACACAAATCCCTGTTCTGTGAGGAGAGGGGAGGCAGATTGTGAGATCCTACTAGCTAGGAACAACGATCTGTCATCTCCTCTAGTCAGTCCCACCCCCCTAGAGTTAGAACACACACTAGGGAACACAGTTAACCCCTTGATCGCCCCCTAGCATTAACCACTTCCCTGTCAGTGACATTTACACAGTAATCAGTGCATTTTTATAGCACCGATCGCTGTATAATTGTTAATGGTCCCAAAAATGTGTCAAAAGTGTCCGATCTGTCCGCCATAATGTTGCAGTCCTGATAAAAATTACCAATCGTCACCATTACTAGTAAAAATAATAATAAAAATGCCATAAATCTCTCCCCTATTTTGTAGACACTATAACTTTTGCACAAACCAATATATGCTTATTGCATTTTTTTTTTAATTACCAAAAATATGTAGAAGAATACATATCAGCCTAAACTGAGGAAAAAAATTGCTTTTTTTTTTTTTTTTAAATGGGGATATTTAGCAAAAAGTACAAAATATTGTGGGGTTTTTTTGTTTTTTTTTTCAAAATTGTTGCTCTTTTTTTTTTTTTTTTTTTTTTTTTTATAGCGCAAAAAATAAAAACTGCAGAGATGATCAAATACCCCCAAAAGAAATTTCTATTTGTGGGGAAAAAAGGACCTCAATTTTCTTTGGGCACAGCATTGCACGACTGTGCAATTGTCAGTTACAGCGACGCAGTGCCATATCACAAAAAACGGCCTGGTCTTTGAGCAGCCAAATCTTCCAGGGCTGAAGTGGTTAATTTTTTATTCTTCACATAACTGCAGTCTCTGCCTGGTCGTGGGCATTGTTGAGCATGCTCCACGCGAAAGGTACACCCGCATGCAGGGTGATTAAAGGGCCCACCTACGAGTTGACATCTGTCCGCCTTCAATCATGACGAGACTGCCTGCTATGTATCCCACAACCAGTCAAAGCAGAGAACATTGTTACAGGATCATCCGGGTCACTCTGAGATTTTCCAACAACTTTGCTGGTCAAAATTTGGTTTTGGAATGTCTCATTTCCAGTACAAGGACATTTCCTATCAGACAGCCGGGGGTTAACTTGTGCATTGGAAGAAGTTTGATTTGCCAAGAAAGCTTCTAGCACCAAAGCGGCTGGGAGAGGGGAGTGGGGAGCAAAGGGAGGAGTGCAGAGGAACATGTGAAAGCGGGTGCCCCAAGATGGCAACGCACATTTGTTTCTTTGGGTGCTGAGCAGAGAAGATGCTGGGAAGAAGCACATCTTTAAGGCATCTAGACTGGCTGGCCGACCAGAGGGAGCATGAGGGAACTGGAGAACCCTGCAACCATTGGTAAGCGTGCAACCATGGTGTAGCCTACACTGGAGAGGCTGGCAGTAGTAGTAATTCCGGTGCCTTGCAGAGTGGAAGAGGCAGAGAGCTCCATGGGGAAAGGTGAGCCATTTGGGGAAGCAAGGGAAACGGCATGTCAGAACCTAGGTCATATGAGTTTGGCAATGAACCTAGTGACAATGATATTACTGAATGTTGCACTGTAGGGTCGCAGTCAAAGTAGTTCCAATTGACCCTGGAGAAGTAGAGCAGGATCGGGACCGTTCACAGGGAGCTGGGAACTTACAGCTGAGCCAATTGTATGGAGAACACGGGGTAGAAATGTCACTACCTCGCACCCTTGCCAGAACCTTGAGCCAGGGTAAGCCGTTCATTGAGAAGGCTGTGAATCCTTATGTTCCTTAAGGGAGAGGCGATGCAATCAAATTACCCAGGCTCTGTAGGCTGCTGTTGGGGAAGATCCAGCTGTTACCTGTGAACCTACGGAGGTAGCGCTACACTCTCAATCAACTTTAACTATTAATCCTTATGCTGGTAGCATTAATAAATGGATAGGAAGGTATATTACATGCACTTGTTTTAAGCTTTTTCTTTACATCTCTTTAGTTGGTTTCTGGTCTAAGCCAAAATGATGTAATACATCCCAGGAGTCTTCATGGTCATTTTTATTTCTTTCATCTGGAGGAGGGGCTTTCTCAGACGAGCACACCCTCATACCTGCATGACTGAGCTAAGGGCAGATGGATTACAGGAAGTATAAGCTACATGAATCATCTGCACTTACTCAAGATGGCCACAGCTAGAATTCATGGGGGGGGTTTTTTAAAGCGATTTCTCAACAAAATAAAACATGGAGACATGGATGGATAGGTGAGTTTGCTTTGAATATAAAAAAAAAATGACGTAAATAGCATTTTTGGTTTGTGGTACTCCAATACAGCTGAGTTCTATTTTATTATGATTCTAGAAATATGAACACTAAATAATTTAATTATAGAAGATAAACTGATGAAATTTACCTGTGGTAAATATTGTAGGTGAATATAAAAAAAGTAAAAATGTTATACTTCTACGTTTAATGTCCTCTGCAGGTAGAGTGCCACATCTTCTTCAACCAGACAAAACTGCTAGGATTCTGCAAGTCACATGACATTGTATTGGTGGCGTTCGGTGTCTTGGGATCCAGTCGGGATGCGGGCTGGTAAATATTGTTGTGCTGGTAGAATTATACTATACCATACTATTATAATTCTTGTGTTCTTTTATAGCTAGGGTGTTTGTGTAGCGTTTGATTCCTTGGTCTACAATATAGACAAAAATCCAGTATGTAATATTTATGAACGTGTTAGCTCAGCTGTTCACAACAGAACCCAGAGCAGGCTTTTACCAGCTACTGTGCTACCAGCAGTTCAGAAACTTTAAGTTCCAATGCACCAGCAGTCACACTTTTCAAATTTAGAACTTAGAAAAGAGGTACAACTCAGAGCATCAAACAGATAACTGTTTGCTGTTGCTTAGTTGCCAACTGTCCTGCATTTGCAATAGGCTGCCCCAACATGGTCTTGTCCCCAGGCTGAATCCCGGAAATCAGAGATGTGTAGACAGGTGCCTACAAAGGGGCTGTGTACCTGTTTTTCCTGTCTTTGTTCATGTCCTCAAGTTAGTTGAGCTAGCCAGGTGCCAAATGTTACAATGCTTCAATGTTTGTATGCTTTCCTGTGTCCTCAGGTTGACCTGAGAACTAGGGCTAACCAGGTTGTAGATATAGCACCTTGGAGTTTAAGTAGGGTTGCTCCTCACAAATTTACTTGCCAGGAGTAGTTATTCTGGTTGATTGCTAGAGATCCATTGATTTCTCCCTAAGTTTGGCCTTGTTGCACTTTTCTCTTCTACCACTAGGTGGTCGGGTACTTTGTTGGTACTAGATATGAGTAGGGCAAACCAAAGTTGGGTTATGGATATATGGGATATCTAAGCCAATGGGCAGGGGTTTTCTTGAATACCTTGGGCTGCTGGGAGAGCCTATATATTTGGGTGAGGTCAGGTGATCTGTTTTCTGTGCCAACTAGACGGCTGTCCTCGGTGGACTTGTGTCGTATTGCCCAGGCTGCTAGGCCGGAGATTGGGCCTATCCCGAGGGGAATCTGGCTGCTAGGCTGTCTGAGGGTCTATCCAGAAGCAAGAGAGCAGCGCAGGGTTGGGATTGCAGCTGGCAATCCAACCAGAAGTGACGGTTCTGCCGGCCGGAGAACCTGTCATGGTCGGAGGTAGAGGGGAAGCTGTCGCCAATAAGGGACTATTCGCCTTATTACCAGGGACCACAGTGAGTAACTGAAGCAAGTACCGGAGCAGCATTCTCACCAACCAGAGATGATGAAGAATCGGGAAACTTCAGTGGGTATCAAGTCAGGGACCCAGCCAGCGGTGCTGATTCTTGCAGAGCAGCCTTGTGTGTCAAGCTAGGGACCGAGCAGGCCAGCGGGGGTGAAGCTTGAGAAGTATCTAGCGTGCCAAGCTATGGACCCAGCAGAGAAGTGGGGGTGATGCTTGAGGAAGATGCCACCGTGAAGATTGGAGGTGCTCAAGGGATTCAGTGGCAGTGAATCAGTGGGTCTAGTGAGAGACCAGGAGCTCAATGTATTGGAGAAGTTGTAGTGAAGTTGAAAGAACTGTTGCGCTTTGTGTTAGGAACTGTTAACCGGTTCAATACAGGGCATTTTCACCCCCTTCCTTCCCAGGCCAATTTTTAGTTTTCAGCGCTGTCGCACTTTAAACGACAATTGCGCGGTCGTGCGACGTTGTACCCCAAAAAAATTGACGTCCTTTTTTTCCCCACAAAAAAAGCTTTCTTTTGGTGGTATTTGATCACCTCTGCGGTTTTTATTTTTTGCGCTATAAACAAAAGAAGAGCGACAATTTTGAAAAAAACACAATATTTTTTACTTTTTGCTATAATAAATATCCCAATTTAAAAAAAAAAAAAACACATTTTTTCCTCAGTTTTGGCCGATACGTATTCTTCTACATATTTTTGGTTAAAAAAATCGCAATAAGCATGTATTGATTGGTTTGCGCAAAAGTTATAGCGTCTACAAAATACGGGATAGATTTATGGCATTTTTTTTTTTTTTAATTATTTATTTTTTTTAGCGGCGATCGCGATTTTTTTTTCGTGACTGCGACATTATGGCGGACACATCGGACACTTTTGACACATTTTTGGGACTATTCACATTTATACAGCGATCAATGCTATAAAATTGCATTGATTACTGTGTAAATGTGACACGCATTGAAGGGGTTAACCACTAGGGGGACACAAGGGGTTAATATGTTTCCTAAGGGAGTGTTTCTAACTGTAGGAGGAGGGGACGTACAAGGGGAGGAGACCGATCAGTGTTCCGCTGTACTAGGAACACAGATCGCTCTCCTCACAACTGACAGGACCCGGTTAACGGTTAACGGGCAATCGCGGGTGCCCGGCGGACATCGCGGCCGCCGGGCACAAGCACCGGGTCTCGAGCAACGCGGCGCGCGCGCCCCCTGGACCGACGGGAATCCCAGGCCGTCATATGACGTCCACCCAGGATGGGAGATCCCATCTGTGGACGTCATATGTCTATGGCTGGGTAGGGAAGTGGTTAAAGACTGTTGCCATAGAAGACAGCATTTCTGCACATGCAGATGTGGCATCTTGCTGGATGCCTTTCCCTGCATGGCTGTCCTCCTATCGAAGTCTGCCAATTAATCTGGCAACTACCTAAGGGTGTCCTTGCCCTAACCCTCTCTCCCCCCAAAAGTACAAAAAGGACTATTAAGAGAAATAAAACCTCTTTTGCATCCAAGAAGTGTCTGGCGCCCAATAACTTTAACCATCTTACACCCACTATGCTTCAAACCCACCACATACAGAAGGATATCAGCTATCCCTGGCCCTAGAGGTTCCCATCAGACCGAAGGCCTGGGACCTTCCTACATAAGGCTTAATGTTTTTCCCACCATTTTTGGTAAGGATACCACCCCTACAGGACAAGGGCTGCCTCTAAGCCCCTGGCAGGGATCCTGGCGATATACTGCCACGATGTAGCTGGTTACATTGCAGGGGGGGGGGATTATGGCCTTCTGTATAATGTGGATTATGGCCTTCTGTATAATGTATGCACACTATATGGGATGTTAGAACAGGAATTGTGCTCAAACTGCTTTTTGAGAACTGTACTGTATTCCGCAACTATCTCAGTAAAGGATCTTGTTTGTTTACTTGCTTTGCCTGGTCAGAAGTCTCTTAACCGCTTGCCGACCAGCGCACGCCGATGTACATCGGCAGAATGGCACTGGCAGGCAAAAGGGTGTACAGGTACGTCCCCTTTAAGAAGCGGTGTCGCAAGCGCGCCGCTGCGGACTCCGTGACCGCGGGTCCTGCCATGGAGAGAAAGAACGGGGAGATGCTTTTGTAAACAAAGCATTTCCCCATTCTGACTAGTAACAGGACAGTGATCACAGCTCTCTGTCATCGAGAGCAGTGATCACTGTCCTGTGTGTTCAAGCCCAGCCCCCTCACAGTTAGAATCACTCCCTAGGACATACTTAACCCCTTCACTGCCCCCTAGTGGTTAAGCCCTTCACTGCCAGTGTCATTTACACAGTAAACAATGCATTTTTATAGCACTGATTCCTGTATAAATGACAATGGTTCCAAAATAGTGTCAAAAATGTCTGATGTGTCCGCCATAATGTCGCAGTCCCGATAAAAATCGCAGATAGCCGCTATTACTAATAAAAAAAAAATGAATAATAAAAATGCCGTAAATATCCCCTATTGTGTAGACGCTATAAATTTTGCGCAAACCAATCAATATACGCTTATTGCGTTTTTTGGGGTTTTTTTTACCAAAAATATGTAAAAGAATATATATCGGCCTAAACTGAGGACATTTTTTTTTTTATATATATATTTTTGGGGGATATTTATTAGAGCAAAAAGTAAAAATATTGCTCTTTTTTCAAAATTGTCGTTTTTTTTTTTTGTTTATAGCGCAAAAAATAAAAACCGCAGAGGCAATCAAATACCAGTAAAAGAAAGCTCTATTTGTGGGAAAAAAGGATATCAATTTTGTTTGGGTACAATGTCGCACGACTGCGCAATTGTCAGTTAAAGAGACGCAGTGCGAATTGCAAAAAGTGCTCTGGTCAGGAAGTGGTTAAAGGGGTGCATGCACAGAGTATTAAAAGAACAGAGCTCATACACTATGGCATAGGAGGCCAGAATACCTTAAGGGCTGTCTGTGGTACCTGTAACCGTCATTCCACTTTTTTTTTTTTTTTTTTGCCACGAGCCTGTTGTCTGGCATGTTATACTCCCCTGTTCCAGATGTCAGCGTTTGCCGAAGAACCTTGCCAGCTGGGTGCCGACGGTCTGCCTAAAGTTGCTGTAATGGATCATGCCTGCCAAATTGTGGGTATTAAGGGTGTCACTGAAGCATCCCCTAAAGAGGCTGGTGTGGTGTAGAGCTTTGATTCCCTGAGTACGGATCAGGTAGAGTCACTAACCTACCTCCCAATGGAGGTAGGTTAGTGCTCCTGAATGTCCACCTCAGCTGTGGGTCAAATGGTGCCTTCTGTTTTGCCTCTCCAATCTAACCATTGAAATCATGATCTCCGTAACTTACAGTTGTGTTGAGATGTCGATAACCCCAATCTTATTTGGATAAACAGACAGTGACTCGATCCAGACGACACCTTGTTGATCTTGTGAAGTTTAATCCATAAACTGTGAGGATCTTACCACAATGAACATCAGATAGGACAAAAGATCATAATGTGATCCAGTCCATGAGACATGTGCTGAGATACATTACTGGGAAATTAACAAAGGGTGAAGCTAACTATACAGGATAAGCTGAGATACAGGAAGGGGAGGAACCAGGGACACAATAATACATATAACATTTAAAGGCATATCGCAAAGCACGTGAAACATGACACCTTCTCTAGACCAGCTTGATAGTTCCAGCTGAAGAAACCAGTGTCTATTGGCTGGTGAAACGCGTCAACAGCGTGACATCAGCACATCACTGGGAACCGCGTGCTTGCTGATCTGACTTGTTTGTCAGCATGGAACAAATAGCTGATGGCTGTTTTCCTTCCTGGACATACGTGGAACCATACGGAGGTGGCAACTACACAGTAAGAGATCTCCCTCTCCGGCTGAATGCATCTGTTGGCCAATGCGGAGCGGCATTTATGGCCACAGCCTTCGAGGAGTAATGTAATGCTATCAGTGGACGATGGACTTCGTACCTTGGTGAGAGTACCGATACCCCATTCAGTACTTGAATAGATACATCCCTACTCAACATAGCAATCCCCCTGTTGATATTTGTTTGAGCATACATCTGCTGCCTCTGCATCTCCTATATATATTGGCTAATTATGAACTTTCCAACCACGCTGTTTGGTTCATGTGCTGCATTATCTGATCACTCATCTAAGCTTAGAGTCTGTGCCTCTACCATGGTATGACTTTGCTATACTGTCATTTTGTCATACATGATCAGAACATTCAGATCTTCCACCCGCATATCCAGTATACCACACATTTGGTTTGTGTTTGTTGAACTTTTATTTTTGGGACCTTTTCTACAGTAATACCCAGCTCACCAAGAACGGGGTTCTTCCCTTTTGCAATCCATACACAACCAATTATCTCATCTATAGTTTATAGTGTATGGAAGTGGTGAATATCTGGTGTATATGTGTGGGTTGTGCAGCCCCAGCTCCCTATGTTTTTAACCCTTTGACAACGTTGTCTTAGTTTTAATTGGTCTGTGTCAGCCATCTATCATTGCTATTCTTTTTGATTTAATTCATTGTGGAATTTTTTGTACTAATAAAGCCTGTTTGTATTTATCTAAGTGTTCTGTTTTGACCCTCTTAAGAGAACTCTATTCTGTATCCTATAGCAACCATGGGATGGGTCACTGGGAGAGAGGAGGCAATGCATTCTATGCATTCAGATAGAAAAAACCTTCAGTGTGCAGCAGCCCCCCTCATCTGGGACTCTCCCTCCTGATTGGCTGAGACACAGCAGTGGCACCATTGGCTCCTGCTGCTGTCAATAAAAGTAATTTAGCCAATGAAAGAGAGGGGATGGGGCCAAGCCGTGGCTCTGTATCTGAATGGAGACACAGAGCAGTAGCTCGGCTACGGTGCCCCCATAGCAAGCTGTTTGCTGTGGGGGCACTCGGCAGGAGAAAGGGGTCAGGAGCACCGACGAGGGACCCGAGAAGAGAAGGATGTGGGCTGATCTGTGCAAATCCACTGCACAGAGCAGGTAAGTATAACATGTTATTTAAAAAACAAAAAGACTTTAGTATCACTTTGCTGTTGTCTGTCACATGACCATAGCTCTCTGCCTTGGGTTTAGGCATTAGTGAGTGCAGTTGTACTTGTCCCCACAAGGGTGCCTAAGCCCCACTCACAGAGATCACTGTTATAGCAGTGTTCAGCCCTTTACTATATGATTAGCTGTGTCCAATCACAGCTGGTCACATGTAAACAGACTTGCCGGTTATCAACAGTTCTTTCACGTGCTGTCTCTGTGTGAGGAAAGGAAAACTGATAACAGGCAAGGTTGACCGGGGACAGTGATTGTATTCTTTAAACTGATAATCAGTGCCCTGATAATCAGTGCCCTGATAATCAGTGCAGCCCCATCAGTGCCCATCAGTACAGCTTATCCATGTCACCTCATCAGTGGCCATCAGTACAGCCTCATTTGTGCCCATCAGTGCCGCCTCATCAGCGCAGTCTCAGCAGTGCCCATCAGTGCAGCCTCAACAGTGGCCATCAGCGCAGTCTCATTATCGCACATCAGTGAAGAAGAAAAATGATTTATCTGCAAAATTTTAAAACGCAAACTAAGAACTTCTTAATTTTTTTGCTAAATAAACGTAAAAAAAAAAAAAAAAAACTGTGGCGATTAAAAACCACCCAAAAAAAGCTCTACCTGTCTCAAAAAATAATAAAAACGTAATTTGGGTACAGACAGTGTTAGTCCAAATTTCGTATTTAGGCAATGATCTTTGATTCAAGACAGATAGTACTGAATTTTTACCAGGGTGAGAATAGGGGCAATCCTTCCACCAATAATAGCACATTTGAATGAATGTGCATGTGTAGGCAGTGTCCCTGGATAAACAAAGTGAAATTACTATTTTTGCAAATGGATTTGAATACAAATTACATCATGTTAATTGTAAAACTACAAGTTTTTGTTTATTTGATGCACTGCTGTTGCAGTGCTTTATATGTAGGAAACCGAGTCATTTTATATAAGAGCTATTTGATTGAAAATGAGACAAATTTCAATTCCAGTAAGTAGGAATATGCCACAATTACAACACACTGTAGGTTAGTTTTGTGGCTTTGGATTGTATAGTTGAGGACCCAAGAGGCAAGGACTAATAGTTAAAATTAAATAGTTGGGACTGAAGGCTGTTGGATGCAATCTTTAAAAGCAACTCAAGCCCCTGGTTTAAATGAGCCCTTGGTTACATATTCTTTTTTTGATCTACCACCCTCTTTATGGATTTTTCTATGGACTGTCATTATCTAGATATGGCACAGCAGTATACAGAATACCTATTCTGTATTCCTTATGTATATTTGGATGTCCTTTTGCTAGACATTTGGGTATGCAGAACTACTAACAAGGTTTTAGAACTAATTTTTAATTTAAATAATTTTATGTATTTAACCACTTCAATAACTTTTGCACCTTCCTGCCCAGGCCAATTTTCAGCTTTCAGTGTTGTCCCTTTTTTTTCCATTAAACATATTTTTTTATTGAGCAAAAATATAAAGATATACAGCAATAAAACTTATTGAGACATACATCTAGCATAATGTACAAAATTGCAGTAGGTATCTTACCATGACCTCCCCCATGTTGTAAGTATTAACACAAGTTATCCTTTGTAGAACCATTGATATTCAGTAGCACTCCCAGATTGAACATGCTGTGCCGGCATGATCATTGCCCCTCCCACCATATATATTTAATGTGGAGGCAAGTAGGCCCGCAAATCCTGTTACGTCCATTTCCCACTCATATGCAGGTTTCAGGCGCCTTAATCCATCTATCCCATATTTTTTCGTACTTTGAAGGGCACCCTCTGTAAGAATATACAAGTTTCTTGTAAGGTAAAGTAGTATTAACTTCCGCTATCCAGTGTGCAAGCTCCGGAGAGTTAGGTCTCATCCAGACTCTAGCTATGACCTTCCGTGCAGAAAAGAGTGTTTCATGTAGAAATATCTTATTAAATTTATTTATCTCTGGGTCTGGGAATATTCCCAGGAGGCATGTTTTGGATTGAAGTGTTACAGGAGAGCCCATCATGTCATGTAGGAAACGTACCACCTGTGTTGCAAAGGCCTGGATCTGTGGGCATTGCCACAGTAGGCGAAAGAAAGTGCCCACACCTTGGTTGCACATTGGGCATATAGTGGACTGACTGTGCTTGTATCTGGATATTCTGAGCGGTGTGAGGTAAGATCTATGAATCATAAAAATTTGGGTTAAGCGGTCCGACAGTTTAGGGGATACTAGTTTGCACGTGTCTAGGGCGTCACTGCCCACCTCTCCCTCCCATCTAGACTTCAAGGCATATGCTGACGTGGTTGCCTGTGGGAGCGTCAGCATCATATAGAATTGAGAGATTAGTTTTTTTTGGGTCGGGGCATTTTATTGCTTCCATTAGGGGGTTGCTAGCTGGCATGAGGTTGTCTAATGGGAACTGTGTGCAGAAGGCGTGGCGAAGCTGTATATACCTAAAAAAACATCTGGTTCGGTAATGTAAATTCAGGTTTTAATTTGTAAAAAGTCTTCAGCTTGCCATTATAGGTGATGTGAGACATATAAAATACTCCCTTTGAGCTCCACACCTCGCTGTCTGGGATTGAGTAGAATTCAGATAGACTTGTGTTGTGCCACGGGGGGGGGGTGAAGTCATGTATTTCTGGCATATGCAGCCTATCCGAGGCTAGATTCCAGACCCTTATGTAGTGATACAGCAGTGATTTGCAATTGGCCATCCTTCCCTCTTTTCTCGCTTCTCCCATTATTGCTACTAATGAATCCTGGGTCATCTGAAATCCCCCTAGGACAGAGAAATATCCCCCTGTCCACTTTGTCAATGTGAAAGATTTGTGACAATTGAGCTGCAAGATAATATGTATTAGTCAGGTAAAGCTGTTCCTGCCAGGTCTGTGGGTTTTTTTTAGTTTGTGCAATGGGAGTTTGTGTCTATTGTTGCCCCATATAAATGGCTTCAGGATAGTTTCCATTTATTTGAAATGCCTGAGCACTAAGTACACTTGGGAATGCCAGACCATGTATAGAATTTTGGGTAGGAGGACCATTTTAACTAGATTTATACGACCCATCACTCCCAGTGGGAGACGAGCCCATATCTGAGTCTTCTGCTTAAGCATTTCATATAGCGGAACTATATTGAGTGATACATAATCTGCTGGGTCCCGTGTAGTTCGTATGCCCAAATATTTAATGGTATCCACTTTCTGTAGGGGGAGCATGGCTCTATCTCTTGGCGGTGGAAAGCTGTCTAGGGGGAGTATCTGAGACTTGTCTCAATTTATCCCAAGGCCAGATAATGTGCCAAAGTGTTCAATCAAGGCCAGGGCCAGCAGTAGTGATTTGCCTGAGTCATCTAGGTACAGTAAAGTGTCGCTCGCATATGTACTAATCTTTTCCATTACTCCCCCCCCTGCGGAGTTCCAATATCTCTGGGTGTGCACGGACAGCTATTGCAAGTGGCTCTGCTGCCAGTGCATATAACAGTGGTGACAGAGGGCACCCTTGTCTCCTACCTCTGGACAAAGGAAATTGTCCAGACGGCCAGCCATTTGCCAGCACCCTTGCCACCGGAGCCTGGTATAGGGACTGTACCCATTTTATAAATTTGGGTCCCAAGCCAAATCTGCTCAAGCATGTCCATAGGTAGCTCCATTCTACCAAGTCAAATGCCTTGGCAGTATCGAGGGCTACAGTTATCCTAGACCCTGTATTGTCATGGGTAGCCTGTAGGTTTTTAAACAGCCTTCTGAGATTGAAAGACGTATTTCTGCCTGGCATAAAGCCCGCCTGATCACAATGTACCAGAGACAGAATGACTTTATTAAGGTGGATGGCAAGCACTTTTGCAAGTATCTTGACATCTACCTGAAGCAGAGATATGGGGTGGTACGATTCAGGGATGTGCAGGTCCTTACCAGGTTTGGGAATTAGTACTATGGTTGCCTCTCTCATCGATGCTGGCAGGTCAGAGCCCTCAAATATGGCATTGTATAGTATGAGTAATCTAGGGACCAACAGCTCCGAGTAAGTGGAAAACTCTACAGGTAGACCATCTGATCCTGGTGCCTTAGACCTGGGGAATTCTGCTATGGCCCTGAAAATTTAGTCGGACGTTAATGGAGCCTCCAACTCCTCAGCCTGTTCATCAGATAATCGGGGAATTGTTAGCTTCTCAAGGAAGGATTCCATTCCAAGGAGGTGTCATGTGGAGCTGTCGTTGTGTACAGATTACTAAAGAAGTCTTTAAAGATATCTGACACCCTGTTTGGCTCTGTCACTAGTGCATTGTCAGGGGAGCATAGTGAAATCACCATAGGAGGTCTCTCCTCGCAATGCACCAAGTAGGCCAATCGCTTCCCAGCCCTCTCCCCATGCTTAAATGCCCTTTACCTATGAAAGAAAAGTTTGCGCCTAGATTTTTCATAATGCAGTTGGTCCAGCATCCTGGAGCATAGTTTGAGGCTGCTTGCCCTATCTACAGTGGGGTTTTCCAAAAACGCCCTCTCTGTTCTGCGTAGGTTATCTTCCGCCCTGTCTATGGCTATTGCTGATGTTCATTTAAGTCTATTAATTCTTGTGGTGAGAGTCATACGGGCATGTTTTTAAACGCTTCCCATACTGTCTGAGTGCGGGTAGAACCCTCGTTAGTCAGGAAATATTGTTTTCAGTCTGCTGGGAGGTCGTCATCCTCCGGGAACAGTATTAGCCACAAGGGATTCAGCCGCCACGCAGCCAACGGGGAATTATGTGGAAGAGGGAGTGTGGTCCAGTAGGGGCAGTGATCTGGGAGAAAATCCTATGTCCGTCAGTTTGGGGAGGAGTGTTTTAGATACCAGTATAAGGTCTATACTGAACATGGAGTGATGGGACGTGGAGAAGCAGGAATAGGCCCTGGATGTAGGATTCCTGGCCCTCCATGTGTCAGCTAGATTGAAGTCAGTCAGGAGTCTAGCAAATCTTGTGGGGTGGGGGGATACTGGTAAGGGTGCTGACCTACTCATTCTATCCAAGGCTGGGTCTAAAACGTTATTAAAGTCGCCTAGCCATATAGCTGGGATATTGGGGTACAGGGCCATGAAATCAAACCCAGCAACAAGAACAGTGGAATTGAATGGTGGTCGGACATAGAATGCCAATATGAGTATCAAATCTCCAAGTAGTTTAGCCTTTAAAAGTACATATCTACCCATCGGGTCAATCTCTGAACCCTGGAGCTCAAAATGCGTGGTCCTAGCGATTAAAATCGACACCCTCCTTGAGTGCGAGGTGTGGACAGAGTGGAAAACCCATCCTATCCATGGATGCGTAAGTGCCCTGTGCATGGGGCCCTCGGTGTGGGTTTCCACCAAAACCACCACATCCGCCCTCTGTTTCTTAAGCAGCGAGAATACGGCTGACCTCTTTACTGGGTCTCTGATTCCAAGGACATTCCATGTGAGCAATTTCAAGGTGGCCATTGGGAGATGAAGGGACATGTCTCGTAAAATTCTAAAATCCACCACCCCCCTCCCCGCCCTGCACATTCCCAAATGGGCATTTATCCCTAACTGCCAACATGGCTTAAACAATGTCCAACCTGTGGAAGAAAACAACAACAGGATTAGAAAGGCAGTCACTGAGGCTGGTGCATTTGTTATTTTGGCAACCTTAAAGGTCACATTCAGCACAGCAGTGGTTAGGTCGTTCCAGTTCAGGTTGTAAACTTTGGTATGTGGGGCGAAACTACGCTGTGTAACGTTACACATTACAGGACTCAACTCACTTCACATAGTGAGTTCTCCAAGGAAGAGTCTCCCTCCGCTGGAAATAAATGAAGACCATTTATCTTTTGGTGGGTATGTAGGTCTATCCAACCCTAAACTAGGTAAGCCAAACAAATAGTGTGCTCCAGCGATTCAAAGGCCGGGAAAAGGGGGCTAGGTGAAAGTATGTTGGGCATGCAGTTGCAGTGGTCCTCCAGTGTCAAATCTGGTGTGGCCATGTGAAGGGGAATGGCACTGGCCCGGTCGTTCCATATCGGGTAATGCAGAACAAAATTGCCTTCCCATGGGTATGTTCCATAGAGTCAATGCTGGGGAAAGGAACTCAGATAGAGGTATGGTGGGCATGCGGCTGCAGCATCCAGCAATGATGTGACTGTGTGAGGGGAATAGCTGTAGCTAGTCCATTCAATTGCGGATGAGAAACTCAGCCCTTCTAAGCTGTAGCAGACACAGGAAAACCCACATAGTCAATAGGCTTGCTTCGGCCCCCCCCCCCCCCCGTTACTGGGGGATTATCTAGAGCAGAGCCATGGGGAAGGAACATTATGGGATCATGGGGAGAGTCAGGGAGAGAGAGGAACAGTATGGTTACTTATTTGTGCGCTTCCCGCTGCTCCAGCCACGTGATGGCTGCCTCCGGATCCTCAAAGAAATGAGATCTGTCTTCTCCCTCCACACGGAGACGGGCTAGGAAAAGCATAGCATATTTCACATTCCTAATGCGGAGGCGCCTCTTGACTTCCATGAAGGTTCGTCTTTTGCGCTGTACCGCGCTGTACTGAGAAGTCCGGGAAGACGGCAACCATCTTGTTTCCGAAAGGAATGTTGCGCTTCTCCCTGCTGAGGCGAAGTATAGCACCTCTTACTCTGAAATTGAGGAATTTTGCTATAAATGAGCGTGGGGGTGCTCCGGCTGGTGGTGATCTGCCTGACAAACGATGAGCACGTTCCACCACGATCGTGGGGGAGAACGATTCCCTCCCATATGTATCGCACAATAGCTTTTCCAGGAACGTGGCGGGGGTCTCTCCCCTCCACCCCTTCAGGGAGCCAGATGATTCTGAGATTACAGCATCTGAGTCTGTTCTCGGTGTCATCCTGCTTCTGCAAGAGCTGGCTCACCTGAAGCTGTAGATCTGCCGTGGAGTTCTGGAGAGGGGGGAGGGAGTCCCCCACAGTACTCAGCCTGGTCTCAGCCTCGGTAACCCTTTCCCTCAGTTTTCGGAAGTCCTGCCTTACTAGAGAAATGTCCGCTTTCACCTCCTCAATCCGTGCTGTGAGAGTTGTCTGGCAGGCTGTAACGGCTTCTTGGCATGTGGTGATTGCCTCTAATACTTTCGCCGTGTCTGCTCCTACGTATGGCTCCTCTCCCTGCATCGCACCGCCATCTTGACCCTGAGAGTCTGTGTCTTGCCGGCGGTATTGTCCTAGTTTTGCGACCGCAGTAGCGGGTTTTTTGGTGGAGACATGGTCTCTGAGGGTTCCCAGTGTGGCGGCGGTGATTTTCGGGTCTTTGGCTGCTTTTTAGGTCACAAGATATGCAGATAAGGATTAACGGCCAGAGGAGCTCTGTCTCCTAGCGTCCTATTCCATGCCGCTCCAGGCTACACCCCCAGTGCTGTCACTTATTAAATGACAATTGAGCAGTCATGCTACACTGTACCCAAACTAAATTTTTATTATTTTGTTCCCACAAAAAGAGCTTTCTTTTGGTGGTATTTGATCACCTCTGCGGTTTTTATTTTTTGCTAAACAAATAAAGACCGAAATTAAAAAAAAAAAGTTTTTCTTTGTTTTTTGTTATGAAATTTTGTAAATAAGTAAGTTTTCTCCTTCACTGATGAGGTGGCACTGATAGACAGCACTGATAGATGACACTGATATGTGACACTGATGGGCATTGATAGGCGGCACTGATGGGCACTTATAGGTGGCACTGGTGGGCACTGATAGGCGACGCTGGGCACTGAAAGGCTGCACTGATGGGTACTTATGGGTGATAGTGGGCACTGATAGGCGGCACTGATGGACACTGATGGCTGGCACTGGATTTCACTGATAGGAATCACTGGTGGCACTGGTAGAAATTTTTCACTGGCACTGGCAGCCTGGGCACTGGCATTTCCCTGGTGGTCTAGGGTGGCATACCTGGTGGTCCAGTGTGGTGGCCATCACTGGTGGTCCTGGCAGCATCCTGGTGGTCCTGGGCGGGCATCCAAGGGGGGCTGCGCTGATAAACAATCAGCACAGACCCCCCCTGTCAGGAGAGCAGCAGATCGGCTCTTCTCTACTCGTGTCTGTCAGACGCGAGTGAGGATAATCCGATCAACGGCTCTTCGGCTCTTCCTGTTTACATTGTGATCAGCCATGATTGGACATGGCTGATCACATGGTAAAGAGTCTCTGTCAGAACAAAAGAAAAAAGATTGGGACTTTAAATGAGGTGCCAATAAATATGCACCTCCATCCCTGTGGCGTTGCCAAAAATAGAGAGAGGAGTTTGGAACTTTAAATGAGGTGTGTTTCCAAAAGTTGATACAATAAGCAAAACCTAGGTGTGAATGCATTGATCCATATACCAAAGGTGAATGCACATTCCATAAAATACTTTATTAAACATCGTTTTACAATTGTAACCATGTTGCAAAATATAGAGGAATCAAAATGTTACATTAAGATCATAGCTACAGCAAGTTTGCAGCAATAAAAATACAGTAATCACATCAACAATCTGTCAGAGACTCTTTACCTAGATCGGAGTTGCGGTGTGTCAGACTGACACACCGCAACAACGATCGCCGTGATGCGCGCAGCGGCTTGATATCCTGAGAACGTCATATGATGTCCGGTCAGGTTATCGCAACCACTTTGCTGACGTCATTTTGCTATATGGCGGGCGGCAAGTGGTTAAAGTATATGTATCTGTGCCATTCACGTATGACTGTATGTTATCAGCATCTGCTCTAAGCATTTGAGGGCTAACAGATTGGATGGGCGCACTATTCGCCTTTTGTCCACTGCTCATGTGTGGGCCTGCACCACATTATGATACATGTTCACTACAATGATAGAGGTGTGGTGGGGGGACTATAAGAGGAGCAGTGAACTCCCATCAATTACAGCAGGAGGTTCCCCCTTTGGAGAATCTTTGCACATTTTAATTTCCTACTTAATTGCGGTCATTCTGAGTATGAATGTTGTTGAAAACTAACCTGGGTGTCTGTTCCAGGGTGGATCAAGATAGCCCATATGTTCTTAAAGACCCCACCTTGATTGCTGTGGCTAAGAAATATAGCCGAACTCCAGCTCAAGTGGCCATGAGGCACCTCCTTCAGAGAGGAACTGTAGTCCTTGCTAAGAGCTTTAACCCGGAGAGGATTAAAGAGAACTTTCAGGTACTGTGTGGTGTTACCTAAACGTCTGAGGACAAAAATAATGGGAGCTGTGATTTCTGACTTGTATTTATTGTTTTAAGCTGTACAATAAGGGACCCTCATCCCAATTCTGACTTCACTGCCTAATGAATATTTTGACCTAGGCAAGCATGTAGGATGGGATTTCAGACTTCACTGGGAGTGTGCTTGTTCCAGGTTGATGACTCACTAGGTATATAATAGAGGATGAGAGTGACAACCTTCAGTCATAAACCATCAAAACCTCAGTAACCAGCTGTAATTGGTATGCTTTTAGTTCTTTTAAGGAAAAAAAGTTTGGTCAAGAGTCTTAACTTTCACATTATGATTGGCTATTATTTTGTTCAACCCTGCAGCAGCTCTATATTGTTCCAAAAGCCTATCTGTTTTGTAAAAAAAAAAAACTTCTCTTACATGTACTAAGTTTTATATAACATGGAGTTCACTAGAGCTGTTTGGTCTACACAGGCCTGAAGGGCTAACGCCTAATACTGCAGATGTTTAAAGTGAACCTATGATGTACCTCAATGTGTTCAACTAAAAGTACCCCCTTAAATGGTGCCTACAAGTAACTTCAATAATCATTTACTGTATGTCTGTACTCCAATGTCCCTGGAGCAGGCAGTGAACTTCTGCCTAACTCAAAGGCAAGCCCCCAACCACAAGCTAAATTCTGCCTTTCCCTGTTCAAATGGAGGGGGGATATTCAAATTCTGTTTAATCTGTGAAACTAAACTTCACTGCGAACCCCATTAAAGTTTATACGGGGGGACGAATCTACTAAATAGATAATAAATACTAAATTCTAGCGATTTTCAAGGCTAATAGGCATGGGGAGCTTGGTACTGCCATGAGGGACATTTTAACAAAGCTAAACCATTTTTATAAATGGGCAACATGGGGGAAAAATGTATTCTTAAATTTACATGCTTGGGAGATGCAAAGGAACAGTGGAGGTGTTGCAAAACAGTACAGTTTTCATGGACCGCATTAGCAAAACCACATTCTGCAATGACATATTTTAAGGGTGTATTTTTTTTTTATATTTAGTTTGGCTTAAATACAGCAGTGCACCCCAACCTCCTTCATTTCAACTTGAAAATAAAGACTGCTGCCTCATGGGATGGTTTGGCGACCAAAACCCTGTAATAATATACCCCTGCATTGGGCTGATGTGCATTCTTGCAAATTTGCTAGCACCCAGTTTTCATAGAAGGCAGTGATCAGGCACGAATACATCATCTTCCCATCCCAGAAGTGTGGGAAGCTAATGCTAAAGTACATTTTTTTTTCACATAAGGGAACTAAGCCCTGTGAAAAAAAAACACACGCAACCTTTTATCACTGTAGTGCATGTGCACAGGTACAGGCTGTAAGGAGGCCGCAGTACTGTACATCTGCTGCACTGATATAACAAAGTATGAAAAATGGTAGAAACCGTCCCCTCACCCCCCCCAATTTTCTAAGATAATCAGAATTGTTCTACCTACATGACATTCAGTAAGGGTTCAGGTCTACAATAGCAAATGTCAATACCTACATGCCTTAAACGAATTCTTCCTAATGCACTTTTGTCAGCCGCATTCCATATTGCAGATGTAGCCGGCTGTCGCCAGCTGTGTTATCCTCTAACACTGTCCCTTATTTGGCAGACTAACAGCCATCCATTGCACTGACTTAAAGGGACAGTTTTATGTGCACTACATTACAGAAGGGCCTCAGCAATAGCTGACTAATATTCACAATTAGGCTGCCATACAGTACATCATTACATTTTCTTTCCTTCGACCACGGGTTGATGGAAAGAAATCCCTCATGCTGCGCTATTGTATTCTGACAGCTGAAGGTTTCTCCACTGCCAGAATTCAAGGATCACTGTTGCTGGCTATAGCCAGCGGCAGTGATCAAATGAAAAAAAACTCACCCAAGCCATTTTATCCACTTGTCTTTGATCCCCAGTGCCAGCATCTTAACTTGCAGCTTCACAGCTGGCTGCTCACTGGGAATGCGCAAGCTGAACTACGCATTGTGAATGGTCCCCCAGTCTTCTGGGACCTGTGACATGTCCCAGAAGATTGTGGGGAGGGAGGGGGATAGGAGAACTTCTGCTTGGATCGCCTAGTGGTGGGTGGAAGTGGGAGCGGGTTCCTTTCAAAACCAGGTACTGGCTCCCAAAAAAAGTGCAATTTCTTAAAAAGGAGCTGGAGGAGGAGGCCTTAAAGCGAAACTTCCCCTTTTGGGTGAAGTTCCGCCTTAAGCAGGTGTGTCATTGGAGACTGAGCAGTTTAAGTAGTCATGACAGAACAGAGGACCCATTAAAACCAAGCCGCTTCTCCGTGAGGAGGGCTGCACAGATAATAAGTCTTGTCAATATGTCTGCTGTGACCTCACACATTTATGGTGAGATTGCTGGCCTTTCCAAAAGCCTCGTTTTTAGTCCTTCTAATCCAGTTGACTTTGGTTTAAAGTGCATTATGGTTACTAGTTTGGATTAACGTATTATTTTTCTTGGTTACTGTTTTGAATTTCCATTTTACTTTGCTGGGCCTGCAAACCTCAAACATGTAGGATTCACCACCATGCCATGATAACTGCAAACCTGAACCTCATCCCTATCCAGGAGGAGGTAGAGTTTGGTCTTAGGTTGGGCAGAAGTTGAGAACTTTTGCTTTTAAAGAAATTAATGAGGATTATTTAAGGTACCTAAAAGCACTGTTTGTTATACCTCCACAGGCATACTTTATAGGAACAGTTTATTATTGTAAAAATATTTTGCTTCCAGCATGTCATCTTACTTTTCATTTTGCTTTGCAGGTATTTGACTTTGAGTTAAGTGATGAAGACATGAAAACGCTGAACGAGCTTGACAAAAACATGCGCTATGTCAATGGCAACCGGTGAGTATGTAATTAGTTAGTGCTGTATATGTCCCAGTGTAGATGGCCTTGTAGATAACAGGAACCTCAGTACAAAGGTCTGATAATCTCTTCTAGTATGCTAATAGTAAATCTAGCGCTAACCACTTGCCGACCGGACTATGTATATATACGTTGCAGTTTGCAAGTGGTTTATTGGGGTTATGGCTGGAGCTATCAGCCAAAAACCCAGTATTTTTAGTTTCAGCCAGCGGATGGCTCTCTCATGGAAGCTGTCTGAGTGGCCGGTTGAACGCTTTCAGATGGGCTGGGAGGGGATGTCACACCGCCGAAACCCCCCTCCCCCTCGCTGGTGTTCGCTTACCATTTTTAGCGGCACGCCCGAGAAACGATCTGACAATGCGGCTGGCTGGTCAGAGATAATAAAACACTAGATCATCTTTGATCGCCTCTATGGCCTTCGAGGACCGGAGCAATGTCATGACATCACTTCTGGTCCAGGGTGGAAGTAAACCATTTATTTTTTTTAAAGCAAAAGATCAGAATTATTAGAAAAACAAACTTTCTTAGAACATTATTTTCCTAAGAATTTTCATTCAAAATTCCACCTAACTAGTCTTAAAATTGAGATAGCCATTTTCAGCCCACTTCAGAATCTGGTCAACTGATCCCCTGTGTCACCCAACATTGGCTGCAGGGGGGAAAGAGCATGCTCTACAGTGGGTGGGAATTCCAGGAGCAGAATTCACCCATAACCGCCCATAGCAGAACCAACCATAGGCTACCATATCCCATCCATTGTCGGTGCTTCCTCCTCTCCCCTGCAGGCAGTGCTGGCTGACAGAGGGGGTTGGATCAGGTGACTGAACTGGAGCAGAATGAAAATAGGTAATTATATACGTCCTTTTTTACACAAGTTAGTCAGCATAGGTGTTAGAAGGGGGCAGTCAACATTTTTAAGACTGGTTAGGTTTAGGCTGAAATTTTACTTTGTAGAGAGAAATAGAGTAATTGCAGTTTCTAATCCTTTCTGCCAATAGTGGTTAATCTACAAGTCTCCGCATACAGTTATTTAATTATATAAAATAAATAATAATGTTTAAAGCTAAACTAAATCCACATTGTGGTGAGTTTGCTTTAAGAAAAATAAAAAATAAAAAAATTTTTAAAAAATTTAAAAGTTTTTTTTTTCTACTTTTTGTATGCAGAGAAGGGGGAGGGGCTTCACTTCAATTTATCCTGGCACCAAGGATGCCAAGAATGTACACGGAGCTGTGCATGCGTTGCTCAGTGTATATTCAGAAGAAATTTTGCTGGTAGGCAGAAAGTGAGCTTTATTGCAGAAGAGACATAAGAAGTTTCTTCTGTAATAAAAGCATTTTATTTAAAAGGTTTATTTATGACTTAAAGCGTTTGTTATCCCAACACTTCATATTCCTGATATGTGCCTGCTGTACCATGTACTTGTATGAGAAAGGATCCTGTTCCCTTTGTATTGCTTCCTTTATGTGAAATTCCTGGTGTCCCAGGCCCTCTGCTTTCCTATTAAAAACTGACCACGCTAAGCAGGAGAGCACACCGTAGTCAGTTCTCTAGCTGTGTGCTGGGTACTCCTTATGCTCTCCATTGGTCAGACTTGTCCTGACACCCCCCCACTACGCTGCACAGCCATTCATTGGGAAGCCCAGTATGCTGCTGCTTCTCCTCTCCCAAGCTCTAATGCAGCTGAGACTGACAGAATGTGATCACTTCTAAAAAAGGTGTTTATAATGTTTTTGTTTTTTTATATATCTAATCAAAAATGTTTTGCCTTTCATATCTATTTTAAACTGAATGGGTTGTTTAACCGCTAAGCCACCGCCCACTGTCATATGACGGCGGGACGAGGCTTCTGTTGTTCTGGGAGGACGTCATATGACGTCCTCGCCCTCCCGAGCCACTAGGGGGCGCGCGCCGCCGGCAGCGCGCGTGCGTGCCCGCTGCGTCGCTCGGGACCCGGTGCGCGTGCCCGGCGGCCGCGATGTCCGCCGGGAACCCGCGATTGCCAGGTAACAGAGCAGGAGCGTGGATCTGTGCATGTAAACACAGATCCACGTCCTGTCAGAGAGGAGAGGAGACCGATGGCGTGTCCCTTGTACATAGGGACACCGATCGGTCACCTCCCCCAGTCAGTCCCCTCCCTCCACAGTTAGAATCACCTCCTTAGGTCATACATTAACCCCTCGAGCGCCCCCTAGTGTAACCCCTTCCCTGCCAGTCACATTTACACAGTAATCAATGCAATTTTATAGCATTGATCGCTGTATAAATGTGAATGGTCCCAAAAATGTGTCAAAAGTGTCCGATGTGTCCGCCGCAATATCGCAGTCACAATAAAAATTGCAGATCGCCGCCATTACTAGTAAAAAATAAATAAATAATAAAAATGCTATAAATCTATCCCCTATTTTGTAGACGCCATAACTTTTGCGCAAACCAATCAATATACGCTTATCGCAATTTTTTTTTACCAAAAATATGTAGAAGAATACATAATGGCCTAAACTGAGGAAAAAATTTGTTAAAAAAAAAAAAAAAAATTGGATATTTATTATAGCAAAAAGTAAAAAATATTGTGTTTTTTCAAAATTGTCCCTCTTCTTTTGTTTATAGCGCAATAAATAAAAACCGCAGAGGTGATCAAATACCACCAAAAGAAAGCTCTATTTGTGGGGAAAAAATTATAAAAATGTCATTAGGGTGCAGTGTAACATGACCGCGCAATTGTCATTCAAAGTGCGACAGCGCTGAAAACTGAAAAATGGCTTGGGCAGGAAGGGGGTGAAAGTGCCCTGTATTGAGGTGGTTAACAGAATGATTGTTTACAATCCCTTTTAAGAGCAAGTCACGACTTTAAGCTTACACAGTGTTGGGTGCTTAGTGGTTGGTCACCCTGCACCAGTACTGTCACATGGGTGGAAGCAAAGTGAGTAATATACTTCCCATACCACAAGTACCAGATATTTTTATTTGTTCCGGGTAGCAAACAGAGGGACAGGGTAGTGGAGGAAAGCTGTATATACTCCACTGGTGGGACCGTTACTTTGCAATGCCTAGGGATTGTGTTAATGGGTCAGTACTTTTAAAACTCATATTTGGTTATTGTTGGATTCTGGTGAGATATATACATGTAATACTTTGGCTCATGTTGCTAGATCCGACCTGCTCCCACTCCCCATGCCGCAAATCCAACAATAGCTTGGAAGGGCACAGAGCACTTTCCAGAGACAATCTGCGGCGAGAGGAATGTAGTGAAACAGGTGGAGAGAGACATTGACAACTTGTTGCTTTGTATTCTTGGAAAATTCTCACAGCCAAGATCAGCTGCAGTTACAAAGGGTTTCAGTCCCCTTCCAAGCTGTTGTAGGATTCAACTTTGTAACTAGATTTAGGAAGCACCTAGCTACAGGGGACAAAGTACTATGTGTACTTTGTCCCATGGTGTCAGGGCTGGTTTCTCAGCTCTCCCTTCTCTGTGCTAAGGTTGCTCAGCTGTCGTTTAATTGCCAGTACTCATCTTTCCACAGTGGCTCACCTGTTGATCATCTCCTTCTCATCAGTCAAGCCCACAGCCAGCCCCTTCTGGCTATTTAAACTGTCTGGTTCATTTCTTCAATGCCTTAGCCTTGGTCAACATATCTAGAGACTCTCTGTTGTGTTCCAGTTGAAGACTTGCCTGACTGACATTCCTTCTGGTTCCTGATCTTGTCTGCTGTCTCTGATGACGCTGATCTATGGCTTCCTGATTTCCTGGCTTGCTTGTCCTGACTACCCAATTTTGGCTACCGAACCCTGACTACATTTACCAGTTGTACCATTTTATTAAAAGGTGTGGTTTTTTTTGCTGCATTTTCTGTCTGTCTGATTCATGATTCCTGACAGTAGACCAAGGCCATGAATTCAGAAGATGCACGCAATCCACCTAGTGCTGTGATGGCGAACCTTGGCACCCCAGATGTTTTGGAACTACATTTCCCATGATGCCCAACTACACTGTGTGATGGCGAACCTTGGCACCCCAGATGTTTTGGAACTACATTTCCCATGATGCCCAACTACACTGCAGAGTGCATAAGCATCATGGGAAATGTAGTTCCAAAACATCTGGGGTGCCAAGGTTCGCCATCAATGACCTAGTGGTAAAAAAAATGTCCAGGTTGAATGATCAGTTTGCCATAGCGTTACAGATGCTAATGATTCGCACTGCTCACCTGGATCTTCCCACTGTGGCTGTTCCGGTACAACCTGTGTTGCAGGCCATCCCTGCTATTGCTCCAGTCTCTGTGCAGGCACCCGCCTTGAATATTACCTCTGTAAACGGTATGTTTGGTTCCACTCCACTTCCCCAGCAATTTGGGGGTGATCCAGTTCAATGCAGAGGGTTTCTCAACCAGGTTGGAATATACTTTGTGGAGCTACCCCAAGGCATTCCTCACGGACAGAAGCAAAGTAGGCTTCATTATTTCTTTGCTTTCTGATAGAGGGTTTGCCCAGGCCAAGGCTCTATGGGAGACACAAAAACCCATTGTCCTGCGTTACCCGGAGTTTATGGCTTCCTTTAAAAGCGTATTTGATGTTCCTGCACACTCCACTTCTGCTGTCAAGAGCCTTTTGTCCATCAGAGTATGAGTTGAACTGTTGCCGATTACACCATTGAATTCCATACTCTGGCAGCAGAGGTCGCTTGGAACAATATGGGCCTCATGTCTGCTTTTTCTCATAGCCAGAGACATACCTACAGATCTGGAGAACTTGATCACGCTTGCCATTCTCTTTGACTCAAGACTCAGAGAGAGTCCTTCCTTTAAGGAGCGCTTGCAGGAGCCTCCTGTACATTTGGCTCCAAGCTTTGCAGTCCCACCCTTGCCTCCCTCACTTCCCATGCCTCCTGGTACTGAGTCTGCCAGTGAAGTAGAACCCATGCAGTTGGGCTTGATGCGTCTCTCTGCGCATTAGAGGGCCTTTAGGAGGGGGAGATTTGCCTTTACTGTGGCCAGGCAGGTCACTTCTTGAAATCCTATCCTACCCGTCCGGGAAACGCTTGCACCTGAGGTCCTGTAGGGGACAGACCTTAGGTGGCGTTGTTACATCCCCAGTTACCTCAAAGGATAAGCCTCTAGTTTCGATTACCCTTTCGTGGTCTGAGTCGTCCTTCGATACACAGGCTCTAATCGACTGTAGGATGGCAGGCCTGTTCATAGACAGTGCCTTTGTGTCTAAGCACTCGATTGCAGCTTCATGCCACTCCACTTGCCATTAAGGCTATTGATGGGAGACCTCTACAGCCTGCCCATGTGACTCATGAGACTGCTCTGTTGACCATGGCCATAGGGGCTCTTCACCATGAGATAAAGCTGGATACACACTATACAACATTTGTTGTTTGATTTCCTTTAGATTTACCTTCAACTATGTAGTGCAATGGCCTGTCTGATTGCATAAAAATTGAAAGCGTTAGGATTGACCTCATATTATATGGTTTTGGTAAATCTAAAGGAGAAAATCTAAAGAAAATTGTATAGTGTGTATCCAGCTTAATCCAATTTCAAGTAATTTCCTCTCCTCATTATCCGGTGATCATTGGTTATCCTTGGTTACAGAGGCACAACCCCTCTTTTGATTGGCTTTGTGGTGAGGTTCTTTCCTGGTTGCTAAAATGCAGTAAGACATGTTTTCAGAAAGTAGCTAAGGTCTTGTGCACCTCTTCCCTCTCTCCTCCTTGCCAGAGGAGTACCGTAAATTTAGCGATGTCAAGCAAAAGGTCAAGCCGGTAGTTTGCCTTCACACCGGTCGTATGATTGCGCAATTGACCTTCAACCTGGTGCTATGCCTCCCGATGGCTGGGTTTACCCTTTGTCTGTCTCGGAGGACAATGTTGCTGACGCACTTTCTCAAGGATTCATCCGCAAATCCTTGTCTCCTGCTGGTGCTGACCTCTTCTTTGTGAGAAAGAACAGTGGTGAGTTGAGACCTTGTATCGATTTATAGGGGTCTCAATCACGAGCAAGAACGCCTACCCAAGTCCGTTGATTACGGAATTATTTGACTGAGATAAAAAAGTGATCAGCGGAACTTAATAAGATAAATGTATATTACCTGTGACAAATGAAAAAGTCTCCTAGATAAACAAATACACTCCTGTGCAAACTAGAACTCCTGTGTAGATTTAGGCAATAAAGTGTACTGTGCAAAATCTAGGATGGAAAAGGACCTGGGGGTCCTAGTAGATGATAGGCTCAGCAATGGTGTGCAATGCCAAGCTGCTGCTAACAAAGCAAACAGAATATTGGCATGCATTAAAAAGGGGATCAACTCCAGAGATAAAACGATAATTCTCCCACTCTACAAGACTCTGGTCTGGCCGTACCTGGAGTATGCTGTCCAGTTCTGGGCACCAGTCCTCAGGAAGGCTGTATTGGAAATGGAGCGAGTACAAAGAAGGGCAACAAAGCTAATAAAGGGTCTGGAGGATCTTAGTTATGAGGAAAGGTTGCGAGCACTGAACTTATTCTCTCTGGAAAAGAGACGCTTGAGAGGGGATATGATTTCAATATATAAATACCGTATTGGTGACCCTACAATAGAAATAAAACTTTTTCACAGAAGAGAGTTTAACAAGACTCGTGGCCACTCATTAAAATTAGAAGAAAAGAGGTTTAACCTTAAACTACGTAGAGGGTTCTTTACTGTAAGAGCGGCAAGGATGTGGAATTCCCTTCCACAGGCGGTGGTCTCAGCGGGGAGCATCGATAGCTTCAAGAAACTATTAGATAAGCACCTGAATGACCACAACATACAGGGATATACAATGTAATACTGACACATAATAACACATAGGTTTTACTTGATGGACTTTGTCGTTTTTCAACCTCACCTACTATGTAACTATGTAACAATAAATATAACAAGATACAAAATAAACTCCTGTGCAAATACCGTATCGTGCAAATAGCAAATAAATAAATAATCTGTGCAAATGAGTATGAAGTCCCAAGTAGCTCAAAGGCATGGAACTATAACACAAAGCTGTGTAGTGTAATGATATAGTCCACTTTGTCAAAAATAGACAAATAGCTGAATGAGTCATCAAAGGGAATCTTCAATAGGAGATCTTCATAAACACCACTTAATGCTCTCTGGACTCTTACCTCAATATGAAGTATATACAGCGTTAGCAATCCGCTTAGCTGGGGGACATTTATGGATCTCCCGACCTTTGAAGCCAGTAATAGCCAGTGGTGTTTCTCCAAATAGTGTATTCCAAATGATGGGTTCCGGATTCACAGCATAATCATTTACGGAAAACGGGCATATAAGGGGATAAAAGAAGAATCTCCCATAGTGCAAACCGGAATTATTTGACTGCCTCAAGGGAGCAACAGTTTTCACAAAGCTCGATCTGAGAGGGGCATACAATCTTGTGAGGATCAATTAGGGCGACGAATGTAAAACTGCATTTAACACCAGGACAGGACATTACAAATACCTCATAATGCTGTTTGGTCTTTGCAATGCTCCTGCAGTATTTCAGGAGTTCATCAACGATGTCCTCTGAGATATGTTGCAGCAATGTGTGGTGGTTTATCTCAATGATATTCTCTTATATTCCAAATCCATAAAGAGCCACCACACAGATGTGCTACAGTGGTTGAGAGATAATAACCTGTATTGTAAGTTAGAGAAGTGCCAGTTCCATCATGAACAGGTTAAATTTATGGGTTATGACATTACTACTTCCGTTTTTTTGATGGACCCAGAGAAATTCTCTGCAGTTCTACAGTGGCCTCGACCCATAGGTCTACCTCCGTTACAAACGTTTTCTTGGCTTTGCCAATTATTATCGGAAATTTATTTGGAACTTCTCTTCTCTGGTCAAACCCCTGACTGATGTGACCAGAAAGGATGGTAACCCACGCAATTGGTCTCCGGATTCCATTAAACCCTTTGAGTCTCTCAAGGTTGCCTTTGTTTCAGCTCTTGTGCTGGCACATCCTGATCCTACGCTACCCTTCATTTCAGTGGCGTAACTAGAACCTTCAGGGCCCCGGTGCAAGAAACCATGGAGGGCCCCCCTGACCTCCAGCCAGGGCCCTTCCCACTGATCTCGGGGGCAGGAGGACCTGGATAGGAGGGGGAACAAATCCCCTCCATTTTCACTGGGATCAGTGACAAGGGTAATGGTTGGAGGGGAGTGGGATGAGTGGCAGCGGTGGGGGACATTGAATGAAATGAGTGGCACCGGTGGTGAAAGGATGGGATCCGTGGTGAGGGTGGTGGTTGGGGGGGTGGGATGGGATGAGTGGTGGGGAGGGGAATGGTATCAGTGGCAAGGATGGTGTTTGCAGGATGGGATCAGTGGCAGTAGTGGTCATGGTGGGGTGGATCAGTGGCAGCAGTGGTTGTGGTGGTGTGGGGGATATCAGTGGTGGTGGTGTGGGGGGAGGGGGGATCAGTGGCAGTAGTGGTGGTGTGGGGAGGTATTAGTGGCAGTAGTGGTCGTGTGGGGGGGTATCAGTGGCAGTAGTGGTAGTGTGGGGGGGTATCAGTGGCAGTAGTGGGGGTGTATCAGTGACAGTAGTGGTGGTGTGGGGGGTATCAGTGGCAGGATTGGTGGTGTGGGTGGTATCAGTGGCAGTAGTGGTGGTGTGGGGAGGTATCAGTGGCAGTAGTGGTGGTGTGGGGAGTATCAGTGGCAGTAGTGGTGGTGTGGGTGGTATCAGTGGCAGTAGTGGTGGTGTGGGGGTGTATCAGTGGCAGTAGTGGTGGTGTGGGGGGTATCAGTGGCAGTAGTGGTGGTGTGGGGAGGTATCAGTGGCAGTAGTGGTGGTGTGGGGAGGTATCAGTGGCAGTAGTGGTAGTGTGGGGGGTATCAGTGGCAGTAGTGGTGGTGTGGGGGGTATCAGTGGCAGTAGTGGTGGTGTGGGGAGGTATCAGTGGCAGTAGTGGTGGTGTGGGGAGGTATCAGTGGCAGTAGTGGTGGTGTGGGGGGTATCAGTGGCAGTAGTGGTGGTGTGGGGGGTATCAGTGGCAGTAGTGGTGGTGTGGGTGGTATCAGTGGCAGTAGTGGTGGTGTGGGGAGGTATCAGTGGCAGTAGTGGTGGTGTGGGGGGTATCAGTGGCAGTAGTGGTGGTGTGGGTGGTATCAGTGGCAGTAGTGGTGGTGTGGGGGTGTATCAGTGGCAGTAGTGGTGGTGTGGGGGGTATCAGTGGCAGTAGTGGTGGTGTGGGGGGGTATCAGTGGCAGTAGTGGTGGTGTGGGTGGTATCAGTGGCAGTAGTGGTGGTGTGGGGAGGTATCAGTGGCAATAGTGGTGGTGTGGGGAGGTATCAGTGGCAGTAGTGGTGGTGTGGGGGGTATCAGTGGCAGTAGTGGTGGGGTGGGGGTATCAGTGGCAGTAGTGGTGGTGTGGGGGGGTGTATCAGTGGCAGTAGTGGTTGTGTGGGGGGTATCAGTGGTGGTGATGTGGGGTTAGGGGGTATCAGTGGCAGTAGTGGTGGTGTGGGGGGTATCAGTGGCAGTAATGGTGGTGTGGGGGTATCAGTGGCAGTAGTGGTGGTGTGGGGAGGTATCAGTGGCAGTAGTGGTGGTGTGAGGAGGTATCAGTGGCAGTAGTGGTGGTGTGGGGGGTATCATTGGCAGTAGTGGTGGTGTGGGGGGGATCAGATGGGTGCCACTCACTTGCAGACCACTTGGTATCCCCTCCTTGCTCATTCTTGCTTGGGCAAACAGAGAGGATGGGCGGGGTCTGTGAGTGAAGGTGGAGCCTGAGAAGATGGACAGGGCAGGCAGGGACTGTGCCCGTGATTGCAGGCGGTGACAGAGAAGATGGGCGGAGACTTAAGTGAAGGCGGAGCTGGAGAAGATGGGCAGAGTGGGTGGGGACAGGGAAGATGGGCGGGGACTGTGCGGGCGGAGAGGATGGGTGGAGATGATGGGCGGAGCGGGCGGAGAGGATGGGTGAAATGGGCAGGGACTGTCCCCATGAGTGCAGGAGCAGAGGATGGGTGGAGAGGATGGGCAGGGACTGTGCGGTGTGCCCGTGAGTGCGGGCGAGGAGGATGGGCGGAGCAGCCGGAGAGGATGGGCGGAGCGCACCGGGACTCCACGTGAACGACTATCTCCCAGGCGGTGGCGGGCCCCCCTACAGTGGCGGAACTCAAGGGCCCAGTTGTAAATGCGACTGGTGCGACCCTGATAATTCCGCCACTGCTTCATTCTTAAGATTGATGCATCTGAGACTGGAGTGGGTGCCCTTCTGTCTCAACATCCTAACTCTGAGAGCGTTATGCATCCTTGTGGCTACTTTTCTAAGAAATTGTCTCCTGCAGAATGCAGTTCTGGGGACAGAGAATTGTTAGCTATCGTTTTAGATCTTAAAGAATGGAGGCATCTCCTCGAAGGTACCACTGTGCCGGTCCTCATTTTGACTGACCATAAGAATCTCACATTCTTGTCTGAGGCTAAACGCTTATCTCCCATTCTTACCCAGTACTAAGAATGTAAGGGCTGATGCATTGTTGTGACAGTTTGAGTCGGTGCCTGTTCCTGTAATACCTCCCGATTGCATTCTGGCTGGCTACTGTACGCACCAGTCTTACCTCACCTTTGGGTGGCAGAATTCGTGCCACTCAGATCCAGTCTCCTCCCGAGAAACCTGGTGATCGCAGCTTTGTGAAACTCTGCACTGCTCTGCTCCAGACTTACCATTCTCCCAAGGCGGCTGGCCACCCAGGGAAGAATCAACTCCTTTTGTTTCTCAACAATTCTGGTGGCCCAGTCTCTGCGCTAATGTAGCCACTTGTGCCATGTGTGTGCACAGCGTAAGACACCACCACACCTTCCAGTGGGCCTTCTATAACCCATACTTAATGGAGAGGGGCCTTGGACCCACCTGTCTATGGATTTATTGTGGAATTACCCAACTCCCAGGGCAACACAGTTTATTCTTATGGTGGTTGACCGGTTCTCGAAAATGTTACATTGTATTCCACAAAAGAAGTTGCCCACATCCAAAGACATGGCATCCATTTTTGCTCGGGAGATTTTTCTGTTACATGGGCTACCCAAGGTTATCATCTCTGATAGGGGTACCCAGTTTGTCTCCAGGTTTTGGAAAGCCTTTTGTGCACAGTTAGGAATTCAGCTTTTCTTCTCTGCGTATCACCCGAAGACCACCATAGCAACTGGTCAGACCTCCTACCTTGGGCTGAGTTTGCTCACAATAGTGCTGTCAATAACACTTCCTGATTGTCTCAGTTTATGGCGAATTATGGTTTCCAACTATCCATGTTGCCTGACTCATTTGTTCCTCAAAGAATTCCTGAATTAGAGGAGCATCTCCGCGATCTTCGTTCCACTTGGGTGCAGGTCCAAGAGTCTTTGCAACGTGCCAGTGAGAGGTACAGACTCTGACCACTGACGCCTACCTGTGCCTTCCTACCAGGTTGGGAAGAGGGTCTGGCTGTCATCTCATAACCTCTGACTCCGTGTTCCCTCACTGAAACTGGCACCACGAGTTATTGAGCCTTTCTGTATTTTCCGTAGGATCAACCCAGTGGCTTACGCATTACCTTCCTTCTAACGTGTATTTAGAATGTTTTTCATGTCTCCTTATTAAAACCTTTGGTGCGCAACCGCTTCACCACCTCGGTACAACGTCCTCGCCTGGTGCAGTTCAAAAACCACGAGGAGTATGAGTTACAATCAATCATTGACTCTTGTAGGTTCTGTGGGCGCATACAGTACCTCGTTCATTGGAAAGGGTACGGTTTGGGGGAATGCTCTTGGGTCTCATCCTTGGATGTACATGCTCTTGTCCTCCATGCTTTCCATAGACTGTTTCTCCTTAAACCTGGTGGTACTCTGAGGGGGAGGGGTCATTGAGGAGGGGGTACTGTCAGCGCTGGGCTCTCAGCCCTTCCTTCTCTGTGCTCAGGTTGCTCAGCTGTCGGTTAATTGCCAGTACTCATCATTCCACAGTGGCTTGCCTATTGATCATCTCCTGCATGTCAGTCAAGCCCACAGTCAGCCCCTTCTGGCTATTTAAACTGCTTGGTTCATTTCTTCAATGCCTTCGTCTTAGTCAACATATCTAGAGACTCTCTGCTGTCTTTCTGCTGAAGACTTGCCTGGCTGACGTCTGTTCTAGTTCCTGATCCTGTCTGCTGCCTCTGACTACGCTGATCTCTGGCTTGCTGATTTTCTGACTTGTTCTGACTACCCGATTTGGCTACCGAACCCTGGCTATGTTTTGACTACATTTACCAGTTTACCATTTTTTACCATTTTATTAAAAGGTGTGATTTTTACTGCATTTTTTGTCTCTGTCTGTTTCATGGTTCCTGACACGTGGCAGGCAGAACGATGTAAAAAAATTGGAAAGATAGTTTTTTAGTAATGTTAAAGGGCCCCCATACAGAGAGAGTTATGTAGGCAGCTTGGTATGTGCCAGATAGGTGCCTAAGCCCCTGTCCTCCCCAATGTGACTTGTCATGCCATTTGACAGTTACAAATGGCATGACAAGTCACACCCCATTGCCAGCAACTGAAGCGTTCAGATTTTGAAGGGTTTATGCACTATTTACAGATTTTTATTGCGACTTGTATAGAATTCTGTTAAATGTACTAACTACTTTAGTGCAATTTCAAAGCCACACCGTTGTGAACCAGGGCTAAATCCAATCTTCACTTTCAAAATTTGCAATAAGTAGCTTTTTAATCTAATCCTACTATGCACACTTATAAGATCAGAGACCATGCATAACATTTATTATGAAGAGGGCCCACTGATGGGGCAGGAACTGTCAGACCTTGAGGGTTCTCTCCGCTCTGATTTTCACTCTGACACAATAAGAAAAGCTATATTCGGGGAAGGGAATACTAACTCTTAAGTAAACCTGCACATTTATAATAATTATAATAATGTACATTTCTTATTCGTGTATAAGTCCAATGATATTGTTTTTTCTAAGCTGTTAAATTGCTTCATAGATGGTTTGACCACCCGAAATGTCCTTTCCATGATGAGTACTGAAAGGCCATATTTTGGAATTGCATGACCTCACTTACTCCTGGTGATCCTTGAAGATCTACTCCGCCCATTACTCTACTGATGTGTTTCATTGTATTTTTTTCTGGAAACCTTAATTTGCTGTATTGTTAAAGGAACGTGGACATAAGGCTGATGTCCCTCTCTGCACTGCATCGGTAACAAAACTGTGATTTAATCCTTTAAGACTCTTTGAAATTTATATATTTTTATACATGCTTGCAAAAGAAAAAAAAAAGAAAATAATATAAAATAGTGTGTATTTTATTTTACGTTTGCTTTTTGTTCTGTTTTTTTTGTTTTCTAGCTTTTGCTATGGTAAGTTTTTTCTTCTAAGGTACTCTTTGGACACTAAATAGAAGCTAAAACTGAACTGCAAGTAATCTCAAACAACCTTCTAAATTAACTTTGTGCATCTGGTGATCCCCTGGATTCTGGGTGCATGCTATACAAGGGACCATGAATTCTGCAGCTAAAGGAAAACACAATTTTTTTTATAAAGTGGTACATAGTGGAGAAAGTTGAAGTGTGCTTATCTTGAAAGGCTAAGTTCACCCTTGTTCACATTCCTTTTTTTTTCTAAATTCCAGCTCCCCTAGGTACCAATATAGAATTAACATACTACTTTTGCAAAAATATCAAAGGTTTCCATTCATTCTACACAGGCTTACCTTACTGTCCTCGTGGATGTTTCCAAACATGTATCCAGTACTTCTGCCTTACGATTTTTTTTGCTTAGAATAAAGATCACAATTCTCTCACGATTCTTGGCGTAACATCATCTTTCATATTTTCTGCTAATTGTTCTAATAAAGTTATATCAGGTTAAACCGCAGTTTGTTTCTTTTCCTTCACTGAAGGTAAGGACACCTTGGGTCCTATTCCCACTCCCCTTTTATTTTTATACAAAACAAATTGGCTAACTTTACTGTTTTCATTTTGTTTTAAATTCATTAAAGTATGTTTTTTCCAAAAATATTGTATTTGAAAGACAGTTGCGCAAATACAGTGTGACATAAAATATTGCAACGACTGCCATTTTATTCTTTAGGGTCTCTGCTAAAAAAATATAATGCTTTGGGGTTCTAAGTAATTTTCTAGCAAAAAATACTGATTTTAACTTGTAAGCAACAAGTGTTAGAAAAAGGATTAGTCTTTAAGCAGTTAAACTGCCCTCATCTACAGAAAGAAATTAATTCCTTTGATCTATAAGGAATTAAATGTTACAATGTTTCTCTTTATCTTGCCTGAATGATGTTGTGATAAACACGCTGCCTGTGGTTTTTTTTCACAGCTGTCGGCTTGAGCACTGAATCGAGGAAATGCTGTCTTAAGCTCGTGAAGGGGGTAGAATCACGATCTTGATTCTTTAACGATTAATCTTGCAGCTCTACCATATACTATGCAATCTGATTGTACAACCTCTATACAATTTTGTTTAGATTTACCAAAACTATGGATTAGGAGTACCCACCTATCTATTCACTCTCTATCCAATCAGACAGGCCCTTGCACTACAGAGTTGATGGTAGATCTAAAGGAGATTGTACAATCAGATTGTATAGTTTGTGTTGAGCTTTACAGAACCCAGGACACACTCCTCCTGTTTTCAATACTACAGCTCTGCTCCGCATAAGCTGTTATCTCATCTCTCTTTTCCTGCATACTTCAAAATGCAAATAAATGATCTATGCAAAATTGAAGTTAAGGTAGGAAAATAAATAAATGCCTGTGTATTTAGCGAGAAGGGCGATCACTGATTGATTGCATTTCATTTAAAAAACCTGCACCAGGAAATGGGTGGTAGGTAGGAGGGTGGATGAAGCAGAGTGAGTGCAAATGAGGTCAGCTGGTCAACTCCTTTCTGTGTCATGACCTATAGTCTGCCCAGGAAGTAAGGCAGAAGTAATGGATAAGTGTTTGGAAACATCCATGAAGGCAGTGAAGTGTGTGTGTATGTAGATTAAATGGAAAGCCATTTTATTTTTGCAAAAGAAGTATATTAATGCTATATTGGTACATAGGGGAGCTGGAACTTAGAAAAAAAAAGGTAAACTTATCTTTTTTTAAAGTGTAACTTTATATCTACATGAATAATGTCCTGACATTGTTACAATATACAGTGACAGAGTAATTTTCATCATCTACCCCTTTATCATTAAAAAGCCATTCTAGGTCTCTGTTGAAACATTATTACAATTTTATGTAAACATTAACAATACACTTTTACTTTCTTTCTTTTTAGTTTGTTCAATACACTACTGACAGTAGTTTCTAATTTCTATTCAAGATGTACAAAAAAAAAACCTGTTGCTCCTACCAGAAATCCAGTGAGCGCCTACATTTCTGAACTAAGCTGACAATGTTGCACTTAAATATCAAGCATAGTTATCAGTCCTAACCAGTTCTCTTATGTGAATTGAAGATCACATTCCCTGTGTTATAGGGATGGGAAGGTGAAGAGGCATTCTGTAGTTCTAACACACTTACTATAATCCTAGGACAGAAAGTCTGGATCCCTGGGTGAAAAAAGCCTTAAAATTGCAGCCATCACATGTAATGACTGGTAGGCTTCACTACATAGCAAATTTGTTCTTAGGTTTAGATGCATTGTGTCTTCATGGTATGGGGCTGTGTGTGTGTGTGTGTGAGAGAGAGAGACTCCTGTGCCCACACTATTAATATGAACATTTTTACATGTTATGAAAGCAGCAAAAGAGCTTTAAAAGGAGCTGTCAATGCACTTTCTACTTTATCCTCAAATATTACAACAGTGACCCTAAAGTTGGTTTCTAACTGTTTAGGAGCATCTCAAAAAACTAAAGTTACGCTTACCGCTAACATCTTTTCCGGGAGTGTAACTTTAGCTTTCCCACTGCGTCTTTCAGGACAGCCGCTTTGAGAGGCTAAGCAAGCACTTACCATTTAGGGTGGGACTACGGCATGCAAGACCTTTTGACCAAAGGCCTTCTCTTTTGGCGACCCCAGGTCCACCCTGTAATGTTTTACAAAGGTGGTGAGACTGGACCACACTGCAGTTCTACAAATTTGCTCTGGCGTAGATCCAGCTCTCTCCGCCTACGAAGCCGTCATAGCTCTTGTGGAATGTGCCTTGATACCTAACTTCCTTCCCTTTTAAGGTGTATGCCTGGCCAATGGCTAACCTAAGCCACCTTGCTATAGTGCTTCTGGAGGTCCTTGCTCCGGAAAATAAAATAAACAAGGAGTCCATCTTCCTAATGGATTTTGTTTATTCTGTGTATTGAAGGAAGCATCTCCTTATATCCAACATATGAAACTTAAATTCCCATTGGGAAGTGCCAACTTTGTGTCAGGGCATCTACCCCGAGGGCACCTTCCCACCTGTTTAGGGAGAAGAAACAAGGTGCTTTCGCTTTTCCCAAAATTTGGGATGAGGAGGATAGGCAGAATGGAAGAGCCTGAAACTGCAGGTGGATTGTATCTTCCCCGACCCTTACCACCAGACGCAGAAACTTCTGAAAGGCCTCTGCAATAGGGATATGGAGATAGGCATCTCTGAGGTCTATCAATGCCATGTAACAATTTTGAGGTAGTAGTGCCCTGACCGAGAAGATCGACTCTATGCGGAATCTTTTGTACGTTACTGACTGGTTCAGGGGTTTTAAGTTTAGGATAAGTCTGTACTTTCCCGAGGGCTTGCGTACTACAAAGACATGTGAGTAGAAACCCCCTCCTACTTCCTCCGCCGGTACCCGGCAAACCACGTTCTGGTCTTCCAGCTCCCTTAGAGAGCCCAGCAGGGCATCGGCCTTCTCCACACACCTGGGGAGTTCCGTGACCAGGAGTCTTCGTGGGGGAGGTCTTGAGAACTCTAGGCAGTATCCCTTCCTTACAGTTTCTGAAATGAATTGACTGGAGGAGATCACCTCCCACTGTGGGAGGAAGGCCCCCAGTTTTTCTCTCTCTGGGATCGGACCGTCATTAAGTTTTGCAGGGCTGGTCAGGAGGGCGAAAAACTGTGCCCCCTCTGCCTTTTCCCCTCTGTCCCCAGGGTTTTTGCTTTCCCTCGGGTTTAGGGACTCCCCTCTGCTTTTGAGCATGAAACCCCTTCTTTGCCAGACCTGGAGGTTTGCGCTTAACTGGGAAGGACTTCTTTTTATCTGCTGTGCGGTCTAACACAGCTTCCAGCCCAGGCCCAAAGAGCAAATCCCCTGTTAGTGGAATGCCACATAACTTGACCTTGGAGGAGCTATCGCCCAGCCAGATCTTGAACCACAAGGCCCTTCTGGCCAAGTTGGCTAAGAAGGATCTGGCGGACATCCATACAGATTCCGCCGATGCGTTCTATGTAGGCCACCCCGCTCAGCAGCATAGGAAAGGATGACAAAATTGTCTCCTTGGAGGTCCCTGCTTCAATGTGCACCTGCATCTGGGAAAGCCAGTATTCTAAGTTTCCGGCCAATTCTGTAGGCAATTCCCTACAGATGATTCCCTCGTTTTCTTTAAAGGGAGTCCATCTTTTTATCCATAGTATCCGCTAAGGCGCCCATATCCTCAAATGCCAGATTTGTGTGCCCGGAAACTTGGGAAAAAGCCGCGTCCAGCTTCGGACATTTGTTCCACATGGACACTGGATCTTCTAAAAAAGGAAACCTCTGCTTCAGTGCTCTGGAGAAAAAAGGTTTCCTTTCTGGGTCCTGACGCTCTTTTTTGACCGAGTCCACCAGAACTCATGGACCGGGAAAACCTTCTTTTTCTGTTCTCCCATGCCCTGATACATCTGGTCATGGAGTGTCAAAGGCATTTTGTCTGCCTGGATTCCTAAAGTGGTTTAAATGACCCCCAAGAGGTCCTCTACCTCCTCTAGGGAAAGTTTATTCCAAGATTGTCTGCTGGACTCCCCGTCCCGACCTTCCCCCTCTGACTCCACCTGGGAGCTGTACTGTCTGGTTTCTCCCCAGTCTCCTCCATGGAGAGCCCAGGAGTCCCTTCATCACGGGAAAGGGTGCCCAGCAGAACTGGTGCTGAACCCTGCTGTGCTGGTGGGGGAGCTGTGACCTGTGGTGGTGCAGGGGCCGCCAAAGTCTGCAGGGCCTGAAACCCTTCAAAACGACTGGAATGTGGAGGAAAGCTCCTTAACAGAGGCCGCCAAATAGCTCTCCTGCTCTAAAGGCCAACTCCTTAACCTGACTATCTATGCAATCCCTCCATAACACCTTAGTCCAGGAATCCCCTAACGTGGCCCTGCAGGAGGGGCACTTTCTCTTAGAGCTATGGGTGAATTTTGATTTGTCCGTAGCTTTATAAAGAAAACAACATTTGGGCCTTGATTAGCAGGTGTCGCCATCCCCCCCCCCCCACCCCTCCCTGAACGGACACATTAGCTTCAGCCCCAGCCCCTCTGGCTATCTGGCCTGATTTCCTAGCAGTGTCTCCCCGCCGGAAGAAAAACCAATAATTGGAGGACAGGCAGGTGAAGTCGCTTTTTAAAAATGGCTGATGCTGTGTTTCCTGTGGAAGGGAGGAGTCAGGGTCTCTCAAAGTGGCTGTCCTGAAAGACGCAGTGGGAAATATATATTTAAGGAAAAATACTAGAATCGCGCTAAAACATTATCTTAATAATGTGTACATTAATCCATAACAATACTGATGTACCATGTGCATGTACCGTATATTATAAACAAATTGGCAAGTAATAACATAACCCCAAAACTGAAAACAAAAATAAAAAATCAATCAATAGTAATGAAATTGGATTACATATAGTGAAATGTCCAAAGCCGCTTGCGTCACCTCGCATCGTTGTTGATGTCTCAGTAGGACAGGTTCTGTCTGTGTGTTCACCGGCCGGAGCACCAGACATCACAGGCGCCTATTTCTGCCATCTATATGTGAGTGCAATACATGTTTCTTTTTATTCCAATAAATTGAAGGTTTTACACTATTGGAGCTTCTTTTATTTTTACATGCCACACTCACTACCCATGAGTTGGGGAGGTTACGATGGGATCTGAGGTTTAGTAGCTCCATTTGGTATCTTTGGATAATCTATTATCACCAACAATTCCAGAGTCTGGGTCCATTTGCTATGCTCTGGAGGGCTTCTTCTATGCAGGCTTCCGCTGATCCTCTGTAGTGGGGGATCATGGGGTTCTGGTAAGCGGCAAACCTCTGTCATTGGTGGTGGATTGAGCACTAGATTTCTTCTCATTATTGAAGACTTCATATTTTTGGATGGACTCTTTCTTTATTTTTATTATTTCACCTAAGTATTAATTTGTTCACGGGTGTTTGACCAATTTAAATCTTTGGACATTTCACTATATGTAATCCAATTTCATCACTATTGATTGATTTTTCATTTTTGTTTTCAGTTTTGGTGTTATGTTATTACTTGCCAATTTGTTTATGATATACGGTACATGCACATGGTACATCAGTATTGTTATAGATTAATGTACACATTATTAAGATAAAGTTTTAGCGCGATTATAGTATTTTTCCATATTTAACACTGTATTTTTTGTTGTGCAGAAGAATTGCTGCTTTTATTATTTTTTGGTATTCAATATTTATTAATCACTAGCACGGTTTGTGTTTAGCTACACTATCCAAATTCACCTTAGCACAGTTTTTTCTCTTTTCTTTTAAATATATATTTAAAAAGCTGTGCACTTGCCCACCAAAAACTCATGTAAGATAAATCAAGCTGCAGCTTCAATACAAAGGGGTTTACTAAAACTGGAGAGTGCAAAATCTGGTTCAGCTCTGTATAGAATCTAATCAGCTTCCAGGTTTTTGTCAAAGCTCAATGGAACAAGTTGGAGTTAGAAGCTGATTGACTACCATGCACAGTAGCACCAGACTCTGCACTCTCCAATTTTAGTAAATCAACCTCAAATTGTTTTTTCCACTGCAAATAAATATAAACGCATCTTCTAATACCTACAACGTTGCAATTTAGTGACTACCGTGTAACAAAATTAAAATCACCTTCAGTTGTTCCTTTTGAAGGATACTACATACAGTATATTAAATACAGATTGACACTGACAAAAACACAAACTTCCATGTGAGCCAGTAACAACAGTACAAACTTAAACCAATATTAAACTTAGACTTTTGTCATTATTTTCACCTGGTGATATGGCCAGTAAGTTTGTTATCTTTCTGTAGCTCCACCCCCTCAATATAATAGGAACCCTGTGCACTTCTAAACCCCTGAGTGGGGCACAACCCCTGCTGACACCTCCTTAAACCTGCAAACAGATGTCACTTTGGTCATCACACAAAGGATAAGCACACCACTTTTGATGAAGAAAATATTTCGTTTACATGATAATCACATGGGCAGTCGTATAGGCATAAAATCAACCTCTGATATACACAAAAGAGAATCACTTATAACAAAGCAAGCAATAAAACCTGGAACAGTGCCACTTTAAATAGACCCAATTGTCCTGCAGGATTCAAACATTTAAACATAGCTCTCTTACTGAGATAATATTCCCTAAACGAGCATAAGGGAGAGGGCAAGGAATGTTAGGCTAGCTCGCTTATGGGCTCCCAATAACCCCATCATACAATGCGAAGGAACTCTTCTGCCCGCTTGTTGGAGCTCTTTATGTTGATGCACAATAGAAGTGTAGTCCCCTTTTTATCAGAAACAAACTTCCCCAGAGATGGCAACACAGCAAGCATAGTTCCCCTTTAATTCATTTATTTTTACTATAGGAACTTATATAGCGCTGCCAATTTACGCAGCGCTTTACATATATATTGTACATTCACATTAATCCCTTCAGATCCGCGCTATAGCCGAATGACGGCTACAGCACGGACCTACTTTGCCGGGAGGCTGTCAATAGATGTTCTCCTCTTTGCACGCTCCCCGAGCGCCCCCTGCAGTGCGCGCGCGGCGCGTGCTATGATCACTGAGTCAATGAGACTCGGGTGATCACAGATCGGAATAAGGGGTCAATTCCGGCCCCTTACCACATGAACAGCTGTCAGCCAATGACAGCCGATCACGTGATGTAAACAGAAGATCGGTAATAGTTTTGTTTTTTCTCCTCATGCTGACAGCGTGAGAAGAAAAAAAAGCAGATCACCGGCTTCTGTGCAAGGGACATCAGTCCCAAAGAGGAAGATGCATGGCCATTTCATCAGTGCCCACCAATGCCGCCTGCCAGTGCCACCTGCCAGTGCCCACAGTGCATAACTGTGCCAGCAATCAGTGCCACCTATCAATGCCCACGAGTGCCACCTATCAATGCCCACCAGTGGTGCCAATCAGTGGCACCTAGCAATGCTGCCTATCAGTGTCACCTACCAGTGCCATCACTGCCACCTATCAATGCCCTTCAGTGCTGCCCGTCAGTGCCACCTCTCAATTCCCACCTATGCCACCTATCAGTGCCCACCAGTGCCACCTCATCAGTGCCAATCAGTGCCCATCAATGCAGTCTATCGGTGCCCATCAGTGCAGCCTATCAGTGCAGCCTCAGCAACGTACATCAATGAAGGAGAAAAATTACCTGTTTGCAAAATTTAATAACAAAATATAAAACGGTTTTGTATTTTTTTTTAAAAAAGTTCGGTCTTTTAAAAAAATTTTTAACAAAAAATAAAAAACCCAGAGGTGATCAAATACCACCAAAAGAAAGCTCTATTTGTAGGAAAAAAATTCATTTGGGTACAGTGTTGTATGACCGTGAAATTGTCGCTCAAAGAGTGACAGCGCTAAAAGCTGAAAATTGGTCGGGGCAGGAGGGGGGTTTAAGTGCCCAGTAAGCAAGTGGTTAATTAGCTTGCTGTTTATGTTATGTTGGCTGTTCACAGTTTGCATAATGTGATAAAACTCTTACCTGATTTTGTGTGGTATATTTTATTGGGACGCCTGCCTTTACATGCACATGAACTTAAATGGTATCCCAGTCTTAGTCCATAGGGTTCAATATTGAGTTGGCAATTTTTATTTTGAGAATCTTTCAAACAAGAAACACATAACACATCCCAACTTTTTTTTTTTTTTTTTTTTACAAAAATACAAACAATAAATATTTACATTTTTTTTTCTTTTTATGTATGCATAACATACTGTATACATGACTAAACATAATAATAACAAAGGCTTACTTCAACCTATAATATATGAACAAAAGGGTTTTTTTTTTTCAACCAAGAGCAATATCACTGTATTATATTATACTATTATTAGTGGTGTAGTGGGTAGCACTCTCACCTAGCAGTAAGAAGGGTCACTGGTTTGAATCCCAACCACGACACTACCTGCCTGGAGTTTGCATGTTCTCCCTGTGCCTGCGTGGGTTTCCTCTGGGTACTCCGGTTTCCTCCCACACTCCAAAGACATGCTGGTAGGTTAATTGGATCCTGTCTAAATTGTCCCTAGTATGTATGAATGTGAGTTAGGGACCTTAGATTGTAAGCTCCTTGAGGGTGTAGGGACTGATGTGAATGTATAATGTATATGTAAAGCGCTGCGTAAATTGATGGTGCTATATAAGTACCTGAAATAAATAAAATAAATTTATATATATATATATATGTAATGGAAATTTGTAAGTTCTGTATATAATTGTATTGTATTTTGTATGTATTGCACACTGCCCTCACTGTGCAACAGCACTAATAATGTTTTCAGTAAATGTTTACATTCTTTCGAGTCCTGATTAGAATAAGCCTGCCTATGTAACGCCCCTTGTTATGATAAACCTACAATTGTAATATTAATGTGATACCTACGTAATCATGTGCATAAAAACCTTCAATTGCGTCATAATAAAGCAGAACAGTAATTTGGAAAGATGCTGAGCGTATCTTTTGTGTCTGTTCCCTACTGCAGTAGTTATTATTAATTTGGAACCACTAATCAATATGAGGATAGGAGTTGCCTATCATCAATTCAACCGAGTCAGCATGGCGAGCTTTGCCTTAGGAGGGGATTCCAGGTGACCCTGAGTATCCGAAACAAGGAGCTTGAGACGATCCGGGAATTTCTGATAATCAGCCGGCTGAGGTAAGCCTTTTGCTTACATTTGAGTTATCAGACTTCCTTGATCGGTAAGGCATTTTCGGGACAAAGGGTACCTATTTTACTCCCCTTAATCGAACTGTATTGATTGGTGGTTATATGTTATGTTGTCCCTGTCTATTGTCCATTGGAGTGTTATAGATAAGAAAGGGAAGAATAGTGCTGTTCACAGGTATATGTAGTAAATCTGCTAGATAAAGTAGTTTAGAGGCAAGAGGGTATAGGCACAAGTAGAGAAGAGAGAAGACTGGCCAGTCATTATGGGCATTGAATTAAGTAAGGGAATGAAGGGTAAGAGACCCTCAAAAATGCCCAGCGCAAGAGGAGCGCTACATATGAACCAAAGGTGCGGTTCCGCCTATACTGAGCCCCTAGATTAATGGTTAAAGTGGACAGTGATCCACATTGGGTAACTGGGTTACCAAAGTCCACAGGGACTAAGAATCATGCAGAGTAAACAGCTAGAGAAACAGCTATCTATGTGAGCAGGATGGATCAAGGGTGACATTAACACTAGACAGAAAAGGGACATTTTCATGTTAAGTTGTGGGATGAATTTGGAGTCAGGCACTATAACTATTATGCCGCGTACACACGGTCGGACTTTTCGTCTACAAAAGTCCGACAGCCTGTCCGACAGACTTCCGACGTACCTTCGGCGGACTTGCGGCAGACTTTCTTACGAACGGACTTACACACACACGACCACACAAAAGTACGACAGCCTAGTACGCGGTGACGTACACCAAGTCCGACGAGACTATAAAACGGAAGTTCAATAGCCCGTACGACACCCTTTGGGCTCCTTCTGCTAATCTCGTGTTTATCTCGTGTTAGTAGAAGTTTGGTGAGAGACGATTCGCGCTTGTGAGACTCGTATTTTTCAGTTCGTTTTAACTGTTGTTCAGTCTGTGCTTGTGAGGTTTGTATCTGCTTTTCAGTGCGTTTGGTCAGTTGGCATTGAGAAATCTTTGTTTTATTGGCCGCTCGTTCCTGATTTTCAGGTCGTTCTTCACAGGCCTTGCTGTTCTTCAGTGCGTTCTGTTTAGTGCGTTCTGACCAGCCGACCGTTTTGAAGCCATGTTACCTGTACGTACTCGTCGTCGAGCTCGTGCATTGTATGTGCTTGGTGCTGTAGTTTATTCTTCAGCCCAAGACCAGTCCATGAACAGGGCGAGGAGGAGTTCATGGACCAAGAATTGGTTGCTTCAGCGTGACCAGTTCTGTCACATGCCTTTGCTCCGTGAGATCCGTGAGAATAATCCTGAGGATTTCAGGAACTTTCTCCGGATGACGGACCCCGTTTTTGACCGTTTGTTGGCTTTGCTGACCCCCTATATCAGCAGGCAGGATACCTGCATGAGGCAAGCCATCACTCCGGAGCAGAGGCTGGTCGCTACCTTGCGGTATTTGGCCACAGGGAGAAGCCTGCAGGACCTTACGTTCTCGACAGGCATCTCCCCCCAGGCTCTGGGGATCATTATCCCAGAGACCTGTTCTGCCATCATACAGGTCCTGCAGAAGGACTATATTAAGGTAAGATATTTTTCTTTTATTAGCATCACATGTTCTTTTATGTAATCTTTGATAATATAATGTATTTCTTGCTTCAAACACTACTTACCATCATTGCAATATAGTGTGAATGTCCCCTTTTTATCCTCACACATGCTGGATTTTTTTCCTGTTATTTTTTGTCATGCATGTATATTTTCCTTCAATAACCTTCCCAGCATGAAGTGATGGGAACATATCCACCTAGTCTACTCATTTGGAATGTATTTTGTTTGAGTGTATTTAGTGTGCTGCTAATGAGCAATTATCTAGATTTCACAAACCCCCCCCCCCCCACCTGAACTCACTCCAAATAGTGTGCTGCTAATGAGCAATTATCTAGATTTCACAACCCCACCCCCCCCCCCCACCTAAACTCACTCCAAATAGTGTGCTGCTAATGAGCAATTATCTAGATTTCACAACCCCACCCCCCCCCCACCTAAACTCACTCCAAATAGTTTGCTGCTAATGAGCAATTATCTAGATTTCACAACCCCACCCCCCCCCCCACCTAAACTCACTCCAAATAGTGTGCTGCTAATGAGCAATTATCTAGATTTCACAACCCCACCCCCCCCCCCACCTAAACTCACTCCAAATAGTGTGCTGCTAATGAGCAATTATCTAGATTTCACAACCCCACCCCCCCCCCACCTAAACTCACTCCAAATAGTGTGCTGCTAATGAGCAATTATCTAGATTTCACAACCCCCCCCCCCCCCACCTAAACTCACTCCAAATAGTGTGCTGCTAATGAGCAATTATCTAGATTTCACAACCCCACCCCCCCCCCACCTAAACTCACTCCAAATAGTGTGCTGCTAATGAGCAATTATCTAGATTTCACAACCCCCCCACCCCCACCCTCGTTAAAATTTGCTGGAATGTTCTGTGGTGTTGATTTGTCTAAAGCAAATATATGTTGCACTTTGCAAAATGCATGTGCACTCTACAAGTGCATTTGTTCCAGTGCTTTAGTAAATGAGCAGAAGCTCTGCTGATTTCCATCATCAAATCATATGCAAGCCTCAAAGTGTTTTCATTAATTGCCCTTGCATGTGATTGTGTACTCCTTGCAACATGAATGCCTTTTTACATTACCTCATTTACTGTAAGCTGGTTAGCAACTGCACCTGCAGAGTGCGACAACTGCAGTCTTGTAGCCTTTTTAGTCCCTAAATTCCTGCGTGTCCTAAAAGTAATTTTTTTTAGGGATTTCACAACCCCCTAAAATGTAATCAATGTTCCATCAGAGGGGGTGAGCAATCTGATAAGTGTGCCTTTCCATATTAGTTATTCCAGAACAATTAAATTATTGAATGTTATACTGATGCTGGGGAATAATGTTTTTAATTGTCTAATTTTCTTGCAATGTTAGCTTCCAAATTAATTGATTTTGGTTTTCTTGTTTGATTTCCCAGTTTCCTTCAACGCCACAGGAATGGCAGACTGTGGCATCCCATTTTGCCAGCCGTTGGGACTTTCCCAATTGTGGAGGGGCTATAGATGGGAAACATGTCCACATTGTGCCACCACCCCATTCGGGGTCATATTATTTTAATTATAAGGGGTTCCACAGTATTGTTTTAATGGCGGTGGTGTCGGCACACTATGATTTTTTATATGTGGACGTGGGGAAGAATGGCCGGATGTCGGATGGAGGAGTATTTGCCCAGACGGAGTTCTGCCAGCGTCTCCAGAGTGGTGGCCTGGGATTGCCACCTGATGAGGATAACGTGGAAGGACTCCCCTTTGTCTTCATTGCCGATGAAGCCTTCGCTCTCAGCAAGCACCTCATGAGGCCATTCCCCCAAAGAACACTCACCCCGGAGAGGAGGGTTTTTAATTACCGGCTGGCCAGAGCTAGAAGAGTGGTTTAGAATGCGTTTGGAATTCTGGCCAGCCGGTTCCGCCTGTTTCAAACAGCCATTAATTTGGCGGAATACAAACTTAATTTTATCGTTTTATCGTGCTGCATTCTGCACAACTTTTTAAATAAGCATTCTACAAATTATATAGGCACAGTTGGGCCTGAGGCCGGACAAATAGAAGCCAACCTTACAGGCCTGGATACTGTCCGTACTGGCTTGGCCCCCCAAAGTGCCCGTCAAGTTAGACAGCAATATGTTAATTATTTTATGGGTAGGGGGGCCATTGCAATGGGCCAGGATATATAATTTTTGACAATAAAAAAATTATTGATGAAATCTTGCATTATAATTATTGCTTGCCTTTCTTTTGGGCTGTCTCCTAGGTTATGGTCGAGCAGTTGTAGTGCCAACTGTATTGTAATTTTAAATGTCTAAATAAGCTCCATTGCCACTGTAAACAACTTTTTTACAATTATAACTAAAATGATACTGAGCCTTGAAATAACAAACCACACATTTATTTAATTCCTATAAGGAGATGTTTTTATTAATGGTTGTTATGCATTCAGTTCTGCATTTAGTATAAAATGTTCATAGACAAAAATAGAATGATATCTTAATAATGTAGCAAAATATAATTATATCTAAATATTTATACCTAATCCACAAAAAAATATTTTTGGCTTTTTGATTTTCACAAACAGGCTTTTTTTTTTGTTTTGGGAAAATCAAGTTTTGTTTTGTGTTTTTTTTTTTTTGTTTTTTAAAGCAATTTTTTTGTTTATGTTTTTTTTATTTTAGCAAGTTATTTTTGTTTTTATTATTTTTTTTTAAGAAAGTTTGTATATTTTTTTTTTTGGTTTTTTAAAATCAAGTGTTTTTTATTTTTTTTGGTTTTTTAAAATCAAGTTTTTTATTTTTTTTGGTTTTTTAAAATCAAGTTTTTTATTTTTTTTGGTTTTTTAAAATCAAGTTTTTTATTTTTTTTGGTTTTTTAAAATCAAGTTTTTTATTTTTTTTGGTTTTTTAAAATCAAGTTTTTTATTTTTTTTGGTTTTTTAAAATCAAGTTTTTTTTTTTTTCGTTTTTTTTTTGTGTTTTTTTGAAAATCAATTTTTATTTTTTTGTGGATTTTTGAGGTATTTCCGAGAAACAGCCCTCCTTTTTTACATTAGGTTAAACAGCCATTTATGTTCTGGCAAAAAAAAAAAAGAGAAGGCCCAGAATGGGGTCAGCAAAACAGGAAATGAAGGACATGATTGATGTTTTGGGGTTTAAAAAAGGGCATTTAGATTCGACCCAAAACATCAATCATGTCCTTCATTTCCTGCTGCATACGATCCAGCCGATTCCGCATTTGATCGATCTCCCCATTCCAGGCCATGATTTGAGCAATTAGCCGTTGGGCACTGTCTGTGGTGAAATAGTCAGTTGGACCTAAAGTGGAATGAAAAAAAAAATATGTTTAGAAATATGCACACATAAGTTTACCTTACCATAAAGCTGGTGTCTCAAACACTGACCTGGTGGGGTGCCCATGTCGCAAACTTCATGAACATCCTCGGGGGTGGCGCTGTTGCTTGACTCAAGCACAACCAGATCACCTAAAATAGAGTAGAAAAATTACATAAAATAAAAGGCAGCCATGCATAGATTACCGTAAGCTGGTGTGTCAGACACTCACCTGGTGGGGTGCCCATGTCGCCCACCTCTCCTTCCTCCACATCCTCAATGGGACTTGGGCTTATTTCCCAATCATTTTTTGCTTGGGGTGGACTGTCTTCTGGTTGTTGGCTGAGTGATTTTTCCCCTATGTGAAACAAAAAATTATTAATCTAATTAGCACACAGATATTTTAGTACATAGTAATTTTCCAACATTTGTAATGAAGTGGTTTGTGTAGAGTTCCTATTTTACCTCAATATTTAAAATTAGAAAGACATATCGGATAGATAGATATCAATATCTCAAAATATAGTTAATAATCTTTTGATCTCTCTCTATATCTGGAACAAAATCTCAAACTATCTAACTAAATGTAAAGCCAAAAAATTAAGATAACTTCAAATCTTCAAAAAGAATGTTTTACATTTCTATATCTATCTATCTACCTATCTCTATATTTCTCTCTCTCTCTATATATATTTCTCTCTCTCTCTCTCTCTCTCTCTATATATATATCTCTATTTCTATATCTCAATAGATATATATATATATATATATATATATATATATATATATATATATATATATCTATCTCTCTCTCTCTCTCTCTCTCTCTCTCTCTCTCTCTCTCTCTCTAGTTATATATATATATATATATATATATATATAGTTATATATATATATATATATATATATATATATAGTTATATATATATATATATATATATATATATAGTTATATATATATATATATATAGTTATATATTTATATATATATATATAGTTATATATATATATATATGTATATATATGTATGTGTATATATATATATATGTATATGTATATATATGTATGTGTGTGTATATATATATATATATATATATATATATATATATATATATATATATATATATATATATGTATATATATATATATATATATATATGTATATATATATATATATATATATATATATATATATATATATATATATACATGTATATATATGTGTATATGTATATATAGATATATATCTATAGATATGTAACGAGGTTTCTTAAAAGATCGTTTAAAACGATGAAAACAAAAATCGGATAGGAAGGAAAAGCACATGGAGCAATATACAAGGTAATAAACACAAGAGAAAAACACGACAAGTACTTACTTTTTTTAAGAACTTTCCGGATACGTCGGTATTGATCCGGCTCCCTGAGTTTCAGGTCAGACCATCTTTTTCGCAGTTGATCTTTGGAGCGCTGGACCCCAAAAGATGCCTGCAAAGTCTCCACGACCTTCGCCATTATTTTGGCCTTGCGCAAATTTGGCCGTGCGTACGGCCCATAATTGCCATCATAGTCGTCTTTGTGAAGAATGGCCACCATCTCCACCATCTCTTTAAAACTCATATTAGAGGCCTTAAATCTAGGCCTCATAGATTTCGCTGACGTTCCTGCCTCCGGGCTGTCTCCACTACCTGAGGTCGTCAACATTTCAGGTGTCTCCGCCATTCTTTAACTCCACTACGCGCCGTAACAAAAAATGGGCGGAGAACATGAGTTAAAATCGAACGTCAGGGGCGGGCGACGCAGGCGGAGTTTCACACATGCGTAGTGTATAAAGAGCCTTGCGCACGTGTCGTACGTACGTTCTGTGCGTCGAATTAGGGGGCGGAGAACATGAGTTAATTTCGAACGTCAGGGGCGGGCGACGCAGGCGGAGTTTCACACATGCGTAGTGTATAAAGAGCCTTGCGCACGTGTCGTACGTACGTTCTGTGCGTCGAATTAGGGGGCGGAGAACATGAGTTAATTTCGAACGTCAGGGGCGGGCGACGCAGGCGGAGTTTCACACATGCGTAGTGTATAAAGAGGGGCCTTGCGCACGTGTCGTACGTACGTTCTGTGGTAGGTGATAGTGGACCTGGACGTTACAAAACGAAGGTAATTTTAGATATTTTTTTTTTTTTTTTGGTTTTTATGGTCATGACTTTGTAGCAAGCGGCCTATATGGCTTGATAGATTGATGAGGCCTACATAGGGAGAAGATGATGAGGGGTTAGCCGAAACCTATAATAAAAGTGTTTTTTGTCTTGTGACTTCATCTTTTCCAGATATAATGAATCCCCTATTTAAGGATCCAGAGTTCCTTACATCTTTTATTTCCAAATATCGAGAGATGAGGAATTTGTGGGAGGTGAAACACCCTCAGTATTATGCTAAGCATGTGAGGAAGTCAACGCTGGAGAGACTTCTGGCCTTTGTCCAGGCGACCATCCCGGAAGCAACAATGGAGACATTGCTCAAGAAAATTGGGGTCTTGAGGAACATGTATAAGAGGGAGCATAAGAAGATCCAGGAATCAAGGAGATCAGGAGCATCAGCAGATGATGTTTATGTACCCAGGCTGTGGTACTACAATCAACTCCGTTTTCTGGATGACCAGAATGAAGCCAGGCCATCACTTTCAACCCTTCCCTCCACCCTTCCCTCCACCCCAGCAGAGGCTGATGAGGAGCAAGCTGGGTCTTCCATCCTGGATGAACCAGATATGACCATCTGGAGTCAGGTAAATTATTTTAACAAATATTTACTGTACTAATATTAATGATGTTAACTGGATGTTATAATTGTCTAAAATAATTTGGCACTCAAAATTGGGTATACATATCAATTGACAGTAGTGGCTAAATATGTTTGGCACCTGCTTGAAATAATTAGGGTGTCTGATTAGACTCTTTTATTAAAGAGAAGTATTCACATTGAATTTGCTATTCATGAGAAGCAAACTGTGTGTCATTGATGAACCCCAAAAAATATACTCAAACTATTGTCCTTTTTTTATACACAGGATGAGTCCATCCAGGAGGAATGTGGGGAAAGTGGCAGGCAGGAGGAGACCGGGCCCATGGACAGCCTGGAGGAGGCCGGATTCACCATCATCCTGGAGGAGGCTGGGCCCAGTGTCAGGCAGGAGGTGGCTGCTCCCAGTGAGGTGGCTGCTCCCAGTGAGGTGGCTGGGCCAAGTGAGGTGGCTGGGCCAAGTGAGGTGGCTGGGCCCAGTAGGAGCCTGACCGAATCCCAAGTGCCTCCCCTCCACCTTCCCAAAAAAAGGGCCAGGAAGGGGATGGTCACACAGGACGCATCCCTGCGCCTCATGCAAGAGGCCACCCGTTTTTTAACAAGCCCCCCCGAAGCGGAAGAATCCTATGGCTGCTACTTAGCCAGCAGGCTTCTTCAGATGGATTGGGAGCAGCGCCTCATTTGTGAGCGCCTATTTGGGGAAACAATCCATAAGGGGCTGCAGGGCACGCTAACACAAAACACCCAACTACATGAGGCAGCCCCCCCTCCTCCTCCTCCTCCTCCTCCTCCTCCTCCTCCTCCTCCTCCTGCCACAACTGAAACACCAGAGCCACAGCCTCAAAAGAAGGCTACAGGGAAGGCTGCAGGGCAGCGTGGAGGAAAGGCTGCAGGGAAGAGAAGAAAATGATGACCTGGGTTCAGTCTGGTCTGACAGAAGACGCAGGCTGTTGTAGGACCACAGTCTGGGGACATCTAGATCATCTGCTGGTGCTGTTGATCTCTGGGATTCTTGGACCAGATTGTGCTCCCTCTTATATGGACTCCTCAAGATCCCAATTTTCTGGTACACCGACTTTTTCCAGCGTTGACTTCCTCTTTATTTTATTTTGACCATGAATAAATGGATATTTTTTGAGTTTAGCAAAAGACTTTATGTGTTTTCTTTGAAATCATTGATTTTACACACAATGTTAAATTAACAAGGGACAACAATCTCATTGAGTTTGAAAAAAAACACACCAAAAATACATTACTAATGTTAATAATGTTCAAGTGGTAAGTCTTGAAAATCAAAAAAATTACGTAACCAAAAACGGTGCTTTGGGTTAACTTTATCTAAAAACTAAAAAATAAACACTATAAAAAAAAAAAATAATAATGGGTTCTTTGTGTTAACTTTACAAACCTAAAAAAAAAAAAAAAAAAAAAAAAAAAAGGGGAAAAAGTATTATTAGTATGGAAACATTGTTTTAAAAAGGCATACTATATCATTCATGAGATCAAAGAGAAAAAGAATCCAGAAATCAGTTTGGGAGAACTCTGATTATGAACAGCAAAACACCTTCGTTCTTTAGAGCCTTCGTAAAGAAGAAATAAAATGCGCTGCATTGAACGATCACAGATTTTGCAGCGTGATGAATGTGCTACCTACAATACGAACACTAGTTTTACTAGACCGAGTGCTTCCGTTTAGTTTTTGCTTATGAGCATGCGTCGTTTTTTTGTCCGTCGGACTAGCATACAGACGAGCGGACTTCGGGGTCCGTCGTACTTACGACGTAAAGATTTGAAGCATGCTTCAAATCTAAAGTCCGTCGGATTTTAGGCTAAAAAAGTCCGTTGAAAGTCCGGAGAAGCCCACACACGATCGGATTACCAGCCAGCTTTAGTCCGTCAGCGTCCGTTGGACTTTTGTAGACGAAAAGTCCGACCGTGTGTACGCGGCATTAGAGTCAGAAACAGAGAAATGAGAGGTAAAACAGAATACTTTATATGTTGTCAGAGAGAGAAGATGGGATGAGTACTCTGGCTGCCCGTCTGATCATAGAAGCTAGATATAAAAGATATCTGAACAAAAATAAAGAAAGTAGAATTTAGACAGGAAAATATTAATGAGAGTTAAAAGAAAGTGAGAGAATGATATGCATGTGTTGTGCACAAATGGGAAAAATGTAAGCGATTTTAGAGAGATATTGGTGTATGTGTGTGCGAATGCTGGGACCTTTAGTTCTATTGCTTGTGTGTGTCATGTACGCAGATGTGACCCCCTCCTTTGTGCTCTCCTGAAAGAAATGTGGCTGGGATGAGAGGTCAGTGATAAGCTGGAAGGACATCACGCCAATTCCAGTTTTTTTTAGACAAAAAGTTGTCTTTTGAAACATGAAACTGGAGTTCTTACACAAATAGTGTGATAGAAAACAAGACATTGTAATATATTTATGCAAGCTGGACCCAGTAATGAAGGGTTCACCCCGATATATCAGAGCTGTAGCTTTTATGCAAAGGTGCTATTAGACAAAGTTTAAGCCATCCAATAAACCCACCCTCCGGGCAATACTTGTCAAGGAGAAGCCAGAGGTACTCATGATTGACACGATCAAAAGCCTTCGCCTGATCCAATGCCAGCACATACTTTCCCCAGCCTTCAGCCCAGCAATGTTCCAGAGCCTCCCGGACAGCTAACACCGCTGATAAAGTGCTCCAGCTCTGGACCGAACAGTGCTGCTGACGAGAAAGCAATCTGTCTGCTACTGACGACAAGCGCCAGAAAATTATCTTCGGCAGAATCTTTCTATCGACATTAAGAAGGTCTAATGGGGCACCAATTCTCAGTCATCGAGGGATCCTTGCCTTTTGACAACAGAATCACAGCAGATTGTCTTATGGAGGGAGCGAACCCTCTTGCAGACAGCCGTTAAATACCTCCACAAGATAAGGTACCAAGCTGGATTTGAAAGTCTTACAAAATTTAGCCGTCAATCCGTCTGGCCCAGGTTTTTTCTTAATAGCCAGACCGGCTATAGCTTTGACTACCTCTTCTGCTGTGATTTCCCCTGTCAAACGTGCCAGCGAAATGTTATTTCCCAGACCTGGTGTAGAATCCAGAAAACTCAACATCTTTGCCCGATCGAGGTACTTATCCCCCAGAAGATCCACATAAATAGACCTTGAGACCTCCATGATCCCTGACCTGGATTTCGTCTAAGAGCCCGTACTATCCCTTTGCCCAACAACCGTCTTAACTGCAGTTCTGATAAGGGTCGGGCGAGTGATATTTCCCGTAGTTCCTTTCCAGAACCAAAGAAGTGTGCCGGTCATACTGATACTTCCTAAGGAGAAGTTTCACCCCAGAGATTGCCCCTGAATCTACACCACTCGAGACAAGGTGATCAAGTTTTCACCGCAGCTGCTGGTAGGCAATGTACTTACTAAGCTGTTTCCTTTTTCCTATGGCCTTGAAAAACCCACTAATCCGGCTTTTGGCAAGCTCCCACCACTCCGACTTACTGCTGCAGAAATCCAGGATGGTTACCTGAGCTTGAAAAAAATCCTCAATAGATTGTCTTACCTCCTTGTCATCCAACAGAGCCAAATTCATCCTCAAAATACCCTTTCCTATAGGTGGCATATCTGAAGCATTGAGACTAACAGACAGCATAAGGTGATTAGAGAACCCCACCATACAACACTCAGGAGCCGAAAAGACAGAGTCCCCCTTAAATAAAAATCCTATCTATCCTGCTCTCACAACCAGTGGTGGCTGGTGAACTTTTAGGATGGGGGGGCACCAGACCCGCCCCTCCTTTTTGACCCATCCCACTTATAAGCCCCACCCCTTATAGCATCCACCCACTCCACCCCCTGTATTCCACTTGCTTCCACCCATAGTGTCAGGAGTATTCAGCTCAGGACAGCTCATCACAGGACAGAGTATACAGCCCAGAATCGCAGCAGAGTATACAGCCCAGAATCGCAGCAGAGTATACAGCCCAGAATCACAGCAGAGTATACAGCCCAGAATCACAGCGTATAACATATAGCATTTCTCACAAATCCTGGTATATAGCATTTCTCACAAAGCCTGGTGTAATCCGTATAATGGCATGTCTGCAGAACACTGCTCTGTATAATGGCATATCTGCAGAACATTGCTCTGTATAATGGCATGTGTGCAGAACATTGCTCTGTATAATGGCATTTTTGCAGGTCATCACTCTGTATAATGGCATATCTGCAGAACATTGCTCTGTATAGTGGCATATCTGCAGAACATTCATTGCAATGTGAACAGACTCATTGTGATATACTGCATTCTGCAGAGTATCTTACCAGCCAGGAAGCTAAAGTGATAACTCTGCAGCACACTGCTCCATATAATGGATATCTGCAGAACATTGCCCTTTATACTGGCAAGTCTACAGAACATTGCACTTGCTGGCCCTGGCTCCCCATACTCTGCTAGCTTCCAGCCCTGGGAATATACTACCTCTCATGCCCCCTGGGCACCTACCACCGGACCCCTGGGCACCTACCACCCCTTATGCCCTCTGGACACCTGCACCCCTCATGCCCCCTAGGCTCTCACCTGTCTCTGGGTGACTGACTGTCCTTTGTGTGTCCAGCAGCAGTCACCACCACTGAAGCCACGGGAGCCGTCGGGGGCGGGGGAATGTCACAGGTGTTGCCGATTGGAGAGTGTGCACTGCTGGCGGGACTCTGGGGAGCGGAGAGAGCGGACTCAGCTCCAGGGTGGGGGGGGGGTGGTGCTGGCGCTGGCGGGGGGGCTAGAGGTAACTAGCTAGAGCATATACCGCAGCCTGGGTTTCAGGAGAGCAGACGGCCAGCACTTACCTTCAATGGCGCCGCTCTCTCAGAATCTGAGCCGAGAAACAGGAAGTGATGTATATAGCACCGCCCATGCCCACTCTCCTCTCCTCCGGTGTCCTGTCCCCCACAGTGACGCAAATAGTACCGCCCACTGTCCTCTCCTCCATTCCCCGCCGCGCCAATCCTAGCCACTACTGTAGGCATACTGACCAATCAAAGTAGAGTGGGAGGGTGTGCGTGCGGGTGCACAGCTTGCACCCTGCACACGCCCCAAACACGGGCAAATCAACTTCCCAGCCTACAATCAGCTGATTGCCGGCTGGGAAGCTTCCCATAGACCGCCGCATGTCCGCCTCCTGGTCACTCTTAAAGTGACAGTTTTTTTTTTTTTTTCAGCTTGGGGGGGCGGCGCCTGAGTGCCCCCTATGGACGGGCCACCACTGCTCACAACTGCCTCGCTTAAATGTGTACCCTGTGCTGTCTGGGCAACGCTTAATATGCGCATCTTCCAGACCTGCTTCCTTGGCTATCGTATTAAGAAAGACGCTATCATATCGCAGGCAGTCAGTGGAGCCTTTCCTGTCTTTGGGCCTAGTGATGGTGTTAAAATCACCTCCAAAGACAACTTGCCAAGATGTAAAAAGGAAAGGCTTATTCTTTGTAAAGAGGCATTTCCTCTCCCATCTAGTTTGTGGTAAATAAATATTTATTAAACGTAGATCATGCCCATTCACAGAGAAGTCCAGGACCATACACCTTCCAATATCTACCACGTTACCATGTTAGTAAAAAGTACTGCAACTCCGCTGTAAGGCTCAGCTGCAAGAGACCAGAAGGAGGGCCCACGCCTCCACTCCCTCTCTGCCAGGTGGACATCAGGAAGGCTATTTAGCGGGTCTCTTGCAAAAATAAAATATCAGCATCCATCCCGCTGAGCAAAAATAAGGCCATATTACGAGCCCTTACAGATTTTATGCTGGCAACATTAATCGTTGCCACCTTTATCGGAGTGGGAACTGCCATCAGGATGATTGAGGTAGGTGTTTCTTAGCCTGAGCTCTCCCCCCCCTTACTGGAGACCTTGACCTCTTTAGGGAACACTCTACCTTATCCTCCTCCATCTGAGACATGGATTTAGAAGACTCCTTCTCCCCCTCAGATAAGGACCCAAACTTGTTTCCCAGAGGTAGACCATCTACCTCTAAAGAGGAAACCGAGGAGGCAGAGGTCAGGACTACCTTATTCCTCCTTCTCCCCACCTTGGTCCGCTCTCCCTCCTCCCCTGAAACATTACCCTGAAAGACCTCATCTACATTATTAGCAGTGGCAACTTCCCCCTTCTTCACCCTAGAACCTCCACTAGAGGTCTTACATTGCCTCAGGGAAGGCCCTGATGAAGCTGCCACCTCAGAACTGCATGAATCTGCCCCTTTGGCAGCCTCAGCCAATCTGGATGACTTAGTTACATTTGGAACACTGGGCACCTGAAACACTGCTGAAGAACACACAACAGAAGTAGACACTGACACAGCAGGGAGCACAGACTGGGGAGCAGACACAAGAGGCGTCACACCTTCAGATTGGGAAACTGACACCTGAGGGGTGGGGCCTCAGGACTAGCTGAAACAGCTCCACCAACCTCTTGCTGCCCCCTACGGTCCTCCTCCTCCATCCTCAGCAGTTCTTCCATCACCTCCAGCTGATTATGGAGGGCTTCAAGGCAAAGGCTACAGGGGTGACCTAACTTGTTACAGAGATTACAACGAATACTATTGCAGTCCTTTGCAACATGCCCTGAGCCCTGACAGAGGGAACATTTCTGCACAGAACATGAACTTGAAAAATGCCCCTTTTCACCACAGCGATGACAGCTTTGGTTGCCCTGCATAAAAATTAAAAATTCTGCCATGACCTATAAAGGCAGATGAAGGGATGTGCTTAACAACATTACTCGTGACATGCAGTTTTACTAACACTATCCATCCTCCTGTCCATATCCCCCTATCATCTACAACTTTCCTCAAGGGGGCTTGGACATCCGCATATCTCTCCAATCACACCACCAGATTCGCAGCAGGAATGGACTCATTACTTACTAAAATGGTGACGTTTTTGTATAATGGCTGGCGAGAGACTACTTTGGGTGACAAACCTACCCATCTTGGGAACTGCTTCAACTTCTGCTCATACCCAAAAGACATCTAATCCTTCCGCCTTGACAAAGGAAAGGTCATACTCATATGACCCAATTGGGCTGATAAGGGCAAAAATCTCCTCCGCTTTAAAACCCATCCCCAGAATATGGTCCACCACATCTCTCCTATTTGGGGGGGGCCTTCTCCAGTCCATCTCAATTGGACCACATTGTGGCGTTTAAAGAAGCTGCCAGATGGTGTCAGATACCTGACATTTACTCACATCACTCCCAGTGACCGCAGAATAACTGGCCCTACTCACCCTCGGGACAGGTGCACAGTGCAGCCACCGCTGCAGCATAGTAAATAACCGCACTCCTTGCAACATCCCGCACATCACTTTTAGTTACAGACCCCTGCTTAGATAAGGTAGAAACAACATTATTGTCAGGAACGATGGAGCAGAGACTTCTGACACAGAAATATAATTTACATTACCCTTGGTAATTCTTATTTCATTACCAGTAACTAAAGGGTTACCAACAGTGGAGATGTCCTAATCAGCACTCTTCACAGCAGAGTCTGCACACCCTTCACTGGCTTTCTGTACACAGGTGGGAGTCTCAGCCAGGAGATGAGCTTGCTCTCCGCCGCGCCCTCTACTGCACCATCCATAGGAACTACACCTCCATTATATTGTATAGGCAAGTCATGAACAAAAACAGCTTTTTCTGTTTTTCTGTCGATGTTTGAAAGGTTTTGGGGGGACATCATTATCCTCTTCTTCATTCTCAGATGATCCAGACATGGCAAACTTGCGACCATGCAAAGGTGATTCTATTTCTGTAATTAACTTTAGCATACCTGCTCCCATCACAGGCTCAGATGGATCATCTTGCTCCATAGCCTCCTGCTGTGGTGACAATGGCACAGAACTTCCTTGGCCCAATGACATACTGCCAGTCAAAATGCCTGACTGCTGATCACCCGCAGCCTGTCTGCCAGAGCTTTCTCCACTTTCTGCAGGCATACTGATACTTGGCATGGGATGCAAAGATTTTCCAGCGTGCTGGCCAGAAACACAGTCCAAGCCCACAGAAACTTTTTTGCACTGCACTGACCTTGGCTTCTCACACTCTGGTGATGCCTGCCCTCCACTGGGCTCTATGGCCCCTCTGCGCATTGCACAGAAGCGATCATCATTGCCATACTTTTCCTTGAAAGATATGCTGGTTTCTTTCAATGTGGCCACCAGCAGACTCTGCTTTTCCACTTTGGCCTCCAAAGCCATTAACTCAGGCTGCATCTGTCTTCTCTTGGAACTGTGAAGCCGGTCACTTGCAATTTTTTATGCTTGAAGTCAAACTTTAACTTCGCCAGTACTTCTTCCTCCTTGGCGATTCTCGCAATCCTCGCACAAACCTTCTTTCTGTAGGTTGCCAGGCTTTCACCTTTAGCTGGGCCATTTCCCAGGTCCTCAAACACTGGTATGGGAGGACCTGTACTCTGGCCATCCGGGGATCCTCCCCTGGGTCCCACACAGATTCCTGCATCCACTCTGGGTATAGGAAGTAATAAAGCTCCTTGGATCAGTAGGTCTCACTGGATCTCAGGAGAGGAGCAGTAGTGCAGCCACACCCTTTGCAGCTATAACAGCTTCAACTCTTCTGGGAAGGCTGTCCACAAGGTTTAAGAGTGTGTCTATGGGAATGGTTGACCATTCTTCCAGAAGCGCATTGGTGAGGTCAGGCACTGATGTTGGACAAGAAGGCCTGGCTCGCAGTCTCCGGTCTAATTCATTACAAAGGTGTTTTATGGGGTTGAGGTCAGGACTCTGTGCAGGCCAGTCAAGTTCCTCCACCCCAAACTCGCTCATCCAAACTATATTGCCAAAAATTTTGGGCCACCCCTGCAATATTCAGCGATAATACCTGGTTCCAGATTGGAGGAAGCTGTATCTTAGTGGAAGCACCCAGGCTGGGTGCCAGACGTTCGATCACAAGATCCCACCCCTTTGCCCACCCAATTGCGATCTGTAGTTTTATTCCAGCTAAACTGAGTGAAGAAGTCCTGCTCGCAGCATACAAGTCCCAATATTCTTAGCATTGCTATACTAGTTCCTTTGCCAACTACACTGCAGAGCACTCCCGTCTTGTGTCTTTAACAACCTGCAATCAGTAACAATGAAGTGTTACATACTCCCCCTACTTAAAATCTTTGGTCCCTAAAGAACAGAACCGAATCAAAGCAACAGTGTTTGGAAACAAAACATTTGAGTAACAGATTTAGTTGCATAACTTTATAAATCAGTTCGGTAGAATAATAGTTAGGTTTTCATTATGAAGCATATTTAACATAAAGGTCTCTCACCAAGGGCTATGAGACATTAGTTGGCTAAGGGGAGAGGTTACTACCTAAAAGTCTGCCTCATCAATGGTGTCAGTGGAAAGGTTTGCAGGCTCTAAAGTGCAGTCAACTGCACTAGGCATGGGAGCTTCAAGAGTCCTTTGACTAGAATGAAACACTTCCTCTGAGCTCTCATCCAGATTGTCATAGGTTAGTCTTTTGTGTGGTTTTATAGCCCTCTTTTCCATAGATTTAAATAGGAATTGACTTTATCTTCAGCCTCTAAGGCCCTTTCTTCCTGCTCTGAAACACCCTCTATGTCTTCCTCAGTTAAAGTCTCTACAAAACCCTCTATCTCTACAAAGTCTGAAAGATCTGTCTCAGGCTCAGGAGATCTAGAATCATCTGGAAGGTCTGGCTCAGGAGATGTAGAATCATTGGAACCGAAGTCTAAATGGGGTACTGGTAGATGTGAACTGGATGAAAGTGATAAGATACTGTATTTACCATAGGTGTGCACAGGGGGTGTGCCAGGTGTGCCTGGGCACACCCTAATCACTCTGTGTGGTGCTGATTCCCCTTACTGCTGGGGCTTCCCCCTACTGCAGGGGAGGTTTCAAGACGCGGAGAGTAGGGGATGGGGCTAATCAATATATAATTTACCAGCCCCTTCTTTTTCCTACACTTACAAACTGTGTTTATTATGCTTCAGTTTGTGAATGAACAGGAGGCCGCTCAGCACAGAACACTTCCCATTCATTCACTGTCCAGTGCAGTTGAGGCTGCAGAGCTGCAGAGAAAGGCATGCATGTTTGAGCTTTGGGGTGCACACCCTAATGCAATAGGCTGCGCACACCTATGGTACTTACTAGCATATAGAATCCATCTCCAGTCAATCTCTACTTCTTCTCCCCCTTCCTCTTCAGCCCTCTCCTCCTCTGAAGCTCAGGTGGAGTGAGGAGGGGATGGAGAAGGTCAAGGCCTGTCGATTTCCTCAGTGGGAGGTTCCTCTGTTGAAGTCGAAACCAATACACAGGGCTGGTGCAAGGATTTTTGACACCCTAGGCGAAACCTCATTTTGCCTCCCCCCTGACTCTACCCATGACTCCACCCCCTTTATCCTGCCCATGTAGGTGGCAGGGGGTGGAGATTTTTGCAGAACCTCGCCACCTATTTTTTCAGCCGTGGTCCACAGGCCGTGGCCTGAAGACAAATAGTGGTAGCACTGGCTCACTTCCTCACGCCAGCCATGGTCCGCAGGTATATGGACAGCCTAGGGTAGTATACAGTAAGGCTAGGGCAGAATATGGACAGGCTAGGGTAGTAAATAGACAGGCTAGGGTAGTAAATAGACAGGCTAGGGTAGTATATGAACAGGCTAGGGTAGTATACGGAAAGGCTAGGGCAGCATACAGAAAGGGTAGGGCAGTGGACAGACAGGCTTGGGTAGTATACAGACAGGCTAGACTAGTATATGGACAGGCTAGGGCAAGACATGGACAGGTTAGGGTAGTATATAGAAAGTCATTGGGAGCTTCCACAATCAGTAGAACAAAATAATATGACAATGATAATCAGCCTCCCTGCTGTATTTAACATAGGCAATGGTCAGAGCATGGAGAAAGGTGTGTGTGCTGTTATGACTGTACAGTACCTTTCCTGAGACGTCTGCTGGCAATCTGTGTGCACTGCTGTGCTGGCTGCTGAATGGGTGGACATCACATGGACTCTGCTGCTCTGCCTGCCTGCAGGGCTGCACTGATCACTTCCAGGCTCCAGACAGTCTGCCAGCGCTCTTCTTCTGCTTGATTCTCTCAGCACTTACTTGCTGAATGTCAGGCAGTGTGCAGGGCAAGTCGAACACTTTGCCAGGCCAGCAGCAGGGACTGAGAGACTTCCACTGCAGGTGCGTGCGCCCGAAAATGAAAGAAAAAGTCCCCCTTGATCTACAGTCTCCCAGCCCTCTGGGTGAACTGTTGGAACCCCCCTCAGGGAATATGATTGCCATGGCAGTGATTCGGGGAAACAGGATGTGTACACTGGCTGACTCTGAGTGTACACATCCTGCATGATATCTGAAGCTGCTGCTGGGCTCCCCTGTGAGGTGACAGAGCCCAGGCCCCCTACAGGAGTGTGGATCCGACTAACTGTGTGCTACCCGGTCCTCCTGCTGCAGGGCACAGAAGTCAGTGGCACCGCCCACTGATGTGCGCTCTAGGCCGATGCCTACCTTGCCTATAGGTAGCATCAGATGTCAATGTCAGATAAGGGCAACAGATGATTTCAATGCCATGACTTCATCAGCCCCCTCTTTCCTTTTGGACAGATCTGATAAACTGGGAGACCCGGCAACTTCCAACAGACTACATAAGGCTGTGACTTCCAGCGAGCTGCTATTTTGTGTTTCTCTGGAACTCCAAGGTTTCTCAATAGCACCTGGTCTGCTGGCTGCAAGTCTTGCAATCTTACTCTGGCATTGTAATTTCTCTTTTTCCTCTACTCCACTAACTTGGAGGCCTGCCATGCTTTTTCATATGCAGTTTCTAACTGGTGCTTCAACCTTTGTACATACCCCTGATGTGATGTAGGGGTAATGTGGTCGAGAGCAGTATCGAAGGCTAGATCCACAGGTAAGTTTGGCCTCCCCCAAAAATTACGTGGTATGGTACATAGCCTGTAGTGTAGTTTTCGGAGCTGTTATACGCTTTCCCCACCGCAGCAATATGCTTACTCACTGCTGCTTAGTAGAGTCTGGTTGAACAGCTATGGTTGAGGGTCACCTTGGGGGTGGTAAGGAGTGGTTCTGGATTTTTATATCCAGGAGGACCAACAGTTCTTTGATCAACTTACTCTCAAAGTCTCTGCCCTGATCTGAGTGAATTCTTTGTGGAAGTCCATAGTGTACGAAGAATTTTTCTGCTAGGACCTTGGCTACCATGGAGGCCTGTTGATTCTTTGTGGGCAATGCCTGGGCATATCTTGTGAAGTGATCATTTATTAGTAGGACATTTCTCTATCCGCTAGAGTCTGGCTCCAAACACAGGAAGTCAATACACACAAACTTGATTGGCCCCTGACTCTGAAGGTAGCCCATTGGAACAGCCTGTCCGGGCAAGGTTTTGCCTCTGGATACAACTCATCCATGTACAGCAGTATTCCTCCACTTCTGATTTCATTCAAGGCCAGTAGAAACGATCCTTCAGTAGGGATGAGCCGAATACCCCCCCCCCCCCCCCCCCGGTTCGGTTTGCACCAGAACATGCAAACAGACAAAAAATGTGTGCGAACACTGTTAAAATCTATGGGACAACAATGTGAAAAATCAAGTGTTCATTTTAAAGGCTTATATGCAAGTTATTGCCATAAAAGTGTAAACTGCCCCAGGGGACATGTATCAATGCAAAAAAAAGTTTTTAAAACGGCCGTTTTTTCAGGAGCAGTGATTTTAATAATGCTTAAAGTGAAACAAAAAAATGAAATATTCCTTTAAGTATCATGCCTGGGGGGGGGGGGTCCCCTTAGTCTGCCTGTAAAGTAGCACATTTTTTCCATGTTTATAACAGTACCGCAGCAAAATTACATTTCTAAAGGAAAAAATTTCAAGCAAAAATTGCTTGCGGCTGTAATGTATTGCCGGATCCCAGCAATATACATAAAAAAATCATTGAAAAAAGCGTGGGGCCCCCCCAGTCCATACCAGACCCGAATGGTATGGATAATAAGGGGAACTCCACGCCAAAAAAAATGGCATGAGGGTCCCCCCAAAATCCATACCAGGTCTTTCAGGTCTGGTATGGATTTTAAGGGGAACCCCATGCCAAAATGTAAAAATAAAATGGCGTGGGATCCCCCCAAAACCCATACCAGACCCTTATCCGAGTATGCAACCTGGCAGGCCGCAGGAAAAGGGGGGGACGAGAGAGTGCCCCACTTCCTGAACCGTAACAGATCACATGCCCTCAACATGGGAAGGGTGCTTTAGGGTCCCCCCAAAGCACCTTGTCCCCATGTTGATGGGGATTCAGAGCAAAGCATCATGGGATGTGTAGTTCAGAATGCTGAAGTGACTATGCCAGCAGGACTGATCTGAACTACAATTAACAGAATGCTGAGTGGACAGAACAGATTGCTGGGAAAGGGTATAAAAGGGGCTGGCGTGGCCTATATCAGTCTATCGGGACGCCGTTTGACTCTGCCAGCAGGAGGTCTGTGTGACAGTGAGTTGTTGATAATTTGCAGCCTACACAGCGGGGAGCCAGACAGCTGTACCCAGAGGGACCTCTGTGGACAGCATCGCTTCTTCCTTGCAGTGGACCAGAGGGTGTTCCAGGTCATCCAGAGACTCCTGCAATTCAGATCCCAGTGGGCTGCAGCGTAGCGCGGCGGGCACCATTTCCTAGAGGCAGGATACAGACAGAGTTCCTGTTAGAGTCTTCTCATCATCTCCATCGTTTGCCAACTGTATCTGTGTTCTAGAGTGGTGAGTGGGCATAGCCCTTCTTATTGTTAAAGACACTGCTTTCAAACATCATTCACACAGTTCAGCCGGTGGTACTTGTATTCCCACTGAAGTTAGATCTTATGTTATAATGATCACTGAAAGCAGATATCTATGCCCAGTTCACATTATTGATTCTAGCAGCTATACTGAATAACGCCATTAGGATCATATCAATGGAAGTTACAATACAACAAGGATAACCTAAAGTTCTGCCAAATTTGCTACAGCCTGTTATCAAGGATTACTTTAAATACAACACAAAGAGGCTAGCTGAAGACATCTGGATTTCATTTTATTATACTTTTTCCTTATCTGCTTTAAATGCATTGGACTTCATCTAAAGGGAGCCAGCCAATTTGAATAGAATAGTCTGTATATTGTTTCTTTATATTGTGCAAGATTTGATGGCCTGTGAGTTGAGGAGGCAGAAGGGAGAAACCTGACACAGAAGATATAATGCCAGTTGTCTACCATCCTGTTAACCTGTTCACATAGGTTTCTGTGATTGGGTTAATATTTGTGTTCATTTACAGTTAAAGAAACTTTGCCCCATTATATTGCTTTTTTGATAAGTATAGATAAAATATCTCTCTGTAAGAGTACTATCTGACAAAGTTGAGATAGACCTATTTTGCGTTCTCATTAATACAGTAAACATACTTGAACTGTTTCTTTAATACTGTGTGAGTCTCTATTTATTAATACAGTAGTTAAGATGACTGAACCCAGGGTGTCAGAGGTAATGAAGCATTTGCAAAGTCGAGGTAATCGGTGGGGTACAGAGTCTATTAGCAGCTCTCACGGGGGTATCGCTGCATTTAGAGGTCCCACGGAGATACCCCATCTGGGACACTCAAGCAAGTCATGTGACGTGTCCAGGGTAGAAGAGAAAATGGGCCCAGTCACCGCCACTGACTGGGGCCGAGAACATGGAAGCCGATTGGAGCTAACCACAGTTCTTAAACTTCCAGGAGTTCGGTAGTTCGACAAGGAGGTGCGACGGCTGATGAGAAAGGCTGTCCCAGAACCAGGGTCCTACCTTTTAGACTTAAAATAAGAGTATGATGATGATTGCACGTATGTACTCTTGGAATGGAGGGAGAGCTTTCTAGTTGAGTTTCAGTGGAGTGTCGTAAGTCTGCCAGAAAGCGTTGATGGTCAAGTGATCCCATAGCAGTCAACAGGTGATCTGGATGAAAACCCCTCCCAGTTGCAACGAGGGAGTCCGGTTGCAGATGGCTCAATCACTGGTAGTCCAATGGCTGGAATTCTCCCTGCTTCATTCTACACAGATATGAGTCGATTGGTTGAGAACCTGATAAAGAGTCATGCCATCTCTGCTAATCAGGGGTATCGGAAGTTGCAATATTTCTCAGGCCGTATTCCCACCCCAAGTGGGGAGGAAGAGTTTGACAGTTGGATGGATCAAGCCATGCAGGCAATAGAAGATTGGAATGTGTCCGAAGCAGTGAAGAGACAACAGATCAGTGAAAGCCTCCGGAGTCCAGCAGTTGATGTCATTCACAGTCTGAAAAGGGGAAAACCGGACTGTGAGGCTATGGACTACATTGAGGCTCTGTGTGTGTCTATGGAAGAGTGGAGAAACTACCAGACTTAATGTACAAATTTGAACATACTCATCAGTGTCGAGGAGAGAGGTTATCGGACTATGTTCTTCGGGTGGATCGAATCCTGCATCAATTCATTCCGAAAAAGAGATTGACCCTCGGGAAGCGGACAGAGCCAAACTGGAAAGAATTCTGCAAGGGGCTAGGCCCAACCATCCAATTGTGCTTCGTCTACTACTGAAAGGAACACGAGAGGCCCCTACCTACCCAGAGTTGATGAAATTGGTGAGAGAGGAAGAAGCCCTGTTGGATGAGAAAAATCAAGAGGCGCCGGTTGTGGCAAAGTGCCCTCAGAAGGCAGAAAGTTGCGGCTCAGTCAGCTCACGTGGACACCAGTGTGCCGGAAAGTGATGAGAAGTCAGTGTGGGGGGGATGCCATAAGACTCCTGTGGCACGATCTACACCCAAAGTTACCCCAGTTAAGTCGCCAGACAATGGAGCCCAAGTTCAAGAGCAGGTGCAACAAGTTTTGATGCATGTTATGGAGGCTCAAACCAAAGCACAGGCCGAAAGGACCGGTATCCGGAAGTGTTTCAAGTGTGAGGAGCCAGGACACTTCAAGGCGCAAAAGGAAGGAAGTGCCAAGTTGTTGGCGGAGCTTATGAAAATATTACAAAAATTGTTCCTAATCAGAAGGTGGGAAACTTTAAGGAGTCTTAGCGAAGGAGCCAGCCAGGAACCCCAACAAGAAACAGAGATCCAGGATTGGAAAAAGTACAAAGGCCAGAAAAAGGCCTCAGAAGAAAGTCCTGGCATCGACGCTCTTGCTACCTTTGCAGTCAAGTAACCCGTCACCGGGGTCAGGGACCCAGGCACAGAGGTTTAATGTCTTATCGCCACCTAGGGCCACTGTTAGGTCCTAGATAGTGGGGTCATCCCCAATTGTGTCTGTACAAGTGAAGGGTATTTACACTAGGGCCTTGCTAGACACTGGGGACCAAGTCACGTTCTTATATCAAGACTTCTATGACAAGTACCTGAGCCACATTCCTTTACGCAAACTTGAAGAACTGGAGATCTGGGGAATTGGAACTGCCAAGTGCCCATATGACGGGTACATCCACATTCAGATATCCTTCGGAGCAGCTTTTGGGAAAGTGGAAGCATTTGACACCATGGCAGTTGTGTGCCCCAGGCAACCAGGGTCCGGACAGAATTCAATACTGATTGGGATAAACACTGACCTGGTGTAAAGACTGTTGTCATCGGTATTGGGAGAAGATGGTTCCATCCCTAACAAGATCCATCCCCAGTTACTTCAAGCCTGTCGACGTGTGGCAAGAGAACGGAGCGCCACTGTTGAGGGGGTAGGACGCCTGTGGAAGTTGGAGACCAGGGAGAGAGTGTTGCAGCCTGGAGAAGTTGCTAGTTTGAGAGCCACAGTCAAGCTGACCTGGGACCAACTGGGCCTCTTTGTTGTGTTAGAAACTGATGAACAAGCTAAAGCTATTCGATTAGAGATGGTTCCTGAATTGGTCCTCACCAAGGACCTGTCCCGAACTGGAAAAAAAGTGCCAATTAGTCTTTGAATTGTCACAGATCATAAAATCACGCTAGGGGCACGTGCCAAATTCCTCATGCCAGAATCTTGTCGTACACCAATCTTATACTTGTTACCAAAGATTCATAAAGATAAGACTGACCCACCCCCAGGCCGATAGTGAATGGGATAGATTCCCTTACTGCCAGAATTGGACAATATATAGACAATTACCTACAACTGGCCATGCAGAACACAAGAGCCTACTTAAGAGACACAAAGCAAATTATACAAATCCTAGAAGAGATACCAAATGGAGAAGGCCCCTGGATTATGACTACAGCAGATGTTTCTTCGCTATATACCATAATACTCCACCATCAGGCATGTGAAGCTGGCCTAAGAACATATACTACACTGCCCTGTATCCAGAGAAAATACCTTGTCAAATGTCAAGATTTTTGTCTGAAGAACAGCTACTTCTGGTATAACTGGAATTACTATCACCAAAACACAGGAGTAGCTATGGGAGCGAAATTCGCACCCAGTGTAGCCGGCCTCAATATAAATAAATTGAAAAAAAAATTGAAAAAATTGAAAAAATAATAAAATGACATTGGCATATACTCTTAACAAACAGACATCTTCAGGATATACTACTGGGTCACCCAAAATTTGTATATAAAAGAGCTCCAACAATCTCTGTGACAAGATTGGCAAAAGTATACTAGATCTACCCCCAAGGGGTTTGACATTTTTTTACTGGAAAAGGCGTTGTTTTGCATGCACAAAAACCAAACGCCCGAATGAAAAGAAATTACATTTTACATCCACCAGTACAGGAAACACCTATGAGGTGAAAGACTTCATATGCTGTAACACAGAGGGGGCAGTCTATGCTTTGGAATGTAGCTGTGGGCTACAATATATTGGACGCACAAAAAGACCTCTTAGTGTACTCATTAAAGAACACGTACAGAATATCCTGAAGGGATTCGATAAACATTTTGCTATATGTCACAATAAAGATCCTACCCAGTTGAAGTTCTAGGGGATCGAACCATATAAAAAACACTGGCGAGGTAGTCATAGCCAACTTGAATCCAAATGGATTTTTATATTGGATACTTTTGCACCTCGTGGATTGAATATTGATTTTGACCTTAACTGTTTCATGATTTTTAATCTAGTAGACCTGTATCTTCCCAGTCATGTTCACTCTGATACCACTCTCTCTTTTATCACACTATTCCCCTTGTAAAACCTGGTTATCTATATCTTAGTGATATTATCCTTTCCGCCACTATTCAGCTCTTCATTGTACTATTTTATTGCTGTTTTTATAATGATTGTATTCAATCATATGATTATATCTCTAGCCCGATTCATTTATTTTAATAATTTCCTTTTTTTGATCATATTATATATATTTTCTTTTGTCTATGTACAGGCTTGTATATATAGTCTAGCCAAGCCTATACCTGACAGTAGGCCATTCCTGGAGTGCGTGTTCAAAGTCACTTTCAGGCAGGTGACTCAGTGAGGTGCAGTTCATAAAATATATATCCACTGTATTGTAGTCCAGCCAAGCCTATACCTGACAGTAGGCCATTCCTGGAGTACGTGTTCAAAGACACTTTCAGGGCTGCAGTTCATTTTATATATATATATATATATATATATATATATATATATATATATATATATATATATATATATATATATATATATATATATATATATATATATAGGCTTGTTTATATAGTCTAGCCAAGCCTATACCTGACTGTAGGCCATTCCTGGAGTGCGTGTTCAAAGACACTTTCAGGCATGGGACTCAGTTAGCTGCAGTTCATTTTATATATATATTGTGGTAATGGACACATCCATGTATGAAAATGAAGTTATGAAACATCTTAGTGATACTCTTACTTATAAAAAACTTGATTGCTGTCCAGTTTTTAAAGTACAAAAAAGGATAAAAACAACCTTAACTAAGGCAGTTAAACAAAAAATCATTGATGATGAAACTATGGAGTTTTTGATATGTGAATATCCGGTTACACCGGTACTATATATGTTACCAAAAATCCACAAAGACCCCAAAAATCCACAAAGACCCCAAAAATCCCCCGGGACGTCCCATTGTATCAGGGATGGAATCTGTGACAACACATCTAGCACAATACCTGGATAAGTGTCTGACACCATTGCTATTAAACACTAAATCATTTATAAGAGATACTACTGATTTTTTGTCAAAAATTCAAGATATAAACTTGTCACCGGATCCATCCTGATATCATGGGACGTCTCTACTTTATTCACTATTATTCCACATGATTTAGGAATAGAGGCATGTCAGCGATTGTTAATTCAATCAGGCATCTATAAAACCGAACAAATTTCATTTCTGCTTGACCTTTTGAAAATTACTCTTGAGGAGAACTATTTTCTTTTCAGGGATACTCATTTCTTGCAACTGAACGGAGCAGCGATGGGTTCAAATGTTGCACCCCCATATGCGAACGCATTTATGAATATGATAGAGACGTCCTTTATTTATGTCAATGATTTATTTTTAAAACATTGCCAATGTTGGTACAGATTTGTGGACGATATTTTCGCTATATGGGATGGTAACATGGAAAGCCTATACTTATTTGATAAATACATTAACTATTTAGTACCTGGATTGAAGTTTAACATTGAAATTGGTAAAAATGAGATCTCTTTTCTTGATACTCTACTTAAATTGAACAATGGGCAGATTACTACCGACTTATATGTGAAACCCACGGACCGTAACCAATTGCTACATTTTATTAGCTTTCATCCCCCAAACATTTTTTCATCCATCCCAAAAAGTCAGATGATGAGGGTACAGCGGATCGTGAGCGACCCGCTGTGCCGTGATCAGAGACTTAATGAAATAAAAAACAAACTTACTAGTAGAAGATACCCACAAGCTTTAGTTAATATCGATTATCCTCATACAGATTATAAGAGACCACCCCAAAAGGAAAACAAGAGAATCCCCTTTATTATACAGTACCATCCCTTCTCCAACAAAATCAACCAAATTGTCAAAAGACATTGGAATCTTTTAAGATCCAGTTACCCCATGGTACAGGAATTCTGGAATCCACCCATGCCCTCCTATAGAAAAGGTAGAACGATACGAGATCGATTGATTAAATCTGATCAACCTGTGGCTGCAGCAGCCAAACTAACCTTTCTAGGACCAAAAAATCTGGGATCGTATCCCTGTTTGTCATGCATACAATGTAACTCTATGATTAAAGGTAAATACTTTGCACATCCACATAGGTGTTTTAATATCCCCATACGGGGTTACTATACATGCCAATCTTCATATGTAATTTATGCCATAAAGTGCCCGTGCGGTTTAGTTTATGTAGGGGAGACTACACAAAAAATAAAAGACAGGATAGGGAGACATAAATACTCAATACGAGATAAATTAACCCAATTACCGTTGGCAAGACACTTTTTGGAATTTGGCCACAGTGTATCACAATTAAAATATATGGTCCTAGAAGGGATTGAGAAAAATAGGAGGGGGGGCAACCGTGAATTGATTCTAAGAAAAAGAGAAGTATACTGGATACATTTTTTTAATACTATTGCTCCATATGGCTTAAATGTTGATTTGGATCTTTATTTATTTGTTTAATTGTTGGAATGAGCATTTAAAAGTAGCCAGATAAAATAACTTTATGATGGGGATATCTTTTTGTTTTTACTCATGAATGTACCATTTTCCTGCATTTTTATAGGTATTCTGAATATATTATAATGCGAGTGAGGAGAATGAGAGATTTGACACCTGCTGCTTATCCTTGCTTTAATGGCATGTTATAGAAACATATGCATATATAGATGTTAACCACTTACCAACCGGCCCATAGCCGAATGACGGCTGCAGGGCGGTTGGATAACTCTGGGTGGACGTACTATGACGTCCTTCCAGAATTCCCCTCTTGCGCGCCCCCTGGGGCGCGCACCCGAACACATCCGTGACCGGACCCGGCGCATCACGGATCCCGGTAAATGGCCGCTGATCGCGGCCGTTTACCATGTAATCGCGCCATGTGACGGCGCGATCACATGTAAACAGACCGGCGTCATCTGATGACGCCGGTTCCTCTCCTCCCCTCCTGTGTACCGATCGGTACACAGTGAGCGGGGAGGGGGATGGATGGATGTCTGCAGCGCTGTGGGCTGGATGTGTAGTGCCCACAGCGCTGCACAGAGACATCCATCCATCCATCCATCCATGCTCAGCCATCCCTACTACTATGCAATGCTGTGCAATACTCTGCAATACCCCCACAATACTCTGCAATGCTGTGCAATACTCTGCAATACCCCCACAATACTCTGCAATACCCCCACAATACTCTGCAATGCTGTGCAATACTCTGCAATGCCCCCACAATACTCTGCAATGCTGTGCAATACTCTGCAATGCTGTGCAATACTCTGCAATACCTCCACAATACTCTGCAATGCTGTGCAATACTCTGCAATACCCCCACAATACTCTGCAATGCTGTGCAATACTCTGCAATACCCCCACAATACTCTGCAATGCCCCCACAATACTCTGCAATGCTGTGCAATACTCTGCAATGCCCCCACAATACTCTGAAATGCCCCCGCCATACTCTGCCATGCCCCCGCCATACTCTGCCATGCCCCCGCCATATTCTGCCATGCCCCCGCCATACTCTGCCATGCCCCCGCCATACTCCGCCATACTCCGCCATACCCCGCCATACTCCGCCATACCCCGCCATACTCCGCCATACCCCGCCATACCCCGCCATACTCCGCAATACCCCGCCCCCGCCATACTTCGCAATACCCCGCCATACTCCACAATACCCCGCCATACTCCGCAATACCCCGCCATACCCTGCCATACTCAGCCATGCTCAGCTGTACTCGCCCTCTGTATGTGGCCAGGCTGTGGAAGTCTCACACATGTGGTATCGCCGTACTCAGGAGGAGCAGGAGAATCTATTTTGGGGTGTCATTTTTGGTATGTATATGTTATGTGGTAGAAATATTGTATAAATGGACAACTTTGTGTTAAAAAAAAAAAAAGCGTTTTAACCACTTCCCGTCCGCCGGCCATCATACAACATCCTTGACTTTGTGCGGGGATATCTGAATGATGGTTGCAGCTACAGGCATCATTCAGATATCAGCTTTTTCAGCCAGCTATTCCCTACACCATGAGAATGATCATAGCAGCTGTTCCACTGCTTGATCGTTCTTACGGGAGGCGAGAGGGGATGTCCCCCCCTCCCGCGCTTCTACCGACTCACCGCTACGATCGAAGCCAGGATCGTTTTTTTTTTTTTTTTATTTCAGGCTTCCCAGCCTAGAGGTGAGATGTGGGGTCATATTGACCCCGTATCTCATTGTAAAGAGGACCTGTCATGCCATATTCCTATTACAAGGATGTTTATATTCCTTGTAATAGGAATAAAAGTGGTCAAAAATTTTTTTTGGGGAAAAAAGCATCAAACTAAAATAAATAAAGTAAAATGAACACTAAAAAAAAAAAAAAAATTTTTAAAGCGCCCCTGTCCCTGTGTGCTCGCATGCAGAAGCGAACGCATACGTAAGTCCTGCCCACATATGAAAACGGTGTTCAAACCACACATGTGAGGTATCGCTGCGATCGGTAGAGCGAGAGCAATAATTTTGGCCCTAGACCTCCTCTGTAACTCAAAACATGTAACCAGTAAAAAATTTTAAAGCGTCCCCTATGGGGATTTTTGAGTAGCAAAGTTTGGCGCCATTCCACAAGCGTGTGCAATTTTGAAAGGTGACATGTTGGGTATCTATTTACTCGGCGTAACTTCATCTTTCACATTATGCAAAAACATTAGGCTAACTTTACTGTTTTGGTTTTTGTAAAGCACAAAACAGTTTTTTTTCCCAAAAAAACACGTTAAAAAAATTGCTGCGCAAATACCGTGCGAGATAAAAAGTTGCAACGACCGCCATTGTATTCTCTAGGGTCTTTTCTAAAAAAACATATATAATGTTTTGGGGTTCTATGTAATTTTCTAGCTAATAAATGATGATTTTTACATGTAGGAGACAAATGTCAGAATTGGCCTGGGTGCTCCAGAACGCCTGAAGGTGCTCCCCTGCATGTTGGGCCTCTGTATGTGGCCACGCTGTGTAAAAGTCTCACACATGTGGTATCGCCATACTCGGGAGTAATAGCAGAATGTGTTTTGGGGTGTAATCTGTGGTATGCATATGCAGTGTGTGAGAAATAACCTGCTAATATGACAATTTTGTGGGAAAAAAAAAAAGTAAAAAAAAAACCTTGATTTTGCAAAGAATTGTGGGAAAAAATGACAACTTCAAAAAACTCACCATGCATCTTTCTAAATACCTTGGAATGTCTTCTTTCCAAAAAGGGGTCATTTGGGGGGTATTTGTACTTTTCTGGCATGTTAGGGTCTCAAGAAATGAGATAGGCCGTCAGTACTTCAGGTGTGATCAATTTTCAGATATTCGCACCATAGCTTTTGGACTCTATAACTTTCACAAAGACCAAATAATATCCACCGATTTGGGTTAATTTTACCAAAGATATGTAGCGGTATAAATTTTGGCCAAAATATATGAAGAAAAATTACTAATTTGCAAAATATTATAACAGAAATGAAGAAAAATGTATTTTTTTACATATTTTTCTGTCTTTTTTCTTTTACGGCGCAAAAAATAAAGAACCCAGCGGTGATTAAATACCACCAAAAGAAAGCTCCATTTGTGTGAAAAAAAGGACAAAAATTTCATATAGATACAGTGTTGCATGACTGAGTAATTGTCATTCAAAATGTGAGAGCACCAAAAGCTGAAAATTGGTCTGGCTAGGAAGGGGGTTTAAGTGCCCAGTTGTCAAGTGGTTAAATGGTATGCGATTTGAACTAATTAGCCATATTGATTCCATATGTGAAGTACTTCACTAAACCCGTATTTAAATGAATGATTGGAATGAAATCTTCAGATGTGTTTCAATGGATCTCAGGAAGGGCGTAAGCTGACTAGCCCGAAACGTAATCCATTCATCCATCCATATCTGAATCTACTCATGTCTGAAACTGTGTAAGCATTTGTTGCTTCTTGATATTGCTTGAAAGGATTATACTTGCTTTGTAAATCTCTCCTGAAGATATTGTGAAATAAAGCAAAGAAGTTTTTAAGTGCAGCAACCTCTTGGACTTTTTTTCTATATATAAGGTCGGTGGGAAGACCTGATTGCTGGCACTAAATTGTAAGCAGAGTGCGGTTCTCCTCTACAAGTATATATATATATATATATATACACAGGCTTGTATATATACTGTATTTATCGGCGTATAACACGCGCCGGCGTATAACACGCACCCCAAGTTTAGGAGAGAATTTTAAGGAAAAAAACTTTTAGGAGGGAAGTTTAAGGAAAAGAAACTTACGTTAAAATGCCCATCAATGCAGCCTCATCAGTGTTCATCTGCAGCCTTGTTAGTGTCATTGCAGCCTTTTCAGTGTCAGTGCAGCCTTGTCAGTGCAGCTTTGCCCCAGTGCAGCCTTGTCAGTGCAGCTTTGCCCCAGTGCAGTCTTGTCAGTGCAGCCTTGTCCCCAGTGCAGCCTTGTTCCCAGTGCAGCCTTTTCCCCAGTGCAGCCTTTTCCCCAGTGCAGCCTTGCCTCAGTGCAACCTTGTCCCCAGTGCAGCCTTGTCCCCAGTGTCCATGCCTGCCGCCGCCGCCGCTGACATACACATGCTAGTAGTTTTAAATATGGCGCCGCGGAGTTCGGAGGGACTCGGCGCCGGCGGAACTGAACGAACGCCACCGAGATACACATAGTCGAGTGTATTCGGCTCTTTCCGGCGCCGCTCACAGTCCCGCCCAGTCCCGCCCTATGATGGACATAACACAGGTCCAATGGCGGGACTGGGCGTGACTGTGAGCGGCGCCGGAAAGAGCCGAATACATTCGACTATGTGTATCTCGGCTCTGTGATTTCGGCGGCGCTCGTTCAGCACTGCCGAGTCCCTCTGAACTCCGCGGCGCCATATTTAAAACTACTCGCTATGTGAATGTCGGCGGCGATTGTCGCCGATAGCTCACAATTAGTGGGGATCGGCGTATAGCACCCACGACTTTCCCCTGATTTTAAGGAGAAAAAAGTGCATGTTATACGCCGATAAATACGGTATATATATATCTAGCCAGTCTAGCCAAGCCTATACCTGACTGTAGGCTATTCCCGGTGTACTGTTTTTAGTAAATTTCAGGCGTTGTTTTGCTAATCTAATTGTACAGTATGTCTGGAAGGCCACCAAGGAGAGGCAGATGCTCACAGGCCTCTAAAAGAGGGCAAGCAGGCTCTGTGTTTACAGCCAACAGTGCTGGTCATGGACACGATGCATCATCAGCACGTGGCTGTGGGGCACGCTTGTCCTTTTTTCGGCAGCTGGCCGTGTTGAGCCACAACATGCAGAAGAGTTGGTAGAGTGGATGACCAAGCCGTCCTCATCCTCCTCATCCTCTGTTACCCAGGCTCAGGGTACTTTGTCTGCCAATGCAGCTGCCAAAGCGGCCTCTTCCATCGGCCCAATGTCATCAGTCGCTCCTTTCCTAGCCCCACCATGATGCCCTGAGGAGTCCCCTGAACTGTTCGACCACAGTGTAGGGTACATGCTGCTGGAGGATGCGCAGCGTTTTAAAGGCTCTGATGATGGTACCCAGGTTGAGGATGAAGGCAGTAACGTGAGCCCAGAGAGAGGGGTACCCAAGAAGCATAGGCGTGCGCACAGGGTGTGCCAGGTGTGCCTGGGCACACCCTAATCGCCTTGTGTGGTGCATATTCCCCCCTGTTTAGACCACTGATATTTCATCCCCCCAAAAAATTTTACCAAATAAAATAATTTTTTAAAAAATCAAATAAAACTACTGACATTGTCCACTGCCCTACTGACACCATCAGTACATATATACATGCATATGTATTTGAGCTTTGGGGTGCACACCCTAATGCAAGAGGCTGCGCACACCTATGCCAAGAAGGATAAGAAACTGGCAGTCATGTTCCCCCAGCTGCAGCATACTGCCAGGTTTGCTCCAGTGTTGAGGAGGGAGGAGATGGTGAGGTCACTGACTCTACGTGGGTGCCAGATAGAAGGGAGGTGGAGGAGGAGGAGGAGGCACATCTCCAATGAGGCAGGATGCCCTCCAGGGGCCAGCTTAAGGGCAGGCAACTGACTGCATCACACCACAGAGCTCTGCATGCACAGGGTTGCTGCTGACTCCCTGCGTTTTTCCAAAAGTTCTTTGGTGTGGGCCTTTTTTTAGACGTGCAGCAGATCGCACCATTGCTGTGTGCAACATATGTCTGAAGCGTATCAAGCATGGCCAAAACAGCAGCCGCTTGGGCACCACATGCTTGACCAGACATATGTCGAGCTCCCATGCAGTCCGTTGGCAACAGTACTTAAAAGACCCACACCAAAGATCAAGGCGGACCTCTCCTTGCTCCTCATCAGCTGGAATCTCCAACCCCACTATAACTTCAGTCATCTCAGAGACCTGCACTGAGAGAAATGAAGGTGTAGAATTAGGTGTCCCAAGCACTTGCGGGCAATCTGCTAGCGGTACACCAACATCTGATTGTAGCAGGCAAATTTCCCTACCCCAGTTGCTAAACCGGCAAAAGAAATTCGGTCCCAGCCATCCACATGCTCAGCGGCTGAATGCTAGTTTGGCTAAATTGCTAGCACTCCAACTGCTGCCTTTTCAGCTGGTAGACTCTGCCCCCTTTCAAGAATTTGTGGAATGTGCGGTACCTCAGTGGCAGGTTCGCAAATTCCAATATTTTTCTCGGAAAGCTATTCCGGCTCTCTACCGACATGTGGAAGGCAATGTCTTGGCCTTGTTGGACAGGGCGGTCAGCGGTAAGGTGCATTACCGCTGACTCATGGTCCAGCAGGTATAGACAGGGACGTTAACTTTCTTTCATGGCGCACTGGGTAACCCTGCTGACAGCTGGGAAGGATGCAGGACAGGGTGCAGTATTGTTGGAGCTTGTTCCGCCACCACGCCTCCAAAATTCTGGTAGTAGTGATTCTGCCAGACCTCTCTCCTCCACCCTCTCCTCTTCTTCTTCCTCTATGGCCTCTTCCTGTGCAGATTTGTCCTCGGAACCAGCAGTGCTCCATAGGCGTTCTAGGGGCTACGCAAGCATTCAGGCAAAAAGATGCCATGCAGTGCTTGAGTTGGTCTGCTTAGGGGACAGGAGCTACACTGGGGCAGAGATTCTGGCAGCTCTGCAGGGGCAGGCTCAGAGGTGGTGGATGCCACGCCAGCTTCAGCCAGGAATGGTGGTTTTCGACAATGGCACCAACCTCCTGTCCGCCCTCCGACAGGGACACTTCACCCATGTTCCCTGTTTGGCTCACATCCTTAATTTGGTGGTGAAGCAGTTCTTGTGCAGATACCCGGGCTTATAGGATCTCCTGAGGCAGGCCAGGAAAGTCTGTGGGCATTTCCGCTGGTCATATAATGCCAGTGCTCGGCTGGCTGGCCTCCAAAAGGAATGCAACCTGCCCAAGAACCGCTTCATCTGTGACATGCCCACCAGGTGAAACGCAACATTGGCAATGCTGCATCGGCTGCACATGCAGCAGAGGGCCATCAATGACTACCTGTGCGAGCATGGCACCAGGACAGGGTCAGGGGAGCTTGGCATTTTTTCGCCACGCCAGTGGCTCATGATTAAGGATGCATGCACTGTCCTGTCACCATTTGAGGAGGCCACGAGGATGGTGAGCAGTGACAGTGTATGCATCAGTGATACTGTCCTTCTTGTCTACCTGTTGGAGCACACGCTGCGTGGAATAATGGACAGGGCACTTGAGGCAGAACAGAGGGAGAAAGAGGAGGACTTCCTTAACTCTCAAGGCCCCCTTTATCCAGACAATATTCCTGCAGGCCCACCTATCACACAGGAAGAGGAGGAGGAGGTTGAGTCAGCATGGAGGTGGAGCCTGGCACTCAGCATCAGCAGCAGTTTTCAAGGGATCGTTTTCAGGCCCCAGAAACCCATGGACTTGTACGTGGCTGGCAGGAGGTGGCTGTGGATCAGGTCGTCCTTAGTGACCCAGATGACTCTGGACCGAATGCCTCAGCAAAACCTACGCTGCATGGCCTCCCTGATCCTGCAAAGCCTGCAAAGGACCCTCCGATTCGTGGTATCAAGGAGAGGGATCAGTACTGGCTGGCAACCCTTCTTGATCCACATTACCCAAGGGTAAGGTGGCGGAACTTATCCAGCCATCGCAGAGGGAGCAGAAGATGAAACTTGTTCGGGAGGCCTTGCAGAAAGATTTGTGCAATGCATTTCCAGAGCCTGGGAGGTTACAATTTCCTGGTCCTCCTGGACAATGTGTTGCTGAGGCTTCGGTCAGTTACAGAAGGAGCGGTGGAGAAGGTGCTGGTCTGACCGATGCGTTCAGACAATTTTTTAGTCCACAGCCCCAAGGTCTGATTGGTTCCAGCAACAATCGCCAGCGTCTGTTGTACATGGTGCAGGAATGCCTAGGGGCAAGATCAGACTTAGAGACCTTTCCAACCGAAAATCCACTGGGTTAATGGGTCTTAAGGATGGATCACTGGCCAGAGCTTGCACAGTATACAATTGAGCTACTGGCCTGTCCTGCATCCAGCGTTCTTTCAGAACGCACATTCAGTACTGCTGGAGGCTTTGTAACCGATCACAGAGTGCGCCTGTCTACCGACTCGGTTGATCGGCTCACCTTCATAAAAATGAATCAGTCTTGGATCACCATCTACCAAGCACCTGATGCTGATGTAACCGACTAATTTTTTTATGAATGTGAGATCCCTTGAAGGCTGCCTGTGCTGATGCTGAGTGATTATCCTGTTATGCTGAGTGACTATCCTATTCCTCCTCAATGTTCATGTTGATAGCTTCTAAGAACATTTTTGGTTCTGGGTACCGCCACCAGTGGCTAAGGCCCAATTTTTCTGCCCCTGTTTAACAGGAGCGTGTAATTACAATTTTTGCTGTAATATTTTGCAGCAGGGCTCGTTCCTGCTCTCAACAAGGGTATCTGTGAAGGGTTGCAGTGTTGTGGCACCACCACCACTGCCTAAGACCCAATTTTTCTGCCCCTGTTTAACAGGGGCATGTAATTACAATTTTTGATCTAATATTTCACAGCAGCGCCTGTTCCTGCGCTCAACAAAAGTATCTGTGAGGCTTTACAGTGTTGTGCCACCACCACCACCACCGCCTAAGGCCCAATTTTTCTGCCCCTGTTTAAAAGGGGCATGTAATTACAATTCTTGATATAATATTTCACAGCAGGGCCTGTTCCAGACACCAGCAAGAGTAACTGTGAGGGTTTACAGTGTTCTGGTACCACCAACACCTAAGGCCCAATTTTCTGCAGAGTGTATAGGGCAGGCTGTATAGTATATACAGGCGGTCCCCTATTTTCAAAAATCAGACTTACAAATGACTCCTACTTACAAACGGAGGGAGACAACAGGAAGTGAGAGGAAATCTACCCCTAGGAAGGGAAATTGTATCCTGTAATGCCCTGTACACACGATCGGACATTGATCGGACATTCAGATTTTTTCCGACGGATGTTGGCTCAAACTTGTTTTGCATACATACGGTCGCACAAAGCTGTCGGAAAATCCGATCGTTCTGAACGCGGTGACGTAAAACACGTACGTCGGGACTATAAACTGGGCAGTAGCCAATAGCTTTCATCTCTTAATTTATTCTGAGCATGCGTGTCACTTTGTGCGTCGGAATTGTCCACACACGGTCGGAATTTACGCGATTTTGTTGTCGGAAAATTTTATAGCCTGCTCTCAAACTTTGTGTGTCAGAAATCCCAATGGAAAAAGTCAGATGGAGCCCACACGCGATCGGAATTTCCGACAACAAGCTCCAATCGCACATATTCCGTCGGAAAGTCCGACCGTGTGTACAGGGCATGAGAGTTAATATGGGAAAAAGTTGTCTCCTCCACTGATTTATCACCAATCCTTGTTTCCCTTAAAAACCCCAAATTTCCAAAATCCAATTGTCATTGGGACAGAAAGTGAGGTGAAATCTTCTGAACAGGGGCACAGATAGCAAAACAAATGTTACAGGGATGATAACCCTTCCCTATGTTTTCCAAAAAGCTTTAAAATAGATTTTTTGTCTGGGGCTACACTTACAAAATGTACCTGTTCCAAATTACAAACAGATTCTACATAAGTATTCAAACCGTTGGTCTACAAGTGAATCCGCCCATACTGCGCACTAGGAAATGAAAAAAGACAATTCTATAGCTGCCACTTAAAAAAGGAAACATGTAAACCGAATTCAAACCTCTAATAAGTATAAGAATGAATAGTGGCGCTAATGTGCAAATGATAAGTGATGCGTGAAACAAATATATATGGAAATATTGCTGGTAATGTGACACTTAGCATCAACACCACAATGAATAAAAGCAAAAAATAAAAACTGTGTCTAAATACATACAGAATGTAAATAACATGACTGAGCAAATGATTAACGCCCTGTGACAAGTGTGAAATGGATGTGTCACTTCTCAAAAAAAAATATTATGAAAATATATATATTAATTATTAAAATGCATGAAAACAGTCCATATTAAATGTGAACAAAAGTCCAAAGAGTGATAAGATTTGTATGAGAAACACAGTGTGATTCTTATAATCATCCACAACACCTCAGTGACGTGATTCCACTCCCCTCTGAAAAACGCACTCACCAGCTGCTATAGCCTCACACTCTCGTGTTTGCCCAGAACCCACTCACATGGGGGTAAAAATCAGATCTCCAATATACAACGGTAGTATGTCAAGCACTCTCCCTGAAGTAGTGGCTGTTGCGATGGCAAGACGGATAAAGGCCAAGGAAGAATGTGTGCAAAACTGCAGATATGTGAAAAGGGATGTGAAATAAGGCAATCCCTCTGTAGAATCAATAGTTTGCAGCAGCAGCGAGAACTGTCCCTTGTGAAGTGAGAGAGAAATAATACATAAGAATAAACCTACAGTCCCTGTCTTGTTTTCACCGCCTGTATACTGCTGTTCAGAGTATATAGGGCCTAGGGGCCCAACGCCTTTTCTTTTTTTAATTTGGGTGCAGGGTTCCCCTTAATTTCCATACAAGAAACAAAGGGTCTGGTAATGGGCTGGGGGGGGTATCCATGCCATTTCTCTCACTGATTTCCATCCATATTGCCGGGACCCGACATTACATTAAAGCCTCAAGCAGTTTTAAATGACTTTTATTCCTTTAGAAATGTCATTGTGTGCAGGGACTGTTCTAAGCACGGGAAACACGCACCACTTTACAGGCATACTATTGACACCCCCAGGTACGATATTTAAAGGAATATTTCACTTTTATTTTTTCACTTTAAGCCTTATTAAAATCACTGCTCCCAAAAAAACGTCTGTTTTTAAATTTTCTTTTCCATTGATACATGTCACCTGGGGCAGGACCCGGGTCCCCAAACCCTTTTTAGGACAATAACTTGCATATTAGCCTTTAAAATTCGTACTTTTGATTTCTCACATTCGAGTCCCATAAACTTTAACGGTGTTCGAAAGTTTGCGCGAACTTTTGGTCCGTTCGCATGTTCTGGATGCTAACCGAACCGGGGGGGGTGTTCGGCCCATCCCTAGTCTAAACTGCTGGCAACAAAAGTGAGTACACCCCTATGTGAAAAATGTCCAAATTGGGCCCAAAGTGTCAATATTTTGTGTGGCCACCATTATTTTCCAGCACTGCCTTAACCCTCTTGGGCATGGAGTTCACCAGAGCTTCACAGGTTGCCTTTGGAGTCCTCTTCCACTCCTCCATGACGACATCACAGAGCTGGTGGATGTTAGAGACCTCGTGCTCCTCCACCTTCCGTTTGAGGATGCCCCACAGATGCTCAATAGGGTTTAGGTCTGGAGACATGCTTGGCCAGTCCATCACCTTTACAGACAGCTTCTTTAGCAAGGCAGTGGACATCTTGGAGGTGTGTTTGGGGTCGTTGTCATGTTGGAATACTGCCCTGCAGCCCAGTCTCCGAAGGGAGGGGATCATGCTCTACTTCAGTATGTCACAGTACATGTTGGCATTCATGGTTCCCTCAATGAACTGTAGCTCCCCAGTGCTGGCAGCACTCATGCAGCGCCAGACCATGACACTCCCACCACCATGCTTGACTGTAGGCAAAATACACTTGTTTTGTACTCCTTACCTGGTTGCCGCCGCTCACGCTTGACACCATCTGAGCCAAATATATTTATCTTGGTCTCATCAGACCACAGGACATGGTTCCAGTAATCTATGTCCTTAGTCTGCTTGTCTTCAGCAAACTGTTTGTAGGCTTTCTTGTGCATCATCTTTAGAAGAGGCTTCTTTCTGGGACGACAGCCATGCAGACCAATTTTATGCAGTGTGTGGTGTATGGTCTGAGCACTGACAGGCTGACTCCCCACAACTTCAACCTCTGCAGCAATGCTGGCAGCACTCATACGTCTATTTCCCAAAGACAACCTCTGGATATGACGCTGAGCATGTGCACTAAACCTCTTTGGTCAACCATGGCGAGGCCTGTTCTGAGTGGAAATTGTCCTGTTAAACCGCTGTATGGTCTTGGCCACTGTGCTGCAGCTCAATTTCAGGGTCTTGGTAATCTTCTTATAGCCTAGGCCATCTTTATGTAGAGCAACAATTCTTTTTTTCATATTCTCAGAGAGTTCTTTGCCATGAGGTGCCATGTTGAACTTCCAGTGACCAGTATGAGAGAGCGAGAGTGATAACACCAAATTTAACACACCCTGCTCCCCATTCACACCTGAGACCTTGTAACACTAACTAGTCACATGACACCGGGGAGGGAAAATGGCTAATTGTACCCAATTTGGACATTTTCACTTAGGGGTGTACTCACTTTTGTTGCCATTAGTTTAGACATTAATGGCTGTGTGTTGAGAAAGTGTCATTTCTTCAGTGTTGTCACATGAAAAGGTATACTAAAATATTTACAAAAATATGAGGGGTGTACTCACTTTTGTGAGATACTGTATGTATTATGCCGCTGACATCACTTCCGGTGTCCCCTTTTCTACCCTTTTGCCCGTCATTCATCATCTCCTACACATTCTGAGGGATATATTTTCAATTTTATCCATTTTGCTAGTTGTTGAGCAATTTGCTCACTTTAGCAGTGTGCATCTGCATATCGTTACTTTGTGCTTTTAGATTTTATATCTTTAGCCAACTCTAGCCAGCTGCTGTGCCTTAATACCAATTATAGAACGGCTGCCACTATGCTGTGTGGATGGTGGGCCACAAGAAAATGGCCATGCCATTAGGTAATTACAGTAGAAGCAATCACTAGAAAATGGCTGCTGCATTGCTCTCTTAACATTGGTCTACAAGAAAATGGCCGCTTGTTTAACTTAATATTTAAGGACACTTCTAGTGCCAAGCTGTATTGCCTGATGAAGTCACGTGATTGTGACGCTACGCGTCGGAACAGACAGGCACTGGAAGTAACGTCAGTGTGCGAGCTCGCTGCTTGTGCTGAATAGCTTGTTTCTCTGCTTTTAATGAGAGTAGCAGGAAAGAAAAAAAAAACTGCGCTAAGGTGTATCAAATAATGTGCTGGGAGCACAATATAAAAAAGACTGTGAAAGTGAACGGTATAAATGCTAAAAGCTGCGATTCTTCTGCACAACAAAAACAGTGTAAAATAAAGAAAAATATTAGAATCGCGCTACCACATTAACTCAATGGTGTGTGAATTGGTAATATTAATGTCTGTGAAACATAAATATATGTGGCATGATCAGATTCCACAAAGTGATATAGTGCCAAAAATACAAAAGTACTTAATACATGCAAAATGTTAAAACATATGATAACATGTTCAACTAAAAATGTCCAACACCCATGAACAAATGAATATTAAAATTAAGAAAAGTCCATCGATTAATATACATGTGAAATCTTCTGTGACATGGGAAATGTTGTGTTCAATCCACCACCAGTGAGAAAGATTGGCCGCTTACCAGAGCCCCGTGATCCCCCACTACAGAGGATCAGGGGAAGCCTGTGTAAAGTTAGCCCTCCAGAGCTCAACAAGTGGACTTGGATCCAAGGTTCATAGGTGGTGATTGGACATCCAGAGATATCAAATAGGGTTACAGGAACTCAGATTCCATCATGTCTCCCCTGTGATTGGTTAAGATGATGTCAGTTGTCCTAAACGGTCCCCTGGCACAAGCTGCCACCACACTATCCTTGTGTGTTGGGTTGTTTCGCTCACTTCTCCACTGCTAACTTACTGCTGCAGGACACAAGCCAGCTGTTTTCCTGGGTCAGAGCAGAGGCCAGGACTTATGGGGAAGCCAGGCAAGATAATGCTGGATACATAGCTGAGCCCTTCTTATCTTATCTCCAATAGTTGAACATGTTATCATATGTTTTAACATTTTGTATGTATTAAGTACTTTTGTATTTTTGGCACTATATCACTTTGTGGAATCTGATCATGCCACATATATTTATGTTTCACAGACATTAATATTACCAATTCACGCACCATTGAGTTAATGTGGTAGCGCGATTCTAATATTTTTCTTTAATGAGAGTACCACAGTTACTTTTAAATAAAAATATCCAAGATTTAATATACTACAATATTGTGGCTCCCCGCTTCTTTCTCCACACCATTTAAGCACCAATCTTGTCATCGCCATCTATTTGAACAAAGGAGGCCCATACATACCCATACTTGCCAACTGTCCCAAATTTCCCGGGACATTCCCAGGATTTAGACCTTTTTCCCGATTTTAGTGTTCCCTGGGAAATGTCCCAAGAAATCCATTTTTCCACGAGGTCCGCGGCCGGCGGAGACTTATTTTCTAATAAGTCTTGTACTTACTCCAGTCCACTCCCTCAGTCACGAGACCTGACTCAGTGTCCTCCTTAACTGAATCTAAAAAGATTCAGGAATGCAGTGTGACTCAGACATAAAAGGGGTAAGCTGATTGGCTAAAGATATTACGTAAGATACATCACTCACTAATACCATGTCCATTCGAAAGAACGATTCGAGAACACGAAATTACGAACATACATATTAAGATACACTTATGCCGCGTACACACGGTCAGACTTTTCGTCTACAAAAGTCCGACAGCCTGTCCGACAGACTTCCGGCGGACTTTCAGCGGACTTGCAGCAGACTTTCTAACGAACGGACTTGCCTACACACGACCACACAAAAGTCCGACGGATTCGTACGTGATGACGTACACCGGACTAAAATAAGGAAGTTCATAGCCGGTAGCCAATAGCTGCCCTAGCATGGGTTTTTGTCCGTCGGACTAGCATACAGACGAGCGGACTTCGGGGTCCGTCGTACTTACGACGTAAAGATTTGAAGCATGCTTCAAATCTAAAGTCCGTCGGATTTTAGGCTAAAAAAGTCCGTTGAAAGTCCGGAGAAGCCCACACACGATCGGATTACCAGCCAGCTTTAGTCCGTCAGCGTCCGTTGGACTTTTGTAGACGAAAAGTCCGACCGTGTGTACGCGGCATTACACTGTCCATTCAAAAGAACAATTTGAGAACATGAACAAACGAAATTACGAACAGACGAAGAAAGAAAATTACGAACACGCGAATGAAAATACGAACATACGAAATTACGAACAAAGGATTGAAAATACGAAATGTAAATAATTCGTTATAGATGTCATTTTCTTTCTTCTACTGTTTCAGGGTTTTCGTATTTCCGTAAGTTTGTCCGTTTGTAAGTTCGTATTTACGTGTGTTCATTATTTTGCTTATTCATAATTTCGGAATTTTCGCATTTTGGTTCTTTCAGCTATTCGGATGTTCGAATTGATCCGAATGTACGAATACTAACAAATTCGTGCGAAAATCTATTCGTTACGAACCGAATCACACATGTCTAGGGGATACCTGATGTAAGGGGGACTCCGCTGGGGGGACACCTGATGTAAAGGGGACACTGCTGGGGGATACTTGATGTAAGGGGAACACCGCTGGGGGGACACCTGATGTAAGGGGGACACTGCTGCGGGGACACCTGATGTAAGGGGGACACCTGATGTAAGGGAGACACTGCAGTGGGGATACCTGATGTAAGGGGGACACCGCTGCAGGGATATGGGGGACACCACTGCGGGGACACCTGATGTAAGGGGGACACTGCTGCGGGGATACCTGATGTAAGGGGGACACCTGATGTAAAGGGGATACTGCAGTGGGGATACCTGATGTAAGTGTCACACGGCTGCGGGGACACCTGATGTAAGGGGGACACTGCTGCGGGGATATGGGGGATACCACTGCGGGGACACCTGATGTAAGGGGGACACCGCTGCAGGGATGCTTGATGTAAGGGGGACATCGCTGGGGGGACACCACTGCGGGGACACCTGATGTAAGGGGGACACTGCTGCGAGACACCTGATGTAAGCGGGACACTGCAGTGGGGATACCTTATGTAAGGGGGACACCGCTGCGGGAACACCTGATATAAGTGGGACACTGCTGTGGGGCTATGGGGGACTCCTCTGCGGGGACACCTGATGTAAGGGGGACTCCCCTGCGGGGATACTTGATGTAAGGGGGACACCAAGGGGGACACCTGATGTAAGGGGGGCACCTCTGCGGGGATACCTGATGTAAGGGGGACACCGCTGCGGGGATACATGAGGTAATGGGGACACCATTGCGGAGATACCTGATATAAGGGAGTTCCACTGGGGGGGATACCTGATGTAAGGGGGACACCGCTGGGGGATACCTGATGTAGGGGGGACACCTGATGTAAAGGGGACACCGCTGGGGGACACCTGATGTAAGGGGGACACCCCTGGGGGGACCCCTGATGTAAGGGGACACCGCTACAGGGATACTTGATGTAGGGGGGACACTGCTGGGGTACATGCCTGATGAAAGGGGGACACCGCTGGGGGGACACCTGATGTAAAGGGGACACCACTTGGGGGACAGCTGATGTAAGGGGGACACCTGATTTAAGGGGGGCACCACTGCGGGGACACCTGATTAAAAGGGGACACCGCTGCGGGGACACCTGATGTAAGGGGGACACTGCTGCGAAGATACCTGATGTAAGCGGGACACCGCTACAGGGACACCTGATGTAAGGGGGACACCGCTGCGGGGACACCTGATGCAAGGGGGACACCACTGGGGGGGCACCTGATGAAAGGGGGACGTCTGATGTAAGGGGGACACCGCTGCGGGGATACATGATGTAAGGGGGACACTGCTGGGGGGGTACCTGATATAAGAAGGACACCGCTGGGGGGATACCTGATGTAAGGGAGACACTGCTGGGGGGACACCTGATGTAAGAAGGACAACACTGTGGGATACCTGATGTAAGGGGGCACCAATAGGGGATACCTGCTGTAAGGGGGACACCCCTAGGGGGATTCATGATGTAAGGGGGACACCGCTGCTGGATACCTGATGTAAGGGGGTCACCGCTGGGGGGATACCTGATGTAAGGGGGACACCGCTGGGGGGATACCTGATGTAAGGGGGACACCCACCGCTGCTGGATACCTGATGTAAGGGGGGCACCGCTGGGGGGGATACCTGATGTAAGGGTGGCACCGCTGGGGGATACCTGATGTAAGGGGGACACCGCTGGCGGGATACCTGATGTAAGGGGAACACCGCAGGGGGGATAACTGATCTAAGGGGGGCACCGCTGGGGGGATACCTGATGTAAGGGGGACACCGATGGAGGGATACCTGATGTAAGGGGGACTCCACTGGGGGATACCTGATGTAAGAGGGACATCACTGGGGGATACCTGATGTAAGGGGGACACCGCTGGGGGATATCTGATGTAAAGGGGAGCGCCACTGGGGGCACCTGATGTAAGGGGGACTCTACTGGGAATGCCTGATGTAAAGAGGGACTCCGCTGGGAATGCCTGGTGTAAGGAGGGACGCTGCTGGGAACGCCTGGTGTAAGGAGGGACTTTGCTGGGAATGCCTGGTGTAAGGAGAGACTCTGCTGGGAACGCCTGGTGTAAGGAGGGACTCTGATGGGGACACCTGATGGCATCTGGTGGCAGGCGACGGTGACAAGTGACATGCTCAGGGCTCCCACTGATTCTGCATTATGGTGAGTTGAACTATTTAATTTTATATTACAATGTAATAATAGTAATAATGCACTTCAATCATCCTGACACCATAACAACCATGGTGCCATGATGATTGAAGCACTAACACCAGGTGTTTGGAGTATCTTTATTTGCTGATTGTTAAACTTTCTGGAATACACAAATTTCTATTGTGGTGTAGGATCTGGGCCTGCTGTCCCTCCATCCCTCTTTCTTTCTTTCCTTCTCTCTCTTCCTCTCTCTTTCTCCCTTTGTTTCTCCCTCCATCCCTCGTTCATCTCAGACTCTAACCACACACTCTCCGAGTCACACCCCCTTTAAGCCACGCCCAATATTTAACGTAAACCACATCCATTTTTGCGCTTCATGCGCCACATTTCTTTCCCCTGCTACATCACACCAACAAACGAATGCCCCGCCCCTGATTATAATAAGACTCCACCTACAGACAAAAAAAGTGTCCCTATAAATGTTTTTACAATGTTGGCAACTATGCATACCATCTTAATGAGAACCACTTATCAGGATACAAGGTTACCTAGATGATCCTTATATTACGTCACCTATAAGAAGCTATTAGTGTGATGCACTGCAGGGCTCCGGATTTCCATTTGTCTTACATAAACGCTGTTACCTTACAGTGGTAAGGTAAGGGGCCACATTGAGGTGTTATTTTACTGAAGAAAGTTACAGTTTATATCGCTTTATTTGCTCAGAGGGATCTCAGCACCATACTCGTTTTATTGAAGAAAAGGCACAGTTACACATTGCTTTATGTGCACAGAGTGACAGAGAGACTGCAGCACCTTACCCGTTCACTCTTTTTTACCATGTATTAAGGATGTTTATCTACCTGGACTTTATGCTTTAGCATTGTCAATTTTTTTTTTTTTTTTTTGCACCAACACTTTATACATGTATATATATGTATATGTATACTGTACACCGCCAAATGCACTGTATATATACGCTACACTGAATGACTGAATGCAGTATGAATGAATATATATATATATATATATATATATATATATATATATATATATATATATATTTATAGTATCTCACAAAAGTGAGTAGTACACCCCTCAAATTTTTGTAAATATTTTATTATACCTTTTCATGTGACAACACTGAAGAAATTACACTTTGCTAAAATGTAAAGTAGTGAGCGTACAGCTTGTATAACAATGTAAAATTGCTGTAACTCAACACACAGCCATTACTGTCTAAACTGCTGGCAACAAAAGTGGGTACACCCCTAAGTGAAAATGTCCAAATTGGGCCCAGTTAGCCATTTTACCTCCCCGTTGTCATGTGACTCATTAGTGTTACAAGGTCTCAGGTGTGAATGGGGAGCAGGTATGTTAAATTTGGTGTTATCGCTCTCACTTTCTCATACTGGTAACTGGAAGTTCAACATGGCACGTCATGGTAAAGAACTCTCTGAGGACCTGAAAAAATGAATTGTTGCTCTACATAAAGATGGCCCAGGCTAAAAGAAAATTGCCAAGACCCTGAAACTGAGCTGCAGCACGGTGGCCAAGACCATACAGCGGTTTAACAGGACAGGTTCCACTCAGAATAGGCCTCGCCATGGTCAACCAAAGAAGTTGAGTGCACGTGCTCAGCGTCATATCCAGAGGTTGTCTTTGGGAATCAGACATATGAGTGCTGCCAGCATTGCTGCAGAGGTTGAAGGGTTGGGGGTCAGCCTGTCAGTGCTCAGACCATACGCCGCACACTGCATCAAATTGGTCTGCATGACTGTCATCCCAGAAGGAAGCCTCTTCTATAGATGATGCACAAGAAAGTCCGCAAACAGTTTGCTCAAGACAAGCAGACTAAGGACATGGTATACTGGAACCATGTCCTGTGGTCTGATGAGACCAAGATAAATATATTTGGTTCAGATGGTGTCAAGTGTGTGTGGCCGCAACCAGATGAGGGGGAGTGCAAAGACAAGTGTGTCTTGTCTACAGTCAAGCATGGTGGTGGGAGTGTCATGGTCTGGGGCTGCATGAGTGCTGGCGGCAGTGGGGAGCTACAGTTCACTGAGGGAACCATGAATGTCAACATGTACTGTGACATACTGAAGCAGAGCATGATCCCCTACCCTCAGAGACTGGGATGCAGGGCAGTATTCCAACATGATAACGACCCCAAACACACCTCCAAGACAACCACTGCCTTGCTAAAGAAGCTAAGGGTAAAGGTGATGGACTGGCCAAGCATGTCTCCAGATCTAAACCCTATTGAGCATCTGTGGGGCATCCTCAAATGGAGGGTGGAGGAGCGCAAGGTCTCTAACAACCACCAGCTCCGTGATGTCATCATGGCGGAGTGGAAGAGGACTTCACTGGCAACCTGTGAAGCTCTGGTGAACTCCATGCTCAAGAGGGTTAAGGCAGTGCTGGAAAATAATCGTGGCCACACAAAATGTTGTCACTTTGGGCCCAATTTGGACTATATCACTTAGGGTTGTAGTCACTTTTGTTGCCAGCGGTTTAGACATTAATGGCTGTGTGTTTAGTTATTTTGAGGGGACAGCAAATTTACACTGTTATACAAGCTGTACACACACTACTTTACATTGTAGTAAAGTGTAATTTCTTCAGTGTTGTCACATGAAAAGATATAATAAAATATTTACAAAAATGTGAGGGGTGTACTCACTTTTGTGAGATACTGTATATATATACATACTTATCCCCTTCCCGCCGACCGTACGCAGATGTGCGTACTCGGCTTTCGGGGGTTATACCGGGATGATGCCTGCAGCTGCAGGCATCATCCCGGTACCGTTGTTTCGAGTGGGCGATTGGCTATCCGTATATAACAACCGATGTGGCTAAAAGCCGCTCGGCTGTCATACCGGAGGAGCGGGAGGGGACGCCCCCCCTCCCGCCGCCTCCTGCCGCTCTTACCAGGCCTCCCGTGCAATCGTGCAAAAATACACAATATTCAGATTTGCCGTTTTCGGCAATCTGAATACTTTGAAGTGCAGAGGAGGGATCGGGGGTCTTTTAGACCCCCGATCCCTCCATAAAGAGTACCTGTCACCACCTATTACTGTCACAAGGGATGTTTACATTCCTTGTGACAGCAATAAAAGTAAAATAAAAAATTTTTTTTTAAACACAATTTATAAGTATAAAAATAAAAAAAATTAAAAAAATGTTTAAAGCGCCCCCGTCCCCGCAAGCTCGCGCAGCGAAGAAAACGCATACGGAAGTCGTGCCCGCATATGTAAACGGTGTTCAAATCACACATGTGAGGTATCGCCGCGATCGTCAGAGTGAGAGCAATAATTCTAGCCCTAGACCTCCTCTCTAACTCTAACCTGGTAACCATAAAAAAAAATCTGAATGGAAATTCATAGCTACCATAGTTTGTCGCCATTCCACGAGTGCGTGCAATTATAAAGCGTGACATGTTTGGTATCTATTTACTCGGCGTAACATCATCTTTCACATTATACAAAAAAATTGGGGTAACTTTACTGTTTGGATTTTTAAAAATTCATGGAAGTGTCCCTTTTCCAAAAATTTGCGTTTAAAACACCGCTGCACAAATACCGTGTGATATAAAATATTGCAACAATATCCATTTTATTCTCTAGATTCTCTGCTAAAAAATATATATATATAATGTTTGGGGGTTCTAAGTAATTTTCTAGCAAAAAATATGGATTTTAACTTGTAAACACCAAATTTCAAAAATAGGCTTAGTCATGAAAGGGTTATACTAGACTGTATATATACAGTTGTGCTCATAAGTTTACAGAATTTATGATTCCTTGGCCACTTTTCAGAGAATATGAATTATAACTCAAAAACTTTTCTTTCACTCATGGTTAGTGTTTGGTTGAAGCCATTTATTATCAATCAACTGTGTTTACTCTTTTTAAATCATAATCACAAAAGCAACAACCCAAATTACCCTGATCAAAAGTTTATATACCCCCCATGTATTGCACCTTTTAACATTAATGACAGCTTGAAGTCTTTTGTGGTATTTGTGGATCTTCTCAAATGGTAAAGCTGCCCATTCCTACTGGCAAAAAGCCTCCAGTTCCTGTAAATTATTGGGCTGTCTTGCATGAACTGCACGTTTGAGATCTCCCCAGAGGGGCTCAATGATATTGAGGTCAGGAGATTGAGATGGCCACTCCAGAACCTTCACTTTATTCTGCTGTAGCCAATGACAGGTCGACTTGGCCTTGTGTTTTGGATCATTGTCATGTTGGAATGTCCAAATACGTCCCATGCGCAGCTTCCTGGCTGATAAATGCAAATGTTCCTCCAGTATTTTTTAAAAAACATACTGCATTCATCTTGCCATTAATTTTGACCAAATTTCCTGTGCCTTTGTAGCTCACATTTCCCCAAAACATCAGCGATCCACCCCTGTGTTTCACAGTAGGAATGGTGTACCTTTCATCATAAGCCTTGTTGACTCCTCTCCAAATGTAGTGTTTATGGTTGTGGTCAAAAAGCTCAATTTTGGTCTCATCACTCCAAATTACTTTGGGCCAGAAGGTTTGAGGCTTGTCTCTGTGCTGTTTGGCGTATTGTAAGCGGGATACTTTGTGGCATTTGCGTAGTAATGGCTTCTTCTGGCGACTCGACCATGCAGCCTATCTTTCTTCAAGTGCCTCCTTATTGTGCATCTTGAAACAGCCACACCACATGTTATCAGAGAGTCCTGTAATTCACCTAAAGTTATTTGTGGGTTTTTCTTTGCATCCTGAACAATTTCCCTGGCAGTTGTGACAGAAATTTTAGTTGGTCTACCTGACCGTGGTTTGGTTTCAACAGAACCCCTCATTTCCACTTCTTAATTCGAGTTTGAACACTGCTGATTGGCATTCTCAATTCTTTGGATATCTTTTTATATCCCTTTCCTGTTTTATACAGTTCAACTACCTTTTCCCGCAGATCATTTCACAATTCTTTTGCTTTCCCCATGACTCAGAATCAAGAAACGTCAGTGCAGCACTGGATAAAGATGCAAGGGTCTGTCAGGGGTCCAGAAACTCATTAACCTTTTATACACACACACACTAATTACAAGCAAACAGATCACAGGTGAGGATAGTCACCTTTAATAACCATTCAAACCCCTTTGTGTCAACTTGTGTGCATGTTATCAGGCCAAAATAAACCAGGGTATGTAAACTTTTGATCAGGGTCATTTGGGTAGTTTCTGTTGTGATTGTGATTTAAAAATAGTAAACACAGTTGATTGATAATAAATGGCTTCAGCCAAACACTAACCATGAGTGAAAGAAATGTTTTTGTGTTATCACTCATATTCGCTGAAAAATTGCCAAGAAATCATAAATTCTGCCGGGGTATGTAAACTGATGAGCACAACTGTTTAGTGATACACCGCCTGAAGTGTATTTTATACTGTACACCGACGTATGCACTGTATATATACGCTACACTGAATGCAAAGTATATATATATATATATATATATATATATATATATATATATATATATATATATATATATACACATTGCCTCAAGTGTATTATATACTGCACACCACCGAATGCATTGTATATATAGGCTACACTGAATGCAGAGTATATATATATATATATATATATATATATATATATATATATATATATATATCTGCTTAATCTAACTCAAGCTATCTCTCCGTCCATGCCAGCAACACTACATGCGGCCGCTATGTAAGCCAGCCTTATACAGTGTGGGGCGTGGACTTAGTCCCCCTGTGGCTTGATTGGCCAAAGGCACCCTGCCTTTGGACAATTATGGCTCTCTCAGTAGAGCACACTGTGATTGGCCAAAGCATGCAGGTCAGGTGTATGCTTTGGCCAATCATTATACAGCAATGCACTGCAATTTCGCAGTGCATTATGGGGTGTTCCATGGTGCTCGAATTTCCAGCAAACGCCCCATAATGTTCGCTGTTCGGTGAACGGGCAAACACCTGATGTTCAAGCTCATCCCTAGCCGGTAACATGAAATATGATGGCATGCTACAATCCTCCCTTGAACCGCCCCCACTTGCCTGATTTTGGAGGTTCTTTTACCTGCTGATTTTTTTTTTTTTCTCTTTAAATTGTGAAACAAAAACAATCAGCGCACACAAAAATAAACAGATAGCTAAAATAAACAATTGCAAGCTGAACACCAAAAAGCAAACCACAACACCTTGAGAGATGAATAAAATATGATATAGAAAGATGCAACGCAATAAAATAAGTCCATACACATAAACAATACAAAGTATTGAGTAGATTGGAATCCACCACATGATAATCAAAGTGTTCTCAACTGCAGTACATGGTGTTCATAGTGACAGGTCTCAGCTACACTGTGGACGTCACCCGCTGCTTGTCTGTACATCGTGTTTTGCGGCTGTTATACTGCTGGCCTATGCCGTTTTAAGTTTAGCTGCATGTTTCCTGTGTGCTTCAGTGCATTGTGCAGGCTATTTTTATTCGATAAATGACTTTTTATTGTGCATTTAGATTGTGTTCACTTTATTCATTATATATACCATGTTCATCTATTCTGGAAGTATCCTGTATATGCCCCTGGATTGATTCATCTCTCTTACCCCATATGTGGGAAACAAGCATTTATGACCATTTGTTCACTCAAGTGGTCCATCTGATCTGGTGAGAGTGCATTATATTGATGGTGGAGGACCTGTCACTACGAACACCATGTACTGCAGTTGAGAACACTTTGATTATCACGTGGTGGATTCCAATCTAATTAATACTTTGTATTGTTTATGTGTATGGACTTATTTTATTGCGCTGCACCTTTCTATATGATATTTCTTTAAATTGTGACTTCCTCATAGTTTATTATTTACTTTTAGCCCATAATAGAAGATCCATAACTCTGTACAGACCAGGTGCTTGGGGTAAACAATGCAGGAGCTTGTGGTTCCATCCTTGATGCATTGATTGCAGATGCAATGCTCTGCAGACTTCAATGCACGAATGCAATAAATGCACAATTTTTATTTTTAATGTGGATGCATTTGTTGCATTTTTGCAAAAGGTAGAGTATGCCTTAAAAGGTTACCCACGGACAATGCTTTATTGAAATAAAAATGTGTTGGAAAGTTGTGTGATAAAAAATAAAAGCACATGAGTTATATAAGTAACAGTTTATCCTGTATATATAGAATCACTTTGTATTGTTTTGCCAAACCATCTGTCACAGCATAACCAGAGTCCTTGAATTTGATACACTGGGACAGGTCAAAACGTTCCATAGAATAGATATTTTCTCAAATTGTAACACAATACATCATTTATACAGACAATGAAAAGATGTAGCCAATCACAGAGACATGCTAAAATTAGTATGATAGACAACAAAGCAATGCAAATAGAAATGTATTTAGTGCCAAACATGCAGTAATTCATATTCATACACCACATTTAATGTGTATCTAAACTAAGAAAAAATAGGATTTTTTTTAACAGCTTACCTGTAAAATCCTTTTCTTGGAGTACATCATGGGACACAGGGCCTAAGTGATAACTTAATGGGTTATAGGCCACCTTCAGGTGATGGACACTGGTATACCCAATACAGGAAGTTCACTCCCCTATATAGCCCCTCCTCCTTCCAGGAGTACCTCAGTTTTTGTAGCAAAGCAATATACTTAAACCCCATAAAAGAGGGGAGGGACATCTGTGTCCCATGATGTACTCCAAGAAAAGGATTTTACAGGTAAGCTGTTATAAGAATACTATTTTCTTTATCGTACATCATGGGACACAGAGCCTAAGTAATAACTTAATGGGACATGCCATAGCAATGCTATTTGAGGGGAGGGAGAGACAACCCATAGGGCACCCCCAGACCTGAGGACTTATACTGCTGTCTGCAGCACACTGCGCCCGAAGGCGATATCCTCATACCTCCTTACATCCACCTGATAAAATTTTGTAAATGTATGTACTGAAGACCAAGTTGCGGCCTTGCAGATCTGAGCCATGGAGGCCTGATGACGCACTGCCCAAGAAGCACTAACCGCCTTGGTAGAGTGCGCCTTAATTTGAAAAGGGGGAATCTTACCCCTTAAATCATAAGTTTGAATTATAACTTGCTGAATCCACTTAGCGAAAGTGGATTTTGACGCTGCCTGTCCTTTCTTAGGACCCTCTGGCAGAATAAATAAGACATCAGTCTTATGAATCTGAGCAGTTGCCTTTAAATAGATTTTCACTGCTCTCACCACATCAAGACAATGTAGTGACTTTTCTTACCTGGAACATGGTTTGGGAAAAAACGATGGCAGGACAATACTTTGGTTCAGGTGAAAACCTGAAACCACTTTTGGTTAAAAATAGGGTTGCGCCGATACCACTTTTTTAAGACACAAGTACCGATACTTTTTTCAAGTACTCGCCGATACCGATACTTTTTTTTTATGTCACGTGACAGTGGCACTAATATGCATTACTGATGATGCGTGGACTGTGTCAGCAGTTTTTTATTTTTATTTTTTTACAATTTTATTTTTTACAATTGTTTTTTTTTACAATGCTTTTTTTTTGGGGGGGGGGGGGGGAGTGAGTGTCAGTGTGTTTTTTATGTTATTTTTTAACTATTGTTCCAATTTAACCTTTTACATATTTATTTATTACAATTCTTTCTTTTTTTTTTGTTTATCAGCCCTGTGGGGTGGCTTTGGTGAGATATCCCCCTTTTGAGACACAGAAAGGGACTGGGGACAGAGATTATCCTGTCCCTTTCTCAGCAGCCTCAGCTGCACTGGAGATGAATGGAGAGGAGCCGCTGTCTAAACTGAAGTATCGTAAAAACAGTTTATGATGCTCAGTTATGAATGGACAGAGTCAGTGATCACTGAGTCTGTTCATTTGGAATAGGAAGGAGCCGACAGATTTACTGGCTCCTCCCTCTGCTCTCCATCCTGAAAGATTGACACAGGGGGAACAGGAGCAGAGTACACCGAGGGGGGACCGGAGCGGGGGACACGGAGGGGGGACCAGAGCGGGGGACCGGAGCGGAGTACACCAAGGGGGGACTGGAGCGGGGGACCAGAGTGGAGGACACGGAGGGGGGACCGGAGCGGTGTACACCGAGGGGGGACTGGAGCGGGGGACCGGAGGACACAGAGGGGGGACCGAAGCGGGGGACACAGAGGGGGGACCGGAGCAGAGTATAAGGAGGGAGACCGGGGGAGCCTGGAGGAGGACACAGAGGGGGAATGGAGGAGTATACAGGGACAGTCAGGGGGTGATCGGTGCGGCGGTGGGGGGGAGTTACAAGCACCGATCCCCCCTGTATAGATTTCAATAAAGCAGCTGGAAGTCGCTGAGGGGAGAGGAGGAAAAGCAGCTGTCAGCTACTTTATTGAAATCTATACAGGGGGATCGGTGCTTGTAACTCCCCCCACCGCCGCACCGGTCACCCCTGACTGTCCAGGTATCGGATAAATCATTTGCCCAAGTACAAGTACTTGGGCTAATACTCGGTATCGGCACTGATACCGATACTAGTATCGGTATCGGTGCAACCCTGGTAAAAAAACCTAGACGAGGGCGCAACACCACTCTGTCCTCATGAAAAATCAAATATGGCTCTTTTCCAGAAAGAGCAGCCAATTCCGAAACCCTCCTTGCTGAGGATATAGCAACCAAAAATACCAACTTCCTTGTCAGAAGGACTAAGGGTATATGTTGTATCGGTTCAAATGCTTAGTTCAAGTCCCAAGGGCTCAAAGGTGATTTAACTGGCGGGATAGGATAGTGAATATATGAAGCCATTAATAATCATATAGTTGTTTAACTCCTTTTTAAATCATACGGATAACAGAAATTACCCAAATGCCCCTGATTAAAAGTTTTAATCCCCTGGAATGTTTGGCCTTGGTACAGACACACAAGGTGAAACACACAGGTTAAAATGGCAATTAAAGGTTAATTTCCCACATCTGTGGCTTTTTAAAATGCAGTTAGTGTCTGTGCATAAATACTCAATGAGTTTGTTAGTTCTCATTGTGATGCAATGAGCAGGCTAGATCCTAAGCCATGGGGAGCAGAGAAGAAATGTCAAAAGACCTGCGTAACAAGGTAATGGAACTCTATAAAGATGAAAAAGGATATAAAAATATATCCAAAGCCTTGAATATACCAGTCAGTACTGTTCAATCACTTATTAAGAAGTGGAAAATTCAGGGATCTCTTGTTGCCAAACCAAGGTCAGGTAGACCAAGAAGGATTGCAGCCACAACTTGCAGAAGAATTGTTTGGGATACAAAGAAAACCCCACAGGTAACCAAAGGGGAAATACAGGCTGCTCTGGAAAAAGACTGTGTGTTTGCTTCAAGGAGCACAATACAATGATAATTAAACTAAAATGAGCTGCATGGACGAGTTGCCAGAAAGAAGCCTTTACTGTGCAAATGCCATTAAAAAGCCCAGTTACAATATGCCCAACAACACCTTAACATGCGTCACAGCTTCTGGCATACTGTACTCTGGAGTTAAAAACGAAAATTGTAGCGCTAATAAACTCATATATAAATAGTCTCTGTGCACATGAACATAATGTCCCAATAATAACGTGTTGTGGAAACAACAAAAACAGTCCACAGAGAGTATGTCTGATCCGTGTGACAGTTCCTTCAGCTTCTCAACGGTCAGCTCAGGTATCAACAAGATAAACGAATAGATGGAATACGCTTACCGAATAAGTTGGATTCTACTGCCATAAGCATAGAATCAATGAGGCTTTGTGCCACCAAGGGCAAAGATGTGAAGTGATGGAGGCAAGGGTAGAGCCTCTGCCCGACCTGGACGTCCCTCTCGGTCCACCGGAACAGGATCCAAACAGTTCCCAAAGGAGAGTGATTCACCAGAGCATGTGGATAGAAGAGGGATGCTTCCACATAGTGTGACTCAGGTAGTTTTATTGTTAAAAAACCATAATACATAAAACAAAGCGTGATCACGGAATAAAAAGCAGTGTATGGGGTATAAAAATGCCCTACGCGTTTCGATCTAAGGATCTTCAACAGGGGCATATGAGACCCCCATAACACTGCCAATATTTATAAGATAGTGTATGTAATCAAACATAATACAAGACCAATCAGCTATCAACGTTTAAACAATGGTTAATCCTATTGGGCAGAGAAGGAGGTCATCTGATAATATAAGGCCCACCTTCTCCTCCTGGCCAATCACTGTGTCTATAACAAAATAAACATCTAGCCCTAAGCAACTGGTAACAGGCACTTCCCACCTAAATCCATTTTTATTGGTGGAATTATCATTAGGCATTTGCATGCTGGGAGCCCGGGAGCTGGGCGGGACTTCCGCATGCAATGCCAAAACCGGAAAATGTACAGAACGCACGTGGGGGTTGCCTAGCAACCGTACACGTTGCGTCCAGAAAGCCCGCGAACACGAAACAACGTGTTCACGCGGCCGTCATGTGATGCCGCGACCTGGGAGTATGCGGACGCACGTGGAGGTTGCCTAGCAACCCTACACGCTACGTCGGGAAAGCCCGCGAACACAAACCACGTGTTCGCGCGGCCGTCACGTGATCCCAGTGCCCGTCCCTTATGACGTATACCGTCATTTACAATTGGGCAGTACGCACAGGTCTCCAGGCAACGCTGACGCAGTGTCGGAGAGGTCCACACAAAGTGGGCCTGTCTGCACTGCAATCGCCTGACTCTCTGTAAGTGTAAGACCATAAGTGTACAATCGCACATCTGGGTGCTGGGGAAAACAAAAAATGAAATAAAAAATACATGTGATGAATATACATGTGATGAATATATAATGAGCTAAAATGGATGGTATGTTATAATAAATAACATAGGTGACAAACATAGGATGTGTCAAATGGAAAAAAAAAAAAAAAAAAATTTCCATTTGACACATCCTATGTTTGTCACCTATGTTATTTATTATAACATACCATCCATTTTAGCTCATTATATATTCATCACATATGTTTTTATTCATCCCCGTCTGGCTGTGTTATAACACATCAGGCTGTAATCCTTTCCTCATGCACTCACTTCACACCATGCATTTTAATATGTCATCATTAGCACAATTTAATATCTGACCGTTATCATCCTGTGCCCATATGTATTTTCTTTTTGTGTTGTTTTCACCCGTTTTCCAGTGGGTACATAATTTTGTATTTTTTATTTCATTTTTTGTTTTCCCCAGCACCCAGATGTGCGATTGTACACTTATGGTCTTACACTTACAGAGAGTCAGGCGATTGCAGTGCAGACAGGCCCACTTTGTGTGGACCTCTCCGACACTGCGTCAGCGTTGCCTGGAGACCTGTGCGTACTGCCCAATTGTAAATGACGGTATACGTCATAAGGGACAGGCACTGGGATCACGTGACCGCCGCGCGAACACGTGCTTTGTGTTCGCGGGCTTTCCCGACGTAGCGTGTAGGGTTGCTAGGCAACCTCCACGTGCGTCCGCATACTCCCAGGTCGCGGCATCACATGACGGCCGCGTGAACACGTTGTTTCGTGTTCGCGGGCTTTCTGGACGCAACGTGTACGGTTGCTAGGCAACCCCCACGTGCGTTCTGTACATTTTCCGGTTTTGGCATTGCATGCGGAAGTCCCGCCCAGCTCCCGGGCTCCCAGCATGCAAATGCCTAATGATAATTCCACCAATAAAAATGGATTTAGGTGGGAAGTGCCTGTTACCAGTTGCTTAGGGCTAGATGTTTATTTTGTTATAGACACAGTGATTGGCCAGGAGGAGAAGGTGGGCCTTATATTATCAGATGACCTCCTTCTCTGCCCAATAGGATTAACCATTGTTTAAACGTTGATAGCTGATTGGTCTTGTATTATGTTTGATTACATACACTATCTTATAAATATTGGCAGTGTTATGGGGGTCTCATATGCCCCTGTTGAAGATCCTTAGATCGAAAAGCGTAAGGCGTTTTTATACCCCATACACTGCTTTTTATTCCGTGATCACGCTTTGTTTTATGTATTATGGTTTTTTAACAATAAAACTACCTGAGTCACACTATGTGGAAGCATCCCTCTTCTATCCACATGCTCTGGTGAATCACTCTCCTTTGGGAACTGTTTGGATCCTGTTCCGGTGGACCGAGAGGGACGTCCAGGTCGGGCAGATGCTCTACCCTTGCCTCCATCACTTCACATCTTTGCCCTTGGTGGCACAAAGCCTCATTGATTCTATGCTTATGGCAGTAGAATCCAACTTATTCGGTAAGCGTATTCCATCTATTCGTTTATCTTGTTGATACCTGAGCTGACCGTTGAGAAGCTGAAGGAACTGTCACACGGATCAGACATACTCTCTGTGGACTGTTTTTGTTGTTTCCACAACACGTTATTATTGGGACATTATGTTCATGTGCACAGAGACTATTTATATATGAGTTTATTAGCGCTACAATTTTCGTTTTTAATTTTAGCTTACATTTTTGTCACATGTTTGTAGCAGCTCACTTATATTTTTTTGGGTAGCGCATTAACCATCCCCCTTTTTCTGTACTCTGGAGTGACAAGACCAAAATTGAGCTTTATGGTCACAACCATAAGCGCTATGTTTGTAGAGGGGTCAACAAGGTCTATAGTGACAAAAATACCATTCCCACTGTGAATTATTAAAAATAATCAAGACACTGCGCTTACTCAGTTAAATAGCAGCTCACACAACAAACAAGGAAATTTGTAAAAAGAACAGGTGCATATATAGTGTAGTGCTAATTAAAACCAATAAGTTTTGAATTGAAATATTGCATACACAAGAAACAATAACAAAAATGACTGCATATATCCCAAATGTTGGTGTGAGACACCCTAGCAGGTATGTATTGAATATTAAAAAAGGTATTAAAAAAAAGTTTATAGTCCCATAGAGATGATAGTGCTGTTCACCACGTGGATAGCTGGTAAGGAAGTGACATAGATATGATGGATCCCCCGCGTAAAAGCAATGCAGGCTTACCAGAACGGTTGGACTCATATAAACATATGTCTCATGAGTCAGTAAAGCTTGTATTGCCAACAGACAATGAAGTAGGGTCTCTCAGCCAAACGATATGAGGTCCAAATTGCATCAAGGACTCTAGACAGAGCTCTTCTACATGTGACTTGGTCTTACTGTCCTATATGTCACTTCCTTACCAGCTATCCACGTGGTGAACAGCACTATCATCTCTATGGGACTATAAACTTTTTTTCAAAACCTTTTTTAATATTCAATAGATACCTGCTAGGGTGTCTCACACCAACATTTGGGATATATGCAGTCATTTTTGTTATTGTTTCTTGTGTATGCAATATTTCAATTCAAAACTTATTGGTTTTAATTAGCGCTACACTATATATGCCACTGTGAAGCATGGTGGTGGCTTACTGATGTTTTGGGAGGTATAAGCTCTAAGGGCAAAAATATCGATGGCAAGATGTATGCAGCATGTTATCAGAAAATACTGGCAGACAATTTATATTCTTCTGCACGAAAGCTGCGCGTGGGACACTCATGGACTTTCCAACATGACAATAACCCCAAACAGAAAAAGGTGAAGGTTCCAGAGTGACCATCACAGTCTCCTGACCTTAATATCATCAATCCACTCTGAGAAGATCTTAAACGTGAGGTTCATGCAAGACGACCAAAGACTTTGCATGACCTGGACATTTTGCCAAGACGAATGGGCAGCTATACCACCTGCAAGTATTTTGGGCCTCATAGACAACTATTACCAGGGCTTTTTTTCTCAGAGAAAAGGTGCAGGAACTCAACCATGCCCGCCACACACACACACACACACACACACATACCTGCCAAATGGCATCAAATAGTAGCTCTTCCCTCTGCATACAACCCCTCCCTCCACTGCGCTCATCTTCTCCCCCCTCCTTAAAAGCTCCACCATCTGTCTTACCTTTGTTGCAATATTAAGCTGAAGCACCTATCCGGCTGTAGTACCTCCCAGCATACTATACTACATTCACTTGCAAGGGAGATCATGCAGTAGGAGCATCAACAACTGGTCACCAGGGAAAAAAATGGAGACCACAGAGGGTGCAGTCTACCACACACCCTCTCCTGCCCATGACTGCACTGAACCCTGTGCACCTGTTCTGTATCTCCCTTGTCTCTGTCTGGCACTCAATGGGATCTGCGCAAGGGATCTGACCTGTGGGAGCTATTGGGAGATAAGCTATCACTTGTAAACGCAGAACCTGGACTTCAGTTTTACCAAGTGATAGTGGTGAGCAGGGAGCAGAAGACCTGAGCCAGAGGTGATGAAACTGAGTTCCCCCTAGTTCCTGCTGAAAAAAAGCCCTGACTATTACAAAAGACTGCATATTGTCATTGATGCTAACGGTGGCAATACACAGTATTAAGAACTATGGGCATACAGAATTTCGAACATCGGTCATTTAATTTGTTTACTTGTTGCCATGTCTTATTTTATGATTGTGCCATTCTATTATACCCTACAGCTGAATATGGATCCCATAAGAAATAAAATAAATGTGTCTTGCCTGCTCCCTTGTGTTTTCTTTAAAAATAGTACATACTGTATTTTGCCAAATCTTCAAGGGTATGTAAACTTTTGAGCACAACTCTATGTAAAAAACTATGTTTGTAATCCTTCTTTAAAACTTCTAAATGTCCCCTACAACTTAGCAAATTGTAACTTTTTAAGTTCAGTTCCACTTTAACTTCTCTGTGGTCATCTGTAAAAAATGAGCTTTGTTAGGTTACCACAAGGTACTGCACTTTACACATGGCTCTTAGGCTACTTTCACACTGAGGCGTGCGGGCGCCGGCGGTACAGCGGCGCTAAATATAGCGCCGCTTTACTGTCATTTTAGCGGCGCTAGCGGGGCGGTTTTAACCCCCTGCTAGCGGCCGAAAAAGGGTTAAAACCACCTCTGCAGCAGCGCTTTGCGGGCGGGTTTGCAGCGCTGCTCCATTGTTTTCAATGGGAAGGGGCAATTTAGGAGCGGTAAATACACCACTCCTAATGCGCTCCAAAGATGCGGCTTGCAGGACTTTTATGACCGCCCTGCAAGCACACCGCTCCGGTGTGAAAGCTCTCGGGGCTTTCACACTGGAGTGCATTGAGCAGCTCTTTCGGTCATATTAAAACAACTCCAGATTAAGCCAAAGGCATACTATTTTTGTACAGGGCAGTGCTGTTTATATGTGCAAACACTGTAAAAAAAAAAAAAAAAAAAAAAAAATGAACTTACTGAAACCAGCCCATGTTCTTAACAGGAAGAAGCAAACTTGACTGTTTTCATTTTCCCAGAATGTTCTGAACATCTGGAGATTTCAGGGAAATGTAGCCATTTTGGTGAAATGCATTGGAGTTACCCTACGTTCACACCTATGCGTTTTTTAGTGCGTTTTGCTGTTTGCAGAAATGCACTACAGTCCATTTAACATGGTTTCCTATGGTACAAGTTCACATCTATGCATTTGCGGTAGGTGCATTTTTGGAAAGGGTGAGGGACATTTTCCCTGTGATTTGCGGCTAATAGATTTCAATGGAACCACACTAGTAATGCAAGTGTTGCATTTGTGATGCAATTTTTGATGATTTTGTTTTAGTTTTGCGGTTCTTATTTGACCACTGTATATAACTGGTTGCTAAGCAGAGGGCCGGGAAGCCACCCGCCGCGTTCTTAACAACCAATGAGTCATCAGCTGTCAGTGGGGTTCCCCACTGAAAGTTGAATGTAAAAAAATAAATAAAATTTGCTGGCAAAGCAAATCACAAAATAAACGGCGTGGGGTTCCCCCTAGGTCCATACGAGGCCCCTCAGGTCTAGTATGGATTTGGAGGGGACCCCCACGCCAATTTTTTTTTTAAAAATGGCGTGGAGTCCCCCCCAAAATCCATACCAGGACCTTGTCCGAGCATGCTACCCGGCAGGTCAGAAGAGGGAGGGGACGAGCATTTTTCTTTTCACTTCACAATTATGTGACAATTGGTCTATCACATAAAATCCCAATTAAATACATTTATGTCTTTGGTTGTGACATGACAAAATGTGGAACTTTTGACATGACAGCTGATGACACTGTAGCTGTACAATACAAGGAACAACAAATCAGTAAATGTGAAAGTTGTATCAAAAATTACATACAAGTAACTTTTTCAATGACAATGACAATTAAAAAGGTGTATAAGTTACATTTTTTTATAGTTGACCCTAGACCAATGGTCTCCAAACTGTGGCCCGGGGTGGCCCTTGGTTTGCCTTTATCCGGCCCTTGGGACACTATTGTGACCCAATGACATCAACAATTGGGCACCTATTTTTTTACTTACATCAATAATGGGGCACTTTTGCTCCAAATGATACTAACGATGGGATGCTATTCCTCCCCCTAATACCAAATTTAGCTGTTTATTCCCACTGATGACAGGAAAATGTCCACTCCCGCTGGCCACAACCCCCCCCCACCCTAAAGCCTGGAGGACAATAAACTGGCCCTTTGTTTAGAAAGTTTTGGGACTCCTGCCCTAGACTATGTCATATAACACTTGTGATTAATATTTTATACTCTACTTTCTTATACTGTATTATTAAATGTTTTTCTTATCTTATGTTAGGGAAAAAGGTTTTTTATTCAAAATGTCAAGGTTCATGAGATTAAAATATGACACAGATGGCAATGAACAGAAAATACATTTTTTCAGATCTTTCTTTTTTTTGCTTTTTTATTGCCTGAATCAGCATGATATAAGATTAGAACTTTCAATGAGAAGGGAGGGATATTTCTTAGTGGGATATAAAAGATGCACATTGCCAAACACCTGCCAGCCTTCTGAACAGTGAGGAGATGAACAGAGAAGACATGGACCTTTGCTCAAAATCTGTTGTAATCCTGAACAATGGACATAAAATGCCAGTGATTGGATTCGGCACCTATGCCCCTCAAAAAGTAAGTGATTATGATTACTTTGCTTTCTTTGATCAAATTAACTAGAAGAAAATTCTTGATGACCAGTCATAATGAACAAGTGACCAAGAAGGTGAATTTACCCCCTTAGAAGGATCTACAGCTCTCTGATACAACAAAGGATGCAACAAGGTGGAAACAGATATTTTATTGAAAAGATAACACACAGGGGGTTATTTACAAAAGCAAAATCCACTTTGCACTACAAGTGCAAACTACAAGTGCAAAGGGCACTTGAAATTGCACTGAAAGTGCACTTGGAAGTGCAGTCGCTGTAAATCTGAGGGGTAGATCTGAAATGACTGGAAGCTCTGCTGATTTTATTATCCAATCATGTGCAAGCTAAAATGCTGTTTTTTATTTTCCTTGCATGTCCCCCTCGGATCTACAGCGACTGCACTTCCAAGTGCAATTTCATGTGCACTTTGCACTTGTAGTTTGCACTTCTAGTGCAAAGTGGATTTGCCTTTAGTAAATAACCCCCTAAGTCAGGCCATATGGCATTAAGTTGAAGTTGTGAGGGGGGGCTTTCTTCTGATCCTAAGGTCCTCTGAGAATTTTTTTTATTTATTTGCATTTTAACGTGAAAAAAATAATTAAAAAAAATATATCATTTTTTTCATGTTTGATCAGTTACATTTTGAACACAAGTACCATTACTGTGGGGAAAATATATACATTTTATTATGCTGCTTGTTCTACTTACTGCAACATTAAAATTACATTTTTGGTAAAAGGCATGTTAAAGTTATTTACAAAAGAAATACTTTTTTTTTTTCGTTTTTTTTGCATATATTTTCATATTTCTTATAATGAATCAGTAATTTAAAGTTCTTACTGATTTAAAATAAGATAGATATACCCTAAAGCACATATTTTGTCCTTTCAATGGGGGTTATTTACGAAAGGCAAATCCACTTTGCACTACAAGTGCAAACTACAAGTGCAAAGTGCACTTGAAATTGCACTGAAAGTGCACTTGGAAGTGCAGTCACTGTAGATCTGAGGGGGACATGCAAGGAAAAGGTGCAAGGTGCAGTTTGCACTTGTAGTTTGCACGTGTACTGCAAAGTGGATTTGCCTTTCGTAAACAACCCCCAATAGGTTTTTATTCAAAAGTTTAACAAAGTACAGACAGACCAAACCACATATTTTTTAACAGTAAACCCTTAAAGATATATATATATATATATATATATATATATATATATATATATTGTATAATGTTTTTTTTTTTTCCAACCAATAATTTAAAATAGAAACATGGAACAGGAGATGAAACTGTTAAGAGGAAGTAAACCCTTTTTTATGTCAGAATATTTACCTGAGAACTTTCTATTGCAACCTTTTGTTTATTTGACAATGGTCTATTTCATTTTTGTTCGTTCTCTACAGCCATATGCTTTTGCTATAATGACAACCCGTGAATGGGCAATTGTTTATGTAATATACTTGTTACTGTAAGATCTTTTTCAATAAAAATATTCAAATATAAACTGATGTCATCAACACAGGTCAATTTAGGTATAAATTGTGCATAGCAGAGTTACCCTTTAAATCATTTTTGTTTTTTTAGAGATAAATAGCAAATTATTGCTTATTGCTCACAATAGAAAAATGTTATGTGTTTTTGTTCAGTTTCCTAAGAGCCAGTCAGAGGAAGCCACCAAGGTTGCCATAGAGGTTGGGTATCGCCATATCGATGGCGCCTATATTTATGGAAATGAAGTGGAAGTTGGTCAGGCAATCCGGGAAAAGATTGCAGATGGAACCATAAGGAGAGAAGATGTGTTCTATACTGGGAAGGTGAGCAGAATGCATACATAGGATATATTTATGGGCTGTCCATGCTTGAGTATTATTGTGATGCAATAGGAACAGTGTTGGTGGCGGTGCCATTGTGTCATGGGATGATTGTGTATTCTCTGAAAATGATCAACAGTAGGGATGAGTTAAAATAACCTGGCTTTGGTCTAAGGCAGGTTTGGCAAACATTACTAAAGTTTGGGTGCCAAATCCAAACCCCCTTGAAGTCAATATAGGTGGAATGTTAAAATCAGTGTTGGTCTGTTTCTAGACTAATAGGGAATGGATTGTCAAACAAAGGTTATAGTGGCTGGGCAGTGCCTGGTGGGATATGTACACAAGCAACTTTTAAAAAATGTATTTGGTGGGGAGCAGCGATTTTTATGATTAAAGGGCTTCCAAACCAGTTTCAGTATATTTACTGCAGGCAGGCGGCACAGCCAGGCTGGATGACGTAAACATAAAGAAAATAGAAGGCGCGTGGCCTAGCGCATTATCCTCAGTAAAAGATTTGTATTTTAGATAGAAATAGGTATTGTACTCACACGTAAAGACTTGAATAAAAGGACATATTATCATTCCTCCATAGAAGTCCAATTGAAACTGTCTCGCAAAGGCATAGGTTGATGCGTTTCGAGGAGTTCTTCTTCCTCAGAGCTTACCAGAACAAGTCCAGCAGAACAAGCCTATGCCTTTGAGAGACAGTTTCAATAGGACTCCAATGGAGGAATGATATGATGTGCTTTTATTCAAGTCTTTACTTGTGAGTACAATATCTATTTCTGTGTACAATAAAAATCTTTTACTGAGGATAATGCGCTAGGCCATGCGCCTTCTATTTTCTTTATGTTCCAATACTTTGGATCTCCCCAGTCTGTGATAGGCAGGGAGGCGTGCATTATCCATTTAGAAGCACCAGTACAGGAACTTTTAATCACATCAAGGCCCGCCGCACAGCACAGGAGATTTATTTGTGTTAGGCTGGATGACATCCAGCCTGTTTCGGGTAAGGGGCTGCTGCGTGCCGCTCCTGTGGCTGCTCTGTCCAGTGGACATAGCGAATTACAATTACTGGTAGTTGGGTACTGGGTATCATGTGGTTGCTATGATTGGTCATAGCGATCACATGTAAACAAACTGTCATAAGTGGATATCTCCCCCCCCAGAGTATTACAGTGTCACTATGGTGACACTGAACTACTCTGATGACAGGATGTACAAAAAAACTGTTAAAAAAGAAAGTTTATAAAGTGAATAAAAATGTATTTATTTATTTATTTATTTATTTATTTATTACATACTGTCCTCAATCAGTATCCCTGATCATTGCAACACCAGACATATGATGATGCTCAGGATAGTCCTCAGGATAGGACAGGGTATTTCTCAGGATACAGGATATCCTGTACTCCTCAGAAAGGGGTAAGGTAGTCTACAAGATGTAAGATGTAGCCTACAGGATAGGGGTCATGTAGTCCTTAGAAAGGGATAGGTTAGTCCTCAGCATGTAGGATGTAGCCTTTAGGATACAGCACTGGTGACAGTATGTAAAAAGAAAAATTGTGAATAAAAAACTAATTTTAGTTAATTTTTTAATTTTCCAAAAAATTGTGACACAAAATTACAACTGCAAAAATCTCACCGTGCCTCTTACTAAATACTTCAGATTGTCTTCTTTCCAAAAACTGATCATTTAGGGGGGTATTTGTACTGTCCTGGCATTTTAAGGGCATCGAGAAATGAGATCTCAGTACATCAGGACTGATCAATTTTCAAATATATAGGGGTTGATTTACTAAAGACAAATAGACTGTGCACTTTGCAAAGTGCAATTGCACTCTGCAAGTGCAGTTGCTCTAGAGCTTAGTAAATGAGGTAAAGCTTCACTTTGGAAAGAATACCCAATCATGTGCAAGGAAAATTAAAAAAACAGAATTTTCACTTGCACATGATTGGATAACGGAAGTCAGCAAAGCTTCTGCCCATTTACTAAGCTCTGGAGCTACTGCTCTTGCAGAGTGCAACTGCATTTTGCAAAGCGTACAGTCTAATTGCCTTTAGTAAACATAGTTTAGTAAACCATAGTTTGTAGACGCACTATAACTTTCACACAAACCAATTGATATAAACTTATTGGGATTTTTTTTTTTTTTTTTTTACCGAAGACATGTAGCAGAATACATTTTGACCTACATTTATGGAAAGATTTGATTTGACTGGATATGTTTTATAACCGAAAGTGGAAAATACAATTTTTTTTTCAAAATTTTTGATCTTTTTTGTTTATATAGCAAAAAATAACAAAGCCCAGTGGTGATCAAATATCCAAAATAAAGCTCTATGTCTGCGAAAAAATGATATAAATTTCATTTGTGTACAGTGTTGCATTAAAACAAAATTGGCAATTAAAGTAGCACAGTGCTGAATAGTAAAAAATGGCCTGGTCATGAAGAGAGTAAAACCTTCTGGAACTTCCGCTCATTTGTCTCCTCTCCCCCTCTGTTGCCACAATTGTCACCTTTCGGGGGGAGGGGGACAGGATACCTGTCTTTGACAGGTATCCTGTTCCCACTTCTGGAAATCCGTGCTGTGGCCCATGACGTCACCGCAGGGCTCCCTCCTCCTCCCCCTGTCGCCGGGCCAGTAGGAGAGAGGAGCGGGGCCTCGCGCATGTGCAGTAGGGTTCCCAGTGACAGCTGATGGAAACATCAGCTGTGGTGCCAACATCGCTGGACTCCAGGACAGGTAAGTGTCCTATTATTAAAAGCCAGCAGCTGCAGTATATGTAGCTGCTGGCTTTAATTTTTTTGTGGCGGACCTCCGCTTTAAATGGTTAATTTGCTGTTAAATGACAGATCCCAACTTCTATTTGTAAACAAAGTGTCCAGGGATTCCCTAGATCTATACCAGACCCTTTTCTCAGATGAGGGTCTGGTATGGTTGTCAACAGGGCCCTACAAAAACTAAAACAAATGTTGTAGGGGTTCCTCCTAAAATTACAACCATATTCTTATCCTTAATTAGGGTCTAGTATGGGTTGTAAGGGGGACCCCATGCAAAAAAAACAACAAAAAAAAAAAATAGGTTGTGGAGTCTCCCTCTTCAAGTCTGGTAGAACTTAAAGAAAGAACCCATTGCATAATACATAAAAAAAGTAAAATTCCCCCTAAAATCCATACCAGACCATTATCCAAGCATGTAGTCTAGCAGGCCAGAAAAGGGGTGGGGAACCGGTGTCTGGCCCCTTCCTCCTGAATCATATCAGGCCACGTGCTGTCAACATGGAGGGACACCTTGCCAGGTGGGACTCCCTTGGCAAAGCACCTTGTCCTTATGTTATTAACAAAAAGGGCCTCCTCCCCATAACCTTGGCCCAGTGGTTGTGAAAGTCTGTGGGCAGGGGGCTTATCAGAGTCTGGTATCCCCTTTAACAATATGGGGGGTCCCTAGATTTAAACCCTCCATGTGAATGAGTAAGGGTACATGTCCATACATGTCCATATTTGGTCAATTACTTTACCCAGGTTACCCTGCCCTTTTGTTTACTTTCATACATGATGAGTGATCAGGAATAGGTTGGGTCGGCAGTTGGCAGGTTTCCTTCTTTCAATGAGGCTGTGGGTGTTGTTCATCATGATTAATGTGGACAATGATAGATTTACATCCTGGGATTTTTTTTTTAGGAAAGGACTTGTCATAAGTGTGTAAATTTACTGTCTACATTTTTTGTAAGTTAGTAGGGTTATTCACACCTTAGTTATTTACATGCAGGGCTTCAAAATTCCTATAAGTCCCCTACCTCAGACCCCCCCCCTACATAGGGTGTCCACTTGTCCGTGATTCACCCGGACAGTCCGGGTATTGAATCATAGTTACATAGTTACATAGTTACATAGTAGGTGAGGTTGAAAAAAGACACAAGTCCATCAAGTCCAACCTATGTGTGTGATTATGTGTCAGTATTACATTACATATCTCTGTATATTGCGGTCATTCAGGTGATTAATAGTTTCTTGAAGCTATCAATGCTCCCCGCTGAGACCACCGCCTGTGGAAGGGAATTCCACATCCTTGCCGCTCTTACAGTAAAGAACCCTCTACGTAGTTTAAGGTTAAACCTCTTTTCTTCTAATTGTAATGAGTGGCCACGAGTCTTATTAAACTCTCTTCTGCGAAAAAGTTTTATCCCTATTGTGGGGTCACCAGTACAGTATTTGTAAATTGAAATCATATCCCCTCTCAAGCGTCTCTTCTCCAGAGAGAATAAGTTCAGTGCTCGCAACCTTTCCTCATAACTAAGATCCTCCAGACCCTTTATTAGCTTTGTTGCCCTTCTTTGTACTCGCTCCATTTCCAGTACGTCCCTCCTGAGGACTGGTGCCCAGAACTGGACAGCATACTCCAGGTGCGGGCGGACCAGAGTCTTGTAGAGCGGGAGAATTATCGTTTTATCTCTGCAGTTGATCCCCCTTTTAATGCATGCCAATATTCTGTTTGCTTTATTAGCAGCAGCTTGGCATTGCATGCCATTGCTGAGCCTATCATCCACTAGGACCCCCAGGTCCTTTTCCATCCTAGATTCCCCCAGAGGTTCTCCCCCCAGTGTATAGATTGCATTCATATTTTTGCCACCCAAATGCATTATTTTACATTTTTCTACATTGAACCTCATTTGCCATGTAGTCGCCCACCCCATTAATTTGTTCAGGTCTTTTTGCAAGATTTCCACATCCTGCGGAGAAGTTATTGCCCTGCTTAGCTTAGTATCGTCTGCAAATACAGAGATTGAACTGTTTATCCCATCCTCCAGGTCGTTTATGAACAAATTAAATAGGATTGGTCCCAGCACAGAACCCTGGGGAACCCCACTACCCACCCCTGACCATTCTGAGTACTCCCCATTTATCACCACCCTCTGAACACGCCCTTGTAGCCAGTTTTCAATCCATGTACTCACCCTATGGTCCATGCCAACGCACCTTATTGTGTACAGTAAACGTTTATGGGGAACTGTGTCAAATGCTTTTGCAAAATCCAGATCATGTGTTCGGGTTTCAGGCGGATTGAAATCCGGACACATTATTTAGACCAGGCTGTGGCTCCCCAAGTAACCAAGATAGTCACACACAAATCTGCTGCCCTCCGGAAGCGGTGGGCGGATGTCTGGGGCAAGTTTTAACATCAATGGGGGGCAGGGCAATGATGTCAGCAAGAGCAACTTGGCCACACCCACTGTTCGCTGTGGCACACTATGCGCACCGCATTTCTACTCTCCTTAGGGGCACCTAAAGTTGTTCCAGGCCGCTAAATTGTTCGGGTTTGGCTTGAAGAAAAGGTGGCAACACTACCCCCACAACCACTAGGCCAGGGTTGTGGAGAAGAGGCCTTTGTCCAAAGAGTCTAGTTTTGATTGTTTTTTTTTTTTTTTACGATTTGTTTAGATTCTATTGTAAGCTGGCAATCCCCAGTTGAGGGATGAATAGACCAGGAGAGGATTAGTCATGGTTGTAAGGATACCGGGGGCTGCGGGCTTCCTAACAAGCAGGCTATGGGGAAGCTGTCACATTTATCAGCAGTAGTAATACCACTGTTAAATGGAAAACTTCCTGCTACTGCCAGAGGTTTGACCTGGCTGAAAATCAATTTAGTTTTTCCATTTACCAAAACTCCAAACAAGCAAAATTTAGTTTGAATTTAGATACGAACTGAACGGGCAGCTTATCCCTAATCAACAGATGACCTTGGAGAGGCAACAAAAATGTTGGTCTAGCTAGCTGGTGGGAGTTTAGTGCATTTGACTGGACTGGTTTCATAATGTTGAAGAAATAAGTCAGTGACCTTCATCTAATCACAATGGTGTCATGCAATGTGTCAAGGATTAAAATTGAACTCCAGATAAAAAAAAAGACATACATTAATACAGTTCTTTTTTTATAACTACATAATTAGATTTATTTTTTTATTTCAAGGTCAGCATTCAGATATCTACAAATATGTCATGCTGCAGCATCTCAGTTTGGTTTAACCAATGTTAATTTAAAGGTTACTAAGTTGGAAGATTTGCTGTTTCAGAGCACCCTAAATTAATTTCTTCATATTATTTTCAGTACTGCAAACTAGGGGCTTTTCACATGAGCGGCAGGTGCCGCTGACATTCGATCCGATCCTATCTTCTATCCGTCTTGAGGATCGGATGGCAGTCGGGTGTAAATGAACAGGTGGTCCATTTACATCCGACTGCCCATAGAGGAGAACAGGCTGTGTCTGTGTCCGCTCTGCATAAGCAAAGTAGACACAGACCAGCAAACTGCCTGCTCAGTGGGGATTAGCGGAGAGATTCCCTGCTGAGCAGGCAGACTCCAGCGGTGTACCCCGCTCCATGTGTAAGGAGCCTAAAACTAAAAGACTCACACAAACCAAATCTCATTGGTGCCGAGACATACTTTAGTTGTCCGAGGATGCCTGGCAGGTGATACTGCCTCACAGACATCTTCAGTTATTTTGTCTAGGGATAAGGTGATCCAGGTAAATGTCTTCATTGCATGTACTACACTCCATCTCTTAAAAATGGGTAAACTACCTTCTACCTTTTGCCCTAATGGTTTATCAAAAATGCTACTTTTTATCATATGGTGGGAATGCCCAAATATTTGCAGGTTTTGGTCAGCAATCATAGATTTCATGTGTCCATGACTAAATTTACCCAATCTTTGTAATCCCTCTCATAGGCGTGTGCAGGAGGTGTGCCAGTTCTGCCTGGGCACACCCTAATCATTTTGTGCAAATTATGACTCTGTGGATGGGAATTGGGAAATATCTCCCTCTGACCAGTTCTGCCATCAGTGTGGGTGTGCCTGTGTGTGTATGTATGTATATAAATATATATATATATATATATATATATAGTCACACACTCTTGTATGTTTGAGCTTTGGGGTGCACAGCCTAATGCATTAGACTGCGCACACCTATGATCCCTCTAGATCAGTGGTTCTCAACCCCTGTCCTCAGGACCCACTAACAGGCCAGAGTTTAAGTATTACCTTGGGAAGATGCAGACTAGAATACTGCAATTACTGAGCAACAAATAATATCACCTGTGATGTAGTTAAGTTATCTTGCAAACCTGGCCTGTTGGTGGGTCCTGAGGACAGGAGTTGAGAACCACTGCTCTAGAAGCTTATTGAGCTACTTTGAGGACTCCGACCTTTTTATACTAAACTACTGTTACATTTGTTATTCTTCCACGCTAAAAAAAGTCATGCAAATTTATTGAAAATCACCAAACCCTCCAACTCCAGTACAATGGTCTACACTTATTACCCAAGTACCTGAATTTTACTTAATACCAGCCTCAGTCTCTATACAGCAGAGCTCAGACTGGGAGAAGGAAGGGCAGCACAAGGAGCCAATCAGTTTGTGTGCTGTCAAGGAGAATGCTGATAGGAGGAGAGAGCAGATTGACCGAGTGATGATTTTATCAGTGTGCTGCCTATCTTTTACCATCCTGTCACAGGCTGAGGAAGGAAAATGACAGCCTGGGGTCAAAGGAATTTGATAATTTGATAAAAAGTCTCAGTACTTTGGACTCCTTATTTAAAAAACAGAGGAGCTCCACTGCATGCCAAGTACCATGGTACTCCCATATACACATGGTTGGTCATGTGACCGAATTTCACATTATCAATCACTGGGTCTGCACCTAGGGAAAGTGTCACTGCCCTGTAACTTCCCTACAAAGCTTTGCAAGGGGTGGATGGGCACAGTAAGTTCATAAAGATGCTGAATGCAAGACACATTCTCAAAAGTTCCTTCCGACCACCAATCAGTGGGAACGCGCTCTAAAAAGGGGGTCCATTTCAAAATTTTAAGTTCTAGCCCTTCCTAAATCTACCCCAAAGAAAAAAAAAAATCTAATGATTTTTTGGCTGAAGTAACAGTTTAATCATGTTATTTTGTACACATCTTGAGGACAATTATGATTTCTATCCTAACAGCTCTGGAGTACCTTTCATACCCCGGAACTTGTCCAGCCTGCTCTAGAGAGGTCACTAAAGCAACTGAACCTGGATTCCATGGACCTGTTTATTATCCACATGCCTCTGGAGATGAAGGTAAGTGCTCTAAAGCTTTATGTGTACCATTGAGCGATAGGATACACTAAATGCATTTAACATCCAATGTGAGTTAATTTCATGAAAACAAAATTACCTAACATGTTTGAGGATACAAAGGTTTATGTTTGTAAAAAGCATGTTCAATATTGTTTTTGCACAAAATGTTATTATGTATTTTGTTCTACCTGCAATTAGTGATTATTACTATCTTCATTAAAAAGGTTTGTTTTGATAAATGTAACAATCAGTTTGAGCCACCAAGTGATTGTAAACTGATTGTAAACTGACTTTGATTGACAGCAGCGTGAGCCAATGGCACCGCTGCTGTATCTCAGCCAATCTGGAGGGAGAGTCTCGGATGGCTGAGACACTCGTGGACACCGCTGGACAGAAGTGGGGCTCAGGTAAGTATTAGGGGGGCTGCTGCACACAGAAGGCTTTTTATCTTAGTGCATAGAATGCATTAAGATAAACAGCCTTCTGACTTTACAACTCCTTTAAATCTCCAAATGTTTAATGTGATTTTAAAGTGTTACTAAACCCAGGACCCTGCATACACTATATCTGGTCTCCCACCGTACACAAAACATGGAAATGCAATCATTTTAGTAAAAATAAACTGCTAAATACCTTTTCTCATCAGCAGTATATAGCAGTCTTGTGACTTGTATCAGTGTGTGGGTAAATCTTGTAGGATGAGTTTTCATTCTCCTCTGACTGTCCAATGAGGCTGCAGGTCCCCTGTCCCTCTGCCTGGACAGTGCTGATTGGCCCTGTGCTGATCACATACACCCTCCTAAGAGAAAAAAAAACTCTCTAGCAATATACACCAAACATAGCATGTGCAGAGTGACTCCAAAGGCTCTGTACTATCAGGAGATGGATTGATGTCAGTGGAAGAAAGAGAGGATCAGAGAAGACAGACTCAAACAGCCTTTTTTACACAACATGGAGGATTAACCCCTTATGTTCCACAGTGAGTATAAAAATCACCCTTTACTGCATATTCAGACTGACTTTACTGTTGTGGGTTTAGTAACACTTTAAGTTTCAATGGTAATAAAGATATCTTATCTATACAACTACATCTGTTTGTATTTTTCCCTGGGTTTTTGTCTCTGTCTAGTTTTAATTTACTGTATCTGTCTGTGTTTCTGCTCAGTATGTGTTTTATCTCTTGTAGCCAGGTAATGATCCCTTTCCTGTAGATGAAAATGGACAAATAATTTTCCACAATACAGATTTACGAGATACATGGGAGGTACATTTTAGATGACAATGTATATGTGTGTAATACTGTGATTGACACAATAGCTAGAATACTGCCCTTCTTTTCTGCTTCTCTTTTCTTTCTCTTCCTCTCCTCATCTTCTACTCCTGTTGTGATCACCCCGCTCCTCATCTCTCTTCTTCTCTATATCTCTCTCTCCCCCTATCTTTTGTTATATTTTAACCTCTATTCCTCTTCCACTTTCCCTATCCCTTTTTTTATCCCCTTTCCTTGTCCCCTCTTTGTTCTCTCTTTACGCTTGCTTTCCTCTTTCCAGTCTTTTCCTTTCCTCAAGTTGTGGGCGAGGACACTTGCCCTACACATGGTGGTACCTTTCGTCATGTGCACACTTACCAATGCCGGGATCAGGTGGCGACCATGTGCATGTGAAAGTAAAACATTAAAGTGGTACCGCGACTTAGAGAAAAGCTGTACACTGTGTGCAGTAGTTGATTACACAGAGTCCTACTGTAAAAATGCAGTCCCATGTCACTACATACTTTACCTGTTGATGCTGCATTTAGTAGGGACACTGCTGAGCCGGTGCCCTCTCCACCAGTCCAGCGTACCTCCCAACCACCTCACTCCCAGTGACAGAATAGGGTACCACTGTGCAACTAGTGTGGACCTCATGCGTGCACTTAATTAACTCCTTCCGCTCTCCCGTACCATGCAGCTAAGCTATGGGTTTCTATAATGTGGGTTCGGTCCAGATACTTCAGGAAACTGACCGCTGGGGAGGAAGTCAGGTCACTGACCCCCTCACTACCGGAGGACCTTCTGCCATGCCAGGTAACACGCTTCATGACCGGTTGCTTTACACCTTTCACTAGTTCTGGTTACCCATAGCAACTGCATTCCTCCTCCACTTGTCTTTCCAAGTTAACCTTTTTGTAGTGGTTTTGCTAGATACCCCACATTTGCTGTACTGACCTTGTTCTTTCACATGCCAGAGACCACCATTTACCCATTTGGAATGACTTCAGACCAGGCCTGAAACAGTTTGATAACTTTACTGCAACTTTTCATGGCAGAACAGATAACAGGCATAACATAGTGTAGACCCTAAACTAATTAATGGTGGTGGCTGCCCAGGCATACCTTTGCAGGTACTAATCAACAGCTGGCGATCTCCAATGACTGGTAGTTTCCAGCAGAACACTGGCATCTTGTGCTGATTATGTGCTGATTCTTGGGCTCCTGGGTTCCATGTACTGGTGTGTTCTCTCATTCTCAAGCTCCTGCAGCCACCCTGAAGGCCCACTGAACTGGACCTTACCCCTATTTATGCATGACACCGGGTGACTACCTTGCTAGTGCAGTTCACTGTAGGCAACCTTTCATCTACATTTTTGGATGGGCTAACAAACGAACGTAGGAAGTGAAGTTCAACAGACGGAGACACGGCTATTTGTTCTTATGCCATACTCCACTGCTCTTAATTGACTGCAACATTGTAAGTGCGATTCTTTTTAACTTCAATAAATCACCTAATTGTACATATTACACTATGGTAGTTTTTTGTTTCATATTCCCGAGAATTATCCACCGCTAGCTGCTGTTCCGGTATTGTGCCATTGGTTTTGGGGAGACCGATTTCCCTGAGCTGGGCGAGACTGCCGTAACAGCAGTCATCGCTATCTGGTAAGCAGATTATAATACTCACCTAGGGTGTGAAACTACACGGAAGATTTCCCTTTCTTTTTTCTGGTTTCTTGCATCTCCACGGATGGGTGTTTTTTCCTTGTTCATTCATGGACTATTAGGCTGGATTCACACCTATGCATTTTTAGTGCTTTTTGCATTTTGCAGATTTGCACTACAGTCCATTTAAAATGGTTTCCTATGGAACATGTTCTGTAGTGCAAATCTGCAAAATGCAAACAGCACTAAAAATGCATAGATGTGAATCCAGCCTTACTTTGATGGGACTTTTCCTTTTTGCATTTTTCACATGTAAAGTTTTATATATGTCTTTGTATTATTGCTCACTAGATTATGTCTCATATGAATTTTTCACCATTGATCACATGTTGATATGCTTATGAGACTCTGCCTTAGTTTTCTTTAGTCACAATTTTTTCACATATTATTTCTAGCGCTGCATCTTTTGTGTTTATATATGTACTTTTGGAGTTTGATACTAGACTTCCAGGTGCTGGCAGCTTTAATTAACTTATTTTGACACTTATTCACTACTTGTTATTTTTTATTTTTTATTTCTAGCGCAGCATCAGCTTTTGCGCTTTTTCTTTTCTCTAACCTTTCAGCTACCCACCCCATTGCTCTCCTTTTCTCTCCTGTCATTTCCCATTGTCTCCTCCCTTTTCCTAGATCCTTTTCCTTCTTTACTTTTCCTCTCCTCTCTCCTTCTGTTCTCTCTTCACCTTCCCTCCCCCCTCTCTTTTCCTCTTTCCTCTCCCCCCCCTCTTTTCTTTCCTCTCCTCTATTCCTGTCCTTCATTTTTGCTATGCCACCACTCCTTTCTCCACTTTATATCTTCTAGGCTATGGAGAAATGTGTGGATGCAGGTCTAGTGAGGTCTATTGGAGTCTCCAATTTTAACCGAAGACAGCTTGAACTGATTCTCAACAAAGCAGGACTCAAGTACAAGCCAGTGTGTAACCAGGTATCATAGATATTTGTCTGTCTTAAATTCCAACGGAACATTTCTTTTAAATCAGCTAAATATATACAAGGTACATGAAAACAAAAAGGTATGCAAAGTCTTACCATTCATTTTCTTTAGAAAGTAGCCAGAGTAGAAAAGCCTGTCCCTTGCCAGCATGCTCCAGAGAAGGACTCTTGCTCTCTTTGAAGTGGTCATTTTGCCAAAGTCTGACACGCCCTTGCTGAGTCAGAGCTAGATGTCTCCAATCAGCAATGCTGGAGAAATGTTCTTACTTTTAGGTGTAGCTTTCCTTAAATCGGTTTCAGAGTATGTGCTTATCTTCATAATTCATTATTTTCTATATTTTGTGCAGGGCAATGAATACGTGGTGATCCTGACCAACCTCCTTTAAGCTGCCCTGTTCTTTACTGTCAATGCTAACTATGGGTATAGATGTGTGGTAGCATTGACAGACACACGCACAACCTTCTTATATAGTAATGGCAGGGCGCCATGGAACAGCAAGGCGTACCTGCAGTCCAGTCATCCGACTGCTACTGTCCTGTCACCAGCTTAAAAAAAAATGCAGGTAAAAGCGTAGAAAAATTGAGTATTTAAAATCCCTACTTGCAGTATTGTACTTCCCCTAAACAATATTTATTTACTTACAATGCGTCTCTGAATTTGCTAGGGAAATGCCACTCCAGAAAGTGTAAATTTCTAGCACAGCCCCTTCCCGGTTGCACATCTAAAGCTCAGCACACACATTATAATCTGATTGTTCAATCTCCTTTAGATCTACCAACAAGTATGTTGTACAGGGCCTGCCTGGTTGGATACAGATTAATTGGAAAGTTTGGGTATTTCCTCATATTGCATAGCTTTATTAGATCTAAAGGAGATTCTACAAAGATTGTACAGTCAGATTGTAAAATGTATGGTAAGCTATAGCCCGTTCCTCCTCTAGGAGTGTTTAATTACTGTCTGTGCTGCCCCAGATCCTCCAACTCTCACTTCACCTGCTTAGTGCCTACAAAACTTGAGTGCCAGTTCTGAGTCTGCTGGGGCAGCTGACATCATATCCAAGATGGCAGCCCATAGCAGCGGTCTCAAGGCTTTTGGATGTCTACACATGGAGGGATTTTACAGGTTATTGACATGACTAAAATACATTAAAAGCACATATAATCTTATGAGAAGATTGTTCTTGAAATTAATAGTCTGGTGACAGATTCTCTTTAAATATAATTTTCTAGGAATTCAGGGGTAATAAAAGAACCCCTTTTGACATATTTGTAATGCTGAAATTTAAGGCAGAGTGGCCTTTCTAATTTAAATAATCCAGTGTTTTGTCAGATAAGGCGACCCATCATAATTTGTAACGGAAGTGAGGTTCCGTTGCCGCCATCTTGGTACACCCCACACTTGTCCACAGTAAGGATACGGTCAGAAGGCGGCAAGCGGACATCTTGTTACACCCACCAGAGTCTTGCATTTCACACTTATTTTTAACAGTAAACTCAGTCTATACAGTGAAATTCTGTATTCTGAAATCCGTCAGACTGTTTTGATGTTGATTTTTTCAAAGCAGCAGTGTTCTGTCAGATTAGCAAACCTGTGAGATGAGCAGGCTTGCTGCTACTTTTAAAATTCAACATCTAAACAGTTAGACGGATTTTTAAATACTGTATTTCACTATATAAGCTCAGTTTACTGTTAAAAATAAGTGTGAAATGCAAGACTCTGGTGGGTGTAAAAAGATGTCCGCTTGCCGCCTTCTCACTGTAGCCTTACTGTGGACGAGTGCACTGTGTAGCAAGATGGTGGCGACAGAACATCACTTCCATTACAATTTCTGACAGGTCGCCTAACCTGACGAAACACCTGCTTAAAAGTGTCCCTGAGAAATGTGTAGAAATTATTTTTTCTGTGTACAAATAAAAATCTATTTTTTCTTTTTGGTTACTGGTGCCCTCTACAGGTGGAATGTCACATCTACCTGAACCAGAGAAAGCTTCTGGAATTCTGCAAATCTCAGGACATTGTTCTGGTTGGGTACAGCGTGCTTGGGTCTAGCAGAGATGAGAGATGGTGAGGCCCATAAATATGGCTGTCCATGAATAAAGCGTTATCTGTAGCAATTTTGTTATATATAAGGATGGATGGTATGAATAAAGTTCCTTTAAAGTGAAGACAGCACTTCCATATCAGCACAAATGTATCTATTATTCAAAGTGCACATGTGCATAAACCATCAGTCCAATTATTAAAAGATATGTTGTGCCTGATCAAAGTGGGTTATTTCCTCCGTGTCTCTGGGATGAAACACACCGCGCTTAACAAAGGTTATTGACTTCTAAGTTAAAATAAGTCAAATAGCTCTTTTTCATCAATGTGTAATGCAGTCCCTTTAAGCATCAGGAGGCGGAACCACATAGGGAGGTTGATTTACAAAAAGCAAATATGCTGTGCACTGCAAGTGCATTTGCTCTAGATTTGAGTGAAAGCTCTGAAATGAGGGGAAGCTTTGAAATCAGGAGAAGCATTCTTTGCTAAGTGAAGCTTCATCTCATTTACTAAGCTCTGGAGCAAGTGCACTTGCAGTACACAGTATATTTTCCTTTAGTAAATCAACCCATATATATAGAGGTTGATTTACTAAAGGCAAATATACTGTGCACAGCAGGTGCATTTGCTCTAGATCTGTTGGGAAGCTCTGAAATTAGGGGAAGTTCTGCTGATTTCTATCAATCAATCATGTGCAAGCAAAAATTCAGTTTTTTTTTTTCCTTGCATGGTTTCCTCAGAGCTAGAGCAACTGCACTTGCAGTGAACAGACTATTTAACTTTAGTAAATCAACCCCATAGTGTTGTAATTTTAATGTGAATTCAGTATAAACAGTATTTACATTACCAAAAAAAAGAGCTCTCAAGTGAATAAACCATCAATTCAAGTAAAAAAACAGGCGTTGTGCCCAATTACAGTGCGTTACTTTTCTCACCGCATCAGTACATCAGGATTGATTAATTTTCAAATATACCATATATACCATAGTTTGTACTCTTGGGTACAGTGTTGCATGACCAAACAATTGCCAATTAAAGTAGCATAATGCTGAATTGCAAAAAATGCCCTGGTCATGAAGGGGGTAAAGCTTTCTGGAGGTCAAGTGGTTAAGAACCAAAATATTTAATTTAGGTGGGCTAACCCCTTATAGGATGTCTTCTTTGTACTGAATAGACTGTTAATACATTGGTAGTTGTATATAACCTGCTAACAGGGATGAAGAAATGAGGCTCATGTTATTATAAATATATTTTTTCTTTAGGATTGATCAGAATGCTCCGGTTGTCCTGGCGGATCCGGTTTTAGTGACCATAGCCAAGAAACACAACAAGTCACCAGCTCAGGTGGCTCTAAGGTTCCTTCTTCAGCTTGGAGTTGTTGTCCTGGCAAAAAGCTTTAATCCCACAAGGATCAAAAAAAACTTTCAGGTTAGTTGAGGAATAAAGTTAGGCCCCTTTTACACAGGCGGACCAATCAGGTCCACCTGTCAGTTTTTTAGGCGGACCTGAACGGACGCTGCATACAGGTGTATGGAGCGATGGATGTCAGCGGTGACATGTCCGCTGACATCCGACCCGTTCCGATCCGCTACAGTGTGACAGATGGAAACCCCATTTTTTCATCCGTCTGGCGGATCGGCTTAAAACGGACTCTACGGTCCGTCTTCATCCATTCCCCCTTAGAGGAGAGCGGTGCCCTGACAGGTCGGTCCCTGCACAGTGTGCAGAGACAGACCTGTCATCTGCCTGCTCAGATGACGAAGCGATCGCCCACTGAGCAAAGCGGAGCCCGTACACAGACACTTCCATGTGAAAGGGCCCTAAGTGTATTTAGTGTAAAAGCTCGGCATAGAGGTTGTCATTTACCATCCCTTCATTTGGTAATAAGCAGGAGAAAAAAATAACCTGCTTTTAGTGGGAGTAGGAATGCCCCTTTCATTCATGCAAATGTGAAAAAGAATGTTCCTTACATTGGTGTCAGTGAGAGGAAGAATGCCCCTTAGATTTGTGTCAAAGGAAGGAAAAATATCCCTTTATAATGCTGCTCAGTGGGAAGAAGAATGTCCCTTACATTGGTGGTCAGTGAGAAAAAGAATGCCCCTTACATTTGTGTCAATGGAAGAATGTCCCTTATATTAGTGACCACTGGTCAGTGGCAGGAAAATGCCTCTTACATTGCTGGACTGTAGGATGATGAATTACTCTAAAATTGGTGGTCATTGGCAGGAAAAGTGTCCTTTACATTGGTCGTCAGTGGGAGGAATAAAGCCCTTTACAATGGTGTCAGTTGGAGGAATGTCCTTTATATTGGTGGCCATTGGGATGAAGATGGCCCTTACATTGGTGTCAGTAGGGAAAGAATGTCCCTTATATTGGTGGTCAGTGAGAAGAAGAATGACTCTTGCATTGGTGGAAAGTGGGGTGAAAAAGGCCCGATACATTGGTGGCCAGTGGACGGATTCATTTCCCATTAAATTGGTGGTCAGTCGGAGGAAGAATGCCTCTTACAATGGTGTCAGTTTAGGGAATGTCCCTTACATTAGTGGTTAGTGGCAGGAAGAATGTCCCTTATGTGGGTGGTTAGTAGAAGGATGGATATCACCTTACATTGGTGTCAGTGAGAGGAGCATGTTCCTTAAATTGATAGTGGGAGGAATGCTATAAGCATTAGTGGTCAGGGGAGGAGGCATGCCCCTTGTAATAGTGGTCAGTGAAAGTAGGGGTGCCCTGGTATTGGTGGCCAGTCGAATGCTACACTGGTAGGTACCCAGTTACTGCTGTCCATCTAAATAAAACCTTAAAGCGGGCCTTTACTCAAAAGTGAAAGTGCCACTGTTTCTCCTCCCCACCCCTTACGAGGGACAGTTTCTTTTTTTGACACATACCCTCTCCCAATTCCTCAATTCTCACCTATGCAGAAATGACATGTGCTTATGTCACTTAATTTCTTTCTAGTTTTTTATTCAATTAACAAATTATAATAATCTGTCATTTTTACAGGTGTTTGACTTCAATTTGCCTTCAGAAGACATGAAGGAACTTGAAGCTCTCAACAGAAATTATCGCTATGTGGAAGCTAAACAGTAAGTATTACTGAGTATTCCTTGTTCAGCCATTGCCTGTTAAATAGGAGAGGAGTGGGGTGCTGTAGTCAAGATCTTGTTTTTCCTGTCCTGATACAGAAAAGTGAACGTTGTCATCCTAGGACAGGTAGTGTGCTTCTCATGGATAGGGTATATCCCTTGAAACGCATCAGAATACTTGCCTTGTGCAGTATATTTTTACAAAGGTTTTCTATATTGGTTATCCAGGCATGGAGGTGACAACAGACTCAGTTCTCTGATTCATGTATGCTTGTAAATATACAGTTTTTGTGAGTATATACAGTATCCCACAAAAGTGAGTACACCCCTCATGTTTTTGTAAGTATTTCATTATATCTTTTCATGTGACAACACTGAAGAAATGATACTATGCTACAATGTAAAGTAGTGAATGTACAGCTTGTATAACAGTGTAAATTTACTGTCCCCTCAAAATAACTCAACACACAGCCGTTAATGTCTAAACCGCTGGCAACAAAAGTGAGTACGCTCCCTAAGTGAAAATGTCCAAATTGGGCCCAATTAGCCATTTTCTCTTCCCAGTGTCATGTGACTCGTTAGTGTTTCAAGGTCTCAGGTGTGAATGGGAAGCAGGTGTGTTAAATTTGGTGTTATCGCTCTCACTCTCTCATACTGGTCACTGGAAGTTCAACATGGCACCTCATGGCAAAGAACTCTCTGAGGATTTGAAAAAAAGAATTGTTGCTCTACATAAAGATGGCCTAGGCTATAAAAAGATTGCCAAGACCCTGAAACTGAGCTGCAACACGGTGGCCAAGACCATACAGGGGTTTAACAGGACAGGTTCCACTCAGAACAGGCCTCGCCATGGTTGACCAAAGACGTTGAGTGCACGTGCTCAGGGTCATATCCAGAGGTTGTCTTTGGGAAATAGATGTTTGAGTGCTGCCAGCACTGGGGAGCTACAGTTCATTGAGGGAACCATAAATGCCAACATGTACTGTGACATACTGAAGCAGAGCATGATCCCCTCCCTTCAGAGACTGGGCCGCAGGGCAGTATTCCAACATAACGACCCCAAACACACCTCCAAGATGACCACTGCCTTGTTAAAGAAGCTGAGGGTAAAGGTGATGGAGTGGCCAAGCGTGTCTCCAGACCTAAACCCTATTGAGCATCTGTGGGGGCATCCTCAAACGGAAGGTGGAGGAGTGCAAGGTCTCTAACATTCACCAGCTCTTTGATGTCGTCATGGAGTAGTGGAAGAGGACTTCAGTGGCAACCTGTGAAGCTCTGGTGAATGCCATGCCTAGGAGGGTTAAGGCAGGGCTGGAAAATAATGGTAGCCACACAAAATATTGACACTTTGGGCCCAATTTGGACATTTTCGCTTAGGGGTGTACTCACTTTTGTTGCCAGTGGTTTAGACATTAATGGCTGTGTGTGTTATTTTGAGGGGACAGCAAATTTACACTGTAATACAAGCTGCACACACACTAATTTACATTGTAGCAAAATGTCATTTCTTCAGTGTTGTCACATGAAAAGATTTAATAAAATATTTACAAAAATGTGAGGGGTGTACTCACTTTTGTGAGATACTGTATATATTATATGTTCCGTTCTTTTTTTTAATTAACCCCTTCAGGCCGACGTAACACACATATGCGGCCTCACGGAAGTGGGCTATTTTCCGTGGGGCCGCATATATGTGTTTCTCCCTTTGTTCTGTGTTTTACCGAGAGCCCTGAGCCCTGTACTAAGGTTCAGGACCCAGGTCTCCCGATTCTGGGTCACCTGATCGCTGTGGTAGCCTCTGATTGGCTACCACAGTGATCAGTCACTGTGAAGCCCTCCCTGTGTTTTTTTTTCTTTCTGTGAATGGAGAAGAAAGATGCAATGGGGTTGATTTACTAAAGGCAAATAGACTGTGCACTTTGCAGAGAGCAGTTGCCCTCTGCAAGTGCAATTGCTCCAGAGCTTAGTAAATGAGGTAAGGCTTGACTTTGCAAAGAGTACCCAATCCTGTGCAAGGAAAATAAAAAAAACAGCATTTTTGCTTGCACATGATTGGATGATGGAAGTCAGCAGAGCTTCTGCTCATTTATTAAGCTCTGGAGCAACTGCTCTTGCAGAGGGCAACTGCACTTTGCAAAGTGCACAGTCTTTTTCCCTTTAGTAAATCAACCCCAATGCATCTTTCTTGTTCCTTGCAGAAAGAAAAAAAATAAATAATTAAAAATAAAATAGAAAATAAAGAAAAATACCTAGATCAAGGTTTTTGCCAGGGTTAGTATTTGGGTCAGGGTCAGTATATTTTGGTTAGGATTTTTCTTTGTAATTAGCATCAGTGTCAGTTAGTGTCGGTGTGTTTTAGGTCGGACAAAAAAAAAAAAAGAAGAAGAAAAATGTATTGCTTCTGAACTGTATTACGAGAACAAACAAAAAAAATAACATACTCTTATGTGGTAATGTTGCGATTGTCAGGAGCAGAAGAACTTATTTTGGGTTGTTCTTTGGTGGTAGGTTATGGTAGTAACAAGAAATATACAGCTGCATTTTAAAAATGTTTTTTTTTTTACTATTTGGGACAGTTTCCATTGATAAAAAAAAAAAAAAATCAGGAGATAGCCACCAACTATTTACTACCAAATGAAAGCCCAAAGAAAAAAAATAAGGTATAATCCACCTTTTACTAACATATGTCAAAATTACAAAATTGTGCTTAGGCATTTAGATTTGTTTTACCGTTAGGCGTGAATGGAGTTAATAAATGGTGTTTGAGGAGTTCATCTAGAATCAAAGATTTCCCCCTACCTGAAGAAGGCTGTAAAGCCACAAGCGGATCCTTGGCACCATATACATTGACCAACTAAGAAGCTTCTTAGCCTATAAGCCTCCCAGCTTCCAGTTAAACACCTTTACACTTTAACACTTGAACGCTGATGTTGTTTTTGTTTTACATGGCAGACATTTTTCTGCCAACATATACTCATTTTAAAAGGCTACAGTTTGTGAGAAGATTATTTTTAAAGACCAACTTCCTGTTGGACAGTTGTCCCCCTATCACCTTGAACAACCAATTAGAGATTGAAGAAGACAAAAAGAATGGGCCAGCATTCAACTTTTTTGGGGGGAAAGTCCCACATTTGCATCTAATGGTACACTGAAGAGACCTCAATGTACAATGCCAGCCATGGTAAGGTACAAGTAGTTGCCTGAAGATGTCTGCAATGCATTTAGAATGCTACTATATTGTTATTACAAAATAGAAAGGCTAAGAATTGTATGTTTTTGTAATATCTGTTTGCTTATGTTTACCAGACTTGTATCCACACATGATTGAACAAATATTATTTAAGCCTAGGTTCACTTGTAATTGCACACCTTCCGCAGAAGTAGGAAGTACGTGGGGGTACCAATAATCCTAATGGCACCCCCACACTTTGGAAACCACAGCTCGGTTTCCCGTACTGGGAACCGTACTGCAATATGATGTTTCCCTGCGGCCACGTTTTTGGAAAACGTGCAGGGACTTTTTGCCTGTGTTTTCAGGGGGTTTTTCAAGTGAATGGGCTGCTGTGCCCGAGCAAACGCAGCCACTGGAAACTGCATTGACATGAACCAGGCCCTAAAGGAATTGTAAAGGCAGAAGGTTTTTCTTTTATCTTAATGCATTCTATGCATTAAGACAAAAAACCTTCTGTGTGTAGCAGCATCCCTAGCACCTCCTAATTACTTACCTGAGCCCCATTTCTCTCCAGCGATGTCTACGAATGTCTTAGCCGTCTGGGACTCTCCTCCTGATTGGCTGAGACACAGTAGCGGTGCCATTGGCTCCTGCTACTGTCAAGGTCAGTTAACCAATTAGTGGAGAGAGGGGGCCGGGCCGGGTCTCTGTGTCTGAATGGACACACAGAGCTGTGATTTGGCTCGGGTTCCCCAATAGCAAGCTGCTTGCTGTGTGAGCACTTGACATGAGGGAGGGGCCAGGAGTACAGAACAGGGACCCAAGAAGAGGAGGATCCGGGCTGCTCTGTGCAAAACCAACTGCACAGAGGAGGTAAGTATAACAGGTTTTATTTTTATTTATTTTTTAAGCGAGACTTTACAATCGCTTTAATATGAATTCTTTATAGTCTGCCCAAGTGTTGTAAGGTTGATGTTTTACCCTAAAGATGAACTTTAATCTGCTTATATGTTGCCTTACTCCTAGGATCGCCACCTGTCCATAATTCACCCAGACAGTCCGGGTTTTGAAAGACACATTTAGACCGGGCTGTGGCTCCCCAAGTAACAGAGATAGTCACACACAAATCTGTTGCTGTCCGGAAGTCACGGGCAGCTGTCTGGTGGCAGGTTCAGCATCGCTGGGAGGCTGGGCGATGATGTCAGCAAGAGCATTTTGGCCACACCCACTGTTCGCCACCGCGTGCTATACGTGCTGCATTACTACTTTCCTTGGAGTACCCAAAGATGTCCCAAGTGTTTTATAATCCTATAGTATATAGTATGAAAAATTGCCTTGTGTCGATAAAGTGTTCGGGTTTGGCTTAAAGAAAAAGTGGCAACCCTACTTACTCCTGTCAGCAGCATGCAAATAACGTTTTTATTTTTTAGATCCAGTTATGACAATACTGGGTTTCTATGTTTTTCTATCCAATACAAGAAGATCATGGCTAGTGGGAGGGGCCAGCAGGGTGCTGTACATAACTTCCTGAAAACATCACAGCAAGTACTTCTCGTAACAGCCCTCAGCCCTGATGCAAGCAGTGGGTTCACTCTTGGAAGGAGTAATGCAAATATCAAAAATCATTAATAGGTGGATGTCAGCCTGAAAGAGTGGGCATTATAAGACAGACTAGATTTGCATTCAGACTGTCCTAGATAACATTCACATGAGATGCTGATCCGTCATGATTGAAAGCATCATCTTGCGCTATCCTGAGGTGCAAATCGCATCCTCCAGCCAGGAAATAAGGTGTGCTGTCTCTGACTTGCTGCATATTATAATGCACATTGTGAGAAGCTTACAGTATGCAGTGAAATCAGAGTAAGCAATTTCAGTACAGGAGAGGAGCGTGCTGTAATAAAGGGTTAAACTTTATTATTATTTGTATGTTAACAGGTTTCTATGTTTAACCTTTCAGATATGTGTATGTGGTGCAATAATTTAAACAACTCAAAAGTAGTATACTGTAGTTGTATTGTTACCCCCGAAGGAGCCGCTGGTAATATTGGGTCCTCTACTTGTTCTCTGGCCCTAGCTAGAACTTCACCTTTACTGACACCACCAGAATACCTCCACTGGCAAACCAAAGTAGCAAGACAACACACTACAGTATATCAGATATTTAACATTAATACATACGAAACCAGCAAAATAAGTGTTTCAATGCAAATTACCCAAATACCTCTAAGAGGGAACTCTGTGAGTACTGCAGTACCAAAGCGTAAACGATTGCTCTTTTAGAAATACACCCCAAGTGACAAAAAGAGGAGGTAATAGTAAATGTGACAGGCTAGTTTACTTGAAGACTCTCAGACAAGAGGGGCTAGGCTTAGGCCGGACAGTTTGACACACTACCCCCAACCCAACTCTGCCCCCAGGTAGGGCACAAACTCTGGACAGTTCTGCAAGTTAGCTTCTGCCGGCTCAGGTGGGGATCTTAACATTGGCTTGCTTAAACTGTGATGTTCAAGGAAACAAGTAAAAATCATGTTATCCTCAGTGTGCCCCCTTACAGTGAGGGAAAAAAGTATTTGATCCCCTGCTAATTGTGTATGTTTGCCTATTGACAAAGAAATGATCATTCAATCATTTTGATGATAGGTTTTTTTTAACAGTGAGAAACAGAATAATAACAAAAAATCCATAAAAACGTATGTGATCCCCTATCAATCAGCAAGATTTCTGGCTCCCAGATGTCTTCTATAGAGGTAACAAGCTGAGATTAGGAGCACTTCCTTAAATGTAGTGCTCCTAATCTAAGCTTGTTACCTGTATAAAAGACACCTGTCCACAGAAGCAATCAATCAATCGGATTCCATTCTCTCCACCATGGCCAAGACCAAAGAGTTGTCCAAGGATGTCAGACAAGATTGTAGACCTACACAAGGCTGCAATGGGCTACAAGACCATTGCCAAGCAGCTTGGTGAGAGGGCAACAACAGTCAGTGCCATTATTCGCAAATGGAAGAAACACAAAATAACTGGCAATCTCCTTCGGTCATTGGCTCTCGCTGCTGTCAATCACTGCCAGTGGAAACACAGAACAGGGCTCGGGAGTGAGCACACACCAGTGCCTCCATAGCAAGTGACTTTCTATGTCAGCACTTGGCAGAGGGAAGGAGTCCAGAGCGCCAGAGGAGGACACGAGAAGAGGATGATTGGGGCTGCTCTGTGCAAAACCCTTGCACAAAGCAGGTAAGTATAACATTTTTTTGTTTTTGTTTCATTAAGCCTTTAGTATCACTTTAACTGTAGGGTATTGTGCATTAAATTGCAGGATCAAAAGGTATATAGACAGAGTCAGCAGTCTGGGGTAATAGCAGCTATGGTAACTGTCTTTGGCCTTGACACTTGCTGCTTTCAGTGGGGAATGGCAGCAATAGAATGCTTTGCGCTCTCTCTCTTAGGGGGGAGCTGAATGAGTGGAAGGAGATAATACCCCCTGAGTCTGAATTGCAAAGGAAGTCACTTGTTAATAAAAGTTGTTGGATGGGTCCAAGATCCTCTCACCAGATCTTGATGTGGCAGTCTCTAAGTGCTAGAGCACTCTCTGTATGGGGGGGGGGGGCTTAGTTGGTGATGCAGCAGTGGTGGCAGTTCCAGGAAACAACTGCTGCACTACTGATCCTTTCACGGCTTGGCATTCAGCTTGACAGTCCATCTTTCAACTTCAAAATGGCTCTGTTGGATGCAATCCAGCTTGGCCTTGTCTAACACAACACAGCTCTCTCATCACCTCTCCAGTTGGCACGCCTCTCTCCCTCATATCCCTCCTCTTTGCTGGTATTTATGGGCCTTGTAGTTGCAACCCCAGCTTAGCTGTATGCAGGGTCCTCCTTCAAGTCTACATTACCCAGAATACTCTGGGCACCTGTATTAGAGCTATGGCCAAACACTACAGTGCCATCTTGTGGGCAAATAGAGCTCTACAGTCCCATTAACAAAACTCAGTGTTGTTACATAGTAATAATAAAAATTCAACTTAGCTTGGTTTAAAGATGTATTACAGATGATAAATTCCATAAATACAGTATCATTTAAGTCCAGGGGAGCCAGTAATTTAGTTTGAAGTTCCTGGAAGTGACAGTCTTCTTTTCCCAGGCGCTCTGTTCTCAGCCTGGGTAGAACTCAACTAATCTTTGTTTTCTACAAATATATATACCCATCTTATTGCAGGCTCCTTTACTTGAATACTAGTTGAAACAAGTTTTCACAAAACAATGGTGATTTCTGAAAGGATGGTAATGACACATATGATAAGGTCACAGAGTCACGGCTAACAGAAAAAGCCATAGCTATATAGATACTGTATATACACAGAAGTGATTACCTATAAACTACCATAATTAATAACATTACAACTATTAATACGTTTCTTGTAAATCAATAACTATTTAAAACCTAAAAACCTTACATTACCCCTGTGCAACTGTACAGAAATTAAGGAAAGGCTGGAGCTCAGCTTTAATATTTTGTGCTAAACTGTCTTTTCTTTCAGGTGGATCAATCATCCTGAGTTTCCCTTCCGTGATGAATATTGAAGCATCAAGACCCTTGCATTGACCAAAGAATTCAGACATTGTGTTTCTATTTAAATAGCAAAAAATTTCCATTACACAGAGGATAATGTGAATATAGTCAATCCTGCTACCTATTATGAAAAATAAAATACTAATAATAGTCTTAAAAAAACTGACTCATTTTATTTTACCCTTTTTAACGGACTTATATTTAAGTCCATTAAAAAGACTTTTGGCCCTCTTGATTGGCCAAAGGGGATGATGAAGTTCCCAAACCTGCACACACGAGTCACTCATCTTGGCACACAGGCACAGTGCCTAGAATGTATGCTGAACTGCACATATACATGTCAATGTATATTCATTAGAAGATTGTGAACAGGCAGGTCATTTCGTTTTATTGCTGAAGAGACATATCATATCTTTTTTGTAATTAAAAGCTGCCTACTCTCAGTTATTTTAAGTGGAACTATCTTTCAATAAATGTTTACATGTGTTGAGGTACCCCCATGAAGGCTGCAAATAGACTCTGTACCCCACTGATTGCCTTGACTCTGCAAATCCTCCATTACCTCCGACACCCTGGGTTCAGTCATCTTACCAGCTGTATTAATAACGAGAGACTCACACAGTATTAAAGAAACAGTTCAAGTATGTTTACTGTATTAGTGAGAACACAGAAAGGAGTAAATCTCAACACTGTAAGATAATAAAAGAGCATTCTTACAAATACTTATCTATACCTATAAATAAGGCAATATAGTGATACAAAGTTCCTTTAACTGTAATTGAACACAGATATTAACCTAATCACAGAAACCTATGTGAACAGGTCATCAGGAGGGTAAAAAGCTGACACTATATCTTCTGTGTCAGGCTCCTCCCTTCTGTTTCCTCAACCCATAGGCCATTAGAACTTGCACAACATGAAGAAAGCAATATGCAGACTATTGTATTCAAATTGGCTGGCTCCCTTTTAAATAAAGTCCAATGCAATTAAAGCAGATGAGGAAAAGAATAACAAAAGGTAAAAGGGTATTCCTTGAAATCCAGATGTCTTCAGCTAGCCTTGTTTTGTTGTAACTAGGGTAATCCTTGATAACAGGGTACTGTATAGCAAAGTTGGCAGAACTTTAAGCTATCCTTGTTGTAATGTAACTTTCTCTGATGTGATCCTAATGGTGTTATCCTGTATAGCTACAAGAATCAATAATGTGAACGAGGCATGGATGTCTGCTTTCAGTGTTCGTTATAAGATAAGAACTGACTTCCTGTGGAACTACAAGTACCACCAAGCTGAACTGTGTGAATGATGTCTGAAAGCAGTGTCTTTAACCACTTCAGCCCCGGTAGATTTGGCCGCTCAATGACCAGGCCATTTTTTGCAATATGGCACTGAGTCGCTTTAACTGACAATTGTGCGACGCTGTACCCAAACAAAATTGATGTCCTTTTTTTCCCACATATAGAGCTTTCTTTTGGTGGTATTTTATCACCTCTGCGTTTTTTATTTTTTGAGCTATAAACAAAAGAAGAGCGACAATTTTGAAAAAAACGCAATGGGGGTTATTTTCTAAAGGCAAATCGACTTTGCACTACAAGTGCAAACTACAATTGCAAAGTGCACTTGAAATTACACTGAAAGTGCACTTGGAAGTGCAGTCGCCGTAAATCTGAGGGGTAGATCTGAAATGAGGGGAAGCACAGTTAATTTTATTATCCAATCATGTGCAAGCTAAAATGCTGTTTTTTATTTTCCTTGCATGTCCCCATCAGATCTACAGGGACTGCACTTCCAAGTGCACATTCAGTGCCATTTCAAGTGCAAAGTGGAGTTGCCTTTAGTAAATAACCCCCAATATCTTTTACTTTTTGCTATAATAAATATCCCAATTTTTTTTTTTTTTTTAATTTTTTCCTCAGTTTAGGCAGATATGTATTCTTCTACATAACTTTGGTAAAAAAAAAACGCAATAAGCGTATATTGATTGGTTTGCGCAAAAGTTATAGTGTCTACAAAATAGGGGATAGATTTATGGCATTTTTATTTTATTTATTTATTTTTTGCTGGTAATGGCGGTGATCTGCAATTTTTATCGGGACTGCAATATTGCAGCGGACAAATTGGACACTTTTGACACATTTTTGAGACCACTGACAATTATACAGCGATCAGTGCTATAAAAATGCACTGATTACTGTATAACTGTCACTGGCAGGGAAGGGGTTAACACTAGGAGACGATCAAGGGGTTAACTGTGTTCCCTAGGTGTGTTCCAACTGTAGGGGGGATGGGACTGACTAGGGTAGGAGAGAGATCGGTGTTCATACTTAGTATGAACACACGATCTTGTCTCCTCTCCCCTGAGAGAACCAGGATTTGTGTGTTTACACACACAGATCCCGGTTCTCGCTCTGTCACAAGCGATCGCGCCTGCTGGACAATTGCATTGGCTCCGGGTACATGCTGCGGGTGCGCGCGTGCCTCCTACAGCATCTTAAAGGGCCAACATAGAATTACGGCGGCTTGTCCAGGGGAGCCAACCTGCCGCAGTACAACTGCGGTGGCCGGTCAGGAACCGGTTAAACAACAAGATGGGCTATGCCCACTCACCACTCTGGTACTCAGATACAGCTTGCAATGTAGGGGATGAAGAAGGCTCTATCAGGAACTCTCTCTGTATCCTGGCTCTGGGAAATGGCACCCACCATGCCACGCTGCGGCCCACTTGGATCTGAAATGCAGGCGTCACTGCATGACCTGGAACACCCTCCACTGCAGGGAAGAAACAATGCTGTCCGCAGAGGTCCCTCTGGGTATAGCTGAAGGCTCCCCCCCCACTGTGTAGGCCGCAAATCAACAGCAGCTCACTGTCACACAAACCTCCTGCTGGCAGAGTCAAACAGCGTACCAAGAGAAAGATCTAGGCTGCCCCAGCCCTTTTATATCTTTTCCCAGCAGTTTGTTCTGTCCATCAGCATTCTGTATGAGGTTCAGATCAGTCCTGCTGGCATTGAAACTTCAGCATTCTGAACTACACCTCCCATGATGCTTTGCTCTACATTTTGTCATAAGAAAAGGAAATTACACATAGAGTCCATCAAACACTAGAGAGAGCCAACCCCACATTTATAACACAACATAGGTGTGCGCAGCCTATTGCATTAGGGTGTGCACCTCAAATGTAATAAAACATGGACAGTGTTAGTAGAGCAGGGGACTTGTCAGTAGGGCAGAGGTTGGTTTCAGTAGGGCAGTGGATGGTGTCAGTAGGTTTAAAAAAAATTTTTTTTTTTTTTTTCACAATTCTTTTTAGGAGCCCTGTTTAGGGGCTTTGGTGAACTATCAGTAGGGGAAATCTGCGCTACACGGGGTGATTAGGGTGTGCCCAGGCACACCCGGCACACCCCCTGCGCACGCCTATGTAACACAATGTCTCTGAATTGCAGGCATAATAGCCAGCTCTTGGCTACACATGTGCGGCAGTGGGACCCTGCCGGTTTATGTCAGATTTTGGAGAGGAAGGCACACTGATTGCACAGCTGTGCGCTGGGCTATTTAGTTGTGACCTGGCTATGGCTCAGGGCACCACTCAACAGACAGGAAGTCTGTGCATGGGAGTGAGGTTGACTCCCATTCTTCTTAAAGGAGTCAGAGGCTGCATGGGTGCAGCCAAAACATGCATGTCTGCAGGAGGCAGATGTAGCTTGTGTAGCACTAACTCTCGGTGGAGCTGCTGGTTTAAAACGGGCTGTTGCCTTCACTTTCGCCACCTCTATTTCACCGGAACCGGGTCTAGGGTCCCGTTGAGTTTACCTCTGGACAATGTAGGCACCAGACACTTGAGTATCTTTTGCAATGCTTTAATGAACAGGTAATAAAGGAAGTAGCAGAAAAGAGGCAGAAGGAAAATTGCAGGGAAGCTCAAATACCTTTTCTTAGTATTCTTTGGTACATCATTAAGGATTGAATGCTTGTAACTGAATATACTCCCCTTGTGGGATTCAATCTTTGCCCACCTGGATAAATTTCTCTCACTCGCCTAGCAGTCATTACGTAGCATGAACAAAAGTCTCTGCCACAGACTTGTTTGGAGCAAAACCCGTACGATCCTCTGCCACAGGATGTAATGGTTTGCGGTGAATATCAGACACAGGACTTGAACCTTTAAGCCAACCCGGCAGTACTATGCAGTAAGATTACTTCAGGATACGTCCTCCAACTGAGTCACCAGGCCCCTCTCCAGACCAGCACTTTGCATGATCCTTCCATGACGGGTCCTCCCCTGGGATCTCCTCAGTTGTCCAGCTTCTTCACACAGGATAGACAGCCCAGCACCATTCCTCTGCCGCTGTGGTAGGCCCCAGACAGGCTTCTGGGCCCACCCACACGCTGCAGTGACGTGGGCCTCTGGATCGGAGGACCACGAGGTGGTACTCCTAACGCATACCTGTCGGCCAGGAGGGCCAGCAGGTGGCTGAAAACCAACCCCTAAACATGGCGTCTGTCCCATAAATACCCTCTCCCAGAAGGCAACTCGGAGGACCACCTCCACCGAGTTGTCTCCGGGACAGAAGAGCACTCATACGCTTCAACACGTTGCCTTTCCAACACTGGCCCATGGTGACAACGACACCCACCGGCGCAGTGTGGAACTACACGCAACTCAGTCAAGCTGGAACAGAGGCAAATCTAACTTCACCTAACAAGTGACCCACTAGATTTACCTATCAGTAGTAGATTAGAAATCTACCAGCACTACATACTCCCCCCACTACAATAGACGTTGTCCTCAACGTCTGTCAAAAATAACTCGCCTGAGAGTAGGTATTTGAACTTAAAACTTGGATCAAAGTAAAGAAGAAGGAAAGACAGTAGAAAAACATTACAATTTCAACATTTTTTAAAACAATATGTTCACATCCGTAAACAAAACCACATTGAGACTGTTGCAGCCCCACTATCTATCTAGCTGAAAAGCCTAACAGCTTGATAGGAGATCCACTTGCCCCTGAAAAGAAACAAAGTTAAACGCACACACAGGATATATACAGTTTAGGAGCAAAGTCTCATTCCGAAAGAGGAATGAAACTCTCTTCCCTTAATCCTTCTTGTATTTCCTTTAAGGAACCAACTAAAATAACTTAAGGAGTCCATCCCTATATATATATATTTAGGTATATCACATCTTTTAAATGAAGAAAATCCGGCTAGCAAAAAGTCCTTGGATTTAGAAACAATGAGATGAACATCAAATCTTGATCACGAAGATCTCTAAACACTGACACTGTCTATCTACATACCCCACAGTTCTTTGTCCATAATTACCAATAAAACCGAGGATCTGGCAATGTCAGTCTCTTTCCCAGTTTATCCACTGTAGTAATAAAGTACACAATGTCATCTTTTCCAGGTCTGCAAATGACCACTTTGTCAGCATAAATGTGCCAACCATAGTTCCAGTGTAGGAAACATCCACTGAAGCGTTCATCCATGGCAACAGAATATCCAGTTTTCCGGAAAGGCTTAGGCACAGACAAATAGTCCCAAACAACTTCACTGTACCAAAGCTCCCGGTTGGCTTCAATCTCTTGCATAATGTCCTGTGTAACATAGGGGAACTCCAGACCATATTCTGTGGCCACACGCTTGTTAAGCACTCTCTGCAAACGTGCACGTTTTGGCAAAGATCTATTTTTCCCCAAACCAGGAGGCACACACGAGTTCAATGACTTGCTTACCATAGACCCGACGGGTGTCGGAAGCAAACTAGCAACTTTAGACAATGTCTCATTTACAGTACTGTGCGGCTCCACACAAGGTGATGTCTTCCCAGAACTCAGAGCCCATAACATTTCCTGTGACATTGTTTCAAACAGGTCATCATCACCGGAGAGATCCACATGGTATCTATCTCCGAATCTCTCAACTGCTCCGCTGGCAAATATCTACACAAAGTCCCAGATACATTCCCTTTGATCTCTCACCCGTTCCTGACGTGGACTCCTCAGGATCCAATTCGGGTAGTCCCTGGGGTAGGCCTCGACCACGGCTGCGAGAAGCCTTTACATATCACCCCTTCCCCTGGACAGGTACAACGGGGATAGGCGTAGTGGACGCGGAAATCAAAGTAATGTCCGCTGATGAGTTAGTGACCACAGTATCTCTCTCTGGAACACTTTCAGTGACAACAGACGAAATCACGGCCTGCCGTTCTTTTTCGGCAGTAGCAGCTGCTTCCACTGTGGCAATACCTGTAGCCCAGTCCATACGATAAGCACGGGGCGACATGGTGGGTTGCTCCACTACAAACAAATATTCTCCACATTGCAAGCAGCAAACAAATGGACGGAGATGTATGGCCAGTCCCTCACACTTGTGGCAAAGCATGCCCAGCCCTTCAGTATCTCCGACTGTATAGAGAACAAACCTCCCCTGCGGTTTCAGACGAATGCCGGTATCCGTAAGCAAGGTTCCGGTCAGCATAGCACCCGCAGCCGTGCTGGTAAGGAACATCTTAGGTCCCATAGTTGGTTGCATCACCGAAGAAGACATGGCCGCACTCTGATCTTCTCAGCACGATCACAAGGCCTCTCTTCTGCTCTGGCGCGAACACACATACACGCGTCCCACGCGGTATCAAGTAGGCTAGGCTCCTCCCACTTGTTCCTCTGATCACATAGCTCCCGGGCTTTTACTGGAGTCCAGCCTTTACTGTAAACTCCCAGTCAAACACTTCTCTAGGTTGCGGGAAGTTGATGGCCAACAAATCCCAGACAACACCCCCACATGGTGCACTAACTCTCAGTGGAGCTGCTGGTTTAAAACGGGCTGTTGCCTTCACTTTCGTCACCTCTATTTCACCGACACCAGGTTTAGGGTCCCGTTGAGTTTACCTCTGGACAATGTAGGCACCAGATACTTGAGTATCTTTTCCAATGCTTTAATGAACAGGTAATAAAGGAAGTAGCAGGAAAGAGGCAGAAGGAAAATTGCAGGGAAGCTCAAATACCTTTTCTTAGTATTCTTTGGTACATCATTAAGAATTGAACGCTTGTAACTGAATATACTCCCCTTGTGAGATTCAATCTTTGCCCGCCTGGATACATTTCTCTCACTCATCTAGCAGCCAGTACGTAGCACGAACAAAAGTCTCTGCCACAGACTTGTTTGGAGCAAAACCCGTACGATCATCCGCCACAGGATGTAATGGTTTACGGTGAATATCAGACACAGCACTTGAAACTTTAAGCCAACCCGGCAGTACTATGCAGTAAGATTACTTCAGGATACGTCCTCCAACTGAGTCACCAGGCCCCTCTCCAGACCAGCACTTTGCATGATCCTTCCATGACGGGTCCTCCCCTGGGATCTCCTCAGTTGTCCAGCTACTTCACACAGGATAGACAGCCCAGGACCATTCCTCTGCTGCTGTGGTAGGCCCCAGACAGGCTTCTGGGCCCACCCACACGCTGCAGTGATGTGGGCCTTCGAATCGGAGGACCACGAGGTGGTTCTCCTAACGCATACCTTTCGGCCAGGAGGGCCAGCAGGTGGCTGAAAACGAACCCCTAAACATGGCGTCTGTCCCATAAATACCCTCTCCCAGAAGGCAACTCGGAGGACCACCTCCACCGAGTTGTCTCCAGGACAGAAGAGCACTCATACGCTTCAACGTGTTGCCTTTCCAACACTGGCCCATGGTGACAACGACACCCACCGGCACAGTGTGGAACTACACGCAACTCAGCCAAGCTGGAACAGAGGCAATTCTAACTTCAATTAACAAGTAACCACTAGATTTACCTATCAGCAGTAGATTAGAAATCTACCAGCGCTACACTTGTGACAAAGCAGCAAGGAGCTGATCGGGAGTAAGCTAGGAGAGAGCCTAACTCTAAGAAGCATGTCTGCAGGAGGCAAAAGTAGTTTGTGACAGAGCAGCAAGGAGCTGATTGGGAGTAAGCTAGGAGAGAGCTTGACTCTAAAGCCGTGTACACACGAGCGGAATTTTTCATCGTATATTCCGATTGTGCGTATGCCCCATCGGACTTTTCATGTTGAAAATTCTGACGGACCTAGAAAGAGAACATGTTCTAAATTTTTCCGACGGAACCAATTATTATAGGGAAAACCGTTCGTCTGTATACTACCAAAAACGATGCATGCTCTGAAGCAAGTACGAGACGGAAGCTATTGACTACTGGCTATTGAACTTCCTTTTTCTAGTCCCGTCGTACGTGTTGTACGTCACCGCGTTCTTGACGGTCGGACTTTGGTGTGACCGTGTGTATACAAGACAGCTTGAGCGGAATTCCGTCGGAATTCCATCGGAGAAACCTTCAGAGTTTATTCCGACGGAAAAAACACTCATGTGTACACGGCATAAGAAACTTTTTTGGTCTGAGGAGCAGATCCAAGGCCTAGGCTAAAGGCCTGAAGCAGCTGTGTGGCAATAACGTGAGCCAGGAGGCTGAAGTATTTTAAGTGTGGAAGATACAGTAATGGTGTAACCCTCTGCGTGGGCTACTGATGTCTTTGTGAACTTTTCTGTGCTTTTAACTATAAGTGGGCTACCATGCCCTTAAAAATTCAGTTTCGGTCTGCCGCACTCATTAAAAACGCACCTACCGCTTGAGTCTGATCACCCCAATCTTCCCCATGGTGAAGGATCTCTTAAAAGAAAGCCGACCAATCAGAACCCACGTAGCCCATCCTGTCACCGCAGGCAAAGAGGCGAGAAAGCCGCAGGGATTTTGAATCCCCGGACCGGTAAAGCGGCGATACAATCTGTCAGAATGGGAGATCGCCGGCTTCAGGTATTGCGGGACCAAGTGCGATGGGAAGGGGGTCCAGTGTAAGTTTACCTTACAGATTTTCTGTAAAGGAGAATTTACACTTTAAGTGTATACCAGTCCATAGATGTGGGTAGCTGCCTTAGTGTTCTTTTAAGGCTTTTCCCTTTTACTTCCACCAGGTAATCGTGTGAATAACACAAATCCTTTCTTAGGGTGGTTGCCCTTACTCAGTACTCCATGTCTATGAAGGGAACCATAGCCATTACACAAGCTTGAATTCAAATATGTCATCTTCCTTTCATCTATATTACACAGGGGGCATGGGCAATAGTAAATTACAGAAGAAAGATAACATTGTTTGAGAATTCAATTCAGCTCCCAGGAAGCCAAGTTCTCCTGCACCCGCCCCTGCTTTCTCCCATCCCCGCCAGGCAGCCGGGCACGTCAAGACTCTTACAAGTGTATGGGCTTTACCCCCCTGATGGCAGCCCTGACACTGACACATTACTTAGCATGCATGTATTTAAAGTGCATTTAAACCCTAAAACAAAAATATGATATATTTAAAGGGTAAGTTCACCTTTACAGAAAAGAACAGGGAAAAGACAGCTTGAGGAGAAGACGGTGGGAAGAGCTCCATGGCTGCGCTGGCTTTCAGAATGAGGGTGAATCGGCAGCTGCTGCTCTGTGTCATAGGGATGGGCCAAATGACCCCCTGTTCGGTTCGCACCAGGACTTTCGAACATCGCGAAAGTTCGCAACTGAATAACAAACCCCATTGAAGTCCTTTCAATATAGTGCCTGGGGTTTCCCCTTAGTCCACCTGTAATGTGGCACATCTGTACTGTTTATAGAAGCTGCTGCAGCAATAATTGCATTTATAAAGCCAAAAAAATCAAACTTTCCCTGCAAGCTTTCTTTATTTTGTAAACAACGGCTTGGGGAACCGGTCTGCATGATGAGGCCACAATGTAGTGTACTGGGAACAAAATCTGAGATTTTTTGGATAAATTCTGGTGTCTCTACCACAGACTTTGGATAGAAGTAACGGGTGGGGAAAAATTATTCTTTGGGTGTCGGTGGTGCCTTCACACCGTAACCCTATAGAGGTACTCTTGATTAAAGCAAGAATTGGCCTTGCTGTTCATAAATTGCAATGACATGCACCTGTCAAACAGATGTGGAAAAATTGTTCCTTGGGTGTCGGTGGCGCTGTCACATTGTAATCTTATAGAGGTACTCTTGATGAAAGCAAGAATTGACCTTGCTGTCAAAAATTGCAATGTTATGCACTTGTCAAACAGGTGTGGAAAAATTGTTCTTTGGGTGTCGGTGGCGCCTTCACACCGTAATTCTATAGAGGTACTATTGATGAAAGCAAGAATTGGCCTTGTTGTCAAAAATTGCAATGATATGCACCTGTCAAACAGGTGAGGAAAAACTGGTCTTTGGGTGGTAATTGTGCCCATGAAACCTACACCAAAAAGATGAAATTAACACCCACAACACTAGGCAGCCTAGAAGTCCTCCAGAGATTCCAAAACCCACAAACACTTAATCGGAGACATCGGCATCAGGGGCTTCATAGCTGCTGGTAATCCAGGACCGATTCATTTTGATAAATGTCAGACAGTCCATGGAGTCTGTGGACAGATGCGTCCTATGATCAGTAACAAAACCTCCAGCAGCACTGAATGCCCGTTCGGAAAGCATGCTGGCCAGTGGTCTATTCTCATGACCCAGTAAGCCAGTGGATCGTCTACTGGAAAGCTCTCCATGCTCTGTTTTCCCCCCTAGATAATCGTTCACCATGTGATGCAGACGCTGCCGATGGGATGTGGATGCTGACAGCCCTGGGTGGCGAGGACTAAAAAAATTCAGAAATGCATCACTTAGGCGGTCGCCTTCTCCACCGCTCCTCTCTTGACCAACAGAAGCCTCAAAACTATGTTTTCCATGACACTGTAACCTACCAAAGTCTGGAAAAGAGTTCAATAAACTCCTCTTTATGGTGTCCTTAAGAGATTTTATTTTCTGCACTCTCTATGGGGACGGGATGAGTTATGAGACTTTACCCTTATATTGGTGGTCAAGGAGGGTTGCCAACCAATGGTGATCCTTTTCCTTTACTCCACGTATTCTTGGGTCCTTTTGCAGGCTTTGAAACATGAGGGAGCCCATGCACCGCAAATTTGTGGAGGCATGAGAAGTGGACTCCTCTGGGTCACTGAGGATTACAATATCTGGAACTGCCTCCTCCCAGTCACGTACTACTCCCAAGGGTTCTGTGGATGGAAAACTATCTCTTACTGTTTGACATATGTCTTCCTTTACTTAGGACAGCTCTGCTTTTTTCCCCACGCCAATGGCTGCTCATAAAGTATGCATGCACTGTACTGTCACCATTTGAGGAGGCCACAAGGATGGCGAGCCATGACAATGCATGCATCAGTGACACAATCCCTGTTGCGTTTCTGCTGTAGCAGACTCTGCGTGGCATTATGGACAGGGCACTCAAGGCAGAGCAGCGGGGCGAAGAGGAGCACTTCCTTTCCTCTCAAGGCCCACTTTATGCAGACACCATTTTTCCTATGTCCTAGAACACACAAGAAGAGAGAGAGGAGGAGGAGGATTCTGGCAGTTTCGGAGGCATTGGAGCCTGTCGTTGTGCCATACTCACACAGGTACTCGTTGAGGGTCCTCTGCTACATGTAGTCACTGCAGCATTGCTAAAGTCGAGTTCCACCTGGTGGGCATGTCACAAATCGGGCAGGTGGAATTTCCGCTGAATTTCAGCCAACCGAGCACTGGCTGTTTATGATTGCCTGAAATGGCTACAGACTCTTCTGGCCTTCTTCAGTAGATCTTCCAAACCTGGGTACCTATTTAGGAAATGCTGCGCCACCCAATTGAGGACATGTGCCAGGCATGGCACATGTGTCAACTTCCCTGTCTAAGGGCAGACAGGAGGTTTGTGCCATTATCACACACCACCATTCCTGGCTCCAGCTGGCGTGGCATGAACCACCTTTGGGCCCGTCACTAAAGAGCTGCAAGAATCTATGCTCTGGTGTGGCACTGCATGGCACCTATTAGCCAGACTCATTGAATAGCCCTCTGAACGCTTAGTGGGTACTTGAGGTTCATAGCACAATTCAGCAGAGTAGGGCATGGAGGAGGAGGGGGTAGAGCTGACAAATCTGGCATCATCAACAGCTGTATAGAGATGTAGGTACAAAACAAGCTGCAGCACTGAGCCCTGTCCGGCATCCTTCCGAGTTGCAAGCAGAGTAACCCAGTGTGCTGTGAATTAAATATATCATCCCTGCCCATGCTTGCTGGACCAAGAGTCAGCAGTAACGTGGACTTTGCGGCTGACTTCCTTGCCCAACAATGCCACAACATAAATATCCTCTTCATTTTAGATTTAATTCAGTGAGAGATTTCATAATTAATTGATCTTGTCATATTGTAATGACATAAAGTAATAATTTTAATATGAGTGATACTTAATACGATTGTTCATGAGCATCAGTATAGACTATCACTATTTTTCCTTCCAATTAACTGCCTTTTATTAGTGGGATTTACCAGGAGAAAAAGCTAATTTTTTAACCTCAATGATATCCCTCCTAAATTAGTATTCATTAGCTCTATTTCTTCTTTCCAATTAACTGTCTTTTATTAGTGTGCTTTTATTAGTGTGATTTTAGCACGAGAAAGTGCCCATCTTTTTAACCTCAATGGTATTTCCCTTTAGTTTGAAGTTATGTGATTTTAAAATTGAAGTTGAATATATATGTTGCTGAGTTAATGAGAATTTATGAGGTGAGGATTTTGATATGTGTCCACCTTCCTTCGCTCAAGCAGCAATATGAATATCGAGTTGTAGTGGGTTCAATCTAGACCCACTTTTAATCTTATGTATTTATTTTTCTTATCCAGGTCTTAAAATTAATTAATTTAAGTATATATATACACACTCTTATTGCTAATATAAGTATATGACAGAGAGGTGTATCACTGGTTAAATTAGCACTGATCTGATTGGTAGAACTGCTGAGACGAGTTTTTTCGAATAATGACTCACGGTAGTCTCCGTTTTTCTTTTTTTTAAATTGCCATTAAGTTAGTCTATTAGCCATTAAAATTAATGATCTGGTAATGATATCCATGGACACCGGCGTATATGCAGTAATATATAAAGCTTTTTAAATGAAAATTCTTTCTTTTTTGGAACCTATGTATATGCAGTTTTTAGAACAAGTTTCCGTGGGATATGTTAAATGCATTTATATTTATTATATGCCCATGTATTGTAGTAATCTTGAAGTGTTCATCGGCGGCCGTATTAGAGCATTCGAGTATTTAACACCACTCGGTTGCTATTCTCGGCACTGATATTATATGTGTAGCAATTTGATTAAAGGCTTCACCGTATTTTAATGCACTTATCCTTCTAACTGATGTCATTCGGCCACGGATGACATTGTTTCTAATACTTTTTAATAGTATCTAGTTGATACATACTTGTAGTATCAAGTGCATCTATATGAGTGAATTCGACTCAACACTTGGTCTGCAGTTATGCTATGCCGTATGAGATGTGTTTTTTTACCACTATCCGATATGTCTTTATCAGCACATGTATGTGTCTATTAGTAAAGCTAATTTTATATATGGATGGAAACTTCAACTGGAGATGTCGTATATATGTTTTCCCAATTGTTCTTCCCTGTTAATAGGACGAAGATCTTTATGGGGAACTTGGTAGTTTATAATGTGTGATGTACGTCCATCGGATTCAGATTGGTCTTACACACCCGTCAGATTGAAGTCCGGCCGTTATCAGTATGGAGTACAAGTGCGGAATGGGTTAAGCCGATCCAACAAGGATTAATTGTTTAAAATATATATAAAGGGTGAAGTTGTTTCGTATAGCCACACCCTCAGATGATGTCCTAGATGACAAAATGCGTCAAGGCGTGGCTATACGACTGTCAGTGTAACATTGAATGTGTGAACTCATGAGCGCTTAGTAGTTGTAGTCGGTGACTCCCTAAAGGGATCTACAATTTCCATTTATTTAATGCCACAACATTGCCTTTCACGTGATGGTAGAGAGCTGGAATGCCCTTATATGAAAAGAGATAGCGACTGGAAACCTGGCATTGCGGTAAACTTGCAGTAACGCACAGAACTATATGGCGTTAAACTTGCAGTAACGCACATAACTATATGGTGTTAAACTTGCAGTAACCCAGAGAAATATATGAGGTTAAACTTGCAGTAACGCACAGAACTATATGGAGTTAAACTTGCAGTAACGCACATAACTATATGGCGTTAAACTTGCAGTAACCCAGAGAAATATATGAGGTTAAACTTGCAGTAATACACAGAACTATATGGCGTTAAACTTGCAGTAACGCAATGAAATATATGGCGTTAAACTTGCAGTAACACACAGAACTATACGGCGTTAAACTTGCAATAACGCAGTGAAATGTATGGCGTTAAAATTGCAGTAATGCACAGAACTATATGGCGTTAAACTTGCAGTAAGGCAATGAAATATATGGCGTTAAACTTGCAGTAACGTAGAGAAATATATGGCGTTAAACTTGCAGTAACGCACAGAACATTACAGCTTTAAACTTGCAGTAATGTACAGAACTATATGGAATTAAACTTGCAGTAATGCAATGAAATATGCGGCGTTAAAAATGCAGTAACGCAATGAATTATATGGCTTTGAACTTGCAGTAACGCACAGAACTATACAGCGTTAAACTTGCAGTAATGCACAGAACTATATGGCGTTAAACTTGCAGTAACGCAATGAAATATACGGCGTTAAACTTGCAGTAATGTAATGAAATGTATGGCGTTAAACTTGCAGTAATGCAATGAAATATATGGCTTTAAACTTGCAGTAATGCAATAAAATATATGGAGTAAAACCTGCAGTAACGCAATGAAATATATGGTATTAAACTTGCAGTGAAGCACAGAACAATATGGCGTTAAACTTGCAGTAACACAATAAAATATACCGTGTTAAATGGTCACTATACTCACACTGACTAAACTATCCCTACATTCACATTAATGTAAAGATGAATGGTCGCACTACACTCACAATGACTGACCTATCCCTACATTTAAACTAATGTAAAGATGAATGGTCACACTATACTCACACTGAACTATCCCTAGATTCACACTAAACTGATATTCTACACTAGGGATGAGCCAGATGTTCGAAACGAACGTAAGTTCGACTCAAACATCGGGTGTTTGCAAACGAACTGAACATATGGGGCGTTGCGGAACGGCCCATAATGCACTGCGAGATCTCATTGACGTCTGATGATTGGCCAAAGCATGCACCTGACCTGTATGCTTTGGCCAATCACAGCGCGCTCTGCTATGAGAGCCATAATTGGCCAAAGGCAGAGTGCCTTTGGCCAGTCATGGCTCAGGGGGACTAAATTCATGCTCCACGCTACATAAGGCTGCTTACATAGCGGCTGTGTATAGTGTGTGGATGGAGATAGATTGAGCTAGATTAGGCAGACAGGTTAATTAGTGGGGTACAGGAGTGTATTTTATATATATATATATATATATATATAGTCTAATATATATACCCTGTTTCCCTGAAAATAAGACCTAGCGTGATTGTCGGTGATGGCTACAATATAAGCCCTACCCCCCAAATAAGCCCTAGTTAAAGTCCTTGTAGGTCTTATTTTCAGGGTAGGGCCTATTTTTGGGGAAACAGGGTAGGGCTTATTTGGGGGGTAGGTCTTATATTGCAACCATTACTGACAATCACGCTAGGTCTTATTTTCGGGGAAACAGGGTATATATATATATATATATATATATATATATATACGCATACACATACACTTTGCATTTAGTGTAGACTAGATATTCAGTATAGACTCTATATTCAGTCAGTGCAGGCAGTGTATTTAATATATATATATATATATATATATATATATATATATATATACACACACACACAGTCTAGAATATATATACAGTATCTCACAAAAGTGAGTACACCCCCTCACACTTTTGTAAATATATTATTATATCTTTTCATGTGACAACACTGAAGAAATTACACTTTGTAAAGCAGTGAGTGTACAGCTTGTATAACAGTGTACATTTGCTGTCCCCTCAAAATAACTCAACATACAGCCATTATTGTCTAAACCACTGGCAACAAAAGTGAGTACACCCCTAAGTGAAAATGTCCAAACTGGGCCCAATTAGCCATTTTCCCTCCCCAGTGTTATGTGACTCATTAGTGTTACAAGGTCTCAGGTGTGAATGGTGAACAGGTGTGTTAAATTTGGTGTTATCGCTCTCACTCTCTCATACCGGTCACTGGAAGTTCAACATGGCACCTCATAGCAAAGAACTCTCTGCGGATCTGAAAAAAAAGAATTGTTGCTCTACATAAAGATGGCCTAGGCTATAAGATTTCCAAGACCCTGAAACTGAGCTGCAGCTTGGTGGCCAAGACCATACAGCAGTTTAACAGGATAGGTTTCACTCAGAACAGGCCTCGCCATGGTCAACCAAAGAAGTTGAGTGCTCAGAGTCATATCCAGAAGTTTTCTTTGGGAAATAGACGTATGAGTGCTGCCAGCATTGCTGCAGAGGTTGAAGGGGTGGGGGGTCAGCCTGTCAGTGCTCATACGCCGCACACTGCATCAAATTGGTCTGCATGGCTGTCATCCCATACGGAAGTGTCTCCTAAAGATGATGCACAAGAAAGCCTGCAAACAGTTTGCTGAAGCCAAGCAGACTAAGGACATGGATTACTGGAACCATGTCCTGTGGTCTGATGAGACCAAGATAAACTTATTTGGTTCAGATGGTGTCAAGAGTGTGTGGGGGCAACCAGGTGAGGAGTATAAAGACAAGTGTGTCTTGCCTACAGTCAAGCATGGTGGTGGGAGTGTAATGGTCTGGGGTTGCACGAGTGCTGCCGGAACTGGGGAACCATGAATGCCAACATGTACTGTGACATACTGAAGCAGAGCATGATCCCCTGCCTTTGGAGACTGGGCCGCAGGACAGTAGTCCAACATGATAACGACCCAAAACGACCCTGCAAGATGACCACTGCCTTGCTAAAGAAGCTGAGAGTAAAGGTGCTGGACTGGCCAAGCATGTCTCCAGACCTAAACCTTATTGAGCATCTGTAGGGGATCCTCAAACCGAAGGTGGAGGAGAGCAAGTGTCAGAAACCATGAACCAGACCGAGACAGAAGTACAGTAAAATCACTCTTGTTTATTAATAAAAATAAAAAGGTAAATAGAGTAAGCGTAGTCAAAGCATAGCCAGAGTCCAGTAACCAGATTGGGTAATCAGCCAAGCCAAAGTTCAGTAACCAGATCAGGTAATCAGCCAGGCCAGAAGTCAAGGATCCAAGTAGAGGAACAGCAAGCAGGATAAGGAGCCAGAAGGGATGTCAGCAAAGCCAGTCTTTAAACAGGAACACAGGAGGTTTCTTGTGATGTGACCAAGGCGAAGGCAGAAATGAAGGCAGAAATGAAGTGAGCTGGACGTCTTTAAGTAGGCGGGACTGATGAGCAGATCCACAACAGCTGGTTTACTGTGGAGAGAGAAGAGAGCTGGCAATAAGCCGACAGCTGAGTAGCCAGCTCGGAGAAGGAAGGGCTGAGCCAGCCCCGACAGCAAGGTCTCTAACATCCACCAGCTCTATGATGTCGTCATGGAGGAGTGAAAGAGGACTCCAGTGGCAACCTTGAAGCTCTGAACTCCATGCCCAAGAGGCTTAAGGAAGTGCTGGAAAATAATGGTGGCCACACAAAATATTGACACTTTGGGCCCAATTTGGATGCTTTCACTTAGGGGTGTACTCACTTTTGTTGCCAGCGGTTTAGACATTAATGGCTGTTTGTTGAGTTACTTTGAGGGGAGAGCAAATTTACACTGTTATACAAGCTGTACACTCAATACTTTACATTGTAGCAAAGTGTCATTATATATATATATATATATATATATATATATATATATATATATATATATATATTTATGGTTGGAGCCCTATGTCCGATATGGACATAGATAACATTTATAGTTAACATAAGACTTACCATCGGAAATAGACCTGGAAGTGTGTACTTACCATATGAAATGGACCTGAAAGTGTGCCTTGGTCTAATGGCCGGTATGACCAAAAAAAGGGGGCATACCCTGGTTTAAGAAATGATTATTCTGTAAAGAGAAATGAATAGTTGAGAAATTATGTGAAATGGGGATGGGAGGGTGGGTATCGCGCACAGGAAACCGACAAGCACCACAGGTGAGCGGGCTGCTTAAATACCCCCCGGGCTCCTCCCATAAATTCAGGCCACCGTACTGGCCTTCCTACTTATGGTTGGAGCCCTATGTCCGATATGGACATAGATAACATTTATAGTTAACATAAGACTTACCATCGGAAATAGACCTGGAAGTGTGGACTTACCATATGAAATGGACCTGAAAGTGTGCCTTGGTCTAATGGCCGGTATGCCAAAATAAGGGGGCAAAAACATTCAGGTAGGGGTATAATATTTTATTGTTTTTCAGTTATTCATTGAGCCAATTTGGAAAATGCCTGTGCCGTCTCTACTTGAGGATTGGGGATATACCGGGTGAAGCAGGCTGATTTCCACCTGCCTAGTCTTTTGATGACGTGGTCTGGGACCCCGTGGCGGGATGCTGCGGAGGCTGCTCCGATACGAAAGGAGTGTCCGGAGTACTGACTAGGGTTAAGGTGAAGATTGCGGAGAAGTATCCTTATGTGTTTCACAAACTGACAGGCGCTTAAGGGTTTAACTGGGAATGGTAGAAGAGGACTGGTGTCCGGCTGTTCAGGCAGGAGTGACAGGAGACAGTTGAGTACGGTGACTGGACACCAGCTGTTATTGGTTTTGTACAGGTGAATGTCCACTCCAGAGCCTGTTTGCTGGGTTTTAGAAACCTCGAGGTGAAGGACGAAATGGTCTTGGTAGCGAACCAAGTGCCGTCTGCACAGTACTTGGTCTGCGGGGTTGTTACAGGTGAACTCGCCAGGTCGCAAGAACAGGTAGTAGGCCAAATATATGGCTGCTTGTATAACCGTACTGGGGAGAAGACCAAATGGAGAAGTAGCCAGCATGGTCGACATATCCCTGAAGATGGGCCCCGTAATGGGTAAGCGCTTGGTGCTGATCACTGGTTGGTGTTTCTGAATGCCCCATAGGATGGCTCGTATAGCGTGTGATGAGAACAGTGAAGACTTTGCGGGGTCTTCAAGAGTCAAGAAATGTTGTATGCTGGCTAGGTATAGCCGAATGGTTTTATAAGATAAGGCCAGCTGAGTGTGGCAGTATGAAATGAAGGCCAGTACCTGTTTGACATCTGTTGGTCCTTTGCAGCAGGGTGTCAGGAATTTATTAAATGCCTTCCAAGCTGTCTGGTAGGCTTTGAGTGTGTTATGGGAGAGTGAGTGGTTGATGAGCTGCGTTGCTCCTTGTAAATGTTGAACTAGTCCAGGGTCAGCTGTGACCAGACAGGGATAGGGGCCGACACTGGATCGGCTCCGGGAACCTGTTCGAAAAAGGAGGTGTAATTAAAACGTGACAGTGCGTCAGCAGCTAAATTGTATCTGCCTGGAATAAATGAACAGTGGATGTTAAACTGATGCTGTAAAGACAGTTGTACCAATCTGCGCAGGAAGGACATCACTGCTAGGGACTTCGACCTGCCTTTCCTGATAATGTCTGCCGTGGCCTGATTGACGGTGGTGAAGACCACGGTTTGCCCTGTCCAATGGTGACCCCAGAGCTGTGCAGCTGCCACTATGGGATAGAGTTCGAAGAGGGAAGATGTTCGGGTAAAGCCGAGTATCAACAGTATCTGTTGAGGCCAGGGTCCTGAAAACCATTGGTGGCCAAAAATTGCCGCGAAGCCTGTGGAAGCGGCAGCGTCTGTCACCACCTGGGGTGAAAGGGCCGAAACCATGGGTATAAATAGAGATATGCCTTTCCAGGGGGACAGGAATTCCTCCCACATAGATAGGTCCGCTATTGCTGCGGAGTCTAGATTTAGGATCTGATCGGGATCTTGTGTTTCTGACAGGAATTTTAGCAGACGTGACACGAAGGTGCGGCCTTGTGGAATAATTTGCATGGCGAAATTAAGCATTCCCAGGAGAGACTGCAACTGCTTCTTGGTACACCCCTTAGTGTGGGTGAATTTGTGAAGGACCATCCTAATGCGGGTTAGTTTGTCGAGGGGGAGACTGGCCTGCATGGTGCAGGTGTCTAAGTTGACCCCGAGAAAGGTGATGCTGTGTGTTGGGCCGTCGACTTTGTGCTCGACTATGGGAACATTGAGATTTCCGAATACCACTCTGAGTTTGTCGAGGTCTCCTGGGGGCCTGCTGGGTGGTTCTATTAGTAGGAAGTCGTCCAGGTAATGGATGACTTCTTGGCACTGAGCTTTGTGTAAGAGTATCCAAGCGAGGGGGGGCGTGGCCTGACAGTGAATGGAGTAGGACGCATTCCCGAGGAGCTCCGTCCATTACTACTGCTTTTACCTCATCCTGTGCCCGCAGACCCCTCTAAACAAGCTTAATAGCTTCCCTCTTGTGACCGCTGAAGAATCCAGTCACGATGTCTCCCACAAAGGCTCAGAAAGCAGCGACGGCGGCGAATCTAGCTCGGTACCGCCGGCAGGAGGGAGAGGAGATGGAGGAAAATGGCGCTGCGGAGAAGCCTGAGGTGGAACGTGCGACGGGAGACACAGAGCGGCTTCTCGAGGCAATTACATTCTGCCGAACCTCATTAACAGCCCAGATAGAGGAAGTACAGGTAGACATATCTCTCATTCGGCAAGATTTACATAAACTCCGGGACCGGGTTAAAACTACAGAAAACCGAGTCAGCAATGTGGAAGACGCCATCCCGCCCCTGCAAGAGGGGACAGAACGTATGCAGCGCCAAATTCAGCAACTGTTCTCCAAGCAGGATGAAATGGAGAACAGACTGAGGAGATGCAACCTGCGATTAATCGGCCTCCCTGAAGGTGCTGAGGGTAAGGACCCCACCACATTTCTGGAGCAGCTGCTCATCACACACTATGGCAGAGAGGCCTTCTCCCCACTGCTAGCTGTAGAAAGGGCCCACCGAATGCCTGCCAGACCACCTCCACAGGGAGCACCCCCGCGCACCTTTATAGCCAAGCTCCTTAACTATAAGGATCGGGATGCGGCCCTGAGAATGGCGCGAGAAAAAGGCAACATTCAACTAGGGAACAGTAAAATTGCCATATTTCCTGATTTTTTGACAGAAGTACAGCGCCGCAGACAAGGGTTCACAGAGGCCAAACGCAGGCTGAGATTAAAGCAAATTAAATATGATATGCTATTTTCGGCCCGACTCCGAGTAGAGCAAGATGGCAGAGTTCACTTCTTTGAGGACCCCGAGGAGGTGATAACCTGGCTGGAACGCCAAGGGGCACCGGAGAGAGCAGACTGACACCGCTGTAAGTACGCTTTTTGCTACCACTTACCACAAACAATATAGCATACAACTCCTGATACTTATTGCAGACCTGACTAGAACTTAACAGCTATGCGCTGGGCACTGAAGTGGACATATACAGATCAAACTGCTAGATTTAAATGCTCTTTACACTAGCCCATTTATTTGCTCAGTGAGCTGGATGGAAGACCCGCTAAGGAGCTGTGAGTTGTATCCTTGCTACGAGAGTCAAGTTCATACTAAACAGTCAACAAGCTGAAAGGACATTCGCAAATGTCTCCCCTAGGGGGGCTTGTTAATCCCCCCCCCCCATTTCGGGGAAAAAATATCTTTTTCTTTCTCCCGTTTTACTTTTTCCCTTACCCCTATTTTTCATTTTAATTGGTTTTCCCCTGATATCTTATGTGGCTCATTATGTTTTCTGGGAGGACGGAGCCCCAGAGAGGATATGGTCCTGCCCCTTCATCGCAAAGTGCAGCGAGACTTTAACCCACTCAACACCAGAGGATATGGTTGTGAGATTGGGTGCCACTGCAATGAACAATCATTTACCGTTTTTTTAACACGGAGCGTATTCCGTCATCATTCTCTAATGCGGTGGTCCCAATTACTCACATGTGTATGGCTTTACCATGCAAAGTTTTTTATTTTCTTGTTGGGGAATTTCAGCCGGTTTGGGGATGATGCCTGCAACAGTTGGGAAGGTTGTAAGGAGGGGTGGGGGGAGGTGGGGGGGATAGTTCAACCGTTGAACAGATTTGTATGTGTTGTAACCAGACTGTACACTAACCAAAGTTTGGCAATGTTGCTGCAGATATTAAACGTTATGCTATACCTAGTAAAGTGTACACTAAATATACAGTGCAGACATATGAGAAGGCTAACCAACAAACTAGACACGTGCATGATAGCTGAAATACATAGCTGTATAGAAGAGAACACATGGGGACTTTAAAATTCCTTACCTGGAACGTGCAGGGCTTGCGTGAGAAGTTAAAACGCTCGGCGGCCCTCACGTTTCTTAAAAAACAACATGCTGATATCATAGTCTTAGTAGAGACTCACGTGGAGGGGAGATTGCAAATGGCTCTTCGCCGACCCTGGGTCGGATGGGCATTTCATTCGACCTACACATCACACGCACGTGGGGTATCAGTTTTGGTGGCCAAATCGGTACAATTTGAACTTATAGAGGTTTCCACGGATCCGCAAGGACGGTACGTCTTTTTATCTGTTAAATTACATGGGGAACCTTTTCTTATTTTGGCTTTCTATGTTCCTCCCCCTTTCTCCATACCCATAATCTTAGAGGGATTTACATTCATGACCAAACACCCCACAGTCCAGGCGGTCTGGCTGGGGGATTTCAACACCACGCTAAACCCCTCGGTAGATAGACTTCAACCCTTGAATCCACATCCAATAACCAACAGAGAAACCAAATTTGCCAAGCTAATTTCCCCTTTTCACCTTGTGTATTCTTGGAGATATAAATACCCACACAAACAATCATTCTCTTGCTTCTCTTCTTCCCACAACTCTATGTCTAGAATTGACATGATATTGCTATCACAAAATCTCACACCTCGACTACTAGAGACAGTTTTCTCTCCCAGGTTGTTGTCTGACCATAGCCCATACTGGATTACATTAAGCGTGCCCACTGACAAACCAAAACGGAACTGGCGATTAAACCCATTCTGGCTCTCATTACTCCCTGAGGATGATGAACTTACGAATGAATGGAAGTTGTTCTTCAGGAACAATGACCATTCAGCTTCCAACAATCTTTCAAATCTCATGTTCGCATGATACTCTCAGCCCGCATCAACAGAATTAAAATAGATTCTTCTAGAGAGCTTGATAGAGCGGTAACGGTACTATCCCAATCTGAACAAAATTATATGGGTGATCCCTCTCCCGCAAATGCAGACTTACTTAAACTTCAGGCCAGAGTAGTAGCCCAACTCCAATATGGGAAGGAACAACACAAAATGTTCTTTGCTAAACAAAAGCTGTTTGAGCACGGGGAAAAGGCTGGCAAGCTCCTAGCATACCTGGTACACAATGAAGATAGACCCCCGGTGGTAATATCCTTATACGGTCCTGGCGGTCAATCCATTACTGATCCTCTCACAGTGACCTCTATGTTTAGGGGGTTTTTTATTGACCTTTACACCTCAAAAAATTCTGAGGACAAGGGCCCAATGAACTCCTTTTTGGAGGAGACGGCACTTCCTCAATTAACAGAAGACCAGGTTAACCTCCTCGAGGCACCTCTCACCGAGGAAGAAATAGCTGTGGCTATTGCTGGATTTGCCAGATCCAAATCCCCGGGCTCGGATTGCCTACCTATAGAATTCTACTCTCAATTCAGCGATTTTTTGATCCCAAAACTTCTAGCCTTATATAACCACTTATTCAAGACATTTACACTTCCCGCTTCTATGAGAGAGGCAACAATAGTCCTCATACCCAAACCGGGAAAAAGATCCAGGATACCCCGAATCCTACCGCCCAATTTCCTTATTACAGGTAGATATCAAGATATTAGCCAAGGTACTCTCCCTCCGACTCAATCAAGTTATTCTTTCATTGATTCATACAGATCAGGCGGGGTTCATGCCTGGTCGTAACACCTCGTTCAACCTACGGAAATTGTTTATAAATCTACAGGCCACACATGAAAATGTAGGATCCCGGGTGATTGTGACGCTTGACACGGCCAAGGCGTTTGATTCTGTGGAGTGGGGATACCTATGGCAATGCTTGGGAAGGTATGGTTTTGGCCCCAGGTTCCTTAAGTGGATCAAACTACTTTATCAAACTCTCACAGCTAGAGTGGTGGCGAACGGGTGGCCGTCTCAAGAGTTTGACCTCAGTCGAGGCACGAGACAGGGCTGCCCTCTTTCCCCACTTCTCTATGCCCTAGCTGCAGAGCCTCTGGCCGTGTCTATCCGTGCAAACCCCGAGATTGTGGGTCTACGAATGGGAACCTTACCTGAAAAAATTAGCTTATACGCGGACGATACCCTATTATATCTCGCTGACTCAGGCCCTTCCCTTCAAAAAGCATTACAGTTGATCGAACACTTCGGAACGTTTTCCGGTTTAAAGATAAACTGGGAAAAGTACCAAATTCTACCTATAGAGAGTTTCCCACCACCTGAATCATGGACAGAGACCCCACTAAAAAGAGCAGATACAATCAAGTACCTAGGAATCCATATATCCAGAGATCCGGCTGATTATATTTCCCTCAATATTGAACCCCTCTTTTCACTAGTCAAAACCAAAATACGCACTTGGGCCCGTCTACCACTAGGAGTATGGGGTCGCATAAATCTGATAAAAATGGTCCTTCTCCCAAAAATCCTTTACATATTGTGGCATACCCCAATCTATCTCCCATTAAAACACTTTAAGTCTCTTGAAGCTCTACTCAAACCCTTTGTATGGGGGACTAGCAGACATAAAATCGCATGGCCAGCGCTTAAAAACCCGACAGACATGGGGGGAATGGCCCTACCGGATCTGAACTTTTATTACATTGCATCACAATTATCACAACTGTTTCACATAGACAAGACAGATAACGTACGCTTCCTGACCCTTCCTTGCACCAAAAGAGTGCAACTTACCGGTGATTCTCTTTACGCAATATCGGCGGAAGCTAGGAATACTGAGATGGGGGGGAGACACGAAGTCCTTGATATACCACTACAGACGTATTTGGGACCTTGCTTCCACTAAACTAGGAATACCTAGACTACACGACCATACACCGATATGGCACAATAGAGACATGACAGAATTTATAAGCATACCGGACTCGGAGTTGTGGGAGCCTAGGGGAATTTACTATGTACATCATCTGCTATCCAATGGAATCCTCAAAACTTACAACACACTTAAAGAGGAATTTTCTCTTCCAAATTTCATGTTCTTCAGATACCTGCAAGTAAGACATGTGACCCAAACACAATTCTTGCAGGCTGAGGCTTTGCCCACCCTTCATCCCATTATGGCTATTGTTAAAAATACAGACCCACGTGGACTAATATCCACAGTTTATAATATGCTTCTAACTCCCACTTCGTCAAAAATAGCGTTTGATTTGAAGCCTCGCTGGGAGAGAGAGGTGAGCCTGATGGAAAATGAGGAGTGGGAGGAAGCCCCCAAGACATGCAAAGCAGTATCACCAAAACTTTCAGACAGGCTCTCTCAGATTTACATAACATATAGAACATACCTTACCCCAATTCGAGTAGCCAGATATAAGCGTAATCAGTCTACTCTATGCCCGTTGTGTGGACAAGAAACAGGCACGTTCTTCCATTTAATATGGACATGTTCCAAGATTCAACAACTTTGGAAACAGGTTATAACATTTCTACACGATACCATGGGCTCCCCAATAGCGTTAGAACCAAAACAATGTCTCCTAGGGATATTTCCAGACACAGTAGACAAATTTACCAAGGTATTTCTACATGAAACCCTATTCTCTGTCAGAAAAATTATTGCAAGAAAGTGGATGAGGCCACCCCCCCCCAGTATGACGGAGTAGAAAACAGAAGTTAACGCAACCTTGCCATACAAAAAACATATCTACATTAATAGAGGTTGTCCAACAAAATACAACAAAATTTGGGATCGATGGTTGCAAGAACCTGAAACTTGTACTTAATTACAAGCTCGCTCAGCAATACAACACTTAGATCTCTGTAACTAAGACTTTATTCCAGATACACACAGAGAAAGTATAAATCAAAAGACACCATGGTTCATGTTGTTCTTCCATAATGGTCATGTCTGTACTGTACACAATATATCCCCTATAGACTTAAATGTATGTAACATATATGAGAACGGCACATTATGCATATATACATCACGTGTACTAAAATAAAATTAAACAAAAATATGATCAATGGGGGTGGGGGGGAGGGAGATAATATTACTCATTATATTGATAGTATTTCATATTGTATACACTTATTTCTACATTAGCACATATTACTCCTAATATTGAATATATTAACAGTGTATACTTCCCTTGTTTATTATGCATTTATGTATATTAGTATTACTCTGTATTTATATGCACCATCTTTACTTAATAAAACCTTTGTTTAATGAAAAAAAAAAAGAGTATCCAAGCGAGGGACTGAGCGAATGTGTCGAAGAGCCAAGGGCTACTCTTCGAACCGAACGTCAGTTTTGTGGCAAAATAGTATGCCTCCTTCCACTTGATGCTATGTCAGCACCAAAGGGATGGGTGAATAGGCAGGAGTTTGAAGGCATCCGAGATATCGGCTTTGGAGAGCCAGGCACCTGTACCTGCTTTGATGACTGCTTGGATTGCCATGTCCACGGAGGAATATTTTAGGGAGAATTCTTCGGAGGGGATCAGGGAATTGAGACTGGGAATGTGGGAAGAATGAGGCGCAGACAGGTCGTACACCAAACGTAATTTATTTGAGAACTTGCCCTTGACAAGCCCAATAGGGCTGACTCTCCAAGTGCTGAAAGGGGGCTGAGTGAAGGGGCCTATAACGAACTCTCGGTCTACTTCTGCCTGTAAGAGCCGATCTATGGCTTGTTCGTCAATGGCCGCTGAACAAAGATTCCCACATTCGTAGGTACTGTGGGGTAATGAAATGAGGCCGGTGTGAAACCCTACTGTGAACCCCTGGATAAGGTAGATGGCCAGGGAGGGGGTGGGGTGTGAGATGAGGTAGAGTCCTAGCCACAAGACGTTGACCCGACTTAGTCATGCCCTCTTTTGTTGTTTGACTTCGCACAAGTTTCTTGGGTGCACTCTTTGGCATAAGGTGCAGATGTGGAGTAGGCGGCACTGACTGAAGTTGCAGGACCCATAGTTGTAATTATTGCAGATGGCTGCCCCTCCCACGGTTCGGACTGGGCGTCCGAATTTGTCCACCTGAGCGTTTGTTCAGGGGCCGACTGACCCTGAGGTGCACCGGAGGTGGAGGGAAATTCGAAGGGACGTTTGATTGTCGCATTGGCGCACCAGGTGGCAGTGTGAGTGGAGGACTGGCAAATCGCACATAGGGGTGAGCGTAAGCCGGCAAAATGGCGGCAGAACAGCTCTGTGTCCATGAGACTCCAATTTGTTGTTTGAAACTGTGTTAGCCTGGCTGCCGCCTTTGCGGAAAAGGAACGGTGGTAGTCGTAAAAAGAAAATCCTCCATACTTGTAGCCCAAGTCTACTACCGTATGGAGGCACAAGTCCAGCTCTTCCCTTCTGCTGGGAGCGGCTGAACATAGGACATCTCTCAGCATGCCAAAGGCCAAGGTGAACTCTGGGACAGATAATTTCCGATTCAGTCTGGGGTCTTTGGCTTTAAGGACCACCGATATGTCACCCCAGGTATAGGCCTTATTTTCTGCCAGATCGTGGACAGAAATCAGGAGAGAGGCCAGGTTGACGTCCCTGCCATCCAAGATGTCCTTCCTGGCCGAGACTCCAGGACTGCCACCCTGGTTTGTACGTCCGTGACCGAGGAAGACAGTGACGACACCATAGTGTGAAGTTGTGAGATGGCCGAGGATATCGACTGGAGAGATGCCTGCTGGGTACTGGGTCCTGCTGCAGCTGGTGGGGGGAAGAGGAGCTTGAAGAGCTCGCCTTTCCTAGCTGTAGCGGAGAAGGGCACGCCTCTGAGTCTTAGCTCTGCCGTCAATTTGGGGATAGTCCATCCCCTGAGGGACTGCACGCTGCCGCTCTCAGAGACCAGGGAAGGTGACAGGGGGGCCGTGAGGTCTTCGCTGCCGGCCTGGGACATGGTTGATCTGGTAAAGATATCCTGTCCTTGAGATCGTATTTTTTGGTTGACTGTAACCTATTGGGGGTGACATGAATTTCAAGTTTGCTTTGTTTCCCTGAGCCATACTTACCCAACTTGTTGTTTTTTTTGTTTTGTTTTTTTACCTGGGGGGATATCGTCCAACCTGGTGCAGGGTGGACCTACTGAACTTTGACTGACCTGGAGGAAAATGAAAGGTGACAACTCGTGAAGGGTTTGCTGGCTAACTTGAAGCAGTGATTTGTATGGTGACTTGCAATCTAGTGACAACGAAATGATTTGAAATGTTTGCCTTGATTATGAAATGAGTGAAATCTCTTGCCATGACAGAGGTCCGGCTCGGTCGTGCCGTGACTGCGACCGACCGTGAACCGGGCTCTGGAGCATGTACTGAAATGAGGCAACCGAAAAACATTGGTGCACACCGGGACGAATCGGTGCATGTTTGATGCATCTGGATTCGAATCGGAGCGCAGTATGAAACAACGAAATGACAGAAATGTTTTCACCTTGACCGAGGCTCGAATTGGTTGTGCCGCATTTGCGACTGGCAACGAACCGAGCTCTGGTATAGGTATGAATGTGGCCGAAACAAGTGAGGCATTCCGTGAAGAATCGGTGCATCTCGGATGCGACTGGTTTCGAAATGGTGATGCCATGTGGGAGTGAAATGAATGGCAATAGTTCCTATGACAGAGATGCGGATCGGTCGCCCGATATCTGTGACTAGCTACGATCCGAACTCTGGAGCATGTTTCAGAAATGAGGCCGAGCCCTGGGGCACGCCGTAACGAATCGTGCATCGAGGATGCGACTGGATCCGAACCGGAGCGCGGTAAGTGCAGGTGTAACAATTTGTTGCCATGACAGAGGCGCGAATCGATCATGCCGCTGTTGCGACTGACTGCGAATCGGACTCTGGAGCATGTACTGAAATGTGGCAAATACCTGGGGCACGCCGAGACGAATCGGTGCATTTCCATGCGACTGAATTCGTATCGGAGCGTGATACGTGGCAGTGAAATGATAACCATGACAGAGGTACGAATCGGTGAGTCGTAACGAGCGACTGATAATGACCGTGACTCTGGAGCATGTATTGAAATGAGGCCGTGACTACTGGGGCACACCGGAGCGAATCGGTGCATCTTTAGATGCGACTGGATTCCAATCGGAGCGCGGTACGTGACTGAAATGAATGAAATGATTCGAAATGGTTTGAAATGTTAGAAATGTTTAGAAATGTTCAGAAATGAGAAATAATTTGGTATCGAACTGACATGGGTCCATATGAAATTGCGAATTGCGAATCGCTACGGTTGTCTGCTGACTCATAGTAACAATTAGACATGCCTGAAATGAAGCGACGTCTATGTCGCGGTGGTTATTCAGATAACGAGAAATGGTAACATAACGATGGTGCGAGTGGTATGCATTGCGGTTACGAGGTGAAATTCCGAGTGATTTGTGAGTTTGATATCACGGTTTAGTGACATGATATCTAACAATGCGTGAAAACAAAAGTCCGACGGGACCCTACCTGCGACAGCTGAGCCAGACGCGTGGTACGAACTACGAATCGGTAACACGGACTTCGAAACTCTCGAGCACGGAAATGCGAATGCGGGAACTTGCGAGACAAGAACTTGCGGACGCTGGTATTCGAATAGTCGGCCTAGTGACGTATATCGCGCACAGGAAACCGACAAGCACCACAGGTGAGCGAGCTGCTTAAATACCCCCCGAGCTCCTCCCGTAAATTCAGGCCACCATACTGGCCTTCCTACACATATATATATATATATATATATATATATATATATATATATATATATATACTCTGCATTCAGTGTAGACTCTATATTCAGTCAGTGCAGGCAGTGTAGTATATATAACACAGTGTATTGAAGTGGTTAAGAGGAACCCTGTGCCAAAATTTTTTAAAAAAATGGCGTGGGGGTCCCCCTCAAAATCCATACCAGGCCCTTCAGGTCTGGTATGGATTTTAAGGGGAACCCCGCCAACAATTTTTTTTTTAAAGAGCATGGGGGTGCCCCCAAAATCCATACCAGACCCTTATCTGAGCATGCAACTTGGTAGGTCAGGATAGGGGGGGACGAACGAGCACCCCCCCTCCTGAACCATACCAGGCCACATGCCCCCAACATGGGGAGGGTGCTTTGATAGGGGCAAGGGCCTCATTCCCACAACCCTTGCCCAGTGGTTGTGGGGGGTCTGCAGGCGGGGGGCTTATTGGAGCCTGGCCCCCAGCAGGGGAGGGCTGGTAGCCTTAGGCCTGGGGGGCAAGTCCAGTCAAGTGGCCCATAGAACCGGTGGTGGCAAAGTGATGGATCGGGAAAACAGTCTCTAAGGTTTTTCATGATCACAAAGGTGGGGGGGAGGGGGCAGGGAGGACAATGTGGCCCTTCAGGGCCTGTGGGGGACTTGTACTATCATGGCCTCCAGGAACTAAACTGCAAGCAAGTCCCTGTATGAATCCCTCAGAGCTGAGGACCTGACCCCCCCTCCGCAACTAGTGACAAACTACAAGTCCCAGCATTAACCCCTGAGATCTAAGGATGTGTCCCCTTAGATCCCACGGGTTCATGCTGTGCCCTGTAGTCCTTTGCTAATTGGGGGGGTGACACATCCTCAGCTCTGAGGGGTTTAAGCTGGGACAGTGGGACCTGTAGTCCTTCACTAGTTGGGGGGATGGCAGGGGTATGTGACACATCCTGAGCTCTGAGGGGTTCATGCTGGGACCTTTAGTCCTTCACTTTTGTGGTGTCACATCCCTAAAAGTAAAGGACTGCAAGTCCCAGCATGAACCCTGGCTGAGATTTAAGGATGTGATCTCCTCCTCTGCTGCCGGCTCATGCTCCCATGACACACATATGTTCTAATTCATTCACTGCTCCCAACCTCACCTCAGGCAGCTTGACCATAGGCTCTAATAGGCTTCAAAATAGGGTGGACTCGAAACGCAGAGCATTGCGCTCAGAGCCCACCCAGGTGTGTTAGAAAAGCAAATGAATATTTGCTTTTCTAACACTGAACCGCCTCTCTGCCAATCAGGTAGAGCGGGGTCTGATACCCGTCACCTGATTGGCTGAAAGGACAGGCGCTCCTATTGGATGTCTACGGGGGAGGAAAAGCATGGAGGAAGCATAGAGAACACAGGAGCTGCTGCCTGACCCGCTGCCTGACCCGCTGCCTGACCCGCCACCAAATAGGGGTAAGTGCCGGTCAGACAGCGAGCGGGCGGGGTGGGGTGCTAGTTAAATGCCGACGGGGGGGTAGCATTGGCTGCATCTGATGGGCACATTGGCTGCATTTGATGGGCACAGTGGCTGCATTTGATGGGCACAGTGGCTGCAATTGATGGGCACAGTGAGGCTGCAATTGATGGGCACAGTGAGGCTGCAATTGATGGGCACAGTGAGGCTGCAATTGATGGCACAGCAAGGATGCAATTAATGGCACAGTGAGAATGCAATTGATGTCACAGTGAGGATGCAATTGATGGGCACAGTGAGAGTGCAATTGATGAGCACAGTGAGGATGCAATTGATGGCACAGTGGCTACATTTGATGGGCACAGTGAGGCTGCAATTGATGGGCACAGTGAGGCTGCAATTGATGGGCACAGCGAGGCTGCAATTGATGGGCACAGCGAGGCTGCAATTGATGGGCACAGCGAGGCTGCATTTGATGGACACAGTGGCTGCAATTGATGGGCACAGTGAGGCTGCAATTGATGGGCACAGTGAGGCTGCAATTGATGGGCACAGTAAGGCTGCAATTGATGGGCACAAGGAGGCTGCAATTGATGGGCACAAGGAGGCTGCAATTGATGGGCACAGTGGCTGCATTTGTTGGGCACAGTGGCTGCATTTGATGGGCACAGTGAGGCTGCAATGAATGGCACAGTGGCTGCATTTAATGGCAGAGTGAGGCTGCAATTGATGGGGGGTTTTTCTCAGTATTTTTTAGTTTGCACCCCCCTCCCCAAATATTTGCACCAGCCACCACTGACAGAGAGAGTCATTGCTCCAAATTGTCCGCACATAGAGACCACTCCTCACATAAATTGCTTGATTCCTTTATCAACATAGTAAAGCCTTTTACACACCACTAGTTTTTTCTTGTTAAAAAAAAAACAAAAAACTGACAGCTCTGGTTGGAGCTGCTGACCATGAGCAAAAGTGACCTGAGCACTGATCACTTTTCAGCGGAGTGGCAGTGCCTGCTGCAAGTGTGTACAAGCCTTTGGGTGCACACTGGTGTGCTGCGGTTCGGCCGCAGTGCTTATGTACACAGTTTTCCTTAGCCGCAGTCCCATAGGCTTCTTTTAGGTTGTGTGTTTTTGCTGCAGTTTTTTTAAATAACGCACCAAAGATGCAGCATACAGCCGTTTTTGTGCACTTTCAGAAAATGCAGCAAAAATATGCAAACCAATAGAAGTCTATGGGACTGGAGGGGTAGGTAACATGCAGGAAGACAGTGAGATCACCAACACTGCAGCCAAACTGCAGAAAACCTGCTGAAATAAATCTGCAGAGAGATGGGGGGAGAGGAATTTGGGAGAGAGGGGGGAGAGAAGGGGGAGAGGCCGGTCACAGCTCACTCACTTGGAAGGAAGGACCCAGCAGGCAGAAGCAGGGCCATCTTTAATATTGATTGGACCCTGGGCAAACATTTTCTTGGGCCCTCCACATTTGCAGAACAGGCGGATGTTAGGCTTAATGACCACAGTTGTAGGCAGGACTTTCAAGCATGCTCCTTTACCTCCCCAGTGGGCAGCATTCAGTATAGGTGATGGTGGATATGACCTTAGGGGGGCATGATATACATATGAATGCCGCCTTTTTTAAAATATGAATGCTGCCCGTCAGCCGCTATTTACATATGGATGCCGTCATTATTTACATATCAATGTCGGTATTTATATGTAAACACAGGGTCTGCAGGTGAATCATCTGTACACAACAATAGGGCAAAGCCGGGTAGCATTAGTAACAGAACTTCACACTGAGATATCAGGACAGAGCACGGGACTATAACTTCAAGGGACAAGGGAATTTAAACTGGGACAGTTGCCAAGTATGAGGCAGCTGCTTTGGGCCCCACAACAATGACAGGGCCCAGGGCAACTGCCCCTTTTGTGCTACCTTAAAGACAGCCCTGGGCAGAAGGCTCACTGGCTTGGTTATCAGCTTCCAGAGTGTCCTATACAGAACACCGGTGGATGGATCTCAGTTTGAATGTTCCCGCCCACACGTCCTATTCACAGATGCATACACAGGCTGCCCAGAGTGTGGGCGGGCACAGTGAGAGAGGGGGCTGGAGGAGGCAGAGCGGATCCACCCTCTTCCATTCGGCTGTGCTATGAATGGACACAGACTGTCAGCTCAGAAGCAGGGAACAGCACTGTGACAAGACAGATGTCTGCTTACAGCACTAACGTTCCTGCACGCTTCTGGGCTGTTATCCAGCCCTGTCAGCCTCCCTCTGGAGTCTCCCGAGCAGTAACACTTGGCCAACAGCACATGCTCAGTTCCCAGCTGTCAGCACATCAGCCTTTTTACGGGGAATCAGAGCGGCCTGGGGGGGAAATGCATCTCTGCCCGCCGGCCCAGCCCGCCCCTGGCCCCCAGATCCCGCCCCCCATGTGAATGGGTATCAGGTACATTGTACCCCTCCCTACCCATTCACCCCAAAAAAGTGTCCGTCCATCTTCAATCCTGGCACTGATGGACCCGAAAAAATAGGAAAAAAAAAAGCTCCGCCTCGATGGGAGGCGTCCCACCGACTGCTGTCTCTTGGCTGTGACAGCTGTTTTATAGGCAAGGGCGGGCCCGGAGACGTAACCGGATGACCCCGCCCCCCATCCTGTTACATCAGTGGGTGGCCTCGCCCTTGCCTATATAACAGCTGTCACCGCGAAAAGACAGCAGTCTGCGGGACGCCTCCCATCGAGGCGGAGCTTTTTTTTTTTTTCCATAATTGAAGATGGATGGACATCGCGGACACTTTTTTCCCTTCTTTTTAATAAAGGAATTGTCAAACTGTCTTGGTTTTTTTACTTTTTGACACCTTTTTTGGTCAGTGGGTAGGGGTACAGTGTACCCGATACCTATTCACATGGGGGGGAGCGGGATAAGCCCCCACCCTCAGACCCCCACAACTACTGGGCAAGGGTTATGGGGATGAGGCCCTTGTGGGGATGAGGACCCCAAAGCACTCTCCACATGTTAGGGGCATGTGGCCTGCTATGGTTCGGGAGGGTGCTCGCTCGTCTCCCCCTCCTATCCTGACCTGCCAGGTCACATGCTTGGATAAGAGTCTGGTATGGATTTTGGGGGGACCCCCCACGCCATTTAAAAAAAAAATGGCTTGGGGTTACCCTTAAAATCTATACCTGACCTGAAGGGCCTGGTATGGATTTTGGGGGGGACCCCAACACAATTTTTTTTTCAATTTTGTCACGGGGTTCCCCTTAAAATCCATACCAGACCTGAAGGGGACCCCAAAGCACCCTCCCCATGTTGAGGGCATGTGGCCTGGTATGGTTCAGGAGGGGGGGCGCGCGCTACAGGCTGCATGCTCGGATAAGGGTCTGGTATGGATTTTGAGGGTCTTGACTTTTATCTAGTTGGCAACACATTACAGCCGCAAGCAAGTTTAAATTACATTTTTTCTTTTAGGAATGTAATTTTGCTGTGGGACTTTAAAACACATCACACAGATGCACTACTTTACAGGCAGACTAAGGGGACCCCCAGGCACGATATTTAAAGGAATATTTCTTTTTTATTGTTTCACTTTAAGTATTATTAAATCACTGCTCCTGAAAAAACGTTTTTTTTTTTTTGCATTGATACATGTCCCCTGGGACAGCACCCAGGTCGCCATACACTTTTTATGGCAATAACTTGCATATCAGCCTTCAAAATGAACACTTGATTTTTCATGTTCGTGTCCCATAGACTTTAATGGTGTCCTCATGTTCGCACAATTTTTTGCCTGTTCTGGTGCGAACCGAACTGGGGGGGGGGGGGAGGGGGTGTTCAGCTCATCCCTATTCTACACTGACAATAGAATCTAATAGCACTGAACAGAGCCCTGTTCTATCTCGGCCCACGCCGCTGTCATACTACAAATGGCTGCTATGGAAAGAATACTTTTATAGTGTGGGGGGATTTGCAATGAGCCATGATTGGATACAGTCATCATGATAGCGTCCAATCATGGCTCTGACAGTGCTCTGTGCCCTGATTGGGTGAAGCTTTCATTGCTTCAGCCAATCTGGGCTTTCAATGCACTGTGCAGTGGTGCAGTGCATTGTGGTCGTTTGGTGGGTCAAAAAAGCGGTTGAACAACCCGATAAGTTAGTTGTTTGGAGCTGGAACACCACCTTACAAGTAAGGGCTGTTGTACAAGTGAAAGGGGGGTAGGTTGTGTACCTGTGTGTCTGTGTACATGTGTGTGTGTCTGTGTACATGTGTGTGTATCTGTGTGTGCCTGTGTACATGTGTCCGCCTGTGTACATGTGTACATGTGTGTATGCGCCTGTGTACATGTGTGTGTGTCTGTGTACATGTATGTGTGCCTGTGTACGTGTGTGCCTGTGTACGTGTGTGTGTGTGTACATGTGTGTGTGTATGTGTCTGTGTACATGTGTGTGTGTGCCTGTGTACATAAGTGTGTGCCTTTGTATGTGTGTCTGTGCCTGTGAACATGTGTGTGTGCCTGTGTACACGTGTGTATGTGTGTTTGTGTGTGTACATGTCTGTGTGTGTACACATGTGTGTGTCATATATACACATGTGAGGGGGCTGAGACCGTACAGGTGTTAGAGGGCTGAGTGCATACAGGTGTGGGGGGGGCTGCTAGCGTACAGGTTTGAGGGGGCTGAGAGCATACAGGTTTGAGGGGGGCTAAGAGCGTACAGGTGTGAGGGGGCTGAGAGCGAACAGGTGTGATGGAGGCTGCGAGCGTACAGGTGTGAGGTGGCTGTGAGCGTACAGGTGTGCGTGGGGGCTGCTCATGTATAGGTGTGAGGGGGCTGAGAGCGTACAGGTGTGAGGGGGCTGAGAGCGTACAGCTGTGATGGGCTGTGAGCATACAGGTGTGAGGGGCTGAGAGCATACAGGTGTGAGGGGCTGAGAGCATACAGGTGTGAGGGAGGCTGCGAGCATACAGGTGTGAGGGGGTATGCGAGGGTACAGGTTTGAGGGGGCTGAGAGCCTACAGGTGTCAGATGGGGGGCTGCAAGCGTACAGGTGTGAGGGGGGCTGCGAGCGTACAGATGTGAGGGGGGTTGCGAGTGTACAGGTGTGAGGGGGGCTGCGAGTACAGGAGTGAGGGGGGCTGCGAGCGTACAGTTCCGAGGGGGCTGAGAGCGTACAGGTGTGAGGGGGACTACAAGTGTTCAGGTGTGACGGGGGGGCTGCGAGCGTACAGGTGTAAGGGTAGGCTGTGAGCGTACAGGTGTAAGGAGGGCTGCGAGTTTACAGGTGTGAGGGAGGGCTGCGAGCGTACAGATGTGAGGTGGGGCTGCGAGCATACAGCTGCTGGATTGGGATGTCTCTTTTGGGCAAAATATCATTTCCTACTGTTAAACCTTGAAAGCACTGATGACTTATAATACAATGTTCACCTTCATATATGACGTTGTACGAGTGTTAAAATAAAAGTGTGTGCACTGAAGGGCTTGGTGGGATGGCCAGTGGACGGATTCGGTAGGACGGCCCTGGGGAATGTTGGTGGTCAGCCCTGGGGGGAGGTCAGGCCTAAAGCTTTCTAAGGGGCCCCACAATTTCTGATGGCTGATGGCTGATGGCTGGTCAGTGTACCTCTTACAGGTATTTATTATAGTACTCCTCTTGAAAATACTTAGTTTCAATTCAGAAGGACAGAGTGATCTTTTTTCAGGCACCATGGTCACCATCCACTATCTAGACTGAGAATATTTAAATCCTGGTTCCTGTGTAGTTCTTGACTGTGTTTGCAAATGCCTCACATGGATCAGCTGCAAAAACAAACAACAGAGCTCTGATGAAGAGGGTTTATTCTCGAAACACGTAAGCCAGTTTTGGATCTCAGTGTCCACTTGGTATTGAACTATTCTGGTTCCTACTGTCCACTGTGCCACAAGTGTTGGCTTGACATGTTGCATAACTTTGTTGTTTGTGAGTACGTTTTTACCTTTTTTTTGCAGTTGTCAGCCGGGTTACCCAAGTTGTTAGAGGGCAGCAAGGCCTAGCACATCCCCTAATGCCGTTTTACAAGGGGGCACGTGCTTATAGACCATAGTCCACAACACTTGTGCGCAGGAGATGTTACAACATTTCAGCTCGCACAGATCAGTCCGGCAGAAGCCTTTTGCCTCGTGGCTTGCTACAAAGTTAAGAAAACAATACCGCGCTATGAGCACAAAGTAATAAGTGAAATGTGCAGCTGCATCAGTGTAGTAAACATAAAAAAAATATATAAAAAGTGCGCTTGCAATAAAATGACTATCCTATATAGATAAATCATATGTGAACAAAATTATCAAAGAGCGATTGTGAAAGTTCATATAATGCTTGGAAAATAAAGTCCATTCATAGAGAAAGTTCAGTGAAGGAAAACAGGTAAGTCCAATAGACGGGGATCCCACATCTAAAATTCAACCACCTCAGCCCGCATGAGAGGGAAGGGGAAGAGCAGGATGTGAAGGAAACGTCCAAACTCCAGGTGCATCCAGGTAACAAAATTGTGCGCTTACCAGAACTGATGGACCCCCTCTGTGGCAAGGTCATACACACAAGAAGATATAGCCCTCTGCAGGGACCAACGAACTCCACCGTCAGGATCCCAGGGTATCTTGTAATGTACCTAAGGCAGGCAGGTCAATCTGAAAAAACCTCACTGATCATTTGGGTATCGTTGTCCTTTTGTGTTTTATCTTACAAATGAGTGGTATTTGACTTTTTTCCCAGCATCTCCAGAAATCTCCTCTGCTGCCACTTCCAACAATGTCTCCTCTCTCTCTTCTGATGATATAGCACGTAGAATCTGAATTTTCTTGTACACTTATTTAGTATTCTCGCACCTTAGTAAGTGGTTTGGGCTGTATTTGCAGCCACATATTGATGCCACTTTTTATTATTTGATACATACGTCATTTATTTGATTTGGTTATTGCATCAGGGATTACATTGTGCACAAGCCACTTTATTAATATATTTGGTACATAGGGTTTTTTACTGGGACTTATTTAAGATTATTACACGGTGTATTTATTATTAAGGAAGTTTATGCTATATCATTCAGATAGAAACTGGAGTTCTTTTGAATGGTTGGAAGGTGTATTGCCACACACCTGCTATCTGTAGTAGAAGGACTATAGATATACTGATTGATACAGCAGTAGTGAATTTGCTCTCTGCAGTGTGGTACAGAAGGGTAGAGTAGCGCCACATATTATCTAATTGTATTATATACTCACTGGGGTGTTGAGTGCACCCGTCTATGTTGGCAGCTTTTTTATCTGGTACCGGATTTTATTATTTAGGTTGTTAATTTTACATATGAGGTTGTGGTTTTGCGCATTAGTTCTTGTACTTTTGTTTTTATTTTACTCTTAATTTTACTAGTGCTGCATACCGTGGAAGTGTTTCAGTTTTTGGACAATAGGACTCTAGATATTGATACAGTTTTTAACAAACAGGAAACCAATCAGGTAGGAGATATCGAAAATGGGTTCAGAAAGATAGGACATTTAATGGAGAAGAAAATCAACGCATGGTGGGATATGGTAACTCATGAAAAGTATATCAAGGATAAAATAGTACCTAGGAGACTCCGCTGGGATGTACCTATAAATGATGGTTTGGTTGATCAAGAATCAACAGATGAATGGTTTAAATTTTTCAATGAGAAGGGCCTTGAGTTACTTGATTTTTTGAGAAAGAGAAAACAAAAGAAAATCAGGATCCTCAATAAAACCATGGAGGAGATTAAAGCTACTTTGGAACCCTCTAAAGAACTACCAGAATTCATGGCATTATCTGAACAATTGAATCGAGACATGGAACAGAAAGATAAAGAAACAGCTGCACGGAAGAGAAAAAAATATCAGAGGGATATAAAAGATTCCAATGATGACCTTGTGTTCAAATGGCAGAACAAAATTGAAGAGGCAATTATAAACTCCAACAATAATACCCCGGTGAAAGAAGTAAAAATGATGGAGAATCTAAATGAAAGGAAAATTGAAGAGCCTTTGCCCACCAATAGAACTCAGGGGAACTACAATACTTACAACACCCCCCAACAAAAACAAAGGTGGAAAGGTAACAATTGGAAAAAGCCTTTCTGGAAAAATAATGGACATCCTAATAACTACCAAGGGAGACCCTACCATCAGTCCCCATGGGACAGAAGATCCCCGTATCCTAGGTGGAAAAACTATGAGAATAATGGAGAAAGAAATATTTATCATTCAGATAGAACAAGAAGAGAAGAAAGACCTTTGAGAGATGAGAGATACTTTCAATATGAAAATAGAAGAAGGGATTCCCCCCACGTATGGATTACTACACCATTCCGACACAAAATAGATATGAACAGTTGCAAAGGTATGATGATGGTGGGAGATCTCCTTGGCATCCTAAACAACAATCTGATAGATATGAACGAGATAGAACACCGTACCGTTTTTTAGAGCAACGCCATCAAGAATCTCCGAGACGACAATATCGAGAGGATCCTCCACGGAGACAAGACAGGCGTACCCCAAATCCCAGTCCGGACAGAAGAACAAGAAGGAGAGAAGACAGGAAACAGGAAGGACAAAGGGATCAAGACAGGGGAGAACACCAAAGGAATACCCCGAGAAGATCTGTAGAAAAAAAGAAAGGAAAAAACGAAACACGAGAAGAGGATGCCGAGCAGGAATCAAAAAACAAAAGGAAAAGAGAACAGTAGGGGAAGGTATTATCAATATTAGTGGGGTAGAACTAACACCAGAAGAAATTAAAGTACTAGACAAGGGATTAACGTTCGCCCCAAGGAAGAACCTTAACAAGTTCAATACATATGTGGATATCAATAAATTCATCAGGAGTCTCAATATAAAAAAATACATGATCAGTAACCCACAAGAAAGAAGAGGTGCTACTATACCAGATAATAATGGAATTGTATTTAGTAATCTGAGGAATAAATCTCTCTTCAACCCACCTACTGGGAAAGATGGACACATAGAAGTTTTTAAAAGAATGATTTTAAGAGATCTACAAGAACTAAAAGTGAAAAAGGTGTGGGATTCAAAAAGTATAAGAAATGGGATAAAAAAATTAGAAGCAAGAAATTACATTGTAATAAAGCAGGCCGACAAGGGAGGAGCCATAGTTGTTCAATCTAAGGAGGACTATAATGGAGAACTAAACCGACAGGTCAATGATAAGGATACCTACCAGCTATTAAGTAATCCAATGATAAAATACAAAAAAGAATTGGCGAAGGTTGTGCAGAAAGGAGTAGATAAAGGCCTCCTTAATAAAAAAGAAGCTTTATACCTACAGCCGAAAACTTGTAAGATACCTGTAATCTATACGCTACCAAAAATCCATAAGGATAAGTGCAAACCCCCAGGGAGGCCTATAGTAAACGGTATCAACTCGGTAGGTGCAAGAATTGGTGAATATATTGACTGGTTCTTACAGCCAGTAGTGAAGAGGACGAGATCTTATCTGAGAGACACTAAACATCTTATTCAACTCCTTAATGACGTGACCCTGAGTGATGGCCCGATATATCTGGCAACGGCTGATGTTTCGTCCTTGTACACAATTATTAATCATGATGAAGCGGTACAGGCAACCAAATGGGCCTTGAGGAAGTTCAGCAACTTGAAATGTAAACAAAGAAGATTCCTATTAGATTGCCTGAAATACAGCTTGGACTCCAACTACTTTTGGCACAATAACAATTATTATAAACAAATATGCGGAATTGCAATGGGCGCTAAATATGCGCCCAGTGTGGCGAACCTTTATATGTCAGAATGGGAAGAAGAAGTATTGTACAGTAATCGACTACAACAATTGATAGTTTTTAAACGTTTTATTGATGATATTTTTATTATCTGGAGTGGAAATAGAGAAAGTCTCATTGACTTCTCTTTTTATCTTAATACTAATAATAAAAATATAAAATTGACTTGGGAGATCAGTGACGAGAAAATTTACTTTTTAGATCTCCAAATCAAGAAAGAAGGAATGAAGCTATGCACCCAGACGTATTTTAAAGCAGTAAACAGGAATAGTTATTTACCTCTGGATAGTTGCCACCATTCATTATGGTTGGACAACATACCAAAGGGTCAATTGGTTAGACTTAGACGTAACTGCACTAAGAAAGAAACATTCCTGGAACAAGCTAAAATGATCGGAGAAAGGTTTGTCCAGAAGGGATATGATGCCAAATTGATTGAAGAAAAAATAAATGATGTCACATCAATGGATAGAGAAAAATTAATACAGGATGGGGAAAAAAATTCAATTCAGCAAGATAATGTACCCATTATCATGGACTACAACATCCAATATAAACAAATTGAAAAAATTGTCAAAAAGTATTGGGACATCATCAAAACGGATCGTCATTTAGGACCTATTATATCAAACTTACCAAAATTTGTGTATAGGAGGGCCCCGACATTAAGGGACCGCTTGGCAAAAAAGTCTTAGACCCCCCGAAAAAGAAAAAATTCTCCTTCTTTGAAGGCAAGGGGTTCTATCCATGTAAAAACTGCTATACTTGCAGACACACGAGAGAAGATAAGAAGAAAAAACTAAGCTTCATGTCCACTGTTACGGCACAAAACTATGAGATAGAGGACTTCATCTCGTGCAGGAGTGAAGGAGTTGTCTACCTTTTGGAGTGCCCCTGCCATATCCAATATGTCGGTAGAACCAAGAGGGCACTGTGGATGAGACTAAAAGAGCATGTACGTAATATTAAAAAGAGCTATGATAAGCATAGTTTATCTAAACACTATGCAGAGTACCATAACAGTGACCCTTCATCATTGAGAGTATGTGGAATAGAAAAATACAAACCCCATTGGAGGGGCGATAATAAAATTATTAGAATTAGCCAGGCAGAGTCCAGATGGATCCACGAATATATTTTTTAATTTTATTTTACTTTATTTGTACCTAGATTTTAATATACATTTTTATATTACTTCTCATCCCATATATATTGCAATCCCCTTGTTGGATATTAATAAGTAGATTGTGCCATTTGTTTCGATTTTACATCCCCCACTATGGTACCTTATGTCAGGTATTATTGTGATTTTATACATATTTTTCTATTGTGTGAAGTAAGTTCCATTTTGATTAGCCTAGATGAGAGTTCTTTTGGTTTTGAAAGACCCTGTTTAATAACGGGGTTCCTAACTTCTAATGTGCCTTTGTTTGAGCATATGAGCTTATTGATGAGCGTCACTAGGTCCAGGGAAGTGGACCAGTGTCGTTCTAGTATAAATTTCCCCCATTGTTTCCTTTTTTCTGTGTTTCTATTCCAGCTTTTCTCCCTAGTTATCTCATATTGCTGTGGGAGTTATTTCAGCCACCACCAGATGGCGTAGGTGGTGTATTAGCTGCGGGAAACATAGATGTTAATGGGACATTAGATTATTTATTCTTAGTTGTTTATTTTGTTTCTTCTTTATAGTTTTACTTATGGAGAGGAAATAAGGTTTACTGATCGTGTAATAAGAAGCTTGTACTAATGAATTGCCTATACCTTCCACCAAGCGCATTTAATATGTACGGAGGATCGTTTTTAATGTCTGTATATTACATTGCTATGACAGCGGCGTCTATTTAAACTGGCTAGCAGGCACCGGACTCCTCATCCCTTTGAGAAAGTCACGTGGTGTGACGTAACGTGTCAGGGTAGGAGGAGCCAGGTGCCGACGCTTCCCAGGGACGGACGAACCCGGAAGCTGTAACACTGTTTTTACTGCTCGTTTTTTACTTCATTGTAAGTTACTACGTTTACTTTAATAAATTGGAATTTTAACTACTACACTATGGGAGCTTTTCCTTTCTTCCTAACTACTTCTGTGGGACTGCTGTGAGAGACGAGAGGTGAGACGGAGAGCCAGATCCACGGGCATCCCTCAGGGAAGGTGTATTGCTGCAGGAAAACCCTCTACCATAGCATTATCCATCTGCCTTACTCAGCCCATTTGGGGGCGCTACTAGAGGTGAGAGGCTGGGGGGAACAATTGGTGTGTGCACCAGAAGTAAAATAGAAGAACAGCACAAGTCACTACTATCTGCACTTTTCAAATAGACTTTTTTGTGTGAACACCAGAAGTCACATTTTGCATGACAATAGCATTGGTGTGGACTATATTGCACTATTGTCACTTTTTTGGACTACAGTATTATATTTTGGAAGTTGGGTGTTTTAATTGCATCTCACACTGAAGGGATGCGTGTATAAATACAACATTATTGCACTTATGTCACTTTTTGCTTAACCACTTAACAACCGGCCCATAGCCAAATGACGGCTACAGGGCGGTTGTTTAACTCTGGGAGGACGTCCAGGGACGTCCTCTCAGAATTCTGCTCTCGCGCGCCCCCTAGGGCGCGCACTCGAGAGCATCCGTGATCGCCGGGTCCACAGGACCCGGCGCATCACAGATCCCGGTAAATGGCCGCTGATCGCGGCCGTTTACCATGTGATCGCTCCGTCTAATGACGGAGCGATCACATGTAAACAAAACGGCGTCATCTGATGACGCCGGTTCCTCTCCTCCCCCTCTCCTCCCCTCCTGTGTACCGATCGGTACACAGTGACCGAAGAGGTGGATGGATGGATGGCTGCAGCGTTGTGGGCTGCATCTGTAGTGCCCACAGCGCTGCACAGAGACATCCAGCCATCCATCCATCCATGCTCAGCCATCCCCACTACTCTGCATGCCCTGCAATGCTGTGCAATACTCTGCAATTCCCTCTGCAATACCCCGCAATACTCTGCCATACCCTGCAATACCCCGCAATACTCTGCCATACCCTGGAATACCCCGCAATACTCTGCCATACCCTGCAATACCCCGCAATACTCTGCCATACCCTGCAATACCCCGCAATACTCTGCCATACCCCGCAATACTCTGCCATACCCTGCAATACTCTGCCATACCCCGCAATACTCTGCCATACCCTGCAATACCCCGCAATACTCTGCCATACCCCGCAATACTCTGCCATACCCCGCAATACTCTGCCATACCCCGCAATACTCTGCCATACCCTGCAATACCCCGCAATACTCTGCCATACCCTGCAATACCCCGCAATACTCTGCCATACCCCGCAATACTCTGCCATACCCTGCAATACTCTGCCATACCCTGCAATACCCCGCAATACTCTGCCATACCCCGCAATACTCTGCCATACCCTGCAATACCCCGCAATACTCTGCCATACCCCGCAATACTCTGCCATACCCCGCAATACTCTGCCATACCCTGCAATACCTCGCAATACTCTGCCATACCCTGCAATACCCCAAAATACTCTGCCATACCCCGCAATACTCTGCCATACCCTGGAATACCCCGCAATACTCTGCCATACCCTGCAATACCCCGCAATACTCTGCCATACCCTGCAATACCCCGAAATACTCTGCCATACCCTGCAATACCCCGCAATACTCTGCCATACCCCGCAATACTCTGCCATACCCCGCAATACTTTGCCATACCCTGCGATACTCTGCCATACCCCGCAATACTCTGCCATACCCTGCAATACCCCGCAATACTCTGCCATACCCTGGAATACCCCTCAATACTCTGCCATACCCTGCAATACCCCGCAATACTCTGCCATACCCTGGAATACCCCGCAATACTCTGCCATACCCTGCAATACCCTGAAATACCCTGAAATATCCCGCAATACCCAGCCATACTCTGCAATACTCAGTGATACCCAGCCATACTCTGCCATACCCAGCCATGCTCTGCAATACCCCACAAAAATCTGCAATACTCTGCCATAACCCGCAATACTCTGCCATACCCAGCCATACTCTGCCATACCCAGCCATACTCTGCCATACCCAGCCATACTCTGCAATACCCAGCCATACTCTGCAATACCCAGCCATACTCTGCAATACCCAGCCATACTCTGCAATACCCAGCCATACTCTGCAATACCCAGCCATACTCTGCAATACTCGGTGATACCCAGCCATACTCTGCAATACCCAGCCATACTCTGCAATACTCGGTGATACCCAGCCATACTCTGCCATACCCAGTCATACTCGGCGATACTCTGCAATACCCAGCCATGCTCAGCCGTACCCAGCCTCTGTATGTGGCCAGGCTGTGGAAGTCTCACACATGTGGTATCGCCGTACTCAGGAATAGTAGGAGAATCTATTTTGGGGTGTCATTTTTGGTATATACATGCTATGTGTTAGAAATATTGTATAAATGGACAACTTTGTGTTAAAAAAAAAAAAAGCGTTTTAACCACTTCCCGCCTTCTGTCATACGACGTCCTTGACTTTGTGCGGGGATATCTGAATGATGGGTGCAGCTACAGGCATCATTCAGATATCAGCTTTTTCAGCCGGCGATTCCCTACACCATAAGAATGATCGTAGCGGCTGTTACACTGCTTGATCGTTCTTACGGGAGGCGAGAGGGGACGCCCCCCCTCCCGCCGCCCTCCGGTGCTTCTACCGACTCACCGCTATGATCGAAGCCAGGATCTTTTTTTTTTTTTTTTTTTTTTTTATTTCAGGAACAGCCTAGAGGTGAGATGTGGGGTCTTATTGTCCCCATATCTCACTGTAAAGAGGACCTGTCATGCCATATTCCTATTACAAGGGATGTTTACATTCCTTGTAATAGGAATAAAAATGATCAAAAAATTGTTTTTTTTGGAAAAAAGTGTCAAACTAAAATAAATAAAGTAAAATGAACAATAAAAAAAAATAAAAATTTTTTAAAGCGCCCCTGTCCGTGTGCTCGCATGCAGAAGCGAACGCATACGTAAGTCCCGCCCACATATGAAAACGGTGTTCAAACCACACATGTGAGGTATCGCTGCGATCGGTAGAGCGAGAGCAATAATTTTGGCCCTAGACCTCCTCTGTAACTCAAAATTTGTAACCAGTAAAAAATTTTAAAGCGTCGCCTATGGGGATTTTTAAGTGGTGAAGTTTGGCGCCATTCCACAAGCGTGTGCAATTTTGAAAGGTGACATGTTAGGTATCTATTAACTCGGCGTAACTTCATCTTTCATATTATGCAAAAACATTGGGCTAACCTTACTGTTTTGTTTTTTTTTAAAGCAAAAAACTGTTTTTTTTCCAAAAAAAACGCGTTCCAAAAATTGCTGCGCAAATATCGTGCGAGATAAAAAGTTGCAATGACCGCTATTGTATTCTCTAGGGTCTTTGCTAAAAAAACATATATAATGTTTTGGGGTTCTATGTAATTTTCTAGCAAATAAATGATGATTTTTACATGTAGGAGAGAAATGTCAGAATTGGCCTGGGTGCTCCAGAACGCCTGAAGGTGCTCCCCTGCATGTTGGGCCTCTGTATGTGGCCACGCTGTGTAAAAGTCTCACACATGTGGTATCGCCATACTCGGGAGTAATAGCAGAATGTGTTTTGGGGTGTAATTTGTGGTATGCATATGCTGTGTGTGAGAAATAACCTGCTAATATGACAATTTTGTGAAAAAAAAAAAAAGAAAAAAAAAAAAACTTGATTTTGCAAAGAATTGTGGGAAAAAATGACAACTTCAAAAAACTCATCATGCATCTTTCTAAATACCTTGGAATGTCTTCTTTCCAAAAAGGGGTCATTTGGGGGGTATTTGTACTTTTCTGGCATGTTAGGGTCTCAAGAAATGAGATAGGCCGTCAGTACTTCAGGTGTGATCAATTTTCAGATATTGGTACCATAGCTTGTGGACGCTATAACTTTCACAAAGACCAAATAATATACACTAATTTGGGTTATTTTTACCAAAGATATGTAGCGGTATAAATTTTGGCCAAAATATATGAAGAAAAATTACTAATTTTCAAAATTTTATAACAGAAATTAAGAAAAATGTATTTTTTTACAGATTTTTCGGTCTTTTTTCTTTTATAGCGCAAAAAATAAAGAACCCAGCGGTGATTAAATACCACCAAAAGAAAGCTCTATTTGTGTGAAAAAAAGGACAAAAAATTCATATAGCTACAGTGTTGCATGACTGAGTAATTGTCATTCAAAATGTGAGAGCACCAAAAGCTGAAAATTGGTCTGGTTATTAAGGGGGTTTAAGTGCCCAGTGGTCAAGTGGTTAATATTATTTATATGTTGCTGCGGGAGTTTTTTCCGCATTTTTAGTTGCATTTCACTATCTATGACAATATTTTTTTTTGCACAATTGGGTTTTTATTGCTATATTTTGAGAAGACGAGTTCACTCTTCTGATGATATAGCACATAGAATCTGAATTTTCTTGTACACTTATTTAGTATTCTCGCACCTTAGTAAGTGGTTTGGGCTGTATTTGCAGCCACATATTGATGTCACTTTTTATTATTTGATACATACGTCATTTATTTGATTTGGTTATTGCATCAGGGATTACATTGTGCACAAGCCACTTTATTAATATATTTGGTACGTAGGGTTTTTTACTGGGACTTATTTAAGATTATTACACGCTGTATTTATTATTAAGGAAGTTTATGCTACTATCATTCAGATAGAAACTGGAGTTCTTTTGAATGGTTGGAAGGTGTATTGCCACACACCTGCTATCTGTAGTAGAAGGACTATAGATATACTGATTGATACAACAGTAGTGAATTTGCTCTCTGCAGTGTGGTACAGGAGGGTAGAGTAGCGCCACATATTATCTAATTTTATTAATGTCTCCTCTCTACTTCCTCCCGACTCACCTCTCACTTCTCAAATACCACTCATTTGTAAGATAAAACACAAAAGGACGATACCCAAATGATCAGTGAGGTTTTTTCAGACTGACCTGCCTGCCTTAGGTACATTACAAGATACCCTGGGATCCTGACGGTGGAGTTTGTTGGTCCCTGGAGAGGGCTATATCTGCCTGTGTGTGTGACCTTGCCATAGAGGAGGTCCATCAGTTCTGGTAAGCGCACAATTTTGTTACCTGGATGCACCTGGAGTTTGGACGTTTCCTTCACATCCTGCTCTTCCCCTTCCCTCTCATGCGGGCTGAGGTGGTTGAATTTTAGATGTGGGATCCCCGTCTATTGGACTCACCTGTTTTCCTTCACTGAACTTTCTCTATGAATGGACTTTATTTTCCAAGCATTATATGAGCTTTCACAATCGCTCTTTGATAATTTTGTTCACATATGATTTATCTATATAGGATAGTCATTTTATTGCAACGTTTTATATTTATTTTTTTATGCTTGCTACGAAGTTACAATATTGCAGTCTGATCACTGAGAGGGAGCAGACTGAGGAAATGCTTCCTTCTACCTGCAGCAGATTGACCCATCCCAGGCTCAGTTCCCATGTTTACAATTATTAAAAGTGAACTTAAATGTTACTAAAAGATCCACTTCAAGTCCAGAAATTGACATATTGATAAACTTCCATGACCATTTTTTTTATATTCAGCATCACATTTATTGGATGTTATGCTTTAGGCAAGATGGCACACAATATAATTTTCCCATTCAATCATTAATGCTTTTTAAATACTGACAGTGTACAAAATGTTTTCTCTGTAGTAACAGAATGCGACAAATACAATCGATGTCTTCTTGGAGACTGGTTTAGTGCTAGATTCATCTTCAGTACTCATCGTCAAAGGGGTATTCTGGATGCTGTTTCATCCTAGAGAAGGTAATGACATTAAAATGTAAAATGGAACCTATAGTCCTTCAAGAGGATACTATAATTAAAGGACATTTAATGTATTTTATGCATGGTATTAATCTGTAAATGCCTCCCTTATGTAGACACCAAAAACCCTGATGACTGCTGCTGGGTGCTACTATTTTGATTGCAATGTCAGCAGCCCCAGCAAACTCAAAGCTGTCACTGAATAGACAGTCTATAGCAGGGATATGCAATTAGCGGACCTCCAGCTGTTGCAGAACTACAAGTCCCATGAGGCATAGCAAGGCTCTGACAGCCACGAGCATGACACCCAGAGGCAGAGGCATGATGGGACTTGTAGTTCTGCAACAGCTGGAGGTCTGCTAATTGCATATCCCTGGTCTATAGTATTCCCCTTTTCTTCTGCCCAGAGGCTACATAAAAGTTTATGTAGGGAGGTGTGGGGTGGAGGAGCTGGGCCAGCACAAACAGTAAATAGATACTTCCAGAAAAGCAGAGGGCTAAGAGGGAGGGGGCTCCTTAAATAGCAAGTTTTATAGTAAGTGACACTGCAAGTAAGCATTTAAAATATGAGCTTTAACCGCTTGCCAACCAGCCACCGTCATTATACTGCGGCAGGTCGGCACGATCCCGAGAGCCGTCGTAGCTGTACAGCTGCTCCCTAAGCGGGATAGCAGGTGCGTGTGACTGGCGGTCGCGATGACTGCCGGCCACACGCAATCGCGGGCACGAGAGCCAGAACAGGGACGTGTGTGTGTAAACACACAAATCCCTGTTCTGCGAGCTGAGGAGAGACAGATTGTGAGTTCCTACTAGCTAGGAATAGCGATCAGTCATCTCCTACAGTCAGTCCCCTCCCCCCACAGTTAGAACACACACTAGGTAACACAGTTAACCCTTTGATCGCCCCCTAGTGTTAACCCCTTCCCTGCCAGTGACATTTACACAGTAATCAGCGCATTTTATAGCACTGATCGCTGTATAATTGTCAATGGTCCCAAAAATGTGTCAAAAGTGTCCGATGTGTCTGCCATAATGTCGCAGTCCCGATAGAAATCGCAGATCGCCGCCATTACTAGTAAAAAAATAATAATAATAAAAATGCCATAAATCTATCCTCTATTTTGTAGACGCTATAACTTCTGCGCAAACCAATCAATATACAATTGTTGTGATTTTTATTACCAAAAATATGTAGAAGAATACATATGGGCTGAGGAAAAATTTAGCTTTAAAAAAAAAAATGTTTTTAATAGCAAAAAGTACAAAATATTGTTTTTTTTTCAAAATTGTCGCTCTTTTTTTGTTTATAGCACAAAAAATAAAAACCGCAGAGATAATCAAATACCAACAAAAGAAAGCTCTATTTATGGGAAAAAAAGGATGTCAATTTTGCTTGGATACAGCGTCGTATGATTGCGCAATTGTCAGTTAAATTGACGCTGTGCCGTATCGCAAAAAATGGCCTGGTCATTGAGCAGCCAAATCTTCCGGGGCTTAACCTGCATTTAGTGACAGGTGGTCTTTAACTGCTTCCTGCATGTCGTACTGTCAAATTACAAGTGAAGGGTGGCACTCTCTTTCTGTGAGGATATCATATGACGTCCTCCCACTCTCGCAAGACATGCTCGTACGTGGGGGACATGCGGCGATCGGTGGTGCACTCAGTTCCTGGGACACAGCATATCACCGATCCCGTTAAAGAGCCGATGATGTAGGCTCTTTATCCATGTGATCAGCTGTGTCCAGTCACAGCTGATCACATGTAATTATGGAAATGATGGGCATCAGCATTCCTCTCCTCACGCTGACAGTGTGTGAGGAGAGCCGATCAGCGGCATTTGCTCGTGGGGGAGAGCTGCACAGATAATCAGGGCACTGATCATCAGTGCAGCTCCAACAGTGCCCAGCAGTGATGCCAGTCAGTGATCATCAGTGATGCCAATCAGTGCCCATCAGGGATGGCTGTCAGTGCTGCTTTTCAGTGCCCATCAGTGCCGCCTATCCGTGCCACCTATCAGTGCCCATAAATGCCACCTATCAGTGCCCATGAGTGCCGCCTATCAATGCCCATGGGTGTTTATGAGTGCTGCATATCAGTGCCACCTATGAGTGCCCATCAGTGCTGCATATTAGTGCCTCCTCATCAGTGCTCATCAGTTGTCTCATTAGTGCTGCTTCATCAGTGCCCATCAGTGCATCCTATCAGTGCCCATTGGTGCAGCCTCATCAGCGTACATCAGTGAAGGAGAAAAATTACTTATTTACAAAAAAAATTACAGAAACTTTTTTTTTTTCAAAATTTCAGTCTTTTTTTAAATTTTTTTTATTTTGTAGCAAAAAATAAAAAACAAAGTGGTGAATAAATACCACCAAAAGAAAGCTCTGTCTAAAAAAAAGTTACAAAATCTTGTTTGTGTACAGCGTTGCATGACTATACAATTGTCATTCAAATTGCAACAGCGCTGAAAGCTGATAATCAGCCTGGGCAGGAAGGGGGTGAAAGTGCCCAGTAGGTAAGTGGTAAACTAAAGTTGCCTTCTATTAGAAAGTGATAGACATACTGGGGTTTATTTACTAAAACTGGAGAGTGCAAAATCTGGTGTAGCTCTGCATAGAAACTAATCAGCTTCCAGTTTTTTTGTCACAGCTTAATCAAATAAGCTGAAGTTAGAAGCTGATTGGTTACCATGCACAACTGCTCCAGATTTTGCACTCTACAGTTTTAGTAAATCCCACCGTTTGTTGGCATATTACCAATGAAGATACGTCATGCAAGCAACAGGCATATATCATGCTAAGGTACAATAAACAGATAATACATAATTCTAGAGTACAATAATAACATATGGAATTATGTATATAGAGATAGCTAAGTAATATAAAATGCAGAGTGAGAATGAATTCCAGATCATGCTAAGAGAAAAAAAAAGAGGTCTTTTACACCAACATTTCTGGGTCTAATGCGACTCCTGTCGAAAATTTGGTTATTGTTCTCGGTATATAGACTTCTTTACAGTAGCATTATCTAAGCTTGTTGCTTGCATGACATGTCTTCCTTGCAAATATATGATTATAGCTGTAATTGTAGCGAAAGGTGGTTCTACAAAGTATTGACTCTGGGGGGCTGAATACAAATGCACACCACACTTTTCACATATTTATTTGTGAAAAATTTGGAATACCGTTTATCATTTTCCTTCCACTTCACAATTATGTGCCACTTTGTTTTGGTCTATCACATAAAATCCCAATAAAATACATTTAAGTTTTTGGTTGTAACATGACAAAATGTGGAAAATGTCAAGGGGTATGAATACTTTTTCATGGCACTGTATATATGAAATTCTTTACTGATCATAATTCTTCTGAATTTATATACCCGAGAGACAATAAAGCGTGGGTAGGCTGATTTATATCTTTTAAAATCACATGGATTGATTATGGATGTATTTGGAAAAGTGTTTTAATGCTCTAATGCAATCTTGTATATTGAAGGTGCAAAAATATGCTTTTAATAATGTATTATGTACAGGAAAAGTACTGCCATCCTTTCCTTATATACTAGTGATACACAATTTAGAAACGTTGACTCACTCTTTGAAAGGACCGTAATGCAGATTCTTGTCTAGGCTCTCAAGTGTTTTCATGTCTTCAGGTTTTAGTTCAAAGTCAAAGACCTGCAAACAAATATTATAATTGTTTATAAGGATATGGACTGAAAAGCCAAGCTTACATTTCTGACAATGTGCAACTTGTTCCCTTATGCTTATATAGGCTCCAGAAGACTTTAACTTGTTTCCATGGCATAATAAAGACATGGGGGTTTCTGGAAGCAGCACCTGTGTATGCTGAGAGTAATAAAGACAGCATACTGTGGATAAAGTTGCATCCATATGATGATAGGTAAAAAATGTAATTAAAAAAATACACTTTATCTTTTGACTGCTCACAGTTCTTTTCTCTTGATATTACCTATTTTATTGAATGTGTTATGAGACACTTTGCTTTAACTCTATGTCCTCATACCTGTCATGTGGTGGTTTAATACTTTCTACAAAGCCTGATAGATGGTTTATTTTTTCACTTTTGACTTTGTTCTTTGATATTGATTAAACTAACTAAATAAGGTTGAACTAAAAAATACACTTTGCTTTAAGTCTAATCTCTGTTCAGGGACTTGATTTTCAAAGAACTACCTGATTTACAATATCTAGTCTCTGGATTTGTGAAAGGTAAATGTAGAGTTGTTATTAAACTTATCTTTTCCATTCCCTGATTGTAACATGCATATTGGATTAATCATTTCCCGACAACCAGCTGCTGCAGAACAGTGCTCGGGAAACAGATAGGTAAAGTGAATGGAAACAAGCAGTACAGGATCCTTGGATTACATGTGGAGTGTGAGTTGCAGCTTTTCCTACCTCTCTGAGATCCAGAAATTGATTTTTCATAAATTTTTTCATCAGAATTTACGTCAGTACATCACCTGGCAGTGGATCAAAATTCAAGAAGATATATTAAGAAGTTATATTCACCCCAAGGTTTTGCTTAAGACGAGCAGTGCTGAAGCTTTTCGCTAAAACCACAATTCCCTTTTGTAAAACAAAGCGCATGGCGACCTCTGCAGGGGTGCGATTGTACTTAGCAGCAACTTCACCCAAGACTGGATCCTCAAGCAGGACTGGCAAGCTGAGGTCCACCCTAGTGGAGACATCAGTATGAAATGCATATTATATCACTTTGGAATTATATGAATAGCATGAACATATTTTAATAAACATGGTGCTGAAAAGGGTACTAGGGCCTAGCTGCGGACCCCTTTACAGAGCCCTGAAATGATCCGAAAATCAAAATACAATCTATACCATTTTTTGTCCAGAGAGAGCAACCTATCTTTGTATTTCTGGTCCAAATATATTTCTAGTAAATCTGTCCCATGCGTTTTTCCTAAATCTATTGGTCACGGACAGCAATACATCAAGGGGGTGAATAAGGTTAAAGAGGGCAGGATTTTTAATATGAAACCAGGATCAAGAACACAGGGACATGACCTCTAACTAACAAATGGAAAGTTAAAAACAAATCTTAGAAAGTATTATTTTACTGAAATGGTAGTTGCTGTTTGGAATGAACTTCCAGCAGAGGTAGTGAGTTATTCAACAATAAGTGGCTACAAACAGATTTGGGACAAACATATATCTATATGCAGACTAAAAAATGAACAAAAGAAAACTATTATTGTTTTTTTAAAACATGAATACATTTTAAAAAAAACACTCTGGACCCTTGGTCTTTTTTCTGCCGTCACTTTTCTGTTTCTATGTCACATCTTATCTTTTTATAGCATGTAGAGGTTGAAGCCATTTCCAGCTAAAACTCTTTATTTTATTTTGATGGAGACAGGAAGAGTTAGCGTTGTTGGGTTTTTAGTTCTGTCTGTGTACCCATTAGAGAATTTCCCCTCACTCCATGTCATGACAGGACGTGATAGGAAATCTTTCCAATGGTGACTAAGACAAAAAGACATTTTTAATTGAGTGAGAATATATTACTACAACAGCCAATATTTTATAACTATCCCTGACATCTTGTGACAACAGCTCCCGCCATTAAAGTGGAAGTAAAACCTCCTATCATTTTAAGGCAAGGAATCTGGCATCTTGGCTTCTGTTTCATCATCAACTGCCATGATGCTGCCCATGTGATCAGTTATGACACCAATAATTGGATGGTTTGACAGTTTAGTTGAGAGCACAACTAATGGGACAGTTAGCATTCCCGGCATGCTGGGAATGTAACTGTTTTTTGAAACTGTTAAATCGATGGGTTTACTTACGCTTTAATTGCATAGGAAACATAGGGACAGGAAGTGAGGGAAAATCTCTGCAATAACACACAGATTTTGTAACCCTTCCTGACTTTATTACCATTAACCATTTAGCAATTAATCCTATAAGCTTTGCAGCAACAATAGTTCAAGTATTGTAGGTCTAAGCAGTAACAACTGAAACGGAGCTCTATTGCATTGATGACACAGAGAATAGCCAACTTACATCAGTTAGAGTTTGTTAAATCTACTGGATACTTGCGAGGGTCACATGATCCAAATCTTACTTACCAGTCCTTGTCTCTGTGTGACCCCAGGACACTGTATGCCACCAAAATTATGTCCTTGGATTTGCAGTAGGCTTGAAGCTTGCTTTGGCCCAAATATATGTGACACTCTACCTGCACGGTATAGGCAAAGGTTATACTTGGACAAAACTGGAGCCAAGCATTATCCTTAGACTTTAGTATAGTTTTGTAATCCATAACATATATTTGCTATCTTTTACACTTTTTGGCACCACCATCCTCATTCACCAAGCTTTTGTACTTCTTCCAGCAATCACTAAGGACATGGATTCATTATTTTATCTTTTATCCATGAGCTTAAAGATGAAAGTCATAAAGCACAGCGTGCACTAAATTACTGAGCCAGTAAGTTTAACTGAGAGAATAGGCACACCTAGTGCACCAAATTAAGTAGTTTGACTAGTGCCCCGATTTCTTTAAGTGTTGCATCTTTTGCACAAAATAACAATATTCATGTGCTTCATTTCTATACTAGAAAACTTTATAAATAGTATGCCAGATGCAAATCAGTTTCATCTGATATGAACATCAAATGTTTGTGAAGGTGTACTGTCTTGTCTAAGTGTTTTACTATATATGGTCAGATGTTTGTGATTTTCATTTTGATAAAAACTGACTGTTCAAAATGAAAATAAAGTATATATATATATATATATATATATATATATATAATTCCAAAAAAGTTAGGACGCCGTGTAAAATCTACATACAAAACAGAATGCAAAGATTTGCAAACCTCATAAATCCGTATTTTTTTCATGATAGAAAATAGAAAACATATCAAATGTTTAAAGTGGTTCTAAAGGCTGAAGATAGAAGAATGCACAAAGGTAAAAATTCTTCTATGTGCACCAGCCCCCCAGCCCCCCTAATACTCACCCGAGCCCCATCTCTCTACAGCGATGTGCATGAGAGCCTTGGCTCTCCAGGTACTCTCACTCTTGATTGGCTGAGACAGCAGCAGGAGCCATTGGCGGGGGGTGGGTGAGCCACGGCTCTGTGTGTGAATGGACACGCAGCCTGCTTGGGTGCCCCCATTGCAAGCTGCTTGCTCTGGGGGCACTCGGCAGGAAGGAGGGGCCAAGAGTGCCAGTGGGGGACCCAAGAACAGGAGAATTGGGCTGCTCTGTGCAAAACCACTGCACAGAGCAGGTGAGTATGACATGTTTGTTTTTTGTTTTTTTAAGAAAGAAAGCCTTTAGATTCCCTTTACACTGAAAAAATTTACCAAATTAATAGCAGCAACACAAAAAAGGTTGAAACAGGGCAACAAAAAGTTGTCACACTTAGTGATACTAAAAAGGAAGATCTTGAAGAACATTTTTCAACTAATTAGGTTAAATGGCAACAGGTCAGTAGCATGACTGGTAGAAAAGAGCATCTTAGAGAGTCAGAGTGTCTCAGAAGTAAAGAGGGGCAGAGGAGCACCAATCTGTGTAAAGCTGCTTCTATAAATTCTCGAACCATTACAGAATATTGTTCCTCAATGTAAAATTGCAAATATATATCAGCATATACAGTACATCATATCATCAAAAGATTCCAAGAATTTGGAGAAATCTCTGTGTATTACTTTAAGATGACTGTGTGATTTTCTCTTAGCATCAAAGTATTTCATTCCAAACACATTTTATATATATATATATATATATATATATATATATATATATATATATATATATATATTGAGGTGTTAATTATTAAACCGGACTCTAGACACAGAGCTAGTTTATTTCATTAACCCCAACATAAGTGCAAACAGCAGTAAATGACAGGTATGTGACATACTGTAGTTGTATATACTGTAAATGCTTGAACTGCCATGGTACTTGATGTGTAATGTTGATGAATAAAGCAATACTTAATAATTATCTCTAACCTGTATTGCATGTTACATGATTATGTGCTGAATCATTTTGTTGTAAAAAATGCCACTTTATGAAGGTTAGTTTACAAACTGGCTTGTAAAGTAATAATAATTATTAATTAATTAAGTAATTATTGTGGTTACTAGTAGTGAAGAACAACATCTAAGAACATTGTGGCCTTCTAAATTCTAAAGTAACCACAGAGCAGGAGATTTGGGAGGGGGAGCAAGGAGAGCAGAGCTACCAAGTCATTGCTGGGAGGGGTGGGTGGGGGACATTAAGGAGGGAGCAGAGAGAGCTACTGAGTCCCTGCTGGGAGGAAGAAGGAGGGAACTATGAGCTGGTAAGTCACTTATGTGAGGGAAAGCAGGGATAGCTGAGCTTCTGAGTCACTGCTGGGAGGAGGGAGCAGGGGAAGCTTAGCTGCTGTGTCACTGCTGGGGGAAGAGCAGGGGAGCTGGTAAGTCACAACTGGGGGGGGGGGGGGCAAGCTGTTAAAAGTAGGACTAAGCAGCTTAGAGTACCACAGCTACAGAGATCAGTGAAGGCCCATTTAAAATCTTATTTACAGATTAATATAAATATGTGAATACTTAAATTCACTTTAAGGACTACTTGACATAACAATGGGAGTCTAGTGGCAAATAGGGGAGCCCCGCAGTGTTATAACATAAGGCTGTATTCACACCTCCACATAAAAACGTCCTAAGCCTCAACACTCACATGAATTTAATTTAGTTATGTCTTTCTAAATCTGCTTCTGCTTAGTACCTGGTTGCAGACTGGCTTGTACTTCAACCCTTGTTTGTTCAGGAGACGCTCCAGCTGCCTGCGGTTAAAGTTTGATACGCCAATGGATTTCACCAAACCAGCATCTTTGCACGCCTCTAGAGCCTGAAATGAGAAGAATACAGGGGTTGATTAACTAAAACCGGAGAATGCCAAATCTGGTGCAGCTCTTCACAGAAACAAATCTGCTTCCAGGTTTCATTGTAAAAGCTTAATTGAACAAGCTGAAGTTAGAAGCTAATTGGCTACTATGCACAGCTGCACCAGATTATGCACTGTCCAGTTTTAGTAAATCAATCTTATTGTGTCAGACCGAATTTATAAAAATATCACTGGATGTATGGCCTAGGAACAAAGGTGTCAGTGGACATAGACAATGTCTTAAGCCTGGTATACACTATGAGTTTTTTTTTTCAATCAAGCCAGCGGGTTGATTGAAAAACAAACTGTCAGCTCCAGGCAGAGCCACTGTACTAACTATGCAAAGTTAGTATAGCGAGCTGTTGTGTTCTGACAGGGGGACAGCCCCTCCTGCCAGAACACTCTGATCAGCTAATGTTTTTTTTTTAACCGGCCGACGTCCCGTGTGTATGGGGCTTAAGCCTCAAAAATCAAAGAACCTGAAAGAAAGAAGGGCTACTGTTACTTGCAGTAACCAGTCAGGTTACAAACAGAATGGCAAAAAGAAATAGTCACTACGGGAACGCAGGCATTTTTATGCACACAGCGGCTCCATCCCTGACTTTTAGATTCACATATCTGTATCTCTGGCTCATCCCACACCCAGTAATTATATAGTAAATGGATCACATTCACTGGCAGATTGTGTTGGAACAAGTAACCTTTGTTCTCTCAGTTGCGCTGTATTTTTCATATTCTCCTGGAGAAATATAACCCCATACAAAATAATAATATGTTGTTTTTTTTTTTTACATCATGAGATTGGAATTGTTCCCAGACTACTCACTCAATGGCCCTGCAACAGCATGCACAAAAACAATTTCAACATAATAATATAAAAAAAGACTGCATTAGTATAAAGTAATGATAAGAATACTGATATCATTTATTAATGATAATTTACCTGTACAGCTGTGAATTTATTGCTTCCAGCTGACTCATGAAACAGGTGAAAGCTAACCATTATTTTCATTAGTTTATTAGTTATTGTTGGTCATTAGCACTCTCCTTTTTAAAGATTCACCTCAACCTCAGAAATATTAAGCTTTTGTACTGGAAGTCCTATTGTCAATAAAAATTCAAACAAGACCCCAAAATAGTGCGTATGATGCACAATGATGGAGAATGGTTTGGGAAGCTCCTAGCAGTCCTGGCTGAGGAGTTACTGGAACTAAAAAAAAACAGACTTCCGTTATAGTTTCTACCAGGGATTCTCAAATAGAAGGGCGAGACCTGGTAGCAATAGCAATCTGGTTAAGGATACTCAGGAGTGGAGATATAAACTTGAAAGAGCCTTTGGTCCCTTACTCTCAGAAGCCTTTTAGGAATTGGAACTGCTATAAAATAACTCTAAAATTGTGATTTGGCTTAGGACATTTAGATTAATGAAATATGATCCAAATCTAACACCATCTGAATTTTGAGATTGACCTTATTTTGGACATAGGAGAGGTCGCTACCCCACTATAACCTGGCCCAAAATTCTCACCACTGTCCAGCCTTCTGAGTTCACTCTGATCAAGGAAGAGCAGATTAATCCCAGCCCCAACACCACTGTTCTTTGCGCTGCTTCATTATATATGGACATTAACATGACTTTTCACTTTTTGGGCAAAAACAAAAAGTTGTGCATCTACCAAAATTAACATTAATAAAAGCACTTGTTACAAAGTTGAATGTGCTATAAATTTCCAGGAGACATCTCTTTCCTTCTGAGTCATCAGCAGAGAACAGGCAAGTGGGTGATTGCAGCCCTGGCTGACAATCTATGTACTGCAACCTGTGAGAGCAGAGTAAATAATATTGGGAGCAGGTAGAATAAGTTTCTTCCAATTTACAACATACTGACTATGAGGTAGAAGGAGGTTAAAAAAAAAAATCATCATAATGTTTACCTATTGTCTGGTCAGTAAATTGTTTCTTTTCCTCCTCTCAGTAAAATGGTAAGACCAACATTTGGAAACATTTCCGCAGTGCAATTTCTGCTGAGAGCAAAGCTGCAATTTGCAAATATAGTGAGAATAAATTCTTTTACAAATGTTACAAGGATGACAAAGCATCCTTGCATGTCAGAGGTGCCCTGACCACCGATTCTTAAAATACTTTATGGAATTAAATGAGGACCACCATAATGAAAGTGCAAGTAGCCCCCCCCAAGAGTTCTCATTACAGAAACACTCTGCTGCTTTTGGATCATCACAAAAGGGTTTCTTCACCAGCAGTATCTTCAAGTAGTTGATCAAGCTCTTGCAAGAGTAATATGTTTCTGAATTAGCATTGTCAATAACTGAAAATGCATATTGGCAGGAAGCCTAAAATTATGAGGGAGATGGTGTGGGTACCTGTTTTGTATAGTTCTATTGGCCCTACCATATACAGTCCTCGTTATTTCATTTGTAATACTTTTTTTTTGCAATAAGTAGTTTGCTTTAATTACTGAATAAGCTGTACCATTCTTGCAAGCATATTTTTATATACACTGCTTTTCATGTTACCAGTGTAACAAAATGACTGTTTGTAAAAACTGAATTTTTAAAATTTGTTCCAAAATTCTCAAATTTGACAGAAAAAACACCCCAAAAGCATTTAGCGGGGGATCTCGGAGCCATCCCTGCCAAAAGAACGCAGTATTTATTGCTAGAAGCTATAGCCATTGGGCAATAATTGCAATTAAAATTTCAACATGCTGGTTGTACTCAAGTCAATCACCGATCATGCAGCATTTGTATTTAGCCTGGATGAGAAACATTTCTAACAGCTACCTGAGTTAACTGAAGGATTATAGGGCATGCGGTTCTATTTTCATATGCAGAAATTCCTTAATTTTGTCTTCCTAGTCCCATTGGCACTCACTCTATAAATATGATGGTGTCTTAAGTTCACAACAAGCAGTATAATTTGCTAAACTCCTTATGATTTGTGTAGTTTTCCTCTCTAAGAAAATGTCAGTATTTCTCAGAAATGTGTCACTTACCTCCCATGTAGAGCAAAAGTCCACATCATCGTAGGCAAAAGGTTTGTCAGAGTTGGCGGGTTTCTCTGCTCCTTCATGCTACACAAGAAGGAAAGACGTCACTCACTGACTCCATATTTTATAAATAAAAACAGTCTGTTTGATTCACAGACATCAAATTGATTCAAACTTTCCGATGCCAAATGTCAGTTCAGACCTAAAATGTTATTTTAATTGTTGGTTGTTGAGCAATGCCAACTGTTCTCATTAAAGTCTCTTTTTAACAATTTACTGACATTAATTTAATATTGCAAAAGCTAAGCAATTGTTTTTTATTGCTACCTGTGTGCCTGTTTGTCCTGGTGACAATTGTCACTGAAACAGAAAATGGTGGTAAATTCAAGCTTTTAGACTAAAATTTTGAGTTGTCACCAGAAGATATAAGGGCAATCCTTCAGTAGGGACACCTGTGTTGGTGACAAATTTCATAAAAGGAATTACTTTGTAGAGATTTCCTCCTACAAACTATTGCATCTCTGGAACAGGAAGTGAATGAATACTCCTCAACTAGACACAGCCAACAAAAAATAAACTGGCAAGTGTTTTAATCCTTTCATACTCTATCCAAATCTAGTTGCACAAAGGGAAATCTGACCTACTCACACAGGACAAAGCAATGTGAAAATGCGTAAGTAGAAAAATATGAGCATCTGTAAATCCCACCTACCTTGAGGGAGAAAGGCCAGTGCATAATGAAGAGATCCAGATATTCCAATCCAACATCACTCAGTGACTTCTCCAGACCTTTGCGTACAAGGTCAGGGGAAAAGAATGTGGGCCAGAGCTTGGAAGGAAAAATTACATTAATTAACCGAGACAAATTGAAGGTTGGAGGTTCATTTCTGACTTAGGCAAAGGGATGTTAGATGGTTGTCTATGTTTTAAAGAAGAATTCAGCTCCCTGTGCTTCCTCAAACCAACATCATCATCTCTATCCAATTAGCAGGAGATAATTTTGATGTGGCTTTGGTGATAAACAAAGTCTTATAATTAAGTTCTTATAATTAAGTCTTATAATTTGTTCTGACATGGAAATCCCATGGCAATTATGGTTAGTGCTAGGGTTAGTAGTTTTGGAACAAAAAAAAAAAGGATTTTTTACAGGAATCATTTAAAGGATAATTTCACCTTTTCAAGCAAAATGTAACTTTTCATAATAAATAGAAGCGTTTTCCAATGCCATTACTGGCCCAGCTATCACAATGTAGTTATCTATCACTTATCTCATCCACAGGATATTTAGAATCTTGTCAGTTTATTTGTTTTTTGAACGGATTTTCAGATTCCATCACTTCCTGTAGCTTGCATCAGCATTCACTACCTGTTAGGTCATCTCCCAGAAGCCTTCACTTCCTTGTTGCATCACAGAAGAGGGCATGATAGGGTGTGTTCACCACTCTTGACCACACCTCCCTCATTACAATACTACCTTCCACCTACTCCCTATACAATCTGATTGAACAATCTCCTTTGGATCTCCCATCAGCTATGTAGAACAGGGGCCTGTCTGATTGGATACAAATTAAAGGGATTGGTCAGGTGTGTCCTCTATTCCATAGTTCTGGTAAATCTAAAGGAAATTGTACAGAGATTGTTCAATTAGACTGCATAGTGTATGGCCATCTTTATAGTAGTACATAGGAGGGAGTGGACAGAAACACTCAGTTGTCAGGCCTCGTTCACATCTCCACATAGTGAAAACTCACATTCCCCCATGCATTTGTTTTGGGTGTTTTGGAGCGTTTTCAATTGTCTCTCCTAGGGCAGCCCATTCGCTTGAATGGGCTGCCCTATGCATGACAATCGCCCTAGAGAAGCTCCAGAACTTTTTTTTGAGCGGAGCATGTTGCGTTACCACAGTTTTGGTGCATTTGGCGCACTTGGGGAGCCTTTAACATGTAATGGCAACACAAACACGATGCACATTTGCAGCATTTCTGAAACGCTTGGCGAAGCGTGCATTTTCTGTGCAGTTTGCCATATGTCTGGAAACACACAGATGTGAATGGAGCCTCATTCTTCTTGTGTAAACACACCAATTTCACTTTCAGGGCCCCACTCACACCTAGAGTCGTGGGAGCACATGTTTATTGGCTCGTTTCTCCAGTGACACACATAAGGCAGCCCGTTAATTGTAATGGGCTGCACTACACCTGGCAAAGTAGCTCATGGGACATTTTTGCACATTTTTTACTGCATTTGCCACCTGTTATTTCATGTGGCAAAATGTGTGTTTGCTTCTGTGTTTGGTGTGCCGTTAACAATTAATGACACTGAAAGTACAACTAGGTAATTTTAGGCGTATAAATGTGGCCATACACTATACGATCTGATTGTACAATCTCTGCTTAATCTCCTTTAGCTTTAACAAAACTATATAATAATAGGACACACCATCAATCCCAATCACTCTGTATCCAATCAGGCAGGCTTTTGCACTACATCAGGGGTGGCCCATGGGCTGCATGTGGCCCCAGGGAGTTTAGCATGCACTGTGAGCCCATCTAAGGGGCGCTGGGGAAGCCAGGCAAATCCACGCATGCAGAAATGCTGGGGGTGCTGTGAAAACTTAGTTGATGGGTGAAGGTGTGCGAATGGGGTCAGCTGGTAAACTTCTTCCTGGGTCTTACTGGCTAGTCTGTCCTGTCTGTATGCAAGGGAGTTTCTAAAGTTATCTGCAAAATATAGCCATGGATAAGGTAGGCCTTGTTTTCAAAATCAAAGAAAATTTGTAAAATTTTGTGCAACCAGAGTACATTAATGATATATTGGTACATAAGGGAGATGGATTTTAGAGAGAAAAAAAAGGTGAACTTAGCCTTTAAAGCCTATTTGCGCCTTTAAATACACCTTAACCACTTCCCGCCCGCCCTATGGCGGATTGGGTCCGGGAAGTGGTTCTGTTATCCTGACTGGACGTCATATGACGTCCAGCAGGATAACATGCCGCAGTGCGCCCCCGGGGACGCGCATCGCGGCGATCGGTGGAGCGGTGTGTCAGTCTCCACCGATCTTGGTAAAGAGCCTCCGGTGGAGGCTCTTTACCACGTGATCAGCCGTGTTCAATCACGGCTGATCACGCTGTCAATAGGAAGAGCCGTTGATCGGCTCTTCCTCACTCGCGTCTGACAGACGCGAGTAGAGGAGAGCCGATCAGCGGCTCTCCTGGCAGGGGGGGTCTGCGCTGATTGTTTATCAGCGCAGCCCCCCCGCAGATCACCACACTGGACCACCAGGGATCGCCACTAGGACCACCAGGGAAGGGGCAACATGTGGATGGCCAGGTATGTACCCCATGGCCATCCACATGTGCCCAGTGTGCCAAATCTGTGCCAATCAGTGCCCACAAATGGGCACTGATTGGCACCATTATGTTGCAGTGATGCCCAGCAATGCCACCCTTAGGGGCATCACTGCAAACAAGCAGTGCCATCAGTGCCACCCATCAGTGTCCATTCATGCCACCTGTCAGTGCCCATCCATGCCCATCTATCAATGCCCATCCGTGCCCATCTGTGCCAACTATCAGTGCCACCCATAAGTAGCCATCAATGCCACCTACGAGTGCCCATCAGTGCCGCCTATAAGTGCCCATCCGTGCCACCTATGAGTGCCCATCAGTGCCGCATACCAGTGCCACCTATCAGTGCCCATCAGTGCCACCTATCAATGCCTATCAGTGCCGCCTATCAGTGCCCATCATCAGTGCCCGTCAGTGCCACCTCATCAGTGCCACCTCATTGGTGCCACCTCATCAGTGCCCATCAGTGCAGCCATATCAGTGCCCGTCATTGAAGAAGAAAACGTACTTATTTACAAAAAGTTTTAACAGAAACAAACAAAAACTTGCTCAAATACCACCAAAAGAAAGCTCTATTTGTGGGAACAAAATGATAAAAAATTTGTTTGGGTACAGTGTAGCACGACCGCGCAATTGTCATTCAAATTGCGACAGCGCTGAAAGCTGAAAATTGGCCTGGGCGGGAAGGTGTCTAAGTGCCTGGTATTGAAGTGGTTAAAGAGGAACTGCAGTTTGCTCACATAATTTGTAAAAAAAACATCTTTGCCATTCTGAAGCTTCCCTCCAACCACTTTGCATGTTATTTTATATATACTGTGATTCTGTACTTGCCAAATATGCTGCAGAAATCTCCCTCCACTGAGTCTGGCTGCAACCATTTTAACTATGGGCAGCTGAAGCTGCTGCCTGTTCACTTCCTGGATTTACACAGACACACAGAGGCACACCTTCAGCTCTGCAGCTGTCATTGACCCTCTTATGACTCATCCCCCCTCTCTTCCTGGCAAACTCTCACAAGAATGAGAGAGAGAGCTGTGCATGATGTCATAAGCCTAGGCTTATTACCAGACAAGAAACAGGAAATGGGCTGTATAAGGTATTTACTGGCAGAAAAAAATGTTTTACTATCCAAAGTTAAAACAGCAAGGGCAGAAGATTTAATAGATAGAAAGATGAAAAAATGACTGAAGTTCCGCTTTAAAGTGATTCTGCATTCACTGCATTAAGGGAAAAAATGTCCACATCCCTAAATACTTACCTGAGTCCTATCTTGATCCAGTGCTCTCCTGTCTGCAGCAGTGCTGCTGTCTCTTCCTACCTCACAGGACTTACTGAGAGCAGTGGGAGCCATAGGCTCTGGCTGCTGTCAGTCAAATCCTGTCAGTAGGGAGTAGGGGGTGGGATCCAGCTGCACTGTGTGTTTCCATGGGTGCACACAACCCAGCTAAGAAGTGCTCCTGTATAAGTACCCCCTCAGCAAACAGCTTGAGGGGGAACTTGTAGAAGCAGAAGATTGGAGAGCGCCAGCGGGTACCCCAGAAAAGAAGGTAATGCCATTGCACAGAGCAGGTATGTATAACCTGTTTGTTTTTTTAAGAAATAAAAAAGACTTTATAACAACTTTCATTTTGTCTTCCACATTGGCTTTATGGTATTTTGTCAAATGGCAAACTTTTAGCTAATTGTCCTGGTTTTGCACCAGAATTTTTTATTTAGTATATTCCTGTGCACACATAGGGGATTATTTGCTAAAGATAAATAGGCTGTTTACTTTTCAAGATGTTATTGTAGCCGTATTAGTGCAATTGTGACAGAAAATTGAGTACTGTCGGTGATACTTTTTTTTATTTGCACTAACATACAATTTTTCAGGACAAGCTTTCGGGGTATGTCCCCTTCTTCAAGGTCAAAATTAAAAATTTGTCAATCAGTACTGTTTGGACCTTGAAGAAGGGGACATACCCCGAAAGCTTGTCCTGAAAAATTGTATGTTAGTGCAAATAAAAAAAAGTATCACGGACAGTACTCAATTTTCTCTACTTTTCAAGAGAAATTGTACTTTTGCAAGGGCACTTAGCTTAATGAATGTGGGGAAGCTGTACATCCATCATCTAAACAAATGCACTCAAAAATACTGTTTATTTTATTTTTCTTTCATGTGATTGAGTATTCCTTGCAAATTGAATATTTACCACATTCACTAAGCTCAGGAAAAATTCCATTCCCTTGCAGAGTGAACAGCCTATTTGCCTTCAGTAAATGAACCCCAAAGCCTTGTGGTTGAGGAAAAAATGCAACATTATTTTCATAAGAGTGCAAACCTTTCCTGTGTAGAAGATGTCCTCCCTCTTGACTGTACCATCAGCAATCTTTGCACGAATGGCGCTTCCAATCTGGACCTCATTGCCATAGATGTAGGCACAGTCGATGTGTCGGTAGCCCAGTTCAATGGCAACTTTTGTGGCTTCCTCACCAGTGCTCTTAGGCACCTAAAAGGCAAAAGCAAGAAAATGCTAAATAAGCCTGAGAGGATAAGTGCCTGCACTGGCTGCTGGAATTAGGAGCACCACAGAGGTGCCTGACACAACAGTGGGGTTGATTTACTTAAACTGGAGGGTGCAAAATCTGGTGAAGCTCTGTATAGAAACCAATCAGCTTCCAGTTTTTTTTTTGTCAACGCTGATTGTCTACTATGTACAGCTGCACCAGATTTTGCACTCTCTCGTTTTAGTAAATTAACCCCATTGCATCTAAAGTAATTGCTTGCACAGTAAAAGAAGGAAACCAGTGGTCACCACAGCTGTTTCAAAACAGATTTTAATTACCTGATGTATCTTTTTTCTAGGTACAATATTTAATATAACAATTTTTTTAAAGTTTTACAATTGCATTTAAGCCATTTGTCGCAACAAAGTGCCTTTTTCCTATAGATTTACTTGTAGAAAAGAACATGCACCTGTCTCACGTATTCATCCTTCACTTGACCTGCTGCATACAGTCTACCTTATCATGAAAGGCGTTCTTAGAGCCCAGTTGAAGTCAGGAAAAATAGATATACATTTAGATAGACTTTGTACTAACAGCTTCATAGTTATATCTATACTGGTAATACAATTTTGCACTGCAACTAAATATGATATCACAAGGACAGATGCAGAGAAATCTTCAACTAGGACACAGACAGTAATATAAAAAACATTTTTTATTGTAGAGTACTGTAGGGGAAGCCTTGAACCCCTTGTCAGTTTAACCTGGGCTGTAGCTAACAATGGCTTTAGAACTTGTTCTTTTGTTGCTGCCGTATTATCCTTCTGCACTATGAAGAACACTTACAGCCGTAGTTTTCACTTGCACAAATAGTCTAAGTATTATAATAATAAAAGATAACAAAATATTTTACTACTTACATCAGGAGAGGCATAGGTGCCCAGTCCTAGGATCGGTATGGTGTTGCCATCATTAAGGGGAAGACGGGTGTCCTTGGTGAGAGCCATGCTGCTTTGCCAGGGAGTGTAAAAGGTTGCGTCTCTTCACCTTCCTATATAGCCATTGCTTCATACATTATTAGATAACACATGAAGGTGTGGCTACAACAGACATGCTCAACCTTGTCCGAGACTGTAGAGCAAACAGAGGAAATTAACCTTAAAGTTGTTCTAAAGGCTGAAGGTTTTTTTACCTTCATGCATTCTATGCATGAAGGTAAAGAACGTTCAGTATTAAGCTCCCCCTTCCAGCCACCCTAATACTTACCTAAGTTCGATTTTGATCCAGTGATTTGCACGAGATCAGCTGCTCTACCGGCTCTTTGCCTCCTCATTGGCTTAGAGACAGCAGTGGGAGCCATTGGCTCCCGCTGCTGTTATTCACAGCCAGTGAGGAGGGGGCAGGGCAGAGCCCAGTTCTGTGTGTTTTATGGACACACAGAGTTGGGCTCAGGAGCAAGTACGCCCATGTGCCCCCATAGCAAACGGCTTGCTATGGGGGTACTAAGCAGGAGGTAGGAGCCTAGAGACCTGGCAGGGGGCCTAAGAAGAGGAGGATCGGGTCTGCTGTGTGCCAAACCATTGCACAGTGCAGGTAAGTATAATTGTTTTTTAAATTGTCTTTAATATCACTTTAGGAAAAAGCTTGAAAAGGGATATTTTATCAAAATGTATTAAGCTGGCCATACACTGTTACATTTCTTTCATTTAGCATGCATTCAGAATACCCAAACAGCTCCTGCATCTGATTTGATGCAGACGTTTTTTGGCCAGCGTTAATGTAGGTACTGTATTTATGTGTCAACTAATGCCCAGTAACTGTGGGGTTAATTGTGTGCAATAGTGAGGTCACTTCCCATTGTGAGGGTATATAGGGTAGTGTCCCCCCAGGGTAGAGTGTCTATTGTCCTAAGGGAAAGCAAAGGAGGCCACACATCTTGCAATGTAATCATTGGTGGAGGAGGGAGTCCACCCACCAGAGTCAAGAAATGTATGGATACAGTCCCATGGGTAAAAAGTGCTTGAGCCAAAGGTACACCGATCATTGTACAGCTTCATCTTTGTACTGCTTCACCATTGTACAGCCTAAACTATTGCCTTAGTCCAGTGGCAGCTGGTGCTCAAAATTTTGGGGGGGGCGCAAACATTTTTTGAAAAAAAATCATTAATTGCAGCCACTGTGCCATCAAACACTGGCACTGTGCCCATCAAACACTGCCACTGTACCCTCAATTGCAGCCACTGTGCCATCAGTTGCAGCCACTGTGCCCTCAAACGCTGCCACTGTGCCCATCAAACGCTGCCACTGTGCCCAAATGCTGCCAGTCTGCCCATCATATGCTGCCAGTGTGCCCATCAAATGCTGCCACTGTGCCCAACAAATGCTGCCACTGTGCCCATCATATTCTGCCACTGTGCCCATCAAACGCTGCCACTGTGCCCTCAAATGCTGCCACTGTGCCATCAACTGCAGCCACTGTGCCCTCAAATGCTGCTACTATGCCATCAACTGCAGCCACTGTGCCCTCAAATGCTGCCACTGTGCCATCAATTGCAGCCACTGTGCTATCAATTGGACTCTCTGTGCCCCGAGTCCACCCTTTTTTTGAAGCCTATTAGAGCCTCTGGCTCTAATCACGTGCTTCAAAAAAATACACCCCTCCCGCCGCCGCAATAGGAATCCATGCGTCCGACGTCCTGAAAGGGGCCGGGCACATGGATAGAGAGGCGGCAGCAGGGATAGGGGGGGCGGCGCCCATGCACCCACAATGCATGGGCCGCCACTGCCTTAGTCTAAGCTACCTAAAAATAGATCCCCAGAGTTAAAAGAAGAAAGCATGGACTAAGGGCCAGCATGACAGGGATTAAATGGGGTTGGCAAAGGTAAAGGGCTTCTGGTCAATGGGAAGCATTCTTTAGCCTAGGTTTCCACTATTGTGACCTTAAAGTAGGGTTGCCACCTGTCGGGGATTCACCCGGACAGTTTGGGTTTGGAATCATGCGTCCGGGTTTCTGAACACCTGAAACCCGGACACATTATTCAGACCGGATTATGGCTTACCATCAGGGTTGCTGGCTGCAGTTGTCTAAGCCAACAGTGTCTGTTTCACTATCTTTCACACTGCCCATTGTGCTCAAAGCCAACACTAACAATTCCCCCCACTCACACTCAGACTGGAGAGGAGAGAGAGCTCGGTCTGCCCACAGTCCAATCACCAGCACTGTGCCTCAGAAAAGGAAAGTGGAGGCCAGAAATTTGAAGTCCAGCAGCCTCAGATACATCTGGTTGACTGCCAAGGGGTGAGTGAGCTCACCATCCATCCCTGTCTGTGCCTGAAGTCTCCCCCCCTTCTCTCTCCTGCCTCTGAGTACAGTAAGGTAAATCCGGATTCTCAGAACACCCCTTACATCAGAGTTCCCCTTTATACCAGGGGCCACACAGTGTTCCCCCCATAAATCAAGGTTCCCAGAACATCCCTTATGTCCAAGTCCCCAGAGCTCCCCCCTTACATCAGAGTCTGCAGAGTCCCCCCCTTACACTGTAAGGGAACTCTGCGAGTTCAGTTGTAAAAGGGGAACTCTGTGGACTCTGATGTAAAGGGGGACTTTTGTGATTAGAAATGCTATTTAATTGCAAAATATATGTATAGTTTTTACTATAAAAAAAAAATTGCTTTGTGCTGCTAAAGTGTTCGGGTTGGACTTGAAGAAAAGGTGGCAACCCTACCTTAAAGTGGATGTAAACCCAATGTCATCCTTTCTAAACTACTGCCATAGTGGTTATCTATAAGGATATACATGGCTCCTGCATGTATCTTTACCTGTCAAATGTCTCCCCTCTGTCTGTTATTAGACCCGAAAAACTGCACATTCTGTGGGTGGGTCTGTTGTGTGGAGCTCGGTGGGTGGAGTCGTGATGTCAGTAGACTCCCCGCCCACCTCTACACTCCCCTTGTCAATATGCATTTTCTCCTGTGTATTTCTTACACTGAACTTCTGCTATGATCTCTAACATCCAGTGTAAAGACAGCAGTGGCGGCCCGTCCATAGGGGGCGCCCGGGCGCCGCACCCCCCCCCCCCCCCCCCCCTCCAGGCAGCAAAAAAAAAAAAAAAAAAAATTTTTATTACCGGCCCTTTAAAAACAAAAAAAAGGAAAAAAAAGGTCCTTAAATGCACTGTGTTCGGACGCCGGACACAGTGCGACGCCGGACACAGTGCACTTATAGGAAGCGCCACGTCTATGCGAGATTAATCACGAGATTGCAGACGTGCCGCTGCATTTGCGGGCGTTTAGCCCGCCTTGTGGCGTTTTCTGTAGCGCCAAGTAGCTTCCGCCCGCCCATAGTATTAGATACTACAGGCGCCGGGCGGAAGCTACACGCCACTTCAGATTTGATTGACATCTGCCCTGAGTCAGATGTCACTTCCTGATTCTCTCTCTCATTGCGCCCGAGAGAGGAAACAGGAAGAATGCTGCTGCATGTGTGAGGAGGAGGACACCGCAGGAGACCGAAGGTAAGTACCGCTGGGACTCTGATGGGGACACCTGCTGTGGGGGGACTCTGATGGGGACACCTGCTGTGGGGGGGCTCTGATAGGGACACCTGCTGTGGGGGGGCTCTGATGGGGGGACACCTGCTGTGGGGGGCTCTGATGGGCGACTCCTGTTTTGGGGGGACTCTGATGGGGACACCTGCTGTGGTGGGGCTCTGATGGGGGACACCTGCTGTGGGGGGCTCTGATGGGCGACTCCTGTTTTGGGGGGACTCTGATGGGGACACCTGCTGTGGGGGGGACTCTGATGGGGACACCTGCTGTGGGGGGGACTCTGATTGAGACACCTGCTTTGGGGGACACCTGCTGTGGGGGGCTCTGATGGGGGACACCTGCTGTGGGGGGCTTTGATAGGGGACACCTGCTGTGGGGGGCTCTGGTGGGGGGCTCTGATAGGGGACTCTGATGGGCACACCTGCTGTGGGGGAGCTCTGATGGGGACACCTGCTGTGGGGGGACTCTGATGGGGACACCTGCTGTAGGGGGACTCTGATGGGGACACCTGCTGTGGGGGGACTCTGATGGGGACACCTGCTGTGGGGGGACTCTGATGGAGACAACTGCTGTAGGGGACACCTGCTGTGAGGGGGCTCTGATGGGGGACACCTGCTGTGAGGGGGCTCTGATGGGGACACCTGCTGTGGGGGGGCTCTGATGGGGGACACCTGCTGTGGGGGGGCTCTGATGGGGGACACCTGCTGTGGGGGACTCTGATGGGGACACCTGCTGTGGGGGGGCTCTGATGGGGACACCTGCTGTGGGGGGCTCTGATGGGGACACCTGCTGTTGGGGGGCTCTGATGGGGACACCTGCTGTGGGGGGCTCTGATGGGGGACACCTGCTGTGGGGAGGCTCTGATGGGGGACACCTGCTGTGGGGGGCTCTGATGGGCGACTCCTGTTTTGGGGGGACTCTGATGGGGACACCTGCGGTGGGGGGACTCTGATGGGGACACTTGCTGTGGGGGGACTCTGATTGAGACACCTGCTGTGGGGAACACCTGCTGTGGGGGGCTCTGATGGGGAACACCTGCTGTGGGGGGACTCTGATGGTGGACACCTGCTGTGGGGGGCTCTGATGGGGACACCTGCTGTTGGGGGGCTCTGATGGGGACACCTGCTGTGGGGGGCTCTGATGGGGGACACCTGCTGTGGGGGGCTCTGATGGGTGACTCCTGTTTTGGGGGGACTCTGATGGGGACACCTGCTGTGGGGGGACTCTGATGGGGACACCTGCTGTGGGGGGACTCTGATTGAGACACCTGCTGTGGGGGACACCTGCTGTAGGGGGCTCTGATGGGGAACACCTGCTGTAGGGGGCTCTGATGGGGGACACCTGCTGTGGGGGACACCTGCTGTGGGGGGCTCTGATGGGGAACACCTGCTGTGGGGGGACTCTGATGGTGGACACCTGCTGTGGGGGGCTCTGATGGGGACACCTGCTGTTGGGGGGCTCTGATGGGGACACCTGCTGTGGGGGGCTCTGATGGGGGACACCTGCTGTGGGGGACTCTGATGGGTGACTCCTGTTTTGGGGGGACTCTGATGGGGACACCTGCTGTGGGGGGACTCTGATGGGGACACCTGCTGTGGGGGGACTCTGATTGAGACACCTGCTGTGGGGGACACCTGCTGTGGCGGGTTCTGATGGGGAACACCTGCTGTAGGGGGCTCTGATGGGGACACCTGGTGTGGGGGGACTCTGATGGGGGACACCTGCTGTGGGGGGCTCTGATGGGGGACACCTGCTGTGGGGGGCTCTGGTGGGGGACTCTGATGGGGGACACCTGCTGTGGGGGGACTTTGATGGGGACACCTGCTGTGGGGGGACTCTGATGGGGACACCTGCTGTGGGGGGACTCTGATGGAGACACCCTGCTGTGGGGGGCTCTAAAGGGGACACCTGCTGTTGGGGGCTCTGATGGGGGACACCTGCTGTTGGGGGCTCTGATGGGGGACACCTGCTGTGGGGGGACACTGATGGCAACTCTGATGTAAGGGGACAGAGGCTGTATTTGGGGGGGGACAGAGGCTGTATTTGGGGGGGGGACAGAGGCTGTATTTGGGGGGGCAGAGGCTGCATTTTGGGGGGGACAGAGGCTGTATTTGGGGGGGGGGGCAGAGGCTGCATTTGGGGGGGGCAGAGGCTGCATTTTTGGGGGGCAGAGGCTGCATTTGGGGGGGGCAGAGGCTGCATTTGGGGGGGACAGAGGCTGCATTTGGGGGAACAGAGGCTGCATTTAATGGGACACAGGCATGCTGCATTTGGGGGGGACAGAGGCTGCATTTGGGGGGGACAGAGGCTGCATTTGGGGGGGCAGAGGCTTCATTTGGAGGGGGGGACACAGGCATGCTGCATTTGGGGGGGGACAGAGGCTGCATTTGGGGGGACAGAGGCTGCATTTGGGGGAACAGAAGCTGCATTTAATGGGACACAGGCATGCTGCATTTGGGGGGGGACAGAGGCTGCATTTTGGAGAATAGAGGCTGCATTTAATGGGAACAGAGGCTGCATTTAATGGGACACAGGCATGCTGCATGTAATGGGACACAGGCATGCTGCATTTGGGGGGGGGCAGAGGCTGCATTGGGGGGGGCAGAGGCTGCATTTGGGGAGACAGAGGCTGCATTTGGGGAGACAGAGGCTGCATTTTATGTGACAGAGGCTGCATTTGATGTGACACAGGCTGCATGTAAGGACGGACTGCTGGGGACACCTGATGGCATCTGGTGGCAGGCGACGTGGCTAGTGACACACTCGGGGCTCCCACTGATTCTGCATTATGGTGAGTTGAATGATTTCATTTTATATTACAATGTAATAATAGTAATAATGCGCTTCAATCATCCTTACACCATAACAACCATGGTACCGGGATGATTGAAGCGCTAACACCAGGTGTTTGGAGTATCTTTATCTGCTGATTGTTAAACTTTGTAGAATACACATTTCTATTGTTGTGTAGGATCTAGGCCTGCTGTCCCTCTCTCCCTCTCCCTGCATCCCTCGTTCATCTCAGACGCTAACCACACCACCTTAGAGCCACGCCCACTATTTTGCTGAAACCACGCCCATTTTCACCAAGTGGGAGGGGTCAAAAAGGAAGGGCGGGGTCTGGCGCCCCCCCATCCTAAAACTTCACCAGCCGCCACTGAAAGACAGGAAAGTAACCACATGACTTCAGCATGCCAAATCATGCTGAAGTGTGGAACATCAATCCTTGAAGAGCTGCTGAAGAAAGGAGTGGGGGAGGGAATTAAAAAATAATGCATGTCTTTGGCTAGTGCACAAGATATGTAAATCACCTGTCACTCACAGCAAGGGGGAGGATTTGACAAAGTTTTTCTCTGTTTGTCAAGTTTTATCACACTGAACAATAAAAGAGGATTGCTCACAGCTGGATTAACTCTTTGTGGTAAGACTGGGCTCAAATGATAGGAAATCTTATATTCTACATTATGACATAAAAAAAAAAAAAAAAATTCGGGTTTACATCCACTTTAAAGTCGTGTGATTTTGCCACGATTTTTTACCACAATTTTGATGCGACTTGCAGCAATGCCTGTGTATTCTTGAGGTCTATGGATCTCAAATCGCATCAAAGTCAGACCAAAGTGGTGCAGGGACTACTTTAAAGTCGCTGCGACTTGAAGTTGCACAGATATGAACGGTACTCATTGGAAATCATGGGGTACGACTTGTCATGCAACTTTACAGTCCCAAGTCACAGGACAAGTTGCACAAGTGGAAACGGAGCCTTAACATACTCAGGTGATTGGTGGGGAGGACTGGAGAAGGTGGGGCTGCAGTAAGGGGATCTGTAGGAGGGTCTTGGAAGTCATCAGTTAGAGGAGAGAGTGCTTGGGACAACGGTCCGCCCTCCTGCCATTATTAAGTTGGATTGCAAGTTCTAAATAGTTGAGGATTAGGGTTTTTGAAGTTTTTGTTGTGGCAGCCGATGGGGTACAAGGTCCTGCAAGGTTTTTTTGAGTATAAAGAATATGAACATTGGTAGGGACCTGTCCTAGGTACGGTTCCCATTATTATGGCTAGTGGTACCTGTGTGTAGTTGTTTGTCTCCGAGTTGGTGTTTGTTGTGGCTGGAGGCCTAAAAATTTTCAATGGTCATGCAGGTACGAGTAGTTAATGCCCACAGAGACTCCTATTTTTTTCAGAATGTACTGGATGATCATATGTTGCATATGACATATGTCAATATGTTTATAAGTTATTTATAATTGGTTAATAAATGGCTGCTATGGCCATTGTACTCCTACTTGAGTCTCGTGTGGTTATGCTTGTAAAAAGGTTAGTGGAAGAGTGGTGGTCAAGCAGTTTGGCAGAGCAAAGCATCTTTTATACCCTAGTCAAGGGATTGCCATATTTACCATTGTTCACACCACAGAGAAGTTGAATATCTTGTGTTCAACTTCTGTTGCATGTATTGTTCAGGACTTAATGGCATATGTGAAAGTACATCCGCATTTCTCTTTCCTGGACGATACTTGATGGTGAAATTAAAGTCAGCTAATTCTGCAACCCATCGATGGCCTGTTGCGTTTAGTTTAGCTGTAGTGAGGACATAAGTTAGGGGGTTATTGTCAGTATATACTACAAAAGATGGACAGTCTCGGTAGGTAGTCTCGGAACCTATCACATATGGCCCACTTTATCGCTAGGAACTCTAGTTTTCCTGAATGAATGTGATAGTTCTTCTCGGCAGGTGTGAGAGTTCTAGACCCGTAAGCAATTACCTTTAAATGTAACTTTTCCTCTTGCTCTTGGTGCAACACAGCTCCTAATCCTTCTTGTGAGGCATCACAGTGCAGAACAAAGGATTTGCTGTAGTCTGGGTAACCCATCACTGGAGGATGAGTTAACACCTCAATAAGCCGGTTCAGCACTACCTGGTGGTGGTCACTCCAGACTATAGACTGATGGGATGGTAGTTGACCTCTTAGCTTTGGTTATGGCTTCTTCTTCTTCCTGGACTGGCTAGTCGGGGGTGATGTGGCGGATGTTGTATCCGCTGACAGTAATTCATAGAGGGGTTTTGCAATTCTGGAAAAGTTTTGGACAGAAGCGCAATATTAGGAAATGAATCCTAGTAGTTTCCTCAGTTCTCCAACTGTCTTTGGCTGGTTGTTCTTCAAGGCCAGCACAGGCGCAGCGTCTGCTGGATCCATGGAATGGCCATCTTTGGACATAATCTTGCCCAAAAATCTGACTTTGTTTCGGAAGAGTTCACACTTCCTAGCTGTTAACTTGACTCTATGTTACTGATACCGTTGCAGTACCAAACGAACATGCTCCACTTGTTCTTGGAATGATCTGCTGTGAACCAGGTTGTCATCTAGGTATGGCAGACAGATCTCATCCTTCAGTCCCATTAAACAGGTTTCCATGCTGTGTTGAAATTCAACTGGTGCAGAGCTAAGGCCATAGGGTATTCGGATCCACTCATACAGACCCCTAGGTGTGATGAAGGCAGTCATTGGTCGATTGGATTCTTACACGAATCCTTGATGGTAGGATTTCCCTTGGTCTAACACCGAAAACCGTGAACTTCCTCCTAAGCTGTCCAGCATGTCTTGGATCCTAGGAATTGGATGGCTGTCAGGGATGGACTTCTGGTTCAATTCTCTGTAGTCGCAAAACAGTCTTAAACTACCATCCTTCTTCTTTCTTACACACACACACAATGGGTGATGAGTATGAAGATTTTGACTCTGCAATCCATCCGCTGTTCAGCAGATCCTGCAGGTACTCTTTCACTTCTTGGTGCAGTGGTTTTGGTACAGATATGTGAGTTCTCCTAACAGGTGTGTTGTCTATGAGGTGAAGTTGCAATTGTAGTGAAGGAATACATCCCACATCAGAGTCATCTTTGGCGAAAGCTTTGCAATCCTCCCTCAACCTCGTCTTGACTACCTGTTGATCCTCCTCCGGTAGGTGTTCGATAGGCACTGGTGGATCCCAATGTTCCCGATTTGCATTGCTTACCGGTGATTGACTCGTGTTTAGATTATCCACTCGACCTTCTGGTCCTGGTCTAGATGTCTGTGGCCGATGAGTTACTGAGTGAGTGGCCACACTCACTGATTGCTTCAGTTTCACCTGAGCTGGGTATGTTGCCTTTTATGGGCTCAAGGCACCCCATCCTAGTCTGACCTGGTGAAATAATGTCCCGCTTAGTTGTGTTCCAAACCGGGATGGATAGTTTGGAAAATTGGCCCTTTTGGAGTGATACTAATGTCCCACCGATATACAGTCCATCAGGCAAATGATGTACCTCATCAGGTGTAAACAAAACTGTCTGATCTTGCAATGCTGGTTTGGCGTGAGGCCTACACCTGAGATACGTCACAGTGTATGCTGGAATTCTTTGGCTCTTAGTACCAGTCTTTAATGTAGTACCACCGGTTTCCCTGAAATTGGCTTGTAGTAGATTTACAAGGATCTCTGTTTTGGTGGTCGACAGTTCAAATGCTGTCCCTAGTACGTCCACAAAACCTGTAATGGCTTCCTTTCTCTTGGCAGCTGTCTCCTTGAAGAGTTCTTCAATGACATTATAACCGATGATGGGCTTTTCAGCTACTTTCTTATCCTCCAAAAGCATAAGGGGCATTATTAGCTGTCGGGTGGTGTTACTTCCCGCTGTTAGCTGGAAAACTACCTCAATCCACTCGGAGAAGGGAATCTCAGTCTCATTAGCTGCTTTTCCTAGGAGGACTCCTGGCCCAAGCAATTCTTCAAAAGATCAGAGTACTGTATGTGGCAGAATCTGCTGTCTCTGGCTCTCATTGATGATGCTAACCTGAGAGCCGGTATCGCATAGGGCCTGGACAAGAGTATTGTCTATTTCACAGTTTACAAGACACCTTTATCCAACGAGACTCAGCAACTTGCTGTTGTGTCTCATGGTAACCCTGTCCATGTGAGTTGGTACTTCCTCAGCCACCCAGTAGAATCTTTTGTTATGGTGGTTGGGTATCCTTTGAAAGGGATCTGGGTTCACCCTTCCAGCCATGGCACTGGTGGTGGTTAGAGAGCTTGTTAATTTGCTACCGACAAGAGTTGCACTTTGGGACACAGGGTTGGTTCTAGCACAGGTTACTGTCGGTCCCTGAACAGCAACCCTCTCCCATTTAACTGGTTGAGTCTGGTCGTTTTTCAGTATCTAGCTAAATGTCCAGATTGACCACAGTTGATGCAATGCTCACAGCCAGTTCTCTGACCAGTTCTTTTGCAAGCTTGACAAAATCCATTGCTCATGCCCACTGTTAGCTGAGGCCCTCTGCATTCACAATCTCGCCAAGTTCTCGAACCTTGGGGGAGTGTTTTCATCTCTATCATCTCTTTTTGCATCTGGAGCATCAGCTTTTCCAGTTTAGAGTTGCTCTTTGACAGCTGTTGGATGGTTGGGCTACTTGCTTGTGGTGGGGACCAAGATATTGTGTCGGCGGTCGTTGTCAGGACATCTGGTCCCTGAGGACACTGTAAGACATTGGACTGATGCTCTTTCCCTTTCATTGAATTGCTGGGCTGAGCTTTCTTTTGCTTCTGTTCCCTTTCCATCTCCATATTAGTGGCTTACTTCGTTTTCTCTATGAGCACCTCATCTGGAATGGAAGGATCATCTACATACTGCTTTAATTGGAACTTGATGTGGTCACTTCTAAGTCTAGTACCCACTGACCTTAAGAATTTCTTTTGTATCAGCTCAGTCCCGAAGTGTTCATCCGAGCTTTCTCCTTGTGAGACAAACAACAGGCGGTCCTTCAACTCAATAGCTCTGAACAGGAAATTCTGAGGCGTTTCCTTACTATTCTGTGAGATGTTTATCAGTTTTTGGTACAGTTCGGAAGCATTTTCCTCCTTGTAATGGCTTTTAAGGATTCTCCTAAGTTGCACTAGGGTCGGTCCATTCTTCATTTCCAGCATACCTCTGAGACTTAGGCCAGGACTAATGGCTTTAACCACAGCTTCCACAATCTCAGACTCGGGATACCCTTTTTGTAGTCCCATGTCGATCTGGTGCATAAGGTTTGTATAGGACAGCTTGTCTTTTTGTTGCTTTTCACCTATCTGACCAGCAATCTTAAAGTCCTTCCTGATTATCACTTCTGGCAAGTTACCATGGTGAAGTCTCTGAGCAACTGGTACTTACTTAGCTCTTTTATCTGTTCCTCGATCATTCTGCAGGTTTCCTGGAACTTCTCCTGCATAGTGTGGTATTGTCGTTTCAAATCGGCTAATTGCTGTTCCGGTTGGGTGTCCTTCTCACTGATGTTTGATGCTTCAGCATTGTCCCTCTTCCTCTTTAGCTCACCGATGAATCTCTTACTTGCTTAGAGAAATTGTGTCACCGCCTCTTCACTTTCAGTCTCGACCAGTTCATCTATCACCCCGTTGACTATTCGCATGTAGTGGCGCCGGGTTTTTCCTTTTGCCATAAATGCTTCGGAGGCCTTGATAAACTGGCAAATCTCAATCACTGTCATGTGAATCAGGTGCCCACTGATTTAGTCTTGCAACTTTTTAAAAACTGTGTGCGATTCCCGTGCAGTAACAGTTAATACTTTAATCTTATCTCAGCTTCACCACAGACAGCGTAACTGCTCTTTTCCACTTTCATGACGTTTTTTCATTTTTCTAAAGGGCCCCACATTGGGCGCCAATTTTGTTGCACATATGCTGAAAGTATGATCAATAATTCCAATGTGCGAAGGGAGCGGGTTGGGTGAAATCAGAACTGTTTTTATTGAAAAGTTTCTGCAATGAGACAAACACATGACCTTCAGACTGATAGACCGGGTAGCAACTGCTATATTCTGTTCCTACATAATAATACACATCTATATCTATTATAATAACATTCTCATATACAGAAATAGCGTCCTCATCAACAGCGACAGCAACCTTTACTGATCACAGGGATGTCAATTAAACCAACTTTGCCCTGTTTATAGCCTTAAATATGCTCCCTCTTACCTGCAATGACACAAACACATGACCTTCAGACTGATTGACTGGGTAGCAACTGCTATTCCGTTCCCACCAGAAACAAAGGTCAGTCTTTTTGGTTCCCCCTGCTATTGGCAATGGTTTAATTAGAATGTGCTCTATGTCATTCAGGCTTTAAACTCTATGCTGCCACCTACTGGTGATTTAATAGCAATGCCATGAGTTTTACTTTCTCCATGACAGAACTATAATCCTTTTTTATGGGGTACCTGATTTTGACATCCCTTACACCTGGACCACAGAAGCAAGGCCTTGCATTTGTATGGTGTTCCCCTTACAAACCCATTGGTTGGATCAAGATACGTATGCTGTGTAGAAGATCTGGTGGAGCATATCTAGTGTTCTGCACTGTTAATCTCAAATTGGCTCTGTAGTCTGGTATGAACAAACCAAGGTCTGTTTAACAAATGGTCATCTGTGGGTGTTAACTCACACATTACTTAATTAATCAATATAATCACACACATAGGTTGGACTTGATGGACTTTTTTTAAACCTCACCTACTATGTAACTATGTAGTGGGGCGGTTAGCATGTATAGCACAGTCCCCCCATGCCACCAAGCAGTGGTGTCCATTTGCTAGCCTCCCACCTACATTATGCTATTGAGTTCATAAGTTCCAGCACGCTTCTTCCACAAAAGTCAAAGAGCAAGCCCATGCACTGAGCGAATTTCAATGGATTCATCAGGTCCAACCGAAATTTGCTCAGTGTATAGCCAGCTTTAGTCGAGTCGGATTTAGACCTTTGAGGGCCTGGAACACTTCAGGTTCAGTGGGACCCTCATAAACAGGAATTAAAATACCAAATCATCGCATATACACATCCATGTGTGTTTATTGTATGTCATTGGAATTGACAAGTTATACATACAAGAAGGGTTACTTGAGTTTTATATCAAAAGTATATACATAGATAAATGTAAATACATGTCAGCAAAACTCCAAGTAAATTTTAAAATAAGGCAGATTACAAAGAAGATGGCTATGCTGCTATGTGCTGTTTACTTTTAATAGATAACAATGGCTGACACCACAATTGACACAACAAAATTAGTCTCTCACTCTGTCAATGCTAAATCTGTTAAAAACTAGTACGATATACCAGTCCTGAATAAATACTGTTACAGATGAGTGCAGCCAAGGTATGGCTTACCCATGTAAATATTAATAAAACAAACAAATGTTTATTTTTTGTATTTTAGATAGAGGGGGCTCCTTCTGGCAGAGGGCCAAGGGCAGGTGACCCTTTTGTCCCCTTATAAATCCAGCACTGGTGTTCATGCACTTGTAAAAACAGAAAGATGTAGTGTTTGTTTGATACTTCTTAATTTACACTTACTGTTCATTTTTCAGGACAAGAACTGCAAATTTCTTCCAGTTCAAGCAGCAAGTAAACATAAACTAAGGCTGGCCATTTCCACGCCATCAGAATACAATGATTACTGCTGGTGGTTATAGATGTCGGCAGTGATCGAATAAAAAGGTTTTCCTGAAGTCGATCAGATCAACTTCAAGTTATATTAACCACTTGCTTACTGGGCACTTAAACCCCCCTCCTGCCCAGACCAATTTTGAACTTTCAGCGCTGTCGCACTTTGAATGACAATTGCGCGGTCATACAACACTGTACCCAAATGAAATTTTTATCATTTTTTTCCCACAAATAGAGCTTTCTTTTGGTGGTATTTAATCACAGCTGGGGTTTTTATTTTTTGCTAAACAAACAAAAAAAGATGGAAATTTTTGAAAAAAAAAAAAAAATCATGTTTAATAGTTTGTTATAAAATTTTGCAAACAGGTAATTTTTCTCCTTTATTGATATGCGCTGATGAGGCGCAACTGGTGGGCACTGATAGGCTGCACTGATGGGCACGGATAGGCACAGATAAGGCGGCACTGATAGGCACAGTTAAGGCGGCACTGATAGGCACAGTTAAGGCGGCACTGATGGGGACAGGTAAGGCGGTACTGATGGGCGCAGATAAGGCAGCACTGATGGCCACGGATGGGCAGCACGGATGGGCGGCACGGATGGGTGGCACAGATGGGTGGCACGGATGGGTGGCACGGATAGGTGGCACAGATGGGCACTGATAGGTACCACTGATGGGGGGCACTGATGGGCGGCACTGATGGGGGCACTGATGGGTGGCACTGATGGGCAGTGATGGGCGGCACTGATGGACACTTATGGGCACTGGTAGGTGACACTGATGGGCACTGATAGGTTGCACTGATGTGGGTGCTGATGGGTGGCACTGATGTGGGTGCTGATGGGTGGCGCTGATGGGTGGCACTGTGGGCACTGATGGGTGGCACTGTGGGCACTGATGGGTGGCGCTGATTGATGGCACTGTGGGCACTGATGGGTGACGCTGGTGGGTACTGGTAGGCAGCACTGCTGCCTATTGCTTTGTGTCAGAAGATCGCCGGTGATCAGGTTTTTTTTTTCCTCCTCACGCTGTCAGCGCGAGGAGGAAAAATAGCCGATTACCGGCTCTGTTTACATCACATGTTTAGCTGTCATTGGCTGACAGCTGATCATGTGGTAAGGGGTCGGGACCAACCCCTTACTCTGATCTGTGATCAGGCCGCTCGTGCACGGGACGACGTCAATAGACGTAGTCCCGGCAATTTAGATCCGCGCTGTTGCCGTCATTTGGCAATGGCCCGGATCTGAAGCGGTTAAAGTTTTTTTTGTTTTTTTTTTATTTTTTTTGTTATACTTACCTGCTCTGCGCAGTGGTTTTGCACAGAGCAGCCACGATCCTCCTTTTTTAGGGTCACCCACTGGTGCTTCTGGTTCATCCCCCTTGACCAGTGCCCCCAAATAGCAAGACTCTTGCTATGGGGGCACTAGTGCACGCTCACTCCTGAGTCCCGCTCTATGCATTTATAAGACACATAGAGCCATGGCTCGGCCCTGCCCCGCTCTCTCCTCATTGGCTCACTGGCTGTGATTGACAGCAGTGGGAGCCAATGGCTCCCGCTGATGTGTCTCAGCTAATGAGAGAGAGACCCGGGACAGCTGAGGCTCCTGTGCACATCGCTAGATCAAGAGGGGGCTCAGGTGAGTAGTAAGGGGGCTGTGGGGAGGAGCAGCACACTAAAAGTATTTTACCTTCATGCATAGACTGCATGAAGGGGAAAACCTTCTGCCTTTACTACTACTTTAAGTACAACTAGCCTGTCCACAGATGGATCAAGATTAGAACAGGCTGAATTTTAATCTGTCTATGGCAAGATTTACCTACTAAAGTTTCACACAAGCCTAAATAGGAACTTCAGTCTTTAAAAAAGTAATAGCAGCTACAAATCCTGTAGATGCTGACTTTTAATAAAGAGACACTTACAGTATCTCACAAAAGTAAGTACACTCCTCACATTTGTGTAAATATTTTATTATATCTTTTCATGTGACAACACTGAAGAAATTACACTTTGCTACAATGTAAAGTAGTGAGTGTACAGCTTGTATAACAGTGTAAAATTGCTGTCCCCTCAAAATAACTCAACACACAGCCATTAATGTCTAAACCGCTGGCAACAAAAGTGAGTACACCCCTAAGTGAAAATGTCTAAATTGGGCCCAAAGTGTCAATATTTGGTGTGGCCACCATTAATTTCCAGCACTGCCTTAACCCTCTTGAGCATGGAGCTCACCAGAGCTTCACAGGTTGCCACTGGTGTCCTCTTCCACTCCTCCATGGCGACATCACTGAGCTGGTGAATGTTAGAGACCTTGTGCTCCTCCACCTTCCGTTTGAGGATGCCCCATAGAGGCTCAATAGGGTTTAGGTCTGGAGACATGTTTGGCCAGTCCATCACTTTTACCCTCAGCTTCTTTAGCAAGGCAGTGTTCACCTTGGAGGTGTGTTTGGGGTCATTATCATGTTGGAATACTGTCCTGCGGCCCAGTCTCCGAAGGGAGGGGATCATGCTCTGCTTCAGTATGTTACAGTACATGTTGGCATTCATGGTTCCCTCAATGAACTGTAGCTCCCCTGTACTCGTGCAGCCCCAGACCATGACACTCCCACCACCATGCTTGACTGTAGGCAAGACACACTTGTCTTTGGTTGCCTGGTTTCCGCCACACACGCTTGACACCATCTGAACCAAATAAGTTTATCTTGGTCTCATCAGACCACAGGACAGTAATCCATGTCCTTAGTCTGTTTGTCTTCAGCAAACTGTTTGCGGGCTGTCTTGTGCATCATCTTTAGAAGAGGCTTCCTTCTGGGACAACAGCTATGCAGACCAATTTGATGCAGTGTGCAGCATATGGTCTGAGCTTTGACAGGCTGACCCCCCACCCCTTCAACCTCTGCAGCAATGCTGGCAGCACTCATACATCTATTTCCCAAAGACAACCTCTGGATATGATGCTGAGCATGTGCACTCAACTTCTTTGGTCGAACATGGCGAGGCCTGTTCTGAGTGAAACCTGACCTGTTAAACCGCTGTATTTGGCCACTGTGCTGCAGCTCAGTTTCAGGGTCTTGGCAATCTTCTTATATCTTAGGCCAGTGAAGGCGAACCTTGGCACTCCAGATGTCTTGGAAATACATTTCCCATGATGTTCATGCACTCTGCAGTGTAGTTGAGCATCATGGGAAATGTAGTTCCAAAACATCTGGAGTGCCAAGGTTCGCCATCACTGGCTTAGGCCATCTTTTTGTAGAGCAAAAAATATTTTTTTCAGATCCTCAGAGAGTTCTTTGCCATGAGGTGCCATGTTGAAATTCCAGTGACCAGTATGAGAGAGTGAGAGCAATAACACCAAATTTAACAGACGAGTCACATGACACCAGGGAGGGAAAATGGCTACTTGGGCCCAATTTGGACATTTTCACTTAGGGCTGTACTCACTTTTGTTGCCAGCGGTTTAGACATTAATAGCTGTGTGTTATTATTTTGAGGCGACAGCAAATTTACACTGTTATACAAGCTGTACACTCACTACTTTACATTGTAGCAAAGTATCATTTCTTCAGTGTTGTCACATGAAAAGATTTAATAAAATATTTACAAAAAATGTGAGGGGTGTAATTACTTTTGTGAGATACTGTGTCAATCTAAGGATCCAGCGCAGTCTCCACCTGGGCCAGAATGGTGTAAAAACTCTTAGCTGAATTTATTAGGACTGGAGCAGGGTTCTAAATAATAGTAATTCTAAAAATAAAGAATATTATATAATAGTTCTCCAGTTCAGCATAATTCCATCATATTTTAAAAATATTTGAGCCTATTCTAAGTCCCTTGAGGGGTTCTGGACAGTTCTTCACCTTGTTGACAAGTCCTAGAAGCTTTGAAGTGCCTTTTAGCTCTTCATGAAGGATGGAAACTATTGGCTTTGCTATTGTTTAAAGGATATCTAAACACAAGAACAAGAATGTAATATATATAGTGCATATAGTGCATCTTACCATACATTAGATGTTGTGATTGCACTAGTTTGTTCACGCTTAGAAAAGTTTTAGTACAAAAAAAAAAACTGTTGATCTTGTCAGAAATGCAGTGTCCTTATCACCTCCCGTGAGCTGAACTGAAATCATACAAAAATGATTTTCCTTCCAAGATATCTTCTGTAACCTACAGACTCCTGGGCCTCTCATGTAGTGGCAGGGCCACAGAGAGGGGGGGCCCGGCCCGCATCACTTATCAGGGGGGCCAGGCCAGCAGCTTCAGACTTCATGTACGATGTCACTGTTTACAGTCAATCAGTGTACATACCATGACATACTGTTCCCCGCCGTATTTATATTCCCTGCTGGGCTGAGGGGGGCCCGGGGGGGACCCCATCTGTTCACCTATGGAGCTGGGAGACTAGATCGCGGTGGCCGCTGGGGATTTTTTCTCATTTTTGGGCACCCCCGGCGGACTTACAAAAACTTTCCTGTGACATGAGTCACAGCTCTGTAAGTCCCCACTGCTGGCCTGCATACTGGCTGATTCCTTTAGCAAGTAAAGCCTCGTACACACGATCAGATTTTCGGATTAACGTTTCTCAGTTTTTTGTTGCATGCTAGTCTCATGTCGAAAGTGAAGAGGTTACTCACCATAAAAAAGTTCTCGTAAGACAGAATTCAACTTCAGAAGTGACGTAATGTGTATAGTTTTGTATAGTTTTGTATGTATTCTTTCGTTTCTGAGCATGCGTATTCTTGCTCTTATGATTTTTTTCAGACAAAAACCATAGTGGTTAAATGAAAATCGGACGTTGTGTTCGCATAGGATTAAAATGTTATAATCTGCACATCCCGCTTTTGTCGTACGAAAAATCGGAATCAGTTGTCGAAAGCACCATGCTAACTGTCCCAAAATCGGCATTTTTGTATCATGTGTACGGCCTTTAGTGTTGGGGCAATCAGGCAGAAGAAGAGTGCTGGCAGGCTAGGGGCAGCTGGCTGGAGCCTAGAACTGGAAATGATCAGTGCAGGGCAAGCACAGAGATGAGTCCATCAGACAGTCCAGCAGTCCAAATGCAGAGGGATCGCTGGCTATGGCAGAAGTCACACAGGAAAGGTATAGTCTCATGACATGACACAGCACACACCTTTCCCTATGCCCTGGCTTTTGCCTATCTTCATTTATAAAGCAGGGAGCAGCCAAATGTGATCATCATTATCATCATGATGACAGGTGCTTTGAGCCACAGCATCTGTACTGTGTGATTATCATGATCAGAAGGATGATGGTCATTGAAGGAAGGACAGTAAAATGCAAGCTGGCCATAGTGTTTTTTTTTTTTTTTTTTTTTTTTTAAAGGGCATGTTTATTAAACTTTTGTAGAGGCTACACCAACAACTAAAGCTTACTACTGGTAAAACAAAGCTTGCCAAACAGGGCAGTACACCAAAACACACCATGGACAAATACAAACAAAAGAAAGAAAAAATATATCCATTTATCCATACCAAATGACCACAATGCTTAAACCAAAACGGTCAAGCCAGCCATAGATAGACTTTGCATGCAATCATTGCTAGAAGCTATTATAGCCGCTAGCAGTAATCGCTGTGTTTTCCTGATGGAGAAGACTCCCGTGTAAACAGACACAAGTCCATTTACATCCGCTGCTCCATAGTGGTGAATGGAGGATCAGATTGGGTCTGCCCAGGGTCGCCAGTAAGGGTATACAATTGGGTCTCCTGTAGGGGGCTTGGGCCCTGTTACTTATCAGGGAACCTGGCCAGCAGCTTCAGACTTCATATAGAAGATAACTATCCCTTTTGTAAGGTAGGTGGGTGGGGTCAGGGGTGGGGTAAAGGTCAGGTCAAGGGTGGGCTTCTGGGGGCCCCAGTAGGTAGACTGTACAGGGCCCCCTGATTTCTAACAACAGCCCTGTGTAGTGGAATTGAAGAGAAGAGGACGTGTTTTAGTTCCGTCCCAAGGTGACATCCATGGCTCCCCTTTAATTTTAGATACACTTTAAGTATGGCAGTGAACCATGATGTGTGTCACCATGTAAACTTGGAGACAGCAATGTCATCATTACATGGCAAATCTCGAATCATGTGACTTCCCTTTGAGAACAATTATCAATATAACCTTATCACATACTGTCCTTCAAGGTAGCTGCATATATGCAAAGTCAGCAGGGAATGAGATTACGCAAGGATTATATAGTATAATTTAACATAGGAAGTACACATTATAACTTTGCTAAGGTCTCAACTCTTGGCCTTTTGAACTTAATGCTACCAAATCATGACTAAGGTGATTTGTTCAGTAGCCTGAATCCCAGAATAAAAAGGAAAAGTGCATGAGATGGGTTTAAAATTTCCACATTTTGAGTGCTAAAAAAATGTTTTTTAATAAACATTAAAAAAAAGTCATAAAAAAAAAAATACTTATATAAGTAAAAAACATCTAACAACCCAAATTTAACATACTGGAAAAGTAATAAAAATATAATTTAACACAATTATGTATTCACCAAAAAATAATTCAAAATTACAAAATGCAACAAATATCAGTACTTGAATCTGTCTTAACACCTGCTTTTTTTGTAATATCCTACAGTGCCTTGCAAAAGTATTCACCCCCTGGCATTTTTCGTGTTTTGTTGCCTTACAACCTGGCATTAACATGGACTATTTGCATCATATAATTTACAGAACATGCCCACAACTTTGAATATTTTTTTTTGTATTTTTTAATTGTGTAGCAAACAACAAGTAGGACAAAATAACAGAAAAAGTCAATGTGCATAACTATTCACCCCCCTAAAGTCAATACTTTGTAGAGCCACCTTTTGCGGCTATCACAGCTCCAAGTCGGTTTGGATAAGTCTGTATGAGCTTGCCACTTCTTACCGCTGGGATTTTTGCCCATTCCTCCTTATAAAACTGCTCCAGCTCCTTCAAGTTGGATGGTTTGCGCTTGTGAACAGCAATCTTTAAGTATGACCACAGGTTTTCTATTAGGTTTCCCCTTAAACCACTCAAGTGTTGCTTTAGCAGTGTGTTTGGGGTCATTGTCCTGCTGGAAGGTGAACCTCCGTCCTAGCCTGAAATCACACACAGAGTGGTACAGGTTTTGCTCAAGAATATCCCTGTATTTAGCACCATCCATCTTTCCCTCAACTTTGACCAGTTTCCCAGTCCTGACTGCTGAAAAACATCCCCATAGCATGATGCTGCCACCACCATGTTTCAGTGGGGGGGTGGTGTTCTTTAGGTGATGTGATGTGTTGGGTTTGCACCATACATAGCATTTTCTTTGATGGCCAAAAAGTTCAATTTTAGTCTCATCAGACCAGAGCACCTTCCTCCATACATTTTGGGAGTCTCCCACATGCCTTTTTGCAAACTCAAAACGTGCCATTTTGTTTTTTTGCTGAAAGTAATGGCTTTCTTATGGCCACTCTGCCATAAAGCCCAACTCTATGGAGAATATGGCTTATTGTTGTCCTATATACAGATACTCTATTCTCTGCTGTGGAACTCTTCAGCTCCTCCAGGGTTACCTTAGGTCTCTGTGCTGCCTCTCTGATTAATGCCCTCCTTGCCCTGTCCATGAGTTTTGGTGTGCGGCCGTCTCTTGGCAGGTTTGCTGTTGTGCCATGTTCTTTCCATTTGGTTATGATAGATGTGATGGTGCTCCTAGGGATCATCAAAGATTTGGATATTTTTTTATAACCTAACCCTGACTTGTACTTCTCAACAACATTGTCCCTTACTTGTTTGGAGAGTTCCTTGGTCTTTATGGCAGTGTTTGGTTAGTGGTGCCTCTTGCTTAGGTGTTGCAGCCTCTGGGACCTTTCAAAAAGGTGTGTATATGCAATGACAGATGATGTGACACTTAGATTGCACACAGGTGGACATCATTTCACTAATTATGTGACTTCTGAAGGTAATTGGTTGCACCAGAGCTTTTCATGGGCTTCATAACAAAGGGGGTGAATACATATGTACATGCCAATTATCAGTTTTTTTATTTCTGAACAATAGTTTTATGTATATATTTTTCTAATTTTACTTCACCAACTTAGACTATTGTGTTCTGATCACATCTAATTAAAATTAAAAAAACATTGAACTAAAGGCTGTAATGTAACAAAATTGGTAAAAAGCCAAGGGGGGGTGAATATTTTTGCAAGGCACTGTAACTGAAGCAAGTCCAGGAGCAACATTCTCACCAACCAGGGACAGTGAAGATTTGGGAATATTCAGTATCGAGTATCAAGCAAGGGACCCAGCCAGTGAAGGTGACGCTTGCAGAGCAGCCTTGCGTGTCAAGCCAGGGACCGAGCAGGCCAGTGGGGTGAAGCTTGAGAGGTATCTAGCGTGCCAAGCTAGGGACCCAGTCGAGAGGCGGGGTGACGCTTGAGGAAGATACCACTGTGAAGATTGGAGGAGCTCAAGGGATTCAGTGGCAGTGAATTATCTAGTCTGGCGCCCAATAACTTTAACTACCTCGCACCCACCATGCCTCATAACCCACCATATACAGAAGGATGTCAGCTGTCTCTGGTCATGGAGGTTCTCATTAGACAGAAGGAGGCCTGGGACCTTGCTACAATAACTTTAGTAGAAAAAAGAGTAAGGTCATCCACTTGATTTTAATGTCTGGCAGGGTTGTGTAAATCTCAGCTGGAAAAAATCCAGCTCCCATATACAGTATTTTTTATTTATCTGTTTAACTACAGCAGCATCCTAGTTGGGAAAGGTTATAGAGCACTGGTGCCTAACACATGGCCCACTCTGTATTCCAGCACTGGCACTGAAAGAGAGACTGTATAGTGGATGGAGATACTCCACCCACAGTACAAAAAAAGTCCACTGTCATGACCACTAATCAGGTGGGATGGGTGGAATGGGGGAGTTAAATTTCACTGCCACTGACCACCACCGCAGGGAGGGTGGGGGGTTAAATTTCACCGCCTGTGAACGCCAATGCTGGGGGGGGTTAAATCTCACTGCCACTGACATGGGAGTGGGGGGAGTCACTGACACTGACCATCAATGTGGGATGGGGGTAAATTTCTTTGTCAGTGACCACCAATGTTAATAGTACTGACATTAGTGCTGGGGAATATTATTGTGTCCACTGACTCCAATACTGGGAACTAGGAATGAGCCGAATACCCCCTGTTTGGTTCGCACCAGAACTTGAGAACAGGCAAAACATTTGTTCGAACACGCGAACACCGTTAAAGTCTATGGGACACGAACATGAAAAACCAAAAGTGCTTATTTTAAAGGCTTATATGCATGTTATTGTCATAAAAAAGTGTTTGGGGACCCAGGTTCTGCCCCAGGGGACATGTATCAATGCAAAAAAAGTTTTTTTCAGGAGCAAAGATTTTAATAATGCTTAAAGTGAAAAAACAATAAAAATTAAATATTACCGTATTTATCGGCCTATAACACGCACTTTTTTCCCCTGAAAATCAGGGGAAAATCGTGGGTGCGTGTTATAGGCCGATCCCCGACGATTTCTGTGTCATCGGAGCGATCGCGGCAATTGCCGCGGTCGCCGCCGACATACACAGCCGTGGGTAGATTCAAAAATGGCGCCGAGACTGCAGGGAGCCGAGATACACATACTCGAGTGTTCTCGGCTTTTTCCGGCGCCGCCGTCACGCCCAGTCCCGCCCCTGGACCTGTGTTATGTCCATCATAGGGCGGGACTGGGCGTGACTGTGAGCGGCGCCGAAAAAAGCCGAGAACACTCGGGTATGTGTATCTCGGCTCTTGTCGGATCCGAGATACACATACCCGAGTGTTCTCGGCTTTTTTCGGCGCCGCTCACAGTCACGCCCAGTCCCGCCCTATGATGGACATAACACAGGTCCAGGGGCGGGACTGGGCGTGACGGCGGCGCCGGAAAAAGCCGAGAACACTCGAGTATGTGTATCTCGGCTCCCTGCAGTCTCGGCGCCATTTTTTGAATCTACACCGAGTGCACAAAGCTGCACTGACATGGCTGGACTGGGGCAGACCTGCACTAACGAAGCTGCACTGGGGCAAGGCTGCACTGAGGCAAAGCTTCACTGACAAGGCTGCACTGGGGCAAAGCTGCACTGACAAGGCTGCACTGGGGCAAAGCTGCACTGACAAGGCTGCACTGACAAGACTGCACTGGGGCAAGGCTGCACTGACACTGAAAAGGCTGCAGATGGAAAGATAAGGCTGCATTGATGGGCATTTTAATGTAAGTTTTTTTTTCCTTAAACTACCCTCCTAAAAATTTTTTTTCCTTAAAATTCTCTCCTAAACTTGGGGTGCGTGTTATACGCCGGCGCGTGTTATACGCCGATAAATACGGTACTTTAAATATCGTGCCTGGGGCCATGTGTTTAGAACAGTACCGCAGCAAAACAACATTTCTAAAGGAAAAAAATGTAAATCAGAACTGCTTGCGCCTGTAATGTATTGCCAGATCCCAGCAATATACATAAAAATCATTGAAAAAAAATACCTGGGTTCCCCCCCCCCCCCAGTCCATTACCAGGCCCTTTGGGTCTGGTATGAATATTAAGGGAAACCCTGCACCAGAATTTAAAAAATAAATGTTGTGGGGGTCTCCCCCCAAAATCCATACCAGGCCCTTCAGGTCTGGTATGGGTTTTAAGGGGAACCCCAAGCCAAAATTTAAAAAAAATTGCATGGGGGTCCCCCCAAAATCTATACCAGACCCTTATCTGAGCATGCAACCTGGCAGGCCGCAGGAAAAGTGGGAGGACGACGAGAGAGCGTTCCCCCTCCTGAACCATACCAGGCCACATACCCTCAACATGGGGAGGGTGTTTTAGGGTCCCCCACAAAACACCTTGCCCTCATATTGATGGGGACAAGGGCCTCTTCCCCACAACCCTTGCCCGGTGGTTGTGGGGTTCTGCAGGCTTATCAGAATCTGAAAGCCCCCTTTAACAAGGGGACCCCCAGATCCCGCCCCCCCATTTGAATGGGTATCGGGTACATTGTACCCCTACACATTCACCAAAAAAGTGTCAAAAAAGTAAAAATGACAGTAGACAATTTGGGACAACTCTTTTATTAAAAAGTGTCCCGCGATGTCCATTCATCTTCAATCACAGCGCTGACCAGCTGAGAAAAAAAAACGAAAAAACTCCGTCTCGATGGGACGCTCCCGCCGACTGCAGCCTTTTTGCTTTGACAGCTGTTATATAGCTGATATCATGTGACGTCACATAATGTCAGAGGGGGCGGGGTCACCCATTTACGTCACCGGGTGGCCCCGTCCTCAGCTATATAACAACTGTCAAAGCGAAAAGGCTGCATACAGAGGCAGAGTTATTCCTTTTTTTTTTTTTTCGGTCCGTTGGAGCTGTGATCGAAGATGGATGGACATCGCAGGACTTTTTTTTTTAATAAAGGACAAATTTGTCTCCTGTCATTTTTACTTTTTTGGGTGAATGTGTAGGGGTACAATGTACCCGATACCCATTCACATATGGGGGGTGGGATCTAGGGATCCCCTTTTTAAAGGGGCTTCCAGATTCCGATAACCCGCCCGCAGACCCCCGCAACCACCCGGCAAAGGGTTGTGGGGAAGAGGCCCTTGTCCCGATCAACATGGGGACAAGGTGTTTTGGGGGGACCCCAAAACACCCTCCCCATGTTGAGGGCAAGTGGCCTGGTATGGTTCAGGAGGGGGGGCGCTCTCTCACCCCCTCTCTTTTCCTGCGGCCTGCCAGGTTGTGAGCTCGGATAAGGGTCTGGTATGGATTTTGGGGGGGACCCCCGCGTCATTTTGTTTTTAAATTTTGGCACGGGTTCCCCTTAAAATCCATACCAGACTTGAAGGGTCTGGAATGGATTGGGGGGGACCCCCAGACCAATTTTTTTAATTTTGGCGCAGAGTTCCCCTTAATATCCATAACAGACCCGAAGGGCCTGGTAATGGACTAGGGGTGGGGAGAACCCATGCCGTTTTCTTTTCAATGATTTTTATCTATATTGGATCTGGCAATGCATTATAGCCGCGAGCAGCTTTAAATGACGTTTTTTTACTTTACAAATTTAATTTTGCTGCTCTCATTCATAAAACTATGTATGGCCGCTATGTAAGCAGCCTAACATAGCGTAGGGCGTGGACTCCATATATAGATTCATGCATTGCATGAATCTATCTATGGCCGCCACTCCCACCCCCTATTCAGGCGCCCGGCGCCTGAATTACAGCAGCGGGGGGTGTTTTTGAAGCACCTGATTAGAGCCATAGGCTCTAATAGGCGTCAAAAAAGGTGACCTGCGAGCGCCATGCTGGGCGCTCGCAGGTCACTCAGCTTCATTAGAAAAGCGAATGAATATTCGCTTTCCTAACACTAAACCGCCTCTCCGCCAATCAAGTGCTTGGATCTGTTACCCATCACCTGATTGGCTGAAACGACAGGCGCTGTGATTGGACGCCAGGCATCCAATCAAAGCAGAGGACGGGAAGAGAAGACGAGGAAGACATCAAGGAGCTGTCCCACCGAGACAGGTAAGTGCAGACGGCGGGGGCACACTGGCAGCATTTGATATGGCACAGTGGCTGCGTTTGATGGGACACAGTGGGAGCAATTGATGGGCACAGTGGCGGCAATTCATGGGCACAGTGGCAGCAATTGATGGGCACAGTGGCAGCAATTGATGTTCACAGTGGGAGCAATTGATGGGCACAGTGGCGGCAATTGATGGGCACAGTGATAGCAATTGATGGGCACAGTGGGAGCAATTGATGGGCACAGTGGCGGCAATTGATGGGTTTTTTTTCAGAATTTGTCAGTTTGTTTGCGCCCCCCAAAAAAAAAATTGTGAGCACCAGCCGCGACTGAGTACCACAATGGCTCAAAAGTGATATGGTCCAGAAATATTTAGACAGACTAAAGGTCGATCCACCCACGGATCCTAAAAGAATTGAGCTCTGTCATTTCAAAGCCATTGTTTCTAATTTTTAGGGACTCATTAATGACGGGAATGATACCACTGGATTGGCGCAGGGCCAATGTGGTGCCTATATTTAAAAAGGGAACAAATTCTTTACCAAGTAACTATAGACCTGTTCGTTTAACTTCTATAGTTGGGAAGATACTGGAGAGTTTAATAAAAGACCACATAGACGAGTTCTTGCTGGAAAAAAATATTTTAAGCAACAGACAGCATGGATTTATGAAAGACAGATGTCAAACAAATCTGATTTCTTTTTATGAAGAGGTAAATGAAACCTTGGACAGAGGGGTGGCTGTGGACGTTGTATACTTGGATTTTTGCAAAAGCGTTTGACACAGTTCCCCACACACGGCTCATGTGTAAGGTAAAGTCTACAGGCTTGGAAAGATCAGTTTGTAAATGGATAGAAAACTGGCTAAAAGACAGAATTCAGAGAGTAGTGGTTAATGATTCTTACTCTGAATGGTCTAAGGTTATCAGTGGTGTACCCCAAGGCTCAGTGCTTGGACCCTTACTTTTTAATATTTTTATAAATGATATAGGGTCTGGGATTAAAAGTACCATTTCAATATTTGCAGATGACACCAAACTATGCAGAGGAATAAGGTCCTTACAGGATGTATCCAATTTACAAGCCGACCTCAATGCACTGTCTAATTGGGCGACTTATGTGGCAGATGAGGTTTAATGTTGATAAATGTAAAGTTATGCCCTTGGGGGCTAAGAATATGCATTCATCATACATAACGGGGGGGGGGGGGGGGGTACAACTGGGGGAATCCGTAGTGGAGAGGGATCTGGGAGTTTTGGTAGAACATAAGCTCAATAATAACATGCAATGCCAAGCTGCGGTTTCCAAAGCGAGCAAAGTCCTTTCTTGCATTAAGAGAGGTATTGATTAGAGAGAGAGAGAGAGAGAGAGAGAGAGATATGATTTTGCCCCTGTACAAATTTATTAGGAAGACCTCATCTGGAATATGCAGTTCAGTTTTGGGCACCAGTTATCAAAGGGGATATCGGGGAACTGGAGAAAGTGCAGAAAAGGGCAACCAAACTGATAAGAGGCATGGAGGAGCTCAGCTATGAGGAAAGATTACAGAAGCTGAATTTATTCTTTCTTGAGAAGAGGAGATTAAGGGGGATATGATCAACATGTCAAATACATAAAGCCCCTTTCACAATGGGGTGGGAGGTGCGTCGGTGGTAAAGCGCCGCTATTATTAGCGATGCTTTACCGTCGTTTTAGCGGCGGTATTCGGCCGCTAGCGGGGCAGTTTTACCCCCACTAGCGGCTGAGAAAGGGTTAAAAACCACCGAAAAGCGCCTCTGCCCCATTGATTTCAATGGGCAGGAGCGGTGAAGGAGCGGTTTATACACCGCTCCTTCCCCGCCCCGAAGATGCTGCTAGCAGGACTTTTTTCCTGCTAGTGCACCGCTTTCACACTGGAGACACAGCAGCGGCTGTTTCGGGTCGGTTTGCAGGCACTATTTTTAGCGCAACAGCGCCTGCAAACCGCCCCAGTGTGAAAGGGGTCTAAGAGGTCCATATAGTGAACTTGGTGTTGAGTTATTCACTTTGTGGTCAACACAGAGGACAAGGGGGCACTCTTTATGCCTAAAGGAAAAGAGATTTTGTCTCTAAATACGGAAAGGTTTCTTCACAGTAATGCCCTGTACACACGATCGTACATTCTGACAAAAAAATCCATCGGATTTTTTTCCGACGGATGTTGGCTTAAACTTGTCTTGCATACACACGGTCACACAAAGTTGGTCGGAAATTCCGACCGTCAAGAACGCTGTGACGTACAACACGTACGACGAGCCGAGAAAAATGAAGTTCTATAGCCAGTGCTGCTCTTCTGCTTGATTCTGAGCATGCGTGGCACTTTGTGCGTCGGAATTGTCTACACACGATCGGAATTTACGCAAACGGATTTTGTTGTCGGAAAATTTTAGAGTCAGCTCTCAAACTTTGTGTGTCGTAAATTCCGACGGAAAAAGTCCAATGGAGCCTACACACGGCCAGAATTTCCGACAACAAGCTCCGATCGCACATTCTCCGTCGGAAAGTCCGACCATGTGTACGGGGCATAAGAGCTGTGAAAATGTGGAATAGACTCCCTCCAGAGGTTTTTCTAGTCAGTTCAGTAGATTGCTTTAATAGATTGCTTTAAGAAAGGCATGGATTCTTTCCTAAATGTACATATTATAACTAGGTACTAACATTCATAGGTAAAGTTGATCCAGGGAAAATCCGATTGCCTCTTGGGGGTCAGGAAGGATTTTTTTCCCCTGCTGTAGCAAATTGGATCATGCTTTGCTGGGGTTTTTCGCCTTCCTCTGGATCAATTGTGGCTATAGGATTGGGTATGTGGGATTGTTTGATATTATTTATTTATTTTTATGGTTGAACTGGATGGACTTGTGTCTTTTTTCAACCTGACTAATTATGTAACTATATGTAAGTACCTGAAGCCCGAGGACATAGCAGAAGGTAAGGCCAGAGCAAAACAAATCCTGCAGCACTGAGCACACATCTCTGGCTGAATGAAAACAAGATTGTCGGGAGCGCTGTACAGTCACATGTAATGCTGGTCCGCCAGTGTCTTCCAGAAATGTATACCTTCAGACATTGCAAGGTACTGATCAGCCTCCCCCTAGCTATGTACTCTTTTTATTTTTCTTTATAGATGCACACTGCTTAATCACACTGATAAGGTCTCTGGAAGGCTGCAGCTTGCCTGCAATCTGTGTCCAGTGACAGGGTCACAGTGGTTGGTTGTTAACCATTTCAGCTCAGCTATTTAGCCAGAGCTCTGTGTGTGCTGCATATTTTGATGTTTTTGTGAAGGATTTACTGCTGATTCAGACTAGAAGTTTCACAGACCCATTAACTGTTTACTGTCCTCCACTAATCCCATAGTTGCCAACATTGTAAAAAAAAAAAGTGGGACACTTTTGTGGCTGTAGGCGGAGCCGTGCAATAATTAGGGGGCGGGGCATTTGTTTGCAGGCGTGGCTTAGGAAAAATATACAAGTGGCGCGCTTGGCGCGCCGCGGCGAAGTGTGGGCGTGGTTTACGCGTCATAGTGGGCGTGGCTTAAATGGGCGTGGCTCAAGAGGGTGTGGTTAGAGTCTGAGATGAATGAGGGATGGAGAGGGAAAGGGGGAAAGGGGGAGAGGGGGAGAGGGGAATGACGGGACAGCAGCCCCAGATCCTACACAATAAAAATATGTGTATTCTAGAAAGTTTAACAATCAGCAGATAAAAATACTCCAAACACCTGGTGTTAGCACTTCAATCATCCCGGCACCATGGTTGTTATGGTGTCAGGATGATTGAAGTGCATTATTTCTATTATGATATTGTAATATAAAATGAAATCATTCAACTCACCATATTGCAGAATCAGTGGGATCCCTGAGTGTGTCACTAGCCACGTCGCCTGCCACCAGCCGTCCATCCTTGCATCAGGTGCCCCCAGCAGAGTCCGTCCTTGCATCAGGTGTCCCCAGCGGAGCCCCCCTTACATCAGATGTCCCCAGTGGAGCCCCCCTCACACCAGGAGTCCCCAGCGGAGCCCCCCCTCACACCAGGTGCCCCCAGCGGAGCCCCCCCTCACCTCAGGTGCCCCCAGCGGAGCCCCCCTTACATCAGGTGCCCCCAGCGGAGCCCCCCCTTACATCAGGTGTCCCCAGCGGAGCCCCCCCTCACATCAGGTGCCCCCAGCGGAGCCCCCCCTTACATCAGGTGTCCCCGGCAGAGCCCCCCTCACATCAGGTGTCCCCGGTGGAGCCCCCCCTCACATCAGGTGTCCCCGGCGGAGCCCCCCCTCACATCAGGTGTCCCCAGTGGAGCCCCCCTCACATCAGGTGTCCCCAGTGGAGCCCCCCTTACATCAGGTGTGTCCCCAGTGGAGCCCCCCCTCACATCAGGTGTCCCCAGTGGAGCCCCCCTTACATCAGGTGTGTCCCCAGTGGAGCCCCCCCTCACATCAGGTTTCCCCAGTGGAGCCCCCCTTACATCAGGTGTGTCCCCAGTGGAGCCCCCCTCACATCAGGTGTCCCCAGTGGAGCCCCCCTCACAACAGGTGTCCCCAGTGGAGCCCCCCCTCACATCAGGTGTCCCCAGTGGAGCTCCCCTTACATCAGGTGTGTCCCCAGTGGAGCCCCCCTTACATCAGGTGTATCCCCAGTGGAGCCCCCCTTACAAATTCCCACAGCGGTGCGCCCCCCCTCCCCTACCTCAGAGGTGCCCTAGTGTGTCCACCGGTGTCTTGTCGAATAGCGCATGGCTAGAACCCCCGCCCCTTTCCATAACAGGCTGGCAGCAGGGCGGGGGTAGGCGGGGCGAGGCGGAGGGTGGGCAGCGATGGAGGAGCTCCGTCTAGCCCCCCCCAGCCATCTTCCTGAGCTTCTTTAAGATGGCATTGTCTCCGCCGGCCGCAGACCTCTAGCGGCGGCGGCGGCGAAAATCGAGAACCGGATTTCTCGGGACATTTCCCGGGACACCAAAAATTCTGGAATGGAGTGTAAGTCCCGGGAAATCCGGGACAGTTGGCAACTATGTAATCCTGACCAGTTCACAGTTTGCAAGAAAATGTTTATTTTGGAAATTAAATGTGCTGCTGCCTTGTCACTTGGTTTTACTTTTCAAAAGAGGATTACTGACTTGATCTCGCAGAGTTGGTTTAAATAGAATGACACAGCCCTGCGATACTATATACTTGTACACTGAGTTCAACCATAAACGCAGTCTCTGACCATCTCCTGTACTATGTCTGCAGTCTCGGACTATCTCTTGTATCATGTCTGCAGTCTCTGACCATCTCTTGTATCATGTCTGCAGTCTCCAATCATTTATATCATATCTGCAGTCTCTGATCATCTCTTGTACCATTGCTTCAGTCTCTGATCATCTCTTGTATCATGTCTGCAGTCTCTGATCATATCTGCAGTCTCTGATTGTGCCGCCCCAACGGGGCATAGAATTTATATAGATTGTTCCTTAACTATTTCCTATGGACGTTTTATATTTAGTTTACATGCTGCCATTTAGTGACCTTTTGTGGTAATGCACTTGTTTTCTTATGTTCTTTTTCCCTTATGTTACGACACACTTCCTTTGTATGTAATGCTCCATCCTTCTTCCTGAGATTGTACTTCCTGTGTCATGGATGCAGCTAACAGGCCACATGTACCAGGGCACATGTATTCTGCATAGTAAGCTACAGACAATGTGATCTTCTGACCGCATAAATACTACAACCTATTCACCCATTTGTATCCTGTCATCTGCTGTAACCTGATGTTCAGAATAAAAGCACATTTGTGGATGGAATCGGTTATTTGTGAGTTCAAGCAATCTGATGAGGATTGTCCTCAGTGATTATATCTTATACAGGCCAGGCATAGAGGTCTCACAAGGGATAAATCGCTTCACAACAATCGGAATAATGTCAGAATAAAGTCAGAATAATGATCATCTCTTGTATCATATCTGCAGTCTCTGATCATCTCTTGTATCATGTCTGCAGTCTCTGATCATCTCTTGTATCATGTCCTCAGTCTCTGACCATCTCCAGTAGTGTGTCTTACATATATACAACTCACATTACTCACTACATAGGATGTGTGTGAGTAATATGAGGTGTATATGTGTGACATAGGCTGCATGTGAGTGACATTATACACACACACAGAAAATGTTCACACATATACTCATGTGTCGGGGTGGGGGGGTCTTGTCCCGTTCGTCACCTCCCTGAAATGAGTTTTTGCAGGTTGGGATGTCTGCAGATGTCAAATTGGGAGCAGCAGCTGTGTCCATACAGCCATGTCATCTCAACTGACATGAATGGTACTGCTTTCTCAGAGATGCAAGGAACACCTGTGCATCCCCGTATGGGCAAACATGATTCTCACACTGGCATAGGCTTAAATGCACCACTGTGAATGGGGCCTTACTCCTGACCCCTACACTCTGTACAATCAAAACTGCTTTTCCAAGCCAGTGGCAAGATATTTTTGAAAGTAATGCAATTAGATATTATGAGTTTACAGTTCCTTCCATAAGCTGTCTATGTGTATTAATACAGTATAATTGACTGTCGCATAAATGGAGAAAGTGTCCAGTGGTGGGCTGTACTTTTCCAGAACTTGTTGCTTTCTTGGCAGCTGTCTCTAGGTTTACACCACCCATCCTTAGTATATGCATCACAGAGACCCAGTGATGATTTCACTGTGTATAAAGGTATGTAATAAAAATGGAAGGGTTTATTTAAAATAAAAAATTGAATTAATGCTAATCTGTGAAATGTTGTGTTAAACCAATTAGCAAAATAAAGTCCAGTAATATAATCTAGTGAGCTGTGTTTGTGTAATTCTTCCACAAATTCAGAAATAAACAGCACCACTGTGTGTTTCACCTCCAACAATGCATTCAGCGACTACTGGTCTGAAAATACAGCAAGCAGCGCATATACACCAACAGGCCACCAAACTTCAATGGTCATCTGTTTTATTGAGCCTACACGATATTTAACATATATAGTGTAATATTTTGCTAAAAGCTTAGTTGCTTCATTCTAAATAAGATAAAAGCTCATAAACAGAAGGAAATGCTATTAAAATCCAAAAACCGCCTTATTCCAGCTTCAAATATTAACATCTTCCCGGCCGTCATTTTAGCATAGGCGGGGGGGTCATTTGGCATTCTGGGTGGAAGTCAAGTGACGTCCTCCCCAGAATGCACCTCACGCGCACCCCACACGCTGTGTCACAATGGACACAGTGGATGATAGATCAGTGTACCGACCCGCTGCTGGTACCATGTGATGTGATCGCTGTAACCAATCATAGCAGATCACATGACAACTGTACACAATGGATGGCTTCCATTGTGTTAATCTCTGTGATTTTATTTTTATTTCTTTTCCAAAATGTCCAGTCTTTTTTCATTTGTTTAACAAAAAAATAAAAAAAAACAAGTGGTGAATAAATACCACCAAAAGAGGCTCTATTTGTGTGAAAAAAGGTAAAAAAATTCATACAGTACAATACAATTCAATACAGTGTTGCATGACCACACAATTATCATTCAAAGTGCAACAGCACTGAAAGCTGAAAATTGGCCTGTGCAGGAAGGGGGTGAAAGTGCCTGGTATTGAAGTGGTTAAGAGACTTAAGAGTGCACTCCCAAAGATGGCTGCTGTGACTGTGTGATTTCAGCACATAGCTCACTAATACATTTCGTGCAAGGGCACATCTTCAGGGGATGCTAGCATGCACGCCCTTGCATGAAACATATTGGGTGGATCTACGTCATGTCATGCAACCACCTCCCAGACTGGCGGCCATCTTTGTAAGTGCACTCCTAGTTTTCTTAATGTCGTAGTGCTTTTCATACGTTTTAACAGGATTTGTGTTATGTATAGATTAGATAAACATAGAAGTATTGTGGGAGAAACCATCACAGCATGATGTAAGGACACACTGGGGGTACATAAAGTATCTCACAAAAGTGAGTACACCCCTCACATTTTTGTAAATATTTTATTATATCTTTTCATGTGACAGCACTGAAGAAATGACACTTTGCTACAATGTAAAGTAGTGAGTGTACAGCTTGTATAACAGTGTAAATTTGCTGTCCCCTCAAAATAACTCAACACACAGCCATTAATGTCTAAACCGCTGGCAATAAAAGTGAGTACACCCCTAAGTGAAAATGTCCAAATTGGGCCCAATAAGCCATTTTCCCTCCCCAGTGTCATGTGACTCGTTAGTATTACAAGGTCTCAGGTGTGAATGGGGAGCAGGTGTGTTAAATTTGGTGTTATCGCTCTCACTCTCTCATACTGGTCACTGGAAGTTCAACATGGCACCTCATGGCAAAGAACTCTCTGGGGATCTGAAAAAAAGAATTGTTGCTCTACATAAAGATGGCCTAGGCTATAAGAAGATTGCCAAAACCCTGTAATTGAGCTGCAGCACAGTAGCCAAGACCATACAGCAGTTTAACTGGACAGGTTCCACACAGAACAGGCCTCGCCATTTTCAACCAAAGAAGTTAAGTGCACGTGCTCAGGGTCATATCCAGAGGTTGTCTTTGGGAAATAGAGATATGAGTGCTGCCAGCATTGCTGCAGAGTTTGAAGGGGTGGGGGGGTCAGTGCACACTGCATCAAACTGGTCTGCATGGCAATCATCCCAGAAGAAAGCATCTTCTAAAGATGATGCACAAGAAAGCCCGCAAACAGTTTGCTGCAGACAAGCAGACTAAGGACATGGATTTCTGGAACCATGTCCTATGGTCTGATGAGACCAAGATAAACGTATTTAGTTCAGATAGTGCCAAGTGTGTGTGACGGCAACCTGGTAAGGAGTACAAAGACAAGTGTGTCTTGCCTACAGTCTAGCATGGTGGTGGGAGTGTCATAATCTGGGGCTGCATAAGTGCTGCTGGCGCTGGGGAGCTACAGTTCATTGATGGAACCATGAATGCCAATGTGTACTGTGAAATAATGAAGCAGAGCATGATCCCCTCCCTTCAGAGACTGGGCCGCAGGGCAGTATTCCAACATGATAATGACCCTAAACACACCTCCAAAACAACCACTTCCTTGCTAAAGAAGCTGAGGGTAAAGGTGATGGACTGGCCAAGCATGTCTCCAGACCTAAACCCTATTGAGCATCTGTGGGGCATCCTCAAATGGAAGGTGGAGGAGCGCAAGGTCTCTAACATCCACCAGCTCCGTGATGTGGTCATGGAGTAGTGGAAGAGGATTCCAGTGACAACCTGTGAAGCTCTGGTGAACTCCATGCCAAAGAGGGTTAAGACAGTGCTGGAAAATAATGGTGGCCACACAAAATATTGACACTTTGGGCCCAATTTGGACATTTTCACTTTGGGGTGTAGTTTAGACATTAATGGCTGTGTGTTGAGTTATTTTGAGGGGACAGCAAATTTACACTGTTATACAAGCTGTACACTCACTACTGTACATTGTAGCAAAGTGCAATTTCTTCAGTGTTGTTACATGAAAAGATAGAATAAAATATTTATAAAAATGTGAAGGGTGTACTCACTTTTGTGACATACTGTATTTTTAGGAGTCTGGATGTTGGGAACTGCTGGATGTTTAAAGTGGAATTATAGGCAAGATAAAAAAAAAACACATTAAAAAATATAGGTAACATTTTTATTATCTGTTAATCCTGCCAGTAGATCTGTTATTTTCCACTTTCTGTTACATGCTGTTTGTTCTGCAGTAAAATTGCATGGCAGTGTTGTCAGCCTATGGATAGGGTGATCACAGATGGGCATGTCGTTTTAAATAGACTTTGGGTAAAAGGCAAACAAATTAAAGCCCAACTCCTACTAACACTTTTTAAGCAATTTTAGCAACATTTGTTTTTCTTTTGGCAAAAGGTTTAAATAAATGCAGACCATTGTAAGCACCCCCACGGCACTGTTATTTGGTTTGTTCCAAATGTAACTGTCACTTTTGCTGGACAGCTTGGTCTCCTAGAAGGAGTGGAAAAAAATAATATATTGCAAGGATCAACAGAAAATAAAATTAGGCTATGGTGGGGCAATCAGAAGAAAAAACTGCATTGCTAATGTTACTGACAGACAGTATCATATACTGTACAGTAATACCTTGGATTACGAGCATAATTTGTTCCAGAAGAATGCTTATAATCCAAAGCACTCTATATCAAAGCAAGTTTCCCCATAGGAAATAATGGAAACTCAGATAATCCTTTCCTCAGCCACTGCTTGTCTATGCAGTACTGCATGTGGCCAGAGGTGCGGGGAGACACTCGTAAACGCTCTGAGACACTTGGGAATGGAGTGTTCCCAAGTGTTTCCGAGTGTTTGAGTGTATCCGAGCGTCCCCGGAGCCTCCGCACCTTTGGTCAAATGCGGTACTGCACACCCCAGCGGCTTGAATTCTGCTCATCTTGCAAGAAAACACTCGCAAAGCGATTCAGGATTTTTTTTTAAAAAGTAGCTTGTATTGTGATACGTTTTTAAACCGCGTTACTCGCAATCCGAGGTTCCACTGTATGTCAGTTTTTATTGTACCCATAGCTCCACTTAAACACATCCCGCCTATAGCAAAATGACAGCCGGCTGGTGGCTCTCCTGTTCTGACTGAACGTCATATGACGTCCTGCAGAATGAGCCACTCCTGCGCGTCCCCGATCATGGTAAAAAGCCTATGACATAGCCCTTTGCCATGTGATCAGCTGTGTCCTCTATTCACGCTGTGACGCTAACAGGACATGAGTAGAGGAGAGCCGATAAGCGGCTCTCCTGGCAGGGGGCATTTGCACTGATAATCAGTGCAGAGATTATCAGTGCAGCCCCATCAGCGATGCCCACCAATAATGCGCCCACTAGTGCTCACCAGTGATGCCCACCAGTGATGCCAATAAGTGACAATCAGTGCTCATCAGTGATGCCTTTCAGTGCCCATCTGTGGTGTCATGTAAGTGCCTTGTCATCAGTGCCATCTATCAGTGCCACCCATCAGTGCACATCAGTGCTGCCTACCAGTGCCCATCATTGCCACCTATCAGTGTCCATAAAGGCTTCCCATCAGTGGCAGCTATCAGTGCCCATCAGTGCTGCATATCAGCGCTGCATATAAGTGCTTCCTCATCAGTGATGCATATTAGTGCCTCCTCATCAGTGCCCATCAGTGCCACCTCATCAGGGCTGTTTTATCAGTGCACATCAGTGAAGGAGCAAATGTACTTATTTTAAAAAAAATGTATAACAGAAACAAAGAAAAACTTTTTTTTCAATTTTTTTTTTATATTTTTTTCATTTGTTTAGCAATAAATAAAACAGTCATTAATAATTACCACCAAAAGAAACCTCTATCTGTCTCAAAAAAAATAATAAAAATTTTGTTTGGGTACAGAGTTGCATGACCGCGCAATTGTCATTCAAAGTGCAACCGTGCTGAAAGTTGGCCTGGGCAGGAAGGGAGTGAAAATGCCTGGTATTGAAGTGGTTAAGGTAGTGGTCTGAGCTAGGGTTGCCACCTCATCCCTAAAACCCGAACACATGACTGCTGAGGCGCAATGGGCTTAGGTCCCACTTAACATAACACCAAGGGATAAAATCCCCCACCACCCTTGCCCTTCACTCCATTAAACACGACACTTACAACCATTAGGTTGGAAAGGGCAAGGCCACAGCTTTATTAAATTCCAACACATAACATGTGAACATATTTAACCAGTACCAGTCACAGTCGTACTGTGAGCACTTAACCAAAAGAGGGAAGTGGTGAACATATTTAACCAGTACCAGTCACAGTCGTACTGTGAGCACTTAACCAAAAGAGGGAAGTGGGGCCTGTCCTTACCATAAGTGCTGGACAGACAGCCTATTTCCAATTTTCCATCAAGGGCATAGCCCATTACAGCAACTTTAACTGCTGGCAAGGTCAAGAAAACCGCCAAACGCCCGTCAGTTATCAAACTGACGAGCGCCCCACCGCAGCCAGCACCTGTTCAACACCTCGCAGCAGGCCAAGATTGAGTATATCAAACCCAGTGTCATTAAGGTGATCACCATCCGGTCTCAACAGATCATCATTATTACCCTCCAGATCCTTGTGACTGATGACGAACCCCCGCCCCCCTATTTGCCGAACAAACTTGACGACCTGAGCGTACACCTTCTGACGGATGCGTTCTAGCCAGGGGGGTGGGGCAGGTAATTCCCTTGCCCACAGCAGGCAAGGCATAATTTCTGACCAGATGGGCACCAAATTGGTGTAAACTGCATAGCATTAAGCAATGTCCCGCTTGATGGCAGAGATCAAGTCACAGAACGTGTATAACCCACATAATTCCCCCCAGTGTGAAGAATCAAGATGATGGGGCCAGACACGTGGGACCGAATGCGTAAACACTCTGGAAGGACCCGAGGCCAGCGTAAACCGTGAAACCCAAGCCAGCAGATTCGGCTGAGATCATAGGTAAAAACCCTCAATTCTTCCCGTAGCTCCGAACCTCCGCCCGGCCCAGTAAATGAAGGAATCTCCCACGATCCAAAAGAGAAGGGTCTCAAACGGGGAAACAAACGGACGGCAACAAGGAAAGGAATCCGGAGAGAATAGGGAGGGAAACCGGATGCCAGGAATCGGGGGAATAAGTCGCACACCTCCAACCCCTCAGGACCCGATGGGTCGGAAACGCTTTTGTGATGTCCTCCCACCCAAGGAGTTGAAACCAAGAAGGACAAAGAAGGCATGGCCGACAAAACCGTGGCAACCTGAAGAACCTCTTGTACTAAATAAACAAGGTAAGAAATGGAAACCCCAAGAACCTTTTGTAGTAAATAAACAATGTAAGAAAATAAAGCCACACGTATTACCTGTGAAGACGAGATGGAAATCTGACAGCCCGACGCCTGAACCCATTTGTCCCACACGCGGCAGTACGACGCCCATGTCTGAAGGGAAGGCGACACCCAGAGGACTGGCAAACCTCGAAAACGAGGTTCCACAAGTAGGCCGGACAGGGGAGGCCCTCCGGGGAAGCCAACGGGGCGAGGGCGCGGAAATGATGGAGCTTGAACGAGAGGGAGCATCGGCAATATCATTAGCAGTTCCAGGGACATGCCTAGGTCTAAAGCAAACGTTAAACTGCAGGCACTTTAAAACCAAAAAAAAAAAAAACGCAGCAACGACATGACCAGAGGGAATCTGGCAGACTGTTGATTGACCACCTGCACCACGCTCTTGTTATCAGACCAGAAAAAACCCACCTATCAATTGCGCAACCACTCGCCCCACAGCTCAATGGCGATAATAATCGGAAAGCGCTCCAGCCATGTGAGGTTGCACAAAAGATCCATGTGGGCCCATGAGGCCGGCCAACATTCAGCAGACCACTCCCTTTGGAAAAAAGCACCGAAAACCACAGAAGCCTGCTGCGTCAGTGTATAGCTCCAGTTGGGAGTTCAGTACCACCTTCAGCAACCAACATGACTGGCCGTTGTAGGACTGGAGGAAGGACAGCCACATCCCCTAAGTCAGTGGGCTTGATGATACAAATATAGTGGTGGTGGTGGTGGTGGTGGGGGGGGGCAGCCACGCCCTTTGTGGCCCATGCCAGACGTCTACAGAAAGCCCATCCAATGACGCGGCAGGTAAAGACCAATTGACCCAGCAAAGATTGAAGTTGTTTCCACTGCAGATTTTTTTTTTTTTTTTTTATTGCCAAGCGAACCAAGGAGAGTAGCCTGGCCAGCTGGAAAACCATCTCCACGGTGTCGATTTCAATACCCAAGAAGGCCATAACCGTCACCGAGCCCTCGGTCTTGTCAGCTGACAGCGGGATGGCACTCACAGCTGTCAGATGGGCCCGCGAAGAGGAAGTTAACCAAATAGTGTAACACGGACTGCAAACCAACCGCCTGGACAACTACCCGTTCAAGAAAACTACTGGAGAGTTCAAAGAAATAATAAGAAAAGGTACAGCCCATGGGAAGGCACGTGTCAAAAGTAGCTTCCCTGAAAGTAACCTCCCAGTAGATGGAAGCATTTCGGGTGACCGGGAGGAGGCGGAGGGCAGACGCAATGACCGCCTTGGCCAGCGAGGCCGAAGGACAAGCCGTCCTGATCAAGTGGAGCGCATCGTCAAATGAGGCGTAGTGGACCCTTGATTCCTCCTTGTCGATGCTGTCAGAGACTGAGGAGCCATTAGGATAGGACAAGTGGTGGATAAGGCAAAATGTTTTTTTTTTTTTTTAAAATAGGCGCCATGGTCGGCACACCCGAAGGAGTAAAGGGGGGGTCCAAAAACCACAGTCTAAACCATCTCCTAAGGTCAAGGCTTCTCTATGAAAGGGAGGGGGGAGGGTACCGGTCTAACCAGGGAAGCATCACTGAGACGATCACTGGGGTTTTCCGGTTCAGAAATGTCAAGCTTGGCCCTCGGCCGAGAAAGAGCATAAGCATTAAACCATAGGCTACCATCCTGGCAATCAAAGCAGAACTCCTTCCTTGAAGCCTCTCTTTGGCGAAACTGCGTGTCATAGTGGAAAACTGGTCCCCGTACGCCTAGTAGGCACCCCAAATGCGATCAAGATAACAAAAATTGATGTACTAACTCTGGAAAACGCTCGCAAGGAACTCCGACGTAAGCACGGAACCCCCCGGCAGCTAGTTCCTGAATGTCCGAGGAAGCGGCTTGGATTTTTCGCACCGCCACGTCAACCCAACGGTATTTTCCGATCGTTTCATGGTCGGGGAGGGACCAAGGGGATTTGACGATCGTTTTACGGTCGGGGGGGGGCTATGGTGTGGAAAACCATAAATTCGCATCACCAAATTTTATCCTTGACGTCTTCTGACAGGTGCGTGCCGGTAGGCTAAACCGCCCACGAAGCGCCACCCACGGAAGAGGCCGGACTACATGCCGAACCCGACACACCCATGCGAGACAGGACCGATTTTACGACCGTGACAATGCGTTCGTCCGATGGACCTGATACGGCAGCATCACCGGACCTACTCCAATCAAATCACAATCATACTCACTTAGTCGCGGGTGTGCAGCTGAAGAAGGGCGACCAACAGCAGGTCCAGGAGGAACACCCGGTACAGGATCGTCCGTGGGAGGAGCCGTCAGGAGGCCGTGACGGCCGTCACCTTGAAGGATGTTGACGGCTGCAAGGTTGAAGGATGTTGGCGGAAGGATAGGTCCAGGGGGGTGGTCCGGCCCCCGACCCTGAGGAGCCTGAGGGGCCGAGGACGGCAGCTGAGCAGCCTATAGAGCAGCCGGAGACCCAGGATGGAGGGCTCGCATCGGGCGCAGCCCCATCCCCGGCGTGGCGTGCGCATCTCCCGCCCTACCGGGCACAGGGAGATGGTGGGATAAGGCTGTGGCAGTGGGCGTCCGGAAGGAAGCTCCAGCCCAGCCGAGGGAGCTGCTGATGGTTAGAGATCAGTGATGATGGGGATGGGAGCCGGCGACCGTCAGCCATCCCCCGCCCAGCCGGGCGCAGAGAGATGTGAGACGGCAGGGGTCTGAGAAGTCTGAAAAGCACTGCCATCCCCCACCCAGCTTGGTGCAGGGGGATGCATGAAGGCAGGGGTCAGCAGTGGGGGGTGAGCGGCATGTGCAGCACCACCATCCCCCACCCAGCCGGGTGCAGGGGGATGCATGAAGGCGGGGGGGTGAGTGGCATGTGCCGCACCACCATCCCCCACCCAGCTGGGTGCAGGGGGATGCATGAAGGCAGGGGGGTGAGCGGCATGTGCCGCACCACCATCCCCCACCCAGCCGGGTGCAGGGGGATGCATGAAGGCAGGGGGGTGAGCGGCATGTGCAGCACAACCATCCCCCACCCAGCTGGGTGCAGGGGGATGCGGGATGGAAGGTTAGCGGCAGGGGTGAGCAGCATGTGTCGACCCACCATCCCCCACCCAGCTAGGTGCAGGGGGATGCATAAAGGCAGGGGTCAGTGGGGTGTGAGCGGCCTGTGTAGCTCCACCATCCCCCACCCAGCCGGGTGCAGGGGGATGTGGATGCACAGGGGACCTGGCAGAGGCTGTGATGCCTGGAGCTGAATTTGATTCTCCCGCCCAGCAGGGCGCAGGGAGAAACACCGGCTGTGACGCTCCGGCCGAATCATGCTGTACGGAGGAGGGAGGAGGACGGGCGGTCAGTGCCAGAGCTCCGGGCTGACGTGCCCGGCATCTGACACCGCAAGACACTCTACATGCGCCCCCCGCCGATCGCCGGTGGGGCGGGGGGGGCGGGGAAGGGATGGCAAGAGGCTGCTGCTCCCGGAGGTGAGAGGCGGGGAGCGCATCGGCAACTGCCCGAACAAACGAGCGGGAGCCAGAGGGGGGGAGAGGGGGGAGGCAGGATGCGGAGCCCAAGCAATGCCATGTGACTCTGGGGATCCTGGAGCGGGCTGGGCGAGAGGAATCCCAGCCCGCAGACAGATAGGGAGGAGGGGGGGCCCGCCGGGGGGGTGCTCCGGCAGTGAGGAGAAGCAGGGGGGGAGGGAGGGGCCGTGGCAAACGGATCTCCAAGGGATGGGGGGTGACATGAGGAAGGCCTCGAAGGACTGGGGCCGAGGAAGAGGGGGGGGCAGGTACGTCTCATGGCCGAGCAGCCTGGGGCACCCGGGGGATGGAAAGGGGGGGGGACATTTCAGGGGCAAGAATATCAGTTACCATGTCCTTGGAGAGCCTGCTCGTGGACCCCAGCCAGCAGAAATTCAATGTCCATAGCAGAGGTGCAGGGTCCACAGCAGCTCTTCCAACGACTCTTCCGAAAGACCCAGAATTCCCTGGGGCACACGATTTCCTGAGCTCAGGCCCATCCCATCCCCGTGTCCCAACCAATCGTTCCCCTTGTCACACACCTAGCCATGCCCCCATCAGTCAAGGCTCTCTTTCCCTAGGGGGCTCAAGAGGCCTTCATATTATTTACACGGGTTCTGTCACTGATTAAGTTGGTAATTAAATTCACTTCGTGCCTGCATCTGCAAAAAAATTAGCCTCAGAACCTGTGTAATTAATATGTGTTCGGAATTAAAGGGATGAGGTGGCAACCGTAGTCTGAGCAGTATTGACCTCTGTAGGTCCTTAAAACCAAATTATTTAAAAGTGTGGAAACTTGTAAATATGTAAATAACGGTGACATTCATACGTAAATAGCGATGGCCGGCGGCATTGATGTGTATATCATGCCTCCCTGAGGTCATATCCACAGTAATCTCTAGCAACCAATCAACAAGCAGAAATCATGTGCTGTAACCTCTAGCAACTAATCAGTGAGCCGTAATGTGTGCTGTAACCTCTAGCAACCAGTCAGTGAGCAGTAATGATACACTGTAACCTCAGGCAACCAAATGCAATAGCTGCCTGATCTGATTTAGTAAACTGATTTTGAGTCTAGCTGCTATTTATTGTATGTCTCAGAGCAGGTGGAGAGCAAAACTGCATGGGGGGGGAGCAAAAAAAGTTTTGCACAGGGTCCAATCAATATTAAAGACGGCCCTGGTATCATCATCAAATGCAGCTCATTCAATGCAGTACCTCAAAGAGACATTATGCTTATCATTATCTCCATCCCCGTAAACATAAACATAGTAAAAATCCATGAAACTTCACAAACCAACACAACCATTTCTTGATGTTCAGCATTAAATTTATTGGTTGTTATGCATAAGGCAACATGGCATAAGACATAATGCTCCCATCCAATCAATAATGCTTTATAAATACTGGGCAAATGACTAAATGTTATTTTTTCTGTATGTAACAGAGTGCAGCTCTACTAAAGCTTTACATATATAATACAGAAAGCATCTTCTTGGAGACTGCGTTGGCACTCAGTTGGTCTTCAGTACTCATCATGAAAGGGGTATTCTGGGTGCTGTTTCACCCTAGAGGAGGCAATAAAATCATCAGGGTAAGTCCATTGTAATACATAAATATACTGTGTGTGTGTGTGTTTTATATATATATATATATATATATATATATATATATATATATATATATATATATATATATATTATTTATTTATTTATTTTTCTTACTATACTCTCTTTCTGTAAAAATTCTACTTCAAAAACTTTGAATTCAGTGCTCTCTTCTGGCATTGCTGAGTAATAGCCACACCCCCAGGACAAGTGTCCTAAAAAAACTTTTTTTGAAGAGTGTTGATTACTGAATCTATTGGGCCTTAATTTTGTGTATTTTGGACTGTACAGTAATATCTTGGCACCCTGCATAACTGCTGTAAGAGGAACAAATTCCCCCTGAATTCCAGGGAGACCTTTTTTGCTGTGTGTCAAGCAAACCATTGTGGCCAGAGAATGTACTGAGAGATTTTATAGGTACAGGCATCAGAAGCATATAGAACTCAGTCCCTCAGTGCCAATGCTCATCCTGCTGGAAAGTCACTCAGGGCCCATACTCTGTCTCAGCATGCTGTCTGCAATGACATCACTCCCTTTACAATAATCATGCTGCTGAAATGTGGGGCATGAATTCTTTATATTTGCATCTATTTACTTACTGGTGGTGGTTACACTGTAATAGTTTTATCAATCAGCTTGTAGGGAGATGTGCTGACACAATTGCAGAGCTGTCAGCACCGCTCCATTCAAGAGGCCTGCAAGCAGTAGCACAGAGTTATTAGCTACATCAGCTAAACAGCTTTAGGCACAAGGAGCTCCTATAGCAGGTAGTAACCTCACTGTACACAGCACGGAGCAACTCTGCAGAACATAGACAGACTTTGATTGCAGTGAATTTCTAAGCTGACTATGGCATTTCAAAAACCAGAAGCTGGGGTTGGGTGGCAACTTCGCTGACAGGAGAGGGCCTAAGTAGAGATTGATCAGGGGTGAAGAGCCCCTGGTGCTAGGACATTATTGCAACAGCTGACCCCACAGCCCTATTTTTGAGACACAGCTCAGAGCACTATCATCGTTGAACAACTGACTGGAAAACAGGACTGTCCCAGAATATTTGGGAGAGTTGGTAATTATGCAGCTGAGGGGAAAAGTTGTCAACCTCTGGTAGGCCTCTTTTTTGTCTAAAATGGTTGGGAAAATAGAAAGGGCTTCTATACAACAAATGCATATAAAATGCCAAATGTATACAGGTATGGGAACTTGAGCACCTATATTTATAAATCCCGTCCCTTAGCATGTCTCCATCTTTATTTGTCTCTCAGTACTGATGCTTCTTTCTTAAAAACACATATCTAGAACTCAACACTTACTCTCTAAAAGGTCCATAATGTAGGTTTCTGTCTAGGCTCTCAAGTGTTTTCATATCTTCAGGTTTCAGTTCAAATTCAAAGACCTGTTAGGAAAATAATATTGATTTAAACCATAGGAACATGAACTCCAAGCCTGTCTACTTTTGAGACACATATACAGACAACTTTTCTCATATTTTCGTACAGGCCACTATTGGAAGATGATAACATTTAGCTCGTTGCCATGGGGTAAATTGAATTGGCTGAACTACATCCACAGGATGGTAGCTGAAAAAGACAATGCTAGAAATACACTTTACTTACTTGTAAAATCTAACCTGGACCAAAGGGTTTTTAAGAGGAATTTCTTGAAGATCAATTCTGTTGATCTGGAGGAGGTGTGTGTAAAGCTATGAAATATACATGGACAATTTGCTCCAGGGCCTGACATGTGTCGACCCCTGATTGATTTTGCACAGTACTGAATTAGTCAGAAATTAGAAATATTGAAGCCTACAGTGATTTTCAGGACCCAACATATTGCAGAGTAGCACTCAGGGAGTCTACACACGAGGTAAGTAAATTTTACAACAGAAAAATCTTTGTTTCAGAGTCATATACTGTAGGTAAATGTAATTCACATCTTCATGTGTTTCCACACCGGACTATCAAAAACATTATTAGCGTTACAGTTTAAATGTTTTTGCAATAAATGTCATTTCACAACAGATGAAAATTCAAGAAGTTATAGTAAAAAGCTGTAGTTACCCCAAGGTTTTGCTTGATACGAGCGGGGGTGAAGCTTTTGGCCAAGACCACAATTCCCTTCTGGAGAATGAAGCGCATGGCGACCTCTGCAGAGGAGCGATTGTACTTAGCAGCAATTTTATTCAAAATTGGATCATCAAGTAGGACTGGCAAGCTAAGGTCCACCCTGGAGGGAGCATAAATATTGAATATACTGTATAATAAACATTTTAGAATGTTAAAAGTCAAACATTTACTGGATGTGGAGCTGCAAAGGATACCAGAGCTCTAAATTGTACCCCTATGCAGACCCTTGACATAACCAGCATATTCAAATCCAATACATATTAGCCTTTGCACTAATATGCTTTGGGAACTATCAAACCTTGCATTTATGGCCCACATATATGTCTAGCATTTTGTTCAATACTTGTTTGCCTTATCCCTTGTTAATCCCATGTTAACCTGTTACAGCATTAGGAACATTACTGTAGTTACCCTACCTCCCATTATCAATAACAATTAGCACTATTTCTCCCACTGGCTCCCATTATGGGACATTTCCTCTTCCACTGACACCAACAAAGGGGCACCATTTTATTCCCACTGACACCAACAAGGGGACACTATTCCTCCAGCTGACACCAATAATGTGGCACTATTATTCCCACTGATTGCCAGATAATTTTTTTACTCCCACTGATACCTGACACAGGTGCAATTTTTACTCCTAAGCCCGGGGCATTTTTTACCCCACTGACACTGGGCATTTTTTGTTGCTACAGCCATAGTTGCCCCCTGCCAGTCTGATGGATAATTAACTAACCCTTTAACGGTTTAATTCCTGTAGTAGTGAATGATTAAACCAGCGTTAGTTTTTTCTTTTACTTTCTGGTTCCTCTTTGGGGACGTTTTCTTCCACTTATGTCTTGAGCCACACCAGTAACTCTGATGAGATTTGGAAATTTCCTCTGTCTGTACATACTGTAGGTAACCCAGATAACAAGGATAACTTGCCACAAATTTGTGGCAGTGTGGAATTGTAAGTCTGTTAACTTGCTGCACATTTTCATGGGCAAGATGTACACTTGCAGAGCACATGAAGCACAAGTTCTAGTTGACACTTATCCAATTTGTAGCAAATTTGTGTGGCAAGTTTCTAGCAAGAGCAAAGTTGCAGGATCTACAGCAAGAGCTCTGCAAGTCTACAGCATGAAAATTCAGCTACCATGACTCCTGTGGTGGGTAACAATTGCACAATATAACTGAACGGGAACTTGCAGAATGTTTGAAAAGAAAATTGTTTTCGAGTCATACAATGCGGATTTGCTGCAATTGTGCAGTAAACCCGTGAAGCCTGGCAAGTCTAGCAAGTTATTTTCAAACTTGCAACCCAATTGCTTGCTATCTGGGAAAGGGAGACTCCCCAGTTGGTACATAGACAGCATTAGAACCTGACTGAGGTGCTAAGCCTTCCACACTCTATCCAGAACCAAATACAATTTTGGATAAACTTTAAATAACTATAAATTGTTAAGTCAGAATGTGTTTTAGTAGCACTGGCATGTCTTGTGTCACTGGAATTCAGCTTTTACCACAATTTACATACGTACCAGTTCCTGTCTCTGTGTGAGCCCAAGACGCTGTAAGCCACCAAAACAATGTCCTTGGATTTGCAGTAGGCGTGAAGTTTGTTTTGATTTAAATATACATGACACTCCACCTGCAAATTGTAAATAATAATTTATGCATGGTTGAAACTGGTACTCAAAATATGCATTATTAAAACTGTACAAACCCAAAACAGGCATTGGGACACCCACAGGTTTTGCAGCAGGGGTAAATCAATTGGCAGCCTTTTTATTGTTGACATTTCAATTAAGCTTAGTCTCTTACTCAAGACTTCTTCTTGACGTCTTGAGAAATATGGACTGAGTTTCATTGAAACGTCAACTCTGCTGTTCAGATTTACCTCCGCTGCAAGACCCGTGAGGGGTGCTTCTTTACCGGTTTTGGATTTGAATGGATTTCACCTAGGCATTTACTTCACACATAGTCTGTGGTGGCTATCCTCTGGACCATTATTAAAACTATAGATTGTAGACCAGTGGTCTCCAAACTGTGGCACGGGGCTAGATGTGGTCTTTTGTTTGCATTTATACTGCCCTTGGCATGCTATTTTCATCCATTAATACCAACAATTTGGCATAATTCCCCTCACTGACACCAATAAAGGGGTAGAATGACAGCAACAATGGTGCCCAAAGACACCGATGATGGGGCACAATTCCTTCCAATGACACCAGCGATGGGGAGTTATTTCTCCCACTGACACCAAAGATGGGGCATTGTTTATTTCCACTGATGTTGGGACCTTTTATACTCCCAATAGCCATGTCCTGCCCCCAGTAAGTCTGGAGAGTAAACTGGCCCTTTGTTTAGAAAAGTTTGGAAACCCCTGCTGTAGACCGTTCAGCTACAAATCCATTCATTTGCATTAAATTGGGTTTTGCAATATCAGGTACGTTTAAAGCATAAATCAAGGCACAAATAATACAAAAAACACATACAGTATAATTCTACAATCCTTACACCTTTCCTCATGTTTTACCACCTTAGATACCCTGCAAGTACAGCAATCCATTTTGATCTACCAGAAATGCACGGCATTTTTATAGACTCAGTGGTGCAGCCCTCTTCTCTTTTGATAAAATGACTCTTTTGTCTTTTGATAAAAATTGTAAAGGACCCAGGACCACTCTACATTACTGACAAGATCAACGGGTTTCTTTTGTACTTAACAAACAGATATAACCAAATGCTTCCAATGGTACATTTAACAGAGCAAAAGGAAGCAAATAAGAGAAAGTCATTGTTAAGGTTTACAAATACTTTATCTTGTGTCTTGTAACTCGAAAACCATTGTCTTTGATTATTTTATAAAAGAAACCCCATGGTATATCAATCTATGCACCCAGGGGTTTTCCCCCTACCTTTTAGGACCCTGGCAACGCCCCTGGTACTCCCGATACTATATTTCTAAATCTGTTTTTGCACTGTACCTGGTTGCAAACTGGCTTGTACTTCAGTCCTGGTTTGTTCAGGATACGTTCCAGCTGCCTGCGGTTAAAGTTTGATACTCCGAGGGATCTCACCAAACCTGCATCTTTGCATGCCTCTAGAGCCTGAAATTAAGTATCACCAATTCAGAGTAAATAAAGACAATTATTCAATATAAATGAGCTAATCAACAAATAACTGTGGCATATTATACACCGCATCTTTGAGCAACTCCATCTGCTGCATTTTTGGATTTTACTATCTGCTGGGCTTCAAACATATATGCTGTATACCTTACAGCTGTAAGGTAAGGGGCCTGTGGACACGGAGGTGCCCCCACTGAAGATCACTCCCCTCCCTTCATTTACACCATTGTGTTTTGGATTTTCATTCAGAAGAGTCACATCTGGTGGCAGGACTGTTGTTACATTTTTTTTATATTATTTACAGTATTTTTTATTGTCTCTTGTATGTTATTTTTATTTTATGTTTGGATCATACTTGTTATCTGCCAAGTGTTTGGTTTTTTACAACACTTACCACCGGGACTATTATATATATTTTTTTGATGTTTTTATTTATTTGTTTATTCATGCACTTAGTGTGTTGATATACTTCAGCATATTCTACACGTTTTACAGGAATTGTATATGATCACCTTTGGTATTTTGCACTTGTCTGGCTGCTTTTCATACTCATGTGCACTGTTTATTGATACTCTCTTTGTTGCTTTATGTTAGCACTTTCTTCATACACTATTAAGTGGTATTCCCATGTAGTTCACCATTCATTTGCACATGCCAGCTTCCTTCCCCATTCTGTTCTTACCTATTTTTGATTGATGTTTTTAGGTCATCTGGTATGTTTGTCACATGCACTTTAGTGTAGCCCCTTTCCCCCTTCCTTCATTCCCTTCCTATCACAGTGCAACCACTACCCCCCTACTTTCACTGATTAATAAAGAGTTACAGCAATGACCAGGCCCCAAGGGCCCATTATAGAAAACAACAGTTGAATTCTGAGCAGACTTATTGGACTAGATAACTTGCCTCCTGTTTGATTGTCACTCTAGAAACTAGTCAGCAGCCAATAGGAAACCAAACATCAGTGTTTTTGCCTATGTAGCGAAGCAATACTCCTTGCATGATACAGGGTTTCACTTTAAGAAAATTCACTTACCTCCCATGTAGCACAAAGGTCCACATTATCATAGATGAAAGGCTTGTCCTTATCGGAGGGATCAGATGCTCCACTAGGCTGCACAGGATAGAAAAACAACAAACCATTGCTGAATCCATAACCAATCAGAATATGCCAATATATAAATATGATTTAATTGCAGGTCTTGTACTGAAAAGTTTATTACAGTGTTAGTCCAGACAAAAGTTTTTTTGGGATGAGTAGGGAAGGCTATCATATCATTTTGTTATGTTGTCTATGTCCCTAGAAGAATTTTTCCTTTTTGTGTTACTGGAACAGGTAGAAGAAATCTTTTCCCAATTTGCTAGTATTTAAAGTGTTGGTAGAGCAGTGGACATCACTGTAAGGATTATTGTGTAGGCATGTAGTGAAGGCAGCTCTTTCTAAAACGGTTGAATCCAACAGAGGTCACTGTAGTAGCATTGTAAAAAAAAAAAAAAAAAAAAAAAAAAAAAGACGGCCAAGAAGTGAGAATGTTAACTACAAAAACAAAAAAGGACACCTGGGGATTGGGGAATCACCCCTGTAACCTGTTGAAGTGTATATTTAGCAATCGTTTTATTGGTGTTTTGGATACAGTGGGGAAGGGTTAAAACCTCATTGGGAAGATTTACCTTCACTTTCTGTCTTGGAGACACAACGGGAATGAGGAAATCTCCCCAAAGTGAGATGCATCCCCCTTGGTTTAACCTTTACCCCATGTTCTGGTAACAACTGTAAAAATTTGGATTTCCCAACAATTTTTTTACTGGACACAATAATCACCATGACAAAGGGAGGGTGAATCTCCCCAGAGATGACAGACAGAAAAAAAAAAAGACGACAGTGTCCAACCCTTCCCTAATCTAAAACTGAAAAAAAAAGAATAAAACCATTGAGCTAAACATAACCATTAACACATCTGGAAAGCAATTCTAAAATCTTGATCAACTACAAAATATTTGTAGAGTGTTGATGTTACTCCTGCAATAAAAGTTTATCATTGGCGCTTTGGGATTGTGCCAATGCCAAGCTTCTATAGATAATTTAACATGCAACATGCAAAAAGCGTTTCCTTTGCCACTGATGAGTAATGGTAAACTTTTTATTAAAATGTATCATATTAAAAACGCTTTTTAAAAAAAAAATTAATGTTGCTTTTTAGTGACCTCTGTGCTCTCTACAGTACATCCCCTACATTCCTATTATCTTTTGTTTCTCAAAGCTGCCTAATCCGTAGGAAGGATTTGCTCACTGAACAAAAATGTGTTGGGTTTTCTGCTTGCGCATACATTTTTGTAGCCAAGTCTCATTGTTCTCTGCTGGTGACAAGCACCGGTGGAAAGCGTCCAAAGGGCTAAAAGGCCTAGCACTGTCAGAGAGCTTTTGTTGTTAGCAGGCTGACTAGTTATGCATAAATAATCTGCTTTCTCTCCATTCGTGGAAGCTATAGAGGATGGGAGCATTATTGAATTTATACTCATCCCAATGGGCAACCATTTTCCTTGTGCATTCCAGCTGTTTTGGAGAGGAAAAAAAAGTTGCAAGCTAAACTTAAGGGAAAAAGCTAAATACTTGAATGTTACAAGCTGCCTACATCTGATTTTCACATTTGTTGTTTACAAATTGATTCTATCGCTGCTTTTCCCATTATTTTCCCCTCTCTTCCTGCTAATTTAACTACACAGGAAGCAACTGCATATCTCCCCAATGGGGGGCACAGAGTACACAGGAAGCAAGTGGACAGCTCCCCGATGGGGGGTACAGAGTACACAGGAAGCAAGTGGATATCTCCCCAATGAGGGTACGAAGTACACAGGAAGCAAGTGTATATTTTCCCAATGGGGGTACAAAGTACACAGGAAGCAAGTGTATATCTCCCCAATGGGGGTACAAAGTACTCAGGAAGCAAGTGGATTTCTCCCTCATGGGGGTACAGAATACACAGGAAGCAAGTATATATCTCCCTGATAGGGGTACAGAGTACACAGGAAACAAGTGGATATCTCCCTCATGGGGGTACAGAGTACACATTAAGCAAGTGGATATCTCCCCAATGGGGGTTTCAATAAAGCAAATAAAAATAAAAGCCTAAAAGAGTTTCTAAGCCCCTCCTTGCCTAAAAATGTTGAAACATTTTGACTGGAGTTCCAGTTTCAATCTGTACTAATGCCTTCCCTTCAGTCTTGCACAGTTGTACAGGCTCCTCTTCTGTACTAAAGTAGTTTACGTTGATGTCACTGCACAGTTGAAGCTTCCCACAAAGTGCATTATAAGCTGCAAGTCAGACAGAGCCTGCCCCATTTCTTGGCTGGAGGGCATCCAACATCATCTAGATCTTTTGTCCCCTTCTTGACCATCCCTGGCCCGCCCCTTTCATTCATGGGATTTGAGTTCTTTCCATTTTCTAGGCTCAACATCACATGTGGGCATTATCTACGTAGGTCTGCATGTAAATACGGCATTCTTAGGAACTCCCACTCCTCCAGACTGATAATCACCCACCAAGGCTTGTTTTTATTATATGTATAACTTCTCCCAAGAGCCAGAGCACTACTGGCATTAGGGTTAAGGGCTTTTGAGAGGAGTACTACGGCAAAGTGCTGTGATATTTTCAGGAAACTACTGTGTGCAGAACACCCTGCTGGCTCGTCCCAGCAGCCATGACCTGCCTGCACTGCATAGAGAAGTACAGAGACCTAGTGATGATGTCAGGTGGTCTAAACTAGGGTTTGTAATGAAAATAGAATATACTAATAAATTAATTGGCATATTGAGGGGAGGCTAGGGAGGAACCAGGGAAGCAAATGATAAGCAGAATAACATTCATCGTTTAGCATTTGAAATTTTGTCTAACAGTTAAAAATTTTGTCTAAAAGCGCTATCTGTATATATCACTCACCTTAAGGGAGACAGGCCAGTGCATAAGGAAGAGATCCAGATAATCCATTCCAACATCCCTCAGAGACCTCTCCAAACCTTTGCGTACCATATCAGGGGAAAAGTACGTACACCAGAGCTGGGGAAGAATAACAAAACAGATTGGCTTTCACCTGTACTATTCACTTACTTTTAAATGCAAAAAGATTAAAATGAACCTACTAGATTTAGCACACAATATTTTTAATGTTAAAGGCCGTGTCACTTAGAGCTTCCTGAAATCGAAAATGGCAACTCAACATGGCACAAGTGGTTGTCTCAGTATTGTATTCATTGTTTTTTTTGTTATGATTAAAGCCCTGTAGGCTGAAATGCGTCAACTGACTGTATCTGCGTACTGTACAATGTGGTTTCCTGAATTAAAGCAAGATTTTAGAGCAATAGCGGTCGTGCGAATCATCTTTATGGATCATTGTTTTTTGTTTTTGTTTTTTGCAGACAATTTACTGTGTCGACAACGTTTTGCATGATTAAGGTATTATTTGGGGTTGATTTACTATGGGCAAATAGATTGTGCACTCTACAAGCACAGGTTCCCCAGACCTTAGTAAATGAGGTAAAGCTTCACTTTGCAAAGAATACCAAATCACATGAATGGAAAATAAAAACAAAAACAGCATTTTTGCTTGCACATGATTGGATGATGGAAGCTATCAGTGCTTCCCCTCATTTACAAAGCTCTGAAGCAACTACTCTTGCAAAGTTCACAGTCTATTTGCCTTTAGTAAATCAACCCCTTTGTGTTTCTGTAGATCATTTATTGAGACATTAAGGGCAGGGAGGCTAAATATAGCTAGCGTAGAAGAGAATAAATTATTAATCCAGCCCTGGTGATTTGTGTGTGGGAGGCAGCTGGAAGGTGTTTTTTTTTTTCATGACAGGTACTTGTTAGCATCCATAAAGCACAAGTGTATATGTTTTATAATAGCTACGGTATTTAATTAAAATGAATGTGTGGCCATATATTTATTTATATGTGCAAAAAGGAACACAAGGGGGGGAGGCAGCTAAGTGCAGCACCAATGGGTTTATTGAGATTAAAAAGCCAGATGCAAACTCACAGAAATATATATAATCAAAGTTGTGAGTTTGCATTTGGCTTTTTAATCGTGGTAAACCCATTGATGCTGCATTCATCTAGGGGGGTAGAGGCTAACTTATGTGGATGTTGCATTAGCATTTATTTGAGGCACAATTTCTTTTGTTATTTATTTATTGTATTTGATTTATTTATATTTGACTACCATGAAAAATCTACAAATTAACCTTATTGTTGTATGTATATTATATATATAGGGCAGCAACATTTGCTCATTACATGCTCATGATCTATTTATTGCTTTGCAGTGTTACACAATAGTTTTGGTTTACTGCTTCTTTTCACAATGCATGTCTAAGGGGTGAAAAATATTTGCATATCTATTCCTAGGCTATATTCTCTATTATTTTTTGCTGAAAGTTGTTCATAAAAAAAAAAAAATCAGCATAGACAAAATACTGTTTTATGGCCATTAGATGGAGCAGAGGAGCATATGTATATCCTATGATACACAACACTATCCAATGGCCACAATGCCTCACTCGTACAGAATTTTTTATTTTTAATAAATATCATATTAAATGAAGAAAATATTGCATGAGAACATTCATTTTTGCTCCATTTGCACAGTACAAACTTACATGCAGGTTTGAGTGAGGAACGGTGCAATTTTAAAAATAAATCAATCCCTATGAACTGGGCAACCTATTAAAACAATGCACTCTGTGTATGGCTGATATCTTTTGTCAATAATTGAGAATTTTTAATAACTGAATTGAGATCTCCCTCTAGTGGCTAAACTGCATATCTCTATATATTTGATGTAATAACAAAAATATGAAAGGGCAAGCTTGCACAAATGTGAATAGCATCAAAAATTAAATAACCTACACATTTCATCAGTGACCTTCCATAGTGTCAGGTTTTTGACATGTGCCTTATGTCAGACTATGTCTAAGATGAGTTTAGCATCTCACCTTTCCAGTGTAGAAGATGTCTTCCCTCTTGACTGTGCCATCAGAGATCTTTGAGCGAATGCCATTTCCAATATGCATCTCATTGCCGGTGATGAAGGCGCAGTCGATGTGTCTGTAACCAACATCAATGGCAGTTTTCACAGCTTCCTCTGCAAGACTTTTAGGCACCTGGAAGGGGATGAGAATTACATTTCAGATTAGGCAACACAGCTGGAATGGGAAAAACAGGGGAAAAAATTGGGTGATTGACACAACATGGTGGTTAAAACTGGTTAGGGTTTTATTGCTGTCTGTGTCCTGTAGGGTAGATTCCCTCTCTGTTTGTCTTCAAGACCTCTGTACTGGAAATAAGGACATTAAAACAGTTGTCATTGGAACAAGAATAGAGGGGGAATCTTTTAGTGAGGGCACCTGCTCTTGTGACAATTGTCTAAAAGAGGGGGTTCCTTCCTTTGGAGAGATCTCCTTTCACTTTTTTTTGTGTCTCGACATAGAAAGCAAAGGAAAAGCTCTACTTTTAGATTGTAAACTCTAACGAGCAGGGCCCTCTGATTTCTTCCCCATATTAAAATGTACTGTAATTGTACTGTCTGCCCCCATGTTGTAAAGAGCTATGCAAACTGTTGGTGCTATATAAATCCTGTATAATAATAATAATAATAAGACAAACGTACACAGACAGAAAAAACTGATGTCTCATCAAAGATGATATTCAGATGCACTCCTAGAATCTTGTAAAAATCATCTTCATTAGCAATGTGGTAAACACATAGAAAGAGCCAAGAGACCACATATAGGGAGAAAGCAGGAGATAGTAACGCGTTTCACTAACCTCAGGTCATGAAAAAGCACCTATTTAGTGTGAAACTTGTTACCATCCACTCTTCTCTTCCCATGTGTGGTCTCCTGCCGGTTTCTATGTGTTTACCTCATTGCGAATAAAGATGATTTTTTGAGGATCCTAAAAGCGCAGCCATCCGGATATCTTCTTTGATGTATGCATTTTGCGAACTAGGATAGCACCCGTCCAGGCTGGCGAGTGGAGTTCCCAGTGTTTAAACTTACCTTGCACAGAAGCAGCTTGTTCACGCTGATCCAGAGAAAAACCTGATGGATTTTAATAATACCCTACTCCTATCCAAAATAAAATACAAAAGTTTTGGTGTTGGATATACTTTAATGCTCATTGAGTCCTTCTTTGGTTTCTTAAGTATTCATCTACCAGTAGGGGTATGTAGACCTTGGGTCCTCATCCATGCATCCTTTTCTCTAGTAATGGCATTTTTCGCTTTTAATGCCACAGGTTTTAGAAGGTGAAGGCAATATGACTTATGGCAAACCACATAAGTAAAATGTATAAAAAGGTGAGCTATTACAGTAAAGGCAATTTGTGAGGCATAGAAAGAGGCATTATGGAAAATTGTTTTAGGTAAACAGGGGGCATTTAACAGGTGGTGAGGAGTAGTTATAATTCCTCCGCACCGCCTAATTTATAATTCTGCACTACTGTATCGCATTGCACGAGGTTGCTGCCCTGTCCCATTAAAATGAATGGGTGAGTACCGCTGTCAAACTGTGCACCCCAAGTTAACAATGCCATGGCCGCAAAGCTTTGCAGACACAATATCTGTACAGCTGCGCTCTACTGGGACAATTTGAGTGGGCAGCAAAATTCCCAGATAACAAGCAATTGAGCTGCAAGTTTGAAAATGACTTACTAGGCTATTGCTAGACTTGCCAGGCTTTACAAGTTTGTTGCACAATTGCAGCAAGTCCGCATTGTATGACTCCAGATCAACTTTCTTTGCAAACATTCTGCAAGTTTGCTGCAAGTTCTGGTTCAGTTATGTTGTGCAATAGTCATTCCACCACAGAGTCACTGTGGCTGAATTTTCATGCTGTAGACTTGAGCTCTTCCTGTAGATTCACCACTGCAACTTTTGCTCTTGCTAGAGACTTTCCACACAAATGTGTTACAAATTGGAAAAGTGTCAACTAGAACTTGTGCTTCAAGTGCTCAGCAAGTGTACAACTTGCCAGTGAAAATATGCAGCGAGTTAACAGACTTGCAATTCAACAATGCCACAAATTTGTGGCAAGTTATCCTTGCTATCTGGAGTCATTTCAACTGTTTGTTTTTACCTCCCAATGGCAATCCATCTGAAAGAGCATTTCCTTTTTTGTATTTTTTACGTTCAACCTCCTGGCTGAATGAAAAAAGCTAAGTGTATGCCTTGAATAAAAATACTCAGGTGCCAGTCCGGCTCATTGCACTCAGTGAAGAAAATGAATCTCTGCAACTTAAGAACAAGAGTTTGTGCCACTCCATCTCTTTTGGCCAGTGAGCAGGAACCTATGTCGGTGCACGGTCAGACGTATAGGGGTTGATTTACTAAAACTTGAGAGTGCAAGATCTGGTGCAGCTCTGCATAGAAACCAATTGGCTTCCAGGTTTTATTATTAAAGCTTAATTGAACAAGCTGAAGTTAGAAGTTGATTGGCTACCATGCACAGCTGCACCAGATTTTGCACTCTCCAGTTTTAGTAAATCATCCCCACAGTCTCTAACAAGTATCCTTGTTTTGAACCGAACATTAACATGTGACATCACATGCTTACTTCTCTTTTTAAAGTAAACCTTTCAGGAGAAAAATATGGATACTGTCTTTGCAGGCTTTCTTCCAGGGGTTATGTTGACCCTCTGAGTTCAGTATTGTGATAATCAAGGTTATGGCAGCCCTGTGTTTCACATGGCAAGTTTCTTTTAAGGTGTTTAGTGGTCTCCACTGTATCATTTGTGCTACCTTCTTTTATTTTTTTCTTCTGCACAGTCTTCAGTAATCCAGGGTTCTTGGTTAGGGTTTTCACAGCTGCTTCAGCACAATCAAAGATATGAGTCGTTTTTTCTTTTTTCCAACAGTGATAGGTGCAGTGAAAGAATCGCACCCATGTCTACCAATCACAGAGATCCCAAAAAAGACTAGAAATGAGAACTAAGCCATGTTCACCAACGCGCATTTTTACTGGAAGGTTAACCTCTTCCTTGGCCGAGTTCTCCCTCTTTATGTGCAACCTATGATGACCAATCACAGTAGAGAAGACACAAGTGACTTATCTTCCATAACAGAGTGTGCATGTTTATGCCACAATCATTCAGAGAGGAAAAAAAATGGTTTTTAGTTTTTCATCTTCCCACTAGCATCACATACATCTTATATTTAGCACTACTTAAAGTGTATATAGAGTTGAAAGATCTTAGATCTATCGACTGAATGTAATTCCAATGCCAACATTTTTATTTAAGGTTCTGGATGGATTTCATTCCTCCCTAGAAAGATTTTTCTCTGTTATGTGTCTTGGTGACCACTGTCCAAAGTAATATAAAACGTTTCCCAAATTGGACATCTGTTTTGGTGACAACTAAAAGGGAATTTCTCACTTCCTGTTGTGTCTCCAGGACTAAAATCAAGACAAAACAGGCCACAGACAGCAAACAAAAAAAACAAAACAAAACAAAATCAAGGATTTTAAAGCTGCCCTCCAGCCTTCCCTTCAGTCTTGCACAGTTGCACAGACTCCTCTCCTGTACTGAAAATGCTTACTCTGATTTCAATACACACTGTGAGCTTCTCACAATGTTCATTTAAACCTGCAGCAAGTCAGTTACAGCCCGCCTCATTTCCTGCATCATCTAGCTCTTTCCTCCCCGGCTTGACTGTCCCTGGCACATCCCTTTAATTCATTGGAATTCAGTTCTTTCAATCATGGAAGCTCAGCAACACATGTGGGCATTGCTTAAAATGGTCTATATGCAAACACTGCCTTCTCCTCCAGACTTACATCCACCTATCAAGGCTTTTTTTATTATTTGCAAAACTTCTCCCAATAGCCAGCCCACTGATGGTATCAAGGCTAAGGGCTCTTGAGAGGAGAACTGAATCAGGGCACTGTGATGTTTTCAGGAGGCTATGTACTGCACCCGGCCAGCCCCTCCCACCGGCCACGATCTACCTGTGGTGTCACTGGGTCAAAAAAAAGGATATGTAAATCAAAAAAGGAAAGGTTTTCTTCCAACATGTTATTAGCATGTTGATGGGGGGAGAAAGGAAGAATTGGAGAAGGCAAAATATTAGCAGATTAAACTTCAGCTCTAACTACTCTCTATTCTATCATTAAAAAAAAAGAAAAAAATTGTGGTTTTAGGTATACATTAAAATTGCTTTTATATAACAAATATCAACATTCTGTCACTTCCTTATTTATCTTCAGGTCAAGGATAATGGTAAAATTACAACCTTCTAAATTCTCACAGCACTGAGACCTGTCACAATCTTACTCCAATGAGGCGGATATTACATTGTAGCGCCAAAAGCTTCATTTCTTTTTCTACCTTGGCAGTCTGTGGCTAAGCCTTTCATAATGCAGTTGCAGACCGCATCCCTGGCCTTTATTTAGAGAACAAAAACAACAATAAAAAGAATGAATAATACTTACATCAGGAGCAGCATAAGTGCCCAATCCTAGGATTGGCATCATGTTGCCATCGTTAAGGGTGACACGGGTTTCCTTGGTGAGAGTCATTATTGCGTTACTGGGGTAGTGTGAGGGTTCTAAGCCCTTTACCCGGCTTTATAGCCATCGCTGTGTCCATTGATTAGGTAACACAAGTGGGCGTGGCTACTAATGACAAGCTAAACCCCTTGTCTGAGAACGCAGGGCAAATTGAAAAAAAAAAGCTTAACTAGGTTTATTGAAATCTGCAAACTCATCAGTGGATTTATAAAGAGAGAGAAGTCTAGACTGAACAGGGCGATTATGGCTGACAGACAGTGATGTGCTGGTCCTTGGCACCAATTCTATAGTGATCGCAGAACGAGGGGGTAGCCACTGCTCCCAACTCTTCTGAGGAACGCAGAGCTTTCTGCTGCACTGGTTTGGAGAACCAAATCTGGTCTGACAGCTCTGTATCCCTGGATTTTTCTGCAAAAGCCACCAGGTTTACTAAAAGGGGGATGCTGCCAAAACTGTCAGTTCGGACAATAAAAAGAAGAGAAAAAAAAAAAAGAAAAGGTGACGACTACCCATTATTCCGACAGATGCTAAACAAAAAGAAATTACTTTGCAAGTGTTTTTTTTTTTTTAATTCACTTTTTTTTTTATATATAATATGAGTTTATAAAAGAGACACTAAGCAAAAAAAATCCATGCTGTCTTATGCAAAAGCGGTTTTTATACTGTTGACCAATAAACAAAAGTTTCATATTGTCTGGTATAATTATATTAATAATGGGTAGTGGGTAGTGCGCAAAATTTTTAAACGCAGAGTTGATTTTCTGGTAGGCTATAGCTGGGAACATACGGTGATTTTTTTTTTTTTTGTTCAACCAGCGCGTTAAACGATAAAAAAAAAACTCACAGATTCTTCTATCCACACTAGCGATGTGATCTCCCCCACCATGCTATTCTATTCTGACAGCAGTGACTCCCCACTATCAGAATAGATTGATCAGCACATTGAATGCTGGTTTTCCAGCAGGACCGTTTGACAGAAGCCAGTCTAAAGGCCCATACACACGATACGAAAATCGGATGGACAATTTTTTACTACGAGCTGTCTGCTGATTTTCGGATCATTAGTATGGTGCTTCCGACAGCCGATTTCGCTTTTTCGTCAGATAAAAGCTGGATGTGCAGATTTTTGACGGATGTGAACTCAACGTCTGATTTTCGTTTCATCAGTATGGTTTTCATCCGAAAAAAATAGTAAGAGCAAGGATACACATGCTCAGAAGCAAAAGATTACATACAAAACTATTCAACACATTACGTCACTTCTGACGTATTCTCTCGTACGAAAATTTTCGTATTGTGAGTAACCTCTTCACTTTCGACATGAGATTAGCATGTCACAAAAAAGGGATGTTCGGTTGTCTGAAAATCTAAGTATGTGTACGAGGCTTAATGGTCAGCTTCTGTTGAACAGAGAGAGAGAAACACATTGATCAAAATTAGATTGGTTCTACTTCCGGTTCTGGCGCATCGGCCAGCCATCAGAATCGCATTCCAAGCCCCGACCATTGTTTGTTAGATATCTCAACTACGCAGACGCACGCCATACTTCAAAAATTTTGCAGAGTGCGCAATTTATCCATTGAAGACCATCCACTACTACTCTTCTCAGACTACTCCATTGAAGTTATGCGCTAGCGCAAGGCCTTCTCTGCCGTCTTCTCCTCACTCTACAAACATCACATTAAATTTACCCTAGCGTACCCAGCAATCCTGCATATCTAACCTGACATGGGTGAGCGTCTTTCTTTCACTTCTCCATCTGAACCTTAATACTGCACAGCCCTCAGTTATGGAAAAGAAAGATCCTTCTCTGTCCCACGAGCCTTCCTCACCCATGAGATCCAATTCATCTTCAGCAAAATTCTCAAAAACATCCCTACAAGAGGGTGCGCTTTGGACTCCCAGATGATAAATCTGCGCACTGCTGCCTGCCTGCTCCCTCCATCATTGGCGGTTGCTAGACTTTGTTCTACTTCGTAGTCCACCATTTCTATTGTCCTCCACCTGGTCAAACATTCCCATAGACACACTCCTAAACCTTGTGGACAGCCTTCCCAGAAGAGTTGAAGCTGTTATAGCTGCAAAGGGTGGGCCAACTCAATATTGAACCCTCAGGACTAAGGGCTCTTTCACACGGGGCGGATCAGTGATGATCCGCCCCGTGAACCGTGAACACCCGCTTGCTCAGCGGGGATTGCTCCGCCGATCCCTGCTGAGCAGGAAAATGACAGGTCCGTCGCTGCACACTGTGCAGCGACGGACCTGTCAGAGCGCTGCTCTCCCCTATGGGGGATCGGATGATGACGGACCGTAGAGTTCGTCGTCACCCGATCCGATCCGAAAACGGATGGAAAAGTAGGGTTTTCCTCCATTACACTTTTCGGATCGGAGCGGGTCGAATGTCAGCGAACGTTCATCCGCTGACATCCGCTATTCCATAGGGATACATGTATGTCAGTTTTTCATCCGAAAACGGAAGGATGAAAAACGGACATATGGATCCTCCGTGTGAAAGAGCCCTAAGACTGTGATCCCATTAGAGTAAAGGCAGGCATCTCAATACTTTTGACAATCTAGTGTATCTGAATGGGTCCTAAATCATTTTTTAATTGGTAAAACACTATAAAATTGGGACTGAATTCTGAATGTGCTCAAAGCCTGGCCTTCACACTATCCATACTATAGCTCACTGAAAACAGGGATTTGTATCACAAGTTATGTATCTCCTAATTGCCTTATTCCAGATTGGTGTCTCTGACATTATTGAAGCTCTCTGGTAAGTAAAATGGCCAGTCGATTAGCATTTTTAAGGGAGGATCAGCAATGGCAGTCTAATTTCTCTCATAACAACTTTGCGTTAATCAGTAAACGTGGAGCTGTGCCCTGTTCTACACTCACAAAACAATCTCTCAATCAAACTAGCTGCTGCCTCTACATTTTTCCCCAAATTCCCCTATTGTGGTAAGTAAGCAGTATGTGCTGTGTAGGCAAATGTCTATGCTACAAGAGCAAGAGTTGCTGGCCACAACCTGCTAATTCACTTTCTGTAATTTATTATCAGAATACACAAAGGATGCTTTTGCAATGAAATGAAACAGATAAAAAAAAACTATTTCATCCACTAAATGCCATCTAAGTAACCTGTAATCCTGGTGTTCAACTGTTAAATAAATGCCTTGCTCCAGTAAAAGTATTTTTTTTTCTAACGCTTTGCCATTATTCTGCCCTTGCCTTTGCATTACAGGCTGCCTTAAAGGGTAAATCCACGTTTGTGGGAAAATAAAATAACATATAATAAAAAAGAATATAGCATATACCAGTGGTGGGCAGCTGTGGCCCTCCAACTCTTGTGAAACTACAAGTCCCATAATGCCTTGAATGTTATTAAAAAATTACATTTCCTTTTCAATCTACAGCACTGTCATTTTCTGCAAAATGCAATGCAAATATGGCAATCTAGAGGTGTTCTGTACACAGATGGTGTGCAGAACGCCCCCCAGAAATGTAATTTCCTACTTGTGTGATTGGCTCACTGATTTTCCCAGAAGTCTGAGCTAAGATACGAGTCAGATTTTGGGCATCCTTTGCAACAAAAATGTCAATTTTGGTGACATACACTCAAAGGAAAATAACATCTAAAGACATTCAGACCCTGCTACTTCCATCATTACGTTAGGCTCACACCTTCGCATTTTTGCAGCCTGCGTTTGCGCAGGCATGGCAGCCCATTCATTTGAGTAGGCTGCTGCATTTCCCGCTAAAAAAGGTGCATACACCTTTTTCAAAATGTGGCTTGCAGGTCAAATTGCATGGTCATTTTGACCAAGAGCTATCTCTGTGGTCCCTGCACCCGCAAACGTGCTGCATTTTTACATGCTTGGGGCTGCCATTCAGAATGAATGGCAGCCCCACGAGTTTTCTCTGCACATTTTCACTAGGAATTTCAGCGATTCCCGCATCCGCAGCCCCACGCATAGGTGTGAACCTCGTGAAAGTGACATGTTGCCGCTCTGGGTGCAGAGAGAGGCACCCAGAGCGGCAACATGTCACAGGAGAGTATCCGGTTTACATAGCAGTGGATATCTATGGTCGCATGTTAAGCCCCATGAGAGTGGGTTGAGGCTTTTTTCGGCCAAACACGAGAGTGGGAAGCCTGAATAGCTGGTGAGTTTGAACTTCACAAGGGAGTGGAATCACGTCACCAAGGTGTGGTGGATTGTTGGATCACAGCATAGCAGATTGGAGACACCCTCACTTTTGGAATTTTTCTTCATTCCTTCACAGTTTATGTGGACTTTTTTCACTTATTCTATTCATTTATAATATTTTTTTTTCTAGTTTATTAATTCATATATTTTATTTCTTTAGGTTTTATTTTTTCAGCCCAGTTTATCGTGCTGGTACTAATATACCAGTTTCACACAACTGACACGGGGTGTAATTATTATTCATAGGTCACTTATTTTATATTTCAGTCATATTGTTTGTCTGATTATTTTTGTTCACTTGTGTTAGAGTGTCACATTATATCAAGGTATTTATATATCTTTTATGCTATAGTAATAGGGGATGTCAATTTGTTTGTTCACTTTAAACTCATCCTATACATATAGCCTCTGTGATTCAGTGCACTTCCAGCTCGCTCTACGTCACCAGGGTGTGCGCTAGTGCCTGTCTCACTCCCACAGTGAGGGGGGATAGCGCCACTATTCATCTTTACCATTTAGGGGTGGATTCAGCTCACACACTTTATTTTCTATGTCAGATTCACTCACTTCTGTCTCGACCCATAGGCCATTAACATCAATACAACATAACCGAACACTATGCGAATATGTGATGTATCTAAATTGTCTGGCTCCTTTAAATGGAGTTCAGAGGCTGAAAGTAAGATATAACAAAATTGGCTGATCTGTGAGGTATCTGTATTTCACTTCAAACTTTTCTCATATGGCTTTGATAATGTTGTATCCAATAGGATTATGGTTAATAAAGATGTGAATAGGTTATAGATGTCTGCATACAGTGTTCATAGAGTGTAAAGACTGACATTAGTGGCACCACAAGTACCAGAAAGCTGGATTAGGTAGATGATGTCTATATGCAGTGTTCTAATGAATCTATATGGGCAAATGCTCGCTCACCACATTGGATACAGAAGCCGCTGGCATCGAAGCAGTTGATGGTGAAGAAAGCACTTTCAGGAACTCCCCCTGATTCCTGGCTCTGGGAATGGCATCTGACCCCGTCACAATGCGCCGCGGCCTACTCGGATCTGAAGTGCAAGCATCACCTAAGATCTGGAACAGTCTCCGGTCCGCTGTAGTGGAGCAGAGATCCCTCTGGATGCAGCTGAGCGACTCCTCGCTGTGCAGAAAACAAATTAACAGCAGCTCACACTGTCACAGAGCTCCTGCTAGCAGAATCCAAGCTGGCGTCCCAAGAGAGCGATGTAAGCCGTGGCCAGCCCTATCCTCTCCCAGCAGTCTGTTCGGTCTCCTCAGCATTCTGGTAGTGGTAGTTCAGGCCAGTCCCGCTGGAACTGAAACCTCAGCATTCTGAACTACACATCCCATGATACTTTGCTCTGCTCTAAGTTTTGTCTGAAAGGAAATGACACATAGAGTCCAAGCCAACACTAGAGGGAGACAACCCCACAATAATTAACACTGTACATTGTCCCTGAATTGCAGGCATAATAGTCAGCTCTTGGCTACATTCTCCCCCCACTTGAATTCTTTGGTCCCCAAAGCGGCAGAGATGTTAAACTTATTCAACTTTTGAAACATTCCCTGTTTTCTCCACCCATAAGGGGAGCTTCAGCCTCTGGAGAGCAATCTGGTTCAGACAATATCAAAGGCTCATCAACAAAACGAATCAGGTAATCTGTATCTCTCTCAGAGTTTGGACTGGTGCTCTCAACCTTGATCCGATCAGCTTCCTTAAATGATGGTAGGATTTCAACTTCTGGACTAGGTAATCTCTGCATTGTTTTAGTCAGCTCTCCTCCTCTGCTCCTCCTCTGCTCATTCCCGTAGTATTTGCATCAGTTACTGCTTCTCTAAGCCACATCCGATAAGGCACTATGTCCTCATTCTCACTATCTTCCTCTTCCTCCTCTTCTTCCTCTTCCTGCGACACAGTGGGAGCCGAAGCTTGGCGATGTGAACGAGTTCTGGGTGGAGTTTGTTTCTGAGGAGGTGAAGGTGTCACTTGAGGTACCCTGACTGCATCAGACAATGGAAGCAAATGATTTTGATGCCACATCTTCAATGGCCCTTGCTTTCCTTCAGGTCTGATTTGATAGACCGGTAGCCCAGGAAGCTGTTTACAGATGACATAAGGTTGTGATCGCCATCGGTCAGCCAGCTTATGTTTTCCTGGTACCTCCAAGTTCTTCAGCAGCACACGATTTTCAGGCTGCAAATCCTGCACTCTCACTTTTAAATCAAAATTCTTTTTGCTTCATAATTCTTTAGTCGGGGCACGCGCTATGGCTTTCTCATATGCTTGCTGCAAATTCTTTTGTAAACTTTCAACATAGCCCCAGTGAGAAGTCAAAGAAGTATTGTCCACAGATGTTCCAAAAGCTAAATCGACAAGAAGACGGGCTTCTCTTCCAAACATGAGTCGGTATGGGGAATAGCCTGTAGCATCACTTACAGTACTGTTGTAGGCATGGACAACAGCTGCAATATGATTTTCCCAGTGCTGCTTCTTCTCTGTAGGCAGAGTCCCAAGCATATTCAGCAAAGTTCTGTTAAACCTCTCAGGTTGAGGATCCCCTTGCAGGTGATAAAGTGTGGTCCGAGACACCCTTATGCCTAATAAAGTACACAGCTGATGGATTAATTGGCTCTCAAAGTCTCATCCTTGGTCAGAGTGGATTCAGACAGGCAGCCCATAATGCACGAAAAACTTTTCAACAAGGACTTTGGTCACTGTGGTTGCCTTTTGATCTTTAGTGGGATAGGCCTCCGCATAGCGGGTGAAATGGTCAGTCACCACCAGGCAGGACATTACTTCTTCCACCTGTATCAGGTTCTAGGCACAGGAAACAAATGCAAACCAATTCTAGAGGCTCCTGGCTCTGCAAATGTCCCATGGGGGCAGCCCGAACTGGTAATGTCTTGCGCTGGATACATGCTAAGCAGGAATGACAATAACTCTCTACCTCTCCTCTCATGTTGGGCCAGTAGAACCTATCCCTGACTAAACGAAAAGTTCTCTCTGTCCCTAAATGTCCATGGTCATCATGCAAAGCTTTCAGAATTGTTGCACGGTGTTTCTCGGGAAGGAATAGCTGCCACTTTTCTTCCATGTGCTCAGACAGACTTCGCCTATACAGTACTCCATCCTTTAGCTGCAAGCTAGTCCATTCCCGATGTAGAATCTTTGCTACAATCACAGAGCTCTTCATTAACAAGCTTGGATCCTGCTTGCTCAGGGCTTGGATAGCCAGATGACATTGTAGCTCCTGATCCTTTCTTTAATCTCCTTTAGATAATCGAGGAAGGCTCTCTCCTTGTACTTGCTTCAGCCCACAATAGCTGTTGGGTATCCCCGAGGGGTGAACTCCAATGGACTCGGCTGTAGCCTCCCTGGCGGTTTTCCCGAGTGTGGCTCAGGGTTAAAATTCAGTACCATTAGCGGTAACCCTGAGCCACACTCGGGATCGCATTGCAGGATCCTGGGGCGGCGTTACTTACCTTGTCCCCGGGATCCTGCGATGTCACCCGCAGTGTCCGAAGGCTCCGTCCTCCTCCGAAGCCTCTCCGTGCCAGGCTCCGTTCCCTGCGAGCGGCGCGACACACGGGGGCGGAGCCTGGCGGCAAATAAAAAAAAAAGTAAAAATCATAACACATACAGTACTGTAATCTTACAGATTACAGTACTGTATGAAATGATTTCACATCCCTTTTGTCCCCAGTGCTTTGTCCTATGCCCTGCATGCAGTTTTATGTGATATACACTGTTCTTTCTGCCTGGAAACTGGAGATTGTCCATAGCAACCAAAAAGTGTCCCTTTACGTCAAAAGTGGCTTTAGATCAGCTAGAAAACAGCGATAGTAAATTAGAACACTTGCAGAATTGAGCGATAGTGAATTGTGGGGAAATTTATTTTATTACTATTTTTTTAAAATTTTGTAAATTATTTATTTTTATTTATTATATTATAATTTATGTTTTTGTGTTTCAAACTTTATCATACCCGGGATATCTACTAGACTCTGGTTTGGACAGATTTAAGTGTGTTATTGTTAAGATTTACAGACCTACAATATAAAACGCCAAATTTCCATGCAAAATAATTGTACCGCTTTCAGCACCTAAAATCCGAAATAATCATACCGCCAGGGAGGTTAACACTTCCCTTCAATCTCCTGGCCATATGTTGACACAAGTCCCGCACACGTTCTTCAGGAATATAAGCCTAATCTCCTGGCCACTCCTCCTGTCGCTAAGGTCTATGAGACAAGGCATCTGCATCTCGATTTCCTGCCCCAGATATGTTTCCTGTTATTATTTTATTTAACTCTGTTTTAATCTCGTCCAGTAAAGGGAGAAAGTTTGCTTGATATAAGCTTACGCTGGTTTTAGTCATCTTGACTCCTAAGTACTTCATTTCTTTTTTACCCCAAACATATGAAAAATTTTTTGAAGTATAAGTTCTTCACTTTTTGGAATGTTAAACGTTAGGGTTTCGGACTTCGATGGGTTTATCTTCAAATTTGAGACCTCGCCGTACTCTTTTAAGGTTTTCATTAAATTTGGCAGGGATGTCTTTGGGCTGGTTACGTAGAACAGGATGTCGTCCGCGTACGCCGCTAACTTATGGATTTCTTCCCCTGTCTTTATCCCCCTTATGTCTGGATTCTGTCTTATCCTAGTGAGGAGTGGTTCCAATGCCAGCACGAATAGCAGGGGGGACAGTGAGCACCCCTGTCTCGTTCCGTTGAGCATTTCGAACGGTTCTGATACTGTCCCATTTATCTTTACCCTTGCTGTAGGTCTATTATATAGGGCCTTTATGCGTTTTATCATTTTCTCACCCAACCCTATTTCTTCCCATGTACCCTGCATGAGGCCCCAGTCTACCCTGTCGAATGCTTTCTCGGCATCAATCAACAGGAGTAGTCCTGGGGCCCCATCGTCTTTCATCTCCTGTATTGCTAACAGGGTTCTGGTTCCATTATCTCTCCCCTCCCTGCCGGGGATGAAGCCAACTTGATCTGGGTGTATTATATTTTGCATTATCTTTTTCAACCTATCCGCAAGGATTTTTGCGTAAATTTTGGTATCCAGGTTTAGGGGAGAGATAGGTCTATAACTTGAGCATAGCGTTCCATCTTTCCCTTCTTTTGGGATAACAACAATAGTGGCCTCCAGGGCTTCTTTACGTAATTCCCATTTTTCCCCTATCCCATTCATGTAGGAGCACATTTTTGGGATCAGGATGTCTTTAAATTTTCTGTAGTAGAGAATCGTCAGGCCATCAGGCCCAGGGCTTTTCCCCACCGGTGTTTCTTTTACGATTTTTATTATTTCTTCCTCAGAAATAGGGGCCTCTAGCTGACTAATTTGCTCCTCTGTGATTTTCTCTAAGCCACTCTCTCTCAGGTATGCTTTTGTTTTTACCCGTTTCTGTTCAGCCCCTTCTTTGGTACCTATAGCGTATAGACTCGCATAGTATTCCTGAAACTTCCTAGAGATTTCTACTGTTTTGTGTGCAAATTCTCCATTACCTGTTTGTATTTTGTCTATGTAATTTGCTGATTTTTTTTTCGCTAAAGCCTGCGCTAGATGTTTTCCAGGTTTATTCCCATATAGGTACCTTTCCCTTTTTACTCTGTTATACGTCATTCTTGTTTCTTGCTCTATGAGTTCTCTCATCTCAACAGCTCATTAAGAGGCCGCTCAATCCTGGCAAAATTCGCCACAAACCTCCGATAGTAAGAGCAGAACCCCAGGAATGATCTCAATTCAGTTACAGTCCTCGGCCTAGGCCATGTGGTAACAGCCTCCAACTTCTTGGGGTCCGTGGCTACCGCTCTAGCAGAGACGACATGTTCCAAGTATGTAACAGAAGTTCTGTAGAACTGGCACTTTTCTAATGACAGTTTCAATCCTTCTTCATGGAGCTGTGTGAAAACCTTTTCCAACCAGGCTTCATGCTCTTTCAAAGTCTTCCCAAACACAATGATGTTGTCTAGGTACACGAGTACTTCTATGAGATTCATGTCTCCTATTGTTCTTTCCATCAATCGCTGGAAGATCGCTGGGGCCCCTGACAATCCTTGAGGCATCGGACTGAACTCGTAGAATTCCAAGGGACAAATGAATGTGGCCTTTTCCCTGTCTTCCGGGTGCATGGAGATTTGGTAATACCCACTCTTCAAGTCAAGTGCACTGAACCATTTAGCTCCAGTAAGACACTGGAGGGCAACTTCAATGCGAGGGGTCGTGTACTGATGTGGAACAGTACAGCAATTCAGAGTACGGTAGTCAATGCACATATGCAGTGACCCATCCTTCTTATGCACCACCACAATGCATACGGGCTTCTGGACTCTTGAATCACCCCGGATCTTTTCAACTCAGCCAATTGCTCCTGAAGATCTTCCAAGTCACTGAGAGGTGTTCTCCGGGCTCGCTCTCAAAAGGGCTTGTCTTCTTGTAACCGGATTTAATGCCAGGTGCTCTTATCAAATCCCACATCAAAGTCATCCTTCGAGAAAATCTTCTCCCATCTAGCCAGTTGTAACTTCATTCTTCGCTGCCATGAAGGGGGTAAAACTTCAGTACAATGCTGGATTTCCTTTTGCATCTTCTTTCCCAGCAGCTTATTCAGGAAGTACAGGGGTGGCTGCACCCACTCGTCCCACCAACATACGTGCCCCTAATTCCCGCAGCTTGAGCCTGTTCATCAGTCTCTAACACAACAAAAGGGCCGGGTTGATCCCACGTCAACTTGACTGTAGCCTTCAGGCAAGCAATTTCTCCAGGCTGCAACACTTTCTCCCTGGCTTCCAATTTCCACAGACGCCCTACTCCCTCGGCAGGGACACTCTGTTCCTTGGCCACACGTCGGCAGGCTTGAAGTAACTTAGGATGTATCTTATTGGGAATGGAACCATCTTTTCCCAGCATAGACGATAACAACCTCCTCACCAAGTCGGTGTTTGTCCCAATCAGAATAGAGTTTCACCTAGCCCCAGGTGGCCTGGGGCACATGACTGCTAGTGTGAAAAACACTTCTACTTTCCCAACAGCTGCAGGTCCAAATGCTATCTGGATGGGGATGTATCCATCATATGGGCATTTGGCAGTTCCAATCCCCCAGATCTCTAGTTCTTCAAGCCTGCGTAAGGGAATGTGTTTCAGGTGTTTGTTATAAAAGTTTCTGTATAAAAGAGTGACCTGCGCTCCAGTATCCAACAGGTCCCTAGTGTAAATGCCCTCTACCTGTACGGAAACTATAGGGGATGGCCCCACGAACCTTTCTGGTAGACTCTCGTGTTATTTTCAGTAAAGATTTTCTTGTAGTCTCTCCTGGCCTTACGCTGAGGAGACCTAATAATGGCCCTGGGTGGTGGTGAGACATTGACCTCCTGTGCCCATGTCCTGAACCCCGGTGACGGGTTACTTTACTGTGAGGGTGACACAAGTGTCGACCCAGGCCTTTCTTCTGGTGTCTCCTTTTAACCTTCCTCCTTTTATCCATCTTGGAGCTCTGTTTCTTCTCGGGGTTCCAAGCTGCCTCCTTCACTGAGACCCCTGAAAGTTTCCCGCCTTCTGATTGGAGAATAGCTTCTTTCAAAAGTTCTGAAGTTCTGCATTCCCTTCCTTCTGCAGGCACTTCGCCTTGAAGTGTCCTGGTTCTCCACACTGGAAACACTTCTGAATATCAGTCTTCTGGGCCTGAGCTTTCGCTTGAGCTTCCATAACGTCCATCAAGGCCTGCTGTATCGGGTCTTGAGCTTGGGCCACTTGTGCGGGCAACTCGACGGGGGTAGATTTGGGTATAGATTGCTCTACAGCAGACTTTGGGCACCCCCCCCTCTGACTCCCCGTCGCTTTCCTCCTCCCTTGGTGTGGGAAAAGGCCCGAGAAGAATTGCAGTTTCCGATACCCCTCATGAGCAGACATGTTGTGACTTTTTATCAGGCTCTCGACCAATCAGCTCATGTCAGTGTAGAAGGAAGCCGGGGGCATCCCTGCACTTAGGCCATCTGTAGCTGATCCATCTGCAGATGGGCCATCAGCAGCCTCTGAGGCTGGGCTCCCCATCCCAGCTGGGAAAGGTCTTCCTCCGGATCATTTGCTGGCCGTGATGGGATCACCTGAACCTGTAAGCCTTCTGCCAAATTCACAGCACTCTTCTGAAACCTAGCTGGAACACTCTCTCGCCATTTCAGGAGAGCATACGTTTAATCATCATCATACTCGGGTTTTAGGTCTAGGAGATAAGACCCTTGCTCTGGGACAGGCATACTCATCAACTGTCGCACCTCTTTGTCAGTCCACCCCACACCGGGCACCCTCGGGACTGTGGTTTGCTTCAGTCGGCTCCCATGCTTTTGACCCCAGTCAGTGGCGGAAACTGAGTCCATCTTCTCTTCTACCCTGGAGATGTCACCTGACTTGCTTGAGCATCCCAGATGATGTACCCTGGACGAGCTCCTAAATGTAGTGCTACCCTTGTAAGGGCCACTGATTGAATCTGCACCCCACAATTTTTCAAATCTATCACCTCTGATACCCTGGGTTCAGTCATTCTTACCAACTGTTACCAATAATAAGAGACTTGCACAAAATCAATGAAATAGTTTAAGTTTGTCTACTGTAGAAAAAGAGACACATAGAAGTGTAAAAATCTTAACACTGTAGATTATAGAGGTATTATTATCCGAACAATATAACGCTGTGAGAATCTTGCAGTAATAAAGGAAGTAAAAAAGTACACAGTATGATCTCTCTGGATGCAGCTGTGCAACTCCTTGCTGTGCAGGCCACAAATTAGCAGTAGATCACACTGGCACAGAGCTCCTGCTGGCAGAATCCAAGATGGCATCCCAAGAGAGCAATGTAGGCTGTGGCCAGTCCTTTTATATCCTCTCCCAGCAGTCTGTTCGGTCTCCTCAGCATTCCGGTAGTGGTAGTTCAGGCCAGTCCTGCTGGAATTGAAACCTCAGCATTCTGAACTACACATCCCACAATGCTTTGCTCTGCTCTAAGTTTAGTCTGAAAGTAAATGACACATAGAGTCCAAGCCACTAGAGGGAGACAACCCCAGAATAATTAACACTGTACACTGTCCCTGAATTGCAGGCATATAAGCCAGCTCCTGCTTACACATGTAAATACTCTTTATGTGTATATCTCAATTTACACTTGAATGTTTGCTGCTTGGGCCAACTTCTTGGCCATTAGAGCAGTGGTGGTCAACTTACTTGATAACTTACTTGATATAGGAAGCCTCAAGTGCTGCCCCTGACACCACCAAGAGTCACACATAACATTTAGTGAATTAAATACTACAGAAAGCCGAAAAAGACAGCAAGCATGCAACAGGAACTGGTGTGCTATAGACAGTGACAGAACTACCAGAGTCTGAAAGTATATATGCACAGAAGCCCCACTCTGGAATCCAACCAATTTCTTTATTCGATTATTACCAAGTACAAAGTAACTGCTAACATGTTTCGGCGAAAAGCCCTGTTTACAGCATGGTTACCTACATGAACAACACCAATATATATATATAAAATGACTAAAACCACTCCCAATCATTAATCAGTATTATTAACTATAGATGAGAATCACTGTTGTAAAGAGACTCTCTAGGAGTAGAAAGCTTTTTTGCACAGATTTTAAAAACACTTGAACACGCCCCCCCAGGTGGATTTTACCAGGGTCCCAAAGGTCGTACTTGCGACCAGGCCCTGGAGATCTACCACTGTGAGAGGGCCCCAAGAGCTCAGACTGTGGCTCCCCAGCGGTTGTAGGGCTCTGAGCTGTGAGTGTCTCTCTCACAGCCCAAAGTCAGAGCTGACAGTTCCCCCCACCCCCATGCACCCCGGGAGAAGGGAGAGAGAGCAGATCAGCTTCTCCTCAGTCCCCCCTCTCCCCCTGTGCCTGCCCTACCCACACTCCCTGGAAGTGCTATGCCTCAGAGAAGGGGAACTGTGGGTGGGAAGTTGGAAGCCCAGAAGCAAGAAGAGGAAAGGTGCCTACAGATCATACATCCACTGTGATGTGTCCCCCCTTCCTCCCTTCTCTCTTGTGCCTTCCAGTGAATACTAATGTAAGAGGGACTCAGATGTAAGCGGTACTCTTTGGACTCTGATGTAAGGGGGGCCTTGGTGAGCAGAGACACCCTTACATCAGAGTTACAGTTTACACCAGAATCCCCCCTTACATCAGAGCCCCCCTTAAATCAGCGTTCCCCTTTACATTCCAGAGTCCACAGAGATCCCTTTTACAGTGTAAGTGGAAATTCTGCAGACTCTGTTGTAAGGGGTAAATATTAAAATTCTGCGCTTGGGATAAAGGTTGCAGCCTCCCCTGATGAGTTCCCAAGGGAACTTACATGTGTAATTAAGGAAAAAAGAGAAGGGGTGGTGGCGCTACCTTAAAGACACTAGTAATTAAAGGAAAATATTTATATATAAACTAAACTCCTACCCTTACCATAAAGTATAAAAATCACTATTACCATGAAGTATAAAAATCACTAATCGTGATTGTGATGTGAAAATGGACGTATAAAAGAAGTACACAAAAAAGGGGGAAAAAATATATATATACCCTATTAGGTAAAGAAGTGCTTTGAAGTGTGTCTAATTAAGACTAATAAACAACCTAAATAAGGAGTTAATGAGATGCGAGTCCACTCTCATCCAACCAGCCCAAAAACCATTATATAAACATATACCATAACCATAAATAATGGGTGATAAATTATGCGAATAACCACATCTAAGATGTGAAAGACTAGATTATTATGCACCCTAAAACATGCGCAAAGCAATCCAAAGTTGATATTGGTGATGGTGAGTGTTCATTAAAAAGTCCAAAAACAATGATCATATATAACCATAAAAATGTGCAGAAATGTCAATCAATAAAGAAAAAAGCAAAAATATGATTCCAAATGTCCAGGAACCAGGTGATGTCAGTGCAAAGCAGATATGGTGACTGTAGTGCTCCCCCAATGGGTCCCCACTCACCAGAGGTAGTTACCCCTACAGGGGTAGTAGGCAAAAGAGTGGGCAGCTCCAGTAGGATCTTCACCTTGGTAGGCCGTGCTGTATCTTCTTTACCTCCATATCCCTTGACACCAGATAGTAAAATTTCAGGCAATCCTCCGATCAGGGCTTCCCAGGTAATCTCACATCAGCAGGCGGCACGATCCTCACAGGAGAAAACAAGGGGCTCCCATAGTGTAACATTGCAAAGGATTTTATTTAAAAATTATATTAAAAGAAAGCGCTATAAACGATGGTGCACAAAGCAAGGAACCGCATGTAGAGTAAACAGTAAGCCGGTCCGTGGCGTGCGTACCAGCTGCGCTCCAAGTCCTGACACTTCCGGGTGTGACGTAACAGCGTGGCTCCGCCTTATGCGTTTCATCATTGGACGTTCTCAAAGGCAGTGCCATCACTCCACGCTGTGACATCTCATATAGACGAGCGTTCCTAGCGGCACCTCCCCATCCACTTACATTAACAAATGAGCGGTATGGAACAGCTGAGGGTACGGACAGCCAAGGTAGCAGACCTTATTATGGATATACTACATTCCGCTCGTGTATATATAAAACAGACAAAAAAAACGCTCAGTACACGACAAACATATTAGTCATATGTATATATACAAATTGTATTAAAATAACAGAACATATGGATGAGCTGCTAAAGGTTAAAAATGAGGTAAAAGAAGATAATTGAATAAACGAAGAAGGTAAAGACTGATAATTAAAATTAGGGATAAACTGATCTAGATTGGAGAAAAGAATCTAGATTAGAGAAAAAACCCAGCCAGATGTTTACTGCAGGTACTCCATATAGGCTCAATAGTAGATTGTAAATGGGGCATTATACTTCCAATTACTAACCTAAATACATATGCAGATTACCCAAGTGGATAAAATGTACAATAAGTGACTCACCAATACAGGTAATCACCCATAAATAATATATATATAATAACTTGAAAAAATATAGAAAAAATATAGAAAAAATAATATAGAAAAATATAGAAAAATAATATTATGAGCTACATACCCCCCAGCGATTAAATAAGGCTAGGACAGTGCCAGATCAATTGTGTGCATCCATATGTAATGGTGTAGTTGACACTGAGGTGCATGTAAAAAGCTACATATAAGTGAAAAAGTGCACAATATACAATAACATCGAGATATGGATTAGGTCTCCATTCTCCCATGCTACCCCAAAGCAACATGTACTCAAAAAAATGTTTTTAAAGTAATTAATAAAAATAAAAATAAAATAAAAGTAAAAATGTACTAGCAGAGGTGTACTAACTATGTGCAGATCATTGAAACTTCCATCACAAAAGGCTACCTCATATGATGTGTTAGTGTTACTACTAAATAGTAGACATTAAACTGGGGGGGTCGCTAGAACAAGTTCAGCCATTTTTAATACATAGCCTACATATAAAGCTAGTATATGAGATAAGTAGTCTATTACTCTAAATCAAAAACATATACCTGCAACTGCGCTATTGCCAGGCGTTTTCCTAGATCTGAGTGTGATCCATAATCCCGGGGCGACTATGCTAAGGAGGAGCTAGAAAGGAGGGGAGGGAAAGTAGTATCCCTAGTTGAGCTGGGGGGGGGGGGGGTTTAATCGGTGGAGTAGGAGACAAGTGCACACTAATTAGGTTATGGGGGGGAGTATGTCCTATAGTTGTGGGACAGTAATTCCCTATATTAGATAACCACAACAGCATCCGGTGGGCAGAATTGTACCCCCTGGTGCTGATGCACAAAGTGGTGTAAGGGGCTGGTGCATTGATTGAAAGGATGTCATATTACCTTTATTGTGTATATCCCAAGAAAAAGATATAAATATTGGTTGTGAGTGAATGTAACCAGTAGGCCATATACCATTGCCAGGAGCCATATCTAATTCATTAAGCCCAACTGTATGTATTATCACCTCCATATTTTATGTTAGGTATTCAGGGGTTTGCTATAAAGCAGTTTAGGTCAATATCTAGGTTCAATCCTTTGGGGGCAAGGGATCCCAGCTGGTATATCCAGCTAGTTTCATTCTTGGAGATTAGGGTTTCCCTATTACCCCCCCTCCAGTGTTCTTGTACTGAGTCAATCCCATAAAAAATGAGCCCACTTGAATCTCGATGGTGGGCCTCATCAAAATGTCTTGACAAGCTGTGATTAGGAAAACCTTTTCTGATGTTTTTGATATGTTCCCGTATCCGGACAAAGAGGGGGCGGGTGGTTCTGCCCACATACTGAAGGTGACAGGGGCATTCAATGATATATGTGACATGTGTACTCCGGCATGTAATTAATTGCTTGATGTGGTATTCCTTATGGTCAGTGAGCGATTTGAATGTGGTCTTCTTTCTTGGTTGTCTTTTGCTAACCTTGCAGGGTAGACATCTTTGGCATCTGTAGAACCCCTTGAGATGACGGAGAATTTTGATCAGTTTAGGGGGATCTATAGCATTACGTACCAGATGGTTTTGTGGGCAGTATTTTAGATAGAACATGGTCCTCTTTTAATATCGGCCAATATTTTTTCACAATCCGTTCCAGATCTTTAAACTGGCTGTTAAATCCGGTTATAAAACTATATCGGTTGATTCTTTCATCCTATTATTCTTTTTGTGAAATAGAGTATTTCTATCCATTGCCATGATTTCTGTTTTGAGTTTCGAAAGGCTTTCGAATCCATAACCCTTTTCATAGAACCTATTGATTAAGATATCGGCCTGAGCATTGACGTCTTCAATTTTGTCACAATTACGGCATATCCGCAATAGTTGGCCTTTGGGAATGTTACACTTCCACCGTGGGTGGTGGCAGCTCGAAATGGGAATGTACCCTGTGACAAACCTAGCTGGGACAGAGGCTGTTGGAGAGGACTGAATGCAAGCCTCTTGCCGTTTGATTATGGGACCTGGATTTTCAAGGGAACAATACTCTTTGTGAGGTGAATGAGAAATCCAGTCTGAACTGTACTAATCGGACTCAGTCGTGTATATATGTATATATTGTATGTTGTTTGATTCTGTTGGGGACTCCTTACTGTAGATTTATGTCCCTGAAGAGAGAGGGGGGATTCCTCCAGCAGCCTCCTGCTGATAAGAATGATTCATACTGTTGGGACACATGCTGTGAGGAGATGCTGGTGTCATCAGCTCCAACTACCTGTGTTTATGTTAATTGAAGGAGCTGATCACATTGTCCTCTATACAATGTAGGAGACGGGACGACTCCTATTGGAGCTGCTGCTATTGTGTTTATACTTCTGTGTGAAGCTCGGTGCCCACAAGTCTGTCATCTGGTCTGGGTAAATTTTTTAGTTAATTAGCTCATGGTAATTATGTTAATTAGGTACAGTTGTATTGTTAGAGGAGGTTCCAACGGCATATAAAGTCTTGTAACTTTGATTCATAATAAACAGTCCTGATTTATTCCAAGACTGGTGTTGTCTAGTTCTTGGGGGTTCCTATAGCCAGATCCATTGGACTCGTGTTCCAGAACTTAGGGAGCGGTATACTGGCGGAAGCACTCAAGCGGAGTGTGGGACGTTCCGTGACATACCCGTTCCGATCGGTCGCCTTAAAAAATGTACGAGTGGATAAAGTGTTCCCTACTTTGAAGCTCTCCAAGTCTAAGTAGTCTATTTTCTGATCACTCCACTTTTCTGTGAACGTGATTCCGTAGCTGTTTGTGTTCAAATCTTCAAGAAATTTACTAAAGCTATCTGGTGTTCCATCCCAGAGTATTAGCAAATCATCCAAGTATCTTCTGTACATCTTGATCTGAGGGATATTCTTACTGTAAATGTACTTATCCTCCCACATATTCATAAATAGGTTCGCTACGCTTGGAGCGTAGCGAACTCCCATTGCAACATCCTTTGTTTGTACATAGTACTCCTTGTCATACCAAAAGTAGTTACATTCCATGGCCAGTTGTAGGCCTTCTAGGATGTAATTAATTTGTTGTTGCTTCATCCCTGTGTGGGCATGTAGTGCTTTCTCCATTCCTAAGAGGCCATCTTTTTGTTCGATACTTGTATATAACGAGTTGACGTCTATTGTAGCAAGCAAACATTGTTCCACACCTTCTATACTCTGGAGCTCTTGGATAAGTTGCATACTATCCCGAAGATAAGATTTGCCTTCTTGTACCAGAGGTTTAAGATATTTGCCCAGGTACTCCCCAAGTCTAGAGAAGACGGAGTTGATTCCACTAATAATGGGTCTCCCTCGGGGGGTTTTTCCAGTCTTTTGTGAATCTTAGGTGTATAATATATCACTGGTGTTTTGGTGGAATTTGAGACCAGATATTCTGCTTCTTTGGGGTTGAGGATGCCCTTCCTATTCCCTTTTTCCACAAAGCTTTTTAGTTTCTTCTCATATCTTTTCTTGGGATTTCCTTCCAGTTTAATGTAGGTGTTCTCTGTGTTTAATAAGTTGTTCATCTCTACTTGGTAGTCTTTTTTATTTAGGATTACCAGTCCTCCCCCTTTATCTGCAGGCCGTATAATCACCTCGTGCTTGCTTCCTATTTCTTTAATAGTTCTCCAGATATTATGTGCTTTCTTATTCCCTTTCCCCAGTGATTTGATATCATCCTCTACCATCTTCTTAAATGCACTTATGCATTGATTGCCAGATGTTTTCGGATTGAAGATGGAATTATCTCTAAGGTTTGTATGTATATACTCTGAGTCTTCCCTTCTTCCATTCACTGTGTTCATGGCAAAGTGTTTATTGATATTGAGTTTCCTCAAAAACTTTTGGAGGTCAGTGTAGACCTCAAACTTATCCATGGGCTTATCAGGGGCATACTTTAGCCCTAATTCTAGCACTTCCAACTCCTCTTTAGAAAACTGTATATTGCTGAGATTAAAAATTAATTCCTTGGCCTAATATTCTCGCCTTCTTTTTCTTCTTGCCGCCTCTTCTTCCTCTTGTCTGTTTTCTCTTTCTGGGTTTCTCTGTATGGGTCCCATGTTTCTTCCCTGGTGATGATCTCTCCTGGTTCCGGGGCATGTGTTGTCCCCATAGTCCTGATGTTCGAGTGGGGCTCTTTCTTCCCTCACATACTGATGAATTTCTCCTGGGGGTCTTCCTCTGTTCCCATTCTGTCCTCTCCAACCAGAATTCCTGTAGGGAATACGGGGTCTCCATCTCCCAGGTGGCCTGTCCCGATGTGTAGCCCTGGGAAAACCCCTTTCATCCTCATAATCTCTCCTATAAGGAGAATGGGGGCCCCTCTGTTCATACCTCCTTAATGGTGAGAACCTATTATAAATAGGTACATTATATCTATTGTTGATCGGGGTTCTATAAGCTGGGGGCGCTTGATATTCATCTCTTCTATCTTCCCTCCTTCCTGGGTATCTATTAGAGGGTCCAGGTCTTTCCTGGCTATAAGGTGGATTGCTAACTGCTTCAGTTCTTCGGGGTGTGAACCCCAACATCCCTAGGGGACGGGTTGATGTAGGTTCTTCAGAGCTTTCATCCATAGAGAGGTCTTCTATTTCATCTTGTTGGTCTTCCAGTGACACTTGCCATTTATATACCATGGAATTTTTATAATCCAAAACATCTCTCTTAAATTTTTTCTGTTTTTTGGCCTGAGTGGCACTATCATATTTTTTAATGGATTCTTGAAGCTCTTTCTCCTTATCCTTATATTCCTTTAAGTAGACAAAAGGTACGAGTAGGTTTTTTATCTCCATTATGTTGGTTTCAATCCCCTTTAGTTTAAACTTTCTCCTATATATTCTCCTAATATTTTGGAGTAGTTCTCTTCACATTTATTGAAGAGGGTATACCAATCTTTCATAAGGTTAACATCATCAATGTTGTCATTAGGGTGTACATCCCGAGTCTCCTAGGGGTCATTTTTTCCGTGATGTACATCTCTAAAGTGGCGATGTCCCACCAGACCCTTAGTTGTTTTTCTAAGGTATGTTTCAGTTGTTTCATCAGGACATACATATCCTTGTTATTGGTGACCTGCTCTTGGCTGAAGATACCCTCTATGTCTATATTTCTATTTGTCATATAGCCAAAGATATCCATAGCAGCAGAAAAAATCACACCCTAAGGTGATCTATAGAATGGTAAATATTAAAATTCTGCACTTGGGATAAAGGTTGCAGCCTCCCCTGATGAGTTCCCAAGGTAACTTACATGTGTAATTAAGGAAAAAAGAGAAGGGGTGGTGGCGCTACCTTAAAGACACTAGTAATTAAAGGAAAATATTTATATATAAACTAAACTCCTACCCTTATCATAAAGTATAAAAATCACTAATCCTGATTGTGATGTGAAAATGGACGTGTAAAAGAAGTACAAGGTGGAAAAAAAATATATATACCCTATTAGGTAAAGAAGTGCATTGAAGTGTGTCTAATTAAGACTAATAAACAACCTAAATAAGGAGTTAATGAGATGCGAGTCCACTCTCATCCAAGCAGCCCAAAAACCATTATATAAACATATACCATAACCATAAATAATGGGTGATAAATTATGCGAATAACCACATCTAAGATGTGAAAGACTAAATTATTATGCACCCTAAAACATGCGCAAAGCAATCCAAAGTTAATATTGGTGATGGTGAGTGTTCATTAAAAAGTCCAAAAACAATGATCATATATAACCATAAAAATGTGCAGAAATGTCAATCAATCAATAAAGAAAAAAGCAAAAATATGATTCCAAATGTCCAGGAACCAGGTGACGTCAGTGCAAAGCAGATATGGTGACTGTAGTGCTCCCCCAATGGGTCCCCACTCACCAGAGGTAGTTACCCCTACAGGATAGTAGGCAAAAGAGTGGGCAGCTCCAGTAGGATCTTCACCTTGGTATGCCGTGCTGTATCTTCTATACCTCCATATCCCTTTACACCAGATAGTAAGATTTCAGGCAATTCTCTGATCAGGGCTTCCCAGGTAATCTCACATCGGCAGGCGGCACAATCCTCACAGGAGAAAACAAGGGGCTCCCATAGTGTAATATTGCAAAGGATTTTATTTAATAATTATATTAAAAGAAATCGCTATAAACGATGATGCACAAAGCAAGGAACCGCATGCAGAGTAAACAGTAAGCCGGTCCGTGGCATGCGTACTAGCTGCGTTCCAAGTCCTGACACTTCCGGGTGTGCCGTAAGAGCGTGGCTCCGTCTTACGCGTTTCGTCATTGGACTTCTCAAAGGCGGTGCCATCACTCCACGCTCTGACATCTCATACAGACGAGCGGGCCCAGCGGCAACTCCCCATCCACTTACATTAACAAATGAGCGGTATGGAACAGCTGAGGGTACGGACAGCCAAGGTAGCAGACCTTATCATGGATATACTACATTCCGCTCGTGTATATATAAAACAGACAAAAAAACGCTCAGTACACGACAAACATATTAGTCATATGTATATATACAAATCGTATTAAAATAACAGAACATATGGATGAGCTGCTAAAGGTTAAAAATGAGGTAAAAGAAGATAATTGAATAAACGAAGAAGGTAAAGACTGATAATTAAAATTAGGGATAAACTTATCTAGATTGGAGAAAAGAATCTAGATTAGAGAAAAAACCCGACCAGATGTTCACTGCAGGTACTCCATATAGGCTCAATAGTAGATTGTAAATGGGGCATTATACTTCCAATTACTAACCTAAATACATATGCAGATTACCCAAGTGGATAAAATGTACAATAAGTGACTCACCAATACGGGTAATCACCCATAAATAATATATATATAATAACTTAAAAAGGTATAGAAAAAAATATAGAAAAAATATAGAAAAAATAATATAGAAAAATATAGAAAAATAATATTATGAGCTACATACCCCCCAGCGATGAAATAAGGCTAGGACAGTGCCAGATCAATTGTGTGGCGAGATCAATCCCGGGGCGACTATGCTAAGGAGGAGCTAGAAAGGAGGGGAGGGAAAGTAGTATCCCTAGTTGAGCTGGGGGGGGGGTAACCGGTGGAGTAGGAGACAAGTGCACACTAATTAGGTTATGGGGGGGAGTATGTCCCATAGTTGCTGGACAGTAATTCCCTATATTAGATAACCACAACAGCATCCAGTGGGCAGAATTGTACCCCCTGGTGCTGATGCACAAAGTGGTCTAAGGGGCTGGTGCATTGATTGAAAGGATGTCATATTACCTTTATTGTGTATATCCCAAGAAAAAGATATAAATATTGGTTGTGAGTGAATGTAACCAGTAGGCCATATACCATTGCCAGGAGCCATATCTAATTCATTAGGCCCAACTGTATGTATTACCACCTCCCTATTTTATGTTAGGTATTCAGGGGTTTGCTAAAAAGCAGTTTAGGTCAATATCTAGGTTCAATCCTTTGGGGGCAAGGGATTCCAGCTGGTATATCCAGCTAGTTTCATTCCTGGAGATTAGGGTTTCCCTATTACCCCCCCTCCAGTGTTCTTGTACTGAGTCAATCCCATAAAAAATGGAAACTTGGATCTCGATGGTGGGCCTCATCAAAATGTCTTGACAAGCTGTGATTAGGAAAACCCTTTCTGATGTTTTTGATATGTTCCCATATCCGGACAAAGAGGGGGCAGGTGGTTCTGCCCACATACTGAAGGTTACAGGGGCATTCATTGATATATGTGACATGTGTACTCCGGCATGTAATTAATTGCTTGATGTGGTATTCCTTATGGTCAGTGAGCGATTTGAATGTGGTCTTCTTTCTTGGTTGTCTTTTGCTAACCTTGCAGGGTAGACATCTTTGGCATCTGTAGAACCCCTTGAGATCAGGGAGAATTTTGATCGGTTTAGGGGGATCTATAGCATTACGTACCGGATGGTTCCTCAGGGTGGGTGCCCTTTTGTATATGAATTTGGGTTTTGTGGGCAGGATTTTAGATAGAACACGGTCCTCTTTTAATATCGGCCAATATTTTTTCACAATCCGTTCCAGATCTTTAAACTGGCTGTTAAATCCGGTTATAAAAGCTATATCAGTTGATTGTTGTAAGGGGGGCCCTGTGGATTCTGATGTAAGGGGGCTCTGCGGACTTTGATCTAAGGAGGGGTTCTGCGGACTCTGATGTAAGGAGGGGCTCTGCGGACTCTGATGTAAGGGGGGACTCTGCGGACTCTGATGTAGAGGGGCTCTGCGGACACTGATGTAAGGGGCACTCCATGGACTCTGATGTAAGGGGCGCTCCATGGACTCTGATGTAAGGGGCGCTCCGTGGACACTGATGTAAGGGGCGCTCCGTGGACACTGATGTAAGGGGCGCTCTGTGGACTCTGATGTAAGGGGTGCTCTATGGACTCTGATGTAAGGGGGGCTCTGCAGACTCTGATGTAAGGGGCACTCCATGGACTCTGATGTAAGGGGCGCTCTGTGGAATCTGATGTGGATTCACATGTAAAGGGGAACTCTGTTTGGCTTGAAGAAAAGGTGGCAACCCTACTCAAGATGGCAGGAAGGGGGCCACAATAAAGGGTCCCGTGATGGGTGTAAAGGGCCCTAGGATTAATGGGAAGGGCCCTGGGCTCGGAGGGAAGAGAGGGGTCAGGGGGACCCTTCATGGATTTTTGCACCGGGGCCCTGAAGTTTCTATTTATGCCTCTGGCTAAAGATATGCTACAAGGGATGGTCAGAGACTGCAGGTGTGCTACAGGAGATGGTCAGAGACCATGCATGAATAAACATGCTATAGGAGTTGTTAGAGATTGGGGACATACCTCAGGAGACAGTCATAGATTGGAAACACATTACATGAAATTGCTAAAGATAACTGCCATTGCAGCTCCTTTACAAGTTAATACTCCACATCTGTGTTTTCTACAGCCCACCTAAAAATATATTTATGCCACTTTTAATATACAGTGTATCTGGAAAATATTTACAGTGCTTCTCTTTTTCCACATTTTGTTATGTTACAGCCTTATTCCAAAATGGATTAAATTCATTATTTTCCTCAAAATTCTACAAACAATACCCCATAATGACAATGTGAAAGAAGTTTGTTTGAAATCTTTGCAAATTTATTAAAAATTAAAAGCAAAAAAAAATGCATGTACATAAGTATTTATAGCCTTTGCCATGACACTCAAAACTGAGCTCAGATGCATCCTGTTTCCACTGATCATCCTTAACCTCCCTGGCGGTATGATTATTTCGGATTTTAGGTGCTGAAAGCGGTACAATTATTTTGCATGGAAATTTGGCGTTTTATATTGTAGGTCTGTAAATCTTAACAATAACACACTTAAATCTGTCCAAACCAGAGTCTAGTAGATATCCCGGGTATGATAAAGTTTGAAACACAAAAACATAAATTATAATATAATAAATAAAAATAAATAATTAAAAAAAATTTAAAAAAATAGTAATAAAATAAATTTCCCCACAATTCACTATCGCTCAATTCTGCAAGTGTTCTAATTTACTATCGCTGTTTTCTAGCTGGTCTAAAGCCACTTTTGACGTAAAGGGACACTTTTTGGTTGCTATGGACAATCTCCAGTTTCCAGGCAGAAAGAACAGTGTATATCATGTAAAACTGCATGCAGGGCATGGGCCAGAGCACTGGGGACAAAAGGGATGTGAAATCATTTCATACAGTACTGTAATCTGTAAGATTACAGTACTGTATGTGTTATGATTTTGACAGTTTTTTGAATTTGCCGCCAGGCTCCGCCCCCGTGCGTCGCGCCGCTCGCAGGGAACGGAGCCTGGCACGGAGAGGCTTCGGAGGAGGACGGAGCCCTCGGACACTGCGGGGGACATCGCAGGATCCCGGGGACAAGGTAAGTAACGCTGCCCCAGGATCCTGCAATGCGATCCCGAGTGTGGCTCGGGGTTACCGCTAATGGTACTGAATTTTAACCCCGAGCCACACTCGGGAAAACCGCCAGGGAGGCTACGATGATTCTACAACTTGATTGGAGTCCACCTGTGGTAAATTCAGTTTATTGGACATGATTTGGAAAGGCCCACACCTGTTTATATAAGGTCCCACAGTTAACAGTGCATGTCAAAGCATAAACCAAGCCATGAAGTCCAAGGAATTTTCTGTAGACCTCCAAGACAGGATTGTATTGAGGAACAGATTTTTCTGCAGCATTGAAGGTCCCAATGAGCACAATGGCCTCCATCATCCATAAATGGAAGAAGTTTGAAACCACCAGGACTCTTCCTAGAGCGGGCCGCCCGGCCAAACTGAGCGATCAGGGGAGAAGGGTCCTAGTCAGGGAGGTGACCAAAAACTTGATGGTCACTCTGACACAGCTCCAATGTTTCTCTGTGGAGAGAGGAGAACCTTCCAGAAGAACAACCATCTCTGCAGCACTCCACCAATCAGGCCTGTATTGTAGAGTGGCCAGATGGAAGCCACTCCTCAGTAAAAGGCACATGACAACCTGCTTGGAGTTTGCCAAAAGGCACCTGAAGGACTCTCAGACCATGAAAAACAAAATCCTCCGGCCTGATGAAACAAAGATTGAGCTCTTTGGCCTAAATGGCAAGCGTAATGTCTGGAGGAAACCAGGCACCGCTTATCACCTGGCCAATACCATCCCTACAGTGAAGCAAGGTGGTTGCAGCATCATGCTGTGGGGATGTTTTTTAGCACAAGGAACTGAGAGACTAGTCAGGATCAAGGGAAAGATGAATGCAGCATTGTACAGAGACATCCTTGATGAAAACCTGCTCCAGAGCGCTCTGGATGACCTCAGACTGGGGCAAAGGTTCATCTTCCATCAGGACAACGACCCTAAGCACACAGCCAAGATGACAACTGAGTGGCTATGGGACAACTCTGTGAATGTCCTTGAGTGGCCCAGCCAGAGCCCAGACTTGAACCCGATTGAACATCCTTGGAGAGATTTGAAAATGACTGTGCACCGACGCTCCCTATCCAGTCTGATGGAGCTTGATAGGTCCTGCAAAGAAGAATGGGAGAAACTGCCCAAAAATAGGTGTGCCAAGCTTTTAGCATCATACTCAAAAAGACTTGAGGCTGTAATTGGTGCCAAAGATGCTTCAACAAAGTATTGAGCATAGGCTGTGAATACTTGTGTACATGTGATTTTTTTTTTCAGTTTTTTTTTTTATAAATTTGCAAAGATTTCAAACAGACTTCTTTCACATTGTCATTATGGAGTTTATAGATTTTTTAGGAAAATAATGAATTTAATCCATTTTGTAATAAGGCTGTAACATAACAAAATGTGAAAAAAATTAAGCGCTGTGAATACTTTTTAGATGCACTGTATTTATCAACAAAAGATATTATAAAATGTAAAGGGAGAAGAGATTGACTGCAAAGAAAAAATTAAGATAGAAAAAACGAAAAACACCAAACCATTTAAATACTGGAATTCAGTCTAAATAATATTTTTCAGATAACTAGCTTGTGTAAGCACCTAAGTAAGGAAAACTCAAACTACTATCTGTAGGACTCTAAGACCTTGACAATAAGTGCCAAAGTGCCACATATGGTCCCGGAGCTGTAGATTGAGCGCCAGGGCCACAAATGCAGCAGTCCCAGGAAGCGACCCTAAAAAGCCCAAATCACTGCAACCGCAGGTATTGCTTGCAGCTGCAGAGCAAGTTGCATCAAGGCCCAATTCACTTGAATGGTTCACATTCACTGTAGTTACTGCCAGACAAACCGGGAGTATAATTTTTCCTATGGCTACTGTGTAGGTTAGGGGGAAAGTCAGAGGGTGCTAAAACCCATTTTTATTGTTGCCCCCGTCGCATGTGTGAGCAAGTCCTTAAGAGCAACGTGGTCTTCTTCAGTATTACTATAATACCTCCTAGTTTTTTTAGATGGAAACGAGAACACCTATTAGCAAAAGTACGTAAGCATAGGACACACACTCTGCACGTCCCCATAAAGGAGAATTATACAATTAAAAAAAATGATTCGTTAAACCCACGGGTGCTTTCTTTTACCACTACTATTCCTTTATCCTGGCATTTGAAATTTACAAATGCAGCAATTTAGAAATTGGATGAAAGGTTTAGCACTGGGAATGGCTTTTTGAAAGGTAAAAAGTGAATTGTATATACAACTATATAGATCAGACCAAAATGAGGGACAAATGAGGAGGAAAGAGGGGCTTTGTTCCAAATCAGGGACAGCCCCTCGAAATCAAGGACAGTTGGGAGTAGGGTTGCCACCTTTCCAGGATTCACCCGGACAGTTCGGGTTTTGACTCATGCGTCCAGGTTTCAGACTGCCTGAATCCCGGACACATTACTCAGACCAGACTATGGCTTCCCAGCAGGGTTGCTGGCTGCAGGTGTCTAAACCGAGAGTGTCTGTTACTCTTTCATGCTGCCCAAAGCCAGCACTAACAATTCCCCCCCACACACACAGACAGAAAAGGAGAGAGGACTCGATCTGCTCCTTTTCCTCCCGCCCCCTATCCCTCTGTGTCTGCCCACACTCCTCAGAAAAAAGTGCGGGCTGGAAATTTGAAGTCCAGCAGACTCATACATCTGGATGAAAGGTGCTGACTGCCAAGAGGTGAGTGAGCTCACCATCCATCCCTGTCTGTGACTGAAGTCTCCCCCCCCTCTCTCCTGCCTCTGAGTGAGTACACTAAGGTAAGTCAGAGTTCTCAGAGCACCCCTTACATCAGAGTTCCCCTTTAAAGCAGAGGCCACAGTGTTCCCCCTTTATATCAGAGTCTTCTCTGTACATCAGAGTTCTCAGTGCTCCCCCTTAAATCAGGGTTCCTAGAGCTCTCCCTTACATCAGAGTCTGCAGAGTCCCCCCTTAAAGTGTAAGGGAACTCTACGGATTCAAATGTAAAAGGGGAACTCTGTGGACTCTGAAGGGAACTCATATGATTAGAAATGTTATTTAATTGCAAAATATATGTATAGTTTATACTATAAAAAAAAATTGCTGTGCGCTAATAAAAAGTGTTCGGGTTTGACTTGAAGGAAAGGTGGCAACCCTAGTTGGGAGCTATGTACTATGTATTTAAATTGTTTATAAATAATGACATTGACATTCCTGAAATAGTTTTGTAGCAAATCCTCTAGCTGCAAGCTGTAGATCTGCACATTAAAAGCATTAGATGTACTTGGTAGTAGTACAATGTGAGAGATGATTTTACAAATATTTACTGTCTGGAATCTCAGGCAGATATGGAATCATTATGAAAATGAACACAAGCTGCCCTCTAATGGTCAATTTGTAGTATTACGTGTACCTAGTCATGTGGTGGAAAATAAAATTGAACTACAGACAGATCTGAAAAAAATATATATTAAATTAGTTACATATTGTTTAAAAAAGTATTTAATGTAATCCCCAGAGAGAGAGAGGAGCCAATAAGGCATTGCTGCGGTGCATATCTGTTGAAAGACAATATACTGATAGTAGCAGAGGGTAAAAGGATGGCTCAATCAGCATGATGCTGCCTCATTGTGTCTTTTGACCAGTGCATTATGCTTAAAGTGTATGTAAAAGCAACATTTATATTTTGTATACAGTATTATTAATCAAATAATTTTTTTGAATGTCTTGCAAAGTTTCCTATCTGGAGATCTGGCCATTTTCTGTTGACAAGACTAAGCCACTGCCTCACAATAAGCAGCAATGTTGTCAGCTGGCCGTGCATGCTCTTTAAGTTTGTCATTGGGCTGCCTATAATATCTACCAGAGATGTGGGAGTGGCTACCCACATTTTGGCACTGGAAATCGAGGAAATCGATGGATGGCTGACACAGCACAGTATAATTACATTATACACTAGTAAAATGAGCTTTATATGCTGCATCAGTTGGGGTGGCATTTTTATTTCTATTATGTATGGCCTGAGTTCCACTTCAAAAAAGTTTTGCTTTGACTTCAACTTTTAACCACTTCAATACCAGCCCATAGTCATATGACGTCCGCACAGTGGCGTAGCGTGGGTTGTCAGCACCCGGGGCAAGGCAAGTAATTTGCGCCCCCTAATCTGCGGACTTTTAGCTATCCCTGAGTCCCTTCAAATACAATAGTACTGACCTACCTGATTCCTATACTGACCACTACACTGAGAACTACACTGTCCACTACACTGACCACTATACTATACTGTCCACTACACTACATTGTCCACTACACTGACCACTATACTATACTGTCCACTACACTACATTGTCCACTACACGGACCACTATACTATACTGTCCACTATACTACACTGACCACTACACTGACCACTATACTACACTGTCCACTACACTACATTGTCCACTACACGGACCACTATACTATACTGTCCACTATACTACACTGACCACTATACTATACTGTCTACTACCGTGTTTCCCCGATAGTAAGACACCCCCGATTGTAAGACGTATCGGGAGTTTCAGAGGGGTCAGCTAATATAAGCCGTACCCCGAAAGTAAGACATATGTCTTACTTTCGGGGAAACACGGATTTGCCTCCAGTGACGTGTGGTACAAAGAGTGGGGCTGGGGGTGCGGGCCGCACCCGGGGGGGGGGGGGGTGCCAGGCCAGTGCCCTCCCCCTCCGACTGAAGAGACAGCGCCGTTTTGATCAGTCTGCCGACAGGTGTCACTGGCTCTGTGTCCTCCCGGAAAAAGGTCAGTGCTGGTCATACAGAGAGAGACCAAGGAGGGGGAGGGGGGTGTGAAGAGATTCTCTGCAGCTCTTATTGTAACCGCAAGATGCAGCTGAGGAGGACTACAAGTCCCAACATACCGGGCTGTGTGGGCTTACAGTTCTCCTCTGCTGGAGCAGCAATAATGTTTTCCGTGGTCCATCAGGACCATGGACAACATACAAAACACGCTGTGTGGGATACTGTATGGGGCTGTAACCTTATGGGAGACTGTGATACGGAACCACAAGCAGTGCTTATACCATATGTTTTATATTTTAGCCCCTAGACATGAGCGCTTCCGGTTCCAGTGGTAAAAGGAAGAGTTACACCGTGGAGTATAAAAAAGCGATTGTTGAAGAATCTTGGGGAAAAAATGTAGTGCAGTTCTGCAAGGAGAAAATGTTGGATCACCGACTGGTCCAAAAATGGCGTGCAGAACACACTAACCTGAGTGAAAAAGTGGAGAGCGGAATGGCTAAAAAGCGCAAGATTGGATGTGGTCGGCAACCAATGTATACAGAGCTGGAAAGCCTGGTCTCTGAGTGGGTTGCAGACAGGAGAGCAAAGACATTGGTGGTGACCAGGGCTCAGATTCAGGAATATGCCCTTGCAGTGTTGCCACAGTTTGACATTTCTCCTGAACAATTCAAGGCATCACAGCACTGGGTGGATAACTTTCTTGAACGCAATGACCTGTCTTTGAGAAGATCCACAACCCTCTTTAGATTGGAAGATGCTGAGATTGTTAAACGTGCATTAGCCTACAAGAAGTTTGTGGATGACATTGACTTCTCTAAATACAGTCTTTGCAACATGATCGCCATGGATGAAACTGCCGTGTTCATGGGCCAAGCGGCTCAAACCACCATTGATCAACGAGGTACCTCCTCAGTGTACGTTCCCTCCACCGCTTATGAAAGTGCACGTGTCACCTGCATTTTGACGATTCGTCTGGATGGCACTAAAGCAACACCGCTACTCATTGCAAAGGGCAAGAAGGAGAAGATTGAGCGGGTTTCTGGCATTTATGTGTTGGAAACTGAAAAAGCCTGGGCCACACAAGATGTTATAAGAAAGTGGCTTGATTTAATGCTGCCGCTTGTAATGTGCGGGAACAAAAGAGGGATGCTGATCTGGGATGCAGCCAGCACACACCGGGCCAAAACCATGAAAAACTTCCTTCATGAGCGGAGAATTGACCAAATCATGATTCCTGCAGGGATGACGGCTTATCTTCAGACTCTCGATATCGCCATTAACAAGCCGTTCAAGGACTATCTGCGTGTGGAAATCAATGACTACATTGAAAACCGAATGGAGAGAAATGTACGTGGGAACTTTGTGAAGCCCAGACTGCCAGAGATTGTTAACTGGGTAAAGAATTCTTGGAATAAGATCACTAACACCTGCGTTGCAAATGCACTGCGAGCTGGCTACCTGGACAAAGCCTGCTCATTTCAGGACAGTGCCGTTGCTACCTATGAGAAATATGGGCCAATGATTCGGCAAGAAATGTCGTCCCGAGAGTCCCAAGAAAATCCACAGGAACCTAAGAGTGCGGATGTTTATGATGATATCCCTGAGAATGATGACATGGTTGTCATGGAATAAATCTGTTTTATCTTCCAGTATTCCACTGTTCGTTCTTACCATTTTTCATTGTTTTACATGTTATGCAATGTTGTAACAAGACATTCTTGGCACTTCCTTTTATTAACCTGTTTTGTGGTGAATACAATACTGTTCAGGTTGTTAATAAATGTTAATTTTATGGTTAAAACAAAAAATTCGACAATTTTTTCCCAATATAAGACATACCCCGAAAGTAAGACATAGTGGGGCTTTTAGGGATAAAAAGAAAGTAAGACACTGTCTTACTTTCGGGGAAACACGGTATATTACACTGACCACTATACTGACCACTATACTGTCCACTACGCTGTCCACTATACTACACTGACCACTATACTACACTATACTGACCACCATACTACACTGTCCACTATACTACACTACACTGTCCACTATACTACACTACACTGACCACTATACTACACTACACTGTCCACTATACTACAGTGACCACTATACTACACTATACTGACCACCATACTACACTGTCCACTATACTACACTATACTGACCACTATACTACACTACACTAACCACTATACTGTCCACTATACTACACTGACCACTATACTACACTATACTGACCACCATACTACACTGTCCACTATACTACACTACACTGAACACCATACTACACTGTCCACTATACTACACTGACCACTATACTGACCACCATACTACACTGTCCACCATACTACACTGTCCACTATACTACACTACACTGTCCACTATACTACACTACACTGTCCACTATGCTACACTACACTGACCACCATACTACACTGACCACTATACTACACTACACTGACCACTATACTAACCACTATACTACACTGTCCACTATACTACACTACACTGACCACTATACTACACCATACTGACCATCATACTACACTGTCCACTATACTACACTACACTGACCACTATACTAACCACTATACTACACTGTCCACTATACTACACTACACACTGACCACTATACTAACCACTATACTACACTGTCCACTATACTACACTACACTGACCACTATACTACAGTATACTGACCACCATACTACACTGTCCACTATACTACACTACACTGACCACTATACTAACCACCATACTACACTGACCACTATACTACACTATACTGACCACTATACTACACTGTCCACTATACTACACTGTCCACTACACTGACCACTACACTACACTGTCCACTATACTACACTATACTGACCACCATACTACACTGTCCACTATACTACACTATACTGACCACCATACTTCACTGTCCACTATACTACACTATACTGACCACCATACTACACTGTCCACTATACTACACTACACTGACCACCATACTACACTGTCCACTATACTACACTACACTGACCACTATACTACACTATACTGACCACCATACTACACTACACTGACCACTATACTACACTGTCCACTACACTACACTGACCTCCATACTAAACTACACTATACTAACCACTATACTGACCACTATACTACACTACACTGACCACTATACTACACTATACTGACCACTATACTACACTGTCCACTACACTGACCACTACACTACACTGTCCACTATACTACACTATACTGACCACCATACTACACTGTCCACTATACTACACTGTACTGACCACCATACTTCACTGTCCACTATACTACACTATACTGACCACCATACTACACTGTCCACTATACTACACTACACTGACCACCATACTACACTGTCCACTATACTACACTACACTGACCACTATACTACACTATACTGACCACCATACTACACTACACTGACCACTATACTACACTGTCCACTACACTACACTGACCTCCATACTAAACTACACTATACTAACCACTATACTGACCACTATACTACACTACACTGACCACTATACTACACTATACTGACCACCATACTACACTGTCCACTATACTACATTACACTGACCACCATACTACACTATACTGACCACCATACTACACTAACCACTATACTACACTACACTGTCCACTATACTACACTGTCCACTATACTGACCACCATACTACACTACACTGACCACTATACTATACTGACCACTATACTACACTACACTGACCACTATACTGACCACTATACTACACTACACTGACCACCATACTGACCACTATACTACACTACACTGACCACCATCCTGACCACTATACTACACTACACTGACCACCATACTACACGACACTATACTGACCACTATACTACACTACACTGACCACCATACTACACTACACTATACTGTCCACTACACTAACCACAATACTAACCACTATACTACACTACACTGACCTCCATACTAAACTACACTATACTGACCACTATGCTAACCACTATACTTGACTACACTAACTACTATAGTGTCCACTATACTACGCTATACTGACCACCATACTACACTGTCCACTATACTACACTGTCCACTACACTGCCTCCCATACTGACCACTACACTACACTGACCTCCATACTAAACTACACTATAATGACCACTATGCTAACCACTACACTATACTGTCCTGCCTACAGTCTCTCTCCCCCCCCCCCCCCCCCCCCCCCGGCCAGTAACAAGACTCTCACAAGGGAGTCTCACTAACCTTCTTATCCTGGCCTGCGTCGATCCAGATGAGGAGGAGAACACAGTGGTGGCTCACATGCTTCTCTCCCCTGCGCTCTGCTTGCTGCCATGTTCAGTGTCCAGCGCCCTGTGATTGGGCGTATGGGGGGTCATGTGCGGAGGCGGGACTTCAGGAGCGATCGAGGACAGGTCAGCCCTACGCCTCACATGACCCCCATACGCCCAATCACAGGGCGCCGGACACTTAACATGGTGGCCGGAGCCCAGGGACACAGGGATTAGAAATTAGGAGGAGGCAGCCAGTGACACATACTGGCGCCCCCCTAAATGTCGCGCCCGGGGCCACGGCACCCCCTGCACCCCCCACGCTACGCCACTGCGTCCGCAGATGGGATCTGCCCAGCGGCCGCGATGTCCGCTGGGCACCCGCGATCGCTCGTGACAAAGCAGGAACGTGGATCTGTGTGTGTAAACACACAGATCCACGTCCTGTCAGGGGAGAGGAGACAGATCGTGTTGTTCCTAGTATATAGGAACACCGATCGGTCTCCTCCCCCAGTCAGTCTCATCCCCCACAGTTAGAATCACTTTCTAGGTAACACATTTAACCCCTTGATCGCCCCCTAGTGTTAACTCCTTCCCTGCCAGTGACATTTGTACAGTAATCAATGGCTATTTATAGCACTGATCACTGAATAAATGTCAGTGGTCCCAAAATAGTGTCAAAAGTGTCCGATCTGTCCGCCACAATGTCGCAGTCCTGATAAAAACCGCCATTACTAGTAAAAAAAAAATAATAATAAAGATGCCATAAATCAATAACCTATTTTGTAGGCACTATAACTTTTGCACAAACAAATCAATATGCGCTTATTGCCATTCTTTTTTCAAAAATATGTAGAAGCATACATATCGGCCTAAACTGAGGAAAAAATTCGTTTTTTTAGATACAAAAAAAAAAATGAGATATTTATTATAGCAAAAAGTAAAAAATATTGTGTTTTTTTCTTCAAAATTGTCGCTCTTTTTTTGGTTATAGCGCAAAAAATAAAAACCGCAGAGGTGATCAAATACCACCTAAAGAAAGCTCTATTTGTGTGAAAAAAATGATCAAAATGTCATATGGGTACAGTGTTGCATGACCGCGCAAATGTCATATAAAATGTTACAGCACTGAAAGCTGAAAATTGGCCTGGGCAGGAAGGGGGTGAAAGTGTCCACTATTGAAGTGGTTGAAGAAAGTGGTGGCTGAGACCAAGAACGAGTGTAAAGCATGTTTCTATAAGTGGCTATTAGTGTCTCATCATCATTGTCCATCAGTGCCGCCTCATTAGTGCCACCTCATCAGTGCCCATCAGTGCCGCTTTATCAGTGCCGTCAGTGCAGCCTCATCAGTGAAGGAGAAAACTTACTTATTTACAAAATTTTATAACATAAACAAAGACTTTTTTTTTCTTCCAAATTTTCGGTCTTTTTTTATTTGTTTAGCAAAAAATAAAAACCCCAGTAGTGATCAAATACCACCAAAAGAAAGCTCTATTTGTGGGAGCAAAATTATAAAAATTTTGTTTGGGTACAGCGTTGCATGACCACGCAATTTTCATTTAAAATGTGACAGCACTGAAAGCTAAAAATTGGCCTGGGCAGGAAGGGGGGAAAGTGCCCGATATTGAAGTGGTTAACCACTTAAGGACCGCCTAACGCCGATTTACGTCGGCAAAGCGGCACGGGCAGGCAAAATCACGTACATGTACGTGATTTGCCTTCCGCGGGTGGGGGGTCCGATCGGACCCCCCCCCGCCGCCCGAAGCGGTCCCGTTCTGTTCCCCGGCGATCCGAGATGAGGGGGAGGCCATCCGTTCGTGGCCCCCCCCTCGCGATCGCCGCCGGCCAATGGGAACATTCCTTTGCTGCTGTATGCTAAACAGCAGCAAAGGAAATGATGTCATCTCCCCTCAGCTCGGTATTCCGTTCCAGCGCCGAGGGGAGAAGACATCAATGTAAGTGCACAACACACTACACACACAGTAGAACATGCCAGGCATACAAAACACCCCGATCCCCCCCCCGATCGCCCCCCGATCCCCCCCCCAATCACCCCCCCCCCCCTGTCACAAACTGACACCAGCAGGTTTTTTTTTTTTTTTTTTTTTTTTTTCTGATTACTGCATGGTGTCAGTTTGTGACAGTTACAGTGTTGGGACAGTTAGTATTACCCCCCTTTAGGTCTAGGGTACCCCCCTAACCCCCCCTAATAAAGTTTTAACCCCTTGATCACCCCCTGTCACCAGTGTTGCTAAGCGATCATTTTTCTGATCGCTGTATTAGTGTCACTGGTGACGCTAGTTAGGGACGTAAATATTTAGGTTCGCCGTCAGCGTTTTATAGCGTCAGGGACCCCCATATACTATCTAATAAATGTTTTAACCCCTTGATTGCCCCCTAGTTAACCCTTTCACCACTGATCACCGTATAACCGTTACAGGTGACGCTGGTTAGTTCGTTTATTTTTTATAGTGTCAGGGCACCCGCCGTTTATTACCGAATAAAGGTTTAGCCCCCTGATCGCCCGGCGGTGATATGCGTCGCCCCAGGCAGCGTCAGATTAGCGCCAGTACCGCTAACACCCACGCACGCAGCATACGCCTCCCTTAGTGGTATAGTATCTGTACGGATCAATATCTGATCCGATCAGATCTATACTAGCGTCCCCAGCAGTTTAGGGTTCCCAAAAACGCAGTGTTAGCGGGATCAGCCCAGATACCTGCTAGCACCTGCGTTTTGCCCCTCCGCCCGGCCCACCCAAGTGCAGTATCGATCGATCACTGTCCCTTACAAAACACTAAACGCATAACTGCAGCGTTCGCAGAGTCAGGCCTGATCCCTGCGATCGCTAACAGTTTTTTTGGTAGCGTTTTGGTGAACTGGCAAGCACCAGCGGCCTAGTACACCCCGGTCGTAGTCAAACCAGCACTGCAGCAACACTTGGTGACGTGGCCAGTCCCATAAGTGCAGTTCAAGCTGGTGAGGTGGCAAGCACAAGTAGTGTCCCGCTGCCACCAAGAAGACAAACACAGGCCCGTCGTGCCCATAGTGCCCTTCCTGCTGCATTCGCCAATCCTAATTGGGAACCCACCGCTTCTGCAGCGCCCGTACTTCCCCCATTCACATCCCCAATCAAATGCAGTCGGCTGCATGAGAGGCATTTTCTTTATGTCCTCCCGAGTACCCCTACCCAACGAACCCCCAAAAAAGATGTCGTGTCTGCAGCAAGCGCGGATATAGGCGTGACACCCGCTATTATTGTCCCTCCTGTCCTGACAATCCTGGTCTTTGCATTGGTGAATGTTTTGAACGCTACCATTCACTAGTTGAGTATTAGCGTAGGGTACAGCATTGCACAGACTAGGCACACTTTCACAGGGTCTCCCAAGATGCCATCGCATTTTGAGAGACCCGAACCTGGAACCGGTTACAGTTACAAAAGTTAGTTACAAAAAAAGTGTCAAAAAAAAATATATATATATAAAATAAAAAAAAATAGTTGTCGTTTTATTGATCTCTCTCTCTCTATTCTCTCTCTATTGTTCTGCTCTTTTTTACTGTATTCTATTCTGCAATGTTTTATTGTTGTTATGTTTTATCATGTTTGCTTTTCAGGTATGCAATTTTTTATACTTTACCGTTTACTGTGCTTTATTGTTAACCATTTTTTTGTCTTCAGGTACGCTATTCACGACTTTGAGTGGTTATACCAGAATGATGCCTGCAGGTTTAGGTATCATCTTGGTATCATTCTTTTCAGCCAGCGGTCGGCTTTCATGTAAAAGCAATCCTAGCGGCTAATTACCCTCTAGACTGCTTTTACAAGCCGTGGGAGGGAATGCCCCCCCCCCACCGTCTTCCGTGTTTTTCTCTGGCTCTCCTGTCTCAACAGGGAACCTGAGAATGCAGCCGGTGACTCAGCCAGCTGACCATAGAGCTGATCAGAGACCAGAGTGGCTCCAAACATCTCTATGGCCTAAGAAACCGGAAGCTACGAGCATTTTATGACTTAGATTTCGCGGGATGTAAATAGCGCCATTGGGAAATTGGGGAAGCATTTTATCACACCGATCTTGGTGTGGTCAGATGCTTTGAGGGCAGAGGAGAGATCTAGGGTCTAATAGACCCCAATTTTTTCAAAAAAGAGTACCTGTCACTACCTATTGCTATCATAGGGGATATTTACATTCCCCGAGATAACAATAAAAATGATTAAAAAAAAAAAATATGAAAGGAACAGTTTAAAAATAAGATAAAAAAAGCAGAAAAATAATAAAGAAAAAAAAAAAAAAAAAAAAAGCACCCCTGTCGCCCCCTGCTCTCGCGCTAAGGCGAACGCAATCGGCGGTCTGTCGTCAAACGTAAACAGCAATTGCACCATGCATGTGAGGTATCACCGCGAAGGTCAGATCGAGGGCAGTAATTTTTGCAGTAGACCTCCTCTGTAGATCTAAAGTGGTAACCTGTAAAGGCTTTTAAAGGCTTTTAAAAATGTATTTATTTTGTTGCCACTGCACGTTTGTGCGCAATTTTAAAGCATGTCATGTTTGGTATCCATGTACTCGGCCTAAGATCATCTTTTTTATTTCATCAAACATTTGGGCAATATAGTGTGTTTTAGTGCATTAAAATTTAAAAAAGTGTGTTTTTTCCCCAAAAAATGCGTTTGAAAAATCGCTGCGCAAATACTGTGTGAAAAAAAAAAATGAAACACCCACCATTTTAATCTGTAGGGCATTTGCTTTAAAAAAATATATAATGTTTGGGGGTTCAAAGTAATTTTTTTGCAAAAAAAAAATAACTTTTTCATGTACAATAAGTGTCAGAAAGGGCTTTGTCTTCAAGTGGTTAGAAGAGTGGGTGATGTGTGACATAAGCTTCTAAATGTTGTGCATAAAATGCCAGGACAGTTCAAAACCCCCCCAAATGACCCCATTTTGGAAAGTAGACACCCCAAGCTATTTGCTGAGAGGCATGTCGAGTCCATGGAATATGTTATATTGCGACACAAGTTGCGGGAAAGAGACACATTTTTTTTTTTTTTTTTTTTTTTTGCACAAAGTTGTCACTAAATGTTATATTGCTCAAACATGCCATGGGAATATGTGAAATTACACCCCAAAATACATTCTGCTGCTTCTCCTGAGTACGGGGATACCACATGTGTGAGACTTTTTGGGAGCCTAGCCACGTACGGGACCCCGAAAACCAAGCACCGCCTTCAGGCTTTCTAAGGGCGTGAATTTTTGATTTCACTCTTCACTGCCTATCACAGTTTCGGAGGCCATGGAAAGCCCAGGTGGCACAAACCCCCCCCAAATGACCCCATTTTGGAAAGTAGACACCCCAAGCTATTTGCTGAGAGGTATAGTGAGTATTTTGCAGACCTCACTTTTTGTCACAAAGTTTTGAAAATTGAAAAAAGAAAAAAAAAAATGTTTTTTCTTGTCTTTCTTCATTTTCAAAAACAAATGAGAGCTGCAAAATACTCACCATGCCTCTCAGCAAATAGCTTGGGGTGTCTACTTTCCAAAATGGGGTCATTTGGGGGGGTTTTGTGCCACCTGGGCATTCCATGGCCTCCGAAACTGTGATAGGCAGTGAAGAGTGAAATCAAAAATTTTCACCCTTAGAAATCCTGAAGGCGGTGATTGGTTTTCGGGGTCCCGTACGCGGCTAGGCTCCCAAAAAGTCCCACACATGTGGTATCCCCATACTCAGGAGAAGCAGCTAAATGTATTTTGGGGTGCAATTCCACATATGCCCATGGCCTGTGTGAGCAATATATCATTTAGTGACAACTTTATGCAAAAAAAAAAAAAAAAAAGTGTCACTTTCCCACAACTTGTGTCAAAATATAAAATATTCCATGGACTCAATATGCCTCTCAGCAAATAGCTTGGGGTGTCTACTTTCCAAAATGGGGTCATTTTGGGGGGTTTTGTGCCACCTGGGCATTCCATTGCCTCCGAAACTGTGATAGGTAGTGAGGAGTAAAATCAAAAATTTACACCCTTAGAAATCCTGAAGGTGGTGATTGGTTTTCGGGGCCCCGTACGCGGCTAGGCTCCCAAAAAGTCCCACACATGTGGTATCCCCATACTCAGGAGAAGCAGCTGAATGTATTTTGGGGTGCAATTCCACATAGGCCCATGGCCTGTGTGAGCAATATATCATTTAGTGACAACTTTTTGTAAATATTTTTTTTTTTTTTTTTTTTTGTCATTATTCAATCACTTGGGACAAAAAAAATAAATATTCAATGGGTTCAACATGCCTCTCAGCAATTTCCTTGGGGTGTCTACTTTCCAAAATGGGGTCACTTGGGGGGGTTTTGTACTGCCCTGCCATTTTAGCACCTCAAGAAATGACATAGGCAGTCATAAACTAAAAGCTGTGTAAATTACAGAAAATGTACCCTAGTTTGTAGACGCTATAACTTTTGCGTAAACCAATAAATATACGCTTATTGACATTTTTTTTACCAAAGACATGTGGCCGAATACATTTTGGCCTAAATGTATGACTAAAATTTAGTTTATTGGATTTTTTTTATAACAAAAAGTAGAAAATATCATTTTTTTTCAAAATTTTCGGTCTTTTTCCGTTTATAGCGCAAAAAATAAAAACCGCAGAGGTGATCAAATACCATCAAAAGAAAGCTCTATTTGTGGGAAGAAAAGGACGCAAATTTCGTTTGGGTACAGCATTGCATGACCGCGCAATTAGCAGTTAAAGCGACGCAGTGCCAAATTGGAAAAAGACCTCTGGTCCTTAGGCAGCATAATGGTCCGGGGCTCAAGTGGTTAAAAAACACATGATTATTAAATAAGATACACACAAATAAATTATTGGTTCAAATTGACCATGGCCCTTTATTATTGGTGTCCATTTTAAACCAAACCATAAATTATATGACAATTTGTTAAATATTAGAACATGAGTTACACCATATAATGACATTTAAAGGGGTTGTAAAGGTTCCTGTTTTTATACCCTAATGCATCCTATGCATTAAGGTGAAAAACACCTGGCAGCTAGCCCCCCCGTTTTACTTACCTGAACCCCTTCATTCAGTCAGCGGGATGCGCTGTCATTCTCTCAACGGCTCCCGCCTCTTGATTGGATAGATTGATAGCAGCGCAGCCATTGGCTCCCGTGCCTATAGACGCAAATGCTGGATTTGGGAGCGCGCCCGCAAAGTAACCCCCTCAGGGAAGCTCTTCTCCGAGGGGGTTATCAGATGTGGGGAGGAGCCGCGAGAGCCGCCGCGGGACCCCAGAAGAGCAGGTTCGGGGCCACTCTGTGCAAAACAAGCTGCACAGTGGAGGTAAGTATGACATGTTTGTTATTTTTTTAAAAAAAGGCCTTTACAGTCACTTTAAAGCGGAGTTCCACACAAAAATGGAACTTCCGCTTTTCGGAACCCTCCCCCCCTCCGGTGTCACATTTGGCACCTTTCAGGGGGGAGGGGGGTGCAGATACCTGTCTAAGACAGGTATTTGCACCCACTTCCGGCATAGACTCCCATGGGAGTCTATGCCTCTTCCTGTCTCTCCGCGCTGTCTCCTGGGAAACACACAGCTCCCAGGAGAGAGCGGGGACCACTTACGATGCGCAGCGCGACTCGCGCATGCGCAGTAGGGAACCGGGAAGTGAAGCCGCTTCACTTCCTGATTCCCTCACCTAGAATGGCGGCGGCAGCTGCCGAGAACCGAGCGGGTGCTCAACGTCGCCTGCCGACATCGCTGGACCCTGGGACAGGTAAGTGGCCATGTATTAAAAGTCAGCAGCTGCAGTATTTGTAGCTGCTGGCTTTTAATATTTTTTTTTTTTGACCCCCGCTTTAAGCCAGTTCTGTTCTTCTTGAAATCCAGCTCTGACTGACAATAATGACACGCAGTTCTTTTGTTTTGCAGGTCGAGCAAAACCATTATTTCACAACATGTGACCATCAAAGCAGTCAATTACAGGTAAGTATGCAAATTACTCTTAACCACTTAAGGACCGGAAGGATTTGCCCCCTTAATGACCAGAACACTTTTTACAATTTGCTACTGCACTGCTTTAACTGGTGATTGCGTGGTAATGAAATGTTGTGCCCAAACAGAATTTGTGTCCTTTTTTTCCCACAAATAGAGCTTTCTTTTGGTGGTATTACTTCTGGGATTTTTATTTTTTGCGAAATTGAACGAAAAAAAACAAAAATTATGAAAAAAATTATATTTTCTACTTTTTGTTATAAAAAAAATCCAATAAACTCAATTTAGTCATACTTTTAGGCCAAAATGTATTCAGCCACATGTCTTGGGTAAAAAAAAAAAATCAATAAGCGTATATTTATTGGTTTGTGCAAAAAGCGTCTACAAACTATGGTGCATTTTCTGGAATGTACGCAGCTTTTAGTTTATGACTACCTAGCTCATTACTTGAGGTGCTAAAATGGCAGGGCAGTACAAACCCCCCCCAAATGAGCCCATTTTGGAAAGTAGACACCCCAAGAGGCTGAGAGGCATGTTGAACCCATTGAATATTTTTTTTTCTCACAAGTGATTAAAACATGACAAAAAAAATAAAAAATTTACACAAAGTTGTCACTAAAATAAAATATTGCTCACATGCCGTGGGTATATGTGAAATTACACCCCAGAATACATTCTGTTGCCTCATCTGGGTACGTACTATGGGGATACCATATGTGTGAGACTCTTTGGGAGCCTTGCTGCATATTGGACCCCGAAAACCAATCACCGCCCTCAGGATTTCTCAGGGCGTAAATTTTTTATTTCACTCACTACCTATCACAGTTTTGGAGGCCATGAAATGGCAAGATATCACAAACCTCAACAAATGACCCCTTTTTGGAAAGTAGACACCCCAAGCTATTTGCTGAGGGGCATGTTGAGTATTTTGCAGATCTCGCTTTTCGTCACAAAGTTTTGAAAATTGGAAAAAAAAAATGTTCCTTTTATTTCTTCATTTTCAAAAACAAATGAGAGCTGCAAAATACTCACCATGCCTCTTAGCAAATACCTTGGGGTGTCTACTTTCCAAAATGAGGTAATTTGGGGGGGGGGGGTGTGCTTATCTTGACATTTCAGGGCCTCCGAAACTATGATAGGTAGTGAGGAGTAAAATTACCATTTTTTACGACCTTAGAAAGCCTGAAGGCAGGGATTGGTTTTCGGGGGTCCTGTACGCAGCTAGGCTCCCAAAAAATCTCACACATGCTCAGTCTGAGGCTGTGGAACTCAGTGTAAGTGGAACTGGTATAAGTGGTGAGTTAAAAACCAGAGGAAGAGTGAACAAGTCTCGCTTTTTGTTTGCTGGGGTGGATTTTTGGGGCTTTTCCTTTTAGTTTTTCAATCACCTTTTCTGTCACTTTTTAAATAGCTTTTTTTTTTTTTTTTCCTCTGGTTCCTTCAGGCTATTAATTAAGGGGGGTGGTTAATTGCTCACAGGTGCCTATATAACTGTGTGTAGAACTCATTCTGAGCATGCTCAGTCTGAGGCTGTGGAACTGGTATAAGTGGTGAGTTAAAAACCAGAGTTTAAAACAGGAGGTTATAACAACTGAGTGTTGTCTGAGTAGTGTGTGTGGATCGTTAGTACTTGTGTATTGTGTACTGTATACTTGAGTATTGCGAGTGCACGTAGGTCTGCGACTGTTCTGCGATTGCACGTAGGTCTGTGAGTACCTGGGTATTGTCTTGTTGTGTACCTGTGTATTGTCTTGAGTATTAGTGCCAGGAAGCTAACTGTTAGGTAATTTGGACAGGGTAAAATCCCCAAATCCTCACTAAATTTAATAGGTACGATGCCCGGCGGGTGTGGAGAGGCGACTCGGTGTACATCTTGCTGCATGTATGCGTTCCTTGATCATCCGAACGAGGACGAATACTGCTGTGCAAAATGTAAGCACATTGTTTCCCTGGAAGCCCAGGTTCTGAATCTGGGGAAGCAACTGTCAGCACTGAGAAGTCCCTCCATACTGAAGGAGAGCCAGGAACGTACACGGCAGGTGCCGGCAGGGGCCAGCACAGAGGCGGGTGGATACAAAGAGGTGCAGGCACTAGCAAAGAGTAGATGGGTGACAGTCAGGAGGGGTAGAGGGGGAAGTGCCAGGGAGGCCGATCCAGGACTGGAGCATCAAAATAAGTACGCTCCATTGAGTGACATTGGTGAAACCAGTCAGGGACCAGCACTGCTGGAGCTGAGGGACTCTCCTAGCTGCCAGGGGAAGAACTCCTCAGTGAGAGTGGGGGGGCAGCAAAGGGAAAGGAAAGACAGATTCTGGTGGTAGGGCACTCAATTCTTAGAAGGACAGAGAGAGCAATCTGTAACCAAGACCTGAAGCACCGAACAGTATGTTGTCTACCGAGCGCTCGGGTTCGGCACATCACGGATCTTGTGGACAGATTACTGGGAGGGGCTGGGGAAGACCCGGCTGTCATGGTGCACGTTGGCACCAATGACAAAGTCAGAGGCAGATGGAGTGTCCTAAAGAACGATTTTAGGGACTTAGGAGCTAAATTGAGGAAAAGGAAAAGGCAGAGGGAGATTAGGGAAGTAAACAAGTGGCTGAAGAGCTGGTGTAGTAAGGAGGGGTTTGGGTTCCTGGAGGACTGGGCCGACTTCTCAGTCGGTAACCGGTACTATAGAAGGGATGGACTGCACCTAAATGAGGAGGGTGCAGATCTGCTGGGAAGGAAGATGGCCAAAAAGTTAGAGGGGTTTTTAAACTAGGCGATAGGGGGGAGGGTCCAGAGACAGAGATAGCCAGCGCGGAAGATATTCCAGAGGGTAGTTTTGGGGGCATTAGTGGTAGGTTAACCAAAGCACAAAAACACAAGGTGAGTATAGTAGCAAGTCCTAGTTACAATCTCGAAACACCCAATATGAGGACATTATGCGACCGGTCTAAACTATGTGGCATGTTCACCAATGCCAGGAGCATGGCGGACAAGATGGGTGAACTAGAGATACTGTTGTACAAGGAGGATTTGGATTTTGTGGGAATTTCAGAGACCTGGTTCAACAGCTCTCATGATTGGCTGGCAAACATTCAAGGGTATACCCTATACCGCAAGGATAGAAAGGGTAAAAAAGGGGGAGGGGTATGCCTATATATCAAGAATAATGTACAAGCGAATGCGAGAGATGACATCACTGAGGGAGCTAGAGAGGAGGTGGAATCCTTATGGGTAGAGCTCCAAAGGGATGAAGCTAAGGGGAAAATAATACTGGGAGTATGCTATAGGCCCCCTAACCTAAGGGAGGAAGTGGAGACGGATCTCCTATCACAAACTGGATTAGCAGCAAGGATGGGAAGTGTTATCATAATGGGGGATTTTAATTATCCAGACATAGACTGGGCGGAGGGAACCGCGCATTCATTTAAGGCTCGCCAGTTCCTTAATGTCTTGCAGGACAATTTTATGGGTCAGATGGTAGACGCACCAACTAGAAATAAAACATTACTGGATCTACTGATTACTAACAATACAGACCTGATCACGGATGTGGAAATACGGGGCAATTTAGGTAACAGCGATCACAGGTCAATTAGTTTCAGTATAAATCACACAAATAGGAAACATAAAGGGAACACAAAGACACTGAATTTCAAAAGAGCCAACTTCCCTAAACTACAAACCTTGCTAAAAGGCATAAATTGGGATAAAATTTTAGGAACAAAGAATACGGAGAAGAGATGGGTTTGCTTTAAGAGCATATTAAATAAGGGCATTAGCCAATGTATCTCATTGGGTAATAAATTTAAAAGAGCGAACAAAAATCCTGGATGGCTTAACTCCAATGTAAAAATGCATATAAAAGCAAAGGAGAAGGCCTTCAAAAAATACAAGATTGAGGGATCATCCTCAGCATTCAGACTTTATAAAGAATGCAACAAGAAATGTAAGGGTGCAATTAGGACGGCTAAGATAGAACATGAAAGACACATAGCGGAGGAGAGCAAAAAAAATCCCAAGAAATTCTTTAAGTATGTAAACAGTAAAAAAGGGAGGACAGACCATATTGGCCCCATAAAGAATGAGGAAGGACATCTGGTTACAAAGGATGGGGAGATGGCGAAGGTATTGAATTTATTCTTCTCCTCAGTCTTAACGAGTGAATCGGGGGGCTTCAGTAACCAAAACTGCAGTGTTTATCCTCATGACACAACACAGGAAGCACCTCTATGGTTAACAGAGGACAGAATTAAAATTAGACTTGAGAAACTTAACATTAATAAATCACCGGGACCAGATGGCTTGCATCCGAGGGTACTTAGGGAACTCAGTCAAGAGATTGCCAGACCGTTGTTCCTAATTTTTACAGACAGTCTATTGACTGGAATGGTACCAGCTGATTGGAGAAAAGCCAATGTAGCACCAATATTTAAAAAGGGCCCAAAATACATCCCTGGGAATTACAGACCAGTTAGCCTAACATCAATAGTATGTAAACTCTTGGAGGGGATGATAAGGGACTATATACAAGATTTTAGTAATAAGAACGATATCATTAGCAGTAATCAGCATGGATTCATGAAGAATCGTTCTTGCCAAACCAATCTATTAACCTTCTATGAGGAGGTGAGTTGCCATCTAGATAAAGGAAGGCCCGTAGACGTGGTGTATCTGGATTTTGCAAAAGCATTTGACACAGTTCCCCATAAACGTTTACTGTACAAAATAAGGTCCGTTGGCATGGACCATAGGGTGAGTACATGGATTGAAAACTGGCTACAAGGGCGAGTTCAGAGGGTTGTGATAAATGGGGAGTACTCAGAATGGTCAGGGGTGGGTAGTGGGGTTCCCCAGGGTTCTGTGCTGGGACCAGTCCTATTTAATTTGTTTATAAATGACCTGGAGGATGGGATAAACAGTTCAATCTCTGTATTTGCAGATGATACTAAGCTAAGCAGGGCAATAACTTCTCCGCAGGATGTGGAAACCTTGCAAAAAGACCTGAACAAATTGATGGGGTGGGCGACCACATGCCAAATGAGGTTCAATGTAGAAAAATGTAAAATAATGCATTTGGGTGGCAAAAATATGAATGCAATCTATACACTGGGGGAGAACCTCTGGGGGAATCTAGGATGGAAAAGGACCTGGGGGTCCTAGTAGATGATAGGCTCAGCAATGGCATGCAATGCCAAGCTGCTGCTAATAAAGCAAACAGAATATTGGCATGCATTAAAAGGGGGATCAACGCAAGAGATAAAACGATAATTCTCCCACTCTACAAGTCCGGCCGCACCTGGAGTATGCTGTCCAGTTCTGGGCACCAGTCCTCAGGAAGGATGTACTGGAAATGGATCGAGTACAAAGAAGGGCAACAAAGCTAATAAAGGGTCTGGAGGATCTTAGTTATGAGGAAAGGTTGCAAGCACTGAACTTATTCTCTCTGGAGAAGAGACGCTTGAGAGGGGATATGATTTCAATTTACAAATACTGTACCGGTGACCCCACAATAGGGATAAAACTTTTTCGCAGAAGAGAGTTTAATAAGACTCGTGGCCACTCATTACAATTAGAAGAAAAGAGGTTTAACCTTAAACTACGTAGAGGGTTCTTTACTGTAAGAGCGGCAAGGATGTGGAATTCCCTTCCACAGGCGGTGGTCTCAGCGGGGAGCATTGATAGCTTCAAGAAACTATTAGATAATCACCTGAATGACCGCAACATACAGGGATATACAATGTAATACTGACACATAATCACACACATAGGTTGGACTTGATGGACTTGTGTCTTTTTTCAACCTCACCTACTATATGTAACTATGTAACTATGTGGTATCCCCACAGTCAGGAGAAGCAGCAGAATGTATTTTGGGGTGTAATTTCACATATACCCATGCCGTGTTTGAGCAATATATCCTTTAGTTTGCTAGAAAATTACTTTGAACCCCCAAACATTATATATTTTTTTTAAAGCAGAGGCCCTACAGATTAAAATGGTGGGTGAATTTTTTTTTTTTAACAAAGTATTTGCGCAGCAATTTTTTTCAAAAAACACTATTTTGAATTTTCATGCACAAAAACACACTATATTGCCCAAATGTTTGGTGAAATATAAAAGATGATCTTATGCCAAGTACATAGATACCAAAAACATCATGCTTTAAAATTACGCACACCCGTGCAGCGGCGAAAAACTAGATACCTTTTTAAAAGCCTTTACAGGTTACCACTTTAGATTTACAGAGGAGGTCTACTGCTAGAATTACTGCCCTCGATCTGACGTTCGCGGTGATACCTCACATGCATGCTGCAATTACTGTTTACATATGACACGAGACCGACACTTGCATTCACCTTTGCGCACATGCATGGGGAGACAGGGTTGCTTTAATTTTTTTTATTTTTTTTTTAAATTATTCATTTTGCTTTTTATTTTATTTTTACACTGTCACTTTTTGTTATCACAGTAAATGTAAATATCCCCTATAAAAGCAATATGTCTTTTTAAAAAAAATTGGGGTCTATTAGACTCTACATCTCTCCTCAGCCGTTAAAGCATCTGACCATACCAAGATTGGTGTGATAAGATGCTTTCCCAAATTCCCAATGGCGCTGTTTATACCCGGCAAAACCGAGGTCATGAAATGCTTGTAGCTCCTGGTTTCTTAGGCCATAGAGCTGATTGGAGCCATTCTAGTCTCCGATCAGCTCTACGGTCGGCTGGGGGATCCACCGACTGCATTCTTGGGTTTGTGGGGTATCGGTGTAGTGCTATAGAATATTCAAAAAGTCCATAAATTGAACCAGAAAAATTCCAAGTGTTAGGCAATCTGAATCAGTTCATAGTAAATCTCTGTAGATGTAAGAGGAGAAAGAGCCCATCACCATCACCCAAACACACTGACCTTTACCGTCAGCAGGTGGGTTAAACAGCATAGCATTAATAGATGGTAACCACGAAGAAATGCCTCTCATTGCCCAGAGCTCCTCACTCCATTGATAAACTCAGAATTGCAGTGAATGACATGAGCAGTAGGTTAAAAGCAGATAAAGAAAGCGACCAGCGCTTCCTACCACTGAGACAGCTGCAGCTCCTCCGTCCTCTCCGATGCGTCGCTCGTCCCCAAGCTCCGCCTGACGTTTCATGACCAGCGTGCGTCATCAAGGGCGTGGTCATGACGTGCGACATTCGGAAGTTTATAGACAGACATATTCAAGAAAACAGGAAATTGCATGCATTCCAGAGGGGCGGAAATGACGATCCTATGATGTTTAGAACGCAATAACCGGAAGCAAACCTGGAAGTACAACATTATATGCGCTCCACAGGCAGGAAATAGCAAAAAATGTAATATATAAGATGATAAAAATTAGATAAAAATATCCATAACTTAACTAGAAATACATACCAAAGGAAAAAGATAAATTATGTTTAATCTAAGCTTTCAAGACTAACAAATTGTGTCTACTGTAAAGAAATTATTTTTTCATTATACAGAAGTTTAATAGAGACTTCCCATAGCGAGATAATCTCGCCAAAAAGCCACTGGATAATTAATTAAAAAAATAAGAAAAAGGGAGGACCAACTAAGCCCCAGATTCCTTTTCCAACTACTATTCATAATCGGTTTGAACCTTTAGCAAGTAGGGGTAGCCCACAACCAAATAATAGGTACATCACTGAGTAACTTGATGATTGGGGCACTGAGTATCACCAACAATATAATTATTCCCCAAGAACACCATCTAGAGGGAATTGGTGGCAGGATTCTATTCTCCCTCCAGTGTTCAACTATTCTGAAAGAGATGGCCCCGAGAGAGACTTTGGTAAAAAAAAAATTCCCGGGGTCCGGAATATCAAAAGGGGCATAGACCCAAAAGGGTTCCAGAGGGGGGAGGAGGATCCGCACAAAAAAGGAGGCGGGTCTAAGGGACTCTGGCATTTTCAACCTTAGTAAGGCCACTCTAACCAATGAGGAGAAGCATGTCCTCAACCATGGGTTGAAGTTTGCCCCCTCCAAACCCTTGAATAAGTTTGAAACATTCATTGATATTCAAAAATTCATTCGTAAAATCAATATTCAGTGCTATATTTTGGGTAATTCCTATCATTCTAGTGTCGCGATTGCAGGTAATATGGGAAATTCTGGTTTGGCTAACGCCTCACTGTTCAACCCCCTGGGCCCTATAGCCCCGGCCATTAGTGTCTTTAGAGATCTTGTTAATGAGGGCTTATATTTCCTAGAGGTAAAGAAAAACAGAAGGGAATATATGTTCAAGAAAGGCCTAGAAAAACTGAAGTACAGAGATGACATAGTAGTACACTCTGCCGATAAGAGGGGGGATAGTGGTTCTTGATAAAGAAGCTTATAATGCGGAAATGTTGCGATTATTATCAGATCGTACCACTTACCTTCCCCTACAAGGTAATCCCACTGCAAGCTACAGAAGGGAACTTGTTGGCTTAGTTGAGGATGGGTTTGAGAAAAGTATTATTTCTAAAAAAGAGAAAGCCTTCTTGATTGCTATAGTGCCAAGGGTTCCGGTGATTTACTATTTACCCAAGGTGCACAAGGATCCTGTTTGTCCCCCTGGAAGGCCAATCATTAGTGGCATTGATTCGGTTACTTCCAGGGTGGGCAAATATATTGATGACTTTTTACAGCCTCTGGTCATTAAAACTCCCTCATATTTGAGAGATTCCACTCAGGTGATCAATTTATTGCAACATATAGATTGGAAGGACACATATATATTTGCCACTGCGGATGTTTCCTCTTTATACACTGTGATTTACCATCAGCATGGGAGGGAGGCAGTGGATTTTTTTTTACAGCAGGACCTTCTTCATGACCGTCAAAGAAAGTTCATTTTGAGACTTTTGGATTTTGCGATGGAGCGGAATTATTTTTGGTATAATGGCACCTATTATGTTCAGCGTAGGGGGGTTGCCATGGGGGCAAAGTTTTACCCCAGTATGGCTAATCTTTTTATGGCCAAGTGAGAGAAGAAGGATGTCGTCTATGGAGAGCCCAGATCAGAGTTGGTGCTCTGGGTAAGGTACATAGACAACATCCTCCTCCTGTGGGATGGTACCCTGGATACACTCAATAGTTTTATTTTCAGTTTGAATCAGAATGACAGGGGCATTGTTCTGACTCATGAAGCAAATAACATGGAGATTAATTTCCTTGATTTGAGGATTAAAGTGGTAGATGGGCAGATCATTACTTCCACTTACTTCAAGGAAACCGACTGGAATTGTTTTTTTAGACATCACGAGTTGTCATCATAAATCTTGGTTGAAAGCAATTCCCAAACGCCAGTTTCTCAGGTTGAGGCGTAACTGCACGAATCATGATTATTTTGATAGTGAGGCCTCAATCCTCAGAAAGAGATTTATTGAAAAGGGCTATAACCCAGCTGAGCTGGATGAAGCTCTTTGTCTAGCTAGAGCCAGAAATAGGGAAGAACTTTTGACGGATAAGCCAAAGAAAACAGATGATTCATTTAAATTTTCTTTTATCACTGGCTATTCCACTTTGCAATAAAAAAAAAAAGATAATGCAAAAGCATTGGAAAGTGCTGAAGGCTGACCGATTTTTGGCCTTGGTTCTACTAGAACAACCACTGGTTGTGTATAGAGGTGTTCCACCATTAAAATTCCAGTGGCACCCAAAATCGTGGATCCACCTAAACAACTTTCCTTTTTCCAGAGTATGGGAGGTTTTTACCCATGCAGAAAATGCCCTATTTGCAAACTGAATAACATTAGTAATAGGAGGGTTGATTCCTTTCGGTCAACTGTGACTCAAGAAATATTTCCGATCAAACCATTTATCACATGTTCAACAAAATATGTTGTATATGTGATAAAATGCACATGCGGGAAACAATATATAGGGCGAACTAAACGCATGTTACATGTTAGGCTTAGTGAACATGTGGCCAATATTAGGCGAGGCTTTACCAAACATAGCCACTCCAAACATTTTGCCTTAAAACATAATTGAAATCCAGAAGGTACCATTTTCCTGCGCATTGATACATTTTGTGGTCATTGGAGGGGTAGCCATATGCTGAGGGAAATATCCCGCTTAGAAACCAAATGGATCTATTTAGCCCAAACATACACCCCATTTGGCATGAACATTGAGTGGGATATGAATGAATTTATCAACAATAGTTAGGTCTGTCCTTCACTACCCTTTTTAATTATCCATTTAGATTGTATTTATTACATTTGTTTAGTGTTATTGGTGTTTGATATTACCATGAGATGACGCTGCTCCCTGGTTCTCTACTATTTGAGATTCCCTCTCCCATTAGCCTAATTACCACTCCTGCTGTATTTCGCAGTTTTTTGTGTTTTTTTATTCCGTTGGGAATATATTTGTTGTAATAATTACTATTTCGTTTTTATTAATTATCCAATGGCTTTTTTGGCGAAATTATCTCGCAATAGGAAGTCTCTATTAAACTTCTGTATAATGAAAAAATAATTTATTTACAGTAGACACAATTTGTTAGTCTTGAAAGCTTAGATTAAACATAATTTATCTTTTTCCTTTGGTATGTATTTCTAGTTAAGTTATGGATATTTTAATGTAATTTTTATCATCTTATATATTACATTTTTTGCTATTTCCTGCCTGTGGTGCGCATATAATGTTGTATTCCCGGGTTTGCTTCTGGTTATTGCGTTCCAAACATCATAGGATCGTCATTTCCACCCCTCTGGAATGCATGCAATTTCCTGTTTTCTTGAATCCGCCTGTCTATAAACTTCCGAATGTCGCCTGTCATGACCACGCTTCTGATGATGCACGTTGGTGACGAAATGTCGTGGCGGAGCTTAGGGATGAGCGACGCATCGGAGAAGACGGAGGAGCTGCAGCTGTCTCAGTGGTAGGAAGCGCTGGTCGCTTTCTTTATCTGCTTTTAACCTACTGCTCATGTCATTCACTACAATTCTGAGTTTATCAATGGAGTGAGGAGCTCTGGGCAATGAGAGGCATTTCTTTGTGGTTACCATCTATTAATGCTATGCTGTTTAACCCACCTGCTGACGGTAAGGGTCAGTGTGTTTGGGTGATGGTGATGGGCTCTTTCTCCTCTTACATCTACAGAGATTTACCATGAACTGATTCAGATTGCCTAAAACCTGGAATTTTTTCTGGTTCAATTTATGGACTTTTTGAATATTCTATAGTGCTACACCGATACCCCACATATTTTTTATTGCTTCCAACAATATTGTGTTAGCTGCTCATATTTACTATTTCCATTATAGCGCAACAAATTTGATTTGTGCATTCTTGGGTTCCCCGGTGGGACAGGAGAGCCAGAGAAAACCATGGAAGATGGCAGGAGGGGGTGATGTTCCTTCCCACTGCTTGTAAAAGTAGTCCAGCGGCTAATTAGCTGCTAGGATTGCTTTTACATGAAAGCCAATTGCTGGCTGAAAAAAATGATACCAAAATGATACCTAAACCTGCAGGCATCATTCTGATATAACCACTCAAAGTCCAGCAACATACCAGTACGTCGCTGGTCCTTGTTGGGTATATATTGTAATGTTCTTTTTTTTCATGCAGCCTGTGGGTTAAATGAAAAAAGAGAACGAGATTCCTCCATTCACATCGATCAGTGGTATGTCCACCATTAGAATACCACCTGCATCCACCCACTTCTAATGATGGGCATGCATGCACTATTCTTTTTTTTCATTCAGCCCATGGGCTGAGCAAAAAAAAAAAAGAACCCAACAGATTCCTCCATTCACATTGATCAATGTGGATGAAGAAATCTCTGCCAAGAAAGGTAAATAAAAATATATGCCGAAGTGTAGGGGCAATCCGCCCCTGGCCACATGATTCGGCATATATGCTCTTTTTTTTTAACTGTGGTTGTGAAATCACCTCCTATAGTGCTGGAGTGAGAGCAAACCCTGTTGCTATCAAAATAAATAAACCCGTTTTACTGGCAGCCAGATTATCTATCCTAAGACATTGGAGTTGAGTGACTGTCCCTACAATGTCGGAAATCATACAAACCACACACACTAACGCAGTGGTTGTCAACTCCTGTCCTCAAGACCCACTAACAGGCCAGATTTTAAGTATTGTCTTGGGGAGATGCAGACCAGAATACTGCAATCACTGAGCAGCAAATTATATCACCTGTGATGTATTCTGGTTATCTTGCAAACCTGGCCTGTTGGTGGGTCCTGAGGACAGGAGTTGAGAACCACTGCACTAACGGATCATACGAAGTACTACATGCATCAGCTACAGGAAATTATGAAATGGTGAAAAAACAATGGGATCCATGGAAAGAATGGTACAATCAGAGAGTTTAAAATTGATATAGTATGTGGAAGGTACATTATCCTAGTTCACAAATGGATTGAATAGATATCACCTTGACTGTTCTATGTTTATGGATAAGTTGATTTTACTTCTTTACAGTTATGTTGACTAGTTCACGTTATCAGTTCCATATTATAAACGACTGATAGCTAAATAGTGAGGGGTTGACAAAATCAACTACGGTAGTGGAATGTCCACGGCGACAAAGTAGAGTGATCGCAAATGGGTATTCATTGAAACCTTGTGCTACAACACAAGGATAGTACACTACCTCTTACCTAATACTTTGACTACTGATACTAGTGTAAGGAAAATAATGCACTCGAAAACAAGGAACGTTAATATTAATATTAATGCCATTGTTTACAATGTACTGTACATTTTGTTGATTTTCTGTTTCTGTCAACTAAACTCTATAAAAATTATTGATACAAAAAAATAAATAAATAAACCCGTGCTGCAGCTGAATGGCGTACCTGCAGAGCAAATAATAGTTAACAATAAAACACTGTAACATTACAGTATAACAGTAGGACATACCTGCAAACCAAACACGATAAAACACAGTAACAATAAAACATTACAGTTGAGCATAAAATACAGTAAAACAGAGGAGAACAATAGAGAGAGAAGAACAATAAAATGACAACTATTTTTGGCTTTTTTATTTTATTTTATTTATTTATTTTAGTTTTTTTGGTTTTTTTTTACACTTTTATTGCAACTATAAACGTTCCAGGTTAGGGTCTATCAAAATGCGATGGCCATCTAACATCGTTCGAGACCCTGTGTTAGTGTGTCCTAGGACTGTGCCGTGCTGTACCCTTTGCTAATACTCAACTAGTGTATGGTAGCGATGGAAACAGTCACCAATGCAGAGACCAGGTTGGTCAGGACAGGAGGGACAATAAAAGCGGGTATCACGCCGCATTTTCTACAGACACGACATCTTCTTTGGGGTGTTCTTTGAGTAGAGGTACCACGGAGAACATCTGGAAAATGCCTCTCATACAGCCGGCTCACTGCATTTGCATTGGGAAGTTGGACCACAGTGCCGCCTGGAAACAGATAGGCTGCAATGATCTCTTCCTGGAATTTTATGAAGGATCCAGTTAGTCCTGACGCTTTGTATAGCACATAACCGTTCAGCAGAGCCAATTGAAATAAGTATACAGACACTTTTTATACCAGCGTCTGGCCTTACGGGCAACTAAGTATGGCGCCATTGTCTGGTCGTTGAAGTCCACCCCTCCCATGTTAAGGTTATATTGGTAGACACAGAGGTACTTCTCAACAACACCAGTCGCCGTTGGAATTTGGACTGTCGTATCTGCGTGAATGGAGGACAGAATGAAAACATTCCGTGTGTCCCTCCACTTAACTGCGAGCAATTTATTACACTTCAAGCATGTTCTCATGTCAGGACTCTACAAGCTGTTGGGGGAAGCCCCAGGGATTAGATCCCATGGTGCCAAATGCACCAATTCCAGAAGCAAAAAAGGTGACTAAAAAGTGTCACGCTTGTGTAATAATTGTCCACGTACAAGTGGTACCCCTTTCCGAATAAGGGTGACACCAAATCCCAAGCAATCTTACCACTGCTCCCTATGTAGTATGGGCAGTTGGGGGGCTACACGCTGCTATCTTTTCCCTCATAAACCAGAAAACTATATGTATAACCTCTGGCCCTGTCACAGAGCTTATACATCTTGACCTCATTTCTGGCATGCTTGCTGGGGAGATACTGTTTGAAATCAAGGCGGCCAGAAAACTTAATCAGGGACTCATTAACAACTTGACCGGGAATAAACAAGGCTGTTGGTTAAAGTGGTTTACGAGGGGCCGAATTTTGTGGAGCCGATTGTATTCAGGGTTACCCCCAGGACAACAGAGTTCATTGTCATTGAAATGCATGAACCGCAAGATTTGCTTGTATCTAGTCCTGGTCATGGAAGCAGAGAACGCGGGCATATGGTGAATTGGGTCAGTGGACCAATATGACCGCAACTCACACTTTTTAGTAATGCCAATGAGGAGGGATAGACCCAGAAAGGTCTTAAATTTGGGAACCGTTATAGATTTCCAGGCAAATTCTCTGGCAAGGGTCAAATTTGGATTTGCGGTGATAAATTGACCAGCGTATAAATTGCTTTGGTCCACAATAGATCTGTACAGATCTTCCGTGGAAAACAGCTTGTAAAAGTCAAGGGTACTGTGATGGGAGTCACTTTGGGCGGGGGGTGGGGAGAACCCAGAATCCCTTGGGGAGGTTTCAGCTCTGCATGCATCTCCTATGTCTGTCACCCTGTGTCTCTAATAGGGGCACAGGGTGACTGAGAAATCTAGTCTGATCTGTACTAATCGGACTCACTGTACAACCACACTGGAATGTTGTGTGTATATATATATATATATATATATATATATATATATATATATATATATATATTAGCATATTGTCTCATTTTGTTGTGTACTCTTTGCTGGGTCATTTGGGGTGTGGCTGTATTCCATTGTTCTATTGTGTTTGTCTGCCTAAGGTACATTGGTGGCAAGCAGTGGGACGCTTCCTGCTTCCTGACACTTCCTGTAGTCTGGGACTACAGGACCTCCACCTGGATCCAAGATCAGGACAGCAGACTTTGGTCACTCCAGCAGAGATATGGATGTGGCATTAGAGTTCCCGGGGCTGCTGCGGATCGTCCTTTCAGCATACTCCAGGACTGTATCTGCAGATGAATACCTGGAGCTCAGGCAGCAGATTTGGGTATTACTCTGGATCGGAGCCCTCCAGGTCACTGGCATGCAACAAGGCAAGTGCTTTCAAACCCCAGAGCAACGGGCCAGTGACCAGCGGGCATTGCGGATGGCATTCCCAGGTGATCAGCCCCAGGAGCAATGGGTGACTGAGTTGGACAGGCTGGTCCAGCAGGAGATAAAGCTGGACAATCTGTATCGGGCTCTACAATGGCACGCAGAGCAAGGATATTTAGGGGAGACAAAAAGAGAGCACAGATGCGAATCCCGCCTATTTTAAGATAGTAGCACTCACCGAATGAATTTCAGGAGGTGTGATCAAAAATTAGACTACATCAACACTGAAAAAATAAAAAAACAAAAAGATTTCCACACACCTGCATGAGTTAAACTGTTTATTAAAAAAAAAAAAAGCATAACACATAGAAAAAACACCAATCCCTATGTCCCCCTACAATTTGGCCAGAGGGAAACCCCCCCAAAAAAAGAGAGAAAAGGGGGGTTCTCCCCTATAGTCTACCCCTGCCCAACAACTAAAAACACACAAACTGCGTAAGTGATGTGAATGGAAAAGACCGCCTCACAAAAGAGGGGGGGGGGGACCCATGAATCACAGAGTCTGCATACCCAATCCTTCCCCTAATATAAAAACACCCCCTTTATATATACCTAAAAAACACATAGATCACCCATAGGACCAAGGTCATGCTAATAATTCCTAATGTGGGGCAGTGTGTTCCCGGAAAAGCGGGTTGTATGTCACTGTCCCACACTGAAATAGGGCACAGCCTGAGATACACCGGATGATGTCCACCCGAAAGACTCCCCGTCGTCCGTCAGTCAAGTAGTTGAATGCATGTATGATACATCCTGCTAATAGTCTTATGCCGCGTACACACGGGCGGACTTTTTGACCGGACTGGTCTGACGGACTTTCGACAGACTTTTGAAAGACTTCCGACGGACTTTTGAATGAACGGACTTGCCTACACACGATCACACCAAAGTCCAACAGATTCGTACGTGATGACATACGACCGGACTGAAATAAGGAAGTTGATAGCCGGTAGCCAATAGCTGCCCTAGTGTGGGTTTTCGTCCGTTGGACTAGCATACAGACCAGCGGATTTTTCAACCGGACTCAAGTCCGTCGGACAAATTTAAAACATGCTCCAAATCTAAAGTCCGTCAGATTTTTGACCGAAAAAGTCCGCTGCAGGTCTGATGGAGCCCACACACGGTTGGATTGTCTGCCGGATTCGGTCCGTCGGATCAGTCTGGTCGAAAAGTCCGCCCGTGTGTACACAGCACTATCCTGCTGAGTAGTGTGTAGTTGAAGAAGAGGACGCGTATTCAAATACTCCAAGGGCTGTATGCAATGACAAGCTATTTAATTATCAGCAGTAGTACTAATTGCCTATTTTATAAATCTGAGACTATTCCCACAGCCTGCAGGTAATTCTCACGATTAATCCTTAGTGCACACATATAGCTTGTATAGTAGCTTGACAGTCACTGATTTATACAACTTTTCTCAAGATTAGATTGAAGTCCATCTGTCAGTGTATGGCCAATCATCTCCAATTCCCAGCCAAAATGATAGTAATCCTTGGTATTTCAATATACATCTGTATATGTAATATTGGCTTCTGCTCTCCCACATTGAAAACGAACTGAGCAAAACACTGTGCAGCAATCTCAGAGTATTACTAGCTATGAAACAATGTTCGTAAATATTTAAATAAGAATGGAACAGTCCTCACAGATACATTGAATGTAACCACAAACAGGGTTCCTGCAGCTTGTAGTTAATCTCTTAGTATGGGTCACTCATTGATCCGGTAAGGGGAGATTTAGGGGAGACAACAGAATGCTCTCTCCGAGGGATATGACTTTGGCGGCCCTGGATTGTTGTGGGAGAGCCTTACAGATCTTTTTGTGTTTGGCGATGAAGGGGAACCTACCCTTGAGGACCTGCGAGAAAACAGAGAGGCTATGCTCGGTCTTGCAGGGGTCTTACAGTTTAAACCTGTTCTGGACTATTTGCTAAGTAAAGAACAGTATCTGGAAAGGGCATACAGGAAACTGCTAGAACACGTTCAGCAGCATGCTAGAGAATTGGCAGTGGAAACTGTGGAGATTGCCATCTCCAAAGCTGAAGTGCTGACAACAGGGCAGAGTTCTGCTAGCCTCTGCCCAGCATCAACAGCAGCTTCAGCCTCCCAGAGAGAAGAGGCAGTCAGCCTTTTTCCCACAAGAAGGGCCAGTCTGCACTTCTCCCCAGCGGCGGGTATGTTCTCTGAGAGAAGCAGAGGATGGTTGGATGAGTAATGCTATGTTTGGGACAATTTATTTGGGGTACTGTGTGGATACCGGCATTGGGAGACTGGAACTACTGACTAACTTCGGAGTCAACCCGTCTGGGGTCTCCTCCTGTGTTAGTCTGCTGCCGAAAGGAGAGAGATATGACGGGAGTCACTTTGGGCGGGGGGGCCCGTAAAACCCAGAATCCCTTGGGGAGGTTGGAAACCCTTGTTTCAGCCCTCGGTGCATCTCCTAGGTCTAAGTCACCCTGTGTCTCTAATAGGGGCACAGGGTGAACGAGAAAACCAGTCTGATCTGTACTAATCGGACTCGCTGTACAACCACACTGGAATGTTGTATGTATATATATATATATATATATATATATATATATATATATATATATGTAGCGCTGGTAGATTTGTGATCTACCATATGCTAGGTAAATTTAGTAACTTGTTCGTTAGGAAGGTTAGGTTTGCCTCTGTTCCAGCTTGGCTGACGTTGTGTGTGTTTCCAGACTGGTAGGTGTCGCTGTCAGGGACGATCCTGGCCGGGGTGCACGGGGTGCACCGCACCCCAGCGCTGTCATTTTGTTCAGAAGAGGGGCGCCGAGCAGCCCGAGCTAGAATCGCCGCCCCAGCATTCAGAGCGCGCCGCGGCCGCCCCAGCATTCCTTGCGCCGCCTCCGCGGCTAGTACAGAAGCTGAGAGAGCTGAGAGCCCACCTCAGCCATCTTCTCAGACAGCGTGAGCGCTCAGCGTGGCTAAGAGGGGAGCGGAGCGGAGCTGAGCCGGAACGGAGTAGACTAGTGCCTGGCTCTGGCTGGCTGGTCTGAAGACAGAGAGAAGAGCATATCTGCGGCTGCCTGCCTCCCTGTCCCTGCACTGCACTGCACCAGGCAGCGTCCAGGCCGGTCAAGGAAGGAAGTTGGAACTTGTAAGTAGTAGTAGTCTGACTGTGATGCACTGCTGCCCATCAAACACACAGCTACTGTTGTGCCCATCAAAAGCTGCCACTCTGCCTATAAAAAGCTGCCACTCTGCCCAAACACAGCCACACTGTGCCCATCAAAAACTGCCACTCTGCCCATCAAAAGCTGCCACTCTGCCCATCAAAAGCTGCCACTCTGCCCAAACACAGCCACACTGTGCCCATCAAAAACTGCCACTCTGCCCATCAAAAGCTGCCACTCTGCCCATCAAAAGCTGCCACTCTGCCCAAACAGCCACTGTGCCCATCAAAAGCTGCCACTCTGTCCAAACACAGCCACTGTGCCCATCAAAAACTGCCACTCTGCCCATCAAAAGCTGCCACTCTGCCCATCAGACACATCCACTCTTGTGCCCATCAAAATCTGCCACTGCCCAAACACAGCCACTGAGCCATAAAACGCAGCCACTGTGCCCATCAAACGCCCACCGTGCCCATAAAAAGCTGCCACTGTGCCCATCAAAAGCTGACACTGTGCCCATCAAAAGCTGACACACTGTGCCCATCAAACACAGCCACTGTGCCCATCAGACACAGCCACTGTTGTGCCCATCAAAAGCTGCTACTCTGCCCATCAAAAGCTTCCACTGTGCCCAAACACAGCCACTGTGCCCATCAAAACCTGACACTGTGCCCATCAAACGCAGCCAATGTGCCATTAAACGCAGCCACTATGCCATAAAACGCAGACAATGTGGCATAAAACGTAGCCACTGTGCCCATCAAATGCCCCCTGTGCCCATCAAAAGCTGACACTGCCCATCAAACGCCGCCATTGTGCCCATCAAACGCAGCCACTGTGCCCATCAAAAGCTGACACTGTGCCCATCAAACACAGCCACTGTGCCCATCAAACACAGCCACTGTGCCCATCAGACACAGCCACTGTTGTGCCCATCAAAAGCTGCTACTCTGCCCATCAAAAGCTTCCACTGTGCCCAAACACAGCCACTGTGCCCATCAAAACCTGACACTGTGCCCATCAAACGCAGCCAATGTGCCATTAAACGCAGCCACTGTGCCATAAAACACAGACAATGTGGCATAAAATGTAGCCACTGTGCCCATCAAATGCCCCCTGTGCCCATCAAAAGCTGACACTGCCCATCAAACGCCGCAATTGTGCCATCAAACGCAGCCACTGTGCCCATCAAAAGCTGCCACTGTGCCCATCAAAAGCTGACACTGTGCCCATCAAAAGCTGCCACTCTGCCCATCAGACACAGCCACTGTTGTGCCCATCAAAAACTGCCACTCTGCCCATCAAAAGCTGCCACTGCCCAAACACAGCCACTGAGCCATAAAACGCAGCCACTGTGCCCATCAAACGCCCACCGTGCCCATCAAAAGCTGACACTGTGCCCATCAAAAGCTGACATTGTGCCCATCAAAAGCTGACACTGTGCTCATCAAAAGCTGACACTGTGCCCATCAAACACAGCCACTGTGCCCATCAGACACAGCCACTGTTGTGCCCATCAAAAGCTGCCACTCTGCCCATCAAAAGCTTCCACTGTGCCCAAACACAGCCACTGTGCCCATCAAACGCAGCCAATGTGCCATTAAACGCAGCCACTGTGCCATAAAACGCAGACAATGTGGCATAAAACGTAGCCACTGTACCCATCAAATGCCCCCTGTGCCCATCAAAAGCTGACACTGCCCATCAAATGCAGCCACTGTGCCCATCAAAAGCTGCCACTGTGCCCATCAAAAGCTGCCACTGTGCCCATCAAACACAGCCACTGTGCCCATCAGACACAGCCACTGTTGTACCCATCAAAAGCTGCCACTCTGCCCATCAAAAGCTTCCACTGTGCCCAAACACAGCCACTCTGCCCATCTAAAGCTAACACTGTGCCCATCAAATTGTGCCACTATGACAGCCCACTTGCCGTCTGCCCGGCACTTACCCTGTCTTGGTGGTGGCGGGTGACGGCGGTGAGCGGGGGGACCTTGCAGCATGTCAGACAGTGACTCCTTTGCATGCAAAGTAGACCCCCGTGCTGGAGGACAACGTACAGGATGGGCACGCAGCATGCTTCTAAACCACAGCAGCTTCAATCATGTATATATACACACATGACTGAGCCTGCATGTGCTGCCCCGCTGCAGTATATCTTTTTGGGGACCAGTGGCACTAATACAGTGATTGTTGGTAATAATGTGCACTGTCACTGTACTAATGACACTGGCTGGGAAAGGGTTAAAAAAAGGGGCGATTAAAGGGTTAACTGTGTGCCTAGCTGTTTCTTGTGCACTGTGTGGGAAGTGCTTTTTTGACCCCAGGTCTCATATTTAAGAGGGAAGTGCTTTTACTAGGGGAAGGAATGGATCCTGTGTTCTTGCAAACAGACATAATGGCGGTCTGCCTTGTTTGCATATGCAGAACGCCATTCTGGCTCTCTGCCTAATGATAGCCGGTTTCTGGTGGACATCAAGTCTGCGGTACCCACAGATCAGCTCCCACTGCGTGTAATCACAGCGGGAGAGGGTTGCCGGCGGTGCGTATGTACTCCCCAGACCCGGGAGTGTCAGATCATATAATACATAGATCTCTCCCCTCCCCCTCTCGTTCCCATACTCCGTGTTGTATGTTGCATAGTCCTAACCAAAGTGTTCATTCTCTCAACAATTACTGATTGTAAAGAAGATCTTCTGTAAGGTAGGCTCAGACAAAGGGATATCATTCTTTGTGCAAATGTTATTGAAAATTAAAATGTTTTAAAAAATGATTGTGTAGCCCTAGGTGTATGTGTAGCTGTGAGGCTGTCAGTTGTGGTCAGTAATTAGGAGAATTTTGTGGGTAAATAGACTGGGGCATAGGAGTGCAGTGCATAAAGTGACTAGGCCCAACTTCTGACCATAATAACGCTTTTTCACAGTGTGCTATATCACTACAAACTGTATGATTGAATCGGTTCTGATATCAATGTTTTACTAACCTAACAGATTATTATTCTAAAGAGGAAACCTTTATTTTGTTTGCAAATATTAAAGATTTACTACCAGGAAGAATGAGTCCTTACATTAAAAGAGCACCTGTCATTTCAGATCCATCATGGCAGTGCCTGTTAGCGGCCTCCACTCACCTGCTGCCGCCACGTCCCTCACCTTGTTGTGTCACTGCCACATCACCAGCCGTCCCATTTAAATGAATGGGACTGTCGGTGAGTCAACAGCGAGTCAGAGGAGAAGCTGGTGGGGGACAGAGATGACAGCTGCTCTTTAAAAATTATGATTTCTATCGAGTGGATTTAAATCAACCCTTTTTACTAGTGATTTAAATCCAATCCACCCTGCATTGCATGCTATTATTAAGCTTATGATATACCAGATCCTTTACCACCATTGATCCCCCAGCTGATCTCCTAGTATTTATGATACATGCATATTCTTAGACCCAAGTGCATAACTGTACATTTATCAACATGAAACCTCATTTTGCCACATAGTTTCCCAATAAAACAGTGCATTGAGGTTGGGTTGTAAGTTGGAGACGTCCTGTAAGGACGTTATTCCGCTGCAAGAGCTGCTCAAGTTCAGTTACATTTGATGCTGACCGTTTGTGGACTGCAGTCTTCATGTCATTCCACCGATTTTCAATGGCGTTTAAGTCTGAGCTCTGACTGGGCCATGCAAGGGCACTCACCTTTTTCTCCTTCAATTACTATGTGCTCATTGTTCTGTGTGCTTTGGGTCATTGTCATGTTGGAAGGTAAACCTTCTTCCCATTGACAACCTTCTGGCAGTGGGCAGCAGATTTTCCACTGCAGAGAAATACCCCCATACCAGGATCTTACCACCCCCATACCAGGATCTTACCACCCCCATACCAGGATCTTACCACCCCCATACCAGGATATTATCACCCCCATACCAGGATATTACCACCCCCATACCAGGATCTTACCACCCCCATACCAGGATATTACCACCCCCATACCAGGATATTATCACCCCCATACCAGGATATTACCACCCCCATACCAGGATATTACCACCCCCATACCAGGATCTTACCACCCCCATACCAGGATATTACCACCCCCATACCAGGATATTATCACCCCCATACCAGGATATTACCACCCCCATACCAGAATATTATCACCTCCGTGGTTTACTATAAGAATGGTGTTATGTGGATGGTGAACTGTATTTAGATTTCTGCCAGACATATTGTTTGGTATTGAGGCCAAATAATTCAATTTTAGTCCCATTGGACCATAACACCTTTTTCCATGTGGCCTCAGAATCTTCAAGGTGTGTTTTGACAAAGCTCAAGTAAATGCAGGTGGTTTTTCTTGAGGAGTGTTATTTTTTTCTTGCAACCCTCCCATACAAGCCACATTTGTGTAGAATGTGTGATATTGTTGTCACATGCACACAATGACCACGCTTTGTTCTTTTAAATCAGGGATATGCAATTAGCGGACCTCCAGCTGTTGCAGAACTACAAGTCCCATGAGGCAGAACAAGACAAGCATGACACCCAGAGGCAGAGGCATGATGGGACTTGTAGTTTTGCAACAGCTGGAGGTCCGCTAATTGCATATCCCTGTTTTACATGTAGTCTTTCATGGGGCCTGGAGGGGACTTTTTCTATAAGAGACTCTCCAATGGTCACAGAGAGGGCCTATGTTAGAGAGCCCCCTCCAGGATCCATTGGACCCCATTGTAGTTTGTAATGGGGCCTGGTGGGGGCTTAGCGGGAGATCTGTCCGTTGATCTCCGCTGAGCCGGCGGATGACAGGTCCCTCTCTGCTCACTGAGTGGGGAGGGGCTTGTCAGGGGCCGCTGTCGCCTATGGAGGGATCGGATGAAAACGGACAGCATGTCAGTTTTCGTCAGATCTCACCCGATCCGATCCGCCAGTGACGGACCTGGACGTAGGGCCATCCGTCTGCTTTTAGCGGATCGGACCGGGTCAGATGTCAGCGGACATGTCTCCGCTGACATCCGTCGCTTCATAGGCTAACATGGAGCGCCTGTTCAGGTCCGCCGTCAAAACTGACAGTCGGACCTAAACGGTCCGATCGTGTGAAAGGGGCCTAATGGACACGAAGAGGGCCTCTGGTAGAGAGACCCCCCCTCCAGATCCAATTAGACCCATTGTAGTTGCCTAATATATCCGACACCTTGACAGGTGCCATTGTAATGATATAATCAATGATATTCACTTCACCTGTCAGTGGTTTTAATGTTGTGGCTGATCAGTGTAGTGTACATTTGCTTTTCCCCTTAGATGGCTAGCAAAAAACCAAAGTTGTCAGGACATCAAAACAAGCTACAGCGGATAAGAAAGGAAGAAGCTTTGAATTACTTCTCCCATCACAAGCTTCTTACAGCCACAGTCTTTATTAAGCAGTGGTCAAGATTCCCTTTGCACAGATGCATCCACATCAAGCAAAGAGTTAAGGTCCAGTGTCACAGACATTTCACATGGTGGAGAAGGTGAAAAAAATACAGATTTAGAAGAGTCATCAGAATGTGATGATGATCTGGTCCCCGTGGATCCTGAGTGTGTCACTGAGCGAATAACAACTGAAGATGTAACTTCAGGTTACATTGTTTCAGCAGCAGAGCATTTTGACATTGAAGAGGAAGATGTATCTGAGGTTTCCTCTAATTCAGACACTGAGTCTATTGTACTTATGGATGAGGAAATGGAAATGGAACTTGAACAGCCATCAACATCAAGTGGAATCTCAAGTGATCCTGCTTTCTGGCCTGAAAATATAGATGACCAACACAGACTAACTTTGATAAAAATTGGTCCTGTTCAAGAAAAGTTATCTACGTTCCCAAAAGATGATACCAGCAGGAGCTTTTCTGTCTCTTACTACCAAAGAGTACTGGATAATGGAGAGAAGATACAAAGAAATTGGTTGATTTATTCCATATCTACTAATTCAGTCCAGTGCTTTGCTTGCCGGCTATTCAACAGTGACAATATGGCTTTGGCCTCAAAACAAGGCTTTAATGATTGGCAGCATCTGTCAAGACATTTAAGCCGACATGAAAAAAACACAATCCATGTCACAAATTATAAGAAATGGATGGATCTTTCAAGAGCTCTGGAAAAGGGAACAACCATTGATCATGTCAATCAAAAGATCATTAAACAAGAAGAGAAACTCTGGTATTCTGTCATACAGCGAATAATCTACATTATCCAATATTTAGCAGGACAAAATCTGGCGCTTCGTGGCTGTGATGCCCGTTTGTTTCAAAACAATAATGGTAACTTCCTGAAATTGGTTGAAATGATAGGGAAATTTGATCCCATCATTTCTGAGCACATTCAGAGAATTCAGTGCTCCATTTCACAGCATTCACAAATGCCACATTATCTTGGTTACAAGATTGAGAATGAGATAATTGCCATAGTTGGAACCAAAATACGAGAAAAAATTATACGAAGCCTGAATGAGTCCAAATATTTCTCCATTATCCTGGATTGTACTCCTGATGTGAGCCACAGAGAGCAGATTAGCATTGTTGTTCGATTTGTTGTTCTAGATCAAAGTGAAAAAAAAATTGAAATCCGAGAACACTTCCTGGATTTCTGCCCAGTATACAATACAACATCTGAAGGACTGACATCCTTTTTACTGGCCTACTTAAAGAACAATCAGATTGCAATTGAGAATATGCGTGGCCAAGGCTATGACAATGGCGCAAATATGAAAGGAAAACATAATGGTTTGCAGCAAAAAATACTCAATATCAACCCAAGAGCCTTTTTTGTTCCATGCAGTGCACATACTCTCAACTTGGTTGTGAATGACGCTGCAAAGATTTCATACCTGACAATAGATTTTTTTGGCATCATTCAAGAACTTTATGTGTTCTTTGTCTCATCCACCCAACGATGGCAAGTACTCAAGGAGCATGTTACAAATCTAACTTTAAAACCACTCTCCAATACCAGATGGGAAAGCAGAGTTGCAGCAAATAAAACCCTTGCGTTATTTCTTACCTGAGGTATTTGATGCACTGCATGACATCTCAGATGATGACAACAGGGATATTAACACCAAACATCAGGCTCAATCCTTGGCAACGAAAATTAAATCATTCAAATTCATTTGTTCCATTGTCATTTGGTATGAATTATTATCAAAGGTGAACGTAATCAGCAAAATACTACAGCAAACAACATTAACCACTTGACGACCGCCTCACGCCGATGTACGTCGGCAAGGTGGCACAGACAGGTAAAATCACGTACATATACGTGATTTGCCTTCTGCGGGTGGGGGGTCCGATCGGACCCCCCCCCCGGTGCCCGAGGCGGTCGTCTTTTGTCCCACGGCGATCGGAGGTGAGGGGGAGGCCATCCGTTCGTGGCCCCCCCCTCGCGATCGCCGCCGGCCAATCGAATCATTCCTTTGCTGCTGTATGCTAAACAGCAGCAAAGGAAATGATGTCATCTCTCCTCGGCTCGGTAATTTCCCGAGGAGAGAAGACAGGTATGTGAGTGCACAACACTACACACACACAGTAGAACATGCCAGGCACACAAAACACCCCGATCCCCCCCCCGATCGCCCCCCGATCCCCCCCCAATCACCCCCCCCCCCTGTCACAAACTGACACCAGCAGTTTTTTTTTTTTTTCTGATTACTGCATTGGTGTCAGTTTGTGACAGTTACAGTGTTGGGACAGTTAGTATTAGCCCCCTGTAGGTCTAGGATACCCCCCTAACCCCCCCTAATAAAGTTTTAACCCCTTGATCACCCCCTGTCACCAGTGTCGCTAAGCGATCATTTTTCTGATCGCTGTATTAGTGTCGCTGGTGACGCTAGTTAGGGACCTAAATATTTAGGTTCGCCGTCAGCGTTTTATAGCGACAGGGACCCCCATATACTACCTAATAAATGTTTTAACCCCTTGATGGCCCCCTAGTTAACCCTTTCACCACTGATCACCGTATAACTGTTACGGGTGACGCTGGTTAGTTTGTTTATTTTTTATAGTGTCAGGGCACCCGCCGTTTATTACCGAATAAAGGTTTAGCCCCCTGATCGCCCGGCGGTGATATGCGTCGCCCCAGGCAGCGTCAGATTAGCGCCAGTACCGCTAACACCCACGCACGCAGCATACGCCTCCCTTAGTGGTATAGTATCTGATCGGATCAATATCTGATCCGATCAGATCTATACTAGCGTCCCCAGCAGTTTAGGGTTCCCAAAAACGCAGTGTTAGCGGGATCAGCCCAGATACCTGCTAGCACCTGCGTTTTGCCCCTCCGCCCAGCCCACCCAAGTGCAGTATCGATCGATCACTGTCACTTACAAGGCACTAAACGCATAACTGCAGCGTTCGCAGAGTCAGGCCTGATCCCTGCGATCGCTAACAGTTTTTTTGGTAGCATTTTGGTGAACTGGCAAGCACCAGCCCCAGGCAGCGTCAGGTTAGCGCCAGTAGCGCTAACACCCACGCACGCACCGTACACCTCCCTTAGTGGTATAGTATCTGAACGGATCAATATCTGGTCCGATCAGATCTATACTAGCGTCCCCAGCAGTTTAGGGTTTCCAAAAACGCAGTGTTAGCGGGATCAGCCCAGATACCTGCTAGCACCTGCGTTTTGCCCCTCCGCCCAGCCCAGCCCAGCCCACCCAAGTGCAGTATCGATCGATCACTGTCACTTACAAAACACTAAGCGCATAACTGCAGCGTTCGCAGAGTCAGGCCTGATCCCTGCGATCGCTAACAGTTTTTTTGGTAGTATTTTAGTGAACTGGCAAGCACCAGCCCCAAGCAGCGTCAGATTAGCGCCAGTACCGCTAACACCCACGCACGCAGCATACGCCTCCCTTAGTGGTATAGTATCTGAACGGATCAATATCTGATCCGATCAGATCTATACTGGCGTCCCCAGCAGTTTAGGGTTCCCAAAAACGCAGTGTTAGCGGGATCAGCCCAGATACCTGCTAGCACCTGCATTTTGCCCCTCCGCCCGGCCCAGCCCACCCAAGTGCAGTATCGATCGATCACTGTCACTTACAAAACACTTAACGCATAACTGCAGCGTTCGCAGAGTCAGGCCTGATCCCTGCGATCGCTAACAGTTTTTTTGGTAGCTTTTTATTGAACTGGCAAGCGTCAGCGGCCTAGTACACCCCGGTCGTAGTCAAACCAGCACTGCAGTAACACTTGGTGACGTGGAGAGTCCCATAAGTGCAGTTCAAGCTGGTGAGGTGGCAAGCACAAGTAGTGTCGCGCTGCCACCAAGAAGACAAACACAGGCCCGTCGTGCCCATAGTGCCCTTCCTGCTGCATTCGCCAATCCTAATTGGGAACCCACCGCTTCTGCAGCGCCCGTACTTCCCCCATTCACATCCCCAACCAAATGCAGTCGGCTGCATGAGAGGCATTTTCTTTATGTCCTCCCGAGTACCCCTACCCAACGAACCCCCCCCAAAAAAGATGTTGTGTCTGTAGCAAGCGCGGATATAGGCGTGACACCCTCTATTATTGTCCCTCCTGTCCTGACAATCCTGGTCTTTGCATTGGTGAATGTTTTGAACGCTACCATTCATTAGTTGAGTATTAGCGTAGGGTACAGCATTGCACAGACTAGGCACACTTTCACAGGGTCTCCCAAGATGCCATCACATTTTGAGAGACCCGAACCTGGAACCGGTTACCGTTATAAAAGTTAGTTACAAAAAAAGTGTAAAAAAAAAAAAATATATAAAATAAAAAAAAATAGTTGTCGTTTCATTGTTCTCTCTCTCTCTATTCTCTCTCTCTATTGTTCTGCTCTTTTTTTACTGTATTCTATTCTGCAATGTTTTATTGTTATTATGTTTTATCATGTTTGCTTTTCAGGTATGCAATTTTTTATACTTTACCGTTTACTGTGCTTTATTGTTAACCATTTTTTTGTCTTCAGGTACGCCATTCACGACTTTGAATGGTTATACCAGAATGATGCCTGCAGGTTTAGGTATCATCTTGGTATCATTCTTTTCAGCCAGCGGTCGGCTTTCATGTAAAAGCAATCCTAGCGGCTAATTAGCCTCTAGACTGCTTTTACAAGCCGTGGGAGGGAATGCCCCCCCCCCCCACCGTCTTCCGTGTTTTTCTCTGGCTCTCCTGTCTCGACAGGGAACCTGAGAATGCAGCCGGTGATTCAGCCAGCTGACCATAGAATTGATCAGAGACCAGAGTGGCTCCAAACATCTCTATGGCCTAAGAAACCGGAAGCTACGAGCATTTTATGACTTAGATTTCGCCGGATGTAAATAGCGCCATTGGGAAATTGGGGAAGCATTTTATCACACCGATCTTGGTGTCGTCAGATGCTTTGAGGGCAGAGGAGAGATCTAGGGTCTAATAGACCCCAATTTTTTCAAAAAAGAGTACCTGTCACTACCTATTGCTATCATAGGGGATATTTACATTCCCCGAGATAACAATAAAAATGATTAAAAAAAAAAAATGAAAGGAACAGTTTAAAAATAAGATAAAAAAGCAAAAAAATAATAAAGAAAAAAAAAAAAAAAAAAAAAAAAAAAGCACCCCTGTCGCCCCCTGCTCTCGCGCTAAGGCGAACGCAAGCGGCGGTCTGTCGTCAAACGTAAACAGCAATTGCACCATGCATGTGAGGTATCACCGCGAAGGTCAGATCGATGGGCAGTAATTTTTGCAGTAGACCTCCTCTGTAAATCTAAAGTGGTAACCTGTAAAGGCTTTTAAAGGCTTTTAAGAATGTATTTATTTTGTTGCCACTGCACGTTTGTGCGCAATTTTAAAGCATGTCATGTTTGGTATCCATGTACTCGGCCTAAGATCATCTTTTTTATTTCATCAAACATTTGGGCAATATAGTGTGTTTTAGTGCATTAAAATTTAAAAAAGTGTGTTTTTTCCCCAAAAAATGCGTTTGAAAAATCGCTGCGCAAATACTGTGTGAAAAAAAAAATGAAACACCCACCATTTTAATCTGTAGGGCATTTGCTTTAAAAAAAAATATAATTTTTGGGGGTTCAAAGTAATTTTTTTGCAAAAAAAAAATAACTTTTTCATGTAAACAATGAGTGTCAGAAAGGGCTTTGTCTTCAAGTGGTTAGAAGAGTGAGTGATGTGTGACATAAGCTTCTAAATGTTGTGCATAAAATGCCAGGACAGTTCAAACCCCCCCCAAATGACCCCATTTTGGAAAGTAGACACCCCAAGCTATTTGCTGAGAGGCATGTCGAGTCCATGGAATATTTTATATTGCGACACAAGTTGCGGGAAAGAGACAATTTTTTTTTTTGCACAAAGTTGTCACTAAATGATATATTGCTCAAACATGCCATGGGAATATGTGAAATTACACCCCAAAATACATTCTGCTGCTTCTCCTGAGTACGGGGATACCACATGTGTGAGACTTTTTGGGAGCCTAGCCGCGTACGGGACCCCGAAAACCAAGCACCGCCTTCAGGCTTTCTAAGGGCGTGAATTTTTGATTTCACTCTTCACTGCCTATCACAGTTTCGGAGGCCATGGAAAGCCCAGGTGGCACAAAACCCCCCCAAATGACCCCATTTTGGAAAGTAGACACCCAAAGCTATTTGCTGAGAGGTATAGTGAGTATTTTGCAGACCTCACTTTTTGTCACAAAGTTTTGAAAATTGAAAAAAGAAAAAAAAAAATGTTTTTTCTTGTCTTTCTTCATTTTCAAAAACAAATGAGAGCTGCAAAATACTCACCATGCCTCTCAGCAAATAGCTTGGGGTGTCTACTTTCCAAAATGGGGTCATTTGGGGGGGTTTTGTGCCACCTGGGCATTCCATGGCCTCCGAAACTGTGATAGGCAGTGAAGAGTGAAATCAAAAATTTTCACCCTTAGAAATCCTGAAGGCGGTGATTGGATTTCGGGGCCCCGTACGTGGCTAGGCTCCCAAAAAGTTCCACACATATGGTATCCCCATACTCAGGAGAAGCAGCTAAATGTATTTTGGGGTGCAATTCCACATATGCCCATGGCCTGTGTGAGCAATATATCATTTAGTGACAACTTTGTGCAAAAAAAAAAAAAGTGTCACTTTCCCGCAACTTGTGTCAAAATATAAAATATTCCATGGACTCAATATGCCTCTCAGCAAATAGCTTGGGGTGTCTACTTTCCAAAATGGGGTCATTTGGGGGGGTTTTGTGCCACCTGGGCATTCCATGGCCTCCGAAACTGTGATAGGCAGTGAAGAGTGAAATCAAAAATTTACACCCTTAGAAATCCTGAAGGCGGTGCTTGGTTTTCGGGGCCCCGTACGCGGCTAAGCTCCCAAAAAGTCCCACACATGTGGTATCCCCATACTCAGGAGAAGCAGCTGAATGTATTTTGGGGTGCAATTTCACATAGGCCCATGGCCTGTGTGAGCAATATATAATTTAGTGACAACTTTTTGTAAATATTTTTTTTTTTTTTTGGCATTATTCAATCACTTGGGACAAAAAAAATAAATATTCAATGGGTTAAACATGCCTCTCAGCAATTTCCTTGGGGTGTCTACTTTCCAAAATGGGGTCATTTGGGGGGGTTTTGTACTGCCCTGCCATTTTAGCACCTCAAGAAATGACATAGGCAGTCATACACTAAAAGCTGTGTAAATTACAGAAAATGTACCCTAGTTTGTAGACGCTATAACTTTTGCGCAAACCAATAAATATACGCTTATTGACATTTTTTTTACCAAAGACATGTGGCCGAATACATTTTGGCCTAAATGTATGACTAAAATTTAGTTTATTGGATTTTTTTTATAACAAAAAGTAGAAAATATCATTTTTTTTCAAAATTTTCGGTCTTTTTCCGTTTATAGCGCAAAAAATAAAAACTGCAGAGGTGATCAAATACCATCAAAAGAAAGCTCTATTTTTGGGAAGAAAAGGACGCAAATTTCGTTTGGGTACAGCATTGCATGACCGCGCAATTAGCAGTTAAAGCGACGCAGTGCCAAATTGGAAAAAGACCTCTGGTCCTTAGGCAGCATAATGGTCCGGGGCTCAAGTGGTTAAACCTATCAGGCTGTGTACAGAAACTGGAAAAGTTGATCAAGCACTTGGTGGAATACAGATCTGATGAAGGCTTTGAGAATGTGCTATCTGATGCCAAAGAAATAGCTGAAAAGCTTGATTGTGAAGCGCGATTTCCTGATGCCGTTACAATTAGACCTCGACGGAGAAAGAAGATGTTTGACTATGAACATGAAGATGAGTCTCTTGCAGACCCAGCACAATATTTTAAAGTGAATTTTTTCTTTGCCGTTTTGGACACATCCATCCAGTCCATAAATGAGAGATTTACGCTACATCAGAGCCACTGTGACACATTTGCGTTTTTATATGAAATCCCAAAACTTGAAATGGACAGAAATTATATATTGAAGTGTTGCATGGATCTGCAAAACAAGTTAACTGACAGCCAGTTATCCCACTCTGACATTAGTGGAATAGATCTTTGTGATGAACTGGACACCATTAGACCTTTTCTAACTCAGGAGATGACAGTCACCAACATCTTGCAGTATCTAGTGGAGAATACCTTGACCAACACATTCCCCAACCTTTCTATTTCACTGAGAATATTGATGACACTTCCTGTAAGTGTAGCTGCTGGGGAACGTTCATTTTCAAAACTAAAGCTGATAAAAAATTATCTCCGTTCCACAATGTCCCAGGCAAGACTTTCCAACTTATCCATAATATCCATTGAAAAATCCTTCTGTGAAGACTTGGATATACATGATGTGATTAGAAATTTTGCTGTTTCCAAGGCTCGAAGAGTTAGTTTTGTTTGATTAAATAATCAAACAATGTGTACACACTGCATCCTTCCCTAGTGTCTCACAACTTGAAGGTAATGTACCAAAAATTTTTGGGAGACTGCAGATGTGTTTTTGCAATATTTTTGCTGAGTACCCCATAACCCAGACATATGAATAATACGGGAGATTATTGTCACATGTAGCACAGCCAGATATTCCTGCAGCTCCTTTAATGTTCCTGTAGGCCTCTTGGCAGCCTCCCTGACCAGTTTTCTTCTCGTCTTTTCATCAATTTTAGAGTGACGTCCAGTTCTTGGTAATGTCACTGTTGTGCCATATTTTCTACACTTCATGATGACTGTGTTCACTGTGTTCCATGGTATATCTAATGCCTTGGAAATTCTTTTGTACCCTTCTCCTGACTGATACCTTTTAACAACGGAATCCCTCTGATTCTTTGGAAGCTCTCTGTGGACCATGACTTTTGCTGTAGGATGCGACTAAGAAAATGTCAGGAAAGAACAGCTGAACTTTATTTGGGGTTAATCAGAGCACGCCGAGGCTAGGTTCACATGTATGCTGTTGCGCTTGATGCATTTTTCAGGCACATTTTGCACTTTTAAACCCTTGTTTTTGCATGCAGTTTTCATGCATTTTGCGGGTTTTTTTCTCTTTAAACACACTGTATATGGCTGGTTGCTAAGGAGGATGGGAAGCCAGCCGCTTTAACGTTATTTAATTGATATTTGCACTGTTTTGTGATTGTATGCATTATGCAAATCTGTTATTTGCACTTTAGTGATTGTATTTATTGAAAATATAAAAAGTACAGAATCAATCTATCTTGCATATTTTACATCTGTAGTTATATATTTTCTGCTACCTCATTTTCTGTTCAAAAGTTTAATATTGTTCAGTTCATATTTATATTCCAAGTTTTTTTTTCTGATATACACTTTTTGATTTACATGCACTTGACACAGAATTGTCAATAAATAAAACATTTATTTTGACTTGTCAAAGCCGTTAACCAAGTTATTGTCAAAGCAAAGTGGTGGGGCTTACAGATGGAGAGGTGGAGTTGTTGCCATAGAAACATTAGTAAAGGGGAGGAGTTAGTAAGATGACCACGCCCATGTGGGGGCGCCAGACATATTTCTGCACCCAGGCGCCTGTGACCCTAGGATCGGCCCTGGTCGCTGTTATCACTGGTCAGGGTTGGAAAGGCAACGTGTCGAAGCGTATGGATGCTCTTCTGTCCCGGAGACAACTCGCTGGAGGTGGTCCTCCGAGTTGCATTCTGGGCGAGGGTATTTATGGGACAGACGCCATATTGTGGGGTTCGTTTTACAGCCACCTGCTGGCCCTCCTGGCCGACAGGTATGCGTTAGAGAGCAATCTCGTGGTCCTCCGTTCCGGAGGCCCACGTCGCTGCGGCGCATGGGTGGGCCCAGAAGCTTGTCTGGGGCCTACCACAGCAGCCGAGGAATGGTCCTGAGCTGTCTTTCCAGAGTGAAGAAGCTGGACAACCGAGGAGATCCCAGGGGAGGACCCGTCATGGAAGGATCACACAGCGTGCTGGTCTGGAGAGGGGCCTGGTGACTCGGTTGGAGGACGTATCCTAAAGTAACTATACAGCATAGCGTTGCCGGGTTGGCTTAAAGTTTCAAGCACTGTGACTGACGTTCATCGCATAAAGACCAATACATCCTGTGGCAGAAGATAGTACAGGTTTGTCCCAAACAAGTCGGTGGCAGAGACTTTGGTTTGTGCTACGTACTGGCTGCTAGGCAAGTAAGAGAGGCCTATCCAGGCGAGCAAAGAGTGTGTCCCACGAGGGGAGCGCATTCCATTGTAATATCCAAATTCTACCAGGACATTTGTCAAGAATCTTACAAGAAGATATTTGAGTTTCTTCTGCAGTTTCCCTTCTGCCTCTTTCTTGCTACTTCCTTAGTAAATTGTTTAATAAAGCATTGAAAACGTACTCAAGTGTTGGTGCGTGTATCGTCCAGAGGTAAACTCAACGGAACCCTAGACCCGGTGCCGGTAAAACAGAGGGAAGGAGAGTGAAGGTAACAAGCCCGCTTAACCACTTAAGGACGACGATGTACGTCCAAACTTTGAATGGGGATATCGTTGTTATGGCAGCAGCTAGCTGCCATAACCCCGGTATCCCTGTTTTCGTGCGGCGGACGGCTTTCAGATAAAAGTGGTCCCTGCGGCGGATTCGCCACGAGATCACATTTATCGGTGGCGGGAGAGGGCCCCCCCTCCCGCCGCGATCCGGTGCCCTCCGCCGCTTACCGGAGCCGTCGGTAGCGGCGGAGGCGATCGCGTCCTTCCCTGTGATGTGTCTGGAGACGAGTGAGGCTAAAATGGTGCCCACTCGTCTCCATGACACTTCTGGGCGGAAGCGACGTCAAAACGTCACTTCCGTCCACGCCTCTTAAAGGCACATTTTTTCAAATGTCATTTTTCTAAATGACTTTTTTTTTTTTTTTTTTTATTGCATTTTAGTGTAAATATGAGATCTGAGGTCTTTTTGACCCCAGATCTCATATTTAAGAGGTCCTGCCATGCTTTTTTTCTATTACAAGGGATGTTTACATTCCTTGTATTAGGAATAAAAGTGACACCATTTTTTTTTTTTAAAACAGTGTAAAAATAAATAATAAAAATAAAAACATTTTTAAAACCCCCCCATCCCGACGAGCTCGTGCGCAGAAGCGAACGCATACGCGAGTAGCGCCCGCATATGAAAACGGTGGTCAAACCACACATGTGAGGTATCGCAGCGACCGGTAGAGCGAGAGCAATAATTCTAGCCCTAGACCTCCTTTGTACCGCAAAATATGCAACCTGTAGAATTTTTTAAACGTCGCCTATGGATATTTTTTAGGGTAAAAGTTTGACGCCATTCCACGAGCGGGCGCAATTTTCAAGCGTGACATGTTGGGTATCAATTTACTTGGCATAACATTATATTTCACAATATAAAAAAAAATTGGGCTAACTTTACTGTTGTCTTATTTTTTTATTCAAAAAAAGTGCGCTTTTAAGACCGCTGCGCAAATACGGTGCAAAAAAAAGTATTGCAACATCTGCCATTTTATTCTCTAGGATGTTAGAAGAAAAACCGTATATAATGTTTGGGCGTTCTAAGTAATTTTCTAGCAGAAAAACCTGTTTTAAACATGTAAACACCTGAAATCCAAAACGAGGCTGGTCCTTAAGTGGTTAAACCTGCAGCTTAGGGTTGCCACCTGTACGGGATTCACCCGGACAGTCCGGGTTCTGAATCATCTGCCCGGTTTTCAGACTGCCTGAAACCCGGACAGACCATTCTGGCAGAGGGGGACCTTCATTAACATACTTGTCACTGTGGAGTCAGTCACAGCAGCAGTGTCATTGCTTCTCTCTAAATACACACACTGTGCTGGTGTGTGTGTTGGGAATCTGAAGCTGCCTTCTGTCTCCCCCCTCCAGGCTCCTGCAGTCTCTGTTATCTCGGATCCCCCCTCTCCAATCACTAGTGCCTTGTTCTGAGAGAAGAGGGGGGCGGAGCTGAGGAGATCACTGGAGCTGCTGTCGGGCTGGCTGCTGCTCACTAGGAGGTGAGCTGATTTATTTTTTTTTTCTAAGGAAAGTTTCCTAGGGTGCAAAGTTCCAGGAGGATTTCTTTTGCATTGCATTGAAGGGTTATGATAAGGAGAATCAGAAGAGACAGCAAGTGAGTGTGTGTGGGGAGGTGGGGGAAAAGTCTGCAGCCAGATCACAGCCCACTCACAGTATCTCCCAAGCAGCACACTTATCTACAGATACAAACATCCCCCATCCTCTGTCCAGATTATGTGATGTAATTTATGACCATTCACTTAACCCTGTGTGTATGTGGTGAGTCTACACCTCTGATTGTCCAGACTCAGAGCCTGGATAACACGGGGTTATATCAATGGTCATCAATTACCTTCACATCATCTGGACATACAGAGTTCTGGGGGGAGCATCTTATAACAGATTGTTTTCATTGAGTATTATTGTTGTATATTTTAGTAGATGACCACAATAGCTTTTTTTTATTATAGACATCACTATCTGACCACTTCTCAGCCCCCAACTCCCCCCAGCTTACATCAGACCACTTCATACAGACATCACTCAGAGCTGCTTCCTACCCCCCAGCTGAGGGACATTATTCCATGGTCACCCCACAGACACTGCAAGAAATCCCTCCCAATTCTGCCCCCATCACACCCTCCGCACTCTTCTCCTGTACATACTGCCCCCGTCACATCCTCCGCTCTCCTCTCCTGTACATAGTGCCCCCGTCAAACCCTCCACACTCCTATCCTGTACATAGTGCCCACTGTCAACCCTCCGCACTCCTCTCCTGTACATACTGCCCCCGTCACACCCTCCGCACTCCTCTCCTGTACATAGTGCCCACTGTCAACCCTCCACACTCCTCTCCTGTACATACTGCCCCCGTCACACCCTCTGCACTCCTCTCCTGTACATACTGCCCCCGTCACACCACCCGCACTCCTCTCCTGTACATAGTGCCCACTGTCAACATTCCGCACTCCTCTCCTGTACATACTGCCCCGTCACACCCGCCACACTCCTCTCCTGTACATACTGCCCCCGTCATACCCTCCGCACTCCTCTCCTTTACATACTGCCCCCGTCACACCCTCCACACTCTTCTCCTGTACATACTGCCCTGTCACACCCTCCGCACTCCTCTCCTGTACATACTGCCCCGTCACACCCTCCACACTCGTCTCCTGTACATACTGCCCCCGTCACACCCTCCACACTCTTCTCCTGTACATACTGCCCCCGTCACACCCTCCGCACTCATCTCCTGTACATACTGCCCCGTCACACCCTCCAAACTCCTCTCCTGTACATAGTGCCCACTGTCAACCCTCCACACTCCTCTCCTGTACATACTGCCTCCGTCACACCCTCTGCACTCCTGTCCTGTACATAGTGCCCACTGTCAACATTCCGCACTCCTCTCCTGTACATACTGCCCCCGTCACACCCGCCACACTCCTCTCCTGTACATGCTGCCCCCGTCATACCCTCCACACTCCTCTCCTGTACATACTGCCCCGTCACACCCTCCGCACTCCTCTCCTGTACATACTGCCCCCATCACACCCGCCACACTCCTCTCCTGTACATACTGCCCCCGTCAAATCCTCCGCACTCCTCTCCTTTACATACTGCCCCCGTCACACCCTCCACACTCCTCTCCTGTACATACTGCCCCCGTCACACCCTCCACACTCTTCTCCTGTACATACTGCCCCGTCACACCCTCCACACTCTTCTCCTGTACATACTGCCCCCGTCACACCCTCCGCACTCCTCTCCTGTACATACTGCCCCCGTCACACCCTCCACACTCCTCTCCTGTACATAGTGCCCACTGTCAACCCTCCACACTCCTCTCCTGTACATACTGCCCCCGTCACACCCTCTGCACTCCTCTCCTGTACATACTGCCCCCAGTCACACCCTCCACACTCCTCTCCTGTACATAGTGCCCCCATCATACCCTCCGTACTCCTCTCCTGTACATACTGCCCCCGTCACACCCTCCGCACTCCTCTCCTGTACATACTGCCCCGTCACACCCTCCCCACTGCTCTCCTGTACATAGTGCCCCCGTCACACTCCTCTCCTGTACATAGTGCCCCCCGTCACACCCTCCGCACTCCTCTCCTGTACATACTGCCCCCGTCATACCCTCCAGAAATGTTATTTAATCACAAAACTATATATATAGTGTATACTACATAAAAAAATTGCCGTTCATTGCATTGTACAGAGGTAATGAATTTAATGTGCTACAAAAAAAAAAATTTGCCGTGCCCTGCTAAAGTGTTTGGGTTTGGCTTGATGAAAAGGTGGCAACCCTACAGCAGCTCCATCGAGAGTTATTGCTACATACATTTTATATATATATATATATATATATATATATATATATATATATATATATATATATATATTCTATATTGTCTTATTTTGTTTTGGGGTGTGGCTGTATTCCATTGTTCTTTGTGTCTGTCTGCCTTAGGTATTATGGGATGTGTAAGCGTGTTTGCTGTGAGGAGGGGGGGTTCCTCCAACAGCTTTCCCTGCTGATTGGACAGTCTACCCTGCCCGGAATGCAAAGGGGGGGATTGTCCCGAGTATTACCTGTGTACCTGTGTTTCAATAAACAGTACATGTTGAGCAACCAAACGAGTACTGCCTTGTTTGTGTTTGTCAGCAGTTGGAATATCTGATATCTATTCAGACTTGGAGGAAGCAGTATGTGATGAAAGCACTCAAGCGGAGTTTTTGGACGTTTCGTTACAGGTACTAAAATCCACTGTTTCCACCTGAATTCTGGGCTGGCCAGTGAATGGGGGAATTAGGGGCACTGCAGAAGTGGTGGGCTGACAATCAGGATTAGCAAACACAGCCGGAAGGACACTATGGGCTCTATGGGCCTGTCTTTGAATTCTTGGTGGCTCTACTTATGCTAGCCACCGCACCAGCTTGAACTGCACTTATGGGACTCGCCACATCACCAAGTGATACTGCAGCGCTGGTTTGTCTGTGACCAGGATGTACTAGGCCGCTGGGGCTTGCCAGTCCACCAGAAGGTTGAGCGGCACTAGAAATGGCTCTCTGCTCCATACGAGAACCATGCGGTTGTTCCACCTCAACAGAAGAACGGGGTCGGGTACGCCTGACCTTAGCAGTGACCACTACTCAGTCGTCAGAGCTATCTGTCAGGGTGCAGCTGCTCTCTACGGGTTCATATACTGAGCCTGAATCTGACAGTGAGGCTTCCCCTCCACTCTCATCTGTCATGCTCAGCAACGTGTAGGCCTCTTCACTACTGTACCTCTGTTTGGACATTTTGGCCACTAAATTTATAGGTACAGCTAGTGCGACTCACAGGTAAAAGAGCAACTGGTTGTCAGCGACTGCTTGAATCGCTACCAAAAAAATTAACTGTTAGCGTTAGCAGGGATCAGGCGTGACTCTGCTAATGCTGCAATTTTGTGTGCTGTGTTTTGTAAGTGACAGTGATCTATTGATACTGCACTTGGGTGGGCTGGGCTGGGCGGAGGGGCTAAACGCAGGTGCTGGCAGGTGTCTGGGTTGATCCTGCTAACACTGCATTTTTGGGAGCACTATACTACTGGGGATGCTAGTATAGATCTGATCAGATCAAAGATATTGATCTGTTCAAACACTATACTAGTAAGGGAGGTGTATGGTGTGTGTTAGCGCTACTGGCAATCAAAGGGTTAAAATCTGACGCTGTCTCGGATTGAAGCTAACTGAAGCTGACACCTAACTGATGCTAACTCGCTAACCCGTGACACTTATATGGTGAACAGAAAAAATATCTATACACTATACTATGCCACAGTGACAGGGAGTGAAAGGGTTAACTGGGGGTGATCAAGGGGTTAAACCTTTATTAGGGACTATATGACAGGTACAATAAACCTATCTGCAACTGCCGCTAACTGCCCTAATTCTGTTTAGAGTCATAAGTGACACAAATACAGTGATCAGAAAAGAGATCTGTACACTATACTAATGCCACTATGACAGAGGGTGAAAGGGTTAACTGGGGGGTGATCAAGGGGTTAAAACCTTTACTTTGGAATATATGGGGTTACCTTAAACCTACCTGGGCCTACCACTAACTGCCCTGCCACAAGTGACACCAGTACAGTGATCAGTGAAAATTCTGAAAACTGCACTTGGTGGCACAGTGACAAGGAGTGAAAGGGTTAACTGGGGGTGCTATCAGGGATCGATTGGGGGGTTAAAAGTGTGCCTATGTGTCCTGGCATTAGTGTAGTGTTCGGTGTACTCACAGAAGAGGTCTTCTCCTCTCGCACTGGAACCGAAAAGGGCTCCACAAGGGGAGGTGACATCACTTCATCTGCCTGTGTTTACATTACATAGACAGGGGAGGCCTTTCAGCAGGACCAGACCAGAAATTATTGGCCTGGGCCTGTAGACTGATCAGTTCTGTAACTAATCCGATCATCGCGGGGGACGGCGGGTGCACATGCGCGACCTCCGTACACCTACAGTGATTTGCGCAGCAGTGCCAAACTGCTGCAGTATAATGACAGCAGCTGGTCTGCAACCGGTTAAAGTGTATGTTAACCCGAAAAAAAAATTCTGATCCTGGTCCCTTAAAGCAGATTAAACAACACAGTGCTTGTGATGTGTAATCTGCCCCCTCTAAATTGTAAAAAACCTGGCTAATCCGGCCACTTCCTGTATCCCACTCTCTGTGCTGACCACGATAATCAGGGCTGCTCAGCCCTGACCACCGTGGTCAGCATACTTTCCTCTGTCATCCGCAGCTGTCCTCTCTGCTTTCCTCTCCCCCCCTCACCCCCTCCTCCCTGCATGTCAGCTCTGTGTCTGTGTCTGTCTCCGCCGCACCCCCCTTCCTCCGTTATTATTAAAAATAAAAAAATTTACAATGGTCACTGCCAGCCCCTCTATTATAGGCAGGCATACCACACTAAGTTTTTTCTAAAAAACAAGGACTGTAAATACATTTTTAGTGCTATCTTCAGGCCGGTCACGTGACTCGCTTTACATGTCCGAGACAGGACTTCTGCAGAAGGGGCTGAGCGGCCATGTGACCTCCCTGGCTGACGTGAGAGGGAGATCTCGGCCCCTTCTGCAGTATCCATGTATCAGAGTTGTAAAGCAGCCGCGAGTCACGTGACCAGCCTGAAGATCGCCCTGAACAGGTATTTACAATCCTCGTTTTCATAAAAGACTGTGTGGTATGCTTGTCTATAATAGAGGGGTTGGCAGTGAGTTATAATTTTGAGTTAACAAACACTTTAAATGTCAAACTTTATTTAATTTAAAAGGGTCTGCATAGATCCCATAGGTGGGCCTTGGTGGACAATTTTTTGCCCCACCCACTTTCATTACATATACACATAAACCCACATCATATTCTCAATATCACAAAATAACAATCAAAAACTTTATGCACAAACAACCATAAATGCCAGAAAAAAGTTAAAAAAAATCATTCGCTTTCAGTGCTGTTCCATACATGCATAAGAAGGATAGTGATCCCAAATGCCCAGTGCTGAAAAACACTCTTCCACACTCTGGGCACCTGGAATCACTATCTATCTTATGCATGGATGGATTAGCACTGAGGCTGCATTCACACCTCAGCATTTTGAGCAGATTTGCAGCAATTTCAAAACGCCCAGGTATGAATGACAAATCGCAGAACGCACATTTGAGATGCCTTTGATTTGAAAGGCACTTAAAGTTGTGGTGCGGTTCTGCCACGATTATCGCGCAATAAATTGCACAGCAATCGTGGAAAACTGCATCGGGTAAAGCTTGATGCTCAAAAGAAGCTCCTGAACTTTTTGGGCAACAAGCTTCACGTGATGTGGTTTGCCATGATTGCAACGCGACTTATCACACGACAATCGTGGCAGGACCGCACCACTATTTTAGGTGCCATTCAAATGAATGGCATCTCAAATGTGTGTTTGGTGATTTGTCATTCATACATGGGCATTTTGGAATTGAGGGCAGAATTGCAGCAAATCTGCCCGTGATTCAAAATGCCAAGGTGTGAATGCAGCCTGAAAGTGGATGAAGTTTTTGAACTTTTTTTCTCGCATTTATGGATGCATGTACAAAGCTTTTTGATTGTTATTTTGTGATATTGAGCATTTTATGTGGATTTATGTTTAAGTGTAATTACTAAGAAAAACAAGGTGGGGAGGATTTTTTATTTTATATATTTTTTTTTGTTTAGTTTTCTCAGCAGTGCTACACATTTGTTTATGAAAAATTGCTATTGGTAGTGAACTTACATTAGGTGGTTTGCAGCCTATTTGCACATTTAGGATGGGTTCACACTAATGCTAATTGGATGCGGGTTTCGCCGGATTCAATTCGCATGACAGGAGACTGTGACCGTCTCTCAATGGAGCCGGTTCACACATCTCTGGGGCAGCCGCAAAGCGCATTGGAGAAGAGTCCGGTGCGTCTTTGGCTCCATTTCAGATCCGAATTCAGGCAAAAATTTCGGACCTAATTCGCCCCTGAAACGGAGAACAGGGACACACCAGACCCCCTGCTGCGAGCCCCTCCACATATAGTGTGAACCCGGCCTAAGGCCCCTTTCACACCTGAGCGATTTTCTGCTGGAAGCTTGTAGCTCTAAAGCACTCAACAAGCCAAATCCCATTCATTTCAAAGGTCCCTGTTCACATCTGAGTGTTCTGTCGCCTGAAGCAAAATGGCTGTCGCTCAAAAAAGTACATGAGCTTCTTTGTGGCAGATTACACGCGATTGTGGCCCCATGAACTTCAATAGAAACACCTGACTCGAGCGATTTACAAGTGTTTTGTCACTCGTTTTCTGCTCAAACGGCAGCTCTAACGCTTAATTTCCTCTCCCTCTCTTCCCCTTAGTCATTTTGATTTCTAAACAGAAACGCTTGAAGCTGTAAAATACTTCTAAAAATACTTTAAAAATGCTTGTAAAATATTCTGCTCGTTTATACTTTATGTATTCATGTTTTTGTCATGGTGACAACTCAAGAACTGGCTTTTGTTTAGACGATATCTCTGTCACTACCAGATCTTTTCAATATAAAAAAAAAATATTAAAAAAATGCTTGAAAAAAAGCGGCAAAAACACTTTAAAAAAAATGCCCGAAAAACGCCAGTAAATCGCTACGCTCAGGTGTGCATGGAGCCTAATGCCCCGTACACACGATTGGAATTTCCGTCAGAAAAACTTTGGATGGTTTTTCCGACGGAATTCCGCTCAAGCTTGCCTTGCATACACACGGTCACACAAAAGTTCCCTGAACTTTCGACCGCCAAGAACGCGGTGACGTACAACACTACGACGAGCCGAGAGAATGAAGTTCAATGCTTCCGAGCATGCGTCGAATTGTTTCCGAGCACGTGTAGGAATTTTGCGCGTTGGAATTGCTACAGATGATTGGAATTTCCGATAGGAACTCTTTCTGTCTGAAAAATAGAGAACCTGCTCTCAATTTTTTGCTGGCAGGAAATTCCGCCAGCAAAAGTCCGATGGAGCATACACACGGTCGGAACTTCCGACCAAAAGCTCACATCGGACTTTTGCTGGCAGAATTTCCTGTGTGTACGGGGCATAAGGGTATTTATTCCGTGGCATTGTATAAGTGTTTTTGATTTAATTATTCTGATATGTAATATGTCAACAATGAGCAAGTACAAGAAATAACAAGTCTGACGCCACTCAACAAACGCCACAGTGCCTCATACACCAGTCAGATCAAAACCTGCCCTGTAAGTTTAAATCATATTGGCATTATTGTCTTATTTCTCCTGATTTAGCAATGAAACATTCTTTTATAAGTATAATCTGTGGTAGGTAGAAATGGTGTTGGTGCAGGTATTACACTCCCAGGATTCCTTCTGTTCATATTCTTATGTATATTTGACCTCACCCCGTGTAGCTATACAGACACTCCTCCTTGCTGTGAACATTCAGTATTCTTTGACACACATTGCTCTATATCAGTGTGACTCAGCTTCAGCCATGGCAGATCATTCTCATCCCACTCTTCTAATGAATGATGGCAGCAAGATTCCAGTTATTGGGTTTGGGACGTACGCTCCAGAATATGTGAGTACAGACAGGCATGTAGAACATTGAAATGTTTAGGGATTATAGGAATTTATGCAATGTGAGACATGCAAACCTTCTGAGAGATCAGAAGAGGCTCAGGGCAGGCCCTTGCACACTGTGAGGCCCCACATGAATGGGAAAGGGGCTAAAAAAAAGAACTTGGCGTCAAGAACATCTTGTAACAAAAACTTTATCACAGAACGTGCTAGAACAACAATTTATTTATCTTTAGACAATTCAACCCGATTACTTTGAGTCAGACAAATCCACGTACATCTGTGTCAACACACTTCTTCCTTTTATCAGTTATGAAGTTTTCCACTGTACAACAGTCCTATAAAAAGAAACTGCCTATTACTAAGGATAAGACGAATTTACCTGGGTTCAGTTTATGGGACAATCACCAACTGCTCTTAAATTCTGAATGATAATCTGAACCCCATCAAAGCCATTGGGAACCAAATCTTTAAAATCAATTTGGTTGATTTTCAGCCCTGGTTCACATTGGAGCGATTTGGCATGCAATTTGACATGTCAAATTGCATGCCAAATTGCCGGCAATGGCACCGTCTGAATCGGTGCGACACCGCATCGATTCCCATAAGTCGTTTCTGTACTACTTTTCGCGATTTCGGGGTGCGATTTCCATTGACATCTATGCAGCAACCCACACAGATGTCTTTGAAATCGCCCACGAAGTCGCGACTGACATGCGGGAATGAAATAGTGCGAGTTCAGCTGAACTTGCACAATTTAAGTCTCGCTGTCAGTGTGAACCTGGGCTTAAAACCAAAAGGCAAGGGATTGTCAAACAATGGACTGGCACAAAAATAGTAAAAAAAAATATATTAAAAAAAAAAAAAATGTAGTTGTATATTTGTTGCTATTACCATAATCTATCACCAAAGAACAACCAAAAATAAATTCTCCTGCTCATGACAATTGCAGCGATACCACATGTGTATGTTGTTTGTTGTTTGTATGGGTGGTACGGCCCAGAAACAACAATGCACATTTAGTTTTTTTTTTTTATCCTACCTAAAACACACTGATATTGACATTAACTGACACTGATACGAAATCAGAACCTAAATACCTAAAATACACTGACCCTGACCTTTGACCCCAACTCTAACACTGACCTAGATCAAACCCTGATTTAATATTATTATTTATTTAATAATTAATATTATTTATTTATTTATTTTTTAGTTTACAATTTTCTCCTCTAGCTAGTAGAAAAAGATACAATGCATCTTTTTCTCTATTCAACAGGAGAAAAAAAAAAACTGGTGTTCTGTCGAATAGTGCCCTCTATCAAAAAATGCCCGCTCTGGGTTGCGCATGCACAACACGGAATGGCACAACAGCTGATTTACCAATCAGCTGCTGTGACGGCACATGTGCAGTGCATTGGACACAATAGCCGACGAGCACCGATGGACAGAATTATTCTCCGATTCTGCCTCGCATTTGCGGGGCGTGTTCATTGTTGTGAAGGGCAGTTTTTTTTTGTGTTAATGGGTGGGTACAGTGCTGCAAAGGGACAATGCTATTCTCCGATTCTGTACACAATGTATGCAGCACTGAAGCCGCCCATCAACACAAAAAAACCTGCCCTTCACAACACTGAACACTCCCCGCAAGTGCGAGGCAGAGATTAGTTCTGTCCCTCTGCGCTCGTCGGCTATTGTGTCCGACGCACTGCGCATGCGCTGTCATGTTATCACAACAGCTGATCGGTAAATCGGCTGTTGTGCCGTTCCGTACTGCGCATGTGTAGCCCAGAGCGGGCATTTTTTGATAGCGGGCACTATTCGTCAGAACACCGGGACAGGCTGTACAGTGACTGATCATCGTGATAGCCAGAGTCTATCGCAACGATCAGGTAATCAGGAACCGGTCCTCGCGGCTCCACTGACAGCTTGGTCTCTGTGCTGGGAGCGCACTCTCAGCGCAAACAAAGCAGCCCATATATGCAGCCCCATAGATAAATAACCACTTCCTTGAGGCCACATACATACATAGCCTTGGTGGGAAGGGGTTAAATGATATGCTTGGTGGATGCCCTAAACCTGCCAATGAAGTGATGCATCTGTACAATGTATATAATATGGTGCAGCAAAAAACAATATTTATAAAGAAAAAATCAATTCTAGACCTTTAAATGAGCATGCAGCCTGGCTGGATAAGAGAAGAGGGGGGCAGTAAGCAAACCCTTGCCACTCCTCCTGAATCAGCCATTTGCCCTCAACATGAGGAGGGTACCTTGCCAGGGAGGACCCCCTGTTAAGCACCTTGTCCCCATGTTGATGAGGGCAAGGGCCTCCTACACACTACCCTTGCTTTGTTTTTGTGGGGGTCTGGGAAAGACTTAACAGATTCTGGAATCCCTCTTAAAACAAGGAGGCCTCCAGATACTGGCTTCCCCCCCCCATGTAAATTAGTAAGGGATACACAGTAGTCTTAGTTACTCATTATGCAGTTGTTGGATTCCTAGCAACCAGGAGCCCTGAGCAAGAAGCTGTCGCATTTAGCAGCAATAGTAATACCATTGCAAAATGAACAACTTCTTATTGTGGCTGAAAGATCGGCTTGACGGACAGATAAACTTCCTATTTAGTTTGCATATTGCAGACAGTCAAAGTTCAGATCATATCTTACATCCGTCCATACTCGAACCTCGTTCCTACTGACTGGCTTTCGTCAAATGGACCTGTTGGAGAGCCTAGTTCAATTAGCCACTTGCAGCCAATTGGCTGCAGTGCTGATCAGTGTATCCTCATACAGCAGAGGAGTCCCTGTTGTCAGAATACAATGTCCCATCAGGGGGGATACCTGCATCCACATCAGTTGTGCAGATGCAGGAATGGGCTGACAGTGTGTACCCAGCTAAAAGCTGGCCATACACTTTAAACTCTGACTGTACAATTGCCAACAAAAACGTGTAGGTGGGGTGTAGCATAGTGCAGGGTCAAAAATTCACATAGGCAGGTGCAAAAACTTGTATTGTAGAAATGCAGCAACAGTTCACAACAAACCCGGGGGGACAGCCACCCAGCTGAGCATACTCACAGTTCAGTAGCGCAACAGGAGTAGATTCCAGCTAGAATGACAGTGTCTGTTGAGAGGGGACTGAATGCGGCCTGGTCATCTGGTCCCTAATCGGAAGAATGTCCAGAAGAGATGGAACCCTACTCTTACCCTCCTCATCAGGAACCCTTCCCTATCATTATTACTGTCCCTTACAGATGGGGTACCTGTCCCTACTCTGTCCACTCGCCAAAGTGCACCAAAACTTTGGAGCCAGGACCTTAAAGTGGACCTTCAGTCATTTTTTCAGCTTTCCATCTATTAAATCTTCTGCCCTTGTTGTTTTAACTTTGTAACTTTCGATAGTAAAACATTTTTTTCTGCCAGTAAATACCTTATACAGCCCAAGTCCTGTTTCTTGTCTGGTAAAAAGCCTAGGCTTATGACATCTCACAGCTCTCTCTCACTCTCGTGAGAGTTTGTCAGGAAGGAAGGGGAGATGAGTCAAAAGAGGGTGAATGAGAGCTGCAGACCTGGATGTATGCCTCTGTGTGTCTGTCTAAATCCAGGAAGTGAACAGGCAGCAGCTTCAGCTGCCCACTGTTAAAATGGTTGCAGCCAGACTCAGTGGAGGGAAATTTCTACAGCATATTTGGCAAGTGCAGAATCACAGTATATATAAAATAATATGCAAAGTGGTCGAAGGGAAGCTTCAGAATGGCAAAGATGTTTTTATTACAAATTATGTGAGCAGACTGCAGTTCCTCTTTAACAAGGCTCTGCCTGACCCAAGATGGCTGCTTGAGTCATGTGGGGAGGCAGTGTCCAATAGTATAGCTTCCCCAGTGACCCAGGAAACTAGAGGAACCTTGTTCCTCCTGACTTCCTCTACAGCAACAGGACCGCTGCGGAAGAGTGCCACCTGCCATGGAGAAAGTAGACTGCACCTGCCAACACCCCCCCCCTTCCTTAACAGATGCTGTCCTTAGCATCACAACAACATGAAACAGTTGCCCACGGTTAGACCACAAAGGGCATTGGGTCTTCTGACTCTCAATGGAGTCACTTAGCAAAGGTTCATCAGCAGGGGGCCTCGGGTGGCAAGGGGTTAGGTGTGTCTTCTACTCTCTTATCACCTGAGCCTGCAGGGGAATCCTCTATCGCGTCAGTACAGTCCATGGAACTGGATGGGGTGGATGGGCCCTCTGGGCTACTGTCAGCAAAATTATCAGGTTCTGGGACCTGGGAGGCCAGAGACTTGAGTATGATAGGTGGTAGAATATGACAAATGTTCACCTTACTCTTATTTGCTTAATTACATGGCAGTTAAAAATGCATTTATACTCCCCCTTATCATGGAGTCTCTATCCCAACGATTCAGCTCCGGGGGCAGAGTGAAACACGTTGGGGTATGGCTTGGCTGAAGCACTGGTTGAAGCTGTCATTTGACATATCACTGGGTCTTGCAGTGATGTGCAGTACATAGCACCTATTTTGTCTGTTGTATCATTGGAGCTGGGATGAGCTCTGTCCTTGCCAATACTCACACAGTGGCGTACTACAGGAGAGGACCCAGATGGAGCCTTGACCGACACCCCCTATATGTTGTCTGGTCACAGGTGGTAGAAACCATTCAGTCGGAGGAAGGTCTGCAGGGCTAAACGCCTCCTGGCTGTCAGTGGATCTTTGAGGGCAGCTGCCACCCAACACACAGGGCCTCAGCATGTTCCGATGCAGTCTCCTTTGAATGGGACTGGGCCCTTTGAAAATCAAATCATAGATTGGAGTAGGTGGGAAGAGCTGACCCACTGTTTGGTAGGTGGTGTGTTACCATTTGGGTTCCAGCTTGCTCTCTCTAGCATGCTTGGTGTTTTTGACCAACAGCCGGTCCAGATGTAGTACGTGTTTCTCGAATGTCTTTGAGAAAATAATGTCGTCAAGGTGCACTAGCACAGTCTCCAAGTGGAAATACCTGAGACTCCATTATCCGCTGGAGGATGCTAAGGGCATTTGATTGAACTCGAAGAGGCCCAGGGCAGCATCCACTATTACTGTCCCTCACAGATGGGGTACCTATCCAATTGCCAAAGCATGCCACAACTCGGGAGTCAGGGCCTTAAAAAGGCTTTGCCTGATCCAAAATTGCTGCTTGAGTCACATGGGGCGGCAGCATCCAATAGGATGGCTTCCCCAGTGACCCAGAAAATCATAAAGGAACCCTGTTCCTCCTGACTTCCTCTCCAGCAATAGGGCCACTGCAAAAGAGCATCACCTGCCATGGAGAATGTAGAGTGTACCTTGTAAGGGTTAATTCTGTCAGAGCTCTGGAAGCATTCAATGCACAAGAAAAAATAGCCATTTCAATGAATGCTTAGTTTATTGGCAGCGTGGGCTGTACCTTTATACAAAATATGGACAAAGAATATTGCACAACTTAAAGAGAAAGGAGGGAAGGAGGGAGGAAGGACAAAGTTCATCACATGAGACATAACATTTCAGACTTATTTAAAATATTTAATGCTGACGTTTTGACTTTGAAGACATAATTTCAAAACCAGATCTTACCAGACCTTATCTATCCTGTGGTCATTGTGACAAATAGGACCCTAAAATAAGGATATTCCCCTGTCAGCTACTGTCAATGTCTCAGTTTGTTAACGCTTTCTCACCTAACGCTTTCTCACCCTTCAATCCCCCCTTAGATCACAAAGTGATTTCACCATGATCACTGTTCTCTGTGTGGGGTAATTTAATTGCGTATAATTACAGATACATTGAATAAGCTTGAACAATATATATATATATATATATATATAACAAAGATAAAAACCAGGCACATTACAATTAAAATCCCTGCCTGTCGGAACCAAGAGAAAATGGAACCAAAAAAATCACTGAAACCTCCTAGTTCCTTAAAGGAGCTCCACCCATCTTTGGCAATATCTCTGGCTTCAGCTTGGAGGTTCGACACCTCCTTTTGGTTTTTATCAATTATATCATAATAATCGGGTATTTCAGTACTGATGTTATGAATCCATGTGCAGCATTCATAGTCCTCCAATACTTCACAGAGCCCAGTCAGAGCAACACTTATGGATTTGATAGCTACTTTGTGCATATCTAGTTGTTTATGAATAGCCCTTTGTTCAATACTTAACAGTTTGATGTCTACAGAAATCTTTTCCATAATTTCATCCATAACTTTGGAGTAGTTATTCAATCTTTTCATCAGTTCTATTCCCCATCCTCTCCATGAGGGAAACCATGCCCAGGCCTGATCCTTTTCAAGAAATATCTCTCTTTTCTCTATGTGTTTAAGGTGGTACTTGGGGTATGCACTAGCTTTAAAAAGATGTTGGTGCTTTCCTTTTTCATCCCCTATGATTCTCATCACTGTAATCAATGAGGCCAAATAACACCACCCAAGGGTACCAACCGGTATCCATGGATTGCATTCCTTACATACAACATACATATACACTATCCCCTAGGGAAAATGATCGTTGGCTTATAGTATCCTTAAAACTTTCAGAAATGGCGGCCATGGTCAACTGGTTCAAAATGAAACTCACAGGGTTGTTGGTACCCACTCCCCTATTCAAGACGGTATTTAAATTTGTATTATGTTCTGGGTTATTGGTGTGAAACATGGAGGACAAATCTCTGTTTAAAGAGATATTAAACTGTGATCTTCGGAATATCTTTTGACCTTTTATTTAAGGAATTACCTAAGTTAAAACACCAATGTGGAGAGTGGCTTCTACCAATTATCGGGAAGGAAATTGTGTAATTTGCATGTATGGCCGATATTTTGGTTATAGTCACATGAGTACCATTCAAAAACTGAGTTATATTTACAGGGCCAGCTAAGAGAGGAATTTGGAGTGTGCTTGGATGCAATTTACTACATACCCAACATTTGTCATAACCTGACTTCTGAGCATAAGAATACTTATACTGAAGTAACAACATTTTATCAGTAGGGGGGTATGAGTCCTTTGGGCCCTCCACGTTGGATTCCCTCCTTTGTCTAGTTACTGTTCCATTAGAAGGGGGGCTGCATATGGCTTTTAGGGCACCCAAGTCCTCAGGGTGATGAATACAGTTAGTGATGATCCATATGGGCAGAAATACTATCAGTGTCAGCATAAAGAGTAGGCACAAGGCTTTCCCAAATGTCTGAGGGGAGAGAAGTGAGGTCATCTTTTTCAGAGTCTTTTATCACCTGTTTCACTCGCTCTTCGAGGATTTGCATCACCTGCTTGACCTCCTTTATGTGCATCTTGCTTCTGGGTCCTTTGTGGTATTTATTTATCCTCTCGTCGTGGATCCAGGCCCAGGATTGTTCCGTAAGGACAGCGGTTCTGGTCACTGCAACTACGCTAGTGGGCAGACCAAAAGGCTAATCTTGCTTCTTGGTCCGGTTCAGCTGGTGAATTACGACCACATCTCTAGGTTGGAACTCGTGTTTGGTTCTTGTGAGGATAATGGAAAAGAAGAGAATACTTTACCGTAGATGCCATTCAGCTTCATAATCAAGTTTCTACAATATTCGTCCTGTATCAAACTCAGATCTCCCTGCTCTATTACCAAGGGTTTCTTAATCCAGGGCGTGGGAAAAGGTCGACCCATCAGGATCTCAAAAGGGGACAAGTGATTGGTCTTGGAAGGGGTCATTCTTATTTCTGCTAAAACTGCAGGCAGCACAGTTTTCTATTTGGCAAATGTGCCACCCGTAGCCTTCCTTATTTTATCTTTAATCGTTTGGTTTATTCTTTCCACTTTACCTGAACTCTGTGGGTGATATGGAATGTGGAATTTTCACTCTGTTTGCAAAGTCTTATGTTAACATTTCAGCTGTAGCTTTCCATCCTTTATGCCATGGTACTGTGAGATGAATAAAGGTGGACAATTTGCAATTTGTCCATTAAGTCACCTGCTTGAGTACAGTTTTTAAAAATATAGTAAATTACCTTAAAAAATATATAATAATTATTTGTATATTACTTACTTATGGTAATTAACCCCTTGCCACAGGCCAATTCTGACACTTCTCTCCTACATGTAAAAGTCATAATTTTTTGGTTAGAAAATTACTCAGACCCCCCCAAACATTATATATGTTATTTTAGCAGACACCCTAGGAAATACAATGGTGGTCATTGCAACTTTTTATGTTACATGGTATTTCATGGTATAAAGTTAGCTGTATACTATGAAAGATGATGTTACGCCGAGTAAATAGATACCTAACATGTCATGCTTTAAAATTGCGCACACTTGTGGATTGGCATCTGTGACATTTGTGGAACCCAGCTTGCCTTGGAGAGCACTGGAAGCTCATGGTCCAGCTCCTATGGCCCCTCCTTTGTGTAAGTCACCCTGTCCATTCGGGGGACAGGGTGAACGAGAACCCCTGTCTGATCTGTACTAATCGGACTCACTGTATAACCACACTGGAATGTTTTGTATATATTATATTGTCCCATACTGTTATGGACTGTTTGCTAGGTCGTTTGGGGTGTGTCTGTATTCCATTGTTCTATTGTTTGTGTCTGCCTTGTGAGCAAAGTATTATGGGATGTATGTCTATGTGCATAAGCTGTGAGAGGGGAGGGGTATTCCTCCAGCAGCCCCTTCCAAAGACAGTCTACTATTGGATAGTTGAATACCTGTGTGTCATGCTACTGGAGGAGGTAAAGTTTACCCCGCCCTGAATGCAAAAGTGTAGGGGGGGGGGGTTGTCTCGAGTGTTTCCTCTGTGTACCTGTGTTTAAATAAACAGTTTTCATGTTTAGCAACCAAAACGAGTACTGTCTAGTTATTGCTTGTCAACGGTTTGGAATATCTGATATCTATATTCAGACTGGGAGGAAGTGGCATATGACGAAAGCACTCAAGCGGAGTGTGGGCTGTTTCATTACAGAGCCAAACTTCAGTACTTAAAAATCTCCATAGGTGACGCTTTAAACATTTTTACAGGTTACATGTTTAGAGTTACAGAGGAGGTCTAGTGCTAGAATTATTGTTCTCACTCTAACGTTCACGACGTATGTAACCTGTGTGTATCTGGCTCTGATACTAGCCAGTGCCTCACCAGCCACTGGCCTCACCGCACGTCCCTGTTCTGAGAGTCAGGTGAACCGTACCTATGCAAAAAGGTGGACAATTTGCAAAGTAAAATATATCAGGAAATGTCAATAGCTAATACCTAATTAGCTTTGATTGACAGTGCTAGTCTCTGGCACCAGGAGCTTGCCTGAGAACATTGTCTGCACTTACAATGCTGTGAAAAAGTATTCATACCCCATGACATTTTCCACATTTTGTCATGTTACAACTAAAAACGTAAATGTATTTTATTGCGATTTTATGTGACAGAACAACACAAAGTGGCACATAATTGTGAAGTGGAAGGAAAATGATAAATGGTTTTCAACATGTTTTACAAATAAATATGTGAAAAGTGTGGCGTGCATTTGTATTCAGCCCCCCTGAGTCAATACTTTGTAGAAAAACCTTTGAATGCAATTACAGCTGCAAGTCTTTTTGGGGATGTCTCTACCAGCTTTCCACATCTAGAGAGTGACATTTTAGCCCATTCTTCTTTGCACAATAGCTCAAGCTTTGTCAGGTTGGATGGAGAGCGTCTGCAACAGCAATTTCTGAGTCTTGCCACAGATTCTCAATTGGATTTGCAGTGTTAGTTTTTTGCCACACAAAGCATTTTGCTTTTAGGCCAAAAAGTACAATTTTGGTCACATCTGATCAGAGCTCCTTCTTCCACTTGTTTGCTGTGTCCCCCACATGGCTTCTCGCAAACTGCAAACGGGACTTCTTTTGGCTTTCTTTTAACAATGGCTTTCTTCTTGCCACTCTTCCATAAAGGCAATGTTTGTGGAGTACACGACTAGTAGTTTTCCTATAGACAGATTCTCCCACCTGAGCTGTGGATCTCTGCAGCTCCTCCAGAGTTACCATCTCCTTACAGTTTAGGACAACGGGCATGTCTTGGTAGGTTTGCAGTTGTGTCATACTCCTTCCATTTTCAGATCATGGATTGAACAGTGCTCTGTATGATATTCAAAGCTTTGGATATTTTTTTATAACCTATCCCTACTTTAACCGCTTCAATACAGGGCATTTTCACCCCCTTCCTGCCCAAACCAATTTTTAGTTTTCAGCGCTGTCGCACTTTGAATGACAATTGCACGGTCATGCAACACTGTACCCAAATTAATTTTATGGGGTTTTTTTCCCCACAAATAGAGCTTTCTTTTGGTGGTATTTGATCACCTCTGCAGTTTTTATTTTTTGCGCTATAAACAAAATAATTTTGAAAAAAAACACAATATTTTTTACTTTTTGCTATAATAAATATTGATTTTTTTTTTTAAATAATTTTTTCCTCAGTTTAGGCCAATATGTATTCTTCTACAGATTTTTGGTAAAAAATATTGATTGGTTTGCGCAAAAGTTATAGTGTCTACAAAATACGGGATAGATTTATGGCATTTTTTTTTTTTTTTTTTACTAGTAATGGAGGCAATCTGCGTTTTTTTTCGTGACATTGCGACGGACATATCGCACACTTGACACATTTTTGGGACCATTCACATTTATACAGTGATCAGTGCTATAAAAAATTCACTGATTACTGTGTAAATGTGACTGGCAGGGAAGGGGTTAACACTAGGGGGTGATCAAGGGGTTAATTATGTTTCCTAGGGAGTGATTCTAACTTTAGGGGGCGGGGACTCACAAGGGGAGTCCCAGCTAAGTGATTCTAACTGTAGGGGGTGGGGACTCACAACGGGAGTCCCGGCCGTCTAGGGGATGCGCGCCCCCCATAGACGGTCGGGAAGCCCAGGACGTCATATGACGCCCACCCAGGATGGGAGATCCCTCCTGCGGATGTCATATTACTATAGCCGGGTAATGAAGTGGTTAAACTTTTCCACAACTTTATTCCTGACCTGTCTGGTGTGTTTCTTGGCCATTATGATGTGTTTGTTCACTAAGGTTCTCTAACGAACCCCTGAGTGCTTCACAGAACAGTTCTATTTATACTGAGATTAAATTACACGCAGGTAGACTCTATTTACTGGGTGACTTCTGAAAGCAATTGGTTCCACTAGATTTTAATTAGGGGTATCAGAGTAAAGGGGGCTGAATACAAATGCACGCCACACTTTTCAGATAATTATTTGTAAAAAAAAATTTGAAAACCATTTATCATTTTCCTTCCACTTCATAATTATGTGCCACTTTGTGTTGGTCTATCACATAAAATCCCAATAAAATACAGTTACTTTTTGGTTGTAACATGACAAAATATGGAAAATGTCAAGGGGTATGAATACCTTTTCAAGGCACTATATTATTTTATTTTATATTTATAAAGGATTTATATTTTTGTTTAGTTGGTTTTATTGACCATGCAAGGAAAACATTATTTTTTTCAGCCTGTTATATACTGTTTTGCTATGAAATGCTTGTACTTTAAATAACCCTCAATGTCAGGAGCTCAGATTACACACAAAGCCCAGTGAGTGAGGAGATGGACACTCCCCTTCCTTTGCTCTATATATACTCCTCCTCCTCACTTAGATTTTAAAGTGGTTGTAAACCCTTACACACCACTTTTACCTACAGGTAAGCCTATAATAAGGCTTACCTGTAGGTACTGGAAATATCTCCTGAACCTGCATGGTCTAGGAGATATTTACCATATAAGCTTGCGCCAACGTCATCGGCGCATGCGCACTGAAGAAAGGGCACGATCGTGCCGTTTCTATAGGGCCTGTGCTGTGACTGTCGGCTCCCGTGTGCATGCAATCTGATTGTGTATTCAGGGAGAAGGGTGATCACGGATTGCATTTCATTTAAAAAATGTGCACCTGGGAGTAGGTGGGTGGATGATGCAGGGTGTGTGCTAATCAGGTCAGCTGGTCAACTCCTTCCCGTGTCATGACCTACAGTATGTAAGGAAGAAAGATATTACTAATTGAAACGTCTGGAAACATGGATTAGGACAAGAAAAGTAAGTGACTGTAGATTTAATGGAAAGCTTTGATATTTTTGCAAAAACAGTACATGAATGCTATATTGGTGCATAGGGAAGCTGGAATTTAGAAAAAAAAAGTGTACAAAGGTTACCTTACCTTTTAATTAGACTGAAACAGTCAGAAAGTAAAAAGGTATGCTTTCTTTTTTTTGGAAAGCCCAGAATTCTCTTAAAATCAGTGTTAAGTATGCACCCCCATTTAAAAGATTATGTGCAAATTTATAAAAATAATAAAGTGTCTGCTACCAACCTTAAATCTTAAAGATGACCATATGTGTTACACAATCTGACTGTATAATCTCCATTAGATCTAGGCCAAATTTAGTTTTGGTGGCCATACACAGTGCAATAATATTGAAAAGTCAATGTCCAATTCAACGGAATGAGCAAATCGAACATTGGTTTAACAAGACAAAAATGGCATGGCTAAGGGATGAGCAACAGAGAGTGACAGTTTAGATTGACCCAAGTCAAATAGTTGTAATGGAAAGAAAACAGTAGTACAGGGTAGATCTATGGCATTTTTTGCAGCCTTACATGCAGATCACTTGTAAGCAACTCACAAGGGTGAGAAAAATGCCATCTATTGAACCATGATAGATTATTTTTTGCCACAACTGGTTGACTTGGGTAAACTGAAACCAAAGCTTGGCCATGCCATTTTGGCCTTGTTTGATTAATGTCTATTCCAGATTTTTATTTGAATAAAACTTTGATTGTTCAGTCTTTTTGCACCGTTTATGGTCACCATATATGCTGCAATTTGACCATACAATTTCTGTACAAATAACTTTACACCTTCTAAAATTATCCAATGTGAGGAGCTACCTAAACTATCCAAACAATTTATATCCAATCAGGCAGCCCCTTGCGCGACATACATTCTTGGTAAATCTAAAGGAAATTGTAAAATCAGATTGTAACGTTTGCGGTGAGAAGAGGTTTCTACAGAGAGTGCACAATCAGACTGAACTTTGGATAGGTGGCTTTATTAAACTGAAAATCATGATAAAATGATGATATATTAAAAAATATTTTTGGCGACTACTGTGAGTTGTATAATTTTGACACATAAATGCAGAGGATGAGTAATGTCCATCAGTGTGGCACGGGGGCTTGTAAGAACTTACATAGGAAAGATATTAGTAGGAAACCAATTGTATTTCAACAGAAACGCCAATGGGAAATGGTGGAATATTTCACACATATGTAAGACTGCTAGTATAAACAGAAAAGTCAGTTGTACTATCCATACACCACATAGATAGCAGAGCTCCCAGGTGCTCGATCCACAGTCGCTGGCTGAGTAGAGTAATGTAGAAAAAATGATCCGCACTCCAGTTGTTGCTCTTAAAATTTCTTCATTTTATTGAATAGCTACAGTGAACAAACGCTGATTAATTCAGTTCTAAGACTGCTATGAAGCCTTTAAATTGGCTATTATTTTAGGCTTAACTCTTACAAATTGTATTTAGCCATTAATGGAAATATGCTATGTTTTTTTACACTAATTAACAATTTACATATGGCTGCTTGTGCTCTAGATCCCGGTCTCCCTCAGTGAACAAGCCACCGAAGTTGCCATTGAGGTTGGCTTCCGCCATATTGATGGAGCGCACCTGTATCAGAATGAAAAAGAAGTAGGTCGGGCCATCCAGAAGAAGATTGCAGATGGCACTGTAAAAAGGGAAGATCTCTTCTACACAGGAAAGGTGAGGACATACTATAGTTCTGTGGCTTAGAGGGCTGCACTGGGTCCAATGACTGGTAGATGCAGTGTTTACATGTGTTCTTATCATGTTTCTTGTGTTTTTTCTTTAACCACTTAAGCTCTGGAAGATTTTGCCCCTTCATGACCAGGCCATTTTTTGCTATTTAGCACTGCACCACTTTAAATGGCAATTGCGTGATCGTGTGTGTAAAATATATATTTGCTTAATAATAATAATATATATATATATATAAATAAAGGTGAAGCTGCTGCTTATGATAGCCTAAATACTCAGCTAATGATACATATAGAAAAAATATAAGCGCACAATCCAAATATGAACAATATTGTGATACAAATTATGTAAATTCAAAGTCAATATGTTTCCATAACAAAGACAAAAGTTATTTGAAACAAAAAGGTGTAAAAATTTCACCCGGTGCTTCTTTTCACATATAATCAGCGCCACTTACCAGAACAGCTGGATCTCAAGTTATAGAGATTGTAAACGCCACATTTTGTAAAATGAATAAAGAAAAGGAAATTTTTTTTTCCTTTTTTCAAAACTTTGTGACACAAAGTGATATCTGCAAAATACTCAACATGCCTCTCAGCAAATAGCTTGGGGTGTCTACTTTCCGAAAAGGGGTAATTTTGGGGGGGGGGGGGGGGGGGGTTGTGCCATCTTGGCATTTTTGGCTCCCAAAAAGTCCCACACATGTGGTATCCCTGTACTCAGGAGAAGCAGCAGAATGTATTTTGGGGTGTAATTCCACATATACCCATGCCATGTGTGAGCAATATGTCATTTAGTGACAACTTTGTGTAAAAAAAAAAGAAAAAAAAAGAAAAAAAAAATGCCATTCTCCTGAAACTTGTTGCAAAATATTAAAGCGGAGGCCCGCCCACCACTGCAAAAAATAAAAGCCAGCAGTTGCACATACTGCAGCTGCTGACTTTTAATAATCGGACACATACCTGTTTTGGAGTCCAGCGATATCGGCACCGCAGCTGATGTTTCTATCAGCTGTTGGGTGTTGTCGCCTCCATTGCAAGTAAGGGAATCTGGCAGTGTAGCCTTACGGCTTCACGCTGGGGAATCCTACTACGCATGCCCGAAACGCCGCTCCTCTCTCCTACTGGCTCGGCTGCCAAGGAAGGAGGAGGGAGCCCCGCAGTGACATCAATACCTGCGGCTGAGGCTCCCAGAAGTGGGGACAGCATACCTGTGAAAGACAAGTATCCTGCCCTCCCTCCCTCCCAAAAGGTGCCAAATGTGGCACCGGAGGGGGGAAGGAGTACAATGAGCCGAAGTTCCACTTTTGGGTGTAACTTTGCTTTAAATATTCCATGGACTCAACATGCCTCTCATCAAATAGCTTGGGGTGTTTACTTTATAAAATTGGGTCATTTGGGGGGGTTTGTGCTATCTTGGCATTTCATGGCCTCTGGAACTGTGATAGGTAATGAGAAGTAAAATAAAAAATTTACGCCCTTGAAATCCTGAAGGCGGTGATTGGTTTTCGGGGTCCTGTACGCAGCTAGGCTCTCAAAAAGTCTCACAAATGTGGTATCCCCATATTCAGGAGAAGCAGCAGAATGTATTTTGGGGTGTAATTCCACATATACCCATGGCATGTGTGAGCAATATATCATTTAATTGACAACTTTGTGTAAAAAAAAAATGTTTTTGTAAATTTTCAATCACTTGTGACAACAAAATAAAATATTCAATGAGCTCAACATGCCTCTCAGCAAATTCCTTGGGGTATCTACTTTCCAAAAAAGAAAAAAAAAATTGGAGAGATTTTGTACTGCCCTGCCATTTTAGCACCTCAAGAAATTATATAGGCAGTCATAAACTTAAAGTTGCTTAAAGTCCAGAAAATGTACCGTAGTTTGTAGACGCTATAACTTTTGAGCAAACCAATAAATATACGCTTATTTATTTATTTTTTGCCCAGGACATGTGGCTGAATACATTTTGGCCTAAGTGTATGACTAAAATTGAATTTATTGGATTTTTTTAATAATAAAAAGTAGGGGGCGCATGCGCGGCATTCGATGATGGCAGATGTGTGATTCCTCCGCTCCTATCCCTGCCGCCTTCCATTGCTCCTGCAAAGCGATCGCGAGCTCCTCCAGCCACGGGAGACCTCATACTGAACCATCGAACCTCTCAGGCAACCCATGGTGAAGTACGGGCTAAAGCAAATGGCTCTATCACTCACTCCGGAGCTGCAGCCTTCACAGACACTGGACTGCTTCCTGCGTAGGCCCGAATCCCCGGCCTTCGGATCCCGCATACGTGCACAAGGAGGTAGGAGACATTCCCCTGCTGTTTGCACCCACATGTACCATCACCAGAGAAGTGGGGAAACTTGCTCAAGAACTGAGGGGGGAGATAACACACATAGGTGAACGTACTGACACTTTAGAAACTAAGTTTGACGATTTAATACAGTATGTCCATGTTTTGGAGGAAGACAATGCGGGCCTGAAACAATCTATTTCCCAGGTCCAATCCCAGCAAGAAGATTTAGAAAATAGGGAACGCCGCCAAAATCTGCATATCAGGGGCATCCCTGAATTTGTAGGAGACCGAGAGATTCATACCTACCTATTAAGCCTCTTTAACCACTTCACTACCCAGCCATAGTCAAATGACGTCCACAGATGGGATCTCCCATCCTGGGTGGACGTCATATGACAGCCTGGGCTTCCCGGCCGTCTGGGAGGCGCACGCCCGCCGCGTTACTCGGGACCCGGTGCTTGTGCCCGGCGGCCGCGATATCCGCTGGGCACCCGCGATTGCCCGTTAACCGGGCCGGACCGTGGATCTGTGTGTGTAAACACACAGATCCACATCCTGTCACTTGAGAGGCGACCGATCTGTGTTCCCAGTACAGAGGAACACTGATCGGTCTCCTCCCCTTGTACGTCCCCGCCCCCTACAGTTATAATCACTCCCCTAGGAAACATTTAACCCCTTGTCTCCCCCTAGTGGTTAACCCCTTCCCTGCCTGTCACATTTATACAGTAATCAATGCAATTTTATAGCATTGATCGCTGTATAAATGTGAATGGTCCCAAAAATGTGTCAAAAGTGTCCGATGTGTCCGCCATAATGTTCAGTCACGAAAAAAAAAATTGCGATCGCCGCTATTACTAGTAAAAAAAATAAATAAATAATTTTTAAAAAAAATGCCATAAATCTATCCCGTATTTTGTAGACGCTATAACTTTTGCGCAAACCAATCAATATACGCTTATTGCGATTTTTTTTACCAAAAATATGTAGAAGAATACGTATCGGCCGAAACTGAGGAAAAAATTAGTTTTTTTTTTTTTAAAAATGGGATATTTATTATAGCAAAAAGTAAAAAATATTGTGTTTTTTTCAAAATTGTCGCTCTTCTTTTGTTTATAGCGCAAAAAATAAAAACCGCAGAGGTGATCAAATACCACCAAAAGAAAGCTCTATTTGTGGGGAAAAAAAGGACGTAAATTTTGTTTGGGTACAACGTCGCACGACCGCGCAATTGTCGTTTAAAATGCGACAGTGCTGAAAACCAAAAATTGGTCTGGGAAGGAAGGGGGTGAAAATGCCCTGTATTGAACCGGTTAATACCATAGCCCCTCTTATCCCTGACAGACCGGTAACTGGACAGGGCACACAGATCACTGGCCCCTAAGCCCTCTGCAGGGGAAAATCCCAGGGATATCATACCCTGTTTCCCCGAAAATAAGACCTAGTGTGATTGTCGGTGATGGCTGCAATATAAGCCCTACCCCCCAAATAAGCCCTAGTTAAAGTCCTTGTAGGTCTTATTTTCAGGGTAGGGCTTATTTTCGGGGAAACAGGGTAGGGCTTATTTGGGGGGTAGGGCTTATATTGCAGCCATCACTGACAATCACGCTAGGTCTTATTTTCGGGGAAACAGGGTAGTATGCTTTCACTATTATGATAGCAAGGTAGCCCTCACTATGGCCACCTGCAATTAAACACGGCTGGAATTCAAGGGTGCTAAAATCCAATTTTTTAGCGATTTATCACCTATAACCCTCGCTATGCGTCGCAGTTTCCACCCGGTGACCACACACCTGCAAAATCATCAAATCACGTACCGTTTGGGCTTTCCCTTTTGTTTGTCTGCGTCACGAGATGGCACAAAATTCTCCATGAGGGATCTTCAGGAAATCGAAGAGTTCATATGTAATCTTGGTCTTCCGCCGCTACCAGATGAGGACCCTGTGCCACTTCCTGCAACACCTAAACCTGCATCCAACCCAGGTCGGATCTGGACCACTGCTCGCCAGAAATCACAGAGGGCCTTTTCTACACCTCAGCGATACCCTTTTCCCAGGATCGCAGCTTGAGAGCCCTCTTAAAAACACTTGGTTTAATCCTGCCTTGGACCGCACACTACCGAGTTCCCCTTAATTTGGGAAGTTTTCACCCATACCCATGGGTTGACTTTATAGTTGGCTACAATTCAAACTTTTTATTGGCTTTCCTTTTTTTCGCTGGAAGACGGCGGAGATCACTCCAGACAGGTTGGAGCCCCCTATGCCCCTCATTTTGACCCACGGCTGTGGAATCCTGAGTGGTCCTGACCCCTCAGGCTATAGTTCACAGAATTTGTGTTTTTATAGGTCCTTTTTTGACCTATTTTTCACTTTTTGCTTACTCTGTTTAGACCTCTTTTCAATTCTGAATCTCAATGTTGTTACATGCTACCCTATTCTTTCCCTCCACAGGATACACCATGGACTTTTTTGTGTTTTTTTTTTTTGCTTTTTGTTTTTGATTTTTTATCGATAGCTACAGCATAACTATGTTTCGTTATAATGGCTTTACGGATGCTCACTTATAAATGTGAAGGGTTTGAACTCCATTCATAAACGATGGTTAGCCTTGAAGGAGTTCAAATCATCAGCCGCTGACATGATTCTAGTCCAGGAGACTCACTTCCGCTCTAGGGGATGCTTTAAATTCGCTACAAAACATTTCCCTGTCTCATTTATAGCCTCTGACCCCTCTGGTAAAGCAGGAGTTGCCATATCGCTAACAAAATCTTGCCCCCTGAGAGTAAAATCATATGGACCCCCATGGTAGATATATTTTCCTGGACTGCGATTATCTATCATGCTCTTTTACTCTGGTTAACATTTACGCTTCCTGGTGAAATCCAGTTTCTCACTGATGTGCTTGGGAAACTCAGAAAATACGCTCAGCCCTTTATGATTGTTGGGGAGGGATTTTAATATGACTATGTCACCTAGAAGAGACAGACGCACATTATTTTCATCAAATCCTTTGGCTAAAGTGGAACGCCAATCCACCTCTTTCCATAGACTCATCAGATCTCACAATTTACTAGACATATGGTGGATAAAACACCCTACACATAAACAATTTACATTCTATTCCCCTCCCCACAAGATGTATTCTAGATTAGATTATCTCTTTGTAACATCCCCGCTATTGACATCCACAGTTGCTTCAGAATTAAACCCCATTACCTGGTCGGACCATTCCTCTGTTCAGCTTGATCTCACACTCTCGTCTACAACTAGAACCTGTCATTGACGACTTAACGACTCCCTTCTCTACAACCCTATTATTAGAACTCAACTGTCTCAAGAACTATCCGAGTTCTTCCAACTAAATGAACACACTGTGGCAGACTTTTCTACCCTATGGGAGGCACATAAGGCCTACTTTAGAGGCCAGTGTATTTCAGCTGGCTCCCGCCTAAAGAGAGACTCTGCTGCACAGAGACTTGATATCCTTTCCCTTGCTACCTAAAGCTGAAAGATTGCTGCTCACCTCCCCTACGGTGACACGCCTGCATACAGTCAACTCCCTACGCGAACGTTTGAAATCCATTGATATGAACAAATGCTCCAAATCCCTTCTTTGGGCCAAACAGAAATTCTATGAGTATGCTAATAAGCCTCATAGAATGCTAGTAAACAAGCTTAAACCCCACCCATTCCATTCCTACCCTGAGTTTCTTACACAAGCTGATGGTACTCCAACTCATTGTCCACAAACAATGTCTAAGGTATTTGGGGATTTCTATAAAAAGTTATATAATTGCTTAAACACAGACCCTAAACACCTCTTTTCCCAAGACTAATTCAATTCCTTCTTTGACCCTTTAAAACTACCCAAATTGTCATCATCCCAAATATCCACGCTTAACGCTGCTATCACGCCAGAAGAGCTAGCTGGAGTAGTTAAAGATCTACCACTACACAAATCTCCAGGCCCAGATGGTTTATCCTATTTTTATTATAAAACCTTCCTCCCAATTTAATAGATCTTTGTGCCTCCTTACAGAAGGGTATCATCCCTCATCCTCAATTCCTGCATGCCCACATTACAGTTCTTCTGAAACCCGGGAAGCCCCTGTCGCTACCAGACAACTGTAGACCCATAGCCCTACTCAACTCAGATTATAAATGCTTTACAAAAATTCTAGCCAATAGACTCACCTCTATAATCCCTAAACTTATTCACAATGACCAGGTAGGTTTTGCTTCCTATAGACATGCTGGAGATAATACCAGACGCACCACTGACCTGATAGACCTACTCTATAAGACTTCCCGCCCAGCCCTTATGCTGAGTTTAGACGCTCAGAAGGCCTTTGACAGGCTTGGCTGGCCATATATGTTTGCCACTCTCTCACGTTTTAGATTTACGGGTCCATTCATGTCAGCTCGCCAGGCCTTATACTCTCGCCTTACTTCCCAAGTACAATTGGCGTCATGTCTCCATCCTTCTCCCATAGCAATGGTACAAGACAAGGGTGCCCCCTATCCCCTTTACTGTTTATACTGTGCCTTGAACCTCTAGCTGAAGCCATACATACACACCCTGACATAAGTGGAGTCTCTTTACGGCAAAGGGAATACAAATTGTCTCTCTTTGCAGACAACATACCTTTAACATTAACAAAGCCCCATATTTCTCTCCCCCAACTCCATACTTTATTAAATATCTTTGGCAAACTCTGCCTATACATATCCCCCCTACACACCTCACTACATTACAAAACAACTTTCCCTATCACTGGTGTCCCTCCTCCCTTAAATATCTGGGAATACATTTAACTGCATCTTACTCCACTCTGTATCAAGCTTACTACCCTTCTTTAATATTGGAAACACACCGTCTGTTACGTCAGTGGGAGGAATGTCCTTTGTCTCTTCTGGGTAGGATAAATGTCCTTAAGATATCTATACTCCCGAAACTTTTGTACCTTTTTGAAACCTTGCCAATTGCAGTTGCCATGACACAACTTTGAAACATTCAAAGGTTCTTTACTAAATTTATTTGGGGTAATAAAGCACATAGGATTGCTAGCACTGTGGTATTTGCCCCTCGCTCTCATGGAGGGCTGGGAGCCCCTGACATTATTAAATACTACTATGCTACCCATCTTACAGCGATTATGACCTGGTCAACATGATTTGCAACAAACAGATGGGCAGAATTGGAGTTGAGCATAACCAGCCCTGTGCATCTCTGTTCCATGCTCTGGTCCGATCTAACTACCTCTATAGCCAAGTTAAGAAATATATGTTTGGGACCAATGTTATTTACTTTCTCCATTTGGAAAAAAATGCTACAAAAGGTTCTCTCTCTCTTCTCCATGCCCACCTCTCCTAAACACAATTTTTTAACCTGGATATTCTGGATAGCCTATCCTACAGCAACATGTACCCATGGTCACAGGCGGGTATTTTCTAGCTCCGTCACCTAGTACATCCCGTGACTCGTAAACTGCTCTCGTTTCAGGAGCCCCAAAACAAATTTGAGATCTCCAAAAAGCTATTTTTTCTTACCTTCAGTTTAAACATTTTCACGCTATATCACCTTCTTTATCCTTAGAAACGCCTAATGCCTTTGAAATATTATGTGCCCAGGGCCCCTACCAACCTGGCCTCATATCTGCTATATACAAAATCCTTCATGACTCGAACCCAACTAAGATACACTCATGTCTATATGCGGAAATGGGCCAAAATAATCCAGACTCCTATTTCTCTTCCTCATGGGCAAAAGAACTGGGACTCCATATCGAAAGCCTCCAGATGCATGGATCAGAGAGAGACAGCTTATAAGGTCCTCATGTTCTGGTATAAGACCCCAGAAGCTATAAGTATGACCCCTCTGTATCCCAGAATTGTTGGAGATGCCTTCAAGACGTAGGAACACAATATCATATCTTCTGGGAATGCCCGATAATCCTACCTTTATGGATCTTGGTCCAATACTTACTCCAGACAGTGTTAGGGATGGATTTCCCATTAGACCCGATCCATTATTTATTGGAAATTGAAATTGGAAAGAAATTGATGTCTTATATCCCATTGGCTGCCAAAAGAGTTATTCCCACCTATTGGCTATCCTTGAATCCTCCTACGCAGCCTCAATTGAGGCCATATGACAACAGTGATCCATGATTCCCTACCTCAATTCTCAAAGGTATGGGATCCCTGGGATAACTCTCAATTCAACTTAGAGGCAACTTCCCATACCTCTGATCAAATACCATACACATAGTCAGTTCTTACCCATTCAAATGGTCTAATCCTGTTCCCATTAATGTGTACATGCAACGTTGAAACCCATGGTGTACCTCTCCCCCCCCCTCTTTTCTCCCCCCCCCTTGTTTCTTTTTTCCACTGATTTTCTTTTATTTTGTTAACTCGCAATGCCTTAGCCCATCTTTAGGTTACACTCCACGGGCCTACAATGGAGCTGTAACAGAACTAGGAGAGGTTCCTGTGGCTACATTACTCTTCTACATGGGCCTTAACCTTAACCTCGATAACATTTCTTTTGAATGTTATACAAGTTTCTTATAAGACTGACTGTACCTCTTCTCTAGAGCCTATCATATGTATGTGTTCTCATTTGCTAAGACAAGCTTTTCTTCTTTGTATAAGATTTGTTACAACATCTCTGTATTGTTTTACAAAACAAAAATAAATAAATATACAATTATAACAAAAAGTAGAAAATATAATTTTTTTTCAAAATATTTGGTCTTTTTTCATTTATATCGCAAAAAATAAAACTCCCAGAGGTGATCAAATACCACCAAAATAAAGCTCTATTTGTGGGGGGAAAAGGACACAAAATTTAGTTTGTGTACAGCATTGCATGACTGAGCAATTACTAGTTAAAGCAGCACAGTGCCAAATTGCAAAAAGTGCTCTGGTCATGAAAAATACAAAAAAAAAAATTCTTCAAAAATTTTAGGCCAAAATGTTTTCTGCTACATGTCTTTAGTAAAAAAAAAAAAAAAAAATATCCCAATAAGCGTATATTGATTGGTTTGCATGAAAGTTATAGCATCTACAAACTTTATTTATTCTTCTTTTATACTAGCAATGGTGGTGATCCGCGGATTATAATGAGACTGCAGTAGTGCGGTGGGAAATCTGACACTAAATGACACTGGGGGGGGAAACTGACTGACTGCCACTGCCACCAATTAAGTGATCAGTGCTAATGCTATACACTATCCCTGTACTAATGACACTGGCTGGGAAGGGGTTAACATCTAGGTTGATCAAAGGGTTAACTGTGTCCCTAACAAGTGTTAATGTGTGCTGTTTTTACTCTGCTTTGCAGGAAAAAAAAAATGGCACATCGCTGCTCTCTGTAGAGGCAGCTCTGTGTTGTTTACAGAGGGCTCTCTTCTGTCATTTGCACAGCCGATCAGTAGGTTCCAGCCATGTAGATTTTGTGGAAGCAATGATGAATAGTCAGATGAATCTTGTAGAGAACTTGTTTATTCCCAGCCAGCAGTGAACAGCATGTGAACCTTTTCTTAGTTTAACTTTATAACTTTCTACTTCCTGTTCCAACCCCCAGGTCCTCACACATACATAATCTACATATTTCCCCTTTTAAAAAAAAAAGATATGCATATATAAATAAAGTGTAATATAGAACCAACAAGGAGTGCAGCATAGCAAGGAACAATAACAAACTACAATTTTAAACAAAATACTGGGTAAGAGTCAGTGTGTGATAAAGTCTTGGAACTTTGGATTGGGTTTACACACCTCGTCCAGATCGAGTAACAACTTGTGGGACTTGCGAGTCTGAAACTTCTTGCCTGTCGCCGTCATAATTTTGTTGTGGTTTTGTGTTACATCCATGGCAGTACAATATGATTCAGGTACCTGTAGGAGGTGACAGTGGTTCCTTACATAAGTCCTACCATCAGAATGGACAATATAGCTGTTTGGTTGGCAGGCCTTACCATGAACCGTGGCCAGTTTGTCAAACGCACGGGTTGTCTCCATCCTTACCACCTGCCCAGGCTCCAGAGGAGAAAGCCGTCTGGCTGATTTGTCATGGCTTATCTTTCCTTTGTGCCTGAGAGTAAATAAAGCAGCCTGGGCATCAGTCTCAACTCTTAGCAGGCGCTGGGAGGGGACCATGGAAATCAGAATCCTGGTTCGTTGTGATAGTAAACGTTGTGCCGGAGAACGCATGCCATCCCTAGGTGTCTTGCGGAGGTTGAGTAGGGCTGCATAAACATCAGAACCATCACGTGCACAGTTCTGTAGGAGATGCTTGGCCGACCTTACACTACGCTCTGCAAGACCATTGGATCTAGGGTAATTGGGACTGCTAGTGACATGCTGAAAACCCCACTGGTGAGCAAAGTTCTTGAATTCTCTACTTAAAAATGATGTTGCATTGTCAGTCATCAATTGATAGGGAATTCCATGTGTGGAGAATATCCTCTTTAATGTCCTGATAACTGTGTTACTGGAAGTGTTTAGGAGGACATCAAACTCCCACCACCCACCAGTACGAATCTACCAAGACTAGGTAATCCTTGTTTGACCACTCAAATATGTCAGCTGCTGTGATAGACCATGGTCTGTCAGGTATTTGGTGAAGAGTTAAAGGTTCTCTCATCTGGTGCTGTCATTGCATGGGGCACATCTGGAAACTTCTCTTTCAATGTCAGTATGTATATATGTATATAGTGGGCCAAAACATGGCTTCACGCACCCTTCGCTTAGTGGAATGAATGCCAGGATGACCTTGACGGAGCTGTGTCAAGTAGTATTTTTGGAGAGAGTGAGGGATGACATATCTCTGACCACGCAGGATCAATCCATCATCCGCTGTCAATTCATCATTCATAAAGTAGAATGGTCAGATATTATGTGGGATTTCCTTAACCGCTAAGCCACCGCCCACCGTCATATGACGGCTGGACGAGGCTTCTGTTGTTCTGGGAGGACGTCATATGACGTCCTCGCCCTCCCGAGCCACTAGGGGGCGCGCACCGCCGGCGGCGCGCGCGCGTGCCCGCTGCGTCACTCGGGACCCGGTGCTCGTGCCTGGCGGCCGCGATGTCCGCCGGGCACCCGCGATTGCCGGGTAACAGAGCAGGAGCGTGGATCTGTGCATGTAAACACAGATCCACGTCCTGTCAGAGAGGAGAGGAGACCGATGGCGTGTCCCTTGTACATAGGGACAGCGATCGGTCACCTCCCCCAGTCAGTCCCCTCCCCCCACAGTTAGAATCACCTCCTTAGGTCATACATTAACCCCTCGAGCGCCCCCTAGTGTTAACCCCTTCCCTGCCAGTCACATTTACACAGTAATCAATGCAATTTTATAGCATTGATCGCTGTATAAATGTGAATGGTCCCAAAAATGTGTCAAAAGTGTCCGATGTGTCCGCCGCAATATCGCAGTCACAATAAAAATTGCAGATCGCCGCCATTACTAGTAAAAAATAAATAAATAATAAAAATGCTATAAATCTATGCCCTATTTTGTAGACGCTATAACTTTTGCGCAAACCAATCAATATACGCTTATCGCAATTTTTTTTTACCAAAAATATGTAGAAGAATACGTATCGGCCTAAACTGAGGAAAAAATTTGTGAAAAAAAAAAAAAAAATTGGATATTTATTATAGCAAAAAGTAAAAAATATTGTGTTTTTTCAAAATTGTCCCTCTTCTTTTGTTTATAGCACAATAAATAAAAACCGCAGAGGTGATCAAATACCACCAAAAGAAAGCTCTATTTGTGGGGAAAAAAATGATAAAAATTTAATTAAGGTGCAGTGTAACATGACCGCGCAATTGTCATTCAAAATGCGACAGCGCTGAAAACTGAAAAATGGCTTGGGCAGGAAGGGGGTGTAAGTGCCCTGTATTGAGGTGGTTAAAGGAGCCAGGCCACCCATTGAGAATGATGTCCATGAGGCGCTGACAGGTGGCATCCGCCTGTGTTTCTTGCTTTAGTTCCTGAATCCTTCTAGATGACAAAACCCCAGAGCCAACACATCATAATCCTCAATAGCTTCAGCGTTATCAGAAGTGGGGAGGTGTGCATGTGAAAGAGCATCCGCAACAAAGAGTTAACGGCCTCATTTATAGATTACATTAAGGTTGTAGCGTTGAGGCTTTAGCATTATTCGCTGGATGCGCGCAGATGCTGTGTGCAGGGGTTTTCTCAATATAGTAATGAGTGGCTGATGATCTGTCTCCACAGTCACAGGGCGGCCATAGATATAATCATGGAATTTTACATAGACAAATACTAGTCCCAATAATTCCTTCTCAATTTGAGCCTAGCGTGCTTTAGTCTCAGTGAGGGCTCTTGATGCAAAAGCCAAAGGCCTCCCATCTTGAAGACAGACTGCGCCAAGACCATGCTGGGAAGCATCAGCAGACAATACCACCGTCTTATGCACGTCAAAATACTGCAGGACAGGTGGACTGGTTAATTGTCCTTTCAATGTATCTACAGCAACAGCATGTTGTCCAGTCCAACACCAGTCGGCATCTTGGAGCAGAAGCTGACAGAGTAGCGATGTTATCTCACTGTAGTGATAAATGAACTTCGAGAGATAATTGGTCATGCCAAAAAACCTTTGCAATACACGTTTTTCCTCTGGGGCAGGCATTTGATGGATGGCTTTGGTTTTTTCTGGGTCAGGCTTGACACCTTTGTCCGTGAGAAGGTGTCCAATATATGGCACCTCTGAGACCCTGAAGCGACATTTGGTAGGATTGAGGTGCATTTTGATGGCTCTGACACGGTTTAGTACGCATTTAAGTCGTTTGTCATGTTCCTCAATAGAAGATCCCCAAATCAAGATACCATCCACGACTATTTCACATGGCTGTCCAGCAAACAGCTGTTCCATACATCTCTAAAAGACTTTGCTTCCAGTCGAAATTCCATATGGCATCCGTAAGCATTTGTATCTCCCATATGTGGTCATAAATGTTGTGAGCAATGACGATTCCTCATCCAAAGAGATTTGCCAGAATCCATATTTTGCATCTACAATGCTGAACACCTTTGCCTCTGGCATATCAGTGATCACTTGCTCTACAGTTTTTAATGGGTGATAAGGCCTCAGGGGAGCCTTATTCAAGTGCACAGAATCAATGCATATGCGCACACTGCCATCTTTCTTGACTACTGCTGCCATGGTAGACACCCAGGGAGTAGCCTCCTGCACTGGCGCAATGATGCCCAGTCTAGTCATCCTTTCCAACTCTTGCAAGACTTTGTCTTTTAAAGCCAGTGGGATCCTTCGAGGGGCACACACATGTTAGGCTGTACCGTTTCATCGTCAAAACGTCACTTCCGCCCATAGCTCTTAAAGGGCCTTTTTTTTTTTTTTTTTTTTTTTTTTTAAATGACAAATTTTTTTTAATTGAATTTTAGTGTAAATATGAGATGTGAGGTCTTTTTGACCCCAGATCTCATATTTAAGAGGTCCTGTCATTTTGTTTTTCTATTACAAGGGATGTTTACATTCCTTGTAATAGGAATAAGTGACAGATTATTATTTTTTTTTTTTAAAGAACAGTGTAAAAAACGCGTTCCGTCCTGCCGAGATTGCGTGTAGAAGTGAACGCATACGTGAGTAGCGCCTGCATATGAAAACGGTGTTCAAACCACACATGTGAGGTATTGCCACGATCAGTAGAGCAATAGCAATAATTCTAGCCCTAGACCTCTGTAACTCAAAACATGCAACCTGTAGAATTTTTTTAAACGTCACCTATGGAGATTTTTGAGAGTAAAAGTTTGTCGCCATTCGACGAGCGGGCGCAATTTTGAAGCGTGACATGTTGGGTATCAATTTACTAATAATGTTTGGGGGTTCTAAGTAATTTTCTAGCAAAAAAAAAACAAAACAGTTTTTAACTTGTAAACAACAAATCTCAAAATGATTAAGTGGTTAATACATCAGGATCCTCTCTGTCCTCATTGTCATGAAAATGAAATGACTCATATCTATCTAGTGTATATGAACCAGCAAAATTGAGACGAGTGTAAGCTTTTTTGACTTGTCTGAGAGTCCTGCTTTGCTGTACACATCCCATCCTCTTTTGAATTTCAGCCAGTTGTTAGCAATGCCATTATCAAAGATTAGGGGTTGTATGCCACAAGGATTCTGAGCTATGATGTTTCAGCTATCTTACTTCTGTCACCATGTAGATTTTTGGAAGCAATTATGAATAGTCAGATGAACCTTGTAGAGAACTTGTTCATTCCCAGCCAGCAGTGAACAGTATGTGAACCTTTTCTTAGTTTCACTTTATAACTTCCTACTTCCTGTTCCCACCCCAGGTCCTCACACATACATATTCTACAAGTTATAACCCTAGGTTCCCATCTGTATGTGTTTGTGGAGCGCATTTGCACGGACACGGCAGCCCTTTCATTTCAATGGGCTGCCATGCCTGCGTTTCCACAAAAAAAAGGGGGGGTATGAATACTTTTTCAAAGCACTATAAGTCTAATACCTACCCTTTACTGCCAACTCACAGGCTGGGGGTAGAGAGGAGACCTGTAAAGGTTACTTATGGTGGCCATATACACTTTGATAAAGAAATTATTTATTTTCTGGGCAACCTTTTCTGATAGGAATAATCAATCTACATTTGACAACCTATTTGACTGATATGCCATTCAAGGGAAAGTGGATTTTAAGTGACAGTTGAAGTGGAATTCCAGGCTTATTGCTAACTATGCTTAAACTTGCTCCCACCCCCTTCTTAATCCTATTCTAATTATTCTGTTAAAGAAAGATACTTATACCGAGCACTCTGGTCCATTCACGTGATTGTCTCCCAGCGCTGGCTTCAGGGAAAAGAAGGGACAGCTGACAACTGATGCCCCATAGTAAACCTATGGGTGACGCCACCACCCAGGCATTACAGCCGTTGTCGGAGATCTCTCCTCTCCCCTGAAGCGGCCGTTGGGTTCACATGACCAGACCGGAGCACACTCAGAATAGGTAAGTATAGGCATCTTCCTTTTACAGGATAGTTAAAATAGGATTGCAAGGGAGTGGGAGGTGGGAGGTGGGAGTGTGGGGGGGGGGGGGGCTGTTAGTTATTGATGGCATCTCAGTTTGCACCCTGTAATTTCCTAATCTGATTAACTGAAAAAACAATTGTATTCCTGAATAAAAGTATCTACTGCTGATAGAAAATTATTGATCATTTTTTGCCCTGGCCTATTGACTCCGTTCGATGGAGTTGAATCTTTTTTTTTTTTTTTAATTTCAACTTTATTTTTATTTTTTTTCCAATAAACACAACAATATTTTCAATACAGAAAACCATAAAAAGCAGTACAAACACTACATATTCATCCCACCCCCTCATTCCCAGTTTCCCGCCTCCTCTAAAAGTTTGTTTCCAATATATACTTTCTAAAAATGTATCATCTCAGGCATCAGTCCTGGCATTTCTAGCCATACTTTCTGTAATGAAACATCTCACACTCGGCTTGAGTGCTTTTGCCATATACCACTTCCTCCCAGTCTGAATATAGATATCAGATATTCTAACCGCTGACAACCACAAACTAGACAGTACTCGTTTGGTTGCTCAACATGAACTGTTCAAACACATGTTAGTCATATGACGTCCGCAGTCCTCGGTTTCTCGCCACTCCTGAGCGCAGCGATCAGGGATGAGGTGTGTCCCTCGGACAAAACCCATCCCAGATCTGTGTAAAGAGCCAATAAAAAATGGCTCTTTACCACGTGACCGGCTGTGTCCAATCACAGCCGGTCACATGTACTGTCTACGTGAACGGCGCTCATGCACGCCCCTACGGCGCGCGCAGAGCGGCGATCGGGGACGAGGCTTGTCACCCTGACACAGCCCAACCCCGATCACAGTAAAGAGCCAATGAAATTGGCTCTTTACCATGTGACCGGCTGTGTCCAATCACAGCCGGTCACAGAATGTCAACAAACCGTGGTAACGAGATGTTACCTGGTTCTCCTCCTCACTCACCGATCAGAGTACCTGTCACCACCCATCAAAGTACCTGTCACCAGCCATCAAAGTACCCGAGTACCTGTCAGTCCATCTGAGTACCCGAGTACCTGAGTACCTGTCACAGCCCATCTGAGTACCCGAGTACCTGTCACATTTCATCTGAGTACCCGAGTACCTGAGTACCTGTCACAGCCCATCTGAATACCCAAGTACTTGTCACAGTCCATCTGAGTACCCGAGTACCTGAGTACCTGTCACAGCCCATCTGAATACCCAAGTACCTGTCACAGTCCATCTGAGTACCCGAGTACCTGTCACAGCCCATCTGAGTACTTGAGTACCTGTCACATTTCATCTGAGTACCCGAGTACCTGTCACATTTCATCTGAGTACCCGAGTACCTGTCACAGCCCATCTGAGTACCCAAGTACCTGTCACAGTCCATCTGAGTACCCGAGTACCTGAGTACCTGTCACAGGCATCTGAGTACCCGAGTACCTGTCATAGTCCATCTGAGTACCTGTCACAGTTTATCTGAGTACCCGAGTACCTGAGTACCTGTCACAGTTCATCTGAGTACATGAGTTTGTGAGTACCTGTCACAGCCCATCTGAGTATCTGTCACAGTTCATCTGAGTACCTGAGTACCTGTCACAGTCCGAGTACCTGTCACCAGCCCATCAGAGTACCCGAGTACCTATATGTAGCCCATCAGAGTACTCGAGTACCTGTCACCAGACCATCAGAGTACCCAAGTACCTGTCACCAGGCCATCAGAGTACCCAAGTACCTGTCACCAGTCCATCAGAGTACCCGAGTACCTGTCAGCAGCCCATCAGAGTAACCAAGTACCTGTCACCAGCCCATCAGAGTAACCGAGTACCTAGCTGCAGCCCATGCCTCAGAATATACGTTGGGGTGTTTGCTTTCAAAAATGGTGTCATTTTGTGGGTAATTCCACTGTCCTGGTGCTCAAGGACCTTCAAAAGTGTGATAGGTAGGAATGAAATGAGATGTGTAATTTATGCTCCTAGAAAGCCTGAAGGTACTACTTCAATGTTGGGCCTCTGTATGTGGCCAGGCTGTGTAAAAGTCTCACACGTGGTATCGCCATACTTAGGATGAGTAACAGAATGTGTTTTGGGGTGTAATTTTTGCTATATACATGCTAAGTGTTAGAAATATCTTATAAATTGACAACTTTGTGTAAAAAAAAAGATTTTAATTTTCTTTCCACGTTTTCTGAAGACTTGTTTAAAAAAATTAACCGTTCAAAAGACTCATAATGCTTCATAGAATATATGTTAGGGTGTTTGTTTTCGAAAATGGGGTCATTTTGTGGGTAATTCCATTGTCCTGGTGTTCCAGGGCCTTCAAAAGTGTAATAGGTTGTTAGGAAATTAGAGGTGTAATTTATGCTCCTAGAACGCCTGACAGCGCTCCCTGCATGTTGGGCCTCTGTATGTGGCCAGGCTGTGTAAAAGTCTAATACATGTGGTATCGCCATACACGGGAGGAGTAGCAGAATGTATTTTGGGGTGTAATTGGAAGTATGCATATGCTGTGTGTGAGAAATAACTTGTTATTATGATAATTTTGTGAAAAAAAAATTCTTAATTTTTCCAAGAATTGTGGGAAAAAATTACAACTTCAAAAATCTCACCATGCCTCTTACTAAATACCTTTGACTGTCTACTTTTCAAAAAGGGTTCATTTGGGGGGTATTTGTACTTTCCTGACATTTCAGAGCCTCAAGAAATGAGACAGACCGTCAGTGCATCAGGTGTGATCAATTTTCAATGATTTGCACCTTAGCTTGTAGACTCTATAACTTTCACAGAGACTAAATAATATCCACTAATTTAGGTTATTTTTACCAAAGAGATGTAGCAGTATAACCTTTTGCCCAAATTTATGAACAAAAATGACTTATTTGCAAATTGTTATCATAGAAACTAAAAAAAAAAGTGTTTTTTTTTCCCAAAATTTTCGCTTTTTTCACTCATGTCGCAAAAAATAAAAAACCCAGTGGTGATTAAATACCACGAAAAGAAAGCTCTATTTGTATGAAAAAAATTATAAAAATTGTTTGGGTACAGTGTTGCATGACTGAATAATTGGCATTCAAATTGTGAGAGCGCTGAAAGCTAAAAATTGGTCTGGGCAGGAAGGGTGTATAAATGCCCTGTATTGAAGTGGTTAAAAAAAAAAAAAAAATCTATTTTTTCCTCAGTTTAGGCCAATATGTATTCTACATGTTTTTGGTAAAAAAAAAAAAAAAAAAAAAAAAAATCGCAATAATCGTATATTGATTGGTTTGCGCAAAAATTATAGCGCCTACAAAATAGGTTATTGATTTATGACATTTTTATTATTTATTTTTTTTACTAGTAATGGCGGCGATCTGCGATTTTTATCGGGACTTCGATATTGCGACAGACACTTTTTTGAAACCATTGATATTTATACACCGATCAGTGCTATAAAAAGCCACAGATTACTGCACAAATGTCACTGGCAGGGAAGAAGTTAACACTAGGGGGAGATCAAGGGGTTAAATGTGTTCCCTCACTGTGTGCTCTAACTGTGGGGGGTGGGACTGACTGGGGGAGGAGACCGATCGGTGTTCCTATATACTAGGAACACACGATCTGTCTCCTCTACCCTGACAGAACATGGATGTGTGTGTTTGCACACACACATCCACGTTCCTACTCTGTCAAGAGCAATTGCGGGTGCCTGGGGGACATCGCGGATCAGTCCATTTAGCTAAGTTGTCTGGCAATGGGTCTTCTACATATATTTGTCACTTTTCCCATTATTTCTAACTCCCAGTCCTTGGTAGACTTCTTCCTCCTAGAAATCTGCTGGATTAGGATTCCTCTCAGATAGTCTTTAAGGGTGTCCCATACCATACCCTGTGTTGCTGAAGTTCTATTAAGATCCAGGAAATCCCGGAGCATAGCTAGCATATATTCTCTGGGGAGTAATTAAATGCAACTAAAAAGGATTAATTCTCCATTCTCTCCCACCCTGCCGTTTTTCCATTCCTAATGCCAGGACTAAAGGGGAGTGGTCTGATAATCCTCTAGCCTCATATCTAATATTTGTTACCAATGTACTAAGAGTGTCATTCCCTATTGCCATATTAATTTTAGAAAGTGAGGAATGTGTCTCAGAATTGAATCTATATCAAGTCTACCTTGATCGGAAGGAAAGTTATGGCTCAATCGTTTCCATCGAATCACACATCAGTCGGATAATAAAATTAAGGTGTGTGTGGCCTCCATTAAATGCAGCATAGAGATATTAGGTCTCCTGTCCTGCAAGACAGTATGCTGTGTAACAGAGGCTTGTAAAAGTCAGGACCGGATGGACAAAATTACAAATCTTTTTGCAGTAAAACAGCTCCCATATAACATAGTTACCAACATTGTAAAAAAAATTATAGTGACACTTTTTTTGGCTGTAGGCGGAGTCTTATTATAATTAGGGGGGGCATGCATTTGTAGGCGTGACATAGCAAAAAAAGAAAAATGCGGTGCCGCGCCGAAAACTTGGCGTGGTTTATGTGAAATAGCTTAAATGGGTGCGGTTCAAATGGGGTTGTGGTTAGCGTCTGAGATGAATGAGAGATGGAGAAAGAAAGGGGAAAAGAGGGAGGGAGAGAGAAAGAAGGAAAGAAGGAGGGAAGGAGAGAGAAGGAAGGAAAGAGGGATGGAGGGACAGCAGGCTCAGATCCTACACCATAATAGAGATGTGTATTCCAGAGTTTAACAAATCAGCAGATAAAGATACTCCAAACACCTGGTGTTAGCGCTTCAATCATCCCAGCACCATGGTTGTTGTGGTGTCAGAATGATTGAAGCGCATTATTACTATTATTACATTGTAATATAAAATGAAATCATTCAACTCATCATAATCCAGAATCAGTGGGACGGCTGAGCATGTCACCTGCCATGTCGCCTGCCACCAGATGACATCAGGTGCCCCCAGCAGAGTCTGTCCTTGCATCAGGTGCCCCCAGCAGAGTCCGTCCTTGCATCAGGTGCCCCCAGCAGAGTCTGTCCTTGCATCAGGTGCCCCCAGCAGAGTCTGTCCTTGCATCAGGTGCCCCCAGCAGTCCGTCCTTACATCAGGTGCCCCCAGAAGCAGAGCCCCTCCTTACAGATCTGTGTCCCTGGCAGCGGAGCCCCTCCTTACATTTGGCGTTCCCAGCAGAGCCCCTCCTTACATCTGGCGTCCCCAGCAGAGCCCCTCCTTACATCTGGCGTCCCCAGCGGAGCCCCTCCTTACATCTGGTGTCCCCAGCGGAGCCCCTCCTTACATCCGGTGTGCCTGCAGCGCCGTTTCCACCGCCATTACCGTACAATTTTAGTAACAGGCCGAAGTAATCAAGGTAGAGGCGGAACTGGGCGAGTGGCTACAATAGAAATTGAGCTGCGGCGCCGCCCACCCCCCATCCCTTACCACAACAGGTCACAAACAGACCGGCAGCGCGGCGGGGGGTGGGCGGTGCCGCAGCTCAATTTCTATTGTCAGCCACCCGGCCGGCTCTGCCTCTTGTTCTTGGTAAAATGGTAAAATTGGTAAAATTGCGGCCGATTTCCCGATTTCCCTGCTTAATCACTTAAAGAGTAACTCCATTTTTGTTGTGAAAAAAACATTCCCCTCTGGGTGATCTGTATACATTGCAAGGATTATAACAACCTTTGTTGCAGATTCTACCTTTTATTATTCTGAAGTAATCCCTGTATGTTCCTCTGAGCCTCGGTGATGAGTGGGTCTAATGGCTGTGGTTTCATAATTATCTATCAGGTGTACACCTGCAGGGAACTAATGAGGAAATCTGCTAGGCCTGCATCCCTTTAGACATGTTCCTACCTCAAAGTGTCTTAGCAAAAATGAAATTTTTGTTGCAGGGGATGCCTGAAATCTGACTTGCATCTTAGGCAGACTTCTGGGAAAATTGGTGAGCCAATATCACAAGCAGGAAATTATGTTTATGTGGGTGGTCAGTACACACTCTGTATACAGAACAACTGCCGGTAGCCATATTGCAATGCATTCAAAATTGCAGTGGCTGCAGATTGAAAATGACAGGTAATTTTGAATAACATTTATTTACAATATGACTTGTGTCGCAATTGTATACGCTATATTATTTTTTATTTGCCATTTTTGTTTCCCCACGAAAGTGGAGTTACCCTTTAATGTGAAATTGTAGTGAAGGTGCTCTCTTTGCGCTTGAATATGGTCTTAGGGTATCTGGTCCACAAGGATGAAGTGGGTTTCATACTGAAACGGCAAGCTCAAGATAATACATGCAGAATAACATTGTTACTCCATCTCCTGCATTCACTCTGCATTCCTGCTTATCTTTTGTCTTTAGACATACACAAAGCATTTGACTCTGTCTCATGGTCCTACCCAAGATACATCCTTACCTGTTGGGGCTTCGACCCAAATTTTTTACAGTGGACATTTGCAATGTACGAGAACCCCAGGTAGGGTTGCCACCTGTCTGGGTTTCACCCGGACAGTTCGGGTTTGGAATCATGCGCTTGGGTTTCAGACTGCCTGAAACCCAGACACATTATTCAGACTGGACTATGGCTTCCCAGCAGGTTTGCTGGCTGCAGTTGGCTAAGCTGAGATTGTCTGTTACACTCTTTTTTGCGCTGCCCAAAGCCAGCACTAACAATACTAACAATTCCCCCCCACACACACACACACCAACGGGAGAGGAGAGAGGGCTCAATCTGCACCTCTTTCTCCCACCCCCTACCTCTCTTTGTCTGCCCACACTCCAATCCCCGGCACTGTGCCTCAGAAAAGGATAGTGGGGGCCAAAAATTGGAAGTCTAGCAGCCTCAGATACATCTGAATGAGAGGTGCTGACTGCCAAGGGGTGAGTGAGCTCAACATCCATCCCTGCCTGTGACTGAAGTCTCCCCTCCTTCTCTCTCCTGCCTATGAGTTAGTACACTAAAGAAAATCAGGGTTCCCAGAACACCCCTTACATCAGAGTCCCCCTTTACACCAAAGGCCACAGTGTTCCCACTTACAGCAGAGTCCTCTCCGTACATCAGAGTGTCAGTGTTCCCCCTTAAATCAGGATTTTCAGAGCATTCTTTAGAGTCCCCAGAGTTCTCCCTTATATCAGAGTCTGCAGAGTCCCCCCTTACAGTGAATGGGAACTCTGCGCAGTTCAGATGTAAAAGGGGAACTCTGTGGATTCAGATATAAAAGGGGAACTTTGTGGACTCTGATGTAAAGGGGGACTCTTGTTATTAATGTCATATGATTAGAAATGTTATTTAATAGCAAAATATATGTATAGTTTATACTATTTAATACAAAATTGCTGTGCACCGCTAAAGTGTTCGGGTTTGATTTGAAGAAAAGGTGGCAACCCTAACCCCAGGGCTTATCTCCAATTATGCAGGCTTTAAATTTTCTGGGGTTTTTTTCAGTAGTTAGGGGAACGAGACAAGGGTGTCCTCTCTCTTCCCTGCTATTCGCATTAGAAATTGAACCTCTAGTGCATCTGATACGCAATGACACAAATACACGTGGGATAGGGCCATCTTTAACCGCTTCAGTCCCGGAAGATTTTACCCCCTTCCTGACCAGAGCACTTTTTGCGATTCAGCACTGGTTCGCTTTAACTGACAATTGCGCGGTCGTGCGATGTTGCACCCAAACAAAATGACGTCCATTTTTTCCCACAAATAAAGCTTTCTTTTGGTGGTATTTGATCACCGCTGCGGTTTTTATTTTTTGCGCTATAAACAAAAAAAGAGCCATAATTTTGAAAAAAAAACAAAAAACGCAATAAGCGTATATTGATTGATAAGGAAAGAAAGGTGCACTAAAATAGCCACGTCCGAAATATTGAGGAAACAAAGAAAAAGGTACTACAAAGTATTACCAGAAGGGCGGACTTTATAGGCTAAGGCATGCAGTAATTTTCTGTCTCCCAGGGGCATGCTTTTTACATGAACTGTGAGGCTTTATTTAGCTACTAGCACTGCTGAAGCTTAATCAAGGTCTTATACACTGTGGACGCCATTGTGATCTGTTGGCCTCTTCCAGACCTGGAATACAAGCCCTCTTCTGCCCCTGCTTACAGACTTAGCCAACATGATTTATTCATACTTGCGAAACTCACCGTTCATCTGATATTGGGTATATTTGATAGTGTAATCCAACCAAGATAGAGAAATATGCTCTCTTATCTGTTTTGTCTTTGAACCTTGGCCGTGTCCTGAAGAAGCCTAACGGCGAAACGCGTAGACATACAAGGGCTCACTGCACATAAATACAGATGCATATATGCTATGTTTTTTATCCCCTTTTGATTATTCTATATTATGTAAATTCTAATAAACTTCATTATTTATACCACTTTTCCTCTCTATCGTATATTGATTGGTTTGCATAAAAATTATAGTGTCTACAAAATAGGGGATAGTTTTATGGCATTATTATTATTTTTTTTTTTTTTTACTAGTAATGGCAGCGATCTGCGATTTTTTTCAGGACTACGATATTATGGCGGACAATTTTGACACATTTTTGGAACCATTGGCATTTATACAGCGAGCAGTGCTATAAAAATGCATTGATTACTGTAAAAATGTCACTGGCAGGGAAGGGGTTAACACTAGGGGACGATCAAGGGGTTAATTGTGTTCCCTAGTGTGTGTTCTAACTGAAGGGGAGAGGGGACTGTGTAGGGGAGATGACAGACCACTGTTCATACTCTGTATGAACAGACAATCTATCTTTTCTCCCCTCAGAGAACCAGAAACTGTGTTTTTTTACACACACTGATCCCGATTCTCGGTGTGCCACGAGAGATCGCGGGAGCCTGGCGGTGATCGCGACCGCCGGGCGAGCAGGGGGCGCGCAGGCATGCCCCTAGTGACCACAGGGCGAAGCAACGTTACATAACGTACAAATGCGGCGGCTGGTTGGCAAGTGGTTAACGAGCGGCAAAAGGGACAGCTGCCCTGGGCCCAGTCATTGTTGTGGGGCCTGAGTGTGATACTGTTTAAGTATCGGTTGTCAGTAAATTTTCCAGGTTTTTTCAGTAAAAAAAAAGAGAAGTTGGCAACCCTTGTATCCAGTGACAGCAGCGGTGTGCAGTGGTATGCTAGCAGGTACCTGGAGGAATCATGGAGTGACCAGACAACTCAATCTGTGATGGTTTCATTGGGCTGGTGCACCCCGGAGTTGAAGATCTATGTGCGAAGAGTGCCAGGTCTCAATACTTGGAGGTGGTGAGTGGATTTATACACAACAAGAGTGACAGCATTTTATTTTATTCTGGAGTAAGCTCTATCTGCTCCTCCCTTGCTTGGCTGCTTTCTGCTTAAAATATGCCATACATGTGGACTAATTGCTTCATTAATATGGTGCTTTACTTGCTCAATTATCTGTGATTGCTCCACTGCTCCACTGTAACCTCTAGCAACCAGTGAGCAGTAATGATAAGCAGTAATCTATAGCAACCAATCAGTGAACAGTAATAATGTGCAGTAACCTCTACCAACCAATCAGTGATCGGTAATGATGTGCAGTAACCTCTAGCAATGAATCAGCAAGCAAAAATGATGTGTTGTAACCTCTAGCAACTAATCAGTGAGCCCTAATGTTTGCTGTAACCTCTAGAAACCAGTCATTGAGCGGTAATATGCTGCAACCAATCGCTATTGCTGCCTGATCTGCTGCAGTAAACTCATTTTGAGTCTTCTTGCTATTTGTTATATGTCTAAGAGCAGGTGGGGGCCTCAAGAAAATGTTTGCTCAGGGTCCAATCAATATTAACCACTTGCCGACCAGCCGCCATCATTATACTGCTGTAGGTCCGCTCGTTCCCGCGAATCACCGTAGCTGTACGTCGGCCCTTTAAACAGCTCTAGCAGGTGCGTGCACCCACTGCACGATGGGGGACCCGATGCACATGGGCGGAAGCCCCCATATGCGCCGGCCATGCGCAATTGCGGGCACGAGAGCCAGAACAAGGATGTGTGTGTGTAAACACGCACACACACATCCCCATTCTGTCAGGAGAGACAGATCGTCAGGAACAGCGATACCTCTCTTCCTTTAGTCCAGTGGTTCTCAACCTTTCTAGTGCCATGACCCCTTGATAAAATTTCCCAAGTTGTGGGGACCCCGAACAGTAAAATTATTTTCGGAGCGTGGGTTGTCAGCACCCAAGGCAAGACAAGTAATTTGCGCCCCTAACCCATGGAAATTTAGTGCTCCCTGAGTCCCTTCCACTCGTAAAGTATTAAAACCCCTTATGGTACATTTTAGGTTGTACCACTCTCTCTCTTTGTTCTCCTTGCTCCTTGGTGGGGGGAAGCTGGGGGGGGTCTGATCAGCCAACTTAGGTGCTCTTAATCAAGATCATCTGCTGATCTGAGAACTGTAGTGGGGACTGATTGCTGTATAAATGTCAATGGTCCCAAAAATGTGTCAAAAGTGTCCGATCTGTTCGCCGCAATGTCGCAGTCTTGCAAAAAAAAAAAAATCGCAGATCGCCGCCATTACTAGTAAAAAAAATAAATAAAAATGCCATAAATCTGTTCCCTATTTTGTAGACACAATAACTTTTGCGCAAACCAATCAATATACGCTTATTGCGATTTATTTTTTTTTTTACCAAAAGTTTTTTTGGGGGGATATTTATTATAGCAAAAAGTATAAACTATTGGGGGTTTTTCAAAATTGTCGCTTTTTTTGTTTATTGCGCAAAAAACGCAGACCTGATCGAATACCACCAAAAGAAAGCTCTATTTGTGGGGATAAAAGGATGTAAATTTTGTTTGGGTACAGCGTTGCACGACCGCGCAATTGTCAGTTAAAGCGATGCAGTGCTGTATCGCAAAAAATGGCCTGGTCATTAAGGGGGAAATTCTTCTGGTCCTTAAGTAGTTAAAGATGGCCCTGACAGGGGGGGCTCAAGGTTGTAGGTATTACTCAATAACTCTGTATGTTTTCCGACAATGTGTTACTATTTGTTCTGTCGCCCCTCATCTCTACTCTGACTCTCCTCAACTTTTTTGCGCTTATCTTTGGTCTAGAAGTCAACCAAAATAAATCAAAAGCTCTGAAACTTACATTATCGGCAGACGGGTGTCAAATATTACAGGCAGGACCGTTTTTAAGGCAGGGCAAAAGGGGCAGCTGCCCCGGGCCCCATCATTGTAGTGGGGCCCAAAGCAGTTGCCTCATACTTGCCAACTATCCCAGTTTCAATTCCCTTATCCCTTGAAGTTTTAGTCCCGTGTTGTGTCCCGATATCTCAGTGTAAAATTCTGCTGCTGCTGCTGCCCAGCTTTATGTAAATAGTCGTCGACTGCGGCATTGATATGTAAATAGAGGTGGCATTCATATGTATATCATGTCCCCCTGAGGTCACATCCACCATCACTTCTTCTGAATGCTGCCCACTGGGGAGGTAAAGGATCATGCTTGAAAGTCTAGCCTACAACTGTGGTCATTAAGCCTAACACCAGCCTGTTCTGCAAAAGTAAGCAAATTGGAGGTGGAACCCTTCTTCAGAATAACAGGGTGCCACAGCACCCTGAATTTTGGTGCATGTGAATACGCAGGCAGGCAGTGAGGAGATGATGTGCTGTAACTTTTAGCAACCAATCAGTGAGCGGTAATGCTGTGTACTAACCTCTTGCAACCAATCAGTGAGCAGTAATAATGTGCAGTAACCTCTAGCAATCAGTGAGCAGTATTGATGTACAGTAATCTGTAGCAACCAATCAACAAGCAGAAGTCATGTGCTAGAAAATAACAGTGAGCCATAATGTGTGCTGTAACCTCTAGCAGCCAGTCAGTGAGCGGTAATGATACATTGTAACCTCTGGCAACAAATCGCAATCGCTGCCTGATTTGATTCAGTAAAGTGATTTTGAGTCTAGCTGCTATTTATTGTATGTCTCAAAGCATGTGGAGAGCGAAATTGCGTGGAAGAGGGGGCCCAAGAAAATGTTTGTCCAGGGTCAAATCAATATTAAAGATGGCCCTGATTACAGATGTCCTTTTAATGATCCTCTCGCTCCCTGAAGCACTTAGGAGTATATCTCACAAGTCACCCTAGCTCTCTCTGTAGAGCAAATTACCCCCCAGTGCTGATTCACTTGTATAACATAATGTCTAAATGGTCAGCTCTAACAATATCCTGGTTAGCTAAAATATCCGCAGTTAGGATGATTTTTCTACGTACTACCAGGCTGCCAAATTGGCCCCCTCCTTAAATATCATGCCACTCATAAAACCCCGCTTTGGGTGGGACCCTGTTGGACAGAGTGAAACATAAGGTGAATATAATCTCCCTGCACAGCCTATTGCTGTCCTTTCTCCCTAATTTGAATTTTTACCTGTGGCGATCTCACCTTCCTCATTCCATGATTGGACACATCTACGACTAACCCAATTACATCACCTAGTTACATCCCAGGGCTTTAAATCATTCCCGATCTTACAAAGCCAATATAAACTCCCCAGCTCTAAAATCTTTAGATGTCTCCAAATAAAATATTTTTACTCCGCAACATTATTATCTGGTGTACAGTTTAGCACTATATCTATGTATGAAAGATTATATACATCAGATCCACATACAAAAGGAGTGGAGGCGTGGTCTAATTCCGGTCCAAGATGGACGTATAGCCGAGCTCTCCCGCACATAGAAGCAGCAGATTTCAGCCACAGGTCCCCCAATCAGCCTGTCAAGCATGGGGAAGGGAGATAAGAGCTCCCCCACCGCTTGCAACCCACAGATGTCCGCACAGCCACCGAACACTATCCCTGCGATGTTCCGGTCATCGCAGGGAGAAGGCCTCATAGCCTTGGCCTCGTCACAGCCATCCATCCCACTCGGCAGCTCCTGCCCCATAATGGACGGCGGACATAACACTGCAACACAGCCAGCACACAGCTTATGCCTCTCTGACCTCCATGCAGTGGCTGCAGACATTAAATTATCATTGTCTGCAGCCCTGTCTGCAGCGATTACAGAGCTAAAAACAGAGCTTAAAACAGATATACAAGCAGTGGCTGCCAGGATGGGAAGAGTGGAGCAGGTCACAGCAAGACACACAGACGCCATCAGACAGGTACAGAAATCTTCTGATATGCACCTCTCACATGTTATAGAAATGCACCGCCACTTAGAAGATTTGGATAATCGTGGCCGATGCCATAATATTCGCATCAGAGGTGTCCCAGAACTTGCGGACCAAAATCCAATCGAACAAACCACCTCAGCTATATTCAATGATCTATTGGAAAGATCCCCAGACTCACGATCGAATTCGAAAGGATTCACAGAGCCCTCAGATCAAGAGGAAGAGACAATGATCCCCCCAGAGACATAATATGTTGTTTGGTCAACTTCCCACTGAAGGAAGCTATCCTTAAAAAAGCAAGAGAAAAAAAACAGAATTATCTTCAACGGTGACAAAATTAAACTATACCAAGACTTATCGAATATCACGCTACAGCATCGCAGAGCTTTACACCCGATTTTAAACCAGCTGCAAACCAGAGGAATTCCATACCGATGGAAGTTTCCATTTTGCCTTTCAGCCACATGGAGAGGTCATACAGCACTGTTACGTATGCCTGATGACCTTCACGCATTCTGCGAAACATTGAACATGCCATTGGTCGAGGTGCCTGAATGGTATAACTCCTTCATGATAAACAACACATGGATCGAAGTAACCAACAAACTACACTCCAAGAGCCCAGGGAAACAAAGACCGCCGACGCAGATCCCCCTCATCGCAACATAACAAGAGGAGAAGAACAAGGCAGCCCAAGGAATGTCACCTCCTCGCCGCAGAGATCGCATGGACCACCCGGATCACATGGACACTTGAAATTCAGATGAACTGATATCTATAACCTTAACATCAAGCTTTACAAAAATCCATAAATGATGTACAGCTATCTAATATCAGATCAGCAGTGGAAACATCAAATCCTTTAAAGGGCATATAAGTGATCACACAGTTAAAAGTTTGGCTCTCAAATTAACTATGTGTTATGTCCCCTCCTTCTGTTTTTTCTTTTTTCCCCCCGTATTATGTTCATAATGCTAAGAACGCAAGACTTATGTTTCTTCTATAAAAGAGGCGAGAAATATCGCCACAGCCTGGACTGATGGATCAGCTATGAAAAGGATAAGGGGTAAAACAACTGTGAGTATAACATATGCTGTAATTCAACATATGGGTATTAACGCAGGAGGAGCAAGGCTCATTTTACACTAAGCCCTATGTTCCGTAATATATACTGATGTAGCATAAGGAGCTTTATGATCCCTTCAATATAAGTACAATCCATACTTGGTAGTTATGTCTCAATATTACATCTTAGAGTCTGAACAGAACTCCACAGGCGTCTGTCAGAAGTAAAACGTAAAACAATATGTAATGTCCTAGTAAAGAGGCCATACTATGCAAAACGCACAGGATCTGTGAATGACTCAAGGCCATATTCAATATAGGCCAGAAGCTAGGAGACTGTTTCTAGATTTAAAGTTTTTTCTAAGTTGTTGATTGAATTATAGATAAGGATGTGTTGATTATCCATCAAAATCATATGGTAAAGTGTGCACTGTAAACGTCCACACGTGAGAGGCATACTTATGGAACAAAATTTAATTAATACAAACATTTAAAGGAAAATTTTTAAAAAATCCCACGTTGAACCACAGATAGATGTATAGATTATACATATATATTGTCTACCAGGATCCTTATCACTTGCACTGTTTTCTCTCTTAATAAGCGCCTCACTAAGGACTTATGGTATAAACACTCAATTTCCATTTATTCAGATGACAACCGAAAATTACACAAATTCAGATAGGTGACTAAATAACCCCACCATTCACATTATTCACTACTCCTTTTATACAATATCGCCCTCTACTGGTAAAAGTCCAATTAACACATAGTTATACTTACCAAAAAATTTGATCGTCACATGTACCTCGTGGGTACTTTTCTCATGGTCTTTCACATACATAGCCCCCTCAAAAACTAATACAACTTTAAAAGACAAATTACAATACCCCTTTTAACAATAAGATTTTGGCACATTAACACCATCCTCAAGATATCCCCTTCCCAATCACACATCTAATTACATTAACCTTGGACCTTTATATAGTATATTATAGCCTGCTGCTCCAAAGTGCTAGGCTTAGGAAAAAAAAACCTTGAACCCACACAGAGGGTATTTCCCTGAGAGATCTCTTTTTTTTCTCTCTCTCTCTCTCTCTCTCTCTCCTTCTCTCTCCCCCCTCTCTCTCTCTCCCCCTTCTCTCGCTCTCTCTACCCCCTCTCTCCCCCCTCTCTCCCTCTCCCCCCCTCTCTCTCTCTCCCCCCTTTCTCCCCCCCTCTCTCTCTCCCCTGTCTCTCTCTCCCCCCTCTCTTTCTCCCCCTCTGCCCCCCCTCTCTTCCCCCTCTCTCTCCCCCTCCTCTCTCTCTCCCCCTCCTCTCTCTCTCTCTCTCTCTCTCCGCCCTCTCTCTCCCCCCTCCCCTCTCTCTCCCCCCTCCCCCTTCTCTCCCCCCCTCTCTCCCCTCCCTCCCCCTCTCTCTCCCTCTCCCCCCTCTCTCTCTCTCTCCTCTCTCTCCCTCCCCATCCCCCTCTCCCCCCTCTCCTCTCTCTCTCTCCCCCCTCTCTCTCCCCCTCTCTCCCCTCTCCCCCCTCTCCCTCCCCTCTCTCCCCCTCCTCTCTCTCCCCCCTCTCTCCCTTCTCTCTCTCCCCCCTTTCCCCCCTCTCTCTCCCTTCTCTCTCTCCCCCTCTCTCTCTCCTCTCTCCCTCCCCTCTCTCTCTCCCCCCTCTCCCCCTCTTTCCCCCTCTCTCTCCTCCCCTCTCCTCCTCCTCTCTCTCCTCCCCTCTCCCCCTCTCTCCTCTCTCTCCCCCTCTCCTCTCCTCTCTCTCTCCCCCTCTCTCTCCTCCCCCCTCTCTCTCTCCCCCCTCCTCTCTCTCTCCCCCTCTCTCTCCTCCCCCCTCTCTCTCTCCCCCCTCCTCTCTCTCCCCCCTCTCTCTCTCCCCCCTCTCTCTCCTCCCCCCTCTCTCTCCCCCCCCCTCTCCCCCCTCTCTCTCCCCTCCTCTCTCCCCCCCCTCTCTCTCCCCTCCTCTCTCCCCCCTCTCTCTCTCCCCCTCTCTCCCCTCCTCTCTCCCCCCTCTCTCCTCCCCCCTCTCTCTCCTCCCCCCTCCTCTCTCTCCCCCCTCTCCCTCTCCCCCCTCTCTCCCCCCCCCTCTCTCTCCCCCCTCTCTCTCTCCCCCCTCTCTCTCCCCTCCTCTCTCTCCCCTCCTCTCTCCCTCTCCCCTCCTCTCTCCCCCCTCTCCCTCTCTCCCCCCCCTCTCTCTCTCTCTCCCTCTCTCCCCCTCTCTCTCTCACTCCCCCCTCTCTCTCTCTCTCTCTCTCCTCGGCAGCGGGTGTGTGTGACCCCCTGGATGGGTTCACCACACACAATCAGGCACAGCAGACAGCATTGCAGGTGGAAAAAAAAACAAAGGTGTGGTTTATGTATGCTATATGCAGTGAAAAATATAACAGCAAAACAAAAAGAAACATGAAAAGAAATCCTGGTCAGTTTGACCGCTTACTACACACGTAGATTCCCTATCTAACTGGGTGCAGCCTTGTGCTGCCCCAGTCCCTATCTCTCTTTTAGAAGTTTGCCACACAGGCATTAACTCACCGCACAGGACAGGACAGGACAGGACAGGACAGGACAGGACAGATACCACACTCCCCAGTCTACACACACAGAACTGGTTCCAGGATGGAGCATCTCCCTAAGCATTCTAGGGTTTTTTGTATAGGTCTTAATGAGCCCACTTACTTCAGCTGGGCTCATTAACTCTTCCCCTGCAGGACTCCCAGCACTCCCCCTAGTGGTATAAGTCAGCATAAAGCCTGAACCTAGGGCATACATATTTTCCATCATGGATGCAACCAGGTGATTTTACATGCCTGCTGGTAGATAGATAGATAGATAGATAGATAGATAGATAGATAGATAGATAGATAGATAGATAGATAGATAGATAGATAGATAGATAGATAGATAGATAGATAGATAGATAGATAGAGAGATAGAGAGATAGATAGATAGATAGATAGATAGATAGATAGATAGATAGATAGATAGATAGATAGATAGATAGATCTATATAGATATATACAATGGGAAGCACACAAATGCATCATAAAAGGGGAATTCATTGCCAAGCTTGCAAAACCCAAGAAGGAACACCAGCTAGAACACAATTATCAGAAGAATTGAACATGAAAACAAAAAGACAATACATTTTAAGACATAAAATTTACTACTAAAGCAGTACAGAACAAAAAAAACAGCATCCACGGTTCATCAAATAAGGGATAAACTTGGCACGCCACACTCATCCAATGAGGAGATCGCTAATCAGTTTGAAATATACTACCAAACCTTATATAATATTCCATCCAACCCCAAATGTCCCCAAAACTCAGAAAAAGAAAGAAGCTCACAAGATTTCCTTCAAAAATATAGCCCACCCCAAATTGCTGCAAATACGGCCCCAAAACTAGAAACCCCTATCTCTGCCCCGGAATTTGATAAAGCAATCAAAGATATGAAAGTAAGCAAAGCCCCAGGACGGCCTACTCCTACAATATTGTAAAACTTTTTCAAGTATACTAAAACCAAGATTTTTGAAAGTCTTCCACTCGCTTCAGTCAGAACAATATCCCCCTAAACAATTATTAGAAGCCCACATAACGGTAATTCCTAAAGAAGGCAAAGATGAAACACAGGTCACCAATTACAGACCAATTCCTCTGATTAATGTAGACGTAAAGATATATGCTAAGATCCTAGCAAACAGACTTCTCCCCCTATTATCATCTCTTATATCCCTTGACCAAGTCGGCTTCATCCCAGTGAGAGAAGGACGTAATAATACAATTAAAGCTCTCAATATACACCATTGGCTTACATCTAAAAAAAAGCAGGGTTTTCTTCTCTCTCTGGACGTTGAGAAGGCGTTTGACAGAGTGGCCTGGGACTACATAGATGCAGTTCTTAGCAATATTGGTCTTTTGCCTCTATTGAGAGCATACATTCGAGCACTATACTCTAACCCAACAGCAAGAGTGCAAGTCAATGGCCATCTGTTGAACCCCTTTAATCTCCTCAACAGAACAAGGCAGGGATGGCCTTTATCCCACTTGCTGTTGGTCCTTACACTAGAACCACTACTAAAGAGATTATGCTCTAATCCAGATATCAAGGTAATTAAAGTCCAAAACCAAACGTACAATTGCAGCGTCTGCCGACGACATGCTTCTTTTTTTATCAGGACCGCATATACCCATACCCTGAAAATAAACCATTCCAAATCAAACGCTATCAATATTACAATTTCCCCGGTCTCAGTAACACTTTGCGAAAAAAACTTTCCATTTTCTTGGGCCCAAAACAATATAACATACTTAGGAATAGAAATCCCCTCTAACTTGAAGGACCTGTTCAAACTCAATTACACACCCATTCTAAAAGAAACACAGAAGACCTAAAAAAATCGAACGCCTTAAATATCTCATGGTTTGGTAGAGCCTCACTAATCAAGATGACTATTCTTCATCGCTTCCTATATGCCATGCAAACTAAACCCATCCGATTACCAACGTCATTCTTCTCATCTTTCCAACGTGCCTGCTCAGCATTCATCTGGAGGGGTAAACCTCCTAGGATTAAGTATACAAGAACTAATCTACTTAAAATTAAGGGGGGAATTGCACTCCCTGACTTACGTAAATACCACCAGGCAGCACATTTAGCAAGAACTGGACTGGAATATTCATCAATCGGTCAAAGACTAGGTAACATTACAGCACTTACAAACTCCCTTACAAGTACGATCCCTACCGTGGATACATCCTAAACATCACCCAACCACCATTAAAGCTCACCCTCCCATAGGCCCCACATTAGAAATTTTTTGTAATATCTCTAAAACCAAAAATCCCTCACCCTGGCTGGGTCCACTCACCCCACTTAGAGAATGCAGACTTTCCCCCAGGACTAGAACAAAACTTCCTCTCAACAATGTGGCCACACAAAGACATCCTGACTAAACATTTCTGCAAGAGAGGAACACTATTATCTAGAGACGAAATAGACAAAGATCTCGAACCATACTTGATCCCACATTGGAAGTACATGCAAAAAAATACAAAAATAAAATAAAATAAAATAAAAAAATACAAAAAAATCACCACAAAGACATCTCATTTCCATCCTATACACCTCACTCTTTGAAGATATAAAAGATTTCTCCAGTACATCATGTCAGACATGGGAACAAGACCTAACTATTAAACTAACAGAAAATGACTGGGAAAATATTTATTCATACGCACACAAAGGCTTGTTGAATGTTGCCACTCAAGAGTGCGGGTACAAGATCATCACAAGGTGGTATAGAACTCCTACCTTACTAAATAAATTTTCTCCCCAAATATCCGACAGATGCTGGAGATGCAAACAGGAGGAAGGCTCTGTGCTACATATCTGGTGGGCATGCCCTGAGATCCAGAAGTTCTGGAAAGTGGTACATGAAAATACCACCTCAATCATTTCCGAAAACTTAAGGTTCACCCCAGCACAATACCTTTTGCATCACAACATGATTCCCAAGAAACAATACCCAAAGTCCTTATCTAAGTTTCTGATAAATGCAGCAAGACACTGGAGGTTATTTACGAAAGGCAAACCCACTTTGCACTGCAAGTGCACTTGAAAGTGTACTGAAAGTGCACTTGGAAGTGCAGTCACTCTAAATCTAAGGTGTAGATCTGAAATGAGTGGAAGCTCTGCTGATTTTATTATCCAATCATCTGCAAGCTAAAATGCTGTTTTTTATTTTCCCTGCATGTCCCTCGCGGATCTACAGCGACTTTACTTCCTAGTGCACTTGAAAGTGCACTTGCAGTGCAAAGTGGATTTTCCTTTAGTAAATAACCCCCACTGTAATCCCTGCTAGTGGCGTTCAAATGTCACCCCAACGAAAAAAGAATGGTTTCATAGGATAAATAACAGAAAAGATAAAAGAGCTCATTAGCATATCGCAGGAAAAAATAACCTCATTCACTTCAACATGGCACAACTGGATAGAATTCAAACAATCCTCTTCCTATAAAGCAGTAAATGGATAAAAATAAAGCTCACACTCTACAGATAAAACATCTAAGACTCAAGAGGGTAATATGAGCACAAATCGACCCCAACCCTTCCTTCCCCAACACCCACGTTAGATTTTTTAAATGTATTTATTTATTTTTTCCCCCATCTAAAATACAATTCTTGTTTGTTAAAAATGTATTACTCAGATGTTAAGCGTACTACCTCTATAATGACTTATTATCGTGAATGTTATACCACTACAATGTTATGTATTATTTTCTTCTTTCAATCAATAAAAAATTGTGAAACAAAAGAAAAACAAAAGGAATGATTTCTAAACTCTATACAGCCTTGCTGTCTACCCCCATAACCTCCTAACCACCCCCCCCCCCCTTCACATATGTAGCCAAATGGACGACTGACCAAACTTTATACCCGAAGACTGGTTGGATATTTGACAGGGGGAAGTGCAAGGTATCCCAAAATGTTGCAGTGTTGGAAACATCCTAAAAAGTACTATCAAGATGGTATTTAGTACCATATAGGATAGCAAAGTATGTTCTGGGTTATCTGTTTAGGGACTTTGTACATGGATACATACATGGTGGACCTGTCCCCGAGTGCAGTCTTTCTGGCCTGAAATTTTTTTTCTATCCTATCCAACTCATTGACAAGGCTATCCATCCTGATTCCCATATAGCTTTGTTAAATGTCACACCCACAGAGCTGACCAGAAAGTAATCTCGTCTTTTATGCCACAACTGCCACAAAACAAACCATCCCCAGATCCTGGAAGTCACCGATACTTTGCGCAATCATAGGTAAAAACCAGGAGATTATACACGCTAAAATTGAGGCGACAGTCCAGGATAGGGTGAGGCGGTACACTAAAGTCTGGCAGCCCTGAATTGAAAAATACTTGACTCCTGATCCTGCACCCTCAGATGATTGCCAGTGTCGTCCCTGGAACCACCCCCCCCTTCCCTTTCCCCCTCTCTTTCTTCCTTCCCTTTAACTACCAGACATTTACAGCCTATTTTCCCGACATTGTTTGGCTGCCTACTACTCCCGAGCTGCAGCTGGGGCAGACCAGTCGGTCCTTTATCTTTTTTCTTCTCCACTGTCCTTAAAAAATTGTTGATGTGATCGCCAAGGCCAGACTGGGAATAAAAACCACACCTGGAAATAATTTCATACCACCCCCATAGCATTATTGTACCAGCCCAACAGCATAATGTCATTATTTTCTTGTTCATAAAAGGGAAAAACATGCATTTGAAGAGTGTATTTTATATAGATAAGACAGATATGAAAGCTCATAGGGCTATATATATATATATATATATATATATATATATATATATATATATATATATATATAAATATATATATATATATATATATATATAAATATAAAAGTATATATGAGCAAATTCTGGTTAAAAGTGGTAAAAGTGGAGCAATCATCAAGGGGGACCCAAGGAACTCTGGGAATGTGGAGGGGGGGGGAAGAAAGAACACACTAATGTAAGGGGGGCTACTGATATAAGGGGGAAATCTTCAGGGCCGCTATTAGGGGGGTACAGGCAGTACTCCTGTAAAGGGCCCGAGTGTCCCAAGGGGCCCGGCTGGCCGGGCCCGCTCCCCCTTCAGCAGCACATGAAATGAAACTGTGATTTGCGCAGCCACTGGCCCGTGTGGCGCCTGCTATAGAGAAGGAGAGAGAAGCCTAGTGAAAGGCGCCGCTGTCACTGACCTCACTGACCTCCTCTCAGGTGCTTCGTGCAGGGCTCAGTCAGCTCTAGCTTGGTGGCTCTGGTTTTATCCCATAGTCTCCACTCAACCATCCACACACGTCTGACTTCTTCCATGACCCCCATCCCAGCGGCAATCCCACTCTTGACTCCTCTTTAGACTCCCCCCCTCAGAGTCTGCAGACATAACAGACAAGAGATGGCCAGAGGTTGCAGACATGATACAAGAGATGGTCAGAGGCTGTGGACATGATGCAGGAGATGTCAGAGGCTGCAGACATGGTATAGGAGATGTCAGAGGTTTCAGACATAGTATAGGAGATGTCAGAGGCTGCCGACATGCTACAGGAGATGTCAGAGACTGCCGACATGGTACAGGAGATGTCAGAGGCTGCCGGCATGGTACAGGAGATTGATTCAGAGGCTGCTGACATGGTACAGGAGATGTCAGAGGCGGCGGACATGGTACAGGAGATGGTTAGAGGCTGAGGACATGATACAAGAGATGGTCAGAGACTGCAGACATGATACAAGAGATGGTCAGAGACTACAGACATGATAGAAGAGATGGTCAGAGACTGGGGACATGATACAAGAGATGGTCAGAGACTTCGGACATGATATAAGAAATCAATGCATCAATGCAGCCTCACCAGTGCCCATCAAATGCAGCCTCACCAGTGCCCATCAAATGCAGCTTATCAGTGCCCACCAAATGCAGCCTACCAGTGCCCCCCAAATGCAGCCTACCAGTGCCCCCCAAATGCAGCCTACCAGTGCCCCCAAAATGCAGCCTCATCAGTTCCCCCAAATGCAGCCTCATCAGAGCCCCCCAAATGCAGCCTCATCAGTGCCCATCAAATGCAGCCTACCAGTGCCCATCAAATGCAGCCTACCAGTGCCCATCAAATGCAGCTTATCAGTGCCCACCAAATGCAGCCTTGTCAGTGCCCATCAAATGCAGTTTACAGGTGCCCATCAAATGCAGCTCACCAGTGCCCATCAAATGCAGCCTACCAGTGCCCACCAAATGCAGCCTTATCAGTGCCCACCAAATGCAGCCTACCAGTGCCCCCCAAATGCAGCCTACCAGTGCCCACCAAATGCAGCCTTATCAGTGACCACCAAATGCAGCCTACCAATGCCCACCAAATGCAGCCTTATCAGTGCCCCCCAAATGCAGCCTACCAGTGCCTGGATCACACAGAGCGGGGATCTTCCGCTGTGTCACGGAGTTAGGATTTGAATTTGCCAGGCAGCCACTGTAACAAAGTCCTAGACTCCTACACTGTCTCCTATGATACATGTCACACTGATTCGATTTCCCATCATTGGATCAGTGTTATCACAGGAGCCGGTCTAAGAGGCGGGACTTTGTTACAGCAGCCACCGGACATTTCAGACCCAAGCTCCGTGACACAGTGGGAGATCCTGCTGTGTGAGATGTAGACAAGGAGAGAAGGAGGGAGGGGTGGACTCTGGCACTTGCACTTCAGCGCCCACCCCCCTGCCTCAGCTCACAATGCCTGAGCTCAGTGCACCCTGTGCACCCATCCAGGATTGGCCCTGGGTGCCGCTGCAGCCACAGCTCAAAGCGACCCAAGGGCAGGCGGTCTTCTGGGAAATTTCCCGCTATGCCAGTATGCCAGTCCGGCCCTGGTCATCGCCCACCAAATCTATATGGACCTTAAAGTGCCTATCCCCCTCTAAGACTGTAAACTATAAACATCAAACGTGACTCTTCCTGTATGAGTGATATTTAGTATTTTTCATGTGTACAACTTTGTACGAGATGGCATGTTTTATATTTAATACAAAAGTTTGAACAAGGAAAAATGGTAGATGGAATCTTACCCTTTAGCCCAGTTTTATGGGGATGTTACAAAACCTTGGCTAACATTACTTCATTTCACCTTCCAACCTCCCTGAGGTGATGAATTAGGTGGCCCCTCGTTTACTGGCGAACTCTAGCTGTCAAGATGTTTTTTGGATTCAAAGTGACAAACACATGTGGTTGGATTAAGTGGTTTATTTCTCAAGGGGCAATTTTAACATTTTGATGTTACTGTTTGTAATAACAGAGTACATCCAAAGCCAATGTATTATTATTAGGTCAGATATTTGGAACGAGACAGGAGAGTCTGGTCCAATTTGGGTCCCTCCAGAGGTGGCGGCGGCTTCAGGGCCATACTGGGACAGAGGCCTATTGGGTTAAACCTGGAGGAGTTCTTCCTCGACTGGCCCAGATCTACCATACATTTGCCAGTATTCACCAGCAGCATTTTCTGGTTACTCAGCAAATGTTTAGCATTGATATTATTTTTCAACAGGATTTATATAGCACCAACAGTTTGCACACTGCAAAAAGGAAACAGTACAGTTACAATTCTACTCAGGACAAGAGGATTATAATAGCCCTGCTCATGAGAGCTTTCAATCTAAAAGGCAGGAACAAGGGATACATAATGTAATATCTGCATGGGGACCACCTGTTCCAGAATTACAATTTCTGTTGTTAGGTGGGGGCAGGGTAGGCTTCCATGAAGAGATGAGTTTTCAGGGATCACCTAAAGGTAGACAGAGTAGGCGACAGCCGGACACATTAGGGTAGGGAGTTCCAGAGGATTTAGTTCTGGGAAATGCATTGAGTCAAGTCTCCATCCCTTTGTCTAATCTCCTGTACTACTATAAAAATCAATAATTGATATTGGAATGTATGAGGTTACTATATACATAAGACATACAGAGGTTTTTGAATAGAAATAGATACAGGTTGGGGATGTTTTTAAACAAGGAGGCAATATGGTTATTATTACTGTGAGCAATTTTTTTTAATGCATTTTTTAACCAATTGTAACGTTAATAAAAGTAAATAGGTTTTTACATTTAGACTGCATTGAGTACCTTAAAAGTCTGTCCTTTGTTTTGGTGATGTGTTCTCTATAATAATTGGGATGTGGTATCCCATATTGGATCAGCCCATTGATTTCATATTATAATGGAGTTCCAATGGATGGGAGAGGCTCTGGAGAAATCCAGGAGGTGAGCATAGGAGAAGTGATAAAGGATCTTAATGTCTGGCAGAGCTTCTGATCTATGCAAATTCTCTTATCCATTGGAGAGATATGTGTTAGAAATCAGCAATGCATATAGAAGGAAAACAAGCTGCCAGATCACACTATATTTCTGAGGAGGCTGAGGTTTAACATGCACCCACGCCACCCTTCTATCTTGCACCATCAATACTGAATTTGTAGGCAGGCACACAACAGTTTTTATTAATTGGAACTTTTGTAGGCATGGTTGGCAATTGAGTATACTGGAACAGGAGAAACACCATCACATACCAACCTGGCGCAAAAGGTGAATCAACAAGAAGGCTTCAACCTGACTCCACTCAGGCCACACCCTCCATGCATGTCACCCCTGCCTACACTATAAGAAGAAACAAATATACACACATATATATATATATATATATACACAGTATCTCACAAAAGTGAGTACACCCCTCACATTTTTGTAAATATTTTATTATATCTTTTCATGTGACAACACTGAAGAAATGACACTTTGCTACAATGTAAAGTAGTGAGTGTACAGCTTGTATAACAGTGTAAATTTGCTGTCCCCTCAAAATAACTCAACACACAGCCATTAATGTCTAAACCGCTGGCAACAAAAGTGAGTACACCCCTAAGTGAAAATATGCAAATTGGGCCCAAAGTGTCAAAAATCTAATTTACTATAGCTCCCTGAAATCAAATAGCGCCCAAACCCTTACTCTGCTAAAACCCGGAGTAGTTCACATGGAAATAATGTTTAGAGCATGACATAATTGCCTAAATGGTACTGAAATATGCAATAAAGATAATATGCTTTGTGTGAAAAAATTATTTCTACTCTGAAATATCTTTAAAAGTCTGAGAAGAGATAAATTCCCCGTTTCTGTACAATTAGGTGCCAGCACAACTGAGCATGATCAGACCTGCATACTACTCTCATTTTAACTCCCATGGCTTTTTTATAGGGCGCTATAGTAAATACCAATATTAGCGATGGGCTAAAATGCATTTTTTGAGAGTGAAAATCGGTGCTATATAGTCCAATGCAAGTTTCAGCCATTGAGTCTAATGGTACAATTGTAACTTCCCCACATAAATATTTTTAATGTTAAGATGAAATGTGTCTCTTTCTGAAATAAATTTTCCTTGCAACAATGTTGCTTCTACTTCATCTATTTTGTTGTTAAGAATGCTAGAATGTGGAATGTTTTGATGTTTTGGTAAAATATATTTTTCTCTGTCACTTTCACTTGTTACTCTCCATCTCACAAAAATCTTTACCCAAACTCACACAGGTGTCTTTGACAAACCACAAACAATACCATTGCTGATGCAAATTTAAAATGAGTCACAATTTTGTGTGTTTTTTATTATTTCCAAATAATCATAGTTTGAGCTCAAAAAATGTGATATGTGTACCAACATCAGAAATCAAAATGTAATTCCCAAAAATTAGAGGGTAACATCACTATTCTACACTCACCCACCAAGAACCACCAAATATCACAGAATAAATCAGAATAAATCAAGAAGAATAACTCTTGAGTAATATAACTCCACCACCTATATGTCCAAAGAAATGCAGTATATATGTATTTTTATGTGTAGGAAGTTTTCATATGTGGCAGCTCTGTGGCTTAGAGGTTTGAACTTCTGCTTAGCATCTCTGAGGGTCTGGGTTTGAATCCCAAACATGCTGCTTCATGTAGAGAAGTTGTCTCATCTCCCTATGTTGTTAAACAAAACTCCTGTCCTAAAAATATGTGTAAATGTAGTATTTATGTGTAGGAGGGTTCCACAACCATTGTAAATCTTGCCAGATACACTATCTAGCCAAAAGTATTGGGACACCTGCATTTACACACACACACAAACTTTACTGGGCGCCCAGTCTTAGTCCGTAGGCATGCGATTTGACATGTCAAATCGGTGGCAATTGCACAGTTCTGATTGGTGCGGCGCCACAATTTCCAAAATGTCTCTGAAATTCGACCCCCCCCACAGTCGGGACTGACATGCGGGAATGAAATCGTGTGAGTTCAGCTGAACTCGCACAATTTCCTTCCGCTCTCAGTGTGAACCAGGGCTCAAACTGGGCCTTTGTCTTTAATTCACCTACTGCAATCCCAGGGACACCATTTCTTATCAAACACCCTTAGTTTGCCTTCAAATATCGTTCTATGTAGAAATACAGATATTGCATACATAAGAAAAAATTCTAATCATGGTTGCGATATATATATATATATATATATATATATATATATATATATATATATATCGTTACATATCTGAATGCGCATCCCCCACTTACATCAGGGTCCCCAGGGATCCACCACCTACATCAGGGTCCCCAGAGACCCCCCCCCTTACATCAGGGTCCTTAGAGAGCCTCCCCCTATATTAGGGTCCCCAGAGAGCCTCCCTCCTTACATAAGGGTCCCCAGGGATCCCCCCCTTACATCAGGGTACCCAGAGAGCCCCACTTACATCAGGGTTCCCAGGGAGCCCCTCCTTACATCAGGGTCCCCAGAGAGCCCCCCCTTACATCGGGGTCCCCAGAGAGCCTCCCCTTACATCAGGGTCCTTAGAGAGATTCCCCCTATATTATGGTCCCCAGAGATCCTTCCCTTACATCAGGGTCCCCAGGGAGCCCTCCTTACATCAGTGTCCCCAGAGAGCCCCCCCTACATTAGGGTCCCTAGAGAGCCTCCCCTTACATCAGGGTCCCAAGAGAGCCTCCCTACTTATATTAGGGTCCTCAGAGCCCCCCTCATTACATCAGGGTCCCCAGAGAGCTCCCCTTAACATCAAGGTCCCCAGAGAGCCCCTCCTTACATCAGGGTCCCCAGAGAGCCTCCCCCTACATTAGGGTCCCTAGAAAGCTTACCCTTACCCCCAAGGTAAGAACTTATCAGGTGGTGGAGGGAAGCGCTGGGGATGAGGGCTTCCAGTCAGACCCTTTCACTTATGTGTGACTCCCTCCACCTGAGTCCATCTCTCCACCTGGCTACACCCCCCCTCCTATCCACTTGGCTACACCCCACCACCTGGCTACACCCCCCTCCTGTCCACCTGGCTACACCCCCCTCCTGTCCACCTGGCTCCACCCCACCACCTGGCTACACCCCCCCTATCCACCTGGCTACACCCCACCACCTGGCTACACCCCCCTCCTGTCCACCTGGCTATACCCCCCTCCTGTCCACCTGGCTTCACCCCACCACCTGGCTACACCCCGCCTCCTATCCACCTGGCTACACCCCACCACCTGGCTACACCCCCTCCTGTCCACCTGGCTCCACCCCACCACCTGGCTACACCCCCCTCCTATCCACCTGGCTCCACCCCACCACTGGCTACACCCCACCACCTGGCTACACCCCCCTCCTGTCCACCTAGCTACACCTCCCTCCTGTCCACCTAGCTACACCCCCCTCCTGTCCACCTGGCTCCACCCCACCACCTGGCTACACCCCCCTCCTATCCACCTGACTCCACCCCACCACCTGGCTACACCCCCCTCCTGTCCACCTGGCTACACCCCCCTCCTGTCCACCTGGCTCCACCCCACCACCTGGCTACACCCCCCCTCCTATCCACCTGGCTCCCTCCCTCCACCTGGCTACACCCCCCTCCTATCCACCTGGCTCCATCCCTCCACCTGGCTACACCCCCCTCCTGTCCACCTGGCTACACCCCCCTTCTGTCCACCTGGCTACACGCCCCTCCTGTCCACCTGGCTACACGCCCCTCCTGTCCACCTGGCTACATGCCCCTCCTGTCCACCTGGCTACATGCCCCTCCTATCCACCTGGCTACACGCCCCTCCTGTCCACCTGGCTACACGCCACTCCTATCCACCTGGCTACACACCCCTCCTATCCACCTGGCTACACCCCCCTCCTATCCACCTGGCTCCACCCCACCACCTGGCTACACCCCCTCCTATCCACCTGGCTCCATTCCTCCACCTGGCTCCACCCCCCTCCTGTCCACCTGGCTCCATCCTCCCCCCACCTGGCTGCACCCCCTCTCCTGTCCACATGGCTCCATCCCTCCACCTGGCTCCATCCTCCCTCCACCTGGCTGCCCCCCTCTCCTGTCCACCTGGCTGCACCTCCTCTCCTGTCCATCTGGCTCCATCCCTCCGCCTGACTGCACCCCCCCTCTTGTCCACCTGGCTCCATTCCTCCACCCGTCTGCACCCCCCTCCTGTTCACCTGGCTGCATCCCCCTCCTGTCCACCTGGCTGCATCCTCCCCCACCTGGCTGCACCCCCTCCTGTCCACCTGGCTGCACCCCCCTCTCCCGTCCACCCTGCTCCACCTCATTACCTGGCTGAACCCCCCTCTCCTGTCCACCTGGCTCCATCACTCCACCAGGAGTTCTGGTGCTAAAATTATTGAATTCATTTTGATTTTTTTTTTTTTTTTTTTTGGGGGGGGGGCGCAAGTAGCTGGTCTCGCCTAGGGTGCAAAATAGTCTTGCACCGGCCCTGTGTACTACTTTGGTGTGAAAAAGAGGCCTTAGGGCCAGTTCACACTGCTGTGCTGTCCGACATCAGATGTGATTTGCCCCGCACCGCAAATCACATGCGATGTCTGTGTGATGCGAACTCAGCCATACAGATTGTATGGCTGAATTTGCATCGCATTCAGACCAAACTTGCACAGGACCCTTTTTTTGGTCTGCAGCAGAATCGGATCGCATGGATGTTCACACCCATGCAATCCGATTCCTGTCTGAATTTGCAGTTCACTCTGCAATATGCAAACTGATTTGGGGGTGTCATTAGCATTCTACTGACACTCCCGACAGTTCGCATATGGCAGTGTGAACTGCCTGCGAATTGTATTCCGCACTGGAATCCCAAGGTTCCCGCATCGCTCCAGTATGAACCGGCCCTGACCCTAGATTTACACCTTTGATTTTTTTTGTCCATTTTGCAGTTTGCAGAAACGCTCTACAGTCCATTTAACATGGTTTCCTATGGCACTAGTTCACATCTGTGTGTTTTGCGGCCAGTGTGTTTTTGGAAATGATCGGGGACTTTTTTCCTACGATTTGCGGGCAATAGATTTCAATGGAACCGCACCAGAAACGCAACTGTTGCGTTTGTGATGCGATTTTTGATGTCTTTTGTGGTTCTCATTTTAACACTGTATATAGCTGGTTGCCAAACGGAGAGCCAGGAAGCCAGCCGCTGTGTCCTTAACAACCGACGAGTCATCAGCTGTCAGTGGCTTCCCCACTGAAAGTAAAAAAAAAGGCGGCAAAAAAATTTGCAAAAAAAAAAAACTGCATGGGGTTCCCCCCAGGTCTATGCCAGGCCCTTTGGTTATAGTATGGATATTAAGGGGAACCCTGCGTCAATTTGTTTTTTAGAAACGTTGAGTATAAGGAGGTGGAAGCATCTGCCAGGTATAGCAGGGAGTCATTCGCATATAAAGATAGCTTTTCCTCCAATTAACCCACCTGTAAGCCCCGGACTCCCGAGTCCATCCAAAGGAGAACGGCAAGCGGTTCTAAAGCCAAGACAAACAATGCCGATGACAGTGGGCAGCCCTGACGTGTCCCTCTCCTCAAGGAAAAGAGTTCTGACAAGTTCCCATTAGTGCATATGCGCGCACTAGGGTGGGCATACAGCATCTGCAGCCAGGTCAGGAATCGGGGCCCAAAACCAAACCTAGAGAGGAAGGCCCATAATTACCCCCATTCGACCGAATCGAAGGCCTTCTTGGCATCGAGAGAGGCCACCACTCCAGGATGTTTATGTCTGTACCACCACCCGGCATGAAGCCTGTCTGATCGGGATGGATCAAGGCCGTGATGACAGTATTCAATCGGTTGGTGAGGATCTTAGAGAGTATTTTGGTGTCAACATTTAGGAGAGAAATAGGGCGGTAAGAGGAACACAGAGTAGGGTCCATCCCAGGTTTGGGGATGACCACTATCACTATCGCTCATTGTGTCCGCGAGCACCCTTGACTCTAACGCCTGAGTCAGTAATGCTTGGAACTTGGGAGCTAGCTCCTCTGCATACATTTTATAAAATTCAACCGGGAAACCATCTGGTCCCGGTGTCTTACCCACTTGCATCATCTTCAAAGCCTTTTTTATCTCTTCTACCTTAATGGGGGCATCTAGTTTATTTGCAGAGGCAGAGGTGAGGACTGGGATGTCAATATTCTCTAGGTAGTTAGTCAGATCTTAGGTCATAAGTCGCTCGGGAGCTATATAAATATTGGTAATGGGTAGCGAAGCACCAGTTAATTTTCACAGGGGCAGAAAGGAGGACCCCATCAGGACCAAGGATCTGTGCAATGGTCATCACTCCCATCTGCTCCCTGGACAACCAGGCCAGCAGGCGCCCAGTTTTTTCCCCCTGCTCAAAAATGCATTGTGATTGATGAAGCAGTTTCTTTTGCGTCAGGGTTGTCCGTAAAAGAAGAACCTCCTTAGTCAGAAATTGTAAGCAGGCATAATGTTGGGGCTCCTGGGTTCTGATATATAGGGATTCCTGTCTGGTTGCCTCAACTTCTCCTCTGGTAAGTTCTGCCCTGCGCTTCCTCCGAACCCTAGCAATAATGGACGGATGCTGTCCCCTAGAGTAGGCCTTAAAGGCATCCCACACAGAGGCCAGAGAGGCTGAACCTGGGTTAACTCTCCAGTATGTGTCCATTTCACTCCTTTTCCGAGACCCAGAACCTGGAAAGCCTCCAAAGCCTGTCAGAAGGATCGTCTGTCAGGTCCAGGGTCAAGAGCAGCAGGGCATGGTCTGAAATGCCTCTAGGAAGAATAGTAATGTCACAGACCCAGGACAGGTGTCCCCACATAGGCCAAGTCTATGCTTAAAAAGGATTTATGGGATGCAGAGCGACAGGTGAAGGCCCGAGACAGGGGGTTCTTCCACCTCCACGCATCAGTGAAACCATAGGTGTCAGTCCAAATTGCCAGTCCCTGACAAGTGGCACCAGCAGCTGCACATCTGTCCAGGTCAGAGTCTGGGACAAGGTTAAAGTCCCCCATTAACACCACATTATCAGTGGGGAATTCTGCTAACTTGGCAGTAATCTGATTTAGCAATCTAAGGTACGCAGGGGGTGGCAGATAGAGGCCTACAATGACCCACGGTAGATTTTGGATTTGTGCATAAATCATCACATACCTGCCCTCCGGGTCTAATGCCAGGTCAAGGAGTTTAAAGGGGAGCGTCTTAAGTACAAGAACACTCACCCCTCTAGCAAAGTTGGAGTAGGTGGAATGGTAATGATGGCCCACCCACTCTTTCTTAAGGCTAAGTGTCTTGCCCCCAATCAGATGCGTCTCTTGGAGCACACAAACATGAGGACTATGCGTTTTTATAAACTAGAACACTGAGGATCGTTTGATTGAGGAGTTCAATCCGCATGTGTTCCAGGAGAGAACTTTAAGGGAAGACACAGAGATATACTGGCAATATGGGGAATTAATAAACTGAACCATCAGACCCGGAAAAGGCAGAGCAAGGAACCACACATCCAAAGCAGGACAGACATAGTGGCATAAAATATTACTGTCATGCAATTTAACACATAAACCTGAGAGCCAGCAAAGGTGGCCCAACTTAACCAACCACCAATGGAGGAGGGTCTGCAACTCCAAACGAACACCAACCCTGTGCCCGGACATGAAGGCAAATGTGCAAGAGGTGGCTAGCCCCTTTCAATAGAAACAGTCAAAGACACATAAGGTACTCTGGCAAGGAGTGTTGGTGCAGAGCACCCGAAGCCCCGGGGGCACAAAACTTAGACGGACAGTCAAGTGTGAAAAAAAAAGGCACAAAGTATAGTAACATCAAATAGTTTGTAAGATGTAGGACCAAAGTTTTCAGGGCCATAGCATGGGAGTTAGAACTCATGTTGCAGCCACATACCTGGATAGAGGCCGCAACTGTGTATGGAAGTGTTCACTTGGTAAGACTTGGATCCCCGGCAATACAGCACGCGGTGAGGCACTTGGATCGTTGCTCACGTGAGAAGGCAGTCAATGGGTACATCAGACAGCAGCGCCCCATGTCCAAGTCTCCAGGAAGGGAAGGAAAAAAGAACACAAGTGGGCTGCAAGGAAGCAGCCTCTGCAATACCCCAACAGTACAATTCGGATGGAGGGGGGCTGGCGACAGCCATCACCAGAGCTCCGACAGGAATGACAGGATTATAGCGTCCAGGTTTCCCGGGCATAGTCCCGTAACTAAGGGGCCCAAGCGGTGTACACGGCAGCCAAAGTGGGTCACCGCCAACAGATGGTAGGATAGGGCTCCCGGGGATCCAGAGCATCTGGAGCACCACAGCCCACGAGTCACAGTCAATGCGGTCTATGATTGCGGATAGGCCCTGCAGTGAGAGTCACAAAGGCACGTTCAGGAAGAAAAACTGTGAGGCCATCAATGTTGTATGGTACCAGCCCACGCAGCAGCCTCCCTGGGGGAGGTGAAGAACTGCACATGGTCACTATCTTGAACACACAGCTTGGCGGGGAAAAGCATGCTGTACTTAACCCCCTTCTCCCGCAGCATGGCACGGACATGGTCAAAGAACTTACGCTGCCTCTACGTTTCCACAGAATAGTCTGGAAAAATAAGTAGTTTGACATTGTCGAATTTCAATTCTCCTTGTAGGCGAGCAGCACTAAGCACCATACCTCTGTCTCTGTAATAAAGGAGTTTAAAGATGAACGTGCGTGGCAGAGCCCCTGCGGTCCTCTGTTTGCCAACATGTGAAGGGGCACATTCAATTGAGAAATGTGGGGAGAATTTCACCCTTGGGAGCAAGGAGGGGAGTAAGTGTTCAATGAAGGCCACAAGGTCTGCGCCCTCAGCACCCTCAGGCAACCCCAGGACTCGCAAATTATTACGGCAGTTCCGATTTTCAGAGTCTTCTGCCCTGGCCTCTAGTTGTTTAACCTTGGTTTTAAGGATCTGCAGGTCCGCATGTATATCCTGTGCAGTGGATACTCGTCTCTCCACCTCGGTCACCCAGTCCCTGATATTGTCCATGTCTCGGCGAATAAGGGCCGTCGCCATCTGGACATGGTCAATCTTCACCGTGAGGGTAGATTGGCAGGTAGAAATGTCCAACATCAGGGCATCAAAAGCTGCTGAGTCGGCCTGAATACTGCCATCAGACGGGGAATCAGTCTGAGTCTCCATGTGGCTGGCCGAGGATGAGGTAGGCCTAGGCTTATGCGGTATACTCACTGCATCCGATACTCGCTTCCTCTGACTCCCCTGTTTGCCTTTTGTCATTGGCCAGGACTCCAGGAGGCAGCCTGCAGGGTGGTAAGTCGAAATGTAATAGTTCTACACGAGGATGAGAGAAGGATTATAGTCCAGAATGGGAGCTCCACTACCTCAAAGCACCCTCCCCATGTTGAGGGCATGTGGCCTGGTATGGTTCAGGAGGGGGGGCGCTCTCTTGCCCCCCTTTTCCTGTGGCCTGCCAGGTTGCATGCTCGGATAAGGGTCTGGTATGGATTTTGGGGGGGACCCCCACGCCAGGTATCAGCCCACGCAGCAGCCTCCCTGGGGGAGGTGAAGAACTGCACATGGTCACCATCTTGAACACGCAGCTTGGCGAGGAAAAGCATGCTGTACTTAACCCCCTTCTCCCGCAGCATGGCACGGACATGGTCAAAGAACTTACGCTGCCTCTACATTTCCACAGAATAGTCTGGAAAAATAAGTAGTTTGACATTGTCGAATTTCAGTTCTCCTTGTAGGCGAGCAGCACTAAGCACCATACCTCTGTCTCTGTAATAAAGGAGTTTAAAGATGAACGTGCGTGGCAGAGCCCCTGCGGTCCTCTGTTTGCCAACATGTGAAGGGGCACATTCAATTGAGAAATGTGGGGAGAATTTCACCCTTGGGAGCAAGGAGGGGAGTAAGTGTTCCATGAAGGCCACAAGGTCTGCGCCCTCAGCACCTTCAGGCAACCCCAGGACTCGCAAATTATTACGGCAGTTCCGATTTTCAGAGTCTTCTGCCCTGGCCTCTAGTTGTTTAACCTTGGTTTTAAGGATCTGCAGGTCCGCATGTATATCCTGTGCAGTGGATACTCGTCTCTCCACCTCGGTCACCCAGTCCCTGATATTGTCCATGTCTCGGCGAATGAGGGCCGTCGCCATCTGGACATGGTCAATCTTCACCGTGAGGGTAGATTGGCAGGTAGAAATGTCCAACATCAGGGCATCAAAAGCTGCTGAGTCGGCCTGGATACTGCCATCAGACGGGGAATCAGTCTGAGTCTCCATGTGGCTGGCCGAGGATGAGGTAGGCCTAGGCTTATGCGGTATACTCACTGCATCCGATACTCGCTTCCTCTGACTCCCCTGTTTGCCTTTTGTCATTGGCCAGGACTCCAGGAGGCAGCCTGCAGGGTGGTAAGTCGAAATGTAGTAGTTCTACACGAGGATGAGAGAAGGATTATGGTCCAGAATGGGAGCTCCACTACCTCAAAGCACCCTCCCCATGTTGAGGGCATGTCGCCTGGTATGGTTCAGGAGGGGGGGCGCTCTCTTGCCCCCCTTTTCCTGCGGCCTGCCAGGTTGCATGCTCGGATAAGGGTCTGGTATAGATTTTGGGGGGGACCCCCACGCCAGGTTTTTTTTTACATTTTGGCGTGGGGTTCCCCTTAAAATCCACACCAGACCTGAAGGGCCTGTTATGGATTTTGGGGGGACCCCATGTCATATTTTAAATAAAAATTGGCGCAGGGCTCCCCTTAAAATCTATATATATATATATATTGCGCAAACCTAAACCACATACAGTGTTAATAATATAAACCTTGTAAAGCACATGAAGAACCATAAAAGTGATACTGATCAATCAATCGGTGGGCATCGATTAATAAAATTTATTTTTAAAAAAGTGTTGTTTTGCTGTGTTATTTTGAAGGTCCCAAAAACAAAACTTAAATAAAGTGATGATAAGTGTTCATATCAACTTCTGATGCAGCGCTTGGATATCTACAATATTAGCCAGTAAGTGCTTTTATATCCCAGCGGAGAAAAACAAAGCCAGATGGCCTCTTACCAGACAAGATGGACCCCAAATTATAGGGGTCAAACACGCTTCATATGCACAGTGATCACCTGTGATGTTCCACTCGGTCTGCTCCAAACCTTAACCACTCTCCTCCGCCAGAGACAAAAGGGGTGATTAAAGAATTCCAAACCTTCCAGTCAATCTGCCTTGTATTTCTCCAGTCTATGTGAAATTCAGAAAATAAGAAACTTCATAGTGCAGTAGAAATGGTTGTTTATTCCAAGTATTGTACATAAACAGGGAAGAAATTGATACAAACACAGCCGCAAGCTTTCAAACAGCCAGCTGCCAGTTGTGACGTCACTGCCAGGTGACATCACAACAAGTCTCTCCAACAGACGCGTTTCCCTGTAACAAGCATCGTCTGGGAATGGAGGTAACCCTGGGACGTCACTGAAGTAAAATGGTACAATAAATATTATTGTACCTGTGTGTTAATTTGTCTAATCCCTATAGTTAGTCTATTAAAACTCTGACCACATGTTACTGTTGATATCACAATAATGGTATACACTAGGGGGCGCTATAGACCTCAAATAATAAAGTGATGATAATTGCTAAATAGTTATAAACATATACACACAATTCACATCAATGATAGTGAACCACAATATGTTAATATGCTAGAAACAAATTGCTCAAAAATCTTGATATATATTGATTCAAAATATAGAGTCCTTAATTGAAAAGTGAGTTGAATATATTCGTGATAATTAATTGTCCCACTCCAGTGAAGAGATTAGAGCAAAAATAGTGAAACCCAAAACCAAGGAAAACAGCATAGATCTTCATAAATGCAACAAATTCTTATCGATGATAAAAGATTCCGTCACCAAAGAGGAAGAGATCACCTTGGAATAATAGATATCTGCTTACCAGATACCAATGACTCCTTTAACTAAAAAGAGAGTCATTAGCGCTTGTACAGGATTGTGCCTGTTCACATAAAGGCTGGAAGGCTGGGTGGTACTCTAGGCATAGATCCCTCCCATCCCATTCATTCAGGATAGGAAATATAGGAAACAAAGAGGAGTCTCCATAGCGTAAAACTGTTTATTAAGTATAAAAAAACAATAAAATAGCCAAATGGCCGCTTACATTGAACGGTGCCTACCCGGCACTGGGACTGCTTGCATGTCAGGGTAAATGGTGTCCAAGACCCATCACATCACATCATGTGCGGCGTGCGTTCCACCCAGTGCGCATAGTCAGCCAGATGAATCGGATGTTGGTAGAAGGAAAAGGGACACGTGACCACATACCGCTCCGACGTACGTTTCGTTATGAACGTCCTCAGGGAAGCGTACATTGGTCACTAAGATACCGGTTTTTATGGGGAATGTGGGCGGGTAAATTGGCTTGGTACAAGGACTCCGCCTACTTGCCAATAAAGTTTATTTGCCGAACATTAAGCACGGACTGACCAGGGGGATAATAGCTCCCTCTGGTGGCCACGTGTCTCAATAGCCCGGATAATTGAAAAAGTATTAGTATCTCTCATATAGTCACATTGCTTGATGGTGCTCCCCCTGTCGGTCAATTAGGAGACAGGCGAGAGTATATTACAACAAATGAAGAAAATTAGTTGCATAAGGGACCTTGATGTTAACAATGGGAATATTGAATATTAAGTCATGATTAATGTAGAGGGAAATTAATATATTAAACTTAATGTCCTGTCATTCTAAGCAGTCTCAGTCTCGGTTTAACAGTATACCAAATTGTGAAATCAATCACTAATAATTGATAAGCACACCTATCAACCTCCAATAGAAACAAATACCATTAAAAGTAGGGAATTCAGCCACCAAAATTAAGACATACGTATTGGAATGTCCATGTTCCTTACAGTACGTGGGCAGAACCACACGCCAACTCAAAGTAAGAATCAACGAACATCTTGCGAATATAAAAAATGGTTATCCCAACCATAGTGTCTCTAGACATTTTAAACTGTACCATAATAGTGATCCATCACTATGTACGTTTTATGGGATTGATAAAGTAATAAGGGATTGGAGGGGTACTCATATGAAAAGGATAGTATCCAGAAACGAAACATATTGGCTCTACAAGCTACAAAGTATACAACCGCATGGGATGAATATAGACATAGACCTGAATTGTTTTTTAACTAATGATTAGCATAAGACTTATCAATATGCATCTATGAATTTTACTAATACTAGGGTCTACTGTATTTAAGAAGGTTCAAATTTGAGGTTTATCCATTGAATCTATTTATCAGTTTTTCATGTCGGTTTTAATTTTAATTCTTAATTTTGGTGGCTGAATTCCCTACTTTTAATGGTATTTGTTTCTATTGGAGGTTGATAGGTGTGCTTATCAATTATTAGTGATTGATTTCACAATTTGGTATACTGTTAAACCGAGACTGAGACTGCTTAGAATGACAGGACATTAAGTTTAATATATTAATTTCCCTCTACATTAATCATGACTTAATATTCAATATTCCCATTGTTAACATCAAGGTCCCTTATGCAACTAATTTTCTTCATTTGTTGTAATATACTCTCGCCTGTCTCCTAATTGAACGACAGGGGGAGCACCATCAAGCAATGTGACTATATGAGAGATACTAATACTTTTTCAATTATCCGGGCTATTGAGACACGTGGCCACCAGAGGGAGCTATTATCCCCTGGTCAGTCCGTGCTTAATGTTCGGCAAATAAACTTTATTGGCAAGTAGGCGGAGTCCTCGTACCAAGCCAATTTACCCGCCCACATTCCCCATAAAAACCGGTATCTTAGTGACCAATGTACGCTTCCCTGAGGACGTTCATAACGAAACGTACGTTGGAGCGGTACGTGGTCACGTGTCCCTTTTCCTTCTACCAACATCCGGTTCATCTGGCTGACTATGCGCACTGGGTGGAACGCACGCCGCACATGATGTGATGTGATGGGTCTTGGACACCATTTACCCTGACATGCAAGCAGTCCCAGTGCCGGGTAGGCACCGTTCAATGTAAGCGGCCATTTGGCTATTTTATTGTTTTTTTATACTTAATAAACGGTTTTACGCTATGGAGACTCCTCTTTGTTTCCTATATTTCCTATCCTGAATGAATGGGACGGGAGGGATCTATGCCTAGAGTACCACCCAGCCTTCCAGCCTTTATGTGAACAGGCACAATCCTGTACAAGCGCTAATGACTCTCTTTTTAGTTAAAGGAGTCATTGGTATCTGGTAAGCAGATATCTATTATTCCAAGGTGATCTCTTCCTCTTTGGTGACGGAATCTTTTATCATCGATAAGAATTTGTTGCATTTATGAAGATCTATGCTGTTTTCCTTGGTTTTGGTTTTCACTATTTTTGCTCTAATCTCTTCACTGGAGTGGGACAATTAATTATCACGAATATATTCAACTCACTTTTCAATTAAGGACTCTATATTTTGAATCAATATATATCAAGATTTTTGAGCAATTTGTTTCTAGCATATTAACATATTGTGGTTCACTATCATTGATGTGAATTGTGTGTATATGTTTATAACTATTTAGCAATTATCATCACTTTATTATTTGAGGTCTATAGTGCCCCCTAGTGTATACCATTTCTAGATTTGATTTTCTCATTCAAATTAAGGGGAGCAGCTTGTCATTTGTTTTTGGGATTTTTTGTAACAATTGATCATCCACGGGTGATTCATCTTTTTGCTATTTTTCAATTTTTTTTCATTTGTTTTTTCTATTGGTTTAATCTTTTTTTGACACCATTGGCGGGCAAGTATTTTTTACCTATTGCTTCAGCTCAATTATTGTGGTTGTTTGAGCGTGTTCACTTTACGCAGCCATGGATGTGTTCAATTTTATGCAAAACAGACAGTTCAATGTAGAGGAGATTTTTCACCAAACACCTAGTATTAATGTGGATCTAGAGAAAGGATTCAAACAATTAAAATATGACACTGAAAAACAAATTAGGCTGTGGTGGGCTATTGCATCCTTGGAGATGTACATAGGTAAAAACCTAACTCCCAGGAGTTTAAGATGGGATATTAGTCCGAATGACGGGGTTGAAGACCTGAGGCTACTCGATGAGTGGTATCAATTCTTCAACGCCTGTGAACAGAAATTAATGCAAATGATGGTTAGAAGGCGTGAAGCCAAAAAAGTTGTCTTGGAATCTAAAATCAAGGAACTCAGGACAACTATGGAACCATTCATGTCTTCCAAAGAGTATTCAGATAAGGCTAAGGAACTGAGTATGCATCTAGCCAAATATGATGGGGAAATCAAGGACAAAAAACTCAAAAAATACTTTAGAGACATTAAGGACTATCAAGAAAATAAGGTGTATAAATGGCAGGATAACCTACAAACAAGCCCCCCCCCAGGAATCACCAGCAGAGAGGGAAATTGAAGTACACAATACTGTAGCAAACTTGGCACCAAATATGAAAAGGGATCCCGGCACACCCCAGAGGGCCCACAAAAAAGAAGGTCACAGTCAAAACAATTCATTCAAGGCCCATCCCCATACTTATCCATTAACCTACCATTCCCCCTACAGGGGTCAAAATTACAACAGACCCGCCCCCATAGATTACAGACCTCCTGACTATGGTTATTATACCCACAACCGCAACCAATACCCCTACAGACCCCCAAGGGGACACCCAAGGGGCAACCTTAGGGGTAGACCAGGGTATAATAGTTACCCACCACAGGGAGGGGGGGAATGGAGGGACTGGAAAGAACCATACAGAATCCTAACCAATCCCCAGCAGAACTATATAGAGCAAGTAGAAAGAGAGGAAGAAGGGGCAGAGGGAGAAAGAAAAAGGAAGAGAAACAACTGAAATCTGGGCTATTTAACCTAACCAATTTAGAATTTTCTGAGTCAGAATTGGAAGTCCTATCACAGGGACTGAAATTTGCACCAAATAAAAATATAGACAAGTTCAACTTGTTTATAGATATTGAAAAATATATAAGAAAATTAAATATAAAGAAACATTTTTCAGGTCATAAAAGTAACCCTACCAATAAGGAGATGGAGGATCCATTTGTACATAGCACGTTGAAAAATAATTCTGTCTTTAATCCTAAAAAAGGCTCAAACCATTACATTGAAGTATTTAGGAATATGGTTCAGGATGAGGTACGCCTAATAGAAACATCTAAACATCAAAACAACCAAAAAATATGGGAGGGTATCAAAAAACTGGAAGAGAATAAACAGATAGTGGTAAGACCCGCAGATAAGGGGGGAGGACTGGTAGTATTAACCAAAGAAAATTATAATAAAGAATTAGAAAGATTGCTGAACGAAGCTACGACATATAAAAAACTAAAATCTAACCCTACTACAAAATTAAAAAAGGACTTATCAATATGGATCAACAAAGGAATCACCAAAGAAATATTAAACCAGAAAGAAGCAGAATATCTTGATCTCACTACACCCAGAATCGAAGTACTATATATAGTGCCAAAGATACACAAAAACAAGGAGAATCCACCAGGCCGCCCAATAGTGAGTGGGATTGGCTCTCTGTACTCTAGGGTGCTGGAATATCTGGACATTTTCCTCCAGCCTCTTGTCCCACAGAGCCAATCCTATCTCAAAGACAGCAGGGAGTTAATTACCTTGCTACAATCTGTGGTTGTCACTGATCAAACCCTATTAGTGACAATAGACATTGGGTCGCTGTATACAAACTTACGTCAGACAGACGTGTTGGAAGCAGTAAGGTGGGCCTTCACAAGTAAATCCACCATAAAACAATCACAAATTAAATTTTTGTTAGAAGGACTATCGATGGCTATGGGGAACAATTATTTTTGGGCGCTTAATGAGTACTACAACCAAATAGGTGGAGTTGCCATGGGAGCTCGTTACGCTCCAAGCGTGGCAAATATTATGCTAAATAAATGGGAATCAGAAACCATTTACAACAACAGACCCAAATCACTTTTACTGTACAAAAGGTACATCGACGATGTTATTATTTTGTGGGAGGGAACAAAGGAAAGTTTTGGGAAATTCATGGAATATATGAATCATAACAAATACAATTTAAAATTCACAGCAGAATTCCATTTATCAACAGTGAATTATTTAGATTTAACACTTTTCAAACAGGGTTCCACTATAAGTACAAAAACTTTTTTTAAAGAAACAGACCGTAACGCCTATGTCTCTACACACAGTTGCCACCACCCGCAATGGATTGGGGCTGTACCCAAAGGGCAGTATATGCGCATACGGCGAAACTGTGAAAATGATATGGATTTTTTTACACAAGCAGAAACTCTTACCACTAGATTTTTGGAAAAAGGCTACCCTGCCCATGTTTTGGAAAAATTGGTTGTCCAGGTGTCAAACATGGACAGGCAATCCTTGTTAGTTCCCAAACCAAAAAAAGAATATAAAGATGAATGCGCATTTTTATCGGATTTTCATCGACAATACAGAACAGTGGAAGGTATTTTTAAGAAATTCTGGCCAATTCTGTTAAAAGACAAAGATTTACAGTCCTCTTTGCCAAACAAACCAAAATTTATATATCGCAGGGCCCCTACCCTCAGGAATCGACTAGCTCCCAATGTACTGGATCCACCGAAGAAACCACCTACTTTTTTGGATGGAGCGTTTTTTTTTTACTGCACTAGATGTAATGCGTGCAAAATAACAAGGAAACCGGGCTCTAAGAAAAAGAAGTCCCAATTTAAGTCTGTGGTAATCCAGCAACAATTTAATATCAAACCCTTGATTACGTGTGATTCTGACTACGTGACATACGTATTGGAATGTCCATGTTCCCTACAGTACGTGGGCAGAACCACACGCCAACTCAAAGTAAGAATCAACGAACATCTTGCGAATATAAAAAATGGTTATCCCAACCATAGTGTCTCTAGACATTTTAAACTGTACCATAATAGTGATCCATCACTATGTACGTTTTATGGGATTGATAAAGTAATAAGGGATTGGAGGGGTACTCATATGAAAAGGATAGTATCCAGAAACGAAACATATTGGCTCTACAAGCTACAAAGTATACAACTGCATGGGATGAATATAGACATAGACCTGAATTGTTTTTTAACTAATGATTAGCATAAGACTTATTAATGTGCATCTATGAATTTTACTAATACTAGGGTCTACTGTATTTAAGAAGGTTCAAATTTGAGGTTTATCCATTGAATCTATTTATCAGTTTTTCATGTCGGTTTTAATTTTAATTCTTAATTTTGGTGGCTGAATTCCCTACTTTTAATGGTATTTGTTTCTATTGGAGGTTGATAGGTGTGCTTATCAATTATTAGTGATTGATTTCACAATTTGGTATACTGTTAAACCGAGACTGAGACTGCTTAGAATGACAGGACATTAAGTTTAATATATTAATTTCCCTCTACATTAATCATGACTTAATATTCAATATTCCCATTGTTAACATCAAGGTCCCTTATGCAACTAATTTTCTTCATTTGTTGTAATATACTCTCGCCTGTCTCCTAATTGACCGACAGGGGGAGCACCATCAAGCAATGTGACTATATGAGAGATACTAATACTTTTTCAATTATCCGGGCTATTGAGACACGTGGCCACCAGAGGGAGCTATTATCCCCTGGTCAGTCCGTGCTTAATGTTCGGCAAATAAACTTTATTGGCAAGTAGGCGGAGTCCTCGTACCAAGCCAATTTACCCGCCCACATTCCCCATAAAAACCGGTATCTTAGTGACCAATGTACGCTTCCCTGAGGACGTTCATAACGAAACGTATGTCGGAGCGGTACGTGGTCACGTGTCCCTTTTCCTTCTACCAACATCCGGTTCATCTGGCTGACTATGCGCACTGGGTGGAACGCACGCCACACATGATGTGATGTGATGGGTCTTGGACATCATTTACCCTGACATGCAAGCAGTCCCAGTGCCGGGTAGGCACCGTTCAATGTAAGCGGCCATTTGGCTATTTTATTGTTTTTTTATACTTAATAAACGGTTTTACGCTATGGAGACTCCTCTTTGTTTCCTATATTTCCTATCCTGAATGAATGGGACGGGAGGGATCTATGCCTAGAGTACCACCCAGCCTTCCAGCCTTTATGTGAACAGGCACAATCCTGTACAAGCGCTAATGACTCTCTTTTTAGTTAAAGGAGTCATTGGTATCTGGTAAGCAGATATCTATTATTCCAAGGTGATCTCTTCCTCTTTGGTGACGGAATCTTTTATCATCGATAAGAATTTGTTGCATTTATGAAGATCTATGCTGTTTTCCTTGGTTTTGGTTTTCACTATTTTTGCTCTAATCTCTTCACTGGAGTGGGACAATTAATTATCACGAATATATTCAACTCACTTTTCAATTAAGGACTCTATATTTTGAATCAATATATATCAAGATTTTTGAGCAATTTGTTTCTAGCATATTAACATATTGTGGTTCACTATCATTGATGTGAATTGTGTGTATATGTTTATAACTATTTAGCAATTATCATCACTTTATTATTTGAGGTCTATAGTGCCCCCTAGTGTATACCATTTCTAGATTTGATTTTCTCATTCAAATTAAGGGGAGCAGCTTGTCATTTGTTTTTGGGATTTTTTGTAACAATTGATCATCCACGGGTGATTCATCTTTTTGCTATTTTTCAATTTTTTTTCATTTGTTTTTTCTATTGGTTTAATCTATTTTTGACACCATTGGCGCGGAAGTATTTTTTACCTATTGATATCACAATAATACAAGGTTAGCTATGAAAACCAAGCACACAGTTTATAAGTACTAAAGTCTTATTTATTTCCCAAGGAAATAAGAAAACGCTAACATGAAAGTATTAAAAGATATTACAATATTACAAAGCTTACAATCAGAACATATAACACAAGAACATCAAGGATACTTATCACAAGGCTCTCCGTCAGGCTTTGTTTCTTCCATCTATGCTCAGATGACCAAGAGAGGGCCAGAGCCATGAGGCTTAGGCTCAAGCCATGATCCAAAGGGAAAGGGGGACAAATTGCCTGTGTGTGCTCCTTTTTACTCAAACATACACGCCCACTCATAGCCACCCCCACTTGCCTCCTCCCCATAGATATTGCCAAGGGGTATTCCTAATATCTATCCATTCTCCAGGAAGCATGCTGTATTGTCCACTAGGGGGCAGCGCTTGTCCATGAATCGCCACTGTCCGACCTGTGTCAAATCTTCGCTTGTCATGCAGAGTTAGGCTTAATTGGCTACATTCCAACTTGGGGGCTATATGTCAGTCCTACAGAGAGTGAGAATATCCTTACCCTTTAAAACCTTTGCAGCCTGGCTGATTTTGGGAATAGGAAACAGATATGTAGAAAATCCAGAAATATGACATTGGACATGTTTTCTTCTAACATATGCCGCTTTGCGCCTAAAGGGTGCATATCACCCTTCTTCAGACACGGCTCCTATTGAACAGTCCATAAATGTCTTGACGCGTGTCGCTTCCCAAAATGTGTTTCCGAACCAGTACCTATGGAACAGTCCTTAACTGTCTTAATGTGCTGCATTTTCCAACATGTGCTTCGGAAACAGCTCCTATGGAACAGTCCATAACGCTCTTAATGTGCTATGCTTCCCAACATGTGCCGCCTTGCTGCTGGGTGACACACCAACATCATTCTTCCGTGACAGCTTCCATGTCACCATTTTGTGTCTTATGTATCTTCTCCTTTCCGATATCTTCAGGACGAGTGCAGTACAGGCAAGGGGTGTCCATTCACTCACCATTCACCAGCACACACTCAGAGCAGCATATTAACCAGCTTTCAGGTACAGAGTCTCGAGGAGGGCCTTACTCACCCATATTACTAACCTAAAATACACATAGGTCACACTATACCATAACATAAATCAACCCATTACCATAATATATACATATATATGTGACACATCTACTTATGCATCCCGCTCCCAACCTCCCATAACCCTTTACTGTAAATATGGGTCGGGATTAGTCAGGCTTGCTCACAATGGTCTTTCCTATCGCAAATAGGCATGTCTGCTGTACTTCAGGGCTCTGAATTGGCAGCAAAGTCTCTAACTTGTACGAAGAGACCTTACCGTCAATTCGTCCCTCAGCTTGCATAGATAAGTGCGAGACCCTTCAATATAAGTTTTGAGTCTAACAACACATATAAATCTGAAACAATGACAAAACCCAGAAAATTCCATCCCTGTGCCTGGATTTCAGTAACCATGCCCAGGGTATATCATGCACCTCTACCTCCTGTTAGGTTCAAGAAACACCCTAGTTCCATGACTTTCGGTATCCTTTAGGACAAAGAAAAAACCTTGTCTATGTCCCAAATAATAGCCAGGTGCTTTCTTCACAGCAATGATCTCTCCATCCAGAACACAGAGTGAAATATCTAAATATCTTCCCAACATTTTTCGTTCACCACCATGTATTGAGCTGGCATACAAAGGACGTCATGGTCATGCTTCCGACAGAGGGAATGATCAACCTGCCTCCAGCTTGAGGTTGGCCGATACTTCCGCCCGCCCCTGCGTGCACGCCAGAGCCCATGACAAATTTCTGTGCTGTACCATCACACTCTCTACCAACCTCTCGAAATGGTTGACAAAATATGGAGCCACTTTAACCTGGGTGTTTATGTGACTTTGTTGAATGTTATTAAGGATGCCACCAATCTCTCTGAGTAACAAAGCCCCGCTTAAGATATGGCTGAGAGTTTGCTCCTCAGGATACCTATGTCCACTCCATTAACAACACCCATCCCAGCTCCTATTCCCCCCAATATAGTGCTGAATACATCCCTTCTCTTCCGGTTACTCCTCAGAAATAAGCGTCCTGCATGAACCTCATCCTATGTCCGCACATCTCTGGGAGTAAGCCACTGGTACAATGACCGCACTTGATTCAGTGTATACTCAGCACATATAGGGTAATAGGTTTTTATAAACCACTGTGAGATGTTGCAGCGCCATGTGGTGAAGGCATACCCTGGTAGCCATCGTTTGTTCCCTTTATTTAACGGAGCATGCTCCTGTGTGTGGTTACTGGCATTACCTGTGCAGGGTTTCAACCCCTCAGGTGAGACATCAACCAGGCGTATCTCCCCCATGCAAGGAAATTTTCACCCCATTGATGTGTCACCTGGCCAACCTCTAGTGTGGCCAAAAGACACCTTATTATGCATAAGTGCCAGCCTCCTTATATTAATTCCGTTATGTCAATACATTTCACACCTTAAAAACCTTTTCTTCTTTCAATTCCTCCCTCCAACAAAAAAAAAAAAAAAACATATATTTTACAATTCATGTTCTGATGGATTGGATGTGTTATATTCCTTCCCCAACCTCCAACCCATTGCACGTGTTTTAATAGCACGTTTGCATTCATCAGTGACAGGAGAGACTCCGGCAAAAATGTTTCACAAGTCTTGTTGATAGGCACAGTCTCAGATTCAGCATTAGCACTAAATTGTCCATAAGAAAAAGACAAGTAATAATCTGAATCTTTTCGTTTGTCCCTTCTCTCCTGAATGTTTATCAGAACAAATTTGCGGTGTGGTATGGCACAGACAAACTGCCAACCAGATGATCATATGTCATCCATGTTCCAGAGACCTCTCCAATCTCGCTCCACCAGGACTCTGGAAGTGAAAAACAAGAGCAGAATCAAATTCTTATCCATAATATCGGCTTGCTATGTTTATTTATAGTTCCATCCTTGGAACCCAAGAACTTAGTATTCCTGGCTTCTGCAACTCTGACCAAACTATCAAAACAACCATGACCTCTTTAGGCTGAACCCACTCTAAAATGGATCCCCATGGTATGATCAAAAATTTAAAAACAAAACGAACGTCATTGTTGCTTCTCAAAAATTCTCAATTCAAACACTAAAAAAAACAATGCATTTATCTGTATCTTAAGACCTATGCACTAACTCTCCTTTCAGGTGGACAAAGCGTAAACCTTTTGGAACTCTTTCCACCTGAATGAAAATAAAAACAAAGGAAAAAAAAACGAACTCCCACAGCTAGAATGGCTTCCTACCAACTCTTGTCTTAAACAAAATGTATCCAGTTGGAGGACATATGCCATGACCATCTATTCAGCTGCTAATTGAGGGTATATCCAATTACCCCCCCTTCAGGTGGACTAAACATAATAATTTTTCCACCTGAACAAAACAAAAATAAAATAAATGAATACAAATAACAAAACAAAAAAAATTAAAAAAGGAAAAAAAATTTAAATTCTTTAACCACTTCAGCCCCGGAAGGATTTACCCCCTTCCTGACCAGAGCACTTTTTACAATTTGGCACTGCGTCGCTTTAACTGCTAATTGCGCGGTCATGCAATGCTGTACCCAAACGAAATTTGCGTCCTTTTCTTCCCACAAATAGAGCTTTCTTTTGATGGTATTTGATAACCTCTGCCGTTTTTATTTTTTGCGCTATAAACGGAAAAAGACCGAAAATTTTGAAAAAAAATGATATTTTCTACTTTTTGTTATAAAAAAAATCCAATAAACTCAATTTTAGTCATACATTTAGGCCAAAATATATTCAGCCACATGTCTTTGGTAAAAAAAATGTCAATAAGCTTATATTTATTGGTTTGCGCAAAAGTTATAGCGTCTACAAACTAGGGTACATTTTCTGGAATTTACACAGCTTTTAGTTTATGACTGCCTATTTCATTTCTTGAGGTGCTAAAATGGCAGGGCAGTACAACCCCCCCCCCCCAAATGACCCCATTTTGGAAAGTAGACACCCCAAGGAAATTGCTGAGATGCATGTTGAGCCCATCGAAAATTCATTTTTTTTGTCCCAAGTGATTGAATAATGACAAAAAAAAAATTACAAAAAGTTGTCACTAAATGATATATTGCTCACACAGGCCATGAGCATATGTGGAATTGCACCCCAAAATACATTTAGCTGCTTCTCCTGAGTATGGGAATACCACGTGTGGGACTTTTTGGGAGCCTAGCTGCGTACGGGGCCCCGAAAACCAAGCACCGCCTTCAGGATTCCTAAGGGCGTACATTTTTGATTTCACTCCTCACTACCTATCACAGTTTTAAAGGCCATAAAATGCCCAGATGGCACAAAACCCCCCCAAATGACCCCATTTTGGAAAGTAGACACCCCAAGCTATTTGCTGAGAGGCATGTTGAGTCCATGGAATATTTTATATTTTGACACAAGTTGCGGGAAAATTACAAACTTTTTTTTTTTGCACAAAGTTGTCACTAAATGATATATTGCTCAAACATGCCATGGGCATATGTGGAATTACACCCCAAAATACATTCTGCTGCTTCTCTTGAGTACGGGGATACCACATGTGTGGGACTTTTTGGGAGCCTAGCCGCGTACGGGGCCCCAAAATCAAGCACCGCCTTCAGGATTTCTAAGGGCATACATTTTTGATTTCACTCCTCACTACCTATTACAGTTTTGAAGGCCATAAAATGCCAAGATGGCACAAAACTCCCCCAAATGACCCCATTTTGGAAAATAGATGCTCCAAGCTATTTGTTGAGAGGCATGTTGAGTCCATTGAATATTTTATATTTTTTGCAGGAAAATGACAAACTTTTTTTTTTTTTGCACAAAGTTGTCACTAAATGATATATTGCTCACACAGGCCATGGGCATATGTGGAATTGCACCCCAAAATACATTCTGTTGATTTTCCTGAGTACAGGGATACCACATGTGTGGGACTTTTTGGGAGCCTAGCCGCATACGGGGCCCCGAAAACCAAGCACCGCCTTCAGGATTTCTAAGGGCATAAAGTTTTGATTTCACTCCTCACTACCTATCACAGTTTTGAAGGCCATAAAATGCCCAGATGGCACAACCCCCCCCAAATGACCCAATTTTGGAAAGTAGACATCCCAAGCTATTTGCTGAGAGGCATGTTGAGTCCATGGAATATTTTATATTTTGACACAAGTTGCGGGAAAATTACAAACTTTTTTTTTTTGCACAAAGTTGTCACTAAATGATATATTGCTCAAACATGCCATGGGCATATGTGGAATTACACCCCAAAATACATTCTGCTGCTTCTCTTGAGTACGGGGATACCACATGCCCAGATGGCACAACCCCCCCCAAATGACCCAATTTTGGAAAGTAGACATCCCAAGCTATTTGCTGAGAGGCATGTTGAGTCCATGGAATATTTTTATATTTTGACACAAGTTGCAGGAAAGTGACCAATTTTTTTTTTTTTTGCAATGCCAAGATAGCACAACCCCCCCCCCCCCAAATGACCCCATTTTGGAAAGTGGACACCCCAAGCTATTTGCTGAGAGGCATGGTGAGTATTATGCAGCTCTCATTTGTTTTTGAAAATGAAGAAAGACAAGAAAAAAATTTTTTTTTCTTTTTTTAATTTTCAAAACTTTGTGAAAAAAAGTGAGGTCTGCAAAATACTCACTATACCTCTCAGCAAATAGCTTGGGGTGTCTACTTTCCAAAATAGGGTAATTTGGGGGGGGTTTGTGCCACCTGGGCATTCCATGGCCTCCGAAACTGTGATAGGCAGTGAAGAGTGAAATCAAAAATTTACGCCCTTAGAAAGCCTGAAGGCTTTGCTTGGTTTTCGGGGTCCCGTACGCGGCTAGGCTCCCAAAAAGTCTCACACATGTGGTATCCCCGTACTCAGGAGAAGCAACAGAATGTATTTTTGGGTGTAATTTCACATATTCCCATGGCATGTTTGAGCAATATATCATTTAGTGACAACTTTGTGCAAAAAAAAAAAAAAAAAAATTTGTCTTTTTCCCGCAACTTGTGTCACAATATAAAATATACCATGGACTCGACATGCCTCTCAGCAAATAGCTTGGGGTGTCTACTTTCCAAAATTGGGTCATTTGGTGGGGGGTTTGAACTGTCCTGGCATTTTATGCACAACATTTAGAAGCTTATGTCACACATCACCCACTCTTCTAACCACTTGAAGACAAAGCCCTTTCTGACACTTTGTTTACATGAAAAAATTATTTTTTTTTGCAAGAAAATTACTTTGAACCCCCAAACATTATATATTTTTTAAAGCAAATGCCCTACAGATTAAAATGGTGGGTGTTTCATTTTTTTTTTCACACAGTATTTGCGCAGCGATTTTTCAAACGCATTTTTTTGGGAAAAAACACACTTTTTAAAATTTTAATGCACACACTATATTGCCCAAATGTTTGATGAAATAAAAAAGATGATCTTAGGCCGAGTACATGGATACCAAACATGACATGCTTTAAAATTGCGCACAAACGTGCAGTGGCGACAAACTAAATACGTTTTTAAAAGCCTTTAAAAGCCTTTACAGGTTACCACTTTAGATTTACAGAGGAGGTCTACTGCTAAAATTACTGCCCTCGATCTGACCTCCGCGGTGATACCTCACATGCATGGTGCAATTGCTGTTTACATTTGACGCCAGACCGACGCTTGCGTTCGCCTTTGCGTGAGAGCAGGGGGGGACAGGGGTGCTTTTTTTTTTTTTCTTTATTATTTTTTTGCTTTTTTATCTTATTTTTAAACTGTTCCGTTCATTTTTTAATTTTTTTAATCATTTTTATTGTTATCTCAGGGAATGTAAATATCCCCTATGACAGCAATAGGTAGTGACAGGTATTCTTTTTTGAAAAAATTGGGGTCTATTAGAACCTAGATCTCTCCTCTGCCCTCAAAGCATCTGACCACACCAAGATCGGTGTGATAAAATGCTTTCCCAATTTCCCAATGGCGCTGTTTACATCCGGCGAAATCTAAGTCATGAAATGCTCGTAGCTTCCGGTTTCTTAGGCCATAGAGATGATTGGAGCCATTCTGGTCTCGCATCAGCTCTATGGTCAGCTGGCCGAATCACCGGCTGCATTCTCAGGTTCCCTGTTGGGACAGGAGAGCCAGAGAAAAACATGGAAGATGGTGGGGGGGGGGCATTCCCTCCCACTGCTTGCAAAAGCAGTCTAGAGGCTAATTAGCCGCTAGGATTGCTTTTACATGAAAGCCGACCGCTGGCTGAAAAGAATGATACCAAGATGATACCTAAACCTGCAGGCATCATTCTGGTATAACCACCAGGGCATATAGTGTAAACTTTTTTTTCATGCAGCCTGTAGGCTGAACGAAAAAAAGATATTGATCGGTGGGTATGCCCACCATTAGAATACCTCCCTTCATCCACCCACTTCTAATGATGGGCATACATGCGCCGTTTATATATGCCAAAGCATGGGGGCATCCTCCCGCAAAAGGCAGGAGCAAATCGCTCCTCTACCCACTGCTGCCCCCATGCTTCGGCATATATGCTGAGGTATGTAACTGTGGTGGTGAAATCACCTCCGACAGCGCTGGAGTCACGGCTTTATGTATCGTGGGAGCAAACGCTGTTGCTGTCAAGATAAATAAATCCGCTCTGCAGCTGAATGGCGTACCTGCTAAGCAAATGATGGTTAACAATAAAACAAAGTAGCGTTACAGTATAACAGTAAGACTTACCATACCTGCAAAGCAAATACAAAAAAAATAGCAAAAAATAAAACATTTAAACGCAACCTGTGCCTAAAATATATATATGCCAAAGCATGGGGGCATCTTCCCACAAAAGGCAGGAGCATATCGCTCCTCCACCCACTGCTGCCCCCACGCTTCGGCATATATGCTGAAGTATGTAACTGTGGTGGTGAAATCACCTCCGATAGCGCTGGAGTCACGGCTTTATGTATCGTGGGAGCAAACGCTGTTGCTGTCAAGATAAATAAATCCGCTCTCCAGCTGAATGGCGTACCTGAAAACAAAAAAATGGTTACCAAACATGATAAAAACATAACAACAGTAAAACATTGCAGAATAGAATACAGTAAAAAAGAGCAGAACAATAGAGAGAGAAAAGAGAGAAACGACAACTATTTTTGGTTTTTATTATTTTATTTTTTTTTGTGTTTTTTTTTTGTAACTTTAACTTTTGTAACTGGTACCAGGTTTGGGTCTCTCAAAATGTGATGGCATCTTGGGAGACCCTGTGAAAGTGTGTCCTAGTCTGTGCAGTGCTGTACCCTACGCTAATACTCAACTAGTGTATGGTAGTGTTCAAAACATTCACCAATGCAAAGACCAGGATTGTCAGGACAGAAGGGACAATAATACCGGGTGTCACGCCTAAATCCGCGCTTGCTGCAGACACGACATCTTTTTTGGGGGGCTCGTTGGGTAGGGGTACTCGGGAGGATATAAAGAAAATGCCTCTCATGCAGACGGCTTACTGCATTTGGTTGGGAAAGGTGAGGTGGAGCACCGTCTGGAAACAGAAGGGCTCTGACGATCTCTTCCTGGAATTTAAGGAAGGATCCAGTCCGTCCTGAAGCTCTGTATAGCACATAAGCGTTCAGCAAAGCCAATTGAAATAAATAAACAGACACTTTTTTGTACCAGCGTCTGGCCTTACGGGCAACAAGGTACCCCTTTCTGAATAAGGGTGACACCAAGTCCCACACTATCTTGCCAGCACTTCCTATGTAGTGAGGGCACTTTGTCGGCTCTACGTGACTATCTTTGCCCTCGTAAACCATAAAACTACATGTATAGCCTGTGGCCCTGTCACAGAGATTATACATCTTGACCCCGTATCTGGCACGCTTGCTGGGAAGGTACTGTTTGAATGACAAGCGGCCAGAAAACTTAATCAGGGACTCATCAACGCAGACAACTTGATGGGGAGTAAACAAGTCTGCAAAACACTGGTTGAAGTGGTTTACGAGGGGCCGAATTTTGTAGAGCCGATCGTATTCAGGGTCTCCACAAGGACGACAGAGTTCATTGTTGTTGAAGTGCATGAACCGCAAAATCTGCTCGTATCGTGCCTTGGTCATGGAGGCAGAGAACACGGACATATGGTAAATTGGGTCAGTAGACCAATATGACCGCAACTCACTCTTTTTATTTATGCCCATGTTGAGGGAAAGGCCCAGAAAGATCTTAAATTCGGAGACCGTAATTGGTAACCAATCTCTGGCAAGGGAGGACTGGGGAATAGTGGCGATGTGTTGACCAGCGTATAAATTGCTTTGGTCCACAATAGATCTATAGAGATCTTCGGTGAAAAACAGCGAATAAAAATCCAGTGGCGTAAAATCAACTGTTTCCACCTGAATTCCGGGTTGGCCAGTGAATGGGGGAAGTACGGGTGCTGCAGAAGTGGTGGGTACCCAATTCGGATTGGCGAATGCAGCAGGAAGGGCACTATGGGCACGACGGGCCTGTGTTCGTCTTCTTGGTGGCAGCGGGACACTACTTGTGCTTGCCACCTCGCCAGCTTGAACTACACTTATGGGACTCGCCACATCACCACGTGATACTGCAGTGCTGGATGTACGACCAGGGTGTACTAGGCCGCTGGTGCTTGCCAGTTCACCAGAAGTATTAGCGGTGCTAATACTACTCTGCTCCATACGAGGGACCTGTGGTTCTTGCACTTCAAGGACAGAAGAAGAAGATCGGGGTATGGTACGCCTGACCTTGGCAGGGACCACAACTCCGTCGTCAGAGCTATCTGTCATGGAGCCGCTGTCGTCTACAGGATCGTATTCTAAGCCTGAATCTGACAGATGAGTGACTTCCTCTTCACTATCTGTCATGCTCAGAAACGTGTAGGCCTCTTCACTAGTGTACCTTGGATTTGCCATTTTGGGCTCTAAATTTAGGGGTACACTAGTGAGACTCATAGGCAAAAAAGCTCCTGACTGTTAGCGACTGATTCAAAACGCTATCAAAAAACTGTTAGCGATCGCAGGGATCATGCCTGACTCTGCGAACGCTTCAGTTATGTGTGCTTAGTGTTTTGTAAGTGTCAGAGATCGATCGATACTGCACTTAGGTGGTCTGGGCAGGGCTGGGCCGAGGGGAAAAACGCAGGTGCTAGCAGGTATCTGGGGTGATCCCGCTAACACTGTGTTTTTGGGAACCCTAAACTGCTGGGGACGCTAGTATAGATCTGATCGGATCAGATATCGATCCGTTCAGATACTATAGCACTAAGGGAGGTGTATGCTGTGTGCGTGGGTGTTAGCGGTACTGGCGCTAAACTGACGCTGCCTGGGGCGACGCAGACCTTATCTGACCCCAAAAACGTAACTTATATCACCACCGGGCAATTAGGGGGTTAAACCTTTATAAGGTAATAAACGGCGGGTGCCCTAAAACTATAATAAACTATAAAAAACAAACTAACTAACCAGCGTCACCCGTAACACTTATACGGTGATCACTGGTGAAAGGGTTAACTAGGGGGCAATCAGGGGGTTAAAACCTTTAGTAGGTAGTATATGGGGGTCCCTGTCGCTATAAAACGCTGACGGCGAACCTATATACTTACCTCCCTAACTAGTGTCACCTGTGTCACTAATACAGCGATCAGAAAAACGATCGCTTAGTGACACTGGCGACAGGGGGTGATCAAGGGGTTAACCTTTATTAGGGGGGGTTAGGGGGGTACCCTAACTGCCCTAACACTTATAACTGTCACAAACTGACACCAATGCAAAAAAAAAAAATGCTATTGGTGTCACTGTGACAGGGGGTACAGGGGGGTGACTGGGGGGTGAAAAGTGTGCCTGCGTGTTCTACTGTACATGTAGTGTTGTGCAAACTCACATTGATGTCTTCTCTCCTCGGCGCCGGAACGAAAAAGACCAACTCGAGGAGAGATGACATCACTTCCTCTGCCTCTGTTTACATTACAGAGGCAGAGGAAGGATTTCATTCGTCGGGAGCGATCGCGAGGGGGTGGCCACGAATGGATGGCCTCCCCCTCACCTCTGATTGCCCGGGAACAAATGTCGGCCGCCTCTGGCACCGGGGGGGGGGTCTGATCGTACCCCCCGCCCGCGGGAGGCAGATCACGTACCAGGTAGGTGATTTTGCCTGCCCGTGCCATTCTGCCGCAGTATATCTGCGTGAGGCAGTCGGCAAGTGGTTAAAAAAAAAAATAAAAAACAAATGTTTAATGTTTTTAAAAAACAAATGTTTAAAAGTTAAATTAAAAACAAAAAATTCATAAAAAAATTAAAAATAAGAGAAGAGAAAAAAAAACAATAATCATAACAGAAAAATGTTTTTAGAAAAAAAAAATAATAATTCAGAGTCTTATCCTTGAAAATACTAAAAATATATCAAGGTCCTCTATTATATTTAAAACATGAAGCTCACATCTAAACTATTATTGTACCTGTGTATTAATTTGTCTAATCCCTATAGATGGTTAGTCTATTAAAACTCTGACCACGTGTTACAGTTGATGATATCACAATAATACAAGGTTAGCTATGAGAACCAAGCACACGGTTTATAAGTAATAAAGTCTTATTTATTTCCCAAGGAAATAAGAAAACGCTAACATGAAAGTATTAAAATATATTACTATATTACAAAGCTTACAATCAGAACATATAATACAAGAACATCAAGGATACTTATCACAAGGCTCTCCGCGAGGCTGTGTTTCTTCCAGCTATGCTCAGATGACCAAGAGAGGGCCAGAGCCATGAGGCTTAGGCCCAAGCCATGATTCAAAGGGAAAGGGGGACAAATTGCCTGTGTGTGCTCCTTTTTACTCAAACATACACACCCACTCATAGCCACCCCCACTTGCCTCCTCCCCATAGATATTGCCAAGGGGTATTCCTAATATCTATCCATTGTCCAGGAAGCATGCTGTATTGTCCACTAGGGGGCAGCGCTTGTCCATGAATCGCCACTGTCCGACCTGGGTCAAATCTTAGCTTAACCCATGAGTCATCTTGGCAGCAGTGGCACTCTTTGAAGATTGCTTGCAGAGCAGTTAATCAGGAATTCTCATAGACAGATCGGAGTCAGTATTGTCATGCAGAGTTAGGCTTAATTGGCTACATTCCAACTTGGGGGCTATATGTCAGTCCTACAGAGAGTGAGAATATCCTTACCCTTTAAAACCTTTGCAGCCTGGCTGATTTTGGGAATAGGAAACAGATATGTAGAAAATCCAGAAATATGGCATTGGACATGTTGCCTTCTAACAGTCACTAACCACATTCTTTATACTAGGCAGGGGAGAAACCGGAAGTTTGGAATTACTCGTCCTTCCCTCCCCTGAAGGGCCTGATATGGATTTTGGGGGGACCCCGACGCCACTTTTTTTTTTTTGGCGCAGCGTTCCCCTTAACCACTTAATACACAATACACTGTGTTAGATAAACTACACTGCCTGCATTGACTGAATAGAGTCTACATATATATATATATATATATATATATATATATATATATATATATATATATATTAGACTGTATATATATATATATATATATATATATATCAAATACACTGCCACTAACTAACCTGTCTGGCTAATCTAGCTCAGACTATCTCCGTCCACACACTATACACAGGCGCTATGTAAGCAGCCTTATATAGTGTGGGGCGTGGACTTAGTCCCCCTGAGCCATGATTGGCCAAAGGCACCCTGCCTGTGGCCAGTTATGGCTCTCTCAGCAGAGCGCGCTGTCATTGGCCAAAGCATGCAGGTCAGATGCATGCTTTGGCCAATCATCATACAGCAATGCACTGCGATCTCTTGCATTATGTGCATTATGGGGGCGTTTTGCGCCACTCGAATTTCCTGCAAATGCCCCATATGTTCGGTTCGTTTTAGAACAAACGAACACCCAATGTTCGAATCAAACTTACGTTTAACTCGAACCACAGGCTCATTTCTAGAGGTTAATGATGCCATTCATCAGACTGAGAGTGCTTAACAGCAGAATAACTGTAAGGGACAGCTCTGAAATTTGGATGAATTTTGCAAAACAGGTTTTGTTGTTTTAATTTTATTGGGCTTTTTATTTCAATCTTGTTAGTTTTACTTTGAAGCCTGTTTAATATTTGGTGCACAGAGCGAAGGGCATTTAAACTATGCTTCTATTTTTCAGTTGTGGTCGACATTTCACTCACCAGATCTGGTAGAACCTAATGTGAGGCAATCCCTGAAGACTCTCCAACTGGATTATATGGACCTCTTCCTCATCCACTGGCCATTTTCACTTAAGGTACTGTCAGCATCTGCATTTAGCTTATAACCACTTACATACCGTTCTTTTATGTCTATAGTTCTAGCTGTATCTACCTGTTTTGGATCAGGCCCAGCTTTACTGTGGCGACTGTTATCACTACACCTTACACGTAAGTGTTGGTCATCCCACTCATTCCAGCTGGATCAGTTGTCTTAAGCAGGCTGTGACTTACATATTTTTAATGTGTCCCTCAAGATTAGAGCAGGGTGGGTCAGGAACTTGTAAACTAAAAATCGCAACAATGCCTTAAAGAACAAAGAAATATGGCACTTCTATCCCTTATCCCCAAATAAAACATTTTCTCATATTCTACAGTGCCTTGAAAACGTATTCAAACCCTTTAAAATGTTCCATATTTTGTCATGTTACAACCAAAAACTTAAATGTAGTGTAAATGTATTTTATTGTGATTTTATGTGATAGATCAACACAAGGTGGCACATAAATGTGAAGTGGAAAGAAAATGATAAATTGTTTTCAAAATTTTTTACAAATAAATATCTGAAAAGTGTGGTGTGCATTTGTATTCAGCCCCCCTGAGTCAATACTTTGTAGAACCAACTTTTGCTGCAATTACAGCTGCAAGTCTTTTTGGGTATTTCTCTACCAGCTTTACACATCTAGAGAGTGACATTTTTGCCTATACTTTTTTGCAAAATAGCTCAAGCTCTGTCAGATTGAACGGAGAGCGTCCAAACTTCTCCTCAACTTTATCCCTGACCTGTCTGGTGTGTTCCATTGCCTTCATGATGCTGTTTGTTCGCTAAGATTCTCTAACAAACCGCTGAGTGCTTCACAGAACAGCTCTATTCATACTGAGATTAAATTGCACACAGGTGGACTCTATTTACTAATTAGGTGCCTTCTGAAGGCAATTGGTTCCACTAGATTTTAGTTAGGGGTATCAGAGTAAAGGGGACTGAATACAAATACACACCACACTTTTCAGATATTTATATGTAAAAAATTTTGAAAAGCATTTATCATTTTCCTTCCATTTCACAATTATGTGATACTTTGTGTTGGTCTATCACATAAAATCCCCCCCCAAAAAAATTTACTTTTTTGGTTGTAACATGACAAAATGAGGAAAATTTCAAGGGGTATGAATACTTTTTTTTAAGGAACTGTATATTTGTTCCCCAACACTTCGTTGAGATAGAAAATTGTAAAGAAGTATATGGGTTGAGTCACCCTAGGACAGTGGTTCTCAACCTTCCTAGTGCCGTGACCCCTTGATAAAATTTCCCAAGTTGTGGGGACCCCTAACAGTAAAATTATTTTTGCTGGTCGCGTTTGCTGGCACAGTGGCGGCGTTTGCTGGCACAGTGGCAACAATTGATGGGCACAGTGGCTGCACAGTGGGACGTTTGCTGGCACAGTGGCTGCGTTTGGCACAGTGGTAACAATTAAAGGGCACAGTGGCTGCGTTTGATGGCACAGGTGGCAACGTTTGCTGGCACCATGGCGACAATTTATGGGCACAGTGGCTGCGTTTGGCACAGTGGCAACAATTAAAGGGGTCAGTGGCTGCATTTGATGGCACAGTAGCTGCGTTTGCTGGCACAGTGGCAACGTTTGCTGGCACAGTGGCAACGTTTGCTGGCACAGTGGCGACAATTGATGGGCACAGTGGCTGCCCTTGGCACAGTGGCAACAATTAAAGGGCACAGTGGCGGCATTTGCTGGCACAGTGGCGACAATTGTTGGGCACAGTGGCTGTGTTTGATGGCACAGTGGCGACAATTGATGGGCACAGTGGTGACGTTTGCTGGCACAGTGGCGACAATTAATGGGCACAGTGGCTGCGTTTGGCACAGTGGCAACAATTAAAGGGCACAGTTCCTGCGTTTGATGGCACAGTGGAAGCGTTTGCTGGCACAGTGGCGACAATTGATGGGCACAGTGGCTGCATTTGATGGCACAGTGGCGGCGTTTGCTGGCACAGTGGCGACAATTGATGGGCACAATGGCTGCATTTGATGGCACAGTGGCGGCGTTTGCTGGCACAGTGGCGACAATTGATGGGCACAGTGGCTGCATTTGATGGCACAGTTGCAGCGTTTTAATGGGGGTTTTTTTCTGATTGTTTCAGTTTGTTTGCGCCCCCACCACTGATTTATATATAAACGTTGCGGTTGATTCCTCAAAAGTGGTTATTCCGTGCCAGTGCTAGATACACAAAGTGTATAGCTTCCAAACATGTATCTAGCACTGGCACGGAATAACTACTTTTGAGGAACCAACTGGGACGTATATATATATATATATATACTACGTATATATATAAGAACACCTGTGACTTCTGGTAAGTCAGACACACAGGAAAAGCTGACAAGACAACATTTTTTTTATTATGGAGATATATATATATATATATATATATATATATCTCCATAATAAAAAAAATTTTGTCTTGTCAGCTTTTCCTGTGTGTCTGACTTACCAGAAGTCACAGGTGTTCTTATATATATACGTCGTATATATATATATACGTCCCAGTTGGTTCCTCAAAAGTAGTTATTCCGTGCCAGTGCTAGATACATGTTTGGAAGCTATACACTTTGTGTATCTAGCACTGGCACGGAATAACCACTTTTGAGGAATCAACCGCAACGTTTATATATAAATCAGTGGTGGGGGCGCAAACAAACTGAAACAATCAGAAAAAAACCCCCATTAAAACGCTGCAACTGTGCCATCAAATGCAGCCACTGTGCCCATCAATATATATATATATATATATATATATATATATATATATATATATATATATATATATATATATATCTCCATAATAAAAAAAATGTTGTCTTGTCAGCTTTTCCTGTGTGTCTGACTTACCAGAAGTCACAGGTGTTCTTCTTCTTCAGCAAGTTTCGTTGCCTCCCTCTTGGTACACTCGTCCGCAGCAAGCGGATTTCGGTGGGTGTACAAAGATGTCCGCTTGCCGACTTCTAAGTCTAAGCCTTACTGCGGACGAGAGTACCAAGATGGCGGCGACGGAACGTCACTTCCGTGTAGTCCCTCCTCTCCAGGAAGTGACATCTCGCTGGCCGAGACGGACGGACTCAGGCAGTAACTTCGGGTCTGTCTCGGCCAGCATTCGCGACCCCCTGGAGAATGGGCAATCGACCCCCCAGGGGGTCGCGACCCCCAGGTTGAGAACCGCTGCCCTAGGAGAATGGAAGCAATTCATTGTTTTTCTTTTATATCTAGAAAATCATTTGCAATGTGTTAAAAATATACCTGTAGTAAATATATCAGTGTGTTAGCATTGAGAACCAATAAACCCGAGACTGCTGCTCAAAGCTTCATCAAAATTGGCCAATTCCAACCCTGCCCAGTGCTGACTTCTCAAGGGTCCATATTGCCTGGTCATCAATTCTGAGCACAAATAAATATAAGTGCTGCCCAGTTGTATGTGTGTCAGAAAGGCTTCAGGTTTGCCACGTCACAAACCACACAAACCACCTCACAAACCCCTCTGTGTTAGAGATTAGACATGTGCAGAACAGAAAGATGTATGCGATCAAAGACAGCTGTCGTCTGAATCTGTGTCTCAGGAGTGCAGAACTAAGGGCACTCCTGTAACCCACAGGAGAAGTTTGTCCAAAAGAGCTTTGGCCATACTTCTCCTTTAACCCCTTAGCACCTGCGCCTCCTGGCCCTTTAGGAGGTTTGGCCATGAGGCAAAGGTAGGCATTTCAGTCATGTGACCGTTGTGATTGGCTGTCACAGTTGTCACATGATTGGTAAGTTTCTGATCACAAGTAGCGATCAGGAGCTTTGCGTTACCCCCTGCGTGCTCCCGCACAGCATTGTTTACATTTTAGTTACACATATATGCGGCCTCTTGGTGTTAAGGCCCACCCGCTGAGAAGCTGCATATATGTGTACGGCCTGTGTAAAGAGGTTAAAAAAGCAGCCTGTAGAACATGTAAAAAAGCGACAAGAGCTCCATCTGCTGGCAGTAAATGAGAATGCAAAATACTGATAAACTCTTATTTCATATTTACAGGACAAAACCAAACCAAAACAAATCATATATGCTAAATTATTACACATTCCCTTTAAAGCTTCAGTTACTCTAATTATCGATCTGTATTTCACATTCCCAGATTAGAACTGATAGGTATCAGTAGGACTTCAAGACAGCTGCTAGACGCTTTCTGAATGCTTTTTAAATGCACCCTGAACACGTTGTCCTTTAGACTAGCACTTGCAGGATAAAATAAGGACTGTGTGTACTTAAAGCAGTTGTATACCCCTTTAGCACATTTTTACCTACAGGTAAGCCTATAATAAGGCTTACCTGTAGGTCAAATGAATATCTCCTAAACCTGTACGGTTTAGGAGACATTCACCTTGCATGCAGCCGCTGCCATCAGCGGCTCCTTGCCGGAAAGAAGACTCATGTGGGCATGCGTGGGAGTGCGGTGCATACTAGCTCAGTATGCCTTTGCCTTATAGGTTTTTTTTTTTCTTCTGGGCATACAACCCCTTTAAAGTGAAATATTAGTTTCACTTTTAAAGCAGCCCCCCTGAATAAATATGGCACTGTCGCCCTGGTGAGAAAATCAAATGAAGGCATTGTCAGGGGGAATACTGTGACCTCTGGGAGAGGGGATAAATACCTGGAGGTGTTAGACTTTCTGCAGTTTAAATGAAATGATATACAAGATGCTAGGTTCTATTAAACTGCTCTGTCATCTCAAGAACAATACAGGGTAAACACTCTCGCTCATGTTCAGGGAAGGGGTCCTGAAGGTACAAAACACTTGACCTAGACACTAGTCTGGGGATTTGAAACAAAGGTATGGGAACAATGTAAAAGCAATATAGTAAAAACAATGTAAAAATATAAAAAAATATATAAACATAAAAGACCATAAGAGAAGACCAGGGGAGAACCCTGAGACTCCAATGTAGGACCTGGATAGTGCCTCTCAGTAGAAGGGATGAAATCCATGAGTGTGTATATATATATATATATATATATATATATATATATATATATTTTCATTACTCCTCATATATGTATAAGTGTCTATATATACAGTCATAAAAGATGGGCATTAATGAGACACAGCAGTGGGGGTCCATATACCAGCACTATAGGCAGCCAGTGTGAAGGAGCCAGAAGGGGACTCTGCAGCCAACAGAGAGGAAAAAGCACAGCGCCTCTAAGTGCAGTTTTAAAAATCACAGCCGAATATCGGATGCCACCGTATCAGCCGCCAACGGGATCCCAGGGACACAGACATTCAGTGACTTCCCCGGGATCCATACCACAGGATTCCATGATTACAATGCATCTTATTTCTATTCCCTTGTGAGTAGATCACCTGTATATTCATTTTTATGAAATGGTTTTAATACTGCACTTAGAGGCGCTGTGCTTTTTGCTTTCTATCTCAAGAACAATAGGTAATAGTCTTCATAGACTTAGTATAGCATTCAGTGATTTCAACAATTCTTCACAAAAAACGTTGATTTGTTCTTTTTAGCATCTTCTACACACTTCATAAACTTTTTTAAGTATTGGCAGCTGAAGGACAGCTCTTGATATTAAATAGAAATAAGCCCTTTGGCTCAGTGGACTTGCTGGAAACTTGCCATTTGGAGCAAAAGTTGGGGTTGTGGTCCAACAGCTGACACTCGCTGACTGTGTCTTGGAAATGTGCAAGATTTGACAATCTGTTCTTGTTCTATAGCCCGGAGGAGATCTAATCCCCATGGACAAAAATGGAAAAGCTCAACTCGATACCACAACAGACCTGTGCGCTGTATGGGAGGTAGGATATGGTATTTGATTGGCTCAGCTAGAGCAGTGGTAATTGGTAACACATAATGGCAGATTGGATGTGTTCAAAATAAAATGCTGTTTTTAGTTCATGCAGTCGTACAGGCTAAAATATGTACTTTATATTTGTGTATTATATTAAACCTCAAATTAAGCCAAACAGATAAATGAAGAAACCATCAGGCCCCTTGCACATGGTAAGAAATGTAAATGATTCCGCGCAAAAGGAATAAGTACTACCCTGTTTCCCCCAAAATAAGACCTAGCGTGATTGTCGTTGATGGCTGCAATATAAGCCCTACCCCCCAAATAAGCCCTAGTAGGTCGGTGTAGGCAGGGTAGGGCTTATATTCAGGGAAACAGGGTAGGGCTTATTTGGGGGGTAGGGCTTATATTGCAGCCATCACCGACAATCACGCTAGGTCTTATTTTCGGGGAAACAGGGTAGTAAAGAAAAGACAATTTAAAAGAACTGCTGCCTCTACTGGTTACTGCCACTAGGTGGAGTACGTAAATGAAAGGAAAGTGAAGTCGATGTGGCGCTGTTCTATTGTGCACCTATCCTTAATAAGCCAAAGATCTGCTGATGTATACAGAATGAATAAAATTGGATAAATAAAATTGTGAATGTGCACTAATACATGAATGTGCATAAAGGTGCATTACCATATTTAGTACATAACTTCAGATATGTGCTTCTAAACAAAGAAAGAAGAAAAACTAAATTTCAAAAATAAAAAGAAACAGGTGAATATATAATATCAGTGCAAATATGCAATCCCAAATATTGAATAGATAACGGGACTAGATTAGTGCCAATACTTCCATTGAGATATATGCATTAAAAGACACATATATATATATATATATATATATATATATATATATATATATATATATATATATATAGTCACATTGATAAATATACAAAGAAAGTGCTTAAATATATGCATTTAAAAAATAAATAAATAAATAAAAATAGTCCCATCAATGAATGTACAAAATGAAGTGCTTCTGTGCTGGTGAAAACAATTTTTATATTGATAATGTCCACTTTTCAAAGGTGATCATAGCATGCGTGCCTTATCCGTGCTCTTATTGCACATGGGGCCATCTAAGTGCAATGCACCTCTGTTTTCTGTGTATTTATTCCTGTTCCGTGTGTATGGCAGCCTGTCTGACAGAACCTGGCCGAACGTCTGGCTTCTGTGAAGGGGCATGTCCGAAAAACATCTGCAGATCGGCATCTGATCAGCGGTCTCAGCCCATGGCTGTGAATGCTGACCAGTGTGTTCTGGCGGGGGGGGGGGAGCAACCCACCTGTCAGAACACAAAAGCACAACAGGGAGATTGCTGTACTAACATTGGATAGTTAGTACAGCAAGTTCCTCTCGAGCTCCTCAGTTTTTTTTTTCGTTCAGCTCGCTGGGTTGAACGAAGAAAAACTGATAGTGTGTACCTAGTATAAGTCCGGCTACCACTCGGTACAATGTCAAGCCCCACCCAGCTACAGTTTGCCATAGACTTTGCCAGGCTGCCTGCCTTCCACTGCGCTTCTTCTTGCCTGATCTTGATACTATTTTTGTTTATGCTGAGATTTTTCACTCCTGTAAGGCCACTAAATTACCTCCTTCCCATCTAATTGCTTACAGAGCAGCCAAAAATTTGTCAAGCCAAAACTTTTTTTTTTATAATTTTGGATAGAGTATAAAGGGTAATAACTGCTGTCTTATTTTTATTGGAGTCTGGGACTTGAAGCTGTTTTAATACATTTACCTGAAGTTCTACCTTATTACAACAGTTCTCTGCTGCTTAAAGTGGTTATAAAGCTTTGTTTTTTTTTTTCTAAAAAAAATAACAAACATGCCTAATCTTCTTCTGGGGTCCACCGCCAGCGCTCCAGTCCCCTCCTCTTCATCAGGTGCCCCCAGGGAAAGACGCTTTTCCTGGGGGCACCCGTGCATGCTCGCTCCTGAGTCCTGCTCCCATGTATGTCACCTGATTTGATTTACAGCAGCGTAAGCCAATCGATCTCATTGCTATCAATCTGTCCAATGAGGAGAAACACAGTGGCGGGAGCCACTGCGCTCGTGCACATCGCTGGATCGGATGGGCTTAGGTAAGGGAAGGGGAGGGGGGGGGGGTTGGGGGGCAGCTGCAGCACAGAACATTTTTCATCTTACTTAATGAATAGAATGCATTAAGGTGAAAAACCTTAAAGTGTTTGTTAACCTAAAAAAAAAAAAATCCTGTTCCTTTAAAGCATGTTACACAGCACTGTGCTTGTGCTGTGCCATTTGGCCCCCTGTATCACCTGAAATACCTGTATGATCCTGCCTGGTTCTGCCCTCCACTTTTTAAACTGACCACGGTGTATCATGGCTGCTGAGCCCTGACAATATGGTCAGTTTACATGTCTCCGTCATCCGCTCTCTCCTCTGTCCTCCTCTGTCCTCTCCCCACTCCCTGCCTGTTAACTCCGTGCCCGCCCCCCTCTCCTCCTGCTGCTGAAATTAGGGTTAAATTTACACTATCCTCTCGGTTTATTCATGTAATGTGCCCCTGTGTCTGTGCCCTAAAAAAAAAATGCAGCTATATACCTGTTTTCAGAGCGCTGATTGGCACTCACGTGATCCACCGCCTCTCTCCTCTCCTCCTCCCCTCCTGACTGACGTCAGCAGGGGATCCTCGGCCCCGCCCGCTGCAGCTGGCAGGCCGAGAGAGGAGCGCCAATTGGCAATCTGAAAACAAGTATATAGCTGCATTTTTTTATAAGGCACAGACACAAGGCACATTACATGAATAAACCGAGAGGATAGTGTAAATTTTACTTAGCGGTTTAACAACCACTTTAAGGCTTTAGAACCACTTTAATGTGGACCTTTCAGTAAATTTACATGTCTGAAAGAAAAAATTTACAGCATACAAGAACAGCATATTTTCTGAAAAAGTTTCACTGTTTTACATTAAAAAGACATCCCTAAAGTGATTTTAAACTCAAAAAAATGTATTATATTGCAACTTAAAAATTCTTTTCTTTTTTTTCCCTTTTTTTTTACCTGGTGAACTTCCTTTACCAGACCAAGTTGTCCAGATAAAGTGGCACTTAGGGGGTTGAGACAAACCATTTAACACTGACAGGGTTGCTTACATTGGTCAGCTTTAATTTATTTATGTAAAACCTTTATCCTAAAAAAGGAAAAAAAACTGTTTCTGTAACTGCCTAATAAGTGTTAGCTGGAGTTGGACTGGACTGACAATACTGCTGCCCAATGGTATGTCCATTGCTCCTCCATCCAGAGTGTAGCCACCCTCGGAGAAGAAGTGTGTTAATGAACAGATTACCAGGTGAAAATCAAGGGAAAAAAACTGCCAACAAGAAAATAATGTAGCCACCTTATTAAAGTGATTCTAAACGTATTTTTTTTCTTAAAATAACAGACATGTCCTACTTACCTGCCCTGTGCAATATTTTTGCACAAAGCAGTCCTGATCCTCCCCTTCTCAGGTGCCCTGCTGGCGCTCGTGGCTCCTCCTCCCTGCACCTGTGCGTGCTCACTCCTGCTAGACACATAGAGCGCTTATCGGCTCCCTCCTTACTGGCTGTGAGTGACAGCAGCGGGAGTCAATCAGGAGAGAGAGAGCCTCAGCTCTCGTGCACATCGCTGAATCAAGATCAGGCTCAGGTAAGTATTTAGGGAGGGCCGGGGGGAACAGCATCCTAAAGGTTTTTTCCCTGAATGCATTTAAAGTAAACAACCTTCAGGCTTTAGAACGACTTTAAAGATTTGTAAGCTGGTAACTATTTAAATTTTAGTTTTGGGGTTTAAAATCACTTAAAGCTCCAATCCAGTAACTTTGCAGAGGTTGAGATGATGTCGTCAGTCTGCTGCAGGCATGAGGAAGAGTTTCTTCTGTCTCTAGTGATCAGACTTCAACATTGTAATGTTATAGCAAAGGCTAAAAGTGGACATTCCCATAGTTCATTTTTCACCACTATGCTTCTGACACTCACAGGCCATGGAAAGATGTAAGGATGCTGGTCTAGTGAAATCTATTGGAGTCTCCAACTTTAACCGTCGGCAGATAGAGAAGATTCTAAACAAGCATGGACTAAAGTATAAGCCTGTGTGCAACCAGGTAATTAGAAATTATTAATAGTTATTAATAAATGTTGTAATTTGTACTATATACTGTAGTAGGTTTGTAATAATAATGCAGTACATAAACTTCAACTTTATACATACACACTTTTACATTTTTGGATGTATGTGTGAAAAGCTTTTTGGTACCCATTGCAATCAATTGGGGATCTTTGTTCAAGTTTTCAACTCTGCACTACAAAAATGGCAGTGTATTGGGTAATGCTGGCCATTAGAAATTGTCTTGCTTCAGGATCTCCCTGTGTTGTAGCGCGCAACTCAAGCCTTAGCGCAAAATTGTTAGTGAAGTTCCAAGTACATTGCTCCAGTTTATACCACCTGCTGGCTTTTCTGCAAAGGATTTTAGAGGTCAGATGTTGGCCTCTGAGCTTCAAGTTCCACTCATCTGTCACATTTCTTACTCTTTCATGCAGCAAAACCAAATAAGGATATTACAATGGAAACACCTTTTAAAAATGAAAGTACAATTGGACTTAAAGCATTGCCATTGACTTTCCATGTTTTGCAGGTTGAATGTCACCCATATCTGAATCAAAGCAAACTGCTAGAGTTCTGCAAAGCAAAAGACATCCTGCTGACTGCATACAGCGTCCTGGGCTCACACAGACACAAGGACTGGTATGACCTAGGGTTGGGGCTGCTTCAGCTGTTCATATTACAAGGTTTTATTATTTATTTGACTCTTTTAGAAAGCTTTTCTGCTGCACTCTACAGAAAGCACTGATCACCTCATCTCTTGTCTCCCAAAGAGCTTACCCTTCTTACCACAGCTAGTCATAAACAAACATTTACAGGCAGAGTTGTCAGCCAGGGGAAAAATGTTGTTGGTTGACAAGGGGAGGGTTTAATTGCAAATACGCACTTTCACAGTTGGCCTGCTACACTGTGTGTATCAGGGGCTGCTGTTAATTCTCCTGATACAGGACGGGTTGCTGTCACAATGAGAGAGGAGTTCCAATGATAGCATCTGTAGAGCCATCTCCATGTAATCAGCAGGGCTGGGCTGTCATTTGGACAGCCTGGTCCTGCATCTTCCATAGACTCCCTAGCAAGGGTCAATGTAGGGGCAGAAGAAGTTCCTGTTAAATCTATGCAAACCCACCATATTGCCTAAGGTGGGAGCTTCTCTAGCCTCCACATTGGCCAGGTTTTGCTTAGAAATCTCCAGGACATCTTCTGAGACTGCAGGAGCTTTGATTAAAGCAACAGGAAACTAGTGTGAAAACTGGGTGTCCCCTGAGATTCTGTGGGTGTTCACAGCATTGGAGCAGAGGATTGGGGATGATGGGTGTGCTGGTGGTATGCAGGAAGGACAGGAGGGGCCAGAAACAGAAGAGAGGGGGAAAGGAAGTGCTGGCGTGTCAGAGGTGGGGAGAGCTTTAGATGCAATGGGGAAAGCATGTAGGCAGGTCGATCCTAGGGTCACAGACGCCTGGGTGCAGAAATATTTCTGGCGCCCCCACATGGGCGTGGTCATCTTACCAACTCCTCCCCTTTACAAATGATTCTATGGCAACGACTCAAATACAGAGCTGCTCCCCTAAGAAGTCTTTGTTACCCTGAAATCCTCCCATGATCTCTTAATAATAAAGAAAATACAGGAAGAGAGAACACTAATGAGACCTGGAGGGAAGTCTCTCTGATGCACACAGAGAGGGCTTCTGTTAGAAAGAGTCCCCAGACATAATACAGGATACGGTCAAAGACTGCAGACATGATACCAGAGATGGTCAGAGACTGCAGACATGATACAAGAGATGATCAGAGACTGCAGACATGATACAGGAGATGATCAACATGATACAGGAGATGATCAGAGACTGCAGACATGATACAGGAGATGATCAGAGACTGCAGACATGGTACAGGAGATGATCAGAGACTGCAGACATGATACAGGAGATGATCAGAGACTGCAGACATAGTACAGGAGATGATCAGAGACTGCAGACATAATACAGGAGATGATCAGAGACTGCAGACATACTACAGGGGATGATCAGAGACTGCAGACATGGTACAGGAGATGATCACAGACTGCAGCCATAATACAGGAGATAATCAGAGACTGCAGACATAGTACAGGAGATGATCAGAGACTGCAGACATGGTACAGGAGATGATCAGAGACTGCAGACATGGCACAGGAGATGATCAGAGACTGCAGACATAATACAGGAGATGATCAGAGACTGTAGACACAGTACAGGAGATGATCAGAGACTGCAGACATGGTACAAGAGATGATCAGAGACTGCAGACATAGTACAGGAGATGGTCAGAGACTGCATACATAGTACAGGAGATGGTCAGAGACTGTAGACATGATACAAGAGACAGTCAGAGACTGCAGACATAGTACAGGAGATGATCAGAGACTGCAGACATGATACAAGAGATGGTCAGAGACTGCAGACATAGTACAGGAGATGGTCAGAGACTGCAGACATAGTACAGGAGATGGTCAGAGACTGCAGACATGATACAAGAGATGGTCAGAAACTGCAGACATAATACAGGAGATGGTCGGAGACTACAGACAAGATAGAATAGATGGTCAGAGACTGCAGACATGATACAAGAGACAGTTAGACACTGCAGACATAATACAGGAGATGGTCAGAGACTGCAGACATGGTACAGGAGTTGGTCAGAGACTGCAGACATAATACAGGAGATGATCAGAGACTGCAGACATAATACAGGAGATGATCAGAGACTGCAGACATAATACAGGAGATGATCAGAGACTGCAGACATGGTACAGGAGATTGTCAGAGACTGCAGACATAGTACAGGAGATGATCAGAGACTGCAGACATGGTACAGGAGATGATCAGAGACTGCAGACATAGTACAGGAGATGATCAGAGACTGCAGACATGGTACAGGAGATGATCAGAGACTGTAGACATGATACAAGAGATGGTCAGAGACTGCAGACATAATACAGGAGATGGTCGGAGACTACAGACAAGATAGAATAGATGGTCAGAGACTGCAGACATGATACAAGAGACAGTCAGACACTGCAGACATGGTACAGAAGCTGGTCAGAGATTGCAGACATGATACAAGAGATGATCAGAGACTGCAGACATAGTACAGGAGATGATCAGAGACTGCAGACATAGTACAGGAGATGATCAGAGACTGCAGACATAATACAGGAGATGATCAGAGACTGCAGACATGGTACAGGAGATTGTCAGAGACTGCAGACATAGTACAGGAGATGATCAGAGACTGCAGACATGGTACAGGAGATGATCAGAGACTGCAGACATGGTACAGGAGATGATCAGAGACTGCAGACATAGTACAGGAGATGATCAGAGACTGCAGACATGGTACAGGAGATGATCAGAGACTGTAGACATGATACAAGAGATGGTCAGAGACTACAGATATAGTACAGGAGATGGTCAGAGACTGCCGACATGATACAAGAGATGGTCAGAGACTGCAGACATAATACAGGAGATGGTCGGAGACTACAGACAAGATAGAATAGATGGTCAGAGACTGCAGACATGATACAAGAGACAGTCAGACACTGCAGACATGGTACAGAAGCTGGTCAGAGATTGCAGACATGATACAAGAGATGGTCAGAGACTGCAGACATAGTACAGGAGATGATCAGAGACTGCAGACATGGTACAGGAGATGATCAGAGACTGTAGACATGATACAAGAGACAGTCAGAGACTGCAGACATAGTACAGGAGATGGTCAGAGACTGCAGACATGGTACAGGAGATGATCAGAGACTGCAGAGATAGTACAGGAGATGATCAGAGACTGTAGACATGATACAAGAGACAGTCAGAGACTGCAGACATAGTACAGGAGATGGTCAGAGACTGCAGACATGGTACAGGAGATGATCAGAGACTGCAGACATGGTACAAGAGATGGTCAGAGACTGCAGACATAATACAGGAGATGGTCAGAGACTACAGACAAGATAGGATAGACGGTCAGAGACTGTAGACATGATACAAGAGACAGTCAGACACTGCAGACATGGTACAGAAGCTGGTCAGAGATTGCAGACATGATACAAGAGATGGTCAGATACTGCAAATATGATACAAGAGATGGTCAGAGACTGCAGACATGATACAAGAGATGGTCAGAGACTGCAGACATGATACAGGAGATGGTCGGAGACTGCAGACATGATGCAAGAGATGGTCAGAGACTGCAGACATGATACAAGAGAAGGTCAGAGACTGAAGACATGATACAATAGAAGGTCAGAGACTGCAGACATGATACAGGAGATGGTCAAAGACTGCAGACATGATACAACAGAAGGTCAAAGACTGAAGACACGATACAAGAGAAGGTCAGAGACTGCAGACATTATACAAGAGATGGTCAGAGACTGCAGATATAATACAGGAGATGGTCAGAGACTGCAGTTCCTATGGACGTTAGTAGATAATGGCCGATCGGCCCTCTCACCTGGCCCAGCGATGGTTCCTCTGATCAGGAGTCAGCTCACTCTGAATTGCCCGTGGCGACTCCGCTGGGTAGCACCCAGATCTGTATTCTGGCAGTGACTCCATTCCTTTCTCCGCCAGGGATGGCGCTAGGCTGTGTGTCTTTCCCTCTGGTGGCGCAGGGCAGTGGGGTTTCCTCTCTGATGGTGTTCCCTCAGCACTGCCCTCTCCCTCTGGAGTCCTGGGTGTACTTCCCTGAAAGCTTTCCCAGGCTCCTGTATCTCTCTCTCTCTCCCATTCAGCTGAGCCTGCTGTGTGGGCTGCAGTTTCCGTGTTACAGTGGGGCTGCCAGTCCTCGGGACTACGTGTCCCACAATCCTCTTCTCTGCTCCTTTTTCTATTCTATTTTTTCCCTGGCTGATATGAAGGCGGGGGAAGAAACATAGTGGGAGGCTGTGCTGGCCAGCACCGCTCACTAGTATAGCAGTGCACGTGCGGAGGAGAGGGAGAGGGAGGGGAAGGGGCGAAAGAAGACCCGCAGCTGCAGTGACGTCACTAGGGTTGGTGTCACCAGGTGCGGTATAACATGGTGTCACCCCCCTTCCACCAACTTTAGTCGCCCCTCAGTACAGACCCCCCTCCACTAAGTATAGACCCCCCTTCATCAGTGCAGGCCCCCCACTAAGTATAAACCCCTCTTTTAGTACAGACCCCCCCTTCATCAGTATAGACCCCCCAGGACAAACCACCCCCCCTCCATTAGTAGACCCCCACCAGGACAACCCCCCCTCCATTAGTACAGATCCCCCCAGGACAAAGCCCCCTCCATTAGTACAGACCCCCAGGACAACCCCCCTCCATTAGTACAGACCCCCAGGACAAACCCCCCTCCATTAGTACAGACCCCCCACCAGGACAAACCCCCCACCATTAGTACAGACCCCCCCAGGACACCCCCTCCATTAGTACAGACCCCCCGGACAAACACCCCCCCTCCATTAGTACAGACCCCCCCAGGACAAAACCCCCCTCCATTAGTACAGACCCCCCAGGACAAATCCCCCTCCATTAGTACAGACCCCCCAGGACAAATCCCCTCTCCATTAGTACAGACCCCCCAGGAGAAACCCCCCTCCATTAGTACAGACCCCCCCAGGACAAATCCCCCTCCATTAGTACAGACCCCCCCAGGACAAATCCCCCCTCCATTAGTACAGACCCCCCCCCAGGACAAATCCCCTCTCCATTAGTACAGACCCCCCCAGGAGAAACCCCCCTCCATTAGTACAGACCCCCCAGGATAAATCCCCCATTCATTAGTACAGACCCCCCAGGACAACCCCCCTTCATTAGTACAGACCCCCCAGGACAACTCCCCTCCATTAGTACAGACCCCCAGGACAAATCCCTCCATTAGTACAGACCCCCCAGGACAAACCCCTCCCCTCCATTAGTACAGACCCCCAGGACAACTCCCCCTCCATTAGTACAGACCCCCCAGGACAACTCCCCTCCATTAGTACAGACCCCCAGGACAAATCCCTCCATTAGTACAGACCCCCCAGGACAAACCCCTCCCCTCCATTAGTACAGACCCCCAGGACAACTCCCCCCCCATTAGTACAGACCCCCCCAGGACAACCCCCCCATTAGTACAGACCCCCCAGGACAAACCCCTCCCCTCCATTAGTACAGACCCCGCAGGACAAACTCCTCCCCTCCATTAGTACAGACCCCCCAGGACAAACCCCTCCCCTCCATTAGTACAGACCCCCCAGTACAACCCCCCCATTAGTACAGACCCCCCCAGGACAACCCCCCATTAGTACAGACCCCCCAGGACAAACCCCTCCCCTCCATTAGTACAGACTCCCCAGGACAAACCCCTCCCCTCCATTAGTACAGACCCCCCAGGGACAAACCTCCCTCTATCAGTACAGACCCCCCAGGACAACCCCCCCTTTAGTACAGACCCCCCAGGACAACCATCCCCCCCATTAGTACAGACCCCCAGGGACAAACCTCCCTCTATCAGCACAGACACATTAACACCCGGGCGGCAGCTAGAGAGGACAGTGTGCAGCCGCGCCGCCCGGGTGAAGAGCAGATCGAGACAGCCAGGCAGCAGCTTAGGCGGGAGTGAGAGACAAAGCGGAGGAGAGTGGAGAGAACCTGTGTGGGCTGCAGGCACGGGCCGTCCCCCCCCTCCCCAGTGAAGTCACTGCGCGGCTGGTCTCTCTCAACACAGAGACCAGCCGCTCCGATCTCCGGCGGCTGCTCTCCTCTGACAGGAGGAGGAGGGAGGGGGGACGGGCTCTAGCAGTGTAAAGCACAGCGGCGCGGCCGCTCCGCGGCGGTGACCTGCTGCGGACAGAGCTACTTCTGCACACGGAGGGGAGGAGGAGGAGGGAGGGGAGCACTCTGGCTCTTCAGCGCCCCCACCTCTCTGGCGCCTGGGTGCACTGCACCCCATGCACCCGCCTGGGATCGGCCCTGCATGTAGGGGCTCTGTGCAAGGATTGCAGGAGGGGTCAGAGCTATGGGTCAAAAAAGGAGATATATGTCTAAGGAAAAAATAAACCTGGGTGTTCTTCTGCTGCACGGCATGTCATAGCTGAGCTGGCCTAAACCAAACGTTGATGCCTCATTGATACAATTAACACATCTCCTATTCCGCTCAGTGTAAGCTGTCCTGTCAGTCATCATGACATAGTGGTGGGGAGGGGCAAAACACAACATTTATTAGGTAAAACTGTTTATTATTTTTTAGCGAGGTCAGAAAACAGAAATCCTTGAAAATGTATCTGCAGCTAAAACCTATGTTTTTCTATGTTAGAACTTTTAAAATGCTTTGACATATTTTTACAGCTCTATGTGGCTATCCTGGGGGGATTTCTCTTCGGTTCCTGTCTCAAAGACAATGTGTGGCCAGGACATAAAGTGAGAGGACACTTCCAGAGGCACACATACAACAATAAAGTAGAAACGGAGTAGGGAAAGGCTTACACCTTTTATTGCTGTTTGAGTCCCATTGGAGGTTTTTCCCTAGCTTTCTGTCTTGGTGACACGATATTACGTATGGGGTTCAGACAGCAGTATAAAACTTGACAGGTTCTAACCTTTTCTGACTTTATCCAAAATTAAAAAAGGGATTCGGCTGCAGTTACATTTTTATTGAAAGGTCTCCTCTGGGTCGTTTTTTTTCTCTTCTCTCTTTTTTTTCTGCATTTAGGGTAGATCAGAACTCTCCAGTACTACTAGAAGATCCAGTCTTAGCCGAAATTGGCAAGAAGTACAATAAGACACCGGCAAACATCGCTATTCGCTACCAGATTCAGCGTGGAGTGGTGGCCATCACCAAAAGTTATAACCCAGATAGAATTAAGGAAAACTTCAAGGTGAATAATGCGCTCCTCTGTGTCTCCAACATTATAGCAAAAGAACCACATATTTTCACACTGTGATATTGATTCTGCCTTTTCAGAAAAAGTAACACATTCCACAGCTGCCAAAGAATCTTCTGCATCTGACACTTCCATTTTTGTGCTTGGTCCCTGCTGAACACTCCTAGCTTTTGAGATTTTTTTTTTTCTGCTTCTATAAGATAATTGTGTTGTCCTATGTGCCCATGCACAGTATTTTAGTCTAGAAGCGTTTTTGAAGTTTCAGCTTCTAGGAGCAGAAAAAACCCTTTTTTTTTTTTTTTTTTTTTGCATTTTTGGGAGTGATTTGCTGGCAGAAAAAAAAGGCTTAATGGTCCTAACTGCTGCTAAAATCTGCAAAGAAGGATACCCAAAAGTACGGGGTATTTCATGGGGCTCTGGTCATGAATCATATGGCAGTTCCTACCTTCACTTCATTCCATTTTGCCTGATTAGATCTAATGATTTGTCTTTAATGCATAAACTCATATGCATTCTATTTCATGTGAACTACAAAGAAGTATTTATAAAGGATCTTTTAACTATTTGCAGGTTTTTGACTTTGAGCTGACTCCCGAAGATATGAAAACTCTTGACGGGATGAACAGAAACCTTCGTTATGTGGATATTCCACTGTATGTTTACCATATGGAATGTTTACAACTTTTTTTAAGAGCTTGTCCACTATGTAGTGACTTTTTAAATGATTTATGTAAAGTCTCCGGCATACACAGAGCAACAAAACACACTAGAAGAATACAAGCATGAAGTGACCCCAGAGAGGTCCAGAACAGAAGATACAATACCAGTTATAGTTAACATGAACTGGCTTGTTGGACATATCCAATTCCAATATAGAGTTACCACTTTGTGGCTACAGTCTTCTGGGAAGGCTTTCCGCAAGATTTGAGTGTGTCTGTGGAAATTTTCTCCATTTGCAAGGTCAGGTACTGATTTTGGATGAGAAGACCTGGCTCACAATAAGCAATCCAATTCATCTTAAAGGTGTTTAGAAGGGTTGGGGTCAGGGCTTTGTGCAGGCCACTTGAGTTCCTCCACACAAGCTCATCAAACCATGTCTTTATAGAGCTGACTTTGTGCATAGGTGGAAGTCATGCTCGAACAGAAAAGGGCCTGCCTCTAATGCCGCGTACACACGAGCGGAATTTCTGACAGAAAAAGTCCGATGGGAGCTTTTTATCGTATATTGCCCCATCTGACTTTTTACATCGAAAATTCAGACAGACTTAGATAGAGAACATGTTTTATATTTTTCCGACGGAAAAAATTCCTGTCGCGAAAAACCGCTTGTCTGTATGCTGTTCTGACATACCAAAAGTTACGCATGCTCTGAAGCAAGTATGAGACATTGTACGTGTTGTCCCGTCATACGTGTTGTACATCACCGCATTCTTGATGGTCAGAATTTGGTGTGACCGTGTGTATGCAAGACAGCTTGAGCAGAATTCTGTCGGAGATACCTTCATGCCCTGTACACACGACCGGTTTTGCCGTCGGAATAAACTCTGAAGGTTCTTACGATGGAGTTCCGACGGAATTCCGCTCAAGCTGTCTTGCATACACACGGTCACACCAAATTCCAACCGTCCAGAACGAGGTGACGTACAACACTTACGACGGGACTAGAAAACGGAAGTTTAATAGCCAGTAGCCAATAGCTTCCGTCTCATACTTGCTTCTGAGCATGCCTCGTTTTTGGTACGTCGGAACAGCATACAGATGAGCGTTTTTTCCAATAGTAATTTGTTCTGTCGGAAAAATATAGAACATGTTCTCTATCTAAGTCCGTCTGAATTTTCAACAGAGAAAGTCCAATGGGGCATACACACAGTAGGAATATACGATAAAAAGCTCCCATCGGACTCTTTCTGTCAGAAATTCCGCTCGTGTGTACACAGTATCAGAGTTTATTCAGACGGCAAAAATGGTCGTGTGTACAGGGCATAACTGTTGTCAGAATGTTAGAAGTGGACAATTATCAAATATGTTTTTTGTGTGCTGTAGCATTAGCAGTACCTTTCACTGAAAACATATGAACTCAATTACTTGGAAGGGTGTCCACATGCTTTTGGCCATATAGTTTACCCTCTGCTGAAAAAAAATCTGACATTTAATTTTTAGAACCCCATGAAGGAGGGTAATGATATAGGGGTAAAATGGGAACTTCCAATGTGTGGAAGGAAGTGCAGGGCCATTTCCCCTGAAGTAATATGATTCTGTAGATCTTAGTATGCTTTGGCTACCAATGTTTAATAAGTATGAATGCTTGCACTTGACATCAATTCATCAGGTCATTTAGCTGGAAAAGGGAAAGTGCCATGTAGGAGCAGTCAATGGATTGGGCATGATGGCTAACAAGAATCATTTAGCTTGCCATATTTTTCTGGTGATGGTTTTTTTTTTCCATAATTTTTATTGAACAAATTTATATTTGAGAGCAATTTTTCACTTGAGCAGTAGAATTTTTTGGTAGGATTTTTTGTAATGGATAGCTTATTTATTTGAGCAGTTTGAGATTCTTAGTTCCTATTCACTACACTCAAATGATTATCACACAGGATGACCTAATCTTGCAGCATCTAAAAACAAATTGTCACACATTAATCTATAAAGTAGATCTAAACCTTAACTGCTTAAAATAGTAGTAAACTCTTTTCTGCTACTTATACCTACAGGTAAGTTTATAATAAAGCTTACCTGTGGGTAAAATGAATATCTCCTAAACATCCACCGTTTAGGAGAAATTCCAGTGAGCAACAGGCGTGATGTCAACAGCGCATGCGCTCTGAAGGGACGACATCACAGGAGAGCGACTGGGAGAGAGTTGTCACCCTATAACAGGAAGTGCCTGAACAATGCCCTTCGTGGCATCACCAGGTATTATTTTAACAAAAGAAATATTTTTGAATTCCATTTATCATGACACAGTTTATATTTGAGATTCATTGTGTTCATGTCACTTTAAATGAAGAGATTTAAGGGTTACTAAACCCTTGTTTGTTTGTTTTTTTAAGTAACAAACATATCATACTTACCTTATCTGTGCAGTTGGTTTTGCTCAGATTGGCCCCAATCCTCCTCTTTTGGGGTCCCTCAGTGGCTCTGGTGTATCCTCCTCTTCTCGAGTGCCCCGTCGCAGAAGCGCTCTCCTTCAGGACACCCGTGCGGGCGAGCTCCCCAGTCCTGCTACTGCGTCTATTGACACCAACAGCAGGACCCGGACCCGCCCCTCAGCGCCCGCGTTATTGGTTTTGATTGACAGCAGCTGGAGCCGATGATTGCGCTGCTATCAATCTATCCAATCAAGACACAAGACACCAACTGGAGCTGGTGTATTCATTCCCGTCGCGTAAATTACAGGGTTCAGGTAAGTAAAAAGGGGGGCTTGGGGGGCTGCTGCATGACAGGAGGTTTTTTGCCTTAATGCATAGAATGCATTAAGGTAAAAAACCTTGAGGGTTTACAACCCCTTTAAGTTGTCTGTTATCTGTCACAGCTAAGACTTTCAGATGCTGCCATAGACCAGCTCTCAAAAAGTTTTGCTAGTTTTGGATCTGAACATACTCTACATGTCTATTCCCTAGAGGCAGTAGAGGAGAAGACCCCTTTTACACTGAGGCAGTTTTCAGGCATTTTAGCGCTAAAAATAGCGCCTGTAAAGTGCCTGAAAACTGCCTCTCATGCCTCCCCCATGTGAAAGCCAGAGTGCTTTCACACTGAGGCGGTGCACATGCGGGACGGGAAAAAAAGTCCTGCAAGCAGTATCTTTGGGGCGGTGTAGGAGTGCCATATACAGCACTCCTACACCGCCCCTACCCATTTAAATGAATGGGCAGCACTGCCGAAGTGCCTGAAACGCGCTTGTGAAGCGCCGCAACACAGGTGCTTTTAACCCCTTGTTAACCCCTTCCTGGGGGTTAAAAGCGCCCCCGCTAGTGACCGAAAAGGGCTGCTTAAACAGAGGTAAAGCACCGCTAAAACTAGCGGCGCTTTACCGCAAACAGACCCGTAGTGTGAAAGGTTTCTAAAGCAGAACTCGAGGCATCAAAATAATCATTTCCCCCAGGCCTCTCCACTACTCCTGTACAATGTACACTGTTTATTTAAAATGTCAACCTAAACACCTTTTCTTTAGCAATATAATGTAGCAGTCATTTGACTGCTCTAGTCCCAGTCTTCTTTCTGTAGTATGGTTGTTGGCAGAAAACAGCGGTGACACAAGGGACTGCATGTCCCAGAAGTATGTGCAGTTTGTCTAGCAGCTGCATCATTACGTCACCCGTGTAGTACTGAGAACTACAGCAGGAGTTAAAATGACAGATGCTGAGGCTCAGTTTCGTGCAGTTGGAAGTCCCCTAGAAGCATTTGACAGAGGAGAGTACACAAATGTGCCCTGTATGTAGACCATGGAGCTGTAATGTACAGTTGGGGGCCTCGCTGCAGCAAAGATATGGAAAAAAAAATCCAAACTGGAATTCTGCTTTAAGATGTGTTACACACGTGGCCAAAAATGCCCCATGTGTTGCAGAGATTGAGGCTGTAGTTTTGGACTATACATGAGTTAAATGGCTGTTATAGCTATACTTTTCCCCATGGCCCAAATTGTTGGATTGCCAAATGCCCAAAACACTCACATGTCTGATTGTTAAAATAAATAGACCTGATTTAAAACATTCATTTCCCGTTGGCCACAATTTGTAAAAGATACAATATGTAACTGGGATTTGAGGTATACCAAACTCACAATAAGCATTGCCAAAGTATAACTGCATAACCATTACTCCACATGACTATTAACTGTAAACATACTAAGTGCAGCATCCATTAATGATGATATATATAGAGAAGTATAATACAGAAATGGCCTCCAGGGAAAAGTTTGGCAGGAGATGTACGAGTCTGGAGTCTGCGAACAATGAATTCTATCTGATAATGCAAACAAGTAACAAAGAGCTTTTTGTATTGTTTTCAAATGTTAAGGAGAAATTATTAAGCAACACATGGGCTTACTTAAAACTGAACTCTGTGCATATAAACTTTTATTTAAATACACTCACAATAGCCACAAGGGATAAAAATACATTTTGTATGCACCAAATGCATTTACAAATCCAGTTATTACCGTGCGTAGCAGTGACATCACCACTGCGCTGTACATGTACAGCCTGTGCACAGAGCAAAGTTGTAGGAAACACCCAGCAGGCTCCATCCACTACACAGGCTTGAAAGCAGGGTTCAGGTAGGGATATGAAGGAAAACAGTGTACAATGTAAACTGTTAAATTTGGTGCAAACAAATAAGTGGCACAAAAAATAAACAAAAAGGAGGAATGCTTGGATAAACAGACCTATACACAGTGAAAACATTGAGTGTCCAAAAGGATATACATGATTGTATATTGTCCAAAGATGTGTATAAATGTGATACATTTGTATTGAAAAATGTGTAAGAGAAACAAAGTCCCAAAAAGATTCCTTTGAATAATCCAATAAAGATTATATTTAAAAATTCCTCCTTCGTGGGTCAAAGTTAAGCATGGATGTACACTCACCAGATGTAGTAGATCCCCCTGCCTTGTGACAGGAAGGATTATAGAAGGCTAATGGGGTCTCGCCGACCTCCTTGCGTCTTTTAAGTGAATCCTCCATTATCCTCAGCATCCAAATAGGGCGTAACTTCAAACGGGATGTCACCAGAGGTATGGGTAAGAGAAAAGAGAGGACGAACTCCTCAACCGCAATGAACAGTGGAGGCTGTGGAAAACCACTTTTTGCGATTCGGCACTGCGTCGCTTTAACTGACAATTGCACGGTCGTGCGACGTGGCTCCCAAACAAATTGATGTCCTTTTTTCCCCATAAATAGAACTTTCTTTTGGTGGTATTTGATCACCTCTGCGTATTTAATTTTTTTAAAACAAAAGCGACAATTTTGAAAAAAACGCATTATTTTTTACTTATATATAAATATAAATATCCCCCAAAAATATATTAAAAAAAACTATTTTCTTCCTCAGTTTAGGCAGATATGTATTCTACATATTTTTGGTGAAAAAAAAACGCAGTAGGCGTATATTGATTGGTTTGCGCAAAAGTTATAGTTATAGCATCTATAAAATAGGGGATAGATTTATAGCATTTTTATTATTAATTTTTTTTTTTTTACTAGTAATGGCAGCGATCTGCATTTTTTATCATGACTGCGACATTATGGCGGACAAGTCGGACAATTTTGACACATTTTTGGGACCATTGGCATTAATACAGCGATCAGTGCGATTAAAAATGCATTGATTACTGTAAAAATGTCACTGGCAGTGAAGGGGTTAACACAAGGGGGCAGTGAAGGGGTTAAGTGTGTCCTAGTTTGTGTTCTAACTGAAGGGGGGAGTGGACTGTGCAGGAAAGATAACAGATCATTTCTTCATACTCTGTATGAACAGACGATCTGTCACTTCTCCCCTCAGAGAACCGGAAACTGTGTGTTTACACACACAGTTTCCGGTTCTCCGTATCTCAGCAGCGATCGCGGGAGAACTGCGGTGATCGAGACCGCCAGGCACTTGCATCGGCTCGGGGGGCGAGCGGGGGGGGGGAGGGGGGGTTGGCGCGTGCGCCCCCTAGTGGCCACAGGGTGAAGCGACGTTACATAACATCATTTCGCCCAGCCGTGCCACTCTGCCGCAGTACAACCGCGGTGGCTGGTCGGCATGTGGTTAAAAGCCGGACACTTGTTTGTTGCGCTCAGTAGCTTGTTCACTACCACAGCTGCTGCATTGCCTTTTGTTCTGTTGCACCACAAACACTTCTGCTTCTCTTTTCATTTCCTTAGTGACCCTTTCAGAATGTTCAAACAACATACATATTCTGATGGCTGAGTCCAGTTTTAACCCTTTCATGACTAAGCCTATTTTTGAAATTTGGTGTTTACAAGTTAAAATCCGTATTTTTTGCTAGAAAATGACTTAGAACCCCCAAACATTATATATATTTTTTTAGCAGAGAATCTAGAGAATAAAATGGCGATTGTTGCAATATTTTTTATCACACGGTATTTGTGCAGCGGTGTTTTAAACGCAGATTTTTGGAAAAGTGACACTTTCATGTATTTTAAAAAATCCAAACAGTAAAGTTACCCCAATTTTTTTGTATAATGTGAAAGATGATGTTACGCCGAGTAAATAGATACCAAACATGTCACCCTTTATAATTGCACGCACTCGTGGAATGGCGACGAACTACGGTACCTTTGAATTTCCATAGGCGACGATTTAAAAATTTTTTACGGTTACCAGGTTTGAGCTACAGAGGAGGTCTAGGGCTAGAATTATTGCTCTCGCTCTGACGATCGCGGCGATACCTCACATGTGTGGTTTGAACACCGTTTACATATGCGGGCGCGACTTCCGTATGCGTTTTCTTCGCTGCGCGAGCTCGCGGGGACAGGGGCACTTTAAAAAATTTTTTTTTTTTTTTTTTTATTTAATTTATTTATTTTTGTACTTTATAAATTGTGTTTAAATTTTTTTTTTTTTTTTTTTTACTTTTATTGCTGTCACAAGCAATGTAAACATCCCTTGTGACAGTAATATGTGGTGACAGGTACTCTTTATGGAGGGATCCCTCCTTTACACTTCAAAGTATTCAGATCGCCGAAAACGGCGATTCTGAATACTGTGCACTTTTTTAAATTCGGCGCCATTGGCAGCCGAGTAAAGGGGAAGTGACGTCATGACGTCGCTTCTGCATTTACAAGAAGAAGGCTGGAACGAAGCCGCTCGCAGCTTCGTTCCAGTCCGCCCCCAGCCGCCGAAGGCAGCGGAACGGACACCGGGCCTCCCGATCGCACGGGAGGCCCGGTAACAGCGGCGGGAGGGGGGGATGTCCCCTCCCGCTCCTCCGGTATAACAACCGAGCGGCTTTTAGCCGCATCGGTTGTTATATTCGGGTAGCCGATCGCCCGCTGAAAACAACGGTACCGGGATGATGCCTGCAGCTGCGGGCATCATCCCGGTATAACCCCGGAAAGCCGAGTACGCATATATGCGTTCGGTCGGCGGGAAGGGGTTAAATCTTTCTCCCTGAACAACTGAGCACTAACTGCATAGATGTAGATACCACATACAATCCACATCCACACATACAATCCTGTCAAGTTCATCTGTTAGTGCGCCAAATTCAATTTTTTTAGCCAGCAGTCTCAGTGTGGCTACACAGGATTGTATACCTTCATCATGTTTCTGAGCCATCATGTTAAATGTATGTCAGTCTATTATCACATTACGTTGTCGTAAGCATATCTCATCAAGTTTCATGATTAGGACATCAGGATCCTTTCTGTCCTCATTGTCATGAAAATGAAATGACTCATATTTATCTAGTGCATCTAAACCAGCAAAATTGAGAAGAGTTAAAGCTTGTACCTTTTTTGACTTGTCTGAGAGTCCTGCTTTGCTGTACACATCCCATTCTCTTTTGAATTTCAGCCAGTTGTTAGCAATGTCATTATCAAAGATTAGGGGTTGTATGCCACAAAGATTCTGAGACATGATGTTTCAGAGATCTCACTTCTGTCACCATGTAGATTTTGTGGAAGCAATGATGAATAGTCAGAAGAATCTGGTAGAGAACTTGTTTATTCCCAGCCAGGAGTGAACAGCATGTGAATCTTTTCTTAGTTTCACTTCATAACTAAGGATGAGCTCCGGCGTGTTCGCAAACAGCACGTGCAGAGCCCGCCAGGAAGTCGGCTCTGCACAGTGCTAATCACAAGCAGTGAGACATTGTCCCGATGTGCGGCTGCAGAGATCGGGAAATGTCTCACTGCTTGTAATTAGCGATCCCAGTGCTGACCTCCTGGCGGGCTCTGCACGTGCTGTTTGCGAACACACCTGAGCTCATCCTTATACATAACTTCCTACTTCTGGTTCCCACCCCCAGGTCCTCACACATACATATTCTACACGGACCAACTGCCCACAATGTACTGTGGATAGCGGCCTGTGCAAGCAAAGCAAAGTACCTGTACATTGTTGCCTGCTTCCATGTTTAGGGCCCCCCACCCCCCGCAAATAGGGATAATAAACAAAGAGTTCTAAAGATCAGCATGCATTACACATTGTTAAGTACACATTAAACCCCTTGATTGCCCTAGATAGTAACCCCTTCCTAGCCAGTGTCATTAGTACAGTGACAGTGTATATTTTTGGCACTGATCACTGTATTAGTGTCACTGGTGATGTTATTGGCAGTTAGTCAGTTCCCCCCAGCATCAGTTAGTGTCAGATTGCCTGCTGCGCTATGGCAGCCCCATTATAAGTCGTTGATCACTGCCATTAGTAGTATAAAAAAACAAAATTCCAGTATACACTTATCTGGATTTTTTTTTATCAAAGACAAAATTTATGAATTTATGTATTTATTTATTTATTTTTATTGGATTTGTTTTACTGGAAGTAAAAAAATCTTGTTTTTTTTTTTTTTCAAAATTTCCAGTCTTTTTTTGTTTATATCGCAAAAAAAAAAAATCCACTGGAGATCAAATACCACCAAAGCATTATTTGTTACTAAGGGGCCCAAAGTGTGCCAAGCAAATTATCCCCCACACCATTACACCACCACCATCATCCTGAACCATTGATGGATCCATGCTTTCATGTTGTTTACGTCAAAATCTGACCCTACCATATGAATGTTGCAGCTGAATTCTAAACTCATCAGACCAGGCAAAGTTTTTCCAATCTTCTATTGTCCAAATTTGGTGAGCCTGTGCAAATTGTATCCTCAGTTTCCTGTTCTTAGCTGACAGAAGTGGCACCTGGTGTGGTCTTCTGCTTCTGTAGCCCATCTGTTTCAAGGTTTGATGTGTTGTGCATTCAGAGATGGTATTCTGCATACCTTGGTTGTAACAAGTGGTTATTTGAATTAATGTTGCCTTTCTATCATCTCAAACTAGTCTGCCCATTCTCCTCTGACCTCTGACATCAAGAAGGCATTTTCATTGTCGCCCCCCCGCCCCCGCCGCTCTCCGGTGCCCTCCGCCGCCGCAAATGACATTTCATTTTTTTTCATTGCATTTTAGTGTAAATATGAGATCTGAGGTCTATTTGACCTCAGATCTCATATTTAAGAGGACCTGTCATGCTTTTTTTCTATTACAAGGGATGTTTACATTCCTTGTAATAGGAATACTTGATTTGATTGTAGCCGTATTAGTGCAATTGTGACAGAGAAAATTGAGTACTGTCCGTGATACTTTTTTTATTTGCACTAACATACAATTTTTCAGGACAAGCTTTCGGGGTATGTCCCCTTCTTCAAGGTCCAAGCAGTACTGCTTGGACCTTGAAGAAGGGGACATACCCCGAAAACTTGTCCTGAAAAATTGTATGTTAGTGCAAATAAAAAAAGTATCACGGACAGTACTCAATTTTCTCTTGTAATAGGAATAAAAGTGAAACTTTTTTAAAAAAAAGAACAGTGTAAAACTAAAAAATAAAAGGTAAAATAAATAAGGAAAAACTATTTTTTAAAACTCGTCCCGCCGAGCTCGCGTGCAGAAGCAAACTTATACGTGAGTAGCGCCCGCATATGAAAACGGTGTTCAAACTACACATGTGAGGTATCGCAGCGATCGGTAGAGCAAGAGCAATAATTCTATCTCTAGACCTCCTCTGTAACTTAAAACATGCAACCTGTAGAATTTTTTTTTTAAATTTAGATTTTTAAGGGTAAAAGTTTGTAGCCATTCCTCGAGCGTGCGCAATTTTGAAGCGTGACATGTTGTGTATCAATTTACTCGGCGTAACATTATCTTTCACAATATAAAAACATGGGCTAACTTTACTGTTGTCTTATTTTTTAATTAAAAAAAAGTGTATTTTTTCCCAAAAAAGTGCGCTTGTAAGACCGCTGCGCAAATACAGTGTGACAGAAAGTATTGCAATGACCGCCATTTTATTCTCGGGTGTTAGAAAAAAAATGTATAATGTTTGGGGGTTCTAAGTAATTTTCTAGCAAAAAAAACCTGTTTTTAACTTGTAAACAACACATCTCGAAAAGAGGCTCGGTCCTTAAGTGGTTAATCAAATTCCAGGTGCTTGCACCATCCCTCCACTTCATATTGAAAACACACTCTCCCTTTCTTTTTATTACCTTTTTATCATGGAAAGGCAAACAAGCTTTATATATTTCTGTGGTAATATCTTAAATTTCAAACACGTTACCCTTTGATGGTACATCTCCTCCATTTTAGTACCACTTTAGAACCAGAGATAAAAGCATTAATGTGAAATCCTATATTTAATGGTATATAAAGTCATAACACATAACAACTCACATGTTCAACACGTATTCATACAGCACGTCAATCCTACCAGGAAATTCAACCAGCTGCGAGAATGAAAAGAAAGATTAAAAAAAGGGTGTTTTCAATTTGAGTTGGAAAGATGGTAAAAGCACCTGGAATTGGAATAATGAAATCAGAAAAATGCATTCTTGAGAAGGATGGTTCATAGATGTTGCATATTTTCTGACAAATTGAAATTTATTTTACATTATATTAGTTTGTCACTAAGGAGATTTTTCACTGTATGTTTGTTTATACAGTATATGAGTAATTTATTCTTGCAATTTATACCAAGTAAAAACTTAAGAGTGTATTTCCACTTTTGAAGCCAAATTGTGATAACACCTACTTTATATTTATAATATGTTCTCATTCAAATAGCAAAACTTTTAAAAAAAGTTTTAAAATTGTTCTAACATTTTACTTGTTTGTTTCTGAAAGCTAATTCTAATAACTTAAAGTATATTTCCCTTTTGCAGCCAAACTGGAATAACGCCTACAGTATATACAGTATCTCACAAAAGTGAGTACACCCCTCACATTTTTGTAAATATGATTGGGGAGCAGATGTGTTAAATTTGGTGTTATCGCTCTCACTCTCTCATACTGGTCACTGGAAGTTCAACATGGCACCTCATGACAAAGTACTCTCTGAGGATCTGAAAAAAAAGAATTGTTGCTCTACATAAAGATGGCCTAGGCTATAAGAAGATTGCCAAGACCCTGAAACTGAGCTGCAGTATGGTGGCCAAGACCATACAGCGGTTTAACAGGACAGGTTCCACTCAGAACAGGCCTCACCATGGTTGACCAAAGAAGTTGAGTGCACGTGCTCAGCGTCATATCCAGAGGTTGTCTTTGGGAAATAGACATATGAGTGCTGCCAGCATTGCTGCAGAGGTTGAAGGGGTGGGGGGTCAGCCTGTCAGTGCTCAGACCATACGCCACACACTGCATCAAATGCATGCCTGTTATCCCAGAAGGAAGCCTCTTTTAAAGATGACGCACAAGAAATTCCACATGCAGTTTGCTGAAGACAAGTAGACTAAGGACATGGGTTACTGGAACCATGTCCTGTGGTCTGATGAGACCAAGATAAATGTATTTGGTTCTGATGGTGTCATGCGTGTGGCGGCAACCAGGTGATAAGTACAAAGACAAGTGTGTCTTGCCTACAGTCAAGCATGATGGTGGGAGTGTCATGGTCTGGGGCTGCATCAGTGCTGCCGGCACTGGGGAGCTACAGTTCATTGAGAGAACCATGAATGCCAACGTGTACTGTGACATACTGAAGCAAAGCAAGATCCCCTCCCTTCAGAGACTGAGCCACAGGGCAGTATTCCAACATGATAACGACCCCAAACACACCTACAAGACAACCACTGCCTTGCTAAAGAAGCTGAGGGTAAAGAGGATGGACTGGTCAAGCATGTTTTCAGACCTAAAGCCTATTGAGCATCTGTGGGGCATCCTCAAATGGAAGGTGGAAGAGCGCAAGGTCTCTAACATCCACCAGCTCCGTGATGTCATCATGGAGGAGTGGAAGAGGAATCCAGTGGCAACCTGTGAAGCTCTGGTGAACTCCATGCCCAAGAGGGTTAAGGCAGTGCTTGAAAATAATGGGGGCCACACAAAATATTAACACCATATTAACACCTTGGACCCAATTTGGACATTTTCACTTAGGGGTGTACTCACTTTTGTTGCCAGCGGTTTAGACATTAATGGCTGTGTGTTGAGTTATTTTGAGGGGACAGCAAATTTACACTGTTATACAAGCTGTACACTCACTACTTTACATTGTAGCAAAGTGTCATTTCTTCAGTGTTGTGACATGAAAAAATATAGTAAAATATTTACAAAAATGTGAGGGGTGTACTCACTTTTGTGAGATACTGTATGTTATATGTTCTCATTCAAATATAACTTTAAAAAAAGTTTTAGAATTGTTTGTACATTTTACTTGCATTTTTCTGAAAACTCTAAAATTTAAGTTTTTCTCTCTTTCATTTTGGGGGAATTTTTAAGGGATGGTTGTAAAGCTGTCAGTTTTTTGTTTTTGCCATATATGTCCCATTGTGGAGATTTCCCTTCACTTCATGTCCCATAGCCAAAACAATGAGAGGAAATACCTGCAAATTGAAGGAATCCCTGGGTATCACCAGGGGCACTAGAACCAGTGTCCCCATTGGAAGAATTTCCCTCTATTCCTGTTCTGGTGTCAGCCCAAAATTTGTGATTTCCTTTCATTTTCACTTTCAAAGACAGTAAACAGGACAAATAGGGGTTGATTTACTAAAGGCCAATAGACAGTGCACCTTGGAAAGTGCAATTGCACTCTGCAAGTGCAGCTGCTCCAGAGCTTAGTAAATGAGGTAAAGCTTCACTTTGCAAAGAATACCCAATCACATTCAAGGAAAATAAAAAAACAGCATTTTTGCTTGCACATGATTGGTTAATGAAAGTCAGCAGAGCTTCTGCTCATTTACTAAGCTCTGGAGCAACTGCTCTTGCAGTGTGCAACTGCACTTTCCAAAGTGCACAGTCTTTTTGCCTTTAGTAAATCAACCCCATAGACTCAATCTCCCTAATGGGGGAACAGACTGCAATGAAAGCACAACAGGAGTTCTAATCCCTCTCCACTCTATCCAAAACTAAAAAAAAAAATTGCCTTTTAGATTTCATTATCAGCTGTAAGCTACATTTGAACACATACAGAGGAATTAACTAAGGTTCATGTGCCATTATAATGTAATTTAATGTAATTTAAAACCGTCAGCAGTGGACCTGTGTACCTGTTTCAGGTCTATCAGCGCCAGTTTTTATTTCAGAGTGAAACAGAGATTTTTGAAAAATAATAAAGAGAATAATTTTTTTTTTAAACTGCCACAGATTCGCGCCAAGTGTGAGCTGTTGTATGGGATGTGAGCTGTCAGGAGACAGCTCAGCTTGAAAGGAAAGGGCTATAAGACTGAAGGTAAGGCTGGAGTTCAGCTTAACTACTTCAGCTTCAGCGACGTATCGGTACATCGCTGGACTTTTGAGTGGTTATACCGGGATGATGCAGCTGCAGGCATCATCCCAGTAATGTTTTTTTTTTTAGAGCCGACAGTCAGCTTTCTTGTAAAAGCAATCATAGTGGCTGATTAGCCACTGGATTGTTTTCATAAGCAGCGAGTCTGTGTCTCAGTAAATCAGGAGGAGTGTCCCGGACAGCTTAGACATTCGTGGACATCGCTGGAGAAAGAAGGGGCTCAGGTAAGTAATTAGGGGGTGCTGGGGAGGTTGCTACACACAGAAGGTTTTTTTATCTTAATGCATAGAATGCATTAAGATAAAAAACCTTCTGCCTTTACAACTCCTTTAAGGGCAGAGGAGACATCTGGGGTCTAATAGGCCCCAGATCCCCCCATAAATAGTACACTTTGCTGCCTATTGCTGTCACAGGGGACATTTATATTCCCTGTGATAACAATAAAAGTGATTAAAAACATTTGAATGACGGTGTAAAAATAATAAAAAAATTATAAAAAATAATAATAATCAAAAAAAAATTTAAGGCGCCCCCTGTCCCCCCCATGCTCGCACGCAAAGGTGAATGCATGTGACAGTCCCACACAATGCGCAAGGAGCACTTATCCCACTCGAGAGGTATCTCCGCAAACATCAGATTGTGGGCAGTAATGCCAGCACCAGACCTCCTCTGTAAATCTAAAGTGGTAATGTAAAGGCTTTTAAAGCTTTGCCTATGGATAGTAAAATTTTGCCGTTTGTCGCCGTTGCATGAGCATGGGCAATTTTAAAGCATGACATGTTTGTTATCTATTTACTTGCCATAACATCATCTTTTATATCTTACCAAACAAGTGGGCATTATATTGTGTTTTTGTGCATTAAAATTCCAAAAAGTGTATATTTTTTCAAAAACAATTGCATTTGAAAAACCGCTGCACAAATACTGTGCGACATAAAAAATGCAACACCCACCATTTTATTCTCTAGAGCCTCTGCTTTAAAATAATGTATAATGTTTGGGGGTTCTAAGTCATTTTCTAGCAACAAATACAGATGTTTTCATGTAAACAAAAAGTGCCGGAAAAGTCCTGTTGTTAAAGTGGACCACAAATACCACAATCACATTGTTCAATCACATTTAAAATTACTACTAACAGCTATCTAATATAAGGTCCTATGTGATTGGATTTCATTGATGGTTACATGACTTTCTCACAGTTCTTATAACTTTCTTTACAGATTTTCCGACCATCCGGAGTACCCCCTGCATGATGAGTATTAAAGAGAAATTTTGACAACCAATATCTACCGCTCTGGGCAAGATCTGTAACAGAACAATTGTAAAAAAAAAAAAAAAGTGTCATAGGAAATACTGCCATGTCTAATGTGATACTAGAATCTGTTCCTAAAAAGCCTTTGCTATTCTATAAAGCAAGTACACTGTATTCAGATGTTTTATACAAATTTTCACCCTGTAATAAAAAAATAATTAGTAGAAACTTTTTTGTATTTAAAGTCATATCATCACAGCTACAATCATAGTTAAAGCCTGACTCTGGGCACAGTCTATGATATATTTCTAGTGTCTCTTTTATATCATCATTACTGTTATGAAAATCCTTCAAACTACAAAGGGGAAAAATCCTCTTCTCAGTCTTCTTGGTTATTCTGGCTGCTAGAGGTTACAGCACACATTACACAGTCTGATGAAGGTGCCGCACATGCTCTGAAACGCGTTACCGCCCCCTTCTCTCCACTTTAACCATCAGCTATGTGTGTCCCGCAGTGAATACAGGCTTCCCTGCTGCCTCCTCTCTCCAACACGTATGAGAACGCTTTACAGCTGCTGGACGGCTCTACACTGCTCTCTACAACCATGCTGAGGATGGACACATGCCACAGATGAGGACTCCTGATTTTATCATGTCTTTTAACACTCAGTGATCTCGTAAGTGCTTTTAACCCTTTGTGCACTTTATTAAATTTTGCATACTGCACTTAGAGGCGCCTTTCTTTTACTTTTTTATATCTTCAGAGTAGCTTCTCCTGTAACCAAAGTGCTGTCAGAAGTGCCATCTCATCACTATCATCCCTCTGACCAGCTACCCACCTCCACCAGAGCGCCCTTATCTCCTCTCTGTTTTATACAGCACGCATTATGGCTCACTGTTATTTTCTAAAGGTTACAGCACATGACTTCTGCTTGTTGATTGGTTGCTAGAGATTATTGTACATCAATACTGCTCACTTATTGAATGCTAGAGGTTACTGAACATGTATACCACTCACGAATTGGTTGTTAGAGGTTATTACTGCACATTATTACTGCTCACTGATTGGTTGCAAGAGGTTAGTGCACAGCATTACTGCTCACTAATTGGTTACTAAAGGTTACAGCACATCATCTCCTCACTGCCTGCCTGCGTATTCACATGCACCAAAATTCAGGGTGCTGTGGCACCATGTTATTTTAAAGAAGGGTTCCACCTCCAATTTGCTTACTTTTGCAGAACATGATGTTAGGCTTAATGACCACAATTGTAGGCAGGACTTTCAAGCATGCTCCTTTACCTCCCCAGTAGGCAGAATTCAGTAGAAGTGATGGTGGATGTGACCTCAGGGAGACATGATATACATATGAATGCCGCCTCTATTTAAATATCAATGCCGCGGTCCACGGCTATTTACATATTAATGTTGCCACTATTTACATATCAATGCAGGTTATTTACATGTAAACACAGGGTCTGCAGGTGAGTCATCTGTACATGGCAATAGGGCAGAACTGGGCAGCAGCAGCAGAAGTTTACACTGAGATATCAGGACGCAGCACGGGACTAAAACTTCAAGGGATAAGGCAATTTAAACTGGGATAGTTGGCAAGTATGAAGCAGCTGCTTTGGACCCCACTACAATTATGGGGCCCAGGGCAGCTGCCCCTTTTGCCCTGCCTTAAAAACAGTGCTGGTTGTATTGTATGTGTAGCAAATCTGGATGAAGAATTAGAGCCAGAGGGGACGCAGAAGCATAAAACTTGCTAGTCTTCCTGCCAGCACTAATTACCACCATGTGAGCTATTTACCTTCTCAAGTGATCCGTGGAAATTTTCACGCATTTATGATTTTCAAGCTCCATTGAGGCTCCTTTTCTAGATTCCTCATATGTGAGAAATGTGTTGCAATACAGAATAATTTAAAAGAAGCACTGAGGAACAGTACACATCTCTCTATAATAATAATTCATCTGTGACTAAAAGTTTATTAACATGGATTTGTTGCCTTCTGTACTGTAATGACTAACTTAGCTATTTAAAGTCATGTCTCAATAACTTAAAAGTCAGCTTGCATATAGTCTGAAAATTGTTAAAATACTGTATATAATGTAGCATACCTCCCGGCTTTTGAACTTGAGAATGAGGGACACTTCAGGGAGACAGTGACCTGTGGGGCGCTAGCAAAAAGTGGGTGTGGCCAAACATGATCATAGGAGGGGCTTAAAGGCCATGGTTAAACAAATTTGGGCTTTCTTGTACCTATAAAATATGCTTTGATTGCTGTGCCACAAGCTGGAGTCTCAGGGATACATATAAACCTCAATACAATCATTTAGAAAATTACTTCCAATACATCTGGTTTTGTATATACTGAAAACAGATAGAGTGCTTAAAATAGAGGATTACTGAGGAACCCCTGGGATGGAGCCAAAGAATAAGTACTGCAGTGTGAACCAGCCCTTAGAGAGAGAGAGAGAGGGAAGGATCACTATGGTATATGGAAAAAAGGAAGGGGGATCACTATGGTACATGGAAGAAAGGAAGGAGGGATCACTATGGTACATGTAAGGCAGGAAGAAAGGATCACTATGGTACATGGACGGAGGGATCACTATGGTACATGGAAGAAAAGACGGATCACTGATAAACATGGTATGGCACATGGAAGGCAGAAAGGATCACTGTGCCACATGGAAGGCAGGAAAGATCAATATGGCGCATGGAAGGCAGGATAGATAACTATGGCACCTGGAAGGCAGGAAGGATCACTATGACACCTGGAAGGCAGGAAGGATCACTATGGCACCTGGCAGGCAGGAATGGTAACTATGGCACATGGAAGGGTTACTATGGCATATGGAAGGCAGGAAGGAAGGATCACTATGGCACAAGGAAAGCAGGAAAGATCACTATGGCACATGGAAGGCAGGAAGGAACACTATGGCACATGGAAGGAAGGATCACTATGGTACATGGAAGGCAGGAAGGAAGGATCACTATGGTACATGGGAGGCAGAAAGGAGAGCTTACTATGGCACATGGAAGAATCACTATGATACATGGAAGGCAGGAAGATTATGGCACATGGAAGGAAGAGAGAGAGAGGGGAGAGTTCACTCATGAGGCTGTATTGTCTTCAGAGGCTCAGGGAAACATCAGGACAGGAGCACTGTATGCTTTGAAATCTGTGGGTGGGCACAGGGGGACATGGAGAGGAGGTGGGGCAGACCTAGCCTACCTTCATCTCCCTCCTGTTATGGGATATACAGCGGGCGGGGGATTATAGCAGGCAGGGGATGTGCATTGGGTAAGCCGGCGGGCGGGTGAGTGGGCAGGGGAGGTGGAGGGACTGTGTTGCTTGGCACTGAGCGAGGCTCAGCCTCAGCATGGTGCACACCGGACAGGGGGAGTAGTGGAGTCCATTGCCCGAACATGTTCCGGCATCGGGCTCCGCTGCAGGACTTAGCCCGGATTTGCGGGACACCGGGAATAACTTAAAATCCTGGGACAGTCCTGCCGAATCTGGGACAGTTGGGAGGTATGCTGTAGCAACAGTGTATTTTTCATAAAAGCTCTACCTTTTATCATTAAAAAGCCATCATTGAGTTCTAGTCAGTGACTTCACTTAAAGGATAAGTTCACCTTTAGGACATGTTACATGCTCCAGCTCTTTCCTCCTCTCCCCCCACAACCCCCAAAAGGCGGGGCTACTGTAAGCCACCCCGTTTCCTCATGAGACCACCCCTACAGATGTAGCCTTGCTACAATATATATATCTTTAAGCCCTGCACAGATACGTGCTTCCCTGTTCCTTGTGTTTTCCCAATACGCATGCTTTATCCATGTCCACTTCTTATACCATCATTTTTTCACCATTTTTTTGCCTTTCTCTACCTATTTATTTATTTATTTATTATTATTATTATTTTTTTTCTATATCTATTATTATTCTTATTTTTATTCTTAATTCTATTTTTTTTAATTATTATTAATATTTTTATTATAATATTTTTATTTTTGTTCCCACTTTCATATTTATTTTTATTATATATATATATTTATATATATATATATATATATATATATATATATATATACACACAGGTAAAAGCCAGCAAATTAGAATATTTTGAAAAACTTGATTTATTTCAGTAATTGCATTCAAAAGGTGTAACTTGTACATTATATTTATTCATTGCACACAGACTGATGCATTCAAATGTTTATTTCATTTAATTTTGATGATTTGAAGTGGCAACAAATGAAAATCTAAAATTCCGTGTGTCACAAAATTCGAATATTACTTAAGGCTAATACAAAAAAGGGATTTTTTAGAAATGTTGGCCAACTGAAAAGTATGAAAATGAAAAATATGAGCATGTACAATACTCAATACTTGGTTGGAGCTCCTTTTGCCTCAATTACTGCATTAATGCGGCGTGGCATGGAGTCGATGAGTTTCTGGCACTGCTCAGGTGTTATGAGAGCCCAGGTTGCTCTGATAGTGGCCTTCAACTCTTCTGCGTTGTTGGGTCTGGCATTCTGCATCTTCCTTTTCACAATACCCCACAGATTTTCTATGGGGCTAAGGTCAGGGGAGTTGGCTGGCCAATTTAGAACAGAAATACCATGGTCCGTAAACCAGGCACGGGTAGATTTTGCGCTGTGTGCAGGCGCCAAGTCCTGTTGGAACCTGAAATCTCCATCTCCATAGAGCAGGTCAGCAGCAGGAAGCATGAAGTGCTCTAAAACTTGCTGGTAGACGGCTGCGTTGACCCTGGATCTCAGGAAACAGAGTGGACCGACACCAGCAGATGACATGGCACCCCAAACCATCACTGATGGTGGAAACTTTACACTAGACTTCAGGCAACGTGGATCCTGTGCCTCTCCTGTCTTCCTCCAGACTCTGGGACCTCGATTTCCAAAGGAAATGCAAAATTTGCTTTCGTCAGAAAACATGACTTTGGACCACTCAGCAGCAGTCCAGCTCTTTTTTTCCTTAGCCCAGGTGAGACGCTTTTCGCGCTGTTTCTTGGTCAACAGTGGCTTGACACGAGGTATGCGGCAGTTGAAACCCATGTCTTTCAAGCGTCTCTTGGTGGTGGATCTTGAAGCACTGACTCCAGCAGCTGTCCACTCCTTGTGAATCTCCCCCACATTTTTGAATGGGTTTTTTTTCACAATCTTGACTAGGGCGCGGTGATCCCTATCGCTTGTACACTTTTTCTGACCACAGTTTTTCCTTCCCTTTGCCTCTCTATTAATGTGTTTGGACAGAGAGCTCTGAGAACAGCCAGCCTCTTCAGCAATAACCTTTTGTGTCTTTCCCTCCTTGTGCAATGTGTCGATGGTCGCCTTTTGGACAGCTGTCAAATCTGAAGTCTTCCCCATGTTTGTGTAGGCTTCAGAACTGGACTGAGAGACCATTTAAAGCCCTTTGCAGGTGTTTTGAGTTAATCAGCTGATTAGTTTGTGGCACCAGGTGTCTTCAAAATTTAACCCTTACACAATATTCGAATTTTGTGACACACGGAATTTTGGATTTTCATTTGTTGCCACTTCAAATCATCAAAATTAAATGAAATAAACATTTGAATGCATCAGTCTGTGTGCAATGAATAAATATAATGTACAAGTTACACCTTTTGAATGCAATTACTGAAATAAATCAAGTTTTTCAAAATATTCTAATTTACTGGCTTTTACCTGTATATATATGGCGCTGTGCTTTCTTTTGACAGATGCTGGGACCTGTTGTCCCACAGCACTGCCATATAAAAGCACATTGCAGACACCTCCTATTTAGGCCTATTGAAGGAGCAGCGGCTCCGAGGGCGTAGCCTTCTCTCAACATCCCTGCAAGCCCTCCTCTCTGGACGATCCCTCCCCTGGATAATGAACCCGGAAGCGGATGGACGACCTGTCCGTCACGCATGCTCCACGCCGGCCCCTAGTCTCTTCCTGATGGCCACAGAAGGAGCTCCCGGCTGGTAATCCACCTTCTGCAGCCCAGCATCCTTGCAGCGTCACCACCACAGGATCAGAGGGAACACCGAGGACCACATACCTATACAGATGAGCCTTTTATATGTTTTTATCCTGTAAGTGTGTTTTTACCTGGTGTCATTGAACATCATTTGTTAATACTACACTCAAAAGGCGGGGGGCAGATCCTGTCAGAATTTAAAAACAACACAGCCCACGTATCTACAATTAGCCTCCGCGCCTGACAGCTTCTAGATCTTAATGAACTGCAAGGGCGTTGGTGAGTGTTCTTGTAGTTCATTCATTCTTCCAGCCATTCAGTAACTGCCTGCCTGCTGACCGCTGGTGTCAATGCTTTACATATAACAGAGTAAACAAATAACAAATGCACATTTTTTTATCTGCAAAACGATGTGCATTTATTATTATTATTTTTTTAAATCAAAGGTGAACTTCGCCTTTAAGCTGACATGATGCAATCAGTGTGCTGCAGGCAGGAGTTAATCCTGGTACACACTGCTAGTTTACTTTTTGTTCAACCTAGTGGGCTGAACAAAAAAAAACCTGACAGGTCAGGTCGGATACGCTGTACTAACAATCTGATGTTAGTACAGCAATCTCCCCTACTGTGCTATTGTGTTCCCACAGGGGGGCGGCCCCCCCGCCAGAACACTCTGGTCAGCGCTCACAGCCATTGGCTAAGAGCGCTGATCGGGAGCAGTTCGGTAGAAGTTTTTCGGGCTTGCCAAATGTCGGTCAGTTTCTATTGAACCGGCCGATGCCGCCCGACATTCGACCTCTGTGTACAGGGCTTTAGGATCTCCTCAGTCTTCTCTCTGCAACATTGTAGCAAATCACAAGATGAGAGACATTAACAGGGTCTAATCTGTCAGATATTTGTGAACACAGCCAAGAACTGTCATTTCTGAGATGCCATCTCAGTCCTCAGAAGTAAATCATGACCCTGTATGAGAGAAGATCATAGTTTGTTTCTCCAAAATGTCAGCAAAAATTATAGATTTTGCTATTTTAGCCAAATGTATTGGACTCAATGGGCATAGTAGGATTGAGGCTGGGTTAACACAGCAGCACGCTCCGGCTCACAGTATTAGTCCCTTGTGTCTCCATTCACCATTTCAGGTCCGATTTTGGTCTGAATTCAGAGCTGAAATGTACCAAAAGACCCACAGGGCTCCTGTTCAATTCATACCAGAGCCGCCCTGGAGATGTGTGAACCGGCTCCATAGAGAGCTGGTCACAATCTCCTGCTATGCGAATTGGATGCAGGGAAATCCGCATCCAATTCACAATAGTGTAAACCTAGCCTTAAGCAGTATTAAACCCAAAACCAAAAATGTAATATATTGCAGCTTACCATTCCTTAGAGGTGATGGATGCATTAGTTTTCACTTTTAAGATTTTTTTACTCTGCAACCAGTGAAGGGTGCCTGGCCATGCACCTAGTGATGCTGGGATTCAGCTGGTTCTGTACCTGAGGCGATGAGCGTGACACCCAACAGTCATTCGGCTGACAGGGGACTGGCAATGGTAGATCTGCTCACTTACTCACTGGATACTCTCCGTCTAGGCCGCCATTTTTAAGAAGACCAGGAACACCAGGAACACGGCTGGGCGGCTAGACGGAGCTCCTGTGTCACCGCCCACCCCCGCCCTGCTCCACCCCACCTACCCCCCGCCCCGCTCCGACCACCCCCCGCCCCACTCCACCCCGCTGCCGGTCTGTTATGGAAAGGGGTGGGGGTTCTATTGTAACCACGCGGCCGGCGGAGACCTACTAGGAAACCTGATGTAAGGGGGGGCTCCGCTGGGGACACCTGATTTAAGGGGGGGCTCCGTTGGGGACACCTGATGTAAGGGGGGGCTCCGCTGGAGACATCTGATGTAAGGGGGGGCTCCGCTGGGGACATCTGATGTAAGGGGGGCTCCGCTGGGGACATCTGATGTAAGGGGGGCTCCGCTGGGGACATCTGATGTAAGGGGGGCTCCGCTGGGGACACCTGATGTAAGGGGGGGCTCCGCTGGGGACATCTGATGTAAGGGGGGCATTGCTGGGGACACCTGATGTAAGGAAGGGGGGCACCGCTGCGGACACCTGATGTAATGGGGGGACCCGCTGGGGACATCTGATGTAGGGGGGGCTCTGCTGGTGACACCTGATGTAAGGGGGGGCACCGCTGGGGACACCTGATGTAAGGGGGGCACCGCTGGGGACATCTGATGTAAGAGGGGGCTCCGCTGGGGACACCTGATGTAAGAGGGGGCTCCGCTGGGGACACCTGATGTAAGGGGGGCTCCGCTGGGGACATCTGATGTAAGAGTGGCTCCGCTGGGGACACCTGATGTAAGGGGGGACTACACTGGGGACACCTGATGTAAGGGGGGCTCTGCTGGGGACACCTGATGTAAGGGGGGGCTCCGCTGGGGACACCTGATGTAAGGGGGGGCTCCGCTGGGGACATCTGATGTAAGGGGGGGCTCCGCTAGGGACATCTGATGTAAGAGGGGCCCTGCTAGGGACATCTGATGTAAGGGGGGCCCTGCTAGGGACATCTGATGTAAGGGGGGCTCCGCTGGTGACATCTGATGTAAGGGGGGCTCCACTGGGGGCACCTGATGCAAGGACGGACTCTGCTGGGACACCTGATGCAAGGACGGACTCTGTTGGGGGCACCTGATGCAAGGACGGACGGCTAGTGGCAGGTGACACGCTCAGGAATCCCACTGATTCGCATTATGGTGAGTTGAATGATTTCATTTTATATTACAATGTAATAATAGAAATAATGCACTTCAATCATCCTGACACCATAACAACCATGGTGCCGGGATGATTGAAGAGCTAATACCAGGTGTTTGGAGTATCTTTATCTGCTGATTGTTAAACTTTCTGGAATACACATATTTCTATTGTTGTGTAGGATATGGGGCTGCTGTCCCTCCATCCCTCCCCCCCCCCTTTTCCTCTCCATCCCTTTTTCATCTCAGACTCTAACCACACACCCTTTGAGCCACGCCCATTTAAGACTTTCCCACTGTTTTGCGTAAACCACGCCCATTTTCGCAGCGGTGCGAGCCGCATTTTTACTTACCCCCCCATGCCACACCTACAAACGCATGCCCCGCCACCTAATTATAATAAGACTCCGCCTACAGCCAAAAAAGTGTCCCTAATTTTTTTTTTACAATGTTGGCAACTATGCCTATGCAACATTGAGATTTGCATCAGATGGGGACATCAGCTATTCTGCTGGCTCTGGTTTGTAGCAGCAATCTCTCTGAACTAAGTCATGGGCAGCCCCACTAAGGAGAGCTGTGAAAAACAGGGAGAGGAGACAGTCCACCTAAGCCATTGCTGCTGCTACAGAATGGAGGAGACAGGGGCACCAGGGACAACAAGCAGCAGTACAGGCCCAGGAAAGTCCAGAACTTACATCAGCATGAAGTGCACCAGCAGCTGCAGCATTCACTTCAGATAGGATGGGACAAGCTGTACTTGGATTAGAAAGGCAGAGAAGGAAGCCAAAAAAGCCAGAAAGATCATAGATCAAGTGCTAAAAAAAGCAAAGTAGTGAATATACATGTAATGATTTCTAATGGCATCCCTGGATGCAGGAGTGCTGGGTAGTAAGATACAGGGATTTGGAGTTCTGGGTCTTATTATTCTCCCAGCATACAAGCCATAAACCTTGACTTGACACCCACTTTATTGGCCACACTCCTAGGTGTTCTGGGGGGAGGGGATGCATTTAAAGTGTTAAAAATAGGGGCGTGAATTTATTTGTGTGGCTACAAATGAGGGTGTGATTTTTTTTTTTTTTTGGTGTGTGTGTGTTGGTAAAAGAGAGCTTGGTCAGCAAGGTGTACCTGAATTTCATTTTTTTTAAATCAGGTACCCTTACAACAGCAGTTCTCAACCCTGTCCTCAAGTACCCCCAACAGGCCATGTTTTGGGATTTTCTCTTACATAAAAGAGCTGTCCAAAATGCCAAGCCATTGACTCCGACTTAAAGCACCTGTGCAAGATGAAGGAAAGCATGCAAACATGGCCTGTTGGGGGTACTTGAGGACAGGGCTGAGAATCACTGCCTTACAACATGGTACACCATCTTCAGAATTTGTCAGTAAACTGAAGTTAGAGCCAAAAGAGACAATGGTGTCTTATGATGTCATATCACCTTTGTACCACCAGCAGAGACTGTTGAGAAACATTTGAAAGACTCTTACCAGTGGAACAGAACTCAGGCCAGTCAGTGGCGTCGATAGGGGGTTGGGGATCGCACCCGGGTGACACCCAGGGCCGTCTTTAACTTGGGGTAAAAGCCCGCACCAGTGGCAGAACTCCCAGCATGTCCAAGTCCCGCCTGTCAAAATAGTGCATGGAGGCCCCGGTGTCCTGTCAGAAAGCCGCTCCCCATCAGAAAATGCAACGGAAGTGACATTCCGTCGTGGCCATCTTGGTACATCCGCACTTGTCCGCAGTAAGTCTGCAGTCAGAAGAAGGCAAGTGGACATCTTTTTACACCCACCGAAGCTTTGGATTTCACACTTATTTTTACTATTAAACTCAGCTAATATAGTGAAATACAGTATTTGGAAGTCCGTGACATTGTTTAGATCAGATCTGCTGATCTGACAGGTTTGCTAATCTGACAAAACACTGCAAACAAAGTAAGGTGGATTGAGCGCACTCTGGGTGAGGATGCAGCTGATCAACCAGCACATAAATGATTTAAATAAAGTCAATTTGTCCATAAGATCAATAAAAACTAGTAGGAAGGAAGGCTGCCTGCTTGCAGATAGAAGTTGATCTGAAACGAAGTGAGGGAAGAAAGCGGCGCCTTCTACAGTAAGCGTAGTATATTAAAAATTTAATGGATTCAATGTAAAAAAATAGCGAATACACTCACAAACAGATGAGAGAGACAGGCATGTATAATGGGTCTCATCCGCACTTATCCAGAGGATGCAGGGCTGGGACCGGTGTGTACAGAGAAGCCGTCCTCGTAGCGAATGCAGTGGTGGAGTCCAATGCCTTCAGTAGGGGGAAGGAATCCGTGAACACCGGAACGTCCTGCTGCAATGTCGTCACTTCCGGATTAAAGTTCAGCGGGAGGGTGCGCGCGTTCGAAGCATGCATGCTTCTTCCTCAGCCTACCAAGGACGGCTTCTCGGTACACACCGATCCCAGCCCTGCATCCTCTGGATAAGTGCGGATGACACCCATTATACATGCCTGTCTCTCTCATCTGTTTGTGAGTGCATTGGCTATTTTTTTACATTGAATCCATTAAATTTTAATATACTACGCTTAGAAGATGCCGCTTTCTTTCCCTCAATCTGGCAAAAGACCACTGATTTTAAAATTCAACATCAAAACAGTTTGACGGATTTTCAAAATACTGTATTTCACTATATAAGATGAGTTCACTGGTAAAAATAAGTGTGAAAGGCAAGACTTTGGTGGGTGTAAAAAGATGTCCGCTTACCGCCTTCTGCCCCATTGATTGAAATCAATGGGGCAGAGCGGCTATACCGCCGGCATAGCGCTGCTGCAGCGGCACTTTGCAGGCAGTTTTAATCCTTTTTCGGCCGATAGCGGGGGTTAAAACAGCCCCGCTAGCGGCCGAATAGCGCCTCTAAAACGACGGTAATGCGGCGCTAAATATAGCGCTGCTTTACCACCGACGCCGCCCCAGTGTGAAAGGGGCCTAACTCTTTATGAAAGCAAGAATTGGCCTTGCTGTCAAAAATGTAGATGATACAGTGCATCCGAAAAGAAGTTTGTTTGAAATCTTTGCAAATGTATTAAAAAAAAAAAAATCACATGTACATAAGTATTCACAGCTTTTGCTAAATACTTTGTTGAGGCACCTTTGGCACCAATTACAGCCTTAAAGAGTTTGTTAACCCACATGTGCAAATCACTGCCAGACTCTCTATTAAAGGTAGGCATAGCCCACTCTATAAGTCTTTTATAAAAACGAGCGTTGTAAATACCGATTAAGGGTGATCTTCAGGCCGGTCACATAACTCGCAGCCGCTGTATACCTCCGATATATGGCTTCTGCAGGAGGGGCCGAGATCTCCCTCTGACATCAACTGGGGAGATCATATGGCCGCTCAGACCCTCCCGCAGTAGCCCTGGTGACCGTCCGCGAATCGCGTGACCAGCCTGAAGATCGCGCCAAAACTATTTATAATGCTCATTTGTAAAAAAACACTTATACAGTGTGCTATGCCTGCCTACAATAGAGGGACTGGCAGTGACATTTTGTAAAAATTTATTTATACTAATAGCGGGATGGGGGTGGGCGGAGACAGGGACACAGAGCTAACAGGCAGGGAGGAGGGGGTGAGGGGGAGAGAGGAGAGCTGAGAGCAGGGCTGCGGATGACAGAGGGATGTACACTGACCACGATGGTCAGGGCTCAGCAGCCCTGATTTTGTGGTCAGCGCAGAGAGGGGGATACAGGAAGTGGAAGGTTCCGGGAGGTTTTTTACAGTTTAGAGAGAAGCAGATTACAGAGCACAAGCACTGTGCTGTTTAATCTTCTTTAAGGGACCAGGATCTGCATTAAAAAAAAATTGGGGTTAACAATCACTTTAAGTCTTTTTGAGTATGATGCTACAAGCTTGGCACACCTATTTTTGGGCAGTCTCTCCCATTCTCCTGTGCAGGACCTCTCAAGCTCCATCAGGTTGGATGGGGAGCGTCGGTGCACAGATATTTTTTGATCGCTCCAGAGATGTTAAATTGGGTTTAAGTCTGGGCTCTGGCTGGGCCACTCAAGGACATTCACAGAGTTGTCCCATAACCACTCCTTTGTTATTTTAGCTGTGTGCTTAGGGTCATTGTCCTATTGGAAGATGAACCTTCTCCCCAGTCTGAGGTCTAGAGCGCTCTGAAGCAGGTTTTCATCAAGGATGTCTCTGTACATTGCTGCATTCATCTTTCTTTCGATCCTGACTAGTCTTCCAGTTCCTGCCACTGAAAAACATCCCCACAGCATGATGCTTCCACCACCATGCTTCACTGTAGGGATGGTATTGACCAGGTCATGAGCGATGCCTGGTTTCCTCCAGACATGACGCTTGTCATTCAGGCCAAAGAGTTCAATCTTTGTTTCATCAGACCAGAGAATTTAGTTTCTCATGGCCTGAGAGTCCTTCAGGTGCCTTTTTGGCAAACTCCAGGTGGACTGTCATGTGCCTTTTACTGAGGAGAGGCTTCCGTCTGGCCACTCTATAATATAGGCCTGATTGGTGGAGTGCTGCAGAGATGGTTGTTCTTCTAGAAGGTTCTCCTGTCTCCACAGAGAAACGCTGGAGCTCTGTCAGAGTGATCGTCGGGTTCTTGGTCACCTTCCTGACTAAGGCCCCCCCCCCCCAATCGCTCAGTTTGGCTGGGCGGCCCGCTCTAGGAAGAGTCCTGGTAGTTCCAAACTGCTTCCATTTACAGATGATGGAGGCCACTGTGCTAATTGTGACCTTCAATGCTGCAGAAAGTTTGCTGTACCCTTCCCCAGATCTGTGTCTCAATCCATTCCTGTCTTGGAGGTCTACAGATAATTCCTTGGACTTCGTGGCTTGGTTTGTGCTCTGACATGCACTGTGGGACCTTATATAGACAGGTGTGTGCCTGTCCAAATCATGTCCAATCAACTGAATTTACCACAGGTGGACTCAAATCAAGTTGTAGAAACATCTCAAGGATGATCAATGGAAACAGGATGCACCAGAGCTCAATTTTGAGTGTCATGGCAAATGTACTTATGTACGTGTTTTTTTTTTCTTTTTTTTTTTCATAAATATGCAACGATTTCAAACAAACTTCTTTCACATTGTTAATATGGGGCATTGTTTGTAGAATTTTGAGGAAAATAATGAATTTAATCCATTTTGGAATAAGGCTGTAACATAACAAACTGTGGAAAAAGTAAAGCGCTGTAGATACTTTCCGAATGCACTGTATGCCCCGTTCAAACAGTAGCAAAAAAATTGGGCTTTGGGTGTTGGTGGTGCCTTCACACCATAACCCTATAGAGGTACTCTTGATGAAAGCTAGAATTGGCCTTGCTGTCAAAAATTTTAATTATATGCACCTGTCAAACAGGTGTGGAAAAATTGGTCCTTGGGTGTTAATTGTGCCCATGAAACCTATGGCAAAAAATATATTCCAGATAAAATCAACACCCAAAAAAGCTAGGTAGCATAGACAGTCTTGCAGAGATTCCAGATCCAGAAAACAATTAATCGGCATCATAGGCATGTCGGGGGCTTGATAGCTGATGCTAATCCGTGACTGATTCATTTTGATAAATGTCAGCCAGTTAATGGAGTCTGTGGACAGATACACTCTTTTATCTGTCACAAAACCTCCGGCAGCACTGAATGCCCGTTCGGAGAGCACGCTGTATGCAGGGCAGCCAACAGCTCAATTGCATACTTGGCAAGTTCTGGCCAGTGGTCTATTCTCATGACCCAGTAACCCAGTGGGTGTCAACTGGAAAGCTCTCCATGTCTGTATTTGCCCCTAGATAATCTCCCACCATATGATACAGACACTGCCGATGGGATGTGAAAGCTGACAGCCCTGGGAGGCGAGGACCAAAAATTTTTTAAATGCAGTACTGAGGCGGCCCTCTTCTCCACCGCTCCTCTCTTGGCCAACAGAAGCCTCAAAACTAAATTTTCCACAAGACTGTAACCTACCAGAGTAGGAAAAGGCATTACATAAACTCCTCTTTAAGGTGTTCTCAAGATATTCCATCCTCTTCTCCCTCTGTGGGGACGGGATGAGTTCCGAAACTTTCCTCTTGTAACGATGGTCAAGGAGGGTGCAGTAGTGAGCCTTCTCCTTGATGCCACGAATTCTGAGGTCATTTTGCAGGCTTTGAAGAATGAGGGAGGTCATGCCCTGCAAGTTTGGGGAGGCATGAGAAGCTGAGTCCTCTGGGTCACTGAGGAATACAGTATTTGGAACTGCCTTCTCTCAGCCATGTACTACTCCCAAAGGTTCTGGGGACAGAAAACCATCTCTTAAGGTTTGACATATGTCTTCCTCTGCTTCAATGCCTCCAAAACTGCCAGAATCCTCATCCACCTTTTGTATGTTCTGTGGTGTCCCGCTGCTTTGCCTTGAGTGCCCTGTCTATATTGCCAAGCAGAGTCTGCTCTAGCAGGAACACAACAGGGATTGTGTCACTGATGCACACATTGTCATGGCTCACCGTTCTTGTCACCTCCTCAAATGGTGACAGTACAGTGCATGCATCCTTTATCAGCAGCCATTGGCGTTGGGAAAAAAGCAGAGCTGGCCTGAGCCTGTCGTTGTGCCATACTTACACAGGTACTCATTGACGGCCCTCTGCTGCATGTGCAGCTGCTGCAGCATTACCTAAGCTAAGTTCCACCTGGTAGGCATGTCACAAATCAGGCAGTTTATGGGCAGGTGAATTCCTGCTGAATTTCAGCCAACTGAGCACTGGCTGTGTATGACCACTAGAAATGGCTACAGACTCTTCTGGCCTGCTTTAGCATTTTAAAAAATGCTGCACCATCAAAGTGAGGACATGTGCCAGGCATGGCACATGTGTCAACTTTCTCTGTCTAAGGGCGGACAGGAGGTTATTGCCATTATCGCATTATGTCCCCTAGATAGACCAGCTGAAGCACTGCATGGCATCTTTGAATAGCCCATACTGCAGCACTGAGCCCTGTCCTGCATCCTTCTGAATTGCAAGCAAAGTTAACCAGTGTGCTGTCAATTAAATATATAGTTTCTGGCCATGCTTGCTGTACCACGTTACAGCAGTAACGTGGACCTTGCGGCTGACTGCCTTGCCCAACGATGCCACAACATTGTCTTCCACATGATGGTACAGAGCTGGAATGGCCTTATGTGAACAGAAATAGTGACTTGGAATCTGCCATTGTGGTACAGCACATTCTGCAAATTCACGGAAGGGGGCAGAATCCACCAGATGGAAAGGCAGGAGTTGCAAAGCCAGCAGCTTTAACAAGCTTGAATTTAGACGCAGGGCATGTGAGTGGCAGTGACTGTATTTCCTTTTCCGCTGCAGCAGCTGTGGAAGAGAAATTTGCCTGCTATAGTTTACAGCTGGTGGTGTGCTGCTGGCAGACGTGCTGCAAGGACCTGTGACACCCTTCACTATACCATCATCCCTGTCAATGGAGGCTGCTGAGAGGTCATTAGATATAGCGAGGGTAGACCTGAATGGTGAGGAGTGAGGAGAAGCAGAACTGCGTCACTTTTATATGGCTTTCAGGTGCTCTTGCCAATGGGCTGAGTGGTGGGAGGTTAAATGCCTTGTCAAGTATGTGGTACCTAAATGCCTGGTGTTTTTGCCACGCTTAATCTGCCTGAGGCAAAGTTTGCAAATTGCAACAGTGTGATTGGCTGCACATGTGATAAAAAAATGCCCAGACAGCTGAGCTATGGAAAGTAGGCAGGAGGATAATAGCTCCACAATGTGATGGAATAGGGTGGCTGCTCTCTACTCTTCCATGATGGCTGCCTTGTTGGGCTTGTGCCTCACCCTCACTTTCCTCCTCTGCTCTATCCGGCATCCAAGTTGCGTCAGTGAACTCATCATCATCATCCCCTCCATCATTATCACTGGAGACAACTTGGCAATATGCTGCGGCTGGGGAACATGACTGCCAATCTGTTGTTTACCAGTGTTCTCCCCTCTCTGTTGGCTCATGTTCCTACTTTCCTCAACCTCAGAACTAATATTAGAATCAAATAGTGCCTATGCATCATTAAAAAGAAAGTGGCTGACGCTGACTCCTCCATGCATGATGCTGGGCCTATGGCAGGAGTAGATGTGGACAGGGAGACAGATAAGGCCACTCTGGCAGCTGCGGTGGACTACGCACTAGTCTCTTCTTGGGTGATAGAGGATGGGGGTGTTATAGTAAACCAGTCCACCACCTCCTCTGCATGCTGTGGCTGGATAGCATGGGTAACATCGCTAAAAAGAGGAAATGGTGCCCTGCCTGAAGACAGACCATGTCCACCTTTGCCTGTGGACACATACACTGCTGGCCCCCTCAAAGTGCCATGGGAACGTCTACCTCTCCTTGTTGGCCTCCCAGACATGATGGGGGGGCTTATTATCAAAATGTAATAGAGACAAGGAAATACTTGGGATGCACTTTAATCAATGGATAGTGGTGTTTGGTGAACCTTAACTTGAGTACTCACTACACAGACACACTCCACTGACACTCTACAATATACTGCAGTAAAAGTGCACCAGCTGACTTCAATATACTGCAGTAAAAGTGCTCTAGCGCACTTCAATATACTGCTGTAAAAGTGCTCTAGCACACTTTAATATACTGCTGTAAAAGTGCACTAGCGCACTTCAATATACTGCCGGAAAAGTGCACTAATGCACTTCATTATACTGCCAAAGAAGTGCACTAGCGCACTTCAATATACTGCTGTAAACGTGCACTAGCATGCTTCAATATGCTTCAGTAAAAGTTCCCTGACACACTACAATATACTGCAGTTAACATGCCCTGAAGCACTTCAATGTACTGCGGTAAACGTGCACTTCAATATACTGCCATATTTTACTGCAGTAAAAATACCCTGACACACTACAATATACTGTATACTGCAGTTAACATGTCCTGATGCACTTCACTTCATGTACTGCTGTAAACGTGCACTAACGCACTTCAATATATTGCCATAAAAGTACCCTGTTACACTTTAATATATTGCAGTAAACATGCACAAACGCACTTCAATATACTGCAGTAAACAAGCAGTAATGCACTTCAATATACTGCCGTAAAAGTGCACTAACGCACTTCATTATACTGCCATAAAAGAGCACTAGCGCACTTCAGTATACTGCTGTAAACGTGCACTAGCATGCTTCAATATATTGCAGTAAAAGTGCACTAGTGCACTTCAGTATACTGCTGTAAACGTGCACTAGCGTGCTTCAATCTACTGCAGTAAAAGTACCCTGACACACTACAATATACTGCAGTTAACATGCCCTGATGCACTTCAATGTACTGCGGTAAACGTGCACTAACGCACTTCAATATACTGCCATAAAAGTACCCTGCTGCACTTTAATATATTGCAGTAAACATGCACAAATGCACTACAATATACTGCAGTAAACAAGCAGTAACGCACTTCAATATACTGCAGTAAAAGTGCACTAACGCACTACTATACTGCAGTAAAACTGCCCTGATGCACTACAATATACTGCAGTAAAACTGCCCTGGCACTCTACACTGACATAATCCAATATACTGCAGTAAACCTGCCCTGGCACACTAAACTGACACTACAGTTAAAATAAACAGTCGCAATACACTCACGCTGCACTATCACTATCACTAGACACTACACTGATATTTCACACTCACAATAGAATCACAATAGCACACTATAGCACACTATAGCACACCAACTTGCTAGTAGCAATGAACATAGCCCTGTTCTATCTATCTCCACTCCACTATCACACTGAAAATGGCCGCTCTGGGAAGGATCCTTTTATAGTGTGGGGTGGGACTATGCGCAATGAGCCATGATTGGGCACAGTCATCATTACTTTCTCCAATAATGGCTTTTAGTGCTATGTGCCCTGATTGGGCAAAGCCTTCAGTGCTTCAGCCAATCAGGGCTTTCAATGCACTGTGCGGGGTGCGCAGTGTATTGTGGGGCATTCGGTGGGCCGAACAAACTGTCAAACTCCCCGACAATTTAGGTGTTTGCTGAAGGGGCGAACAACCAATGCTCGGCCCAACCTCATGCTTGGTCTAAACTGTTCACCCAACACTATTTTTCATTAATATAAAAAAATATATTTGATGTAGGTTTGCTTTAAGGTAAAACCACAGATCAATGTGTATGCAACTTTTTTGTTCTCTACAGATCCCATTAAACATTGTGCAATATTATGAGTTTGGCTGTCCATTGACATAAGACTGAAACTGTGCCTTATGTTTCATAATCTGCCTAAAGTGATACTGCAATCCCAGCAGTGTGTATTGGAAGAGAAAAATGTTTGTCACAAGTTTATCAGATGTCTTGGACAGAGGCCATATCCAGCTGCAAGTGGCTAAATACCCATGAGTCTTTTCATTTCCTCTCGATTTCAGGCATTAGAGTAACGTAAGGATGCTGGTCTAGTCTAATTCATTTGAGTCTCCAATATTGTCTACCCACAGCTGGAATTGATCCTGAATAAACCGGACTGAAATAGATGCCAGTCTGCAATACGGTATATGCAGTGTTGGATTTCCATCCCTGGAGCCTATAGGCAACAAACTAGGGTCACCTGTTTCCAGGGCCGTCTTTATTACTGATTGGACCCTGGGTAAATATTTTCTTGGGCCCCCCTCCATTCTGAGATATAAAACAAAATAGCAGGTAGACTCAAAATCAATTTACTGCAGAAGATCACGCAGCAATTGCAATCGGTTGCCAGAGTTTATAGCCTATCATTACCGATCACTGACTGGTTACTAGAGGTTACAGCAGATCACTACTGTTCACTGATTGGTTGCTACAGGTTACTCCACATCATTACCACTCACTGAGTAGAAGAGCAATCCCAAATAATTTAGCAAGTAAAGCGGCACATTAATACACATACTACAGGAGAGGGTCAGAGATTGCAGACATACTACAGGAGAGGGTTAAAGACTGAAAACTTACTACAGGAGAGGGTCAGAGACTGCAGACATAATGCAGGAGATGACCAGAGCCTGCAGACATACTACAGGAGGCTGTCAGAGACTGCGGACATACTGCAGGAGATGACCCGAGACTGCGGACTTACTACAGAAGGCTGTCAGAGACTGCAGACATACTGCAGGAGAGTGTCAGGCTGCAGACATTCTACAAAAGATGACCAGAGACTGTGGACATGCTACAAAAGATGACCAGAGACTGTGGACATGCTACAGGAGATGACCAGAGACTGTGGACATGCTACAGGAGATGACCAGAGACTGCGGACATGCTACAAGAGATGACCAGAAACTGCGGACATGTTACAGGAGATGACCAGAAACTACTGACATGCTACTGGAGATGACCAGAGACGGCGGACATGTTACAGATGACCAGAGCTTGTGAACATGCTACAGGAGTTGACGATAGACTACAGACATGCTACTGGAGATGACCAGAGACAGCGGACATGCTACAGATGACCAAAGATTGCGAACATGCTACAGGAGATGACCAGAGACTGCAAACATGCTACAGGAGACGGTCAGAGACTGCAGACATACTACAGGAAGATGACCAGAGAACTTTCAGCAATGCACAGATTTACAATTGAATAACACAGCTCAGAGTTTCAGGATAGCAGTCAGGTATTCTATGGGGGGGAGGAGTAAGGATATACCTGGACAGCCAGGCTCATACAGTTTCAGGGTCCAGGGGGCTCCCACTCCAATCTCTGCTCTTTCTGCAGCCGCTCCCTCCTAAGCATACATGATGCATGGGGCGGGGTCAGAGCATTAGTGGCCCCCTCTCTACTGGCTGGGGCATACAGAGGTCTGGGGGTGGGTCTCCCACTCCGATTCCTGATTTTACTTCAGCCACTCTCTCCTGAACATACAGGCTGCATGGGGTGGGGTCAGAATGTCAGTTGCCCCCTCTCTGCCGGCTGGCTATAGAATACAGCTCTGCCTCCCGTGTCCTCCATGTAGCGTGCGCTCTGCAATGCCATCATCGGGGCCCCAATTCAAGGGCAGTGCGGGGCCAAGCAGCAGCTGCTTTGGGCCCCCCAATGAAGATTGGGCCCGGGGCAGCTGTGTTAAAGACGGCCCTGCCTGTTTCACACAGAACATGTTCTTGTCTTACTGATCTTAACCTGGCTAAGAATATTTTAAAAATGTGTAAATAGGTTTATGTGAGGTGATTGCATTTTTGCTGATGATGAAAAGAATGTGATAATAACTGTATGGGGAAAAGTTGCCTTTTTGCCACTGCAGCCAATAACGTAGTTCTAAAGCCTAAATATTTTTTTACCTTAATGCATTTTTTGAATTAAAGAGGTTACAAACCTCAGAGAAAAACAAAAAAGACAAAAAACCCTGCAAGACAAAAGACATAATGAGCTACTATGCATCACATACCATACTAGCTCATTATAAAAAAAAATTACCTTAGAACAAAGCTGTTGCAGCAGTCCCCGCACATCGCTGACATGACCAACATCTTCCCTGGAGTTTCTTCTGGGTTTACGGGCTCCGGCGCTGTAATTAGCAGGAGCCACTGGAGCTGGAGCTGCCATTCACGGCACAGGGCTCCTAAAGAGCGCATGCGCCAGTGATGTCACTGGCTGCATGCAATATAAATATCTCCTAAACTGTACAGGTTTAGGAGATATTTTCACTACCTATAGGTAAGCCTTATTATTGGCAGCAGAAGAAGTTTACTACCTCTTTAAGGTAAAAAAAGTTTAGGCATCAGCATCTCCCCCCCCCCCTTTTATTTATTTGGGCCCTCATTTGATCCAACTCTGTGCACATCTGCAGCTCATCTCTACCCTAAAATCATGGTCTCACTGGTGTTGCTAAGGGTGCGGGAGCTATTAGCTCCCACTGCTGTCAATCAAAGCCAGTAACAATGGAGTGGGGGCAGGGCTGATTCCTGCTGCCTGTGTCAATAGACCTAGACAGCAAGGCTTGAGATTGAGCCTGCACAAGTTCCGATCGTCTGAGGAGCCAGTGGCGCTGCTGAAGCTTTACAACAAATTTGGATACAGGCCTACAGTACCTATTGGTAAATTTGGCCTTGGGTAGATGTGTGCTCAATTAATGTTTTAAGAACCCTTTACTAATACTGGGTAGGGCCTCACAAACATTCCTGTGAGATTTGTTACATGTGGACAATTTTGTCAGATATACATTCAAACTCCAAATGTACCACATCTCAAAGGTGTTCAATTAGATTCAGATTTGGTAACTGGCCATCTGTGTGCCTCAGCAGAAGCTGAGATACATCAAACCAGGCTACATTTTTCTAGGCTTTGGTGATTCTGTGCCCACTGCAGCCTCAGCTTTCTGTTCTTGGCTGCCAGATGTAAAACCTGATGTGTTCTTTTGCTGTTGTAGCCCATAAGCCTCAAGGTTTGACTTGTTGGGCATTCTATGATACTTTTCTTCTCATCACAGTTGTGAAGAATGGTTATATGAGTTTCTGCAGTCTTTCTGTTATATCCAACCAGCTTGGCCCTTCTCTCCTGACTACGCTCATCAACAAGGCATTATTTCTGCAGATCTCCCACTTACTGGATGTTTTTTTGTTTTCTCACCATTCTGGGTAAACTCTAGAGACTACCGTGTGTGAAAATCCCAGGAGATATCGAACCAGCTCATCTGACACCAACGATTTGCTACGGTCAGCTACAGTCAATTACCAAGATCACATTTTTCCCCATTCTATTGTTCCTGACTTGTATGATTTTATGCATTATGCTGTCTGCTGATTAGATAACTGCAGGAAAAAGCAGGTGTACAGGTGTTCCTAATAAATAAATTCTTCCACATCATCTTTATTGTTGCATCACAAAATACCATACTATTTGTTACCTACTGTATGTGTGGGTCAATGCAGCGGTAATAACAGACACAGTCCAGATGCAATTGAAAAAACTTGTATTGAATTGAAAGTAGAACAGCTCACAAATGACAGCAGCGTGTAGTGGAGCAGGTTTCAGCCGAGCTCACAGCATCTGTCTTGAGGGGTGGAATGCAGCCTGGCCAGTCTGAGTCCAAGTGGGAAGGTTTCCAGGAAGAGTAGCAGATCCCTATGCCTTCCCAACTCATCGGGAACCCTTCCCTGCTGCTAATACTGTCCCTGACAGATGGCTGACCTATCCCTACCCTATCCACACGCTAAATGCATGCCAAACACAGGACCCAGGGTCTTAAATATACTCTGCCTGACCCAAGATGGCCGCCAGAGTCACATGGGCTGCCAGCATCCACCCGGATCGTTGCCCCAGTGACCCAGGAAACCATAGAGCAACCATGTTTCTCCTGACTTCCTCTCCCTCTGCACTGCCGTTGCGGTTGGAGAAAATAGACCTGCAGTGGAGAAAATAGACTGCACCTGCCTATATGTGTAGTATGATAGCAAGACCAGTTGTGATATATGCCACCATCTTGAAGGCCTTTAGAGGCTGTCTGGTTGTGGGTGGTGTAACCTGGGGGACAGGTAGCAGGTACAAAGCTCCCTGGGATGAGCAGTCTTTCAGGCACAGATACCAAATCCAGTGAAATAGTGACAAACAGTGCGGTGTTTATTTGTGATATATACATGTCTATATACAGGTGCTGTACAGTGTTCCAAAAAACAAATAGGAACAAAAATAGCCAAAACAAAACCTAGCCGTGTCTCGGCACTAACTAAACAATATTTACCGATCCTAACTTCCAGGCTGAGCAAGCCTACAGCTTGTCAGCTTCCACATACCTTTTTGCTCTCCTACACAGAAGTTGTCTGAGTATCCTAGGCCAAGAGCAAAGGATGTCTGCTCAGGTGAGCTTAAATTAGCCTGGGGGAGAGGACCAAGACCTGAACTGGACCATGGATCAGAGATCCCTGAACGTGTATGAGAGGAGCCTGGGAGATGTATAAACCCCGAACAGGACTTTTCCTGGCTCTCTCTGGGACGCTCTGCTACATATCCTCCCCCCTTGTTTCAACCCCAGGGTTGGAACACCTGTAGCCCAACAGGAGTGAACTTGGGACAGGGCATCTACATTCCCCATCTCAACACCTGGCCTGTGTTTTACAGTGAATGAGTAATCCTGTAGAGCCAAAAACCACCGGTTCACCTGTCTATTAGTCTCCTTCTTTTGGGCCATCCATTTCAGAGGAGCATGGTCAGTTATTAACTCAAACTGGCGCCCTAACAAATAGTACCTGAGTGCGTCCACGGCCCACTTTATGGCTAAACACTCCTTTTCAATGACTGCATACCTTTGCATGGTCATTGAGCTTTCTGCTTAGGTACACCACAGGGTGTTCTTCCCCATTGTGTACCTGTGATAGTACTGCCCCGATACCAACATCAGACGCATCCATCTGAACCAAAAAAATCTTTGGAGAAATCGGGGGAGTACAGTACTGCTTGAGCACAAAGAGCCTTCTTCAGGACTTGGAAAGACTCCTCTGCTACTGAGGACCATTTCACCATTACAGAGTCTTTCCCTTTCGTAAGGTCTGTCAGTGGGGCAGCTATAGTTGCAAAATTTGGGATAAATCTTCTATAATACCCCACAATGCCAAGAAAGGCCCTGACCTGCTTCTTGTTTGCAGGACGTGGCCATTCCTGGATGGCTTCTATTTTATTCACTTGAGGTTTTATGACCCCACGCCCAATAGTGTAGCCCAAATACTTGGCTTCCTCTAGACCAATGGCACATTTTTTTGGATTTGCTGTAAAACCTTCTTTGAGGAGGGAATCAAGAGCAGCCTGGACACGGGGCAAGTGAGACTCCCAGTCAGTGCTATGTACCACTATGTCATCTAGATATGCTGCTGCATATTGTCGGTGGGGTCTTAGAGTCCTGTCCATGGCCCTCTGAAATGTCGCGGGGGCATTTTGCAACCCAAAAGGCATTTTTTTGTGTTGAAAGGAACCCTCCGGGGTCACAAATGCGGTCTTCTCTTTGGCGCTACCAATCAGGGGTATTTGCCAATAACCTTTTGTCAAGTCCAAAGTGGTCAGATAGCGAGCCTTGCCAAGCCGGTCTATAAGTTCATCCACTCTGGGCATTGGGTACGTGTCAAACTTTGTCACTGCATTAAGCTTCCCGAAGTCATTACAGAACCTCCAAGTGCCATCCGGTTTTGGGACTAACACGATGGGGCTAGACCAGTCACTATTGGATTCCTCAATGACATCTAGCTCCAGCATTCTTTTAACTTCCTCGCTGATGTCCTTTCTCCTTGCTTCAGGAATTCGGTACGGTTTGAGCTTGACACGGACCCCAGGTTCAGTAACAATATCATGCTGAACTGCTGTAGTCGTGCCAGGTAACTCTGAAAATTTCTCTCTATTTCTTACCAGGAATTCTCTAGTTTCCTGCTTTTGGGAATATGACAGGGTGTCTGGAATAGTGACCTCGGGGATCAGAAGGGACTCAGCACCCTTAGGCATTACCGGGAGGGACCTCGCAGTTAACGCGAGTCTATCCTTCCAGGGCTTTAACAGGTTTATATGGTAAATCTGTTCGGGCTTCCTTTTCCCTGGTTGATATACCTTGTAATTGACCTCCCCAACTCTTTCAATTACTTCAAAAGGACCCTGCCACTTAGCCAGGAACTTGCTCTCAACAGTGGGAACTAACACCAGGACCCTGTCACCAAGTGAGAAAACACGGAGTTGGGCCCCCCTGTTGTATATCCTGTGTTGGGCTGCTTGGGCCTGCAGTAAGTGTTCTTTTACCATCGGCATAATTGCTGCAATCCTGTCCTGCATTTGAGCGATATGCTCAATGACACTTTTATGGGGTGTCTGCTCCCCCTCCCAAGTTTCTTTGGCTATGTCTAAGAGTCCCCGAGGGTGTCTCCCATAAAGCAACTCAAATGGGGAGTACCCCGTGGAGGACTGGGGAACCTCCCTGATGGCAAACATCAAGTATGGTATCAGGAAGTCCCAGTTTTTCCCATCCTTGTCAACAACCTTTTTTAACATGCTCTTTAATGTCTTATTGAAGCGTTCCACCAAGCCATCCGTTTGAGGATGGTACACCGAGGTTCGCAATTGCGACACCTTAAATAACTTGCACAGCTCTCTAGTTATTCGTGACATAAATGGGGTGCCCTGGTCTGTAAGGACTTCTTTAGGGATTCCAACACGACTGAACGCCATAAACAGCTCTTTGGCAATGTTTTTAGCAGACGCGGTGCGTAAGGGAATGGCCTCGGGGTAACAGGTACATGCCTGTCAGGGGTATTAGAGTAGTGGTACTGGGGATAGTATGAATGTTTTTTAGTTTACTAAGGGCGATTTTATTTTTTAGGTTGGGGGCTTTGCGGTAAGTGACTCTAGGTATCGGTGGAAGGATGGTTCAAGAACGAATTACCAGCAGTTGGCTTGGTATAGTTTTTTGCGATGATGGTGTCACTTACATGGCCTTGTTCAAGATCAAGGAAAGCAAGGCTGGTGGGATCCAAAACATGGGTGAAGGACAGACCATAGGGGTTATGATTGCAGTGGTTTACAAAAGGTAGAATAGGATCAAGGGGACCATCCCAAATCACGTCATGTCATGTCATCAATATAGCACCCAAAAAAGATATTGGAAAAAAATGGGTTGTGTTGCCAAATATAGTTGTTTTCCCAGTAGCCCATGGCTAAATTTGCATTTGATGGGGGAAAATTGGCACCCATAGCAGTTTCTTGTACCTGCAGGTAGAACTCGACGTCAAAGTCAAAGTAATTATGCGAAAGGCAAAAGTTTGTAGCCTCCAGAATAAACGCAGCTTGCCTGGGATTAATGAGTGGGTCTTGGGCGAGAAAGGATTCTAATGCTAATAGGCCAAAGGAGTGGGGAATAGAGGTATATAGGGAGGTGACATCTAGAGAGAGCCACATATAGGATAATTCCCATTTATATGGTTGGAGTAATTCCAAGAGATGCGAACCATCTCTGATATAGGATTGTAAATGTTGAACAAGTGGTTGTAGATATTGATCTACATATATTTATTATTATTATAATTATACAGGATTTATATAGCACCAACAGTTTGTGCAGCGCTTTACAACATGAGGGCAGACAGTACACTTACAATACAAATCAATACAAGAGGGATCAGATTGAAACCAGTGGTCACGCTATCCATGGCAGCCATAATGAGTCTACCAGGAGGAGATGTGATATTTTTATGGATTTTTGGTAAGTGGTAAAAATATTGAATCTGATAAAAGTTTTTCCGGAAAAATTAAGCTTCTATTTTACTGATAACACCGTTGTCATGGGCTGATTTGACCAAACCATCGACCTCGTGAGCAAGTCAGTGGTGGGATCTTTGGTCAATTTTTTTATGTAGTCCTATCTGAAAGGAGTCTATGGGCTTCTTGAATATAATCTACTCTGTTTCGTAGAACTATTCCCCCCCTTTATCAGCAGATTTTATGATAACATCTCAATGAGCCATCTTTTTCAGTAAGAGATTTCAAAGTATCAATGATGTCGCCATCATATTCAAAGGAGCTGGGGGGAAGCGTGGGTGGAAGTGGATCCCCACAAGAGGTGGTGGGTTTGTTTTGTTTAGACAAGACTCACCTATTTTTCTTCCCCATATTTACCATTGGACTATTATGGACTACATTTTGTCATTTTTCGGTATCTGAGCATTGCGTCTTTTTACTTGTCAAATATTCCCTTTCACCTCTGACCACTGACAGATTCTCCAACCCGTGACAAATTCTCCAGCCAGCAGAACCGTCACTTTTGGTTGGACTGCAAGCCGCAGTTCCCAACCCCGCGCTGCCCTCTTACTTCTGGATAGGCCCTCACACAGCCTGGCAGCCTGATGCCCCCTGGGATAGGCCCAATCTCCGGCCTAGCAGCCCGGGGTGTACGACACACGTCCACACAGACTGGGTCTGGGTGGCACACAAGAACACGGATCACCTGACCTCACCCGAATATATAGACTCTCCCAGCAGGCCAAGAGATTCAACAAAATCCCTGCCCAATGGCTGAGTTACCCCACATACCCATAACCTGACCCTGAGTTGTCCTTCTCAACCTAAAACCTCCAAGTGCCCGGCCACCTGGTGGTAGAAGAGGAAAGTACAACCAGGCCAAACTTAGGGAGAAATCAATGGATCCTTAGTAATTAACTACAGTAGCTACTCCTGACAAGGAATTTGGTGAGAAGCTCCCTGACTAAACCCCAGGGTGCTACATCCTCCCCCTGCCCAAGAAACTATGTCTCGGAGTTTGCATAAAAAAATTAATAATTTGAGCTCCCAAGCCTGAGAGTGGATGTCCTGGCAAAAACTGGAATGGGTAGGGAAACAGGAAAGGGTTAACAGTATAACAAGATAACAAGTATATGTGGCGTACCACATGAATAAACATTATCATCAACATAAAGTAGTTACGTATGACATTTAGATATCAAAAATAACTATTGACATTTCATGGCAGTGAAGCAATAGCACTGCTCCCTGACTATCTAATATATACAACTATAACAATGTACAAATGGTTAGTGTTGTGATCCGGCTAAATCCCTATCTCTCCTTAGCCAAGGAAGATGCACCGACTCAACAACACCTAAAAGAGAGAAACAAACAATGCAAAAGCGTCCTCAGCCGAGAGCAGCCTGAAATGTAGGAACATCCTATATGTGTCTACATCATTTATAATATTGAAAGTGGGGCCCCATTCTCTGTAAGAATGCCACCTCTTTCATCATCAGTACAAAACTATAAAACTTTCAGCATTATTTCAGTAAAGCCAGGCCAAACTTAGGGAGAGGTCAGTGGATCCTTAGTACAGTAATTAACTACAGTAGCTTCTCCTGACAAGGAATTTGGTGAGGAGCTCCCTGACTAAACCCCAGGGCGCTACATCAGGATAGAAGCACCACTCCATATATGAAAGTCCAGAGTGATATATATAAAATCACCAGGGAAAGGTCCATACATTTTGGGAGTTGCAAACTTTTCTCTCTTCAGGCCTATTGTTGGAAGGCCCTGAGGAACTAAACCTTGCTTTAGTTTGGCAGCATGATTAAGATTCCCAAAGGGACTGGCAGCAAAAGCCCAGAAGAAGGGGGATTTTACAACTCACAAATTGCTTTGGCTTTTCTCAGGTACAGTATGTTTAAATACAATTTCACATTGAACTTTCATATATGGAATGGAGCTTCTATACATCATTCTATATGCAGGTATTTATTGCTGTGTCTCTACCCCTCTATAGTTGTGTTGGTGACCACTGTCCCTAAAACAGACTCTCCCTTCCTGCTGTGTCTGTTGTTCAGGAAATGATGGGAAATCTCCCTGAAAGGTTGCAGACAGCAAAAAAGAAATAACAAGGAATTTAACAATTCCCTACAAGCAAAAGGGTACAAGTTAATATATCTATCAGAAAAGGAAGAACAAGGACACAGAAAAAAGGGAAATCATTAGTGTGCGATATATTTATATGGTATTTATCACTGCATTTTTTAGAAACCCAAAACCTTTTTCTTTTTAATAAGGTCTTTGATTTCAGCCTTGGTAAAGAGGATATGGAAGCCATCAACAATCTCAACCAAAATGCTCGTTACTGGAAAAGTCAATGGTAAGTTCTAAAGCTCCAATGCACAAAATACAATAATCAGTACCAACCAATCCAAACCAATGTTATAATACAATAAAATAAAATCGTATTGGTTTTTGGGCCAAAGTCAACACAGCCAGCAAATCAAAAGCCATCATTCAGCAGTTACTCCTGCTTAGAGAGTGTTTGAATGAGTTATTCAAATTAAATAATGTTTTTGAGATGGGGAAATTGGGATACAACAGAAAGAGCACTATTTTTTTTATTTCATCACTGTTATGCCCCGTACACTAGGTCGGACTTTGTTCGGACATTCCGACAACAAAATCCTAGGATTTTTTCCGACGGATGTTGGCTCAAACTTGTCTTGCATACACACGGTCACACAAAGTTGTCGGAAAATCCGATCGTTCTAAACGCGGTGACGTAAAACACGTACGTCGGGACTATAAACGGGGCAGTAGCCAATAGCTTTCATCTCTGTATTTATTCTGAGCATGCGTGGCACTTTGTCCGTCGGATTTGTGTACACACGATCGGAATTTCCGACAACGGATTTTGTTGTCGGAAAATTTTATATCCTGCTCTCAAACTTTGTGAGTCGGAAAATCCGATGGAAAATGTGTGATGGAGCCTACACATGGTCGGAATTTCCGACAACAAGGTCCTATCACACATTTTCCGTCGGAAAATCCGACCGTGTGTACGGGGCATTAGAATTACAGATGAAAGAGGTCTAAAGCTGGAGGGGAAGGCTGTGTCTGGTCTAGGCCAATTTAAGCTGGGTACAAGGAAATGAAAACAGTGCAACACGCAATGACAGCAGACGCTTTTAGGTTTAGAAAGCTCGTTCCTTTAAAACAAATTATTTTAATAGATTTTTTTTAGCTAATTCTTGCACTGGTCACTTGACCGCCAATCCCTCTACACTCCCACAGCTCGAAGAGCTGGGGGCGGAGCCTGCAAAAGATGCTCAGCGCTTCTACCAGCATCATACAAGGAGCTCCCTAAACTACTATGCAGACCAGTGTTAATTTCGTCAATGAAAGCATTTTCGTCAGCAGCGCTTTTACTGTGATGAAAACAAAACGAAAAGTACAGTACGTTATCGTCCATTGACGAAAATCAGATCCATTTTTGTTAACGAACAAAAACAAGATGAAAATGTGAGGCAGGGACATTTACTCTCGTGAACTTCCGGTTTTTCACGGAGCTCCACATGCTTCCGCAGTCCGCTTCCACCAAGCAAGCAAATTCAACTGTGTGCACTGTGAGGACTGCCAGAGATCAGAGAGAGGCAGAGCAGCACTGTGCATTACAGGCCAGACCAGGCTGAGGCCCCCCGAGTCCCAACGAGCCTGAGTCTGTCTCACTCCCTGAGTCTGTCTCACTCCTGGAGTCCCGACATACGAGACGACCGCGCCGCCAAGTGCCCAGAGCAGAGCAGACTGTGTAAGTGTGTACAGTAACAGTTGTGTAGTACATTACAATTACAGGCCTGAAGCCTCCCCTCAGAACACCGTCCATCCAGAGCACTGTGTGTGCATTACAGGTCTCTTCTGACCACTGGCAGTGGCATCCAGGGCACTGTAATGGCATTACAGCCATCCCCCAGGCCACCATCCAGCACTGTGCAGCATTATATAACAGCCAAATCTGTGTCTGTGTAGTGTGTTCTAACCATAAATAATAACATGATATTAGGTGTTTTTTTTTACTCTAGGAGTGTATAATAGAGTTTTGAAATTCTAGAGAAATGCTTAAATAATGTATTATTTAACTAAACACATTCGATTTTGGTCGACTAAAATGTACTGGAAATTTGGTCGACTAAAACTAAAACACTTGCAGAAGACTAAATTGGGACTAAAATTAAAATGCCATTTTGGTCCTAAGACTAAAACTAAATTGAAATTTGCTGCCAAAATTAACACAATGATGCAGACATAATGGGGTTGATTTACTAAAGGCAAATAGACTGTGCACTTTTGCATGGGCAGTTGCACTCTGCAAGGGCAGTTGCTCCAAAGCTTAGTAAATGGGCTTTAGCTTTAATTTACAAAGAATATCCAATCACATGCAAGGAAAATTAAAGAAAATCATTTTTTGTCATACTTACCTGTAAAATCCTTTTCTTTGAGTACATCATGGGACAGAGAGTTAGGCTATTATTCATTACCTGCTGGGTTATACGCCATCTCTAGGTGAATGGACACTGGTAGACAAAGTCTTAAACAGGAAGTGATCCCCTATATAACCCCTCCCATACAGGAAGTACATCAGTTTTGTAGCAAGCACTGAATCCTCAAAAAAGAGGGGAGGGACATCTGTGTCCCATGATGTACTCAAAGAAAAGATTTTACAGGTAAGTATGATGAAAAAATCCTATTTTCTTTTTCATACATCATGGGACACAGAGTTAGGCAAATATTCATTACCTACTGGGACGTCCCAGAGCAATAGCCTTGAGGGGAGGGAGACACCCTGCCAAACAATAGCCATCAGACCTTATACGGCAACCTGCAGTACACTGCGGCCGAAAGCGGAATCCTCGGTTGCTCGAACATCCACTTGATAACATTTAACCTTACAAATCTGAGCCACAGATACCTGATGGCAAAAAGCCCAGGAGGTTCCTACACCCCTGGTAGAATGAGCTCTCACCCTAAAGGGAGACGGAGCCAATTGGCAATGAAAGCTCTGGAAGATGCCTGCCCCTTCTTGGGTCCTTTTGGGAAAACAAAAAATGAGTCTGATCCTCGGATCTCCGCAGATCTAGACAAATAAACCTTGACTGCCCGGACAAGGAATGCAGTCGTCTCTCTTCCGCCGAACAAGGCTGAGAGGGAAAAGACAAAATAATATCCTGATTTAAATGAAAGGCTGACACCACTTTTGGCAAAAAGGATGGAACAGGTCATAACACGACCCTGTCGTTGTGAGGGATCAAGTACGGTTCACTGCATGAAAGGGCCGCCAACTCCAACACCCTTCTAGCCAAGTCTGATGGCCACCAGGAAAGCTAGCTTGCGTGACAGCAAGTCTAATTTTCTTGATAGGCTCAAATGGTTGTTTCTGTAACACAGACAGCACAAAGTTCAAGTCCCAAGGACACATAGGTGACCTAATGGGGGGAAGCATAAAGGTTTGGACCAGCGAATGAGAGGCTAAGGGCCTTTGGAATAATACTGACAGGGCCGAAATCTGACCTCTGATTGTATTGAAAGCCAATCTGATTTCCACAGCTGACTGTAGAAAAGAGAGAATTCTCCCAATTACGTATTTCGGAGGATGCCATTTTCTGGCTTCACACCAAGCACTATAAATCTTCCAGAACTTATGATAGATCTTCCTAGTGACAGCTTTTCTAGCATTCACTAGAGTAGACACCACTGGTCCCAAGATGCCATGGTCCTTCAACACCCTGGCTTTAATAGCCATGCCATCAAATTTAGAGACTGTAAATTGGGGTGGAATATAGGACCTTAAGACAGTAGATCGGGGCGGCCATGGCCCGTCTATTGCCAGTGTCACAATCTCCAGGAACCAGGGCTTTCTGGGCCAGGCTGGTGCCATCAGATTGACTGGAACCCCCTCTCTCTGAATCCTGAGCAACAAATGTGGAAGGAGAGGGATCGGGGGGGGGAAAGCATAAACCAGGGAGTACTGGCTCCATGGAACTACCAGAGCATCTGCTCCGATTGCCAGAGGATTCCTTGTTCAGGACCCAAACTGCTGTAGCTTGTTGTTGAACCTGGATGCCAATAGGTCAACCTCTGGCCATCCCCAACGCTGGCAAATTTCCTGGAACACCCCTGGGTGTAGGGACCATTCCCCCGGGCAGATCTGCTGATGGCTGAGATGATCTGCCTTCCAGTTCTCTACTCCCGGAATATGGACTGCTGATAGAATCGGCACATGTCCTTCTGCCCAGGCTAGTATGTGGTTCACCTCCTTCAGAGCTGAACAACTTCTGGTACCGCCTTGGTTGTCTATATAGACCACTGCAGTGGCATTGTCGGACTGAAACCTGATAGGGCAGTCCTGAAGCTCCACCTTCCAGGACTGTAGGGTCAGACATACTGCCCGTAACTCCAGAATGTTGATGGGCAGGTTTTGTTCTGTCCCTGACCATCGCTCCTGAGCTGTGAGCCCCTCTAGGCTCCTAAGAGACTGGCATCTGTGGTCAGTACTCTCCAAGTTACCGGGAGGAAGGATCTTCCCTTTCGCAGGTTCTGATCCTGCAACCACCAGCTTAGGCTTAAGCGCACCCGAGGAGATAAGAACATTGGATAATTCAGGGCTTGTTCTCTCCTGTTCCAAGCCAACAAGATGTCTTGTTGTATAGGCCTAGAATGGAACTGGGCATAGGGCACTGCCTCAAAGGAGACTCGTACAGAGCCAAATGGAGGGTTGTCTGGTGCCCCTTATCTGACGCACCTGATCATTCAGGGCACAGATCTTTACGGGTGGCAAAAATACCCTTGCTTGGACCGTATCTAGGATCAGACCTAAATACTTCAGACTTTGAGCTGGTCTCAAGGCTGACTTTTCGGTATTTAAGACCCAGCCTAAGCTTTCCAAACACTACACTGTGCAGGCTATGCTCTGTTCTAGAGCCTGTAGTGAGTGATCTCTGAGCAGGAGGTCATCCTGATACCCAAGCACCTAGATCCCTTGGGCCCTTAAAAGACCCAGCACTGGTGCTAGGACCTTTGCAAACACCTGGGGAGCTGTGGGAAGCCCGAAGGGTAAAGCCACAAACTGAAAATGATGTTCCTCTACTGTAAATCGCAGAAACCTCTGATGAGGCTGAAAGATAGGTACGTGTAAATACGCGTCCTTTATATTGATGGAGGCTAGAAAGTCTCCCATCTGGAGTGAGGCTACAACTGAGCGGACAGACTCCATCCGAAAGGACTGGATTAGTAGATATTGGTTCACGGATCTTAGATCCAAAATAGGTCTTGTGTCCCCGTTTGGTTTTTGAACCGTAAACAGGTTAGGAAAAAAAACTGCGCCTCTTTCAGCTACAAAAAACCTGTACAATCACTCCTTGATGCACTAAATGATGTAGTGCCTGAAACAGTAAATTTCTTTTTGGAGGATCCGAGTGAAGGCTGGATCTTAGAAACCTCTGAAGGGGAACCCCTCCGTAATTCCAGCCTCCGTAATATAGTTGAGGTGACCCACTCGTCATGAATCACTGTTCTCCAGATGTCTGCAAAGTGCAGCAGCCTTCCCCCCCACCAGATAGAGTGGGGGCAGCCCCTCAAAAAGAGGGCTTGGGGCCAGGTTTAGAAGTGTTTTGGACCCAGGGTTTTTTCTGGCTCTGGCCCTGCGGCTTGCCCCTGACTCTAGCGCCCTGTTGGCAGCAGAACTGCCTTGACGCTGAGACACCTGAGGAAGCAGTCTCTGAGGGTTTCGCCTGGTGCTTCTCTTCACAGGAAGTATAGAACTCTTCCCTCCGGAAATCTTTTGGATATATTTGTCCAAATCGTCACCAAACAAACGTTCCCCATGAAAGGGGAATCCTGCCAATAAATTCTTACAGGGAAGCTCGGCTGACCAGTTCTTAAGCCACAAAAATCTGCGCATATGTACAGACAAGAGAGCCAAACGAGAAACCTGCTGTATTGAATCTTTTAAGGCATCAACAGCAAAACACAGCACTCGAGGAATATCTGTCTTATTTTCAGCAAGATCATCCTCCTGGTTAGGCCTGTCAGGCCGTCTGACCTGATCCTTTAAGGACTGGCAGATACCAATTGCTGCAACAGCTGGCTGAATAGCTGAACTAGCCAAAGAAAAGGAAGCCTTTAATAATGGCTCCAGTTTCTTGTGAACAGGGTCTTTCAAGCCCTGTGCGTTATCCACCGGACAAGTCAAGTTCTTGTTTAAGGAAAAAACTGCTGCATCTATGGCTGGCATGCTCCACTTCTTAACACACTTTCCATGGGATATAAAAGGGAAAACCTCTTATGCCGCGTACACACGGTCGGACTTTCTATCCTACTTGGTCCGGCACACTTTCCGACGGACTTTGTCCGCCAGGTGCGCCGGACTTTAAAACGGACGGACTTGCCCACACACGCCCGGACTTTCCGGCGGGCTAAGTCCGCCCGTCTTTCCGACGGACTTTCGCCGGAGTTCCGGCGGACTTTCAGAATGAACGGACTTGCCCACACACGGACAAGTCCGTTCATTTTGAACGTGACTCAGGTGCGACGGGACTAGAAAAGGATGTCAATCTTGCCGCTTTTATCGGCGAGATTGACACCTTGCGAGCCCCGTCGCGGGGCATACCAGGCCCTTAGGTCTGGTATGGATTATAAAGGGAACCCCCTACACCGAAAAAAGGCGTGGGTTCCCCCCTAAAATCCATACCAGACCCCGATCCGAGCACGCAGCCTGCCCGGTCAGGAAGAGGGGTGGGGACGAGCGAGCGCCCCCCCCCCCCTCCTGAACCGTACCAGGCCACATGCCCTCAACATGGGGGGTGGGTGCTTTGGGGGAGGGGGGCCGCCCTGCGGGCCCCCCCCACCCCAAAGCACCTTGTCCCCATGTTGATGAGGACAAGGGCCTCTTCCCGACAACCCTGGCCGTTGGTTGTCGGGGTCTGCGGGCGGGGGCTTATCGGAATCTGGGAGCCCCCTTTAATAAGGGGGCCCCCAGATCCCGGCCCCCCACCCTATGTGAATGAGTATGGGGTACATGGTACCCCTACCCATTCACCTAGGGAAAAAGTGTAAGTAATAAAACACACTACACAGGTTTTTAAAATATTTTATTAAACAGCTCCGGGGGGGGATCTTCCTCCGGCTTCGGGGGTCTTCTTCCGGCTTCGGGGGTCCCTCCGCTTCATCTTCTCCCAGCGTCCGGTTGGTTCTTCTCCGCTCTCTTCTCTCCAGTTCTTCGGCCGGCTCCTCTGCTGTCTTCAGGTAGCTCTCTTGCCAGCAGAGGTCCGGATTTCTTGTCTTCTTCTCTTCTCCAGATGTTGACACGACGCTCTCTCCGGCTGGACTGCTCTCCGAGGGCTGCGTTGTGACTTATATAGGCGGAGACCCCGCCCCCTTTTGATGTCACAGTCCCTGGGCATGCTGGGACTGTGACGTTTTAGGGGGCGTGGTCACTGGGTGATGTTGGAAAAGTCCGCCAGCGCCCACACACGGGCGGATTGTCCGGCACACTCTGGTCCGCCGGACCAAGTATGCCGGAAAGTCCGACCGTGTGTACGCGGCATTATGCTGTGTACACACGACTGACCGACATGACTTTTCGACAGCAAAGGCCTGACGGAACGATTCTGTCGGACAATTCGATCATGTGTGGGCTTCATCAGACCTTTTCTGTCGAAAAATCTGACGGACTTTAGAAATAGAACATGTTTCAAATCTTTTCGATGGACTTGAGTCCGGTCGTACGTCATCACGTTCGAATTAGTCGGACTTTGGTATGATCGTGTGTAGGCAAGCTTGTTTCGTTGGAACTCTGTCAGAACTCCATCTAAAAGCCCTTCGGAGTTCAGTCCGTTGAAAAGTCCACTCGTGTGTACGCAGCATTAGGAGGAACAAAAATCCTATCAGGATGTTCCCAATCAGTATACACTGCTTGTTCCAACAGTGAGTGTAAGGGGAAGACCTGTGCGGCCTGAAAAGGCCTCAGGGACCCCAAAGAGGACCCAGGAGCTCAGTAACCTCTGAGGCAACTTAAAGGCAGAACGAACCATTTCGGTAAGAGTCTGGATTAAACGTCTCTGCGACTGAGAGGCAGACACCAACTGGATATCTTCTAGTCCAGATTGCTCAGAAGCAGACTCATTCGCCAGGCTCTCCACAGAATCTTGAGCTCTTAGCTCTTCCCCATCCTCAACCCAATGCTGCTCCAAAGTAGGAGGCTTAGGGGAGGGGGAGCTGTCACGCTTCTTGGCACCCTGCGGGATGGAGGCAATCAGGCCAGCAATTCTGTGCTCTATCCCGGCTAGGGCTGAGGACAGTTCATCCTTGGTGATAAAGGGTGAAGCAACAGCATTGACTGTAGGCACAATACCAGATAGGCGCAGTGGCTCAAGTTGCCCGGAAGCCTCCGGTCTTTCAGGAGATAAAACACTAGGGATATGACTAGATTCGTCAGGAGCTACTGATGACATAGGTGTGCCCTTCCCTGTAGTGTTAGTCCCGCTCCTCTTTTTTGAAGACATTACAAGCCACAAAAGGGAGTACCTGGGTGTAGTATTATCACACCTCAGAAGGGAGACCCTTTAATAGGGCTCACCAAGCCCCTATGCAACAATCCTGCTAAGCACATTAGCCTGCCAAGCAACACCCGGTGACTGATGTGACCCGGGTAAGGAGAATTGAACCGCTGAAAATGCCTGGTTCAGAGCCTGCTCATGTCCCACAGCTGCCTTCTGGAAGCACTGCATGCCTGGTAGACACAGCCTAAATAAGCTGGCTGTGCCCCGGGACGTTCTGTGACTGCATGTGCACGCACGTGTGTGCAAGGTCCCGGCAAATGTGCATGGCTGTATTCGAATATGACGCAAATCTTTGTGCGCCCAGATTAGGCTACGGCGCATTTGCAGCTCCGAGTGCGCACATGTTCCTGTCACTTGAGGACCTTCAAGGACTGGGTACCCTTTTCATGTTTAGGGTCCACTCACTTGGACCTGTACAGCACCCTGCAGGAATGTCTTAGCTCTGTGGTGTACAGGATTCCACTTTGCAGGGTCCAGCGCTCAGAGGTCGCATTACAGGCAAAACCTCGCAGGATCTTGTGTCTTCTTTGCGAGGCCATTTATCTAAGCATATTGAGCCTGTGTCAAATGGATCCGATCAGTCAATCCCTTGATTCATTTAAGAACCGTTTGTGGGACTAGAGACCTGGAGCTCAGAGAGCTCAGACAAACGTGCCCATCCCCCTTGCAGACACTGATAAAAAACTGATGTACTTCCTGTATGGGAGGGGTTATATAAGGGATCACTTCCTGTCTAAGACTTTGTCTACCAGTGTCCCTTCACCTAGAGATGGCGTATAACCCAGTACGTAATGAATTATAGCCTAACCCTGTGTCCCATGATGTATGAAAAAGAAAACGGCATTTTTGCTTGCACATGATTGGATGATGGAAGTCAGCAGAGCTCTCCCTCATTTACTAATCTCTGGAGCAACTGCTCTTGCAGAGTGCAACTGCATTTGCAAAAGAGCACAGTCTATTTGCCTATAGTAAATCAACCCTATTGGTTCCGCCATCTGTCACTCACACTGTGGAGGGCCAGCAGTTGAAACTGACTATGGGACTACAGGTACTCTGTATATGGACATGGCGTCATGTAGCGCCCAAGTCAGGATAAAAGACGCAAAATTACAACTCTAGGACAGCCCTGCTTCTGAGCCTAGAGTGATCAGTTTTAGGACAATCAAGTTAAGCGGACAGGATCACCAGGTGTTTAGTAAAGACATAGGAAATACAAATTTACAGGCTACATTTAATAGGAACCAAATGTATAACACAGCACATATATGTCATTTTATTTTTTGGGGCAACATATCCTTTAGGCATTAGGGCTACTTTCACACTGAGGTGCTTTACAGGTATTTTAGCGCTAAAAATAGCGCCTGTAAAGCGCCTCTCCTGTCACTCCAGTGTGAAAGCCCGAGTACTTTCACACTGGAGCGATGCACTTGCGGGACATTAAAAAAAAAGTCCTGCAAGCAGCATCTTTGGGGCGCTTTAGGAGCGGTGTATACACTGCTCCTAAAGCGCCCCTGCCTATTGAAATCAATGGGCAGCGCAGCCGAAGCACCTGCAAATCGCTTCGGCAGCAGCGCTTGTGGGCGCTATTAACCCCTTCGTCGGCTGGTAGCAGGGGGTTAAAAGCACCACTAAAACCATGGTAAAGTGCTGCTAAAAATAGCGGCGCTTTACCGCCGACGTCCCCCCGCCCCAGTGTGAAAGTGTCCTAAATCTGTTTCTTCCAAAATTACTGTATTTGTACTATAGACAATCTTTTCCAGATGTAAAATTGGCCACTGGGGCACAACGAAATGATTTGCATAGTTCCACACACCACCCCAAAAGCAAACCTTTATTTAAAATGTTAACTTAAAGCTACGTTATTGGTCTTGCTGGAAAAATTGAGAAAAAATATTTAGAGGGGCTTACAGGGATACTAAGAGATATTCATATTCTCCAAAAATAATCCATATGCATCCACTACTTAATGGTACTTTAATCTATTTTTCAATGAAGCTTTTCTTACTGTGTTTTTCTCTTGAACCTCTCCTTTCCCCTCACATATGTTTGTACATCGGCAGTACACATTAGTTGTAGTCATGTGCACTATGTACACAGTCCCACAGTTCATAGTCCATCTCTATGAGCCCTTGCACACTGGGGCGGGGGGCGGCGTCGGCGGTAAAACGCCGCCATTATTAGCGGCGTTTTACCGTCGGTATGCGGCCGCTAGCGGGGCGGTTTTACCCCCCGCTAGCGGCCGAGAAAGGGTTAAATACCACCGCAAAGCGCCTCTGCAGAGGCGCTTTGCCGGCGGTATAGCTGCGCCGTCCCATTGATTTCAATGGGCAGGAGCAGTAAAGGAGCGGCATACACACCGCTCCTTCACCGCTCCGAAGATGCTGCTGGCAGGACTTTTTTTACCGTCCTGCCAGCGCATCGCTCCAGTGTTCAAGCCCTCGGGGCTTTCACACTGGAATGAAAGCAGCGGCACTTTCGGGGCGGTTTGCAGGCGCTATTATTAGCGCAATAGCGCCTGCAAACCGCCCCAGTGTGCAAGGGCTCTAAAATGAGCAAAAAAAAAAAAATGGTGGCGACTTTCCAGCATTGAATGGGACCATGGAGAATGAAGATAGCTACTTTTTAACAGGAAGTCAGATCACATCAGCAAAGAAAGGGAATGTGGAGGAGACCAAGAGCAACAGAAAGTACTTTTTTGTGTTAAGAATACATACTTGAATTTTTTAAACCAGAGTTCTATTTTCACGAGTAGAATTTAAACCATAGCTCTGTGGTGTCCAGGATTCCACTTTGCAGGGTCCAGCGCCCAGAAGTCGCATTACAGGCAAAACCTCGCAGAATCTTGTGTCTTCTTTGTGAGGCCATTTATCTAAGCATATTGAGCCTGTGTCAAATGGATCTGATCGGTCAATCCCTTGATTCATTTAAGAACCGTTTGTGGGACTAGAGACCTGGAGCTCAGAGAGCTCAAACAAATGTGCCCATCCACCTTGCAGACACTGGTAAAAAACTGATGTACTTCCTGTATGGGAGGGATTATATAGGAGATCACTTCCTGTCTAAGACTTTGTCTACCAGTGTCCATTCACCTAGAGATGGCTTATAACCCAGTACGTAATGAATATTAGCCTAACTCTGTGTCCCATGATGTATGAAAAAGAAAACGGCATTTTTGCTTGCACATGATTGGATGATAGAAGTCAGCAGAGCTCTCCCTCATTTACTAATCTCTGGAGCAACTGCTCTTGCAGAGTGCAACTGCATTTGCAAAAGAGCACAGTCTATTTGCCTATAGTAAATCAACCCCATTGGTTCCTCCATCTGTCACTCACACTGTGGAGGGCCAGCAGTTGGGACTACAGGTACTCTGTATATGGACATGGCGTCATGTAGTGCCCAAGTCAGGATAAAAGATGCAAAATTACAACTCTAGGACAGACCTGCTTCTGAGCCTAGAGTGATCAGTTTTAGAACAATCAAGTCAAGCGGACAGGATCACCAGGTGTTTAGTAAAGACATAGGAAATGCAAATTTACAGGCTACACTTAATAGGAACCAAATGTATAACACAACACATATATGTCATTTTATTTTTTGGGGCAACATACCCTTTAGGCATTAACCACTTCAGCCCCGGAAGGATTTACCCCCTTAATGACCAGAGCACTTTTTACAATTTGGCACTGCGTCGCTTTAACTGCTAATTGCGCGGTCATGCAATGCTGTACCCAAACGAAATTTGCGTCCTTTTCTTCCCACAAATAGAGCTTTCTTTTGATGGTATTTGATAACCTCTGCCGTTTTTATTTTTTGCGCTATAAATGGAAAAAGACCGAAAATTTTGAAAAAAAATGATATTTTCTACTTTTTGTTATAAAAAAAATCCAATAAACTCAATTTTAGTCATACATTTAGGCCAAAATGTATTCGGCCACATGTCTTTGGTAAAAAAAATGTCAATAAGTGTATATTTATTGGTTTGCGCAAAAGTTATAGCGCCTACAAACTAGGGTACATTTTCTGGAATTTACACAGCCTTTAATTTATGACTGTCTATGTCATTTCTTGAGGTGCTAAAATGGCAGGGCAGTACAAAACCCCCACAAATGACCCCATTTTGGAAAGTAGACACCCCAAGGAAATTGCTGAGAGGCATGTTGAGCCCATTGAATATTAATTTTTTTTGTCCCAAGTGATTGAATAATGACTAAAAAAAAAAAAAAAAATTACAAAAAGTTGTCACTAAATGATATATTGCTGCTGCTTCTCCTGAGTATGGGGATACCACATGTGTGGGACTTTTTGGGAGCTTAGCCGCGTACGGGGCCCCAAAAACCAATCACTGCCTTCAGGATTTCTAAGGGCGTAAATTTTTGATTTTACTCCTCACTACCTATCACAGTTTTGAAGGCCATAAAATGCCCAGATGGCATAAACCCCCCCCCCAAATGACCCCATTTTGGAAAGTAGGGTGGGTTAGTGGGGTACCCTAGACCTAAAGGGGGCTAACAATAACTGCCCTACCACACTAACTGTCACAAACTGACACCATGCAGTAATCAGAAAAAAAAAAACTGCTTGGTGTTAGTGTGACGGGGGGGGGGGGGGGGGTAAAGGGGGGTGTAAAGTGTGCCTGGCATGTTCTACTGTATGTGTGTGTGTTGTGCACTCACATTACAGTCTTCTCTCCTCGGCGCCGGAACGGAAACTGCCGAGCCGAGGAGAGATGACATCACATCCTCTGCCTCTGTGTACTACACAGAGGCAGGGGAAGATTCCGATTGGCTGGGAGCGATCACGAGGGGGGGGCCACGAATAGATGGCCCCCCCTCATCTCTGATCGCTGCCAGACCAAAGCCGACCGCCTCTGGCACCGGGGGGGGCGATCGGACCCCCGCCCGCGGGAAGGCAATCACGTACCAGGTACGTGATTTTGCCTGCCCGTGCCATTCTGCGTATGTTGTCGTTAGGCGGTCGGCAAGTGGTTAAGGATACTTTCACACTGAGGCACTTTACAGGTATTTTAGGGCTAAAATAGCAAATGCAAAGCACCTATAAAGCGCCTCTCCTGTCACTGGAGCGGTGCACTTGCGGGACGTTAAAAAAAGTCCTGCAAGCAGCATCTTTGGGGCGCTTTAGGAGCGGTGTATACACCGCTCCTTAATCACCCCTGCCCATTGAAATCAATGGGCAGCGCAGCCGAAGCGCCTGCAAATCGCTTCGGCAGCGGCGCTTTGTGGGTGCTATTAACCCCTTCATTGGCTGCTAGCGGGGGGTTAAAAGCACTGCTAAAACCACGGTAAAGTGCTGCTAAAACTAGCAGCGCTTTACCTCCTACGCCCCCCCCCGTCCCAGTGTAAAAGTGCCCTAAATTTGTCTGTTCCAAAATTACTGTATCTGTACAATAGACATGCTTTTCCAGATGTAAAGTTGGTCACTGGGGCACAACAAAATGATTTGCATAGCTCCACACACCACCCCAAAAGCAAACCTTTATTTAAAATGTTGACTTAAAGCTACGTTATTGGTCGTGCTGGAAAAATTGAGAAAAAATAATAGAGGGGCTTACAGGGATACTAAGAGATATTCATATTCTCCAAAAATAATCCATATGCATCCACTACTTAATGGTACTTTAATCTATTTTTCAATGAAGCTTTTCTTACTGTGTTTTTCTCTTGAACCTCTCCTTTCCCCTCACATATGTTTGTAAATCGGCAGTACACATTAGTTGTAGTCATGTGCACTATGTACACAGTCCCACAGTTCATAGTCCATCTCTACAATGAGCAAAAAAAATGATGGCGACTTTCCAGCATTCAATGGGACCATGGAGAATGAAGATAGCTACCTTCTAACAGGAAGTCAGATCACATCAGCAAAGAAAAGGAATGTGGAGGAGACCAAGAGCAACAGAATGTACTTTTTTGAGTTAAGAATACATACTTGAATAGAATTATTTTTAAAACACAGTTTTATTTTCACAAGTAGAATTTAAACCAGAGTTTAGTGTCACTTTGTACCTGTCCTGGTGAAAAAGTTGCTCCAGGCTCCTCTGATTTCTTGTCATGAGAGCAACTTGATCACCTGATCTTGGCTAAAGGAGATAATCCATATTTAGACCCTTCTCTATTAGCAAAGCTCATGTGACCCAACACCTGGGGTTTTGTTCATGGTACTGAAACCGGAGCAGTATATTCTCAGTGAAAGTTAAATGATCTTTTCTGTCCTCCCTGTTTATTTACCCAAGCAACGTATGTATATTTCTTCTGTTTTAGATATGTATTCAATTTACACTGCCTTTTCTTTTGACAAACATGGCCACCCATGAGTTTTAGCAAAGTCACAGTTCTCAAGTAAATATATTTATTTGCAGGAATGGTTGAGTTGTTTGTAGCTGTATTACACACAATTATTATTATTTTTAAATGATGGTTTCTTTTGTTAGCTATTTTTCATTATGTATCTTTTTTTCACTTGAAGTATACTGGTAAATAATCTTCTCTGTGCTTCATCCCCATGGTCATTTCCGATCTGTGTTTGTCTGGTGTAGGTGGGAGCGTCATCCAGAGTATCCTTTTAAGAATGGAGACTAAACACAAAGCAACAGCAATAAGGACTGTATATATCATGACCTCTGTGTTCGTTCTTCAGTGGATACTCGACTAAAAAAAGTATCATTGATAATCATGAGTCCTTCTGCTATTTCTACTTGTTTCTTTCCCCACAGTATTTTCTATGATCACATTTACAATTAACATCGCATTAATAAAGATTTTACATGCTTGGCACTATGGGGTTGATTTACTAAAGGCCAATAGACTGTGCACCTTGGAAAGTGCAATTGCACTCTGCAAGTGCAGTTGCTCCAGAGCTTAGTAAATGAGGTAAAGCTTCACTTTGCAAAGAATACCCAATCACATGCAAGGAAAATAAAAAAAAACAGCATTTTTGCTTGCACATGATTGGTTGATGAAAGTCAGCTGAGCCTCTGCTCATTTACTAAACTCTGGTGCAACTGCTCTTGCCGTGTGCAACTGCACTTTCCAAAGTGCACAGTCTTTTTGCCTTTAGTAAATCAACCCCTATGAGTCACTCATATGTATAATTAAAGAACAATCATGGTCCTTCATAGCATTAGAGACCAATTTCCTCTGGAAGGTGATTTGGACTGAAGTGCATTGTGTATAAAGTAGAATATTGTCTGAAATGCATGGTAGCCATGCATTGCTGGAAGCAGGTTTTATTTTCTACCTAAACACCTCCTGCTGCATTTCTCAGTGTCTGTGACACTGATAACACATGACAGTAGTTAACACTTCAGTATGTAGAAATTGGACTTCTGCAGCTAAGATGTTAGGATGTGACAGCACTGTGTGTTCTGCCTTGGGCAGACATTCACATGGGCGATTTGGCCCGGTGTGAATGACAGTGGCAGGAATCTACTGTTTGAATCATGCAGCTGTTTTTGCAACCTGTGAGCGGTTTGCTGCAGCCACCGAGCTCATACACTTTAATGACAGGTCAGCGAGGGTCACAGCTTGAGTCTCACAGGTGGCAAAAACAGCTGCCTTTGCACCAGGCTGGATCAAGTGAATGTAGTCTTAAGTCCTCATGCACACGGACGTTTTTACAGCTGCTTTTTTGAGCTTTTTTTTGCAGCTTAAAAAGGCCTGTCTATGTTAGTCTATGGCTTCATGCCCACCTAGGCGTTTTTGAGCTGCAAGTGGCATAGGCGTTTTTAAGCTGTAAAAAAAACCCAGGACCAGTGGGTTCTGAAAGACGTTTTTCAGCTGTAAAAACGCTCTAACGCTGAAAAACGCTCAAAAACGTCATTCACCAACATTTTTTAATGTTTTTGATCCATTGAAAAAAAAAAAAAAAAAAAAATTTTGAAAAAAAAAAACCGCTAAAAAACGCTAACGCGGAAAAACGCTCAAAAACGCTAAAAAACACTATTGCAAAAACTCTGAAAAAAGCTGAAAAAAAAATCACTGCAAAGATACTGGCGTTTTCATAACGTTATTTTAACAGCCTGTGTGCATGAGGGCTAAATGTTAATTTATGCAAAAGTTGTACATACTGAGACTCAGTCTATAGTCCTATAGTAGGGTTGCCACCTTTTCTTCATGTCAAACCCGAACACTTTAGCGGCACACAGCAATTTTTTATTTTTTAATAGTATAAACTATACACATATTTTGCCATTAAAAAACAATTCTAATCATATGAAGTTAATAACAAGAGTCCCTCTTTACATCAGAGTCCACAGAGTTCCCCTTTTACACATGAATTTGCAGAGTTCCCATTCACTGTAAGGGGGGACTCTGCAGCCTCTAATGTAAGGGAGAACTCTGGGAACTCTGACATAAGGGATGCTCTAGGAACCCTGATTTAAGGGGGAACACTGAGAACTCCGATGTGTGGAGAGGACTCTGATGTAAGGGGTAATACTGTGGCCTCTGGTGTATATGGGTGCTCTGAGAACCCTGAATTACCTTAGTGTACTCATGCAGAGGCAGAAGAGAGAAGGAAAGAGACTTCAGTCACAGACAGGGATGGATGGTGAGCTCATGCACCCCTTGGCAGTCAGCACCTCTCATCCAGATGTATCTGGAAGTCATAGTCCGGTCTGAATAAAGTGTCCGGATTTCAGGCAGTGTGAAACCTGGACGCATGATTCCAAACCCGAACTGTCCGGGTGAATCCCGGACAGGTGGCAACCCTATCCTATAGTCCTAGGTTGACAATGTTGCTCTTTCATAAGAACAATATAGTGAGTGAGCCTAGGACATGAAAGTGTGTTACTGGCAGGAAACTAATGGAACCGCCACATCTAAGGACTGGTAAACTGCAGTATATTACATTTCTGTTCTTGGGTTTAGATACGCTTGTTCATGTTTTGCTGAATATTTAGGAGTAAATTATTAAATATTAAATATTATTAAATTATTAAGTAAATTGTTTTTTTATACTAGAAAGTGCATCTCCAGCTCTAATTAGCAGGATTCAGCAAAAGATCTTCTACTCATCATTTCATGTCTGTAGAAAATAACGAACCTTCACAATGATCACAATGGAAATTGTAACAGCGAATATATATTTAAATGCAGTTAGATCAAAGCAGCTTAAAAGGAGGAAAACACCAAACACTTTTTGTTAAAAAAAAAACTGTTTTATTTGTGTTTAATATGAAAAACTCTGTCCTTGGGATGTTCATGTATATATTCTGTCTTTGGTTATCTGATAAAGATGGGAAGATCATGAAGAGTGTCCACTCCAGAAGAGTGGTTTATCGTTGACTGATGGCAGAGAGGACTTTCTATACCTTGACCTCAGTATTCATCCTTAAAAGGATATTCTGGGTGATCACTCCACCTAAAAAATAGAAAAAACTGGTCAAGGCTTCTGTTTATTGATTACTATATACTGTATAATGGCTACTGAAGGATTATTTGCACAGCATAACAAATACATTGTCATTGCCCTTTCTTGGTGCGACTTTTTAAGAAATAGAGTTTCTTTTTGTATATTTAAAGTAAACAGGGATTCTATGAAGCAGCAGTGGGATACAACCCATACCATTAGGTACTGGAACAAACTGCCAATTGTTCATATATATCTCCCTGGACAAAGGATTCCTGTCGTATGCAAAGGCTGACTTTATACCAATCAGTTATAATACTGCTAGCATCCAGGGCGCATGATAAATTGTGGCACAATAATTAAGATGCAAAGTTGGGGGGGGGGTAAATAAGAAGATGCAGGTTATTGAGTGACCATTACATGGTCTGGAGTTGAAAGATCATCTTAATTTTAACCTCTTCATTTAGTATTTATTGTTGGTAAGGAAAGCCAGCAAAAAGGACCGTTTAACACCTTCTTATATACTACCGCTCTTAACACATAACTGACACTTATAAGCTGAAAAATTAAATCTGTTCATTCAGACTGTTTTAAAGAAGAGCTCTACCTGAAAATAACAAGATACAAATGAATAGCCCATTACAATATATATAAATATCTTAATGGTGATTCCAACATTGGGATGAAACTTTTCAGTCTCAGGCCACTAAAGAAAACATGTGAAAACTCAATGAAGTTGGACGAGAAGTGGTTTAACCTTAAACTGTGTAAGAGGTTCTTTACTGCTAGAGCGGTAAGGATGTGGCACTCCCTTCCACAATTGGTGGTTTCAGCGGGAAGTGTCACTGATTAAGAAAAAAAAAAAACTTTTAGATGGGCATCCTATAGAACACATTATACAGGATTATGCAAAGTGGTAGAGACAAATACACACCCACACAGGTTGAACAAGATGGACTGGTGTCTTTATTCAAGCTTACCAACTATGAAACTAAAATAACTAAAATCAGACTTTGCTTTATTTTCAGCTCCACTGCAGAGATTTTGCCTGCAGTACTTTTTTATGCTGCTAGCTTTCCTCAGTCTGATGGTTACCATTATTTAACCCACTTCCTCTGCACCCAGGTTGTTCTGAACCCACCCATAGCCTGTGACTGGACAGTGACTGTCAGAACATGAACTGATTTGCTCCTTTTGCTTCCACCCCCCCCCCCCCCCCCCCGTCCCAGTCAGTGTTCTGCTGTACAGAGACTGCAACAGGCTGATGCCAGGTCACATTTTAGGTATTTAAACAATTTCATTAAAAAGAATAAAGCTGAACTTAAGGCTAAAAAAAAATGTGCTGGCAGCTGGATCCTGGAGAAACTTTCAATGCAGGGATGCCTGTCTTGTTCCTGGCGCTGACCTTCCAGCACTACAGAGCGTGGGCGTGGCAGAGAGCAGACGTAACCGGAAGTCAGTAAGGAGGCGCCTCAGACGCCGCTCTTGTGAACGCTTCATGCTGTTTATGCTGTTTTTAACCATTTTAAATGTAAGAGACCACATGAATCACTTAATAAATGTACTTTTATTCAAAATTACTACACCATTGGAGACCTGTCTCTCTCCCTTCCCCGTTCATTCCACCGGATGGGTGGAGCCCAGGTGGGCAACCCCTCCTCTATTTTAATAGGTATCTGTATACCGGGAGGATTATCCAGCTATTAGAGAAACCCCACCAGAAGAACTGATAAGCTATACCATACAGCATCTACTAAAGAAACTGTTGGATGCCTATATCTGCTTTTCTTAAGGTGAGAGTTTAGAGAGCCCGGTTTCACCGGATCCCTCCATATTAAGAATATCACCATCATTCCCCCTCATATTTGATCCCAGCGGATGTGACACAATATTATGAACTTTCTTTTTGATTTATGAATAAATTATCTATGTACATTAGCACACTTGGATTATTTTACTTTCATTGTTTGTACACATTCACAGATCACACCCACATTTTTACAGCTACCATAGTTGCACGCACCAGATCACATCAATGTCAGTTTATGTATTTATGTGATAGATTTGAAGCGCAAAATCTTTTTATTGTCATTATTATGTTGAGTGTATGTGAACACTTCTGATTTTGCTGCAGTCCACAGAGACATCATCACTACTTACCCACGTTGACACTATTTTTACTGTTTTTCAACACTGAGTTATTTTATTGACACATTCCTTATACTCAACATAGCGCGAGGGACAACACCATATTGATTTTCTTCCAGCACTACAATTTTATGTCTGTTCTGCTTGAAGACCTGAAGCTGTTAACCACTTCTGGGCTAAAAGTTTAGAGACAGGAGGAGGACAGGCATCTCTGCAGTGAAGATTTCTCCAAGATCCAGCTGCCTGCACAACGTGGAACATATTTCATTACCCGTAATTGAGAATTAAAGCTGTTCTTACTAAACCTCAGCTTTCAAGGATGTATTAGTAATTACAGAGTGGCATTAATTGGTGTCTTTTATATCAGCCTGGAGGTCAGCTAGAGCCTGGCGTTAGAAAGGCTATGAAATTTCATTGAAGGTTGTAGTATGGTTTTGTGCCTGAAGGTGGCACTGCTAGGCTGGGTATCTTAGTCCTGTTTACCCATCAAATGGCAAATCAAGAGTCATGACAAGAAGGAGTTTGAAATTAACCAAAATGACAAACAAATGAATAAATGTCTTGGGTCTGAAATAAACATTGCAACTCTGCAGACAATAGATTATCTCTAATGTAGCCGTGTTTGAGTTGCACAGCATCTCAACGGTATCAATTCTAACAAATAAATGGGGAACTAGGCATTTATTGTAGAGCTATACAAAATTATTTTTTTTACATTATTCTGCCCAAACATACACATGAAATACAAGTTTTATACAGTTAGTTAAAAAGCATATAAAACATCAATTTCTCAATCAAACTGGTACATTTAGAAGAATGTGGAAAATAAAACCTGACCAAAAACCATTAGGGCCCATTCACACTTGCCAGACCTTCTCTATGTGTGGTGACATTTATTGTGTCTGGCACTCCAATGTATTATACAAGGCAGTCCAACTCACAACGCACTGCAGCACATCACAACACATACGGTATACTGTCCATTGTGGTATGCTGAGTTGCTAAAAGTGTCATGTATATTTTTTCACCTGTTGTGTGTTGGCAGCCCATTTTTAATAAATAGGCTGCCTCAATGCAATACATACATAGTTACACAGAAGGTGAGGTTGAAAAAAGACACAAGTCCATCAAGTCCAACCTGTGTGTGTGATTATGTGTCAGTATTACATTGTCTGTCCCTGTATGTTGGTCGTTCATATACCATAATGTGTGATAAGTCGCGTGCATTATGGCGACACAACAGAGCACTTAGGTGTGAACGGGCGCTCATAGTTCCTGTTCCAATGTTTTGGCGCTTTGACCCATATAAGTACTCACATTAACAGTTCCACATAGCGAATGTTCTTATTCAGAACTTCAATTTTCTTCATTTCCTGGTCAGTGAGTGAGAAGTCAAAAATCTGCATTTATCAAGAAAAAAAAACAAGCAAAGTAAGGCCCTGTTACACCACACGGATCAGGGATTCACTAATACACAGAGCTTCTTTAAACATTTGGAGACTTTTAGCCCCTTGCTCTTCAGATTTGGGCTACACACAAGCCAGATGGCAAGAAACCCTTGGCTATCATTGCTCTATAGGGCAAACCTGAAAAAAGATGAGTAGGCAGCATGTGCCACAATACCACCTGAGCGACCTATTAAATGGAATGTACAGTGGTTGGGGCATATTTTGAGTGGTTCTTTTCAAAGACGATATCCATATTTTTTTGTATGATTTCTCTTCCATATTTTTATTACATGCAGGGTCTACGATTTACCTTTGCTGTCCATCTACCTTGCCAAAGCACAGTAAATAAAACTGTACAGAAATACCCGTAGAGAATTTTTTTTTTTAATTACTTTCCTCCGGATTCTCTTGTGCAGGGGGTTATGATATCCTCCAATGAGGTTCCAAGAAATCTCATTAGAGAAACAGAGGGGTGCACTATACCCACGCACCAAACCCACTATGACCTAAAACTTCACTTTTATTCATAACTGTCTAAGGCTCCATGCAAACTAGCATTTGTTTAAGCTCCTAGATGCTGTTATTAGGATTTTTTCTGCTCCTAGAAGCTAAATAGCGTTATCCTATGTGTCCAGGCTATTCGCGTTTTTTGAGCTTTAGCGTCTAGGAGCAGAAAAAAATATGTTTTTGTTGCAGCGTGTTTGCACTTTATTTCGCTGAGCAGAACATGTGCTTAACCATTTGGAATGCTGAAGGAGATGAATGGGCTTTGGAGTGAATGTGGCAGTTGACAAAAAATAAATCCTTCATATTTTGGACCTGCGTATCTAGCTGTTTGGGACTACAAATAATATTCCCTTTAAAAGTTTCAAAAGTTAAGACTGCTACAGCCACATCACAATGTTCAGTGGTAATCTTGTTTGTTACTGTAATCCCATACATTTTTCGTTTAGATCATAATAAAGTTGTATTTCAAATACCCCAAAAATAAAAAAAATATGTTTTTGTGGAGTTTTTGGGAGCGTTTTTCCCAGCAGAAAAACAGCTAAACATGCATTGCATTATTTTCTCCATTAGCTCATCCCCCACAGCTATTACCCTTTTGTATAACTTGACCCTCCCTCCTAGATTGTAAGCTCTAACGAGCAGGGCCCTCTGATTCCTCCTGTATTGAATTGTATTGTACTTGTACTGTCTGCCCTAATGTTGTTGTAAAGCGCTGCGTAAACTGTCGGCGCTATATAAATCCTGTATAATAATAATAATAATAATAATAAACGCTACTAAAAAACTTCTAACAACTTTTTGTAAGCAGTTTTTTCTTTCTTCGTGCATTGTAAAAACACGAACGCTCCTAAAAGCGTCTAAAATGCTACTAGAAGCTGGCACAAAAACGCTATTATCAGAGTTTTTCATCCAGCATTTTTTTCTAGCATTTTTTGAGCTTATAAAAACAGCTGGCGTGCGTGGAACCTTAAACTCACAATGTAGAAAGGAACTCATAAGAATCCCAGGTATAGAACCTTATAGGGCGGTACGGAATTAGTGCAAAAATACAAAATGATGGAACAGACATACAGTGGGTATAGAAAAGAATGATGTGGCCTCAGAATCTTCAAAGTGCATTTAAGGTGGTCAGATGAGACCAAAATGTAGTTATTTGGCCTCACTACCAAACAATATGTCGGGCAGAAATCCAATACAGCTCACCATTCAAATAACACCATTCCTACAGTAAAGCATGAAGGTGGTAATATCGTGTTATGGGGTTTTTCTCTGCAGCAGCGACTGGAGCACTTGTCAGGATAGAAGAAAAAATTTATTTTTTTGCTGCCCTTACACTGAAGGCTATAATTAAAGCAAAATGTGGTCCAACAAAATACAGACATAAGGGGGTGATCCTTTTTCCAACTCAGTAATTCTGTTTTTGATTTGTTTTTGATTTTTTTTTTTTTTTGACATGTTGGTGTCATATCTTTCACTTGAATGTTATAAGTTGCACTAGTAAATACAGCTATATAAAACAATAACTGCTGTCCTAATTTCAGGCTGCAAAGCAACAAAATTTGATTATTTTTAAAGGGGGGGCGATACTTTTCTATGCCCACTGTATAACTTCATTATAGGGAGATAACAACCAGACAGCAAATATGCCTTTAGCTGCCATTGGTCAATATTTCTATCTGAGTAGAGATGTGTATAGAGTAGGGTCAGTATCCTGGCCACATACCGTAACCCAAAAGGCATGGATTGTTACGGAGGGTCACTGTGGTTAACAAAAGGCTCAGCTGCCCAGCCTGGGAAAAGAAAGCACTCTCAACCCACTATATCCACCAGTTCTTTTTCTTCCTGCAACTAAACCAAACCTTGCCGCAATAAATCTAAGTGCCAATAATGAAAAATAAAGAGAACGTATTAAAAAAACACACAAAAAAAATGTTTCTTTCTAAAAACAAGGCTTTATCGGGGGTGTACAGTGCAAAAACTGTAATAAATCTCAGGACAAGACACTAGAGCACAGTTCTGGGAGTGTTTTACCAGTGGGATTTGGAGGGCTCTACATTCCCCAAATATTGTCAGGAGGAGGATAACGTCACCCTTGAAGGATAGAGGGTAGAAATTTAATAAGCAGACTTTGATTTTATGGTGGAAGGTACACTTTTTAAGTTTAGATATTTAGAGATTAGTCACTAGATGCAAAGTAGATTAGCAAAAACACTTATTCTCTGCTTAAAGTGTATCTAAATAAAACAAAAATGTAACATATTGCTGCTTGCCAGTCCTTAGATGAGGTGGTTACATTAGATTTTTGTGTTGTTCAGTCTTTTCTGCTCCCTTTCGCCTTGCCATTACCATATTTTTTGTTATAGGGTGGCTATGCTCACTCCTCCCCTGTGGTCATGGGGTCAGCTATGGTTGCCACCCAGGCTGGATTTCAAACATCCTTTGTCTCCAATTTTTTAGGAAATGAAAGACAAAGTTCTCCCAGTGCCTATACCAAACACAATGGGGTTGATTTACTAAAACTGGAGAGTGCAAAACCTGGTGCAGCTGAGCACAGTAGCCAATCAGCTTCTAACTTCAGCTTGTTCAATTAAGGTTTGACAGAAAAACTGGCAGCTGATTGGTTTCTTTGCACAGCTGCACCAGATTTTGCACTCCCCAGTTTTAGTAAATCAACCCATTGTTTTGAACATAGAAACAATGGGGTTGATTTACTAAAGGCAAATTCACTCTGCACTAAAAGTGCACTGCAAGTGCACATGGAAGTGCAGTTGCTGTAAATCTGAGGGGAAGATCTGAAATCAGGGGAAGATCTGCTGATTTTATCATCCAATCATGTACAAGCAAAAAAGCTGTTTGTTTATTTTCCTTGCATGTTCCCCTCGGATCTACAGCAACTGCACTTCCAAGAGCACTTGCAGTGCAAAGTGGATTTGCCTTTAGTAAATAAACCCCAGTAGAACAAACCTGGGCTGAAGCCGGCTTGACACTGATACAGGATAAGTTGAATATCCTCGCATCCTTGTTAAAGTACAATAAGCTTGCTGTGTATATATCATTAGGATACAAGAAGGAGTAGGCCATTGTGGGTGTTGGAAGTTTTGTTAGATCAAACCCCATTTTCTCCAGGGTTACAAAATAAATGACACCCTGGGAAACCCAGCTATCCCAGGGGCAAAGGCTGGATTACACTGCAATAAAGCCTCATCGTCTGGGGTGACACAGCCAGCTCACATCCTCTGCTGACCATCCAGCCCCACAAAGAGAACCTGTCTATGCCTGCTGTATCTCCTGGCCACCTTAAGCCAGACCTAGACAATCTCACCAAGAACTAGAACACAGGACTACACAACCCACATAGCACTATGTAGGTAGCTGGAAGCTATATAGGTAAGTGTAGCACCTTCCTAGATAGGCTGCTGGTTCCTGTAGCTCTCCTGTAATCAGTTGAGCAGCTTGTGATTATTTTGGGCTGTTCTGTGCCTCACTGTTTGCAGATTTGACTGCTTCCCCCTGCCTTCTGGAATGGTCTATAGTGGGCTGGGAGAGACAAATAAGCAGCCAATCCCTGGTAAATGTGCCCAGTAGGTAGCTGGGGGTGAATAAATAGTGGCTTGGAATAGCAGGGTTCTTATCCAGGAGAAGTTCCCAGCCTGAAGGGCTGCTGCTCCTTTGGACATTCCAGCTGTGCTTCTAACACTTCATTAGGGCCCCAGCTGTGTTAAAGCAGGGCTGCCTATCCTACCAAGCTTTGCTGGAACTGACTGAGTTATTCTACTGAGGATCTGGTCTGGAGATTTCACAGTAGCGATGTCTGGCTGATATTGAAAGGAGACATTCAAGTATCCAGGGACATTTGTGAGTGCAGGCCTGTGTGAGCGATCCTAGTGACAGCATGCCGCTATTATCCCTCCTGAGTCAGTGTCAGCTATTACTCTAAATGTGGACATTTCCTATGGTGTCTCAGTGTAATTCAGTTCCCTAGTTGCTGCTGTAATAACTGTACTAAGAAACTTGAGGAAGCTTGAGAAGTGTCCTCATGTTACTGGGGTTTTTTGTGCCACTGGAGTATCTTACAGCTCCCTACACCTTGTCCAAATTTAACTTTAATAAAAACATCAAGAAAAGACAACTTTAGACCAGGGGTCCTCAAGCTACGGCCCAGGGGACAAATACAGCCTACCAAGATCATTTAACCAGGCCACCCCCAGGGGCGTACTGACCATTCAGGCACTGGAGCCCCCACAACGAGCGGTCTGCACTCAGCTGCCTGGAGCTGGACTCTGAAGTTACTGAGCTGCAGAGATCCCCTCAGACCCTGCCCCATAGGGGGAAACCGGACCAATCTTTGGCATTTTCCAGGGTGGGGGCAGAGACACAGAGAGCCTGCTCAGGCATCTAACAATGTAGCGCGGGAAAGCTACACAAGGGGAGCCAGCTCTTAGGCCTTCTCGTGGCTGTCTTTGTGCCTGTTGACAGCGGTATGTCCCCAGGAATTATTAAAACTGGAAGTCCCTCACAGGCTACCATTACCAGCAGCTTTGTGTGGTCCGGCGGCGCTCCTCTCTCTAATCCCCATGCACCGGTGAGGCTGTGCTAATGAGCACTGATCAGGCTGCATTGATGGGCACTTTTGAGGCTGCACTGATGGGCACTTATGAGGCTACACTGATGGGCACTTATGAGGCTGCACTGATGGGCACCGGTGAGCCTGCATTGATGGGCACTAATAAGGCTGCACTGAGGGTCACTGGTGAGGCTGCACTGATGGGGACTATGGAAGGACCGAACATCCCCCCAGTACGGTTCGCACCAGAACACCTCAAACAGGCTCATTTTAAAGGCTTATATGCAAGTTATTGCCATAAAAAGTGTATGGGGACCTGGGTACTGCCCTAAGAGACATGTATCAATGTAAAAAAAAGTTTTTTAAATAATTGTTTTTTCAGGAGCAGTGATTTTAATGATGCTTAAAAATGAAATATTCCTTTAAATATCATGCCTGGGGGGTCCCCTTAATCTGCCTTTAAAGGGGCACATATGTGCGATGTGTCAAACATGCCGCAGCAATAATGACATGTGGGGTGTGGACTTGAGCCATGATTGGCCAAAGGCACCCTACCTTTGCCCAATCATGGCTCTCACAGCACATCGTGCTGTGATTGGCCAAAGCATGCAGGTCAGGTGCATGCTTTGGCCAATCAGCAGCCGTCAATGCACCGCGCTCTCGCAGTGCATTATGGGGCGCTCCACGGTGGGCGATCTTGCAGCGAGAGCTCCATATCAAACATCAAGCCCATCCCTAATGGGCACTGGTGAGGCTGCGCTGATGGGCAGTGGTGAGGCTGTACTACAAAAAAGATTTGTGCAGTGTGCATAGGAATTTGTTCATATTTTTTTCAAACTATAATCCAGCCCCCCAACAGTCTGAGGGACAGTTTAAAAATTGTGAGGACCCCTGCTTTAGATTGTTCATTGAGCCAGAAGAGAGCCTGAGACTGTGTATTTGGCTGCTAATACAGTAGTTTGGAGAAAAGATCCTTGGGACTACTCGGCGGGCCCCTTAGGGGGTGAGTGCTACATAAGCAACAATTCTTGTTCTGTTATCATTAACAGAGAAACTAAAACATAACAAATATTTAAACATTAACAGCACCTACAAGTAATCTGTTTGACCTAAAAAAAAACAAACAACAGAGTCTAACAAAATGTGAGTGTGACTAGAATTGCGAAAGACACAGGGTAACTGGGGACACAGCAGAAATTATGAGAGAGAGAGAGAGAGAGAGAGAGAGGGAGAGAGAGAGAGGGAGAGAGAGAGAGAGAGAGAGAGAGAGAGAGAGAGAGAGAGAGAGAGAGAGAGAATGAATATATATATAGTGTAGCTAGATCCGTTCCTGTTATTATCTTCCTACTGACAGGCAGGCTTGTGTTGTTACAGTATTTGGTATATGGTGTTCTTCTGATCCTATTAGTACCACAGTCAGGCAGCTAGACTATTTACAGTTAGTGTATTGCGTCCTCCTCACAGTGTTCACCTAAAGCTACAAAGTTAGTTTAGTGCGACCTCTGCACAGTATACAATACAATTCAGTGCATGGGCAGCAAGCATTTGGTGTCATTTTAAATCACCCACCCACCCCACCTCCTCCACAAGCTCAGCATGCAGGATCTGACTGCATGCATAGAGGTTGTACAGTGGGTGGACACTATTGTCACCAATACTGTCAGCCCATAGTAAAACCAGAAATATGTGTAGTGAGCACATAGTGGACCCCATTCCCCTTGAGTCCCATGGGCTCACGCACTGCACAAAGTAACAATACACCACTGGTTATGGGGAGATTAGCAGTTCACAGAAGTTAGACAGCATTCTTTTATACTAGTTTAAATGAACAGCAAGTGAAAAGGAAGTTGTATTCCTTGCAGGATCAACAGGTGGTTTTTGTACTTACTGAAATTATTTTAGCCCAAAAAAAAAAAGAAAACTAGTGGAGCCATCACATCTAAGCATTGGTTATCTACACTATATTACATTTTTGCATTTAGGTTTAGATATCCTTTCAAAGCAGTTATATTAGCCTCTTAGGGAGTGCATTGTTTTCATTGAGTCAGCTGGCTCACAGACCTTTATTGTGAGCAGTGGCGGCCTGTCCGTAAGGGGCACAGGGGCGCCACCCCCTAATCCATATGCAGGGCGCCGGATGCATGGATTTCAATGTGTTTTTTTTTTTTTTGAAACACATGATTAGAGCCCGAGACTCTAATTGGCTTAAGAAAAGGGTGGGCTTGGGGCGCAGAGCACTGCGCCCTGAGCCCACCCAGTTGTGTGACCATAGCAAATTAATATTTGCTATTGTCTTCCTGATTCTCCTCCCGGCCAATCAGGAAGTAGGTCCTTAGATCCGGTTGGCCAGGAAGTCTTAGGAAGAAGAAAGAAATGACTGCACATTCAGAACTTCCAATTGCCTTTTCTTTTGCTTCACAAAGATAACACCAGAGACACCAAACTGTGGTCACGTAGATGCGTTTCATACATCTTGTGCTTAATCATTAGGTAATTGGGTTTTGGGTATTGGGTAATGATTAAGCACAAGATGTATGTGTGAAAGTTCTGGATGTGCAGCCATTTCTTTCTTCTTTCCAAGTTTCCCACGGAGGTGGGCCGGGGCTAGCACTCTGCAATATACTTCAATCAGCCTTATCTTTATACACCATGAGCAGCGGTTCTTTTTCTTGTATACAGGGAGTCTTAGGACTCTCAGCCAATCGGGTCTCAGGACCCACTTCCTGTTCGGCCGGGAGGAGAAGCAACGGCCCAGAAGCGAGGAGTAGCAGGAGCAAGGAGCAGTAGCCCTACCCCAGATCTTCCTCATCTGCCTCCTAAGGTAAGGAGGCCTCTGATCACCACCTTCCTGTCCATCTTTTGTGAGGGGAAAAAAATCGCTGCCTTCCTGCCCATTTCACGCCGGAGGAGGGGGGGGGGGGTTGGCATTGGTTTGCCGCCCTCCCAAAATATTGAACACCAGCGGCCACTGATTGTGAGAAGTAGCAGTTACGTCAGTGCAACCATTGTGTAACACTACACAGCAAGATGCAGAGCCTGCATATGTAAAAAACAAATAATGACTGCCTCCGTGCACACCTACATATATAATTGTAGACTATATCTAGAAAGAAAAACATTTTTTATAACACTACCCACATTGATAGAATTATTTATGTAAAAAAAAAAATTAAATTAAAAAAACACACACACCAGCACATTTAGAAACCACAGTGGCATGATTTACAAATGTGCATTTTTAAAGAATGGCAAAACGTGCTAAAAAGGGAATGAGCCTGATCACATGACCTGATGACCTGACAAAGTCATGTGTCTGGCCGTTCATCCTATCACAGCATGTTTTCTACAAATATATGTAGAAAACACTCCAAAGAACACAGCCTGCATGTCATAAATGACAAAGTTGGCACTTAGTTCATGAGGAGCTGCACATCCTTACCTGGAAGTTTTCTCTGATCCGATCTGGATTAAAGCTCTTTGGAATGACTACAACACCTCTCTGGACATTGAATCGTAATGCAACTTGGGCAGCTGACTTGTTGTACTTTTTGCCTATTGCATTCAAGGTAGCATCTTCCAGGAGGGGCGGAGAGGACACGTTCACCCTGCATAAATAAATAAAAAATGCTTCACTGTACGCTTCCTATAGGTTAAACATTATTAGTTATACAAAGTAGAAGTAAAGTCGGGAAATAAGAAATTGCTTGGAAGTAGCGGTTTTTTTGGCAGAATAGGCATGCAAAGTCTCAATTTTGTTATTTTTGTGCACACCAAGATGCTGAGAATGGAGACTGGTGCTGAGACAAGGGTACTGTCTAGTCTCAATAGCAGAAGAGAAGGGGCATCAAACCATGGCTGGTCAGAGGGACTGGCAGGGTGCTGTACATAGTTTCCTGAAAACATCACAGCACCCTGCCCAAGTACTCCTCTCGAGAACCCTCAGGCCTGATGCAAGCAGTAGGTTTGATCTTGGGAGGAGTTATGCAAATACAGTTTCAAATTTTTTGATAACTGGATGTCAGTTTGGAGGTATGGGCATGCCTAGGTTGGCTGCAGGGCCGGTGCAAGGATTTTTGACACCCTAGGTGAATCCCCATTTTGTCGCCCCCTATGGGTCCACCCCCTTTGACAGTGTTAAATGATTTGATTCAAACCTCTAACTGCCACATCTGCAAGACAGCGCGTTCTTTTGAAAAACAACAGACTTACTAGAAGGATCACCAGGTGAATATAAAAGAGAAAACCTAAAAACAACAAAAAAAACTAATGCAGCCACTCATCTAAGAATCGGTAAGCTGCAGTATAATAAATATTTTGCTTTGCTTTAAGAGGATAAAGTTAATCAAGTAATTCTGTTATACATCAATGTATAGGCAGATGATGGTAAGGGAGGAGTTAAAACAGGAGATAAACAGACTGGAGTAAAGCTACTTCCAGTGCTGGCAAGTAAAGAGAGAGAGAGAGGGGATCAGGGAGAGAGAGAAAGGGGATCAGGCAGAGAGAGAGGGGGGATCAGGCAGAGAGAGAGGGGGTGGATCAGGGAGAGAGAAAGGGAGGGGATCAGGGAGAGAGAGAGAGGGGGGATCAGGGAGAGAGAGAGGGGGGGGATCAGAGAGAGACAGAGGGGGGATCAGGCAGAGAGAGAGGGGGGGGATCAGAGAGAGACAGAGGGGGGATCAGGCAGAGAGAGAGGGGGGGGATCAGGCAGAGAGAGAGGGGGGGATCAGGCAGAGAGAGAGGGGGGATCAGGGAGAGAGTGAGGGATCAGGCAGAGAGAGATGGGGGATCAGGCAGAGAGAGAGGGGGGATCAGGCAGAGAGAGAGGGGGGATCAGGGAGAGAGTGAGGGATCAGGCAGAGAGGGGGGATCAGGGAGAGAGGGGGGATCAGGGAGAGAGAGGGGGGATCAGGGAGAGAGAGAGGGGGGATCAGGGAGAGAGAGAGGGGGGATCAGGCAGAGAGAGAGGGGGGATCAGGCAGAGAGAGAGGGGGGATCAGGGAGAGAGGGGGGATCAGGGAGAGAGAGGGGATCAGGGAGAGAGAGGGGGGATCAGGGAGAGAGAGAGGGGGGATCAGGGAGAGAGAGAGGGGGGATCAGAGAGGGGGGATCAGGGAGAGAGAGAGAGGGGGGATCAGGGAGAGAGAGAGGGGGGATCAGGGAGAGAGGGGGGATCAGGGAGAGAGGGGGGATCAGGGAGAGAGAGGGGGGATCAGGGAGAGAGAGAGGGGGGATCAGGGAGAGAGAGAGGGGGGATCAGAGAGGGGGGATCAGGGAGAGAGAGAGAGGGGGGATCAGGGAGAGAGAGAGGGGGGATCAGGGAGAGAGAGGGGGGGTCAGGGAAAGAGAGGGGGGGGATCAGGGAGAGAGAGGGAGGATCGGGGAGAGAGAGGGGATCGGGGAGAGAGAGAGGGGGGATCGGGGAGAGAGAGAGGGGATCAGGGAGAGAGAGGAGGGGATCAGGGAGAGAGAGAGGGGGGGGATCAGAGAGAGAGGGGGGGGGATCAGGGAGAGAGAGAGGGGGGATCAGAGAGGGGGGATCAGGGAGAGAGAGGGGGGGGGATCAGGGAGAGAGAGAGGGGGGATCAGAGAGGGGGGGTCAGGGAGAGAGAGGGGGGGATCAGGGAGAGAGAGAGGGGGATCAGGGAGAGAGAGAGGGGGGATCAGGGAGAGGGAGGGGGATCAGGGAGAGAGAGGGGGGGGGATCAGGGAGAGAGAGGGGGGGTCAGGGAGAGAGAGAGAGGGGATCAGGGAGAGAGAGAGGGGGGTCAGGGAGAGGGGATCAGGGAGAGAGAGGGGGATCAGGGAGAGAGGGGGGGATCATGGGAGAGGGGGGGGATCAGGGAGAGAGGGGGGGATCAGAGAGACAGAGGGGGGTCAGAGAGACAGAGGGGGATCAGGGAGAGAGAGAGAGAAGGGAGCAGTCTGGTCAGTGAAAGAGCTCACTCACGCACCGGTGCTAGGAGGGGAGTCCATTATAGTCATACCGCCCAACTTTTTGAGATGGGAACGAGGGACATCAATTAGCAAAAGCATGTAGGCATGGAAACAACCTCTGCTATGCCCCCCTAAAGGTGCTTTTATTTACCACTACTACTCCTTTATATTGGCTTTTGAAATTTACAAATGCGGCAATTTAGAAATTGGATGAAAGATTTAGCACTGGGAAACACTTTTTTGAAAGATAAAAAGTACATTTAATATACAACTATGTAGATCAGACCAAAATGAGGGACAAATAATGGAGGAAAGAAGGACAGAGGGACATTGCTCCAAATCAGGGACAGTCCCCTGAAATCAGGGACAGTTGGGAGATATGATTATAGTAACTATTTCGTTAAGGCTGGAGTTCCAGATTCAGGTCTATAATGTGGATAGAGGTGGGACTTTTTCTTTCCCTTGTTGACACATACCACATTGCATCGCGACAAGTTCCTAGAGGACTATAGCCCACGATGACAATCTCATGTTGTTTGCAGAACTCCAATAATTTTGGCTGGGTGAAATAAGGATGGCATTCGACCTGTACAAAAGCAGATTTAAATTACAATATTACATTCTATAGCACCAGGACTATATGCAGTAAAGCATGCTTGTTATACTCACTGTGGAATCTAAGGGGTTAATCCTCTGCATTGTGTAAAAAGGCTGTTCTATCCTGTCTCCTCTGATATTTCCTTCTTCCACTGACTCAAATATATTTCCTGATATTTACAGAGCTAGGGGACAAGCTGCACGTGCTCAGTTTGGTGTGTATTGCCAGAGAGTTTTTTTTTTTTCTTGGGAGATTGCATGTGATCAGCACAGAACCAATCAGCACTGTCCAGACAGAGGGTTAGGGGTCCTGCATTCTCATAGGACAATCGTGGGAGAATGAAAACTCCTCCAACAAGTTTTAACCAGACACAAGTAGAAGCAACAAGACTGCTCTAACTGCTGATGAAAAAAAGGCATTTAGCAGTTTATATTTACTAAATTAATTGCATTTCCATGTTCTGTGTACTGTGGGAGACCAGATATAGTGAATGCAGGGTCCTGGGTTTAGTAAACACTTTAAGGAAAAAAACCTTCTGAAACCAGTTACCCTCCCAGAGGAAAGGGCATGGGTGGGGCCAAGCCAAGCTCTGTGTGTAAATGGACAGGGATTGAGCCTGCATGAGTGCCCCCATAGCAAGCGGTTTGCTATGGGGGAACTCAGAAGGAGGGAGGAGCCAGGAGCGCCGTAGGGAACCCTAAAAGAAGAGAATTGGGGCTGCTCTGTGCAAAACCATTGTACAGAGCAGGTAAGTATCACATGTTTGTTATTTTAAAAAAAATATGTTTTTCCTTTATAATCACTTTAACTGCTCATTTAGGTCTAAGGGAGAATAAAAGCACCTTTCTTAACCCACAGAGCTGCACAAAAACTAAACACCTAACTGTACAAAAAAGTGCATGTGAAAAACACACACACACAAAAAAGTACACTTAAGGGCATTTCTCTAGTCCACCTCCTGAAGAACTGGGACTCTACCCTGACCCTCCATCAGGGTGCAAGGCTCCTAACAGGGCCAAGTTTTAACAAGACGCACTGGATACCTTCGCTGCCATTGTGCTATTGCTGGGTGTCCAGTGCATCCCTGTACCTTTAAGGAGGGGTGGGCTCCCTCCATGCATACCCGCCCTTAATCTATCCATTATTATATATGTGCTACAACTTGGGAGACTCTCAAAATTAGAGTTAGGACTCCAGTACACTAGGGTGCCATGACTTGGCCACTGCAGCTTGTGTTTGCAAATGTGTGTAAACTAAACCCCTTGGTTTTAATGTGAACTGTTAGACAGGGTCAATTCGGTTTGTTGCAGGCTGGCAAGTGAGCTAGGAATTTTTGTTTGTTTTTTTTGACTGACTGTACAGCTGTATATTGCCTGTGGTCTCACCTGGTTGGATGTGGGCTTGTGCTTGAGTCCCGGTTTGTTCAAGATCAGTTCTAGTTGCCTGCGGTTGAAGTTGGACACTCCCAGGGATTTGCAAAGTCCTGCATCTTTACATTCCTCCAAAGCCTGCAGAATACAGACAAAATTTAGTTTCAAAATTCTATTGGCTGCAATGAATTTACGCAGCACCCAATCCTAGGGATTCCACAAAGGAAAGAAAACTTTATAGACTTAAGGAGAAAGCAAAATGGCCTTTGGTTACTTTTTTATATATATTTCTAAAGATTTACTGTACATATTTTCAAGCTTATATTTTTCTTTATCTGCATATAATCTTTGTTTTACAAATAGATATATAATACACATGGTACCCTGAAAATCATGCTAAACTTGTGAATAGGAAAGCCCAGCACTAGGTTTATGCTTTCTGGCAAATGGTGTTAATTCACCAGTCAAAATGCTGCTACCAACCACTCAGGTCACTGTTTAAAACATAATATAAAAGAAAAAAAAAAAAAAAGAGGGAATCATAAAAACTTCCCGCAAATCATGGGTTAAACACCGTCTCACGGAATGGGTGGGGTCCTTAAAACAACACAATACATGTATTACAAAAACTGAGGGTCATGACAACCACTCAAAAGGGCGTTTTATTTAGAACCAACCACGGTATAGTGGATAATAGAAAAAATACTTACAAAATCATATTATGCAAAAGAATATATGTTTCAATGCAGGCAATCCCCGAGTTCCGAACACCCGAGTTCCGAACTACTCCTACTTACGAATGGCCTCAAATGCCGGCCACTTGTGCTCCACGCGGGTCCTGGATACCTTTCGAGCACTTCCGAACACATCCCACACTGCCGTACTACACCACAGATAACATAACAAGTGCCCAGAACATTCCACATCGATGCACAGGCGGCAGTTACACTTACGAATGCAGTGTTCCCACCGGAAGTTACACTTACAAATGTAGTGTTGCGACTTACGAACAACTTCGACTTACAAACAAACTTATAGTCCCTATTGTGTTCGTAACTTGGGGACTGCCTGTATCAATACTGAGTACACGGTATGGTGAGAGCCTGCGAGCAGCCTATCTTACTACTCATAATACATCCACAAGAAGTGAGTTTTTTTGTCACCGGAATTGAAAAACAGTATTTCCGGGTGGCCCAAGTGCCAATCCACTCTGTCTGCAGTCACAATTGGACACATGTCCCCATGCCCAATCCGGGTCTACTACTGTCCACCGCCCTGTGTGGTGCTAGCACTTTTCCATCGCTGCACAAGCTGTGACGATATTCAAAAGTGACTATAAAAGTGACTGTGACTATATTCAAAAGTTTTCAGGAAAGCCTGTCACGTCTACAACGGATCTTCTACCACTTCCATCGACTCATTCCTCACAGTTACAACCTTTTGTACCACCTGCCCCACCCTATTAGATTGTAAGCTCTTCTGAGCAGGGCCCTCTTAATCCTCTTGTATTTTATTGTATTGTAACTGTATTGTCTCCTTTTTATATTGTAAAGCGCTGTGTAAACTGTTGGCGCTATATAAATCCTGTATTATAATAATAATCTCTGTGGAGTCAGTCAGGATATCCTGCAGCTGCAGTAACCATGCAAGAGTTATGCAATTGCTTACACACGTTTGGTGGGAAAGCTGAGACTGTTGGATTTCCATTTGTCGATTTACTGCTCTCCATGCGGCTGAACAGAGACCGATTAGCTGTAACATTTCATCTCAGTATTAAGCACTCAAGAATTGTGTTGCCGTTTCTTTCCATCATCCTGGACACTCCATATGTCATCTGAACGACATTGGGTCCCACTTAACAGTGTGGTCACTGAGTCAACTAGACTATCCTGTGATTACTGTCCATAATTTCATGGCCTGCTGGGATATACTTACTGTTCATTTGGAGGTATTTGTGTGCATCTGTTGAGCATTGCTCGACATTCAGAGTATGATTGGCTGTTGTCTGCTTGATTCAGAGCTCGAGCTGTGTGTGAATTTTAATGTTGTGACAACTTTGTCTCATTTTTAATGTTTTTTTTTTTTTGAGGGTTGCTGCATATTGCCCAGCAGTCTGTTTGATATAGAAACACATATTTTTTTGTATAATAAAATATTTTTTCTATTAACCACTATACCGTGGTTGGTTCTGAATAAAACATCCTTTTGAGTGGTTGTCATGACCCTCGGTTTTTGTAATACATACAGGGATTTATTTACTAAAGAGAAATCCACTTTGCACTGCTAGTGCACTTGAAAGTGCACTTGGAAGTAAAGTCGCTGTAGATCCGAGGGGGACATGCGAGAAAAATAAAAAACGTCATTTTAGCTTGCACATGATTGGATGATAAAATCAGCAGAGCTTCCACTCATTTCAGATCTACCCCTTAGATTTAGAGCGACTGCATTTCCAAGTGCACTTGCAGTGCAAAGTGGATTTGCCTTTCGTAAATGACCCCCACACTGTTTAAAACAGCTGCCCTCTGGCAATTGCTTAGCAAAGGTAATTATACAATGTAGAATACTCATATGTACAGTGCCTTGAAAAAGTATTCATATCCCTTGAAATTTTCCACATGTTGTCATGTTACAACCAAAAATGTAAATGTACTTTTTTGGGATTTTATGTGATAGACCAACACAAAGTGGCACATAATTGTGAAGTGGAAGGAAAATGAAAAATAGGTTTAAAAATTTTTACAAATAAATATATGAAAAGTGTGGCGTGCATTTGTACTCAATACTTGTCAAAGTCAATACTTTGTAGAACCATCTTTCACTGCAATTACAGCTGCAAGCTTTGTGAACAGCAATTTTCAAGTCTTGTCACAGATTCTAAACTGGATTTAGGTCTGGACTTGGACTGGGCTATTCTAACACATGAATATGCTTTGATCTAAACAATCCCATTGTAGCTCTGGCTGTATGTTTAGGGTCATTGTCCTGCTGGAAGGTGAACCTCCACCCCAGTCTCAAGTCTTTTGCAGACTCTAACAGGTTTTCTTCTAAGATTGCCCTGTACTGTATTTGGCTCCATCCATCTTTCCAACAATTGCTGAAGAAAAGCATCCCCACAACATGATGCTGCCACCACCATGTTTCACGGTGGGGATGGTGTGTTCAGGGTGATGTGCAATGTTAGTTTTCCACCACACATAGCATTTTGCTTTTAGGCCAAAAGGTTCCATTTTGATCTCATCTGACCAGAGCACCTTCTTCCACATGTTTGCTGTGTCCCCCACATGGCTTCTCGCAAACTGCAAACGGGACTTCTTATGGCTCTCTTTCAACAATGGCTTTCTTCTTGCCACTCTTCCATAAAGGCCAGGTTTGTGGAGTGCACAACTAATAGTTGTCCTGTGGACAGATTCTCCCACCTGAGCTGTGGATCTCTGCAGCTCCTCCAGAGTTACCGTGGGCCTCTTGGCTGCTTCTCTGATTAATGCTCTCTTTGCCAGGCCTGTCAGTTTAGGTGGATGGCCATGTCTAGGTTTTCAGTTGTGCCATACTCTTTCCATTTTCAGATGATGGATTGAACAGTGCTCCGTGAGATGTTCAAAGCTTGGGAAACATTTTTATAACCTAATCCTGCTTAAAACTTCTCTGCAACTATGTCCCTGACCTGTCCGGTGGGTTCCTTGGCCTTCATGATGCTGTTTGTTCACTAAAGTTCTCCAACAAACTTCTGATGGCTTCACAGAACAGCTGTTTTTATACTGAGCTTAAATTACCACAGGTGGACTCTATTTAATAATCAGCTGACTTCTGAAGGCAATTGGTTCCACTAGATTTTAGTTAGGGGCATCAGAGTAAAGGGGGCTGAATCCAAATCAACACCACACTTTTCAGATATAAATTTAGATTTTTTTTTAAAACCATTTATCATTTTCCTTTCACTTCAAAATTATGTGCCACTTTGTGTTGGTCGATCACATAAAATTCCAATAAAATACATTTACTTTTTTGGTTGCAACAGGACAAAATGTGGAAACTTTCAAGACATGAATGCCCAATACTTCATTTGATTAAAAAGGAAATTTAAAAAATGGTATATAGAATTTTTTTAGCACTGAAAATATTAAATAAAATATATAAAACATCACTATAGATGGCCCTTTAAGATTTCACAGCAGACGCATCTTTGAATATGAAAGGACTCAGAAGCCTACATCAAAAGGCATGAATTGGCCTAAATGTGGCCAATTATCTTACGTGCTAGAAAGGGAACCCTTTGTGTTTGTTTCTTCCACCAGTATGTCCTGTTCTGGTAGTGACAGGTTGCCTTTATGATGGAGAGCATGTCCATGTTTTCAATCAATTCCAGAAGTTTCCATAGCCTTACCTCCCATGTAGCACAGAGGTCTGTCTCATGGTAAAGAAATTTTCCATTTTCATCCCTTGGGTAGATTTCATCCCCCGGCTAAAAACAAATATACATAAATAAAAGCAGACATCATATGAAGCTATAACTTATGCTAGCTGGTTTGAGTCCTCATTATTACTCTAAAGATCCCAGAGGACTCCATAGACCTACATTGATCTATTGTGACAGGCAATTGGGCATTACAATTCAGACTCAGCTGATCCCTGTTGAATCAGCCGAATTTTGATCCATTTATGGCTGGCTTAAAAAGTCTGATATTATCATGACTTGCATCTCAAAAAGACCCAATACAGCAAATAATAGCGATTATGACAACACAATAATCAATAAACCGTATTGCACTTTAAAACTGAACTCCAGGCAGATATACAAGACACAAAATAAAGAGGTTGTAAAGGAAACAAACATAGTCTACTTACCTGCTTTGTGCAGTGGTTTTGCACAGAGCAGCTTCAATCTTCCTCTTCTCGGGTCTCCTGTTGGTGCTCCTCCCTCCTTCTGAGTGCCCCCATAGCAAGTTATTTGCTATAGTGGTAGTGGCACTCGTGCAGGTTCAATCTCGAGCCAGACTGTGTGTGTTCACTGATACACACAGCATAGCTCAGCCTGCCCCTGCTCCCTCTTCACAGGCTGTGACTGACAGCCAATGGCTCCTGCTGTTACCGCCATGTCCAGTGAGGAGGGAGAGAGCAGAAAGAGCTGCTGCTCTCGTGTACAGCGCTGGATTGATATCATGCTCAGGTAATGCAATAACCCTCCATGGCGGTATTCCCAAGTGTGGCTCAGGGTTACATTTCAGTAGCATTAGCAGTAACCCCGAGCCACACTCGGGATTGCATTGCAGAATCCTGGTACAGGTTACTTACCTTGTCCCCAAGATCCTGCGATTTCCCCCTGCTGTATCCCCTGCCAGATCTGTGTGCCCAATGCTCTGTGTGCCGGGCTCCGTTCCCTGCGAGCGTCGGGACCAGGCCCGGATTTACTCCCTTTGACGCCCCAAGGCCGGGTCCTTCAATGCCGCCCCCCCCATCAGTGTCCTCTGCCCCTTAAGACACACATTAGACTGCCTTACCGAGAGCCATTTAGAGCCAGGAAATGTGGGAGCCGGAGTTTGGGGGCGGAGCAAAGCTGCTCTACTGTAATGCTATTTTCCTTCTTTCCTTCTATTGTGCGGAGGGGCTTAGAGAAAAGGCAAAGTAGAGGCAGGCGCTGCATCGCTGTGCCCAGTGTCGGCAGTAAACACAGGAATCAAAACACATCCGAACTTGTGCACTCACTCACAGGGCCGCTGTTAGGAATCATGGGGCCCTCGCCCCCTAAGGGGGTAGAAGAGGTGGGGGAGGGAGGTGAGAAAGGGTGAGAAGAGGAGGTATGGGGGTGAGGAGGCAGAAGAGAGAGGGGGTGAGAAAGAGAGAGGGGGAGGGGATTGGGGTTGTGAGGGGGAGTGGGGTGAGAGAGAGGAGGGGTGGGAGAGAGAAGGGGGCTGAGAGGGAGGAGGGGTGAGAGAGAAAGTTGGTAAGAGAGGGGGGTAGCTGACAGAGAGGGGGGGTAGCTGACAGAGGGGGGAATAGCTGACAGAGGGGGGAATAGCTGACAGAGGGGGAGTGTAGCTGACAGAGGGGGAGTGTAGCTGACAGAGGGGGAGATTAGCTGACGGGGGGGGGGGTAGCTGACAGGGGAGAGAGTAGCTGACAGAGGGGGGAATAGCTGACAGAGGGGGAGAGTAGCTGACAGAGGGGGAGAGTAGCTGACAGAGGGGAGAGTAGCCGACAGAGGGGAGAGTAGCCGACAGAGGGGGAGAGTAACTGACAGAGGGGAGAGTAGCTGACAGAGGGGAGAGTAGCTGACAGAGGGGGAGAGTAGCTGACAGAGGGGAGAGTAGCTGACAGAGGGGGGAATAGCTGACAGAGGGGAGAGTAGCTGACAGAGGGGAGAGTAGCCGACAGAGGGGGAGAGTAGCCGACAGAGGGGAGAGTAGCCGACAGAGGGGAGAGTAGCCGACAGAGGGGGAGAGTAGCCGACAGAGGGTGAGAGTAGCTGACAGAGGGGAGAGTAGCTGACAGAGGGGAGAGTAGCTGACAGAGGGGGGAATAGCTGACAGAGGGGAGAGTAGCTGACAGAGGGGGGAGTAGCTGACAGAGAGGGGAGAGGCGGACAGAGAAGGTGTAGCTGACAGCAGAGGGGGGGGTAACTGACACAGGGGGGGTAACTGACACGGGGGGGTAACTGACAGAGGGGGGTAACTGACAGAGGGGGATAACTGACAGAGGGGGGGTAACTGACAGAGGGGGGGTAACTGACAGAGGGGGGTAGCTGACAGGGGAGCTGACAGAAGGGGAGTGGCTTACAGAGGGGGAGTGGCTTACAGAGAGTTAGATGCTGACAGAGGGGTCGATAGGGCAGATGAGAAAGATACCTCAGTGAGGACTCCAGGAGACACAGCAAAGCACACACCAGACAAGGAGGCGGGACTCCGGGCGGCCGCAATCACCCACAGTCCAGCCCCGCCTCCACATGTGAGCAATCACAGACTCTCATGTCCGCCGCCCGCACGTGACCTATTCAGCCAATCACAGGCTGAATAGGTACGCCCGCTGCCCACTGAGCTCGGTTCGGATGCGGAGCGCACAGGCAGTAATAAATGTGTAACAGTGATGGCACGGGAATCGGGATGCTGAACTGCTGCTATATGTGCCCGGATTTCAGGCGGCTTGAAAACCGGGCACATGTGTCCAAAACCGGACAGGTGGCAATCCTAGCGGCACCGCCCCTGCACCACTGCCGCCCCGAGGCCTGGCCACAGTGGCCTTTTGGGAAAACCGGCCCTGGTCGGGACGTATGGGGGTGGAGCCCGGCTGTGAATTCAAAAAGTACAAAATACATAACACATACAGTATACTGTAATCTGTATGATTACATTACTGTATCAAATCATTTCACATCCCTTTTGTCCCTAGTGCTTTGTCCAATGCCCTGCATGCACTTTTAGTTTATATACCGTGTACTGTTCCTTCTGCCTGGAAACTTGAGATTGTCCATGGCAACCAAAAAGTGTCCCTTTACGTCAAAAGTGGTTTTAGACCAGCTAGAAACCAGTGATAGTAAATTAGAACACTTGCAGAATTGAGCAATAGTGAATCATGGGGAAATTAATTTTATTATTATTATATTATTTCTTATAATTATATATTATATTTTATGATTTTGTGTTGCAAACTTTATTATACCCGGGATGTCTACTAGACTCTTGTTTGGACAGGTTTAAGTGTGTTGTTACTAAGAACTACAGACCTACAATATAAAAACGCCAAATTTCTATGCAAAACAATGTACCGCTTTGAAATCTGACATAATCATACCGCCAGGGAGGCTACGGTAAAAAACCTTATGCCTTTACAACCACTTGAATGTAGCTGTGTATTCACCAATGCATCATTAAATTTATTTTTCTTTTCATTTAAAAATGAAATCTCCTTCAACTGCCCTACACAAAAAAGAGCATTGACCATTGCAACGTAGGGAAGGGAGGGCTGCTGCAAGCGTACCTTTGGATTTTCCCTAAAGTTCAGCTTTAAAGTGGTATATAACTCAAAATGTATTATATTGCAGCTTACCAATCATTAGACATGTGTTAGTTTTCCTTTTTTTTTAAACTTTTTTTATCTGGCCAGTAACAGGCCTCCTGTATTAGCGTGCCCCCACATGTACTAGCAGATTTAGAGCACTAATTTGATAGTTTTTTTCGAATGTGGTAGAATTTTTTCGAATTTGATAATTTTTTTTCAAATGTGGTAGAATTTTTTCGAATTTGACAGTTTTTTTCGAATGTGGTAGAATTTTTTCGAATTTGATAGTTTTTTTTCAAATGTGGTAGAATTTTTTCGAATTTGAGTTTTTTCGAATGTGGTAGAATTTTTTTGAATTTAAGACAGTTTTTTTCGAATGTGGTAGAATTTTATGGAATTTGATAGTTTTTCCGAATACGGTCGAATTTTTTCGAATGCGGTCGAATTTTTTCGAATTAGAATACGAAACGAAACGAATTCCGAAAACGAATGTAACGAATGCAATGAATTTAACTAAACGAATTTAGTTAAATAACAAATCGAAACTAAACTAAACAAATTTTTTCATCCTGCACATATCTACCCCTCGCACTGTACCGATCGGTACACAGAGGGGAGGGAGGTACGTGACGCCGGTTTGTTTACATGTGATCGCTCCGTCATTTGACGGAACGATCACGTGGTAAACGGCCACGATCAGCGGCTATTTACTGTAATCCTTGATGCGATGGTCATGGATGTTCCTGGGTGTGCGCTCCAGGGGGCGCGCGGGAGCAACATTCTGGAATGACGTCCCACGGATG